>NC_060140.1:310934206-313334206 GCF_021461385.2 Schistocerca piceifrons | reverse complement strand
ACTGTTCAACCTATACATCGAAGAAACAGTGACAGACATAAAAGAAATATTCAAGAGTGGTATTAAAATTCGGGGTGATAGGATATCACCGACAAGATTAGTTGATGGCATTGCTATCCTCACTGAAAATGAAGAAGAATTACAGTATCTACTGAACGTAAAGAAAAGTCTAATGAGTATAGATAATGGATTGAGAGGAATTCGAAGAAAGACGGAAGTAATGAGAAGTAGCAGGAACGAGACCGACGAGAAAGTTAACAACAGGATCGGTGATTACAGAGTAGATGAAGTTAAGGAATTCCGCTACCTAGGGACGAGTTCGTCGCGGGCGCATCAAACCAGTCAGAAGACTGATGACTCAAAAAAGAAAAAAAAAATGACTGAGGAAGTTGATCAAGAAAGCAGCGTGCACTTTATGCAAGACGGTGCACCGGCGCACAACCTCACTGACGTCCTGGATTTTATCAGTAACCGCTTTCCATGGTAAACGGATTTGTCCAGGGGTGCCGGTTTTATGGTCTACATGTTCACTAAACGTCAACCTCCTGACTTTTATTCTTTTGGGGTTTCATCAACGCATTTGTTTGTGAACTCCAGTGTAGTCATGCAGATGTAGATATTGTGTTTGTACCACCGTTACCGACTTCCCTAGCAAGGCTCAGTGCAAAATACCGACTTCTCTAGCAGAGCTCAACGCAAGAATGTATACCGCAACTGTTATGCTTGCCATTCTAGAGGGAGTTTGGTAGAATTGGATGTGCATCACCTAACCAAAGTAGGTCATATTTAATCTATTTAACTATAATATGAATAACTTAGTGTGCTTTGCTAAACAATGACACCAAAACCATATCTGTAAGTCATTTCAATAAATTTGTAGCCATTTTCAAAATTTTTAAGTCATTTTATAAACAGGACGCATATATGGTGAACAGTAATCGCCTTCTAACACTCTCTTGAGATACGTCCGAAATTACTTTTACATTGAAGGTTTCTCACTATTAAGGACATGGTGCGTTCTATGTGGTAGGAGCTCCTCAGTCCAATCACAAAGCTGGTCTGGTATTTATTACGCTCGCATTTTGTCCATTAGACGAAAGTCTGTGACTATATTAAGGCACTGTTTGTTGAAAGATATTGTCTTGCCACATTTTCCTTATTTGTAACTGTACGGTCTGCCATCGGGTTCCCCTAAATGGCAGGCAGCACCGCATAACAGACACGCTATGAGGGAAACAAACCAACAGCCAAACAGGCGAAGACATCAGGTAAACACGACGAAGATTCCAGTCGATTAATAGCAACCTTTCCTTGCAGAGGTCGCCGCGACATATCCTACGCTGGGTTTCTATTGGCTCCAGCTCACTATATAGGCCCGGCCGGTCGAAGGCAGACTAGTCTTCGTCCGCTGCTAATGGCAACCGCTATAGCAGAATCTCCGAGAAGATATCACCGAAGCCGCTGTACTGCACCGCCGATCGAAGTACCAGCCGACCGCCTAGATCGGCGGACGTCTACATCTATTGTACAGCCAGCTATTGTATTGTAGAAGAAGTTAAGTTCAATAAACTATTGGAGTACACAACAGTAACTTTCTTTCGGCTTGCCATAGCCATTTAGTTAGACTATTTTATTCCCGAAAACTCCCAGAAATAATCGTCGTTCTCTCAATGTGATCAGATGCCAAACAGAGAGTGACGAAATCTGCGCTCGAAATTTGACGAAGCCAACAGGACAAGCTAAATACAGTAAGGCCTTGGTAATCATCAATTTATCCGACGAGATAGCCTGAAAAACTGGTTCTTGTTCTGAGCTTCTGAATGGTTAAAAATTTCGAATTGGTTAAAAAGTTCGAATATGTGCGGCTAACTGTTACCTACATCTTCATCCATTTACATGTCCCCCTCCATATCTGAGTGGTCAGCAGAGTGCCATGCGAGGGGTCCGGGTTCAGTTCTGGGGTGGGTAAAGGATTTTCTCCGCTCAGGGACTGGATGTTGTACTGTCTTCACCATCATTTTATGCTCATCGACATGCAAGTCACCGAAATGGCGTCAAAACTAAAAAGACTTGCACAAGGTAATCTGTCTAACCGACGGGAGGACCTAGCGGCAGGAACATTTCATTTCATCCAGCTGTGTGACATAGTGTACTTTTTGTAGGGTGAGCGCACAGGACAGTTGTATTGGAGGCGACCTTGTGGCCGCTGGTTAGAACCGGCAGCAACCGCACGCGGGGCCAAATACCAGTACTAGCTGGTTGCTGGCAGGATGACAACATGACCCTGGCCGCCGCGGTCGCGTCAGCGCGGGGGGTCACCACGAGATACAGCCGGTTACGGTCGCTAGTTATGAACGTGTGCAGAGCGACCGAATCAGCCTGAAAGCCGATCTCATTAAGTGAACGAACGCGGACGCAAGAAAACAGACCAACTTGTTCCGCAGGCGGTTGGTCACTGTTAGCTCACATGCAGGACGCAGAATCCAAGCCTCCCGCCCTGAGAAATATAGCACCCATACCTCACAAACGCTTTAAAGTGCGTCTGGGGCACAGAACCGAAGCCTCCCGCCATTTCAGTAATTCCTTCAGTGTCTCAAGAAATCTGTGTGTATCTTGAGAAGTAGAATTGACGTACTTGCTGTGGAAACTTTCGCATACATTGTTGTTTCTGTCTATTTCACCTCGGGTCTGCTCAGGTGAGTAAGGGAAATAGCGCGTTTTTGCTTAAAGTAGGAGCCGGACGTTTGTAGTTTTTGAAACAGGCGTCACTGACATTAAGTCCTCCATAACAGTCACGGACCATACGAGGTTATACAAGCTGTGACATCGTCGCGAATCGAACAATGATACAGGAAGTGTTGAACAGAATTCTTTATGACTTCCGCCTATGATCACAAACTTGTTCGGTCCTCAGATTACCGGTTTCGGTTAGCAATGACCCTCTTCGCATCTCGGTAATGATTGTTGATTCAGTATACAGATTCTTCTGACCCTGTCGCAAGCCAGACATGGTCGCGAATTAAACAGTGATCCAGAAAGTGTAGATACATTTATTTATTTCTGTCTATGATCACAAACTTGTTAGCAGAAGCAGCAAATCAGTATCGAGGTCGGAAGATTGTCATTGATGACCGAAACAGGTAGTTTGAGGACGCCAAATGTTTGTGATCATAGACGGAAATAAATTTATTCTACACTTTCTAGATCATTGTTCAAGCTGTGTCGCAGCTTGTGAAAATAATACCATGTCTGGATGTAAACTGAAACAACAAATCAATACCGTGATCTGAAGATGATCATTGCTGAGCGAAACCGGTAGTTTGAGGACATAACACTTTTGTGATCATAGCCGAAAATAAAGGAATTTATTTTAAAGACATCAGGATCCAGTATTGTGCAACTCAATATGTAAGACAGAAACTTCCCGATTTCATTTACGGAATAACAATAGGGTCCAAGCTTCAATGTTTGTATCTTTCGCACCAGCTTTGTATTAGAAGAAATTTATATCCTTTCATTCTCATGTCGGTCCACACTTCACTTCTAGCTTTCTCGTTATGCTTTCTTCAAACTCTGAAAACATTGTCGAAGGAAATAATTTCAGGCATAGATTATCACTTTTAATAATAATGTTGAAAAAACATGCTGATTGGATGAAGTTTCCGTATTGCTCAACAAAGCCCGTAACTGACGAAAAATTTCGTGCAATACTTGAAACTTACATGAAGATGTATTGTGTAGCACAAAATACTTTTCGATTTCCAGCTTCACAGAATATTATAATATTCTTAGCAGCATAATTATGTAACAATAAATCACCCCATCTGTAGTTTTCACACTTAATGTGTTTAGAACAACAAGAACCTCCTGAATACTTGTAAGTAATTTCGGTACAAATTTTCATCTTGTAAATGGAAAAAATTGGAAATTTGTGGTAAAGTCTTATGGGACCAGACTGCCGAGGTCATCGGTCCCTAAGCTTACCCACAAATTAATCTAACTTAAATTAACTTACGCTAAGGACAACACACACACCCATGACCGAGGACTCGAACCTCAGACGGGGGACTGTGGACGGTGGGTGGGGGGGGGGGGGGGGAGGGGAGAGGGAGAATTGTAAATGGATTTTCGAAACCTGTCGACATCTTTAATGGTTATCTCTTCCCTGTTTCCCTGTGTTCTTCTTTTGGTTGATTATATACAAGTTCTGATGGTCTCCCACATATATATTCTGTAGCTTTTCTCTTCAGTTCACGAACTATTTTCTACCTCTTAATTTTGTCACCAGCTATTTCTGTAAGTTTGTTGTCGTCTTGTCTTTCGAGCATGTAGGTATCTTCAATAGAGATAGTTTTAATAAAGCTTTTGCACTTCTTATTATTGCACAGAAATCGCACTACACCACATTTTAGAATTCGAAGGAGTAGCATTTTCTGTTGTAGACAGAAACCTGAACTACAAACCACCACTCTGAGGAGGCACGGAGATCTCGGGGTTTAGACTTGTTCGAGAGGCATGTGTCTTGCTACCCTGCTACCTGCCATGCGATCCTGCTTACTGGAGGCCTGTGTCCTATGCCCCCTCCCCCCCCCCCCCCTCCACTCAACTATCAGATTATCAGGAACTATTTCTAAAATGACAGATATGCGAGTATTTAGTCACAAAATGGAGGGAATACTTAATTATCTAAGAGGTAGCTCTGTTTCCTCCCCTACATGTGCTCCAGCATTTTACATGAAGGTGGCTCCAAAGACACAATCAGAATACAGTTTCACACAATATTATTTGTTTCCACAGATCACCGGCCATCTTCAGATCTATTTGTCTATATTTACCTGTTATTTACATTCTCCTTATGGGGAGAAGTATGGCTGTCACTTGGCAGGCGGGGTTTCCATCTTTTGCTTTACAAACAGAACAAGGCAATACCGTAACTAACAGAAAGTCTTAGAATCCGTGAGCTCAGATGAGCAAAGAACACCATCTGAACCAAATTTTTTATTAACTAGTACTGGTTTCGATGTGCCCTGTAGATCATTGTAAGGTTCAAATGGCTCTGAGAACTATGGGAGTTAACATCTGAGGTCATCAGTCCCCTATAACTTAGAACTACTTAAACTTAACTAACCTAAGGACATCACACACATCCTTGCCCGAAGCAGGATTCGAACCTGCGACTGTAGTGGTTGCGCGGTTCCAGACTGTAGCGCCCATAACCGCTCGTCCACCACGGCCGGCAGATCATTGTATGATGATACCTGGATGGACGAATAAATGACATGATATCCGGCTGCTGACAAACTGCACCTTATGGTGCAAGTTCTGAATGTGCTCTCCAAGGCACATCGAAATCAGAAATCGAGAAATCGTTAGCAAAAGAAGTCGTGTTTTAAACGAAGTTTCTGATTCATTATAAAAGCTATATAAAAATTAATTTTAGTCCGATAAAACCGCAATGAATCCATGACATCAGAAAGGTTACAGCGGGGGCTCCTGGTATCTGTAGCAAGGGATTTGCATGAGGAAAGCCCCAGACACTGAGAAAGTATGAATTAGAAGATGACTGAATATCACGTAAGTGGGAAGAGCCTGTGTTGGAACCTACATACACAGGATGACCGATTTTTCTTCAACACCCAAATAATTTTTGGCCAGAAAGAAAATGAAAAAGAAGTAAATATTTCTTAGCTATCAGGCAGACGCTTGCCAACCTCATTGCCTTTCTTGTCGCTCTGCTCGTACCAAAGATAAGAAAAGCGGTATGTCTGTTTTAAATACCACCCTGTATTTTTTATTCGGCAACCCAGTTTCTCACTCAAGCCCTCTACAAAAAATGCACACCGGTTGTTCACTCAATGTCCACTGGAAAATTCTGCGCGAGTAAGAACTAAGAGGAAGAATTCGCGTGGTAAATCTGCCGTATTTTCTACCGTTTAGTTCAACACTGATGAAATGAGGGCCAATAAATGTAGTAGCAAGCATCCCACATCAGGCATTAATTTTCCATTGACGCTGATGTTCCACCTGTCAAAGCCATTGTGGACCAATAATGCATGCTCCTTTTATTTACCTGCTCTTTGCTCGAGAAGAGACATTCATCAATAAAGTAAATATCGAAGTAAATATTTTACGAACGGAATATGTAAGTACACCGGCAGTCTCATCTGGAGTTGGCAGTAAATGTTAAGGAGAATATATGTGTTCAACAACACTACTACCGTGGCTACCGGACTAAAATCAGAAAATATTAATCGTAGGCTCTAACTGTGTCGAGAATCATTACGAACAGAAGGGTTCATTACTGGAATTACAGCACACAGGGTAGTAAACATTTATCTACCACACAGAGAAATAGTGTAAGTCGTCCAAGCGTACAGTAATGAAAATTGCTATTTACCATAAATAATTCATTAAATATATCAGATTCAAGGAGTGTGGTGTCACCGCCAGACACCACACTTGCTAGGTGGTAGCTTAAATCGGCCGCGGTCCATTTAGTACATGCCGGACCCGCGTGTCGCCACTGTGAGATCGCAGACCGAGCGCCACCACAAGGCAGGTCTCGAGATACGGAAGAGCACTCGCCCCAGTTGTACGACGACTTTGCTAGCGACTACACAGACGAAGCCTTTCTCTCATTTGCCGAGAGACAGTTCGAATAGCCTTCAGCTAAGTCCATGGCTACGACCTAGCAAGGTGCCATTAGCCTTACAGAGTTTGATAGTTATCGTATGAAATGTCTCAACAAGAAGAACGATGTATACAACAAGGATAAATAAAAGTTAAGTATTCGAGGAGCTGCATACTTTTCTTATTAGAATTCACTACTTATCCTGTTCCAGAATTCACGCCCGTCTGCGTTAGATAGCGTGCATTTAGGCCTCCTCTATCTACAAGGTGTTGGCACATTTACCAACACATCAAGGAGGGTTATAAATTACGAAATTTAATACTGAGATCAGATTACGTCATACCTTTCGTAACCAACATCTGCGCAATAGTTAGTAAATAAGTATTTTATCACGCAAATCATTATGTTATATCTTACGACAGTCAACCAAACACATTTTTAGTGCAAAGAGTTAATGCATGGTCGCAGCTGTGCGTTCCATGACTGTTCGTCGTATACGGCAAGGATCACAATTACTGCGCACAGAGGGTTATTGCAGGAAACAGACTGAATTTTCTTACACTGCGACAGGAGTCACCAGAAGTGATTGGTGAGGATTTCTTGCTGTGCCCACTGACACAGCAGTGTCCTTGAAATCATTCCTATGAAATTCTTTGTGTACTATTGTTCAACTGGTGACGTATGAGAATTCCGATGTACGCTGGGTGTACGACTGCTAATTTCCTGATCAAGCTGTTATATTCTCATGCGTGTGGTCACTGCAACAGAAGTGAGGACAGTAACTTTGGTGGCGGCGCCCGAGAGAGATTTATGACGATTGCGTTGAACTGAATCTTTCTGTTTCCTCAATATTCACAATAAGACAAGGAAACATCCTCAAGGAATGTGGATTCTTCTCGTGATGTTGCTCTCCGTAGTGTTCTTCCGCCTGAATAGCATTGCTACTACGTTCAGCCACAATAAAAGGAAAGACAATGATGAAGCAGTTATTAAGAAAGGACTGGCTTTACTGTACAAAACGTGTCGTTTAAAATTACAACAGTATTGTACTGCATGAACGTCTATTGTAATTAAGGAAACATTACTGCCATAACTGTTCTGCTAACTTACATGCTCTATAGATGAATACCTTTTCTACCTTGTCTTCTTTGGTGGACATTATACTCATACAAACCTTCAACTGAAGACGGTTGACTGAATGCCAGTATCATTCTTCCATATGTTTCCATTTGTTTACTGGCTACTCTAGCTAGTGGACGAGTTACTTTACCCTGCGTATCTGCTCTGTGTGCTTCTACAGGATAATCAGTCAGTACTGTGTAACGTTTTCAATAACGGCACGTTTACGTTTAATGATACACTGTGATTCGTTAATGAGCAGGTCTCAGTTAGTGGATTACCGAATAAAAATATAGGCTGCTATTTGAAACAGAGGTACTGCTGTAATATCTTCGTAACGAACGAAGTTAACAATAAAGCCAGTCGCCCTACTTAATATCTCCCTGTCAGCTGCAAAAGATTTGCTTCACTTTTTTTATATATTGCTTCTGAGCAACAAGTTATTTAGGACCATCAAGAAAAATTTTACACCACGCACACGAGGACACTTGTGGAACGTTTCAGCTGTTAGGATAAGCACATCTCAGGACTTATTTCATCATCTCTGAGATGGGAGCAGTTAACAATGTGATATGTTGATATTTGAGAGGTAGCAGGGCAGACTTGTTAAGGATCTGATTCACCTTTACAGATTATATTTTCCACGAGTCTTTTGACTGGTTTGACACTGCCTGTCAAGACTTATCTTCCTGTGCCAGTCTCTTCCTCTTAGAGTAGCATCTACACCCAGTTTCCTCACTTATTTGTTGGATACATTCCATACCCTGTCTTCTACTGCAGTTTTACCGTCTACATCTTCCTATATTAAGTGGAACTTGTGTCGTGATGCTTAAATACAAGAACAAATATCCTTTTTTTCTTGTCAGGTTTTCATAAGGTTCTGCCTTCGCCGATTCTGCGGAGAAACTCCCCATTTCCTATCAATTGCCGGCCGCTGTGGCCGAGCGTTTCTAGGCGCTTCAGTCCGGAACCGCGCTGCTGCTACGGTCGCAGGTTGGAATCCTGCATCGGACATGGATGTGTGTGATGTCCTTAAGTTAGTTAGTTTTAAGTAGTTCTAAGTCTAGGGGACTGATGACCTAAACTGTTAAGTCACATAGTGCTCACAGCCAGTTCAGTTCAACCTATCAATTCACCAAATTTTAAACTTATTTCTATAGCACTGAATAACTAACGCTTCACTTCCCTTTCTTTCAGTTTTTCGGCAGTCCTTAATTCACTGCCATACAACGTTGTGGTACAAACGTACATTCTCAGAAATTTCTTCCTCACCTATTGTCCATGAATGCCGTCTTCGCCTGTGCTGATATGCGAGGTGCACAATTTTGATGTTTATTGCTAATTTTATTTGTGCTACTACCCATTTCTTCAATTTACTCCTAGCCGCGCGGGGTAGCCGTGCGGTCTGAGGCGCCTTCCCACGGTTCGCGCAGCTCGCCCCGTCGGAGGTTCGAGTTCCCTCCCTCGGGCCTGGGTGTGTGTGTTGTCCTTAGCATAAGTTAGGTTAAGTTAGATTAAGTAGTGAGTAAGCATAGGGACCGATGACTTCAGCAGTTTGGTACCATAGAACTTACCACAAATTTCCAAATTTCAATTTACTCGCAGTCCATATTCTGTAGTCATTAGACTGTTTGTAACATTCAACAGGTCCCATGGTTGTTTTTAATTGTCACTGACAGCTATGTCATCATCGAGTCTTATCGGTGATCTCGTTTAACCCTGAATTTTAATCCCAACCCTGAATCTTTCTTTTATTTTCGTCATTGGTTTTTCGATGTATAGACAGAACAAAAGGGGCTAATGACGACACCCCCCTTAATCTGAATATTTCGTTCTTCGTCATCGATTCTTATTCGTCCCTCTCTGTTCTTGTACAGATTCCACACTGAAGTCACAAAAGTCATTGTATAGCAATACGCACATATGCAGAATGCGGCATTATCGCGTATACAAGGAATAAAAGGCCAGTGCCTTGTCAGAGCTGTCGTTTGTACACAGATGATTCATTTGAAAAAGTTTCTGACGTTATTATGGTAGCACCACAGGAATAATGAGACTGAACGCGGAATGGTAGTTGGAGTTAGAAGCAGTGGACATCCCATCTCGAAAATAGTTAGGTAATTCAGTATTCCGCCATCCAAAGAGTCAAGAGTGTGAAGACAACGCTGAATTTCAGGCAATACTTCTCACCATGGACAACGCAATGACCGACGCTCTTCGCCGCGCGGAGTTGCCTCGCGGTTTGAGGCGTCTTGTCACGGACTGCGTGGCCCCTCCCACCGAAGGTTCGAGTCCTCCCATGGGCATGAGTGTGTGTATTTTGCTCTTAGCATACATTAGTTTAAGTTAGTTTAAATAGTGTGTAAGTCTAGGGACTGACCTAAGCAGTTTAGTCCCTTAGGAACTCACACAAACATTTTTGAATCAACGGTCTTCACCTAACGATCGAGAGCAGCAGCTTTTGAGTAGAGATATCAGTGCTAACAAACACGCAACACTGCGTGAAATAATCACAGAAATCAATGTGGGACTTACGACGAACGTATCCGATAGGAAAGTGAGGCGAAATTTTAAGTTAACAGGCTATGGCACCAGACGACCGACAAAAGTAACTTTGCTATCGACACGACACGCCTGCAGTGCCTCTCCTGGGCTCGTGACCATATGGTTGGACCTAGACGGCTGGAAAACCATAGGCTGGTCAGATGAGTCCCGATTTCAGTTGGTAAGGACTAATGGTAGGGCTCGAGGATGGTGCAGACCCACCAAGCCATGGATCCAAGTTGTCAACAAGGCAATGTGCAAGGTGGTTGGGGCTGCATAATGGTGGAGCTGTGTTCTCACGGAACGGACTGCGTCCTCTGGTCCAACTGAACCGACAACTGGCTGGAAACGGTTATAATTATGACATATCATAATTAATGAAGTAGTACAATAAAAACTTCGTACACGAGGGGCTTTCAATAACTAATGTAACACATTATTTTTCTCGGTCAGTTTCGTTTGAAAAGTAGCGGGATTTGTTGTGTGACATTGTGGATTAATCTCGCACCAGTCTCTAAAGTATTCTGTTATGATCAGAGCGAATATTTTTGTTTTGGACATACAGGCATGTATGTGGCTCGTGTTTTATCACGTACATCTAGTCAATGGAATACATACATTTGTCATTGGAGTACAAAAGATAATATAATTATTCACATACGAACACCGATGTATTGCCTTGAGAAACGTCAGCAGCAAAAAACTAATTGAAAAATATATGCAGAAAAAACTGAACGAGCATTTCCGGAAAGTAAACCGAATGCAAATGATACGAATTGCAGTAATAAACGCCGAAGGCTAAACACTAGTAAGTCAATAATAATTGAACCAGAGGTGAGTGTGGGATCGACAGACTGAGTGTACGGAAACATTGGTGAAGCTTCGCCAAATTTGCCAACAATGCTTTCACACTTCGTCCACTTGGGATCCCCTTGAGTTCGTTATTAGTTACAAGAGATTGTAAGCTGGCGATCACTCATTGGGCTGCCAGTATGTCTCTGTGTTCACAAGTATAGAGCTCTGCAGGCCACACAGAATAGAGAGCGTCGACGAACGTGTCAGTCTCCCCAAAGTGTAGCAATAACAGATATCAGGGAACCACCAATTCGTTTCTCCCACACTATAATTTCATCAAGGTGCAGTCACTATTGTGCGAGGATGTAGAGAGAGGCCATACAAAATCCAACGCACAAAAATAATTTTTACAGAAAATAAGGACTAAAATAATACAAATTGTGGTCCGTAACATCGTATGAAGGAAACAGTGCCAACTCTTCCGCATTACAAGCTCCATAATATACGTAGAAGCGACTGCGGTCTTGAGAAGCGGTCTGATGAATCCACGAACCTATTTTTGCGTAGATACGTTTGGCTTGCTGAGCTTATTTGAGCTTATAACTGATTTCTGAGTCGTTATAACCCCCGATGATGTCTCTAGCTTTGAAACACGTAACAATACACAGAGACCGATAAAAAATATTCTTGTATGAATAGAAATGCTTTTGTGAATAACTAAGTGAGGGCCATGGCCTTTATCATAAAAAGAATATAACTGAAGATCATTGAGTCAAAGCTCATATTATGTGATAAAACGATGTACTTTGCATACACTAACGAAATATGTATATGACTTGGGTATCAACTAATCAACCTTAATAAAATTCAAATAACTGTTGTGTACTTCCTACTTCCTATCAAATTTAACTATTGCGGCATGATATGTTCTTAAATTCTATGAATCAGTTACATCGAAGTGACAATTTTATAATCTTGCACCTTCCCCCCCGCCCCCCCTCCCCCCCATCTTGGACAATTGTCTGCAGATGCCCATGAATTCCTACTTTGTTTAAAATTATTTTTAAAATCTTCACAAATAATGAATAAGAAACTACTTTAGAACTCTGAGAACAATTTCAACTCCGTTCATTAATTAATTTTTGTCACATAGCGTCACTAAGGTTCAAATTTTGGATATAATTAAGGATCACGCCCTGGGAATGAGGTTAACTGCAGCCTACATTTTTGACATAAAATGTACAATGTATTCATACAATTGACACAAATACTGATCCACGACTATATAGAACTAAGTGGTACTCTGGCTGTGTTTCTTGCTAAAAAAGAAAAATCACCTGCACCGTAGTTAAATGTGAGAGGTGCAGAACTTACTACATCTTCCTTTCTTTTGTATGTATCGCCAGCTTTCTTATAAGTTGAAGGCGGTGCGTCGGATATCGTAGTTTACGTAGTCCATAAAGCTTCTTTTTGTACATACGCTACACGTAACACCTTTTGTAATCGTATTTCAACTCTTCATTTCAATGCAACCTCTTACAACTTGCTTTGTATCCCACTGTATTTTTGCTATGCCACTGGCACAATTATATCGTCCATCGTAGGACTTTCATAATCCTACTGTCACCAAGCTAGCTCACTTAGATGGCGCGTTAACTGAGTACGTAGCCGATTACTACTCTCTCATTCCTTACCTGCCACGTTTTCCTCTGGAGCCTTTCCAGTTCACTAAGATACTTCCCTGATTTTCGCTACAAACCATTACCAAATGTTTACTATTGACCCTCTTCATGGATCAGTCACCTATCGTAGGCGATACAAAGTTTATTCAGTATATTCACAAAATCCAAAGGAGTAACAAAAATTCTTACTTACATAATCATTCACAGATTTCACTTTTATAAACAGTGTGCAGTGATGAATAAGGCAGTTTTTCGTTGCTATCCGCAAGGCATCTGAATTTCTAGGCGGCTGCGTCGAGCGACATCATTGACCCATTAGAGGGCACGGTTGCTGAATGCTGACACGCAAGAAAAAAGGAAGATTGCATTCAAAAAGTGGATTTCCAGAACTTTTATGTTTTTACGTCTTTTCACCTGTATTTCCCATAGCTAAAAAGACCGCAAAACCCATCTCGCCGTTGCATTATGCTGCATTTTGTGGACAAACCACTTGAAAGTATCCTTCCTAAACAATGCCTTATCATGCAGACCGAGGCAGTTTGGACTCAAGAATATTTCAGCTCACTGTTAGGCAACAGACATCAGACGCACGTTGTAGGTCTTCCTTGATAACCGAAAGTCTGTTCAACATACTTTATTCTCGAGACTTTAACGATTAATTTCAATAAGCCCTTACTTCGGGGGTGTCATTTTCATAACTGACGCTAACTAACGACGCAAAGTGGGTCAGATTCATGACGCTCAAACACTTAAACCAAAAATAATTCACACATGTTTAGGGCCGATCTAATACTGTCCAATTTATAATATTAGAAACTATGATCGCTTGATGTGAAAAGGTTTATTTCATGACCAGATTCTCTGATATCCTAGAATCATAATTACACATCAGTCTCGTCAACAGCATTTTCTCAGAATACAGACGAGACTGATGTTTAATTGAATTTCTGGGAAATGTGGGAATCTGAGGATGACAGCTAGTTACTGTCGAAACTGGTCATGAAAGAAACTACTTCAGATCAAACGATCTTGGTTTCTAATATTGTGAATTACGTAACTCTCACACTAATCCGATTGAGGCGAAATCACTGCCTGTGCAGACGTATACCTTATTTATGTGCACTACTTCATACACAACAGTAAGCAGATGTGGGCTACACAGCAGCGTAGCAGATGTCGTCGTAGGAAAGCTGGACAGGACCAGAAATGATTAGCGAACAAGTTAACACAACAAACAGAAGATTTACTTAACTTTTAGCTTTCGCGAAGCGTACAAAGGCTCTTTACAAATGAACGCGTTACAGGAAAGTCCAGCAAATACAACAGCAACAAGAGCATCGGAGGGAGGGGCTCTAACTAATGCATGAGCGATAGTCAGGGTCTTGACCGAACTGCGTCTGAGTGGTAACTCCATTGCGACCGGCTCACGCCCCGTTGTGTATGGGGCTGGTGGCTGCCGTCGACCATCCTATATTGCAGCTACAGAGGAAACTTATCGTACGAAGCCGCTGGAGGCATGGCTCTGCAGGCGTACTCCATTTGATTCGCCACATCCTGCACAACCACTATTGGCGTCTGACGGAAACTTGCTTTGCTATTACCAACTGTGGGACGTCATTGGGGTGATATCCATGTGTGATACCACACCTATGGACCAATCTGGTCTTAAAAACTAGTAAAAGTAGTATATTGGTAGTCAGACTCAGTGACGTCAATGAAACCATTTCCACAATGGAGAACCTATCAGCGTGGACAAGAATATGGAAACACCAACAACACGACAAATTACCATGTCTAACACAATGTTGAAATCCTATTGGCATTCAAAACAGCTACCACTCGTCTCATAATCAATACAGTTCCTTCACGGTTGTCAAGGGAATCTACGAATCTCGTAATACCAACCTTCATGCAAAATAGTCGCACGATGAGGTAACGATTATGCAAAGTAGACCACAATGACTGAGTAATACTGAGATCTGCTGACTGTGGCGGCCATGGGAGATGCGCCAATCCGTACGCTCACCGAACCAGTCCTGCTGTGTGAACAGGGTCCCTGTCGTCTTGGAACACATCATCACCGCTAGGGAACAAACATTGTTATAAATACGCTTCCGTGTGGGACCACTTAGATCAAACATTGTACCATGGGATGGACCTGATCTGCAGAAATGATCACACAATCCTTGGCAGTAATGCGACCTTGAACAATAATCATGGGGTTCATGGATACGGCAGCCGAAATAATCACCGAACCCCTGGCCTTGTTGCAGGTTTAGGCCACATGTTGGCTACATTGTCAAGTACGACTCATCCGATGAAATGACTTTCTTCCATTGTTCCATAGTCTAGGCTTTACGGCTTTGGCAGTACATTTTCCTGTTACGGTCATTTATATTACTGATGAATGGTTTTGGAATGCCATGTCGCCCTGCAATTCTCTGCTTAAGTAGCTTTCCTTCGTGCTGTTTTGATGCTGTTAAAATTCGCTACATTGTGACCTAGCAGATAATGTTAAACTGCTTGCCTGTATGTGGGATAAATCTGCGATCGGCTGCTTTGGTTGCGGAAGCACCCACCATTCGAGCATCAACAATTTGCTAAAATTCGAATTAATTTAGCTCCGGCATAATGCATTCACAACTACACAGTACGCTGTTCTGACTGCTACTGACACTTGCAAAGTACTGAGGGCATTGCAGAAGTACAGTTCGTGCTCAAATACAACAGCGCATCTTGCAGACTTGGCTAGAACATGCCTTTATGTTGAAGCATGCATTTCTCGCGATCATTCCACATTTTTGTCGATCCTCTGTATATAAACTCAAGCTGAGGCCCGTCCAGTACAGTGGTGGATGCAATACTCATGAGAAACTTTTAAAAACAGTGTTACCCTTGTATCAGCACTTCCTTTGTGAAAATCTGTTTACGTGCCCCTGTCTCACACTTCTAGTTATTCCTTTTCATTATGAAACCAGGGTGGTGTCATTTATGTTATGTTATGTTAACCGGGGGCCTAGAAACGACGGAGGGGCTCCGTCCCCGCCGCAGCCGCAGTGGTCTGCCACCCCACGACGACTACCGCAGTCCACTTCAACCCCTCCGCCGCCCCACACCGAACCCAGGGTTATTGTGCGGTTCGGTCCCCATTGGACCCCCCAGGGAACGTCTCTCACCAGACGAGTGTAACCCCTGTTTGCGAGCTAGAGTAACGGTGGTGTACGCGTAAGTGGAGAACTTGTTTGCGCAGCAATCGCCGACAAAGTGTAGCTGAGGCGGAATAATGGGAACCAGCCCGCATTCGCCGAGGCAGATGGAAAACCGCCTAAAAACCATCCACAGACTGGTCGGCTCATCGGACCTCGACACAAATCCGCCGGGTGGATTCGTGCCGGGGACAGAAGCTCCTTCCCGCCCGAAAAGCAGTGCGTTAGACCGCACGGCCAACCGGGCGGGCTGTGGTGTCATTTAGTTTTTCTTTTAGCTTTTTTTGAAACTAGGGCGGTGTCATTTACTTTAGGATATCTTTTAGTTTTTCTCCCTTCTCCACGAGAAACAGACAGACGTCGCTCTATAAATTCATGCTGTATTTTATTTCTATTTATCTATTCGACATGCAAATAGCCGTGTGAACGCTATGTCGCTGAGTTAACACACTGCGAAACGCTAGTCACGGAAGGCCTTTCGTCAAGTTATCAGTAAAAGAAATAAAATTTCAGAATGAGTATGATAACTGGGGATTTCGGTCTGAGGCGTCCTGTCACGGTCCGCGCGTTTAGGCTGCTTGCGTCATCAGATGTATAATTAAAATTAAAGGAATTTCTTCTGCACGTATTACGTGGGGCTCAAGTGATGGTTTAGAAGGAAGCATGACCTGCTGGTTAGACTTTTTAATAAAAATTCTAAGATTCTAGGTTACGTTTCTGGTGTCCAGATGTTTCGATTATTGCAAAGTCTGGAACGCATCACACAGTCTTTTCGTGAGGAAAATTGAGAAGCTTGTTGAATAAATAAGCAGCGAAATAGACATGTTAGCTGTCGAAGTGCCGTCAAATCGAAAATTCTCACACCTAGATGGGGTCACAAGGCATTTATTTTCACCTCTTTACAAGAAAAGTTTGTTCCCATTAATCCGGTAAACAGTATATGCTCGAAATAGCCGCAGGCGATGAAAGCCTATATAAAAGTCGGCGACGAAACAACGCGGGCCATTGATCAGTCTTTTAAATCACTCGAACAGCACGAGTAAACACGACGGCCACATATAAACTATTCCTAGCGGCCCGTGTGGCGCCTTTTACAAAACCAGCTATAGTTTCCCTTCCTGGTACGCAACGTGGCGTGAGAGCTCCATTAACTGAATGATACAACTATAATGCTCTGCGAAACTAAGAATATTACAGACTAAAATAATGTAGAGTATGACGAAGAAAAGATTTCTGGAGGACTGCTGTCACAACTTCCTGTCGCAGATAATGTCGTACTGCTCGCAAGTACTACCTTATTTGTAGCCTAGCATCACGGCTTCAAGTCAGCCAGGTCCATTTGTGGAGCAATTTGAATTGTGATTCCAGTTAAGTGAAGTGAAGTGAAGGGGTCAGGAGTTTCCTCCGAATTCTAGGTGTGGTAATGCACTACTTGCCTGGTAGTGGTCACAGAGCAACCTCTGATTCCAGAATGAAATTTTCACTCTGCAGCGGGGTGTGCGCTGATATGAAACTTCCTGGCAGATTAAAACTCTGTGCCCGAGCAAGACTCGAACTCGGGACCTTTGCCTATAGCGGAAAAGTGCTCTACCAACTGAGCTACCCAAGCACGACTCACGAGCCGTCCCCACAATGTTACTTCTGCCAGTACCTCGTCTCCTACGTCCCAAACTTCACAGAAGTCTACCAGCATGGTAGAGCACTTTCCCGCAAAGGCAAAGATCCCGAGCTCGAGACTCGGTCCGGCACACAGTTTTAATCTGCCAAGAAGTTTCAACCTGTGATTCACTTTCCAAAATTCTTCTCTGGTTTACGAACATTCTCAGACTGGATTACACCCAGCACACTGGCTAGCCTGGACTGCAATGTGAATCAGAAACGTAACACTTTCCAAGTTTCGGCTTTGCTTCTAAGTGGTCTTTAGCGAACCTGTGTATTTTATCCGAAGTCTCTTCTTACCACTCGAACTGTATATATTTAAGTGACATCTAAAATTACTTTCATTCGTAGTTATGTAGCTAGCTTGGAGAAACTAGCTTTTATTTCGTGTGCAGTACAGCACTCTGTGACTGCCGACACATCTTATGTTTAACATGCATGTGACATACCAAAAAGGGCCAGACTTTCACCAGACTTTCTATGGTGCCAGGTTTCATCATAGTGTTTGAAATATTTATAATTTAGAGAGTGGGGTAGCTTCGGACACTAATTCACTTGCAGTTAGTCTTAAAACATGATGAAATCTGCATAATTAAGAATAGCTACTGAAACTACGTTTACGAATTTACAGTTTACTTTACGTGAAATTATTTTTCCGTTTCTCAGAATGCACATTCCAGATTATGATTCAAAATATATTGTATGTGAAAGAAATCTGCATCTACATATCGATAGAGCTTTTACTCACCGTTAGTAGAGAATTGATAAGTTAGAATCACTTCAGGCGGTTAAGGGTAATTACTTTTGAATTGCAAACACATATTACGTAGCGAGAGGGTACAGATTCTCCTACCGGTTTCCTCTTTAATGTCATTTCATAACCTAACGTTTAACTTCACTGTTTTGTATTTTATGGACTTCTACGGCCGTGAAAAGATATTTTTGACTGCTGCGATAGCTCACTCCACCATAGTCCTACAATCGTCGACATCCGTTTTTTCCCCAATGCCAGTAACCTTCCAGTATCACACCAGTTTACCTGCTCCCCCTCTGCTAGCCATGTTACTATGTGACCTCTCATTTTCACAAATAACTGAATCTGAAAATACTTCCTTGGCGCATTTATTGTAGATTCCTTGTTACTCGTATACGTGGGCTAGCTAGTAAAAATAAATACGTCCGCGTTGTGACCTAGCGGATGATGTCTTCCCGTTTTCCATGTATGTGGTTTGAATCTGTGTTAGGTGGTTCTTGAAATACCAAACGCTTCGGTTTCCTTGATTACGGAAGGATCCGCAATACGAGCACCAACAATGTGCCCGCGCACGAATTCCCAAGGCTACGACATAATCCACGTACTACTACACACAACACTGTTAAGAGCACGACCGACACGTGCAAAGTATTAAAGGTAGCGCATTTGCGTTTATGTTAATGCACGCATTTCTCTCAGTTTTTCCAATCTTTGTCCAACTCCTGTACCTGTAAGGACCCGAGATCAAGTCATATGTACCTTCTCAATTACCACCACTTGCTACTTCATGAATGCATTAAGTGCAGTCTCCAGTGGCACTAAAACCACTTTCCGTTACGGTGTCTTATTTACTACAAAACGGATTCTTAAATGTAAGCACAAAAAGTTGATAAATTTGTTAATTTTTAGTCCTACTATCTAACGTAATAGTTTTTATACCCAACCTACAGCTATAATAAGTTTATATATGATATTCGCAATATGTTGTGATAAAAAACAAAATGTCAGGACAAATCTGTAAATCAACAAAGAACAATAATCATGTTGTTGTTGTTGTTGTTGTGTTCTTCAGTCCAGAGACTGGTTTAATGCAGCTCTCCGTGCTACTCTATCCTGTGCAAGCTTCTTCATCTCCCAGTACCTACTGCAACCTACATCCTTCTGAATCTGCTTAGTGTATTCATCTCTTGGTCTCCCTCTACGATTTTTACCCTCCACGCTGCCCTCCAATACTAAATTGGTGATCCCTTGATGCCTCAGAACATGTCCTACCAACCGATCCCTTCTTCTAGTCAAGTTGTGCCACAAACTTCTCTTCTCCCCAATCCTATTCAATACCTCCTCATTAGCTACGTGATCTACCCACCTTATCTTCAGCATTCTTCTGTAGCACCACATTTCGAAAGCTTCTATTCTCTTCTTGCCTAAACTATTTATCGTCCACGTTTCACTTCCATGTGTGGCTCCACTCCACACATATACTTTCAGAAAAGAATTCCTCACACTTAAATCTATACTCGATGTTAACAAATTTCTCTTATTCAGAAACGCTTTCGTTGCCATCGCCAGTCTACATTTCATATCCTCTCGACTTCGACCATCATCAGGTATTTTGCTCCCCAAATAGCAAATCTCATTTACTACTTTAAGCGTCTCATTCTAATCTAAGACCCTCAGCATCACCATATTTAATTCGAATGCATTCCATTATCCCCGTATTGCTTTTGTTGATGTTCATCTTATATTCTTTATTCAAAACACTGTCCATTCCGTTCAACTGCTCTTCCAAGTCCTTTGCTGTCTCTGACAGAATTACAATGTCATCGGCGAACCTCAAAGTTTTTATTTCTTCTCCATGGATTTTAATACCTATTCCGAATTTTTCTTTTGTTTCCTTTAGTGCTTGCTCAATATAAAGATTGAATAACATTGGGGATAGGCTACAACCTTGTCTCACTCCCTTCCCAACCGCTGCTTCCCTTTCATGCCCCTCGACTCTTGTAACTGCCATCTGCTTTCTGTACAAATTGTAAATAGCCTTTCGCTCCCTGTATTTTACCCCTGCCACCCTCAGAATTTGAAAGAGAGTCTTCCAGTCAACATTGTCAAAAGCTTTCTCTAAACCTACAAATGCTAGAAACGTAGGTTTGCCTTTCCTTAGCCTATCTTCTGAGATACGTCGTAGGGGCAGTATTGCCTCACATGTTCCAACATTTCTACGGATACCAAACTGATCTTCCCCAAGGTCTTCCCCATTCGTTTGTAAAGAATTGGTGTTAGTATTTTGCAGTCGTGGCTTATTAAACTGATAAACGCATTAATTTATTACTTCGAAACACCTGTTCTCTCTCTCTCTCTCTCTCTCTCTCTCTCTCTCTCTCTCTCTCCGTGTGTGTGTGTGTGTCTGTGTGTGTGTGTGTGTGTGTGTGTGTGTGTATTTGTCTCGAAAATACAATAAATTTATCAGAATACCAATTTGTCACAGTAACATAAAAATATTTAAGCTTACATCTTCGCAGTTCATTTTATTTTGTTCTGTCTTTTTAGTATTTTTTTAAGTGTTTGTTATTCAGTTTCCACACACTTTGAAAGAATTGCCGCAGCACAAGTACAGTTTCGCTACACCTCTATATAGCCTTCTCAGGCATCTTACGTTCCTATTACTCTGATGCAGGGTAACCAACAACTCTTTTGCAGTCTCTCCTGCCAGCCATACGATTTGCACAGTTGCAAGAAACAAAGAAAACAACCCAGTCAGATACGTGCGGCTGAATAATGTAAGGATCGGTCAGACCGGAACCTACTCCTTTTGAAGTCCATACTTGTCACATTCAAAAAGTAAATCTTAGAGAAAAATCTGACGCAGCAGATTGATATTGTTTATATGGGACACTTGTAACGTACCGACCTTTTATTTATGATTCAACAATTTGTGCCATTCAAGAATAAATGAGCCCAAGCCATTGAAACTGTACAGCACTATCAAAAAAATCTCTCCAATCAAGAGAGTTACAGACATGAAGTAAACAAAGCTCAGAATTTATAGATTTTCTATGATTAGCGTCATTAGCAACCTTCAGCTGAACGATCCCTACCCTCCCATTGTAAACAAACAACAGCAACTCTCATCTTGACCACAAGCGTGATACAATTAATGGAACGTTCAATAATTCTACACTGAAATTTATCCATCACTTAGTAAAACAAGGAGATCATACTAAATGAACGTATTCCTAACAACCTATGTTAAAAAAGTGCCTGAAAATTCTATTCACAATCACCTTTAAAATCAGTTGACATGCCATCTGTTGTATGCATGACTCCCACGTACCAAACATTTTGATTTGTAACCAAAGAAAAATCACCATGGATAAAAATGCAAAAGAAGTTGCCACGTATTTGCAACTACGAGTAAATAAATTCAGAACTCCTCTTTCTGTCTAATGTCTTCTGACATGTTGTTGTTGTTGTGGTCTCCAGTCCTGAGACTGGTTTGATGCAGCTCTCCATGCTACTCTATCCTGTGCAAGCTTCTTCATCTCCCAGTACCTACTGCAACCTACATCCTTCTGAATCTGCTTAGTGTATTCATCTCTTGGTCTCCCCCTACGATTTTTACCCTCCACGCTGCCCTCCAATACTAAATTGGTGATCCCTTGATGCCTCATCTGACATGATAACATAGCAAAAATAAATAGACACAAATCACTGCTGTTAAAATCCGTAAAATAAAAAAAAGTCAATTTCTTTGCCATTTCTAGCAACAAATTCTGCCTGGCAGATCTTCCCCAGAAGATAATCAAAACCCACTTAAGATAATTTAACAGAAACATTTTTCCCTTCCAAAATACGTCCTTAAGACCCAACAATTTAATGACTCCAAACATATTATACATAAAGAAAAGAAACTTATACACTTAAGATATAGACTAAACACTGTCAAACAGGCCTCGGAAGGCCCAACAGCACCGACCAACCGTCGTGTCACCTTCACCAAAAAGGCGTCACTCGATGTGGATATCAAGGGGCAGGTGTCAGCACACTGCCCTCCAGGCCATTGTCAGCTTTTGTGACGGGAGCCGCTACTTCTCAATCAAATAGGTCCTCAATTGGCCTCACAAGAGCTGAGTGCGCCCCGCTTGCCAACGGCACTCAGCAGACCCAGACAGTGACTTGTCTAAGCGCTAGCCAAGCCCAGCAGTACTTAGCTTCAGTGATCTGACGAGAACTGCTGTTACCACCGTGTCAACACTGATGGCTCTAACATAACATATAGCACCTAATAACCAATATTTCAGTGATTATTATTCACAGCTGCTTGTCCAATATTAGCGCCACTTAATTCAACTCTTAACCTATTTATAATTAAATAATAAAACTTAAAATGTAACTAAAAATTAACACATAATCTATTATTTACATATACACATCATTGCTTCTTTTATTGCCACCTTCGCACTCCTTTTTTTCACCAACGTCCATCTCATCTCCTCCACATTTAGCCACACACAAATGTGCCACTAAGAGTTTTCCTGTAAGTGTGCTCTTAAATTTAACCTTCTTTCTGCCACGTTCAGCATTTAATGCCAGCAACTTTTCTGTGCAACAAACGTTTGCTTCATGTTTTCCCGAAAAATGTGTCCCTAAAAATACACTTAACCCTGAAACCACAAGAAAGACTCACCAAAATACTTTCTTATATATATTTACATCCAACACCACCTCTTTCTAAGTTACTGTAATAATTTTTAGCAGAAATATTTAAGAAATCGTATTGTATCTCTGTTATTCATATAATCGTAACTTTTCTGATAAACCATATATGGCATTAACAGTGTCTACCAAAGCCACCTTACGCGAATACATAATTTAATATTAATCAAAGGCTGAATCCTTTCTCAAATATCTTGTTATAACTCTGTCCTCTACTTCATGAATGCAATCTTTAACCACTGTGAATAACTGTTAACCATCAAATAATTCAATTCAGCTATCTCCAGAAAATGTAACGTTAAAATCTCTTCTAAAGTCTAAATAGCACCCTAGCTTCATTGAAAAACTAACTTTTTCATCCTACCATTCATCAGGAACTAACAGCTGATGGCACATGTGATATACCATCGTTTCCCCTTTATGCATTGGTTAATTTATTATTGATATTAGCTGTTGACCATCAACAAATAAATAAGTCTGTATCTCATCTTCATCGCCACCCACTAACAGAGGTTGCACACTGGACTCGCATTCGGGAGAACAACTGTTAAAATTCATGTCAATCCTTCTTGATTTTAATTTTTCATCAATTTCATGAATGGCTTAAGGCAAATACTGGGATTTGAGCTTGTGCAGGGTACCTAATGACGTCGTTGACAGCAGAATGCTAAACACTAAGATTCCTTTCTTCTTTTTTCATAACGACCACTTACACTATCGCTAATATTGTCACTAACATTGTATGTATAATCCACTTCAATATGAATCAAGTTCTCCCTTCACTCTCTATTTTCAACCCTGTCTCACTTAAAAGATCCTCCTCTTGTTTCTCAATGCAATCTTTATCGATTGTAAAGATCTGTTTTTTTCTAACTAATTCAAAACCTTCATCCCCCGCAAATATTTCACTACAGGCATCCGTAAATTTATGATTCTTCACACAATATTAAGTTCTTCCTGGCGTGCAAGTTTTCTGCAGTTTCTCCCTTTATTTAACTTTCTTCTATCACTTTCTCAACACTGCATCCATTTTATAAATTCTTTCTTCTTTTTGCCATTTACTATGACTGTTATAAAACTCCCTTGTTATTAAATAAAAAAATATTCCTTCCTTTGGTTCTGTTCCATTCATACTTCATTGTAATATCTCAAATCTCATTTGGAACACTTTTCAGTTTCCTGAAATCTGACCTCCCTGTTCCCCTCTATTCCTCTCAAAAAATCTGTGGTCCTTTATCCAGCATCGAACTGTGATCATACTTATTATTGTTATTCTCCCAATGACCCCTTTGGTTTCCACCTCCCTCCTTAAGTCTTCCCTATTGCTTCTCCAATTCTCACTATAATATTCCAATTCTCACCATAATATTCCAATTCCTATCACGTAAATTGTCCTGCTGTACCTTTTTTTCCCCATCAGTCTTCTGACTGGTTTGATGCTGCCCACTACGAATTCCCCTCCTGTAGCACTTGCAACCTATGTCCTCAATTATTTGCTGGATGTATTCCAATCTCTGTCTTCCTCCACAGTCTTTGCCCTCTACAGTTCCCTATAGTACCATGAGTCATTCCTGATGTCTTAATAGACGTCCTATAATCCAGTCCCTTCTCCTAGTCAGTGTTTCCCACGTATTCCTTTCCTCTCCAATTCTGCACAGAATCTCCTCATTCCTCGCCTTATCAGTCCACCCAATTTTCAACATTCGTCTGCAGCACCACTTCTAAATACTTCGATTCTATTCTTTTCCGGTTTTCCCACAGTCCATGTTTCACTACCATACAGTTCTGTGCTCCAGACATACATTCTCAGAATTTTCTCCCTCAAATTAAATCCTATGTTTGATACGAGTGGACTTCTCTTGGCCAGGGATACCCTTTTTGCCAGCGCTAGTCTGCTTTTGATGTCCTCCTTGCGCCGTACGTCATTATTTTGCTGCCTAGGTGACAGTATTCCTTTGTGACCATCAATCCAGATGTTACGTTTCTCGCTGTTCTCATTTCTGCTACTTCCCATTACTTACGTCTTTCTTCGATTTACTCTCAATCCATTTTCAGTACTCATTCAATTGTTGATTCCGTTCAGCATATCATGTAATCCATCTTCACTTTCACTTAGGATAGCAATGTCGTCAGCGAATCTTATCACCGATATTCTTTCAGCTTAAATTTTAATTTTACTCCTGAACCTTTCTTTTATCTCCATCATTGTTTCTTCTATGCACAGCTTGAACAGTTGGGGCGAAAGCCTACATCCCTGTCTTACATCATTTTTAATCCGAGCACTTCGTTCCCGGTCGTTCACTCTTATTATTCCCTCTTGGCTCTTGCACGTATTATATATTACCCGTCTCATCCTATAGCGTACCCCTACTTTTATCAGAATTTCGAACATTTTGCACCATTTTACATTGTCGAACGCTTTTTCCAGGTCGACAAAGCCTATGACAGTGTCTAGATTTTTCTTTAGTTTTGCTTCCATTATCAACCGCAACGTCAGAATTGCCTCTAGGTGCCTTTACCTATCTAAAGCCAAACTGATCGTCATTTAGCACATCCTCAATTTTCTCTTCCATTCTTCTGTATATTCTTAACATCTCATGCATCCAAAATGCTAACAAGAATTGTGCGATAATTCTCGCACTTGTCAGTTTTTGCAAGCTTCTAAACTGTGTGGATGATATTTTTCCGAAAGTCAGATATTACGTCGCCTGACTCATACATTTTACACACCAATGTGAAGAATCGTTTTGTTGCCACTTCCCCCAATGACTTTAGAATGTTTAGAATGTTATCTATCCCTTCTGCCTTATTTCATCTTAAGTCCTCCAACGTTTTCTTAAACTCTGATTCTAGACCTAGATCCCTGATCTCTTCTAAATCGACTATCACATCACACAAATCTTCCCCCTCATAGAGACCTTCAGTGTACTCTTTCCACCTATCCGCACTCTCCGCTGCATTTAACAGTGGAATTCCCGTTGCACTCTTTATGTTACTACCCTTGCTTTCAGTGTCACCGAAGATTGTTTTGACTTTCCTATATGCTGACTCAGTCCTTCCGACAATCATTTCTTTTCCGATTTTTTCACATTTTTTCTGCAGCCATTACATCTTAGCATCTCTGCACTTCCTATTTAATTCATTCCTCAGCGACTAGTATTTCTCTATTCCTGAATTTCCCAATACTGTTTGTACTTCCTTCTTTCATCGATCAACTGAAGAACTTCTTCTGCAATATATGGTTTCTTCGCAGTTGTCTTCTTTGTAACTATGTTTTTCTTTCCAACTTCTGTGATTGACCTTTTTAGAGATGTCCACTCCTCTTCAACTGTACTGCCTACTGAGCTATTCATTATTGCTGTAACTGTAGCCTTAAAGAACTTCAAGCGTGTCTCGTCATCTCTTAGTTCTTCCGTATCCCATATCTTTGTGTATTCATTCTTCGTTACTAATCGAATTTCATCCTAATCTTCATCACTACTATATTGTGATCTGAGTCTACATCTGCTCCTGGGTACACCTTACAATCCAGTATGTAATTCGGTCCTCTGTCTGACCATGACGTAATTTAGCTGAAATCTTCCCATATCACCCGGTATTTTCCCAGTATACCGCCTCCTCTTATGATTCTTGAACAGAATATTTGCTTTCACTAGCAGAAATTTATTATAGAATTCAATTATTCTTTCCTCTCTCTCGCACCTTGTCCTAAACCCACATTCTCATGTAACATTTTCTTCAACTCCTTCCCTACAACTGCATTCTAGTCCGGCATGACTGTTAGATTTTCATTTCCCTTTACGTATCGTATTACCCTTTCTATATTCTCATATACTTTCAATATCTCTTCATCTTCAGCTTGCGAAGGCGGCATGTGTACCTGAACTATCGTTGTCGGTGTTGGTTTGTTATAGATTTTGGTAAGAACAACCCTATAAGTGAACTTTTCACTGTAACACACTCTTTGCCCTACCTTTCTATTCATAACGACTCCTGCTCCCGTTATACCCTTTTATTGCTGCTGTTGATATTACTCTACATTTATTTGAAGAGAAATGGTTGTCTTCTTTCCACTTCATTGACCCCCACTATATCTACATTGAGCCTTTTCATTTCCCTTTTCAGATTTTCTAGCTTTCCTACCACATTCAAACTTCTGACATTCCACGCCCAGAAAAGTAGAACGTTATTCTTTCGTTGACTATTCAGTCTTTCTCTCATGGTCACCTCCTCCTTGTCAGTCCCCTCCCGGAGATCCGAAAGGGGGACTATTCCTGAATCTTTTGGCAATGGAGAGATTATCATGATAATTTTCAATTACAGGTCACATGTCCTGAGGACACACGTTATGTCTCTTTAATGCTGTGGTTTCCACTGTCTTTTGCATCTTCATGCCGTCGAGCATTGCTGATTATTCCTTTTGGTGCAGTTTCCCACCCCGAGGACAAGAGAGTGCCCTGTACCTCTGTCCGCTGCTCCGCCCTCTTTAACAAAACCGTTGGTACAATGAGGTTGACTTCTTATGCCGGAAGCATTCGGCCGCCAATGCTGATAATCAATCAAAATGTAAACGGTGGCGGATTTCGAACGCGGAACCTACGAAGCTTTTGTTGTTAATGAAAGACGTTACCTCTAGACCACGTGTACAATCGATTTACATGGCTGTTTTTTTCTGAATATGAAGCCAGTTAGGTCTGTGAAAGATTGCGTGATCCACTTTCTCAATAAAATCTAAAAAAAAATTCTAATCATGCAGTTGCGCAGTGTATGTAACGTAAAAGGCTCCACTGCTGCTGGCACAGGATGATCGAGAGTGGACAGTCGATCAATGAAAACGTGTCAACTGGTAGAATCACATTCCTTCTTGCACCTGGTCAATGATCTTGTGTGCATAAGGTGTACCAGCTATCAACCAGGTGAATGGCCTTAGCACTACAGATGCAGGCCAATGGAGCCAATATTATGCTGCGGGGCGCATTCATTTACGGTAGTAATTGAAGGCAACTTGACTATTGTAGACTACGTGTGCGTTATTAAGGGCCATCTGCAGCCCATCATAGTTGATTTCTTCCTCGAGAGTAATGGCATCTTCCAGCAGGACATCTGGCAATATTGCAAAGCTAGAATCGTGCAACAGTGCTTCGATGAGCACCAGATCAACTTGACTCCTTACCTGGAGCGTTGCAACACCATGGCACTAGGTAAACATGTCCTCCTTCCACCCCAGTTGTCGGGTACTTGTCACGTAAAGTGCCATCTATTAATGTACTAGTCCCCTTCTCCACTATCCAGCACTTGATATTCTGCTGAAACACTGTCTTCATTTCTGTTGTTGGTGTCATACATTGATAAACCTTGGATCTGGGATACACACCAAGTCGGAACCCCTGGTAATATTCAGGAAATCAGGAGTCCAGACTTCCGACATATCCTGAAAATTTCGCTCCCTTCGAGCCAAGTGATGACAGCAGTGACGCTGTGCTGTTTATCGTAACAGAGTGTCACATTATCCTTTTTTTTTCTTTCTTCGTCAGTCCTCTGGTTGGTTTGATGCGGCCCGCCACGAATACCTCTCCTGTACTAACCTCTTCATCTCAGAGAGGCACTTGCAAACTGTGTCCTCAGTTATTTCCTGGATGTGTTCCAATCTTCGCCTTTCCCTGCGGTTTTTACCCTCTACAGCTCCCTTCAATACTATGGATGTTATGCCCTGATGCCTTAACAGATTCCTGTCCCCCTGCCTCTTCTTCTTGTCGATGTTTCCCATACAGTTCATTCCTCGCCATTTCTGCGGAGACACTCCTCGTTGCTTACCTTATCAGTCTACATAATTTTGAAGATTCGTCTATAACCACATCTCCAAGGCTTCGATTCTCTTCTGTTACGGTTTTCTTACAGTCCACTTTTCACTCCTATATAACGCCGTGCTCAAAACGTACATTCTCAGAAATTTCTTCCTTAAATTAAGGATTATTTTTGATGCTAAATTACTTTTTATGGCCAGGAATGCCCTTTTTGCCATTGATAGTCTGCTTTTTATGTCCTCCTTGCTTCGTCCGTCATGGATTATTTTGCTGCCTAGATAACAGAATGCCTTAACTTCACCTACTTCCTGATCGCCAATTCTGATGATAATTTTCTCGCATTACTCGTTGATGTTACTTCACAATACTTTCGTAGTGCTTCGATTTACTCTCAGTGCATTGTCATCGGAGTTCTCATACCATTCAACAGGTCCTGTAATTCTTCTTGGCTTTCAATGAGGAGAGCAGTGTCATCAGAGAATCTTATCACTGATTTTACTTCCGTCATTGCTTCTTCGATGCACAGACAGAATAGTTGGGGCGAAAGATAAACTTTTTTTTAATCTCAGCACTTCGTTTCTGGTCTTCCACTCTTATTATTTCCTCTTGGTTCTGGTACATATTGTACAAGGTGAGTCACTAACTATTTCCACCAAGAATAACTCCGAAAGTATGATAGGAGCTGAAACATTTTTGGGACAAAAGTTGCATGGGACAAGGGGGGCCACAATATGACGTTGGGTTTTTGTTCTTAGATGGGGTCGCTTCAGAGATATGAAAGTCAACTTTGTTTTTTTTTAATGGGATGCTATAGTTTGATACTTGTTTTCTGATAGCCGCTATCGAGACGAATCCAATGATGTGGAACAGTAAGGTTTTGAAGGTCAGCAAAGGTCACAAAGGTGACATGGTTCGTGAATAAAGCCTCATCAGTAAATAAAATCAAATTAATAAATGTGTGATCCCTCTGAATCTAAAAAAAGTTCAGTCCACCGGCAGAATTCAATGCGACGCATACAATCCGTACCAGTTAATTCTTGGTGGAGACTGATATGGTAAGGATGATATTTATGGCGACGCAGAACACGATGAACATTAATTTTGCTCATGCCAGATTTCCTTGCAATTTGACGCGAACTAACACAAGGATCTCGACCCACAGGGGCAAGAGTACCAATTTCCGTTTCCCCGTTAGTAACTTTCCTTTGCCGGATATGTTTCCTATGCGTTAAAGATCCAGTTGTTCTCAATTTATCATACACATATTTAAACGTACGACGCGTAGCGTGAGTACGTTGAGGATATCTTTCAGGGTATAAGTCTCTAGCTCTCAGTGAATTTTGTTGGCTTTCTCCGTAAAAGAGAAGCATATCGACTTGTTCTTCGAAGGAATACATCATTCACATTTGCATGATTCGACGATGCAGGTCTTACCGTTCCTATTAGTGTTGTATTGCGAAACCGTAGACTGATGTTTACATGTCAATGGCTCGTTAGTTGTATACTCCGTAATCGGCGAATATTTACTATTTGCACCATAAACGACAGAGAATTGTCAGAGCATGTGCTTCGATAAGTGCCAAAGTTATAAGGAATACCACTCAATCCATAATAAGAACATTGCAATACTGCATTGATTCCAATGGTAGTCACTTCAAACAACTTGTGTAAGTGGACGTTCATGCCACCTTTCTGACCTTCGCTGACCTTCAGAGATCTTACTGTTACACAACACTGGATTCGTCCCGATAGCCGCTATCAGAAAATAAGTACCAAACTATAGCATCCCATTCAAAGAAACAAAGTTGATCTTCATATCTTTGACGCGACCCCACGTAGCAACACAAAACCAACATCATATTATGGCCCCGTTGTCCCATGCAACATTTGTCCCAAAAATGTTTCAGCTCCTATCATACTTTCGGAGTTATTGTACGTGGCAATAGTTAGTGACTCACCCTGTATATTACCCGTCTTTCCTTATAGCTTACCGCATTTTCCTCAGAATTTCGAATATCTTGCACGATCTTACACTGTCGAACGTTTTTACCGGGTCAACAAACCCTATGAACGTCTATTTATTTTTCTTCTGTCTTGCTTCCATTATCAACTACAACGCCATAACTGCCTCTCTGGTACCTTTACCCTTCCTAAAGCCAATCTTAACGTCATCTTTCCACCTGAGTAATACGATACTTTTACAGCTCACTTCGCAAATATTTATCTGACAACGTCCTATGAGGGATTTATGCTTCTTGGCCAAGTATTATTTCGCACCAACTACAACCTCTTAAACAAAACTGCAGATGTGAGCATCGCTATGGTTCTATGTGGTTCACAACCAAACATTTCGAATAATTTACGTATTCATAGCTAACGAAAAACCACTGTAATCTTCCCTTTTCATTTTATATTATTATCCGCTTCCGAGTAAAGGTAAAAGGAGTATATTAAGAAGCTCTTGACATTTAGCGCCATATGTAGTTTTCACGGCGGTCACACATTTCACTTGGCCGGACGGCGTAATACATTTCTGTTGCTTGTTAATATGTCAGCGATTGGTATCCGTCCCCGAATCTGAAGCCACCTGCTCACAGGACGAGTAGACGCGCTGTTTAAGAATGTGATCTCTTTTTCAGTACGAAACAAACTCGAGCTACAATCAATCAAAAAAGGTTTATATTTTCCGTAGTATCCTTATAACTTCAGTTTTTGTCCCAGTTTACGTCCGACACTGATTCTAAACGATTTTTGTTCACTATTCGATTGTTTGTGAAGCCTCATCCATATGTTTCATCTACATTCCGAGTATTCGTTTGGATTAATACCAGCCAATCTGATCTAGTACCATCTCATTGATATTGTTTTGATGTTGTTCCTTTCCTTAAGAATATATCGGAGTCGCGTTCGTAACCAGTGTGCAAAAAATAGTGTTTGTTCATGCGGCAGTTGGCAAATAGAAACTAAGCTTATCACTGTACATAGCTGAGAATCCAACGGAAACGTAACAGAAGTTAAAACTGATACAGAATAACAAGCTCAACTGTTTTATCGGAAATCATCCGAAAATAGAACAAGAAGGGAGACAAGCCATGACAGTCATAAATGTACCTTTCGCCGTACTCCATACGTTTGTTTATTTTTATTAACGGATCCATTGATGCACACTTATCTTTATATCATTCATAAACAGTTAGCTGCTATGCAGCTGATGCATAGTATCTGAACTTTGATTCAGACTATCTTGCATATACTTTTTTTATTTCATTTAATTTCGTAGTAACATTATTTTTACTATAATTAATATTGTTATACTGATAATTAGTTATATGTTTTACAGAAGACAAAACATATTGTACAAAATCCTTATCTCTAGCGCGGAATGCTGTGTGTGAGCTGAAGTGATTTCTAACTTTTCATATGTTGTAATTTTATCTTATCTTAATATCCAACGCAAAGACATGTACTAATGTACAGAATGTTTACAAGACTAGTGGTACTTTTTGTGCTTCGGTCTGTTCTTTCACAATAATGTAAAAATATTTCGTTATATGTGTGAAAATTCCCATTCCTTTTAAAATATTTAGCAGATTCCAGCCTTGCTCGTGTACACGATTAATGGGTATTACGATGTGTCACTGGCTGCGTGTATTTGTGTATGTGAACGGAGAGAAAACTGGTTTCTGGTTTCGCCGGTGGGATTCTTCGAATATTGTTCTTTTCTCACATTTATCATAATTTAACTTTTAATCACAGGTAAGTTTAACGTATTTTTCTAGAGAATAGCCAATTTGAGATCGTGTTGTGTTGTGTGTCCTAAAGCGTACTTTCTGTCTGTGTTCGGAAGTGTGTCTTCATAACGCTGTTGACTTCGCAGTTGCAAACGCTAAATTGCCAAACATTTTCTGAATCCGAAAGGTGGTGCAGACTGGATTCCACCTCATGACCAGCGCACACTCTGCAACCCCAAAGGAAGTTTCTGACCCGTATAGGAACAAACTTACCGCAGCAAAAGTTTCGAGCTGCTGGCAGCGCCTCAATTCTGAACATCTGTGGCGCAGCACTGTTTCACGCTTTGGCAGCTTATGGCAGAACTTCGTGAAACGTCAGGTGTGCCCCGTCTACGACGCTAAAATACGAGGATATTTAATGCTACCGACAACCTGTGGTAATCTCTTTGTCATATCGCTCTGCACGTGCAGCAATCTTCTCGAATGACTACTTTAAATAAATAAATTGTGCGACTGTGTGTGTGTGTGTGTGTGTGTGTGTGTGTGTGTGTGTGTGTTTGTGTGCTCGTGCACGCGTGTAATACGAAAACTCTCTTTGTCGCAAATCTCACTATGCTTTTCATCGCTTGATATGTGTGACAGCAATGGAAATGTTACCGAAAACAGTGTCACTAATGCGGAATTACTACCATCACCAAATAATGTATTGTAAATATTTTAGAATCTGAATCACTAATTTGGAAGTAAACCCCTCGGTGCAGCGAAGCAAGGTTTGTCATTTAATAAAGGCTACTTTTCCATTTGAGAGTGTCTTCCAATTAGGCTCATTGCAGAGAATGCTTACGAACTATTCCCATTCTTAGCAATCGTATACATCCGCCTACTAGACGAAAGATCCTCATCTGAAGACTTACACGGGTCACACCAAAACATAAGAAATGAAACAGATGTAACCAGCCAAATTGCATCCCATATTACTAACATCGATCTACAGGGTGGTCCATTGATCGTTACCATGCCAAATATCTAGCGAAATAAGCATCAAACGAAAAAACTACAAAGAACAAAACTCGTCTAGCTTGAAGGGGGACGCCAGATGGCACTATGGTTGGCCCGCTGGATGGCGCTGCCATATGTCAAACGGATATCAACTGCGTTTTTTTTTAAATAGCAATCCCCATTTTTTATTACATATTCGTGTAGTGCGTAAAGAAATATGAATGTTTTAGTTGGACCACTTTTTTCGCTTTGTGATAGATGGCGCTGTAATAGTCACAAACGTATAAGTACGTGGTATCACGTAACATTCCGCCAGTGCGGACGGTATTTGCTTCGTGATGCGTTACCCGTGTTAAAATGGACCGTTTACCAATTGCGGAAAAGGTCGATATCGTGTTGATGTATGGCTATTGTGATCAAAATGGCCAACGGGAGTGTGCTATGTATGCTGCTCGGTATCCTGGACGACATCATCCAAGTGTCCTGACCTTTCGTCGGATAGTTAAGTTATTTAAGGAAACAGGAAGTGTTCAGCCACATGTGAAACGTCAGCCGCGACCTGCAACAAATGATCATGCCCAAGTAGGTGTTTTAGCTGCTGTCGCGGTTAAACCTCACATCAGAGCAGACAGATTGCGTGAGAATCGGGAATCTCAAAAACGTCGGTGTTGAGAATGCTACATCAACATCGATTGCACCCGTACCATATTTCTATGCACCAAGAATTGCATGGCGACGACTTTGAACGTCGTGCACAGTTATGCCACTGGGCACAAGAGAAATTACTGGGTGATGACAGCATTTTTGCACGTGTTCTATTTAGCGACGAAGCGTCATCCACCACCAGCGGTAACGTAAACCGGCATAATATGCACTACTGGGCAACGGAAAATCCACGATGGCTGCAAGTGGAACATCAGCGACCTTGGTGGGTTAATGTATGGTGCGGGATTATGGGAGGAAGGATAAATGGCCCCCATTTTATCGATGGCAATCTAAAAGGTTCAATGTATGCTGATTTCCTACGTAATGTTCTACCGATGTTACTACAAGACATTTCACTGCATGGCAGAATGGCGATGTACTTCCAACATGATGGATGTCCGTCACATAGCTCGCATGCGGCTGAAGCGATATTGAATAGCATATTTCATGACAGGTGGATTGGTCGTCGAAGGACCATACCATGGCCCGCACGTTCACCGTATCTGACGTCCCCGGATTTCTTTCTGTGGGGAAAATTGAAGGATATTTGCAACCGTGATCCACCGACAACGCCTGACAACATGCGTCAGCGCATTATCAATGCATGTGCGAATATTGCGGAAGGCGAACTACTCGCTGTTGAGAGGAATGTCGTTACACCTATTTCCAAATGCATTGAGGTTGACGGACATCATTTTGAGCATTTATTGCATTAATCTGGTATTTACAGATAATCACGCTATAACAGCACGCGTTCTCAGAAATGATAAGTTCACAAATGTACATGTATCACATTGGAACCATTGAAATAAAATTTTCAAACGTACCTACGTTCTGTATTGTAATTTCAAAACCCTATCTGTTACCAACTGTTCGTCTAAAATTGTGAGCCATGTGTTTGTGACTATTACAGCGCCATGTATCACAAAACGAAAAAAGTGGTCCAACCAAAACATTCATATTTCTTTACGTACTACACGAATATGTAATAAAAATGGGAGTTCCTATTAAAAAAAAACAAAGTTGATATCCGTTTGACCTATGGCAGCGCCATCCAGCGGGCCAACGATAGCGCCATCTGGTTTCCCCCTTCAAGCTAGCCAAGTTTCGTTCTTTGTAGTTTTTTCGTTTGATGCTTATTTCGTGAGCTATTTGGCCTGGTCACGATCAATGGACCACCCTGTATATCAGGATTTAGAAGATATACTGCTTTTCAAGTACTTCGAAGGAAACGATTGACACACAGAACGGATTCAGAAAATATCCTCCTTGTGAAACACAACCGGCTGTTTATTCGCAGGACGTAAGAAAAATCATCGATAAGAGATATCAAGTTGATTTCATATTCTTAGATATCAACAAGGGTTGTGAGACCGTTCCTCACACGCAGAATTTAATAAAACTGCGTGTCTGTGGAGTATCGTCTCAGTTGTGTATTCATGATTTCCCGTCAGAGAGATCAAAGTTCGTAGTAATCGGCGAGAAGTTCTCTAATGACCCGAAGAGATATCCGGGTAACCAAAAGGACTTGTTATAAGCCATCTGATGTCTTAATACATAAAGAAGGATTAGTAGACAGTGCTACAGCCCTCTTAGATTATTAGCATAGGACGCTATCGTTGACCGTCCACTTAAGTCACCAGAAGGTCAAAACAAAAGAGAGTTAAGCAAAATATTTGCATGAAGCGAAAAGTGGCAATTCACACTGAACAATAACCTTTTAGTACTAAAAACTTCCTTTAAATTTCGGCTGCAAGATGAATCACACGAATTTAAAGGTCGTCGATTGAATTAGATTTCTACGGATCTGCTATTTAAATTAACACCATCATGGGGAAAACGTGCGGAGGGCGAACAAAAGACTTCTTTTATTTGGCAGAATACTTACACGGTGAAACACGTCTGTTAAAGAGACTGTCTACAATACCGTTGTCCGTCCTCTTTGGGAGTATCACTGCGTGGTATGAGATTTTGACAGATGGGATAGATGGAGAACAACGAAAAAGCCGCTCGTTAAGCATTATCGATAAATAGGGGAGGGTCCGCCGCAGATACGATAAGCGAATTGGAATGACAGTCACTAAAATAATGGAGTTTTTCTTTGTGTCGAGATCTTTTCACGAAATACTCCTCCGAATCCATACATATCATAAAAACGGTTGTAAATCGGAATGTGAGAATCTTGAACGTGGTAGGGAAGCAAGAAAATCTGAACAAGAACTGCAGAGGCTCAATCTAGATACAATAAGGATCAGTAAAGTGAAATGGAAAGAAGACAAGGCGTATAGGGCAATAGCATCAGAAAATGGTATATCGGGATAAGATTCGTTATCAATAGGAAATTAGGGCAGAGAGTGAGTTACTGTGAACAGTTCAGTGACAGGGTTGTTCTGATCACAATCAACAGCAAACCAACATCGACAACGATAGTACAAGTATACATACCGACGTCGCAAGCTGGAGATGTAGAGAGACATAAAGTATTTGTGACTGCTGAAAAGTATTACAGTACATAAAAGAACATGAAAATCTATTAGTCGTGGGGGACTGGAACGCAGTTGTAGGGGAAGGAGTAAAAGAAAATGCTACAGGAGAATGTGGGCTTGGGACAAGTTACGAGACAGGAGAAAGACTAATTGAGTTCTGTAATAAATTTCAGCTGATGATAGCGGGTAATCGGTTCAAGAATCACAAGAGGAGGAGGCATATTTAGAAAGGGCCGGGTGATACGGGAAGATTTCAGTTAGATTCCGAAATTAGATACTGGATTGTAAGGCGTACCCAGGAGAAAATACAGACCAAGATCACAATATAGTAGTGATGAAAAATAGGTTGAAGTTCAAGAGATTAGTCAGGAAGAATCAGTATGCAAAGAAGTGGGATACGAAATTACTAAGGAATGACGAGACATATGAAGGTCTCTAAGACTATAGATATAGCAATGAGGAACATCTCAGTAGGCAATACAGTTGAAGAGGAATGGACATCTCTAAAAGGAGCAATCACAGAAGATTGAAAGAAAAACATCGTCACTAAGAATACAACTGCGAAGAAACCATGCGTTGCAGAAGAAATACTTCAGTTGATTCACGAAAGAAGGAAGTACAAACAGTTTAGGGAACTTCAAGAATACAGAAATACAAATCACGGAGGACTGAAATAAATAGGAAGTGCAGGGAAGCTAAGATGAAATGGCTGCAGGAAAAATGTGAAGAAATGGAAAAAGAAATGATTGTCGGAAGGACTGAGTCAGCACATAGAAAAGTGAAAACAGCCTTCGGTGAACTTAAAAGCAAGGGTAGTAACATTAAGAGTGAAATGGGAATTCTACTGTTAAATGCAAAGGAGGGAGCGTATAGGTGGAAAGAGTACATCGAAGGAGGGAGAAGATTCATCTGACGTGATAGAAGAAGAAAGGGGAGTCGATTTAGAAGAGATAGGGAATCCAGTATTAGAACCAGAATGTCAGAGAGCTTTGGAGGACTTAAGATCAAATAAGGCAGAAGGGATGGATAACATTCCATCAGAATTTCTAAAATCACTGGGGGAAGAGGCAACAAAACGACTATTCACGTTGATGCGTAAAATGTATGAGTCTGGCGATATAACATTTTACTATCGAAAAAACATCATCAACACAATTCCGAAGGCTGCAAGAGTTGCCAAGTGCGAGAATTATGGCACAATCAGCTTAACAGCTTATGAATCCAAGTTGCTAACAAGGATAACATAACGAAGAATGGAAAAGAAAACTGAGGATGTGTTACATGACGACCAGTTTGGCTTTAGGAAAGGAAAGGCACCAGAGAGGCAGTTTTGACATTGCAGTTGATAATGGAAGCAAGACTAATAGAAAAATCAAGATACGTTCATAGGCTCTATCGACCTGGAAAAAGCGTTCGACAATGTAATATGGTGCAAAATGTTCGAAAAACGAAGTGCTCGGATTAAGACAGGGTGTAGTCAATCGCCCGTACTGTTCAATCTGTACATCGAAGAAGCAGTGATGAAAACAAAAGTAAGGTTCAGGAGTGAAGTTAAAATTCAAGGTGAAAGGATACCAATGATAAGATTCGCATATGACATTGCTGTCCTGACTGAAAGTGAAAATTGATTGCATGACCTGCTGAATGAAATGAACAGTATAACGGATACAGAATATGAACTGAGAGTAAATAAAAAAGACGTAAGTAATGAGAATTAGGAGAAATGAGAACATCAGGATAGATGACCACCAAGCAGGTGAAGTTGAAAATTTCTACTACCTAGGCAGCAAAATAACCAAAGACGGATGGAGCAGGGAGGACATCAGAAGCAGACTAACACTGGCAAAAAGGGCATTCCTGGTCAAGAGAAGGCTACTAGAATCAAACATAGGCCTTAATCTGAGGAAGGAAATTCTGAGAATGTATGTCTGGAGCACAGCATTGTAAGATTGTGAAACATGGACTGTGAGAAAACAGGAACAGAATATAATCGAAGTATTTGAGAAGTGATGCTACAACGAATGTTGGAAATTAGATGGACTGATAAGGTAAGGGCTGAGGAGGTCCCGTGCAGAATCGGAGAGGAAATGAATATGTGGAAAAGACTGACAAGAAGAAGGGACAGCATGATAGGACATCTGTTAAGACATCAGGGAATGACTTCTATGGTACTAGAGGGCTCTGTAGAAGGCAAAAACTTAGAGGAAGACAGAGATTGGAATACATCCAGCAAATAATTAAGGACGTACGTTGCAAGTACTACTCAGAGATGAAGAGGTTGGCACAGGAGAGGAATTCGTGTTGGCTCGCATCAAACCAATCAGAAGACGGAGGGCTCAAAAAGAATAAAGAATGTCGATACTTACGCACGGGCGCCCAGAGGGACTCCCTGTTCACCATTACTCCTGCAATACTCCACTGCTGGCTTCTGTGCAGCCGACGAAACCGAGTGGTAACTACTTGCCACGTTGCTTGGAGCAGCAATTCGTAAACAATAAAAAATACAATTAATCACTGTGACAAAATCATAACGGTCTGTGGAAAGGGAACAGCGTTATTCGTAGCAGATTTGTAGACCCACGACAGCTGAATTTATTTTCTCCATTACTGACACAACTTTTACCATTTATTCCTGTAGACTCCTGACTATAAAAATTCCAACACCACGAAAACAAAATGCAAAATACGTCAAACCGTTCTGAAGTGTACTTGCTTGAACATGCAAATTATCATTTCAGTGCAGCCGCACGAAGGAACAACAGTAATGCCATCTACATTCTGGATTTAAGGAAAGATTTCGTAGCAGGTTTCCCAATCGTTCGCATTTGAATGTTGGTTGTTCGTGAGAAGATCGTGTTATGCCTTGTGAAATGAAACTGGACAGATGAAGGATCGTGCCCTATCGGGGCTGTGGTTTATCGTTCTACAACGCTGCGGCTCGCACTGGTTTGGTTCCCACTGTGATGCAGACAGACGTGACCAGCGCCAGAGACGATAGAGCGATAGTCCACTGGCTGTCGAGAATCATTCATCCCCGTCACGTAGCTTCAGTCGGGAAGTGGGCTTGTTTATACTCACGTACTATGCGACAACGTCTGGATCAGCATGGGCTGACAGTATGACGTTGTGGTTTTCCATGACGCGCCAGCAGGGAGGGGCACACCGATGGTGGTGCAACGTACGATAACACTGGAAACAGAAGTTGCACTGTGTCATCTTTTCAGACGAGTCTCGGTTTTCTGTACAGCATGACAATGTATGTGTCTGTGCATAGACGATACGAGGATAGTTTTGTCAGATCCATGCTGCATGGTCATAACAGACCCAGTACATAGCGTGAGGGCATGGGATGCCACTCATTACACTACACTGTCACATCCGGATCGTACTATCGATATACTGGATAGCAGCAATGTCATTTCTGGCGTGTTATGCTGGTGGCAGTGTCCTGTTTTCTTGGTCTCTGTAACGTTATCATCCAATTAGATAACGCACCACCACATAATCCCGTGCAGTCCAGAGCAACCTCCACTATTTGACTGGAGCCCTGCCAGCACATTCTCCTGACGTATCACCCATTGAAATTGTTGGGAATGCTGGAGGACGGCGTAGGTTATCTTCAATCAGAAAGATTCCCAACAATTAGTAATAAAATAATATTTCTTAAATGTGAAGAAATATTCAATTTAAATAATGCTCCTTCTTGTGAAATTTCCAGCACAATTAGAGGTTTGAAATAAGCACAAGTCCGCTAAAATATTAAAGTCCGGTGACTGTGCCTCTGAGTGATGCATATGTAGAGTCCATAGCTGCCCTATGATGCGTACTGAGTCTAGGTGTCGGAGACAACGGACGAACACTGCAACTCGTAGACTCGTCGATAACCGTTTACAGTGAACGTGGCACAGCGCATAGATATCAATCCGATAATGACAATTACTTGGTAAAAACTTTCTGAAGCCAAGACGGCATAGAAATTTCTTTATTTACAAACAGCCCGTTTCGATAGACTTTGCTATATTCTTAAGGGAGCTAAAAATTTTTGTTATAAAGTGTGTTCGTTTTGAGTTTGACGTCAGGCCAGTTGTCATGTAGACAAAATGTAGCAAATTATATAAATGACAAACTTTTACATAAACGGAAAACTTTTCTGTAATGTACTATATTTTATCTATATGATAGCTTAGTGTGACGTCCAACCCAAAATGAACTATAACAAAAACTTTTGAAGCCCTGATGACTGTAACGGATGTCGAAACCGATTGTCTGTAAATAAAGAAGTTTGTATGCGATCTTGGCTTTATAAAGTTTTTATCAAGTAGAACAGATCGCTTTTTCTCATTTCTCAACAAGAGAAAATTCAATGGTATAATTGCCGTGAACTATAATTTACTCGTTCCCTCAACAATATTCAGTAAGAGACGTAAATTCAAGTTTCCTCAATACGTCACGCGCCCGCAGTGGACAATCATCAATGTTAAGTTCGCTTTACAGAGATCTGGCATTCATTAGAGCACACTCGGCATACTTGCAGCTTACCTCCCTTGCATTTACGTTTTATTACTGTAGATTGGTAACTATTTTTGACCTTCTTTCAAATCCCTTGCTTATTATTGATGTCTGAATGGAAGGAAACTTAAAGAAATGACATTCTTTCCGGAATGTTTGTTATAGCTAGCTACATAAATTGTGGCCTAACTACGCAGACTGTGCCGGCGGTGTTTACCGAAGAGAAACCTTCCAGACATCAATTTCGTCAACGCGACATTTGCATAGGCTTTAGCCGCGACTTGACTTCCCGGTCACGGAACGTAATCTCGTCTCCTTAAAACGACTCCTGTTTCCCATCGATCCCCGCCGTCTGCGAAACAGGAATTTATTTAGGTCCCTTTGCGGTATCTCGCCTTCTTTTATTTTCCCTACATCTGGCTTCTGTTTCTTCTGGGAAAGGAGTGTCTGCTCAAGCGTATCAGATGGCGTTCGTTTCATGAATCGGCCGCGGAATGCGATACGTATAGCTGGAGATATTCCCTCGTCCTCGTCACTAAGCATTTGGTATTCAGGCAGTACGGAGATGTAGTCGGCTGACTTCTAGTGTTCTTCTCTGCTTCTCGTATCCACGAACGTGAAATGGATTTCATATTTCATTAGACTACATCGCGTTTAATTTATTTCACAATAATTTATTTGTGCTGTCTGTGAGGTCAGTAGTTGTACGTTCAAGTGAATCAAAATATAAACACACTAGGTACACATAAGCTTTTCGTAAATACTTAAAATACACTTTGAAATATGTGACAGGCACTACTTTTATCTCCAAATAATGACATTCGACTATATGCAGAGAGTTAGAGTTAACAACAAATAATGTGCAGCTAAAACCGTCATTTATAATTCTTTCCATCAATCAGTATACAAACCCTAAGCTACCAGTCATCTAGACCACAGCTCCCCACAATTAAAAACGAAGAACATGAATTCAACAGTGTGTGTGTGTGTGTGTGTGTGTGTGTGTGTGTGTGTGTGTGTATTACTCACTTTGAACGTCACTTGTGGTACTATGCTACCTATAATCAATCATTCTGTTGTCCATTTGTCGTCCAATATGGAATTACCTCCACCTCATTAACGTAGTATTGCCAAGACATATATGTTTCCTAATTTTGTGTTTTATGCACTGCTCCTAGTGAGTAAACGAAAGCACACTAGTCTGATGTACGCTTGATTCAGTCATATAACTAATTTTTAAATTAATGGACGAGTATAAACTTGTATAATGATTTTAAGAGGAGCAATATTTTTTCTGGAAACGTTTTTATGAGGAACTTCTTGATTGAAAAGTAGCTTTCAGTGGATGTAAGCATATAGCTGACGCTTACAGTTTTGATGAACACATCTCTGAAAGAGATAACTGACACTCATAACTGACGCCCAAAACAAATTGATATTTCATATTCAAGCTCTCTGCGCTAATACAAGCATTTGAAATTGTACCACACAGCTACCCATACTCAATTTGTTATATCGTATTTTTTTTGGATTTTACAATGAAAACATTAGTGTCGCTTGTCGGGGCTAACGTAGACAGTTCCCTAACCACGAACAACCACATAAGAAACTCTACTGATTTCATTACTAAACTGAAATCATTGAAAGTGAACCCTTCTGATATATTAGTTAGTTTCGATGTGGTGTCTTTATTCACAAAGGTTCCCATTCCAGAATTTCTACAACTTATTGAAATAAGTTTTGACAAAGAGATTTCAGCTTTATTCAAACATGTTCTAACCTCTACGTACTTCTTATTTAACAACGAATTTTTTGAACAGACTGAAGGAGTCGCCATGGGTAGTCCCTTATCCCCTCTGGTGGTCAATTTATTTATGGAAGACTTCGAGGAGAATGCGCTTGAATCTGCTGACTTGAAACCCACGGTATTCTGGTGGTATGTTGATGATATCTTTGTAGTTTGGCCCCATGGTGAAGATAACTTGCAAGACTTCTTAAGACATCTGAACTCCCTCCACAATCAAATAAAGTTCACAATGGAAACTGAAAAGGAGGGATGCCACCCATTCTTGGATGTTCCGGCTCGGCGCAGAGAGGATGGCACTTTCCGACATGAAGTTTATCGGAAGCCGACGCATAGGGATTTGTATTTACGTGCAAATAGCTGCCACCATCCTGCCCAGACGATGAGTGTTCTCCGAACTTTGACCCACAGAGCGCATATTATTTCGGACGAAAGCAGTCTGCAAGATGAACGTTCCCACTTACAAAGAATGAAGACAATGGGTACTCCCCACAGCAAATACAGAAGGCACTGAAAATTAAACCGAAAGAGACCACAAAGAAAGCAGAAGAAGACGAAGAAACCTTTAAAACGATGGCCTTCCTACCTATATGTGAGTAGCCTCTTATCAAAAATAGGACGGATTCTCAGCAGACACAAAGTAAAAGCGATTTTTTGTCCTCCACCCAAGACAGCTGCACTCGTGGGCTCCGTCAAAGATGATTTTCTGCTCCGAAAATCTGGAGTTTACAAAATTCCATGTGAATGTGGCCTTTCTTACATTGGAGTAACAACTCGTACTGTCCAAGAAAGACGTATAGAACACCGGAGGTGCACACGACTTTTACAACCTAACAAGTCGGCAGTGGCAGAACACTATTGACACTAGTCACAGTATGTTGTATGACAACGTCGAAATTTTGGCAACTACATCATCTTTGGGTCTAGTGCAGCAGGGGATACAACCCGTCGGCTTTGAACAATGACGTCATTCCTTAGTCATAGATCTTAATGTCTTCACTTCGAGGCATAGATAATAAAGCAGTTCTGTGTTCTAATAAGCTTTTGCTGTGATGTTTGAATTTCGTTTTTTTACTGATTGCTTAATAAAGTAGGATCAGTTTATTCTATCTCGTGAGTTTTTTTTTTTAAAGCCAAAAGACACTTATCAGCTACTGAAGGCAGCTACAACACTAGAAGAATCGCTTCTCGGCTTTTGACAAGATATTGCTTAATAAAGTAGGATCAGTTTATTCTATCTCGTGAGATTTTTTTTAAAAAATCCAAAAAAAAAATTGCTTAATAAAGTAGGATCAGTTTATTCTATCTCGTGAGATTTTTTTTTTAAATCCAAAAAAAAAAAAAATTGCTTAATAAAGTAGGATCAGTTTATTCTATCTCGTGAAATTTTTTTTTAAAAAGCCAAAAAACATTTATTAGCTACTGAAGGGAGCTACAACACTAAGAAGAATCGCTTCTCGGTTTTTGACAAAATATTGCTTAATAAAGTAGGATCAGTTTATTCTATCTCGTGAGATTTTTTTTAAAAAAGCCAAAAAAACTCTATTGCTTAATAAAGTAGGATCAGTTTATTCTATCTCGTGAGATTTTTTTAAAAAAAAAGCCAAAAAACACTATTGCTTAATAAAGTAGGATCAGTTTATTCTATCTCGTGAGATTTTTTTTTAAAAAAGCCAAAAAACACTTATTAGGTACTGAAGGGAGCTGCTTAATAAAGTAGGATCAGTTTATTCTATCTCGTAAGATTTTTTTTTTAAAGTCAAAAAACACTTATTACGTACTGAAGGGAGCTAGAACATAAAGAACAATCGCTTCTCGGCTTTTGACAAGATATTGCTTAATAAAGTAGGATCAGTTTATTCTATCTCGTGAGATTTTTTTTTTAAAAAAAGTCAAAAAACACTTATGCTTTTGACAAAATCAATGTTTATCTCTCTCGCATTCCTTTGTTTCTTAACATTCTCCTCAGCTCTTTCATCTCTGTAATACATGCTCTCTGGCGACTTGTGACGTCATTGTTCAAAGCCGATGGGTTGTATCCCCTGCTGCACTAGTCCCTCATCTTTTTGGGACTCGATAGTCAAGGAGGCAATTGAAATTCGCTTGACGTCGAATTTAATTAATAGAGATAGTGGTTTCAACCTTGATAAATCATGGAATCTGGCACTTGCTGTAATAAACTCACAAAGGCGCCGTCACAGTGCAACTCACAATGATATATAGACATGCCAACACAGATCGACTGCGGAGTCATAGATATTGCATTGTGCACGTCTCTGCCGCCGACCAATGTCTCTGGCGCATTTGCATCTGTGGCAGTATGCGGAGTTGCGCGATACACGAGTATAAAGAGACGCAGCGAGTACTTGCGCGGCAGTCTTGCGGCTCACTCTGAAGATGGCTGAATGTCATACGGCCGAAGTATTAGAAGAAGGAGAATTCTTGCGGCTGCCCACCCGAAACTTAATGGAACGTATTCGAAAGTGCTTACTTATACGAAGTGCTTTCCGTAATTAATGCAAACTTTTTTCTGAAAGAGGGTTGGTTTTACTCAGGATTCCAATACACCATATTATTCCCACTCTTTTGCCTTCAAAACTCCAGTTTTCAACAAAATCTCTCTTCAATGCGGCGGCCTTACGCTACTTAACTGATACGGCCGGTAATCTGCATGATACCACTCTATTGGTCGATGTCGGAGCCAACTCACTGGTGCATCGGTAGCTTCCCCATCATACACGTATTTATTTATTTATTTATTTACATGTCAAGTTCCTTAGGACCAAATCGAGGAGCAAATCTCCAAGGTCATGGAATGTGTCAGTACATGAAATTACAACATAAATTAATAACAGATAAAAATAAATGTTTATGCACCTGAAAAAAGTCAGTCCGTAAGTTTAAGTAAACGCTATCAGCAATACAATAAGAATCAGCTTAATTTTTCAAGGAACTCCTCGACAGAATAGAAGGAGTGACCCATGAGGAAACTCTTCAGTTTCGATTTGAAAGCGGGTGGATTACTGCTAAGCTTTTTGAATTCGAGTGGCAGCTTATTGAAAATGGATGCACCAGTATACGGTACAGCACACCTTTTTGCAAAGAGTTAAGGAAGTACGATGCAAATGCAGGTTTCATTTCTGCCGACTATTAACTGAGTGAAAGCTGCTTATTCTTGGGAATAAACTAATATTGGTAACAAGAAACAACAATAAGGAATATACATACTGAGAGGGCAATGTCAAAATACCCAGACTCGTGAACAGAAGTCGACAAGAGGTTCCTGAACTCACGCCACTTATTGCCCGAACCGTCCGTTTCTGAGCCAAAAATATCCTTTTAGAATGGGAAGAGTTAACCCAAAATATAATACCATACGACATAAGCGAACGAAAATAAGCAAAGTAGACTAATTTTCGTGTCGAACGATCACTCACTTCCGATACCGTTCTAATAGTAAAAATGGCAGTATTAAGTCTTTGAACAAGATCCTGAACGTGGGCTTTCCACGACAGCTTACTATATATCTGAACACCCAGAAGTTTGAACTGTTCAGTTTCACTAATCATATGCCCGTTCTGTGAAATTAAAACGTCAGGTTTTGTTGAATTGTGTGTTAGAAACTATAAGAACTGAGTCTTACTGTCATTTAGCGTTAGTTTATTTTCTACGAGCCATGAACTGAGGTCATGTACCGCACTATTTAAAATTGAGCCAATGTTGCACACAACATAGATTACTACCAAGCTAGTGTCATCCGCAAACAGTAATATTTTAGAGTTACCCATAATAGTACTGCTTCCGTACTGCTTCCCGTGGAGTGCATCCTTCATTGGGCCAAACGAATGGAAGTCGGAAAGTGACTAGGCGGGGCACACACCTTTGAGTTCCCTAACTGCTGGACAAGTGTGTAAGCACTACCAACAGAAATGTCCAGTTGTGCAGCGAGGCGTTTGATTGCTACCCGTCGATCACCTCGAATGAGTGTGTCCACATTGCAGGACTCCTCACAGCCCGCGGGAGGTCGGACAGGTTTGCGCAACCTTGTTGCGATGGTTAGAGATTCACCGTGCTGTTATTCACTGCCATGTCCCTATGGACATTCTGCAAGCGCCTATGAGTATCTGCGATGTTCTGGTTTTCCGCCCAAATGAACTCAATGACAGCTCTCTGCTTGGAACAGCCACCATTTTGAAGGCTATATATAACACCGCCACCTGTCGGAACTTAATGAAACTATATCGCCTGGAGTGGGAATATTCCACGATGTCTGGTAACACATTCTGCATTTTTCAACCGCAATTTGGCGAGAAAATTGTGTGTTGCGTTGCTTACAGAACGCCCCTCACATATTCAACCGAAATTATGATACTAGAGCTGATGCCAATACATGCATTTTTACTGAATTTGCGGCTGAACAGAATCAAGGAGAAGCCAATGATCAAATCTAAAAACGCAGACCTATGACAACCACCAGTGAAATTAACGTATATACCCACACGCAGTAGTCTAGGAATAGCGTCTGATTCGTAATCAAAACGTTCTGAATCATGGCTTCGAACACAGCTACTGCTTAAACTTTGAATCAAAATCAATAGCAATGGCGGCTGAACATTCCACATAAAAAATTACTCTCCTTCCGCCAGCTGTTTTGTCAAACAGGGCAAAGGAGCATACAGAGCTTCAGGGCATTCTCTTGCCGTTCGCCTGAGAAATTGTCACCTCAAAGGGTGGTAGAATCAGCAATGATCAAAGGCATGAGGATGTCGTTGTGAGGAAAGGAAAGGGGGGGGGGGGGGGAGAGCATGAGAAAAAGATGGAACAACCAAAGAAGAGTAAAATTTTACGAGCGTCGAATGTCAAAAGTTTGAACGCAGTAGGAAAGCTAGAAAATCTGGAAAGGGAAAGGGAAAAAGAAGGCTCAAACTAGACATAATGAGGATCAAAAATGGCTCTGAGCACTGTGGGACTTAACTTCTAAGGTCATCAGTCCCCTGGAACTTAGAACTAGTTGAACCTAACTGACCTATGGACATCACACACATCCATGCCCGAGGCAGGTTTCGAACCTGCGACCGTAGCGGTCGCGCGGTTCCAGGCTGTAGCGCCTAGAACCACTCGGCCACCCCGGCCGGCATAATGAGGATCAGTAAAGTGTAGTGGAAAAGGGTAACGATATCTGGTCAGGCAAATGTAGGATAATATCAACAGCAGTAGAAAATGGTATAACGATAGTAGGATTCGTTATGAATAGGAAAATATGGCAGAGAGTAAGCTAGTGTTTGTAGTTCAGATAAAGGGTTATTTTCATCAGAATCGACAGAAAATTTCCGATAAAAACAGTTCTGGTATACATGGAGATATAGCAAGAAGAAAATGAAGAGTTGGGGAAAGAAAATGAGGGTATTCAACTAGTAATTCAGTATGTAAAGGAAGACGAAAATCTAATAATCATATGGAAATGGAACACGGTTGCATGAGAAGGAATTGGAAAAAGGATTGCGGAAGAATATAAGCCTGACAGTAGGAATGAGACAGGAGAAAGACAAATTGAGCTCTGCGATAAATTTCAGATGGTAATAGCGAATACTCTGTTCAAGTATCACACGAAGAGGAAGTATACATGGAAAAGATCCGAAGACACCGGAAGATTCTAGTTGGATTACATCACGGTCATACAGAGATTCCGAAATCAGGTGTTGGATTGTCAGATGCACCCAGGAGCAGATGTAGACTCGGATCACAATTTAGTGATGATGAAGAATAGACTGAAATTAATGTGAATCGTCTGGAAGAATCATTGAGCAAGTAAGTGGGATACTGAAGTACTGAGCAATGATCAGACGCATTTGTAGTTCGCTAATGTAATGATTTGGGTACTGCGATAAGATTTACAAGAAGATGTAGTACTGTGAAGAGGAGTAGATATCTCTAAAACAGATAAATCACAGTTGCTCGACAGAAAACATAGGTACAGGAAAGGTAACTGCGAAGAAATATTAGATAACAGAAGAAATTCTTCAAGTGATACGAAGTACAAAAATGTTCATGGAATGACAGGAACACAGAAATATAAATCGCTTAGGAATGAAATAAATAGGATATGCACGGCAGCCGAGTCGAAAAGGAAAAACGTGAATAAGTCGAAAAAGAAACGATCTTTGGAAGAACTAACTCAGCGTATAGAAAAGCAAAACAACTTTCGCTGAAATTAAAAGCAAGGGTTGTATTATTAAGAGTGCATTGTGAAATCCACTGTTAAATGCAGGCGAGAGAGCGGATAGTTGGAAAGCTAATACTAAAGGCCTGTATGAGGGGAAGGGCTTGTCTGATGTTGTGACAGAAAAAGAAATTGGAGTCAGTATGGAAGTGTTAAGCGTTACAGTATTAGACTCATAATTTAAAAGAGGTATGCAGGATTTGAGACCTAATAAGGCAGATGGATAGATAACATTCAAAATAGGAATGTCAGAGATCATTGAGGGTAAGTGGGAACCAGACGACTATTCAGGATGGTGTTTAGAATCTATGACACTGGCGGCGTACTATCAGACTTTTGGAACAACATCATCCACACAATTCTGAACTTAGCCAGGGCCGATGAGTGCGAGAACAACCACACAATCAGCTTCACCGCTCATGCATCCGAGCTGCTCACAAAAACAGTATAGAAAAGAATGAAAAAGAAAAATAACAAACCACTAGATAACGAACAGTATGGGTTTAGGAAAGGTAAGGACGCTCCAGAGGCGGTTCAAATGTTACGCTTGTTGACGGAAACAAGACTCACATCAAGACATGCACACAGGATAATACAAACGTGTTCTAAATTCTGAGAAATCCAAATTTGCTGTAGGGAAAGGCGGGTAATATAGAACAGTCCTAAGAACCAAGAGCCGGCCGGTGTGGCCGAGCGGTTCTAGGCGCTACAGTCTGGAACCGCGCGACCGCTACGGTCGCAGGTTCGAATCCTGCCTCGGGCATAGATGTGTGTGATAACCTTAGGTTAGTTAGGTTTAAGTAGTTCTAAGTTCTAGGGGACTGATGACCTCAGAGCCATTTGAACCATTTTGAAGAACCAAGAGGGAACAATAAGATCAGAAGACCAAGAACCAAGTGCCAGGACTAAAAAGGGTGTGAGACAGGGATACAGTCTTTCGCCCCTGCTGTTCAGTCTATACGTCTATGAACCAATGATGGAAACAAAAGATAGGTGCAAGAGTGTGTGATTAAAATTGAGGGTGAAAAAACGTTAATAAGATTGGCTGATAACGTTTCTACCATCAGTGAATGTGAAGAAGTACTACAAGATCTGCTGAATAGAATGAACAGTCAAATATACTGAGAATAAACGGTAGAAAAATGAACTTAAGGAGACGATCAGAAATGAGAATAGCGAGAAACTTATCAAAATGGATGATCACAAAGTAGACGAAGTAATGAATTTTGCTACCATGGAAATAAAATATCCCATGACGGACGAAGCGAGGAGGACATAAAAATCTGACTAGTATAGGCAAAGATGCCATTCCTGGCTAAGCAAAATCTGCTATAAAACATAGGCATTAAGGAAGAAATTTCTGCGAATTTATATTTGGAACACAGAAGAATGTTGCAGAAGAATACTACAGAAGAATGTGGAAAAATAGGGGGACTGCTAAAGAAGCGTGTGTGTGGTTCTACGGGAAAAATATTGAAAATAAGGAGCACTGATTAGATAAGGAATGAGGAGATTTTCCGCAGTATCTGTAAAGGAAGAAACATATGAAAATCACTTACAAGAATAAGGGACAGAATAACAGAACTTATGTTAAGACATAACCTCGAAGGTACGAGAGGAAACTGTAGAGGGTACAAACTGTAGGAAAAGACAGAGCTTGACATACACACAGCAAATAATTGAGGACGTAGGTTACAAGCGCTCCTCTGAGATGAAGATATTGGCGCAAGAGAAGTAGTCGTGGTGGGCCGCATCAAGCCATTCAGAGGACTGGTGACCCAAAAAAGATCCATTTACGGCACCATGATTAACCCTGCCTTCCTGGCAGTTCTCACTAGCGCAGGCCTCCACAGTGGCGCTCGACTCGGAGATAGGCCATTGGAACCCTGGCAATGGAAGAAATCGTCACCTCTGGCGGGGTAGATGAGATGGTGGTGCACAGTTCCCACAGTAGACTTTGCGCCGATATCCTGGTTTCAGTTCCAAAGATTTGCACAGTGTCTCATGGGGTGACGTCTAACGGTACTGTTGATCATGACCTGTCCATTGGTTGTGAGGTCTTTAAGTCTGGCGGCGCTCTTGGTGCTATTCGAGAGGATTCGGACCATGCCAGCACGGGATTTCCCTCCCATACTTTTGGCAATCATCGCAAAACACAAAATCACACTACACTATATGCATACTCATTACAATCGCTTACACGTTACAGGTACACTCTAGATCCAACCCTCACACACCGCAAATAAGGCGGCCCTTACTTGGTAGGGAGGAACACGCTTTTCGTTTAGTCGGGAGGGGGGGGGGGGGCGAACCTACCCCTCGTGGTCTCTCAGCTAGCAGTGGCATATGACTGTTTCATTTTATTGAGTGGGGATTCCATCAGAAGAAACCGTACAGCTACATAGTTTGTATCATTAGTGATCACAACAATCTCACATGTGCAGATAAGATTGATCATCGATATTACAGGGTGGTTTTAATTAAAGTGCAGCTACTCACAGAGGTCCAGCGTGGGCCGTAATTATCATATGATAGCGAAACTTCATAGATATGCTAATGCGTTAAAGCGGAACCGATTTACACTGGAAAAAATTAGTTCCAATTTTGATCACCAGGTGCAAATCTGGCACTGAGAATGCAAGAAAGACGTACAGAAATGTTTCCATGTGTTATGGATTAGGCACGGTTTGTGGTCAGAATAGTTAAAACATCTGATGAAGGCGTAATTTTGATTTAATTATTAACTGCTGCTTACAAAGTTTGTTCAATATGAGCACTGGAGACGGTGACGAGATGCTGCATCCGTAAAACGACGTGATCAACAGTTGCTGGCAGCAGTTCCAGTGGAATCTGGGCAACGTTTTCCCGTATACTGGCCTTCAGATCAGGTAGAGACCGAACTTGTCCCCGGTAAACGCTAGAGACCAGAAATGAGCTCCGTACAGTTGGTTTAAATTCGCCAATGAGTGTTGTGACACACCTCATAACCTGCTGTCTCCGTGTGCATGTGAACTCGACCCGTGAATCCGCCGCTGCCAATTTGTAGCCTGAGTCTATTGTTGGCGACAAGTGGACTCAACTCGCCCAGAAAGGAAGGCGAGTATGCGAGTTCGCAAGTATAGCCGCGGAGTCGCGGTATTACCGGTACAAACGCAACCGTTTTGAAAAAAAAAATGTTAGCCGCTAAATTGTAAATTCTGTTCATTTATTTCACACAATTATAATTTCAGCTTTATAGCCGTTCTTAAGTACAAGTTGAAATGTCATAAAATGACCGATCTGGCTAAATGACAGACGCAAGTTATATAACAATGTAACGCCTCATGGATTATTATATAGATAAAACTTATTTATATAGATAAAACTTTTTCGAAGATTACCTTGGAATCAGAAAACATATGAGATCTGATCTGATTCATTATGAATCTTTAAATTTTTATTAATTATTAAAATAAATTACAGAAATGAATACAGTCATTACCAAATGAATACCGAAATAGCACGCTTTTTTGAAGGAACAGTATGACACTGAGGTTGCCCTGTGCCCAGTAGTCATGTTTTCTCCTGGTGGAGGTGGAATAAACAAGAATACAACCATTTTGTTTGCGTTGGACTAAATTTGTATGTTTTTCGTCTGAAGCGTGTACTAGAGCGTGAAACTTATGCCAGATATCATTCCTCCTTTAACGGAACATAATTTTCAATTGTCTACTTCACATCAATTTTCGTCTTACAGCCTCCACAGTCTCACAAAACACAGCTTCATTAAAAGCCATCTGATCCCGACAATCAGTCATTTCACGTTGTTATTGCCTACTAACAATGAGCCACGACTAGCCTTACACTCCTGCACGCATCAGTAAGTCAGAGAGCCGACGAGTATGGAGCGACCCCAGCGGCACAGTTCTCAGACTCATACTCGCGGTACGATGGAAGACCATTACCACTGATGTAACAGTGGCGCCTTGAGTTGTGAAGTATGTAACCCGAATGTTAGACTCGAAATCGCTCCGTTTCTGATTTCCAGTCAGGCCTTTTTTCATATCTCCTCAGAGATGAAAGTCACGTGAATTGAGATTAGGTGATCTTGCAAAACTATTGAAGAGAACGCGTTCGTGAAAAATTGCATTAAGCAGACATTTGACTGGGCAATCGACATGAGGTGTTGCCCCATCTTCCATGAAAACAGTTGTTTCCGCACAGTTGCAGTCACAACATGCTGTACAAGAAGGTCTCGACAACGTGCATACATCACGGTACACCTGACAGACCCTCTGGATGCATTCTCTTCAAAAAAGAACGGACCAATAGTAAAAGTGCTTATGAATCCACACAACACAGACACACACGGCGAGTTCAGTGGCCCTTCGTCACAACACACTGTTCAACAGAACCCTAAATTTGGCAGTTCTTTGTATTCACTGCCCCTGTAGCGTAAAATGTGCGTCGTCACTCCATACAATACAGCCCAGACACATGTCACAAATTCGATCCGTGCCAGAAACCAAAGAGCAAATTCAGAACGTTGCTGCGGATCATGAGGTTTCAGTCACCGTACCGTTTGGGTCTTGTACAAGCACCAGCGTTATAATAGACTGCAAAAATTTCCATACTGTTGATCGTGGAACAGAGAATTCTCTTCACACTGCACGGGCTCTAGAGTGGTCGTTACAGCAACTTCGTCAATAACCACCGGACGTCTTCTTCTGCCACACAAAGCTCACTGGCACCCACTACTGGTGTGAAGTTGCCTTGGGGTGGAAAGACCGGGCCAGATAACAGCTGAACGTCAGTCGTATCAAGAGTTTTATTAACACTTCTACGCAAAATTATCTTTACCAACCAGGCCAAGAATACCTTGACTTATTACGACAAAATTGTTCAATTAAAAGAAATTATTTAAAGATAATTACTGATATACGATCAACAATGTTACCAAATATTTCAATGAGATCAAATAACAAAAGGCTATAATGTTAATTGAGATAATTGCTATCAACTCTCCAGAAGTCATTCCTGGTGTACCGAAGCATGAATATTTAAAGGTTTTTTTAAATTACCACTACCAGTCACAAATTTTGTCAACTATTGTATTACTTATTTATTTAGCGACATGTTTCGAGGGTTAAACCTCATCTTCAGGCTAAATGGCACTACAAAAACAACTTTACAATAAGGTCATACTGATGTTACACAGTCTTTTCGTAAATGTTGTGGTCATACTGTGGAAGAAGATAAAACTTAGTAAGAGGCGATGTGACTTTGGAGGCTGGACTGATGTTTGCACGAAAATGTTTTTTAACGGTCACTCACTTTGTTCTTCTGGCGTGGCAGTCTCGTTGTGATGCGTTGCTGTCGTTTCCATTTCTGTGGCTCTCTTGGTCACTGTTCACAAATTGTCACACGATCACAAACCTTTCTGTAGTGCAGTGGACAAGTAACACAATAGTTGACAAAGTTTGTGACTGGTAGCGGTAATATACGAGGGGCGTTCAGAAAGTAAGCTCCGATCGGTCGCGAAATGGAAACGACTATGAAAATCCGATAAAGCTTTGCACAGATGTGTTGGGTAGTGTCTCTAGTATAACCCCAGTTAGCATCACGTCGCTCTTCTCATTTCTGAGCTCGCAGTGAGTGCGTAAAGATGTCTAGAAAATAGTGTCTGCCGCCAAGTACGAGGGCCTGGTGAGAAATTTCGCCTGAAGCTATGCAGCTAACATTACATAACTGTCGTGCTGTTTCTTCTTCAAGACAATTCTCAGCCGCATTCTGCAGGGGCAATGAAGATGCTCCTGCATCGTTTTCAAATGGAAATGTGAGATTACCCACAATACAGTCCGCAATTGTCTCCCCCTGAGTTTCATCTCTGGTCACATGAACCGCTGTCTTTGAAGACAACATTTTGACACAGACAACGAGGTGTAGGCCAGCGTGGAGAATTGGCGGAAAGCACTGGCGGCTGCCTTCTATGATGAGGCTATTGAAAAGTTGGTACAACGCTATGACAAAAGTCTAAGTCAGAACGGCGACTACGTAGAGAAGTAGCCGAAAGGTGAAGCTAATTGTTACAAGTAAAACATTTCTGATGTTCACTGTGGTTTCAATTTGGCAATCAATCGGAGCTTACTTTCTGAACAGGCCTCGTATATATATATATATATATATATATATATATATATATATATAGGGTGTTACAAAAAGGAAAAAGGTACGGCCAAACTTTCAGGAAACATTCCACACACACAAAGAAAGAAAATATGTTATGTGGACATGTGTCCGGAAACGCTTACTTTCCATGTTAGAGCTCATTTTATTACTTCTCTTCAAATCACATTACTCATGGAATGGAAACACACAGCAACAGAACGTACCAGCGTGACTTCAAACACTTTGTTACAGGAAATGTTCAAAATGTCCTCCGTTAGCGAGGATACATGCATCCACCCTCCGTCCCTGATGCGCTGATGCAGCCCTGGAGAATGGCGTATTGTATCACAGCCGTCCACAATACGAGCACGAAGAGTCTCTACATTTGGTACCGGGGTTGCGTAGACAAGAACTTTCAAATGCCCCCATAAATGAAAGTCAAGAGGGTTGAGGTCAGGAGAGCGTGGAGGCCATGGAATTGGTCCGCCTCTACCAATCCATCGGTCACCGAATCTGTTGTTGAGAAGCGTACGAACACTTCGACCGAAATTTGCAGGAGCTCCATCGTGCATGAACCACATGTTGTGTCGTACTTGTAAAGGCACTTGTTCTAGCAGCACAGGTAGAGTATCCCGTATGAAGTCATGACAAAGTGCTCCATTGAGCGTAGGTAGAAGAACATGGGGCCTAATCAAGACATCACCAACATTGCCTGCCCAAACGTTCACAGAAAATCTGTGTTGATGACGTGATTGCACAATTGCGTGCGGATTCTCGTCAGCTCACACATGTTGATTGTGAAAATTTACAATTTGATCACGTTGGAATGAAGCCTCATCCGTAAAGAGAACATTTGCACTGAAATGAGGATTGACACGTTGTTGGATGAACCATTCGCAAAAGTGTACCCGTGGAGGCCAATCAGCTGCTGATAGTGCCTGCACACGCTGTACATGGTACGAAAACAACTGGTTCTTCCGTAGCACTCTCCATACAGTGACGTGGTCAACGTTACCTTGTACAGCAGCAACTTCTCTGACACTGACATTGGGGTTATCATCAACTGCACGAAGAATTGCCTCGTCCATTGCAGGTGTCCTCGTCGTTCTATGTCTTCCCCAGTCGCGAGTCATAGGCTGGAATGTTCCGTGCTCCCTAAGACGCCGATCAATTGCTTCGAACGTCTTCCTGTCGGGACACCTTCGTTCTGGAAATCTGTCTCGATACAAACGTACCGCGCCACGGCTATTGCCCCGTGCTAATCCATACATCAAATTGCCATCTGCCAACTCCGCATTTGTGAAAATTGCACTGACTGCAAAACCACATTCGTGATGAACACTAACCTGTTGATGCTACGTACTGATGTGCTTGATGCTAGTACTGTAGAGCAATGAGTCGCATGTCAACACAAGCACCGAAGTCAAAATGTCAAAATTACCTTCCTTCAATTGGGCCAACTGGTGGTGAATTGAGGAAGTACAGTACATACTGACGAAACTAAAATGAGCTCCAACATGGAAATTAAGCGTTTCCGGCCACATGTCCACATAACATCTTTTCTTTATTTGTGTGTGAGGAATGTTTCCTGAAAGTTTGGCCGTACCTTTTTGTAACACCCTATATATATAAAACCATGACATATTTCTTGAGACAGTCACGGTCGAAAAATAGCCAAAATGGCTTCAAAATAAATTTTAAATTTATAATAAATGTTTCTATTCTCTCTCTCAAAAAATGTATAAACATTATGTGCCACTGGTTACTATTGGTTGAAATATTTACAGCAAATCTCAATAAGATAACGAAGATAATATTTCACCAATTGAAGTTACATAAAATTTCTTCCAAGTTTCTAAGAAACGTTCTCCAAGTAGGTAGGCCACAAAGGTCTTTAAAATGTGTTAAGCACAACAAATAATTCAGGTTTACCTAAAATGGAATTCATTTAACGGAAATAAACAATCAAAGCTGCTTTATATGAAACCACCACACGTCGGGCAATGTGGTCCAGACGAACGGACACCAAATTACTTTGGGCAGATCCGATAATCCGTTCACCACACTCCTCCTTTTCTAAGGATCTAGTGAGAACATGCCCCAAGGAACAAACATGCTGTGATAGCCTAATGAACAGAGAAATAATTCTTAAGTGAAACCAGTTAAAGTTGGTTCAAATGGCTCTGAGCACTATGGGACTCAACTTCTGGGGTCATTAGTCCCCTAGAACTTAGAACTAGTTAAACCTAAGGACATCACAAACATCCATGCCCGAGGCAGGATTTGAACCTGCTACCGTAGCGGTCCTGCGGTTCCAGACTGCAGCGCCTTTAACCGCACGGCCACTTCGGCCGGCCCAGTTAAAGTTACCAGAGAACATGTTGGCAGCGTAGAGAAAACGTTTGTGATAATAAATGTAAACATGGTCCGTAGTAGGCTGCAATACGATGTTTATTTAATCGTGCAATTAGCGAATTTCGACTATGCGTCATTGTCAAGCAGATTTGTAACATCTGCATTTCATGTCATTTTCAAATCACACTTAATTACAAGTAAAAAGTAGCCATATTCACATTTGTGATAAGTTGCTAGAAGATAAGTTAACTGGCCAAGGCAGCCACCCTCCGCTTACACTAATAATAAAGAAGCTCTGTGACCAACTGACATTCAGCTTCAAAATACGCTATGAGGTGGAAATGGTAAATACTTAACCATCGAGCAGGACGGAAAACATAGGTGGAAGGTGTGCGGTAACGCGCGAGTTGTGGCGCCCTGGAAAGTTCGGAGTCGGCAGCAAACCATGTGGTGCCGAACGTTAGCTGAGCATGAGGGGTAGCCCCAGCGCGTGGTCCAGCCACGTGGCTGGGAATTCCATGGCGACTCCGTGTCGATGAAGGAAATACGCCGGGAGAGCCAAAGATGGCGGACTTCATGAAAAATAGCAGATATTTGACAGTTCATATAGAAATTAATAGTAGCCAGATGTATCATGATATCTCAAAAAGAAGCATGCATATTACCATTGTTTGCACGACGATTCGGATGGTGTAATCAGATTTTCAATATCTTTATTAGTTTAAAGCTTAGTATCTGACTGTAAATTATACAAGTAACACCCAGCTACGAATTTCCAAAATCTAAACGGTTCATCCGATTTTGCCGATCGACGTGTCTTTAGAAAGTTATTAGTGTAAAACTAAATTGGAATTAATTACAGGCATGTAACTTGAATAGTACATGAGTTATTGGAGGTCAAAGTGGGCAATTACTATCGATCGCGTCGGGCCATAAGTGCTCCACAGTGACACGAAAAAACGGTGACAGCATGTTTATAAATATATTTATTTGTCTATGTCTTTGTTTATATCCGATATATCCTATTCATGAAGAAATTGGTTAAATATTTACTGTGTTTCAGAAAGGACAGAGGCATTAGACTACTGGTCTACCTTTTGTTTTTATTCCTTTGATATATGTTTATTTGATATGATAATGTATTTAATAATGTGTGTTAGAGCGTGTATATTTATTTAATTTCACGTTATTTAAACGTAAATCCAGTATTTCGAAAGTGTTTCAATACGTTCGTGAGTGTGCATTGGCTTGGAGACAGGGCGCGAGCGCTCTAGCCAATCACAGCGCTCGAGCCTGGGGAGTTCTGAACAGTGTGGCGTGGGGGGCAGCACGGCACAGGATACGCGAAGTGCTGGACGCGACGCCGCGACGGACGCACGGTCGCGAGAGAGACTTGGAGAGGGTGGAGCGGTTTGCGCGTGGTCGCGCAGATAGAAATACTTCGGAGGGCCAACTTGTGCGCTTGTAAGATTTCCGTGTCTTCTACAGTGAAGACGTAGTGTGCGTTTAGATGTGAATATCTTGCGAGCTATGTTGTTGTTCATAGCTAATTACGTGCAGTAGGAATGTATTGCTTCCCTATTATTCAACTTATATTTTATTTAATTGCTAGACCATCGACACCAATAAGTGTTTTGCAGAAATACACCGCGTTGTTGTAAAATTTGAAATTTTCCCGGCGAATCAACGGTTCAAAAAGATTTCGGGCTTGCAGCCGGTCGTCGTAAACTCCATTGCACGATATTTCGGCTGGACAACTGCCAGCCATCTTCAGGTGAGCCGAACGAGGACTGACGAAGACGTACCGCATTGTCAAAAGTACTTCTACTATCGTACTCATCATTTAAATGAGTTAAGATAGTACCTGCAGATTTTATTTAATTGCAGCCTTTCATTTATAAACTACTATGTTGAATTAAAAATTTGCAATTGCCGAGTGATAGGAACCTTCGACCATTCTATTCATACGTATATTCATATTCTATACAGTATAATCAGCAGTATTTGGCTTGTAATGCGGCTACTACGTATCTCAGCCCTAGACAACGAAACCAGCCAAAACTTTCAATATTTCAACTCTGATTCGGAGGGTACGTAGTTGAGGGCCACCACACCATCACTTTTTTTTTATTTGAAAGCCCGCAAAGGAAACACGAACGGTTGGCTAATGAACCTTACCTACATAAACACAAGCTTGGCTTGGAAGTATAACCCACCAAAATATAACCAACAAGATTTGCCCTGGTGAGGCGCATAAGCTTGCGTGCTCCAAACAACTAAGGATAGTGACTTGGTGATTTAGTACAGAAGGTACTAGGCAAGAAAAATGTTTTGGACATAGCTATTCGGCGTAGCCATCTTGCATTACCGACACTGACCATTTTTTTAAATCACGGATAGGATGGTCCAGACTCACGGAGCTTGTCAATTATTGTATATACCTACAAGCAAACATCCATAACAGAATTATAACAATATTTGAAAACAGGTGGAACAAGCGTGGTAGGCGGACAGATTTTAAGCTCTTCATCGCAGCGCCTGCGGCGGCAGAGAACGTCCTTCCGCAATTCGCAGCCAGGAACTAGCTGACCGGCTCTCAGCTGCTCCGTAATCGAGCCCAACTTAAGGCCTTGCGCTTCTTGTTGTCCAAGGTCAGCATACAATACCGGATTCTCGGTAAACACTGAATTAACAAGACCCCCTAACACCTTGGCATCATGCGGAGAAATACCGCCGGCCGGGGTGGCCGGGCGGTTAAAGGCGCTACAGTCTGGAACCGCACGACCGCTACGGTCGCAGGTTCGAATCCCGCCTCGGCCATGGATGTGTGTGATGTCCTTAGGTTAGTTAGGTTTAAGTAGTTCTAAGTTCTAGGGGACTTATGACCACAGCAGTCGAGTCCCATAGTGCTCAGAGCCATTCAGCTCGACGTATCCGCTGCAACGTTATCGCACCCCCTAATGTGGCACACGTTGAAATGGAATGGAAGTGGAAATTCGGAGAGCTCTTCTCGCAGTACGTCCAGTTCTACGAGCGCGAGCCAGAACCTAACTAAGGGCGTGTTTCTTCGTCTCCAGTGTGAATTCCCTGGCCGGCCGGAGTGGCCGAGCGGTTCTAGGCGCTACGGTCTGGAACCGCGCGACCGCTACGGTCGCAGGTTCGAATCCAGCCTCGGGTACGGATGTGTGTGATGCCCTTAGGTTAGTTAGGTTTAAGGAGTTCTAGGTTCTAGGGGAGTGATGAACTCAGATGTTAAGTCCCATAGTGCTCAGAGCCATTTGAACTATTTTTTGTGAATTCCCTGTGTTCGAAGTAGCATTTAAATAACTATGGCGCTAAGAGAATAGCCAGCGCTTCCAACTCATAAGTGCTCCTGAAGCAACACAACAGTCCATCATTAGAGACATCGATTTGCACCATGAAGGGTTGATTAATCAGGAACACCCAGAACAGGGGCACTGCTCAAAGTGTTCTTAAGTGCACCAAACGCAGGTTGCTAGCTATCTGTCCAGACAAATGACTCTTCCTTCCTTCGCAACAGGTTTTAAGGAGCGGCTGCCCCAGCAAACTTAGGAACGAATTTCCAATGAAATGGGCTACACCTTTCTAAATATTAGGAGGACGGAAACTGTAATTAGCTCGTGTCCCAGGCTGATCAATCCTGACCTTTTAGCCCGAGACTAGATGCCTGACAGAAGATATCTCATGGCGAGCTAAGGTAACTTTAGGTGGTTCGATAGCCCCGTTTGCCACAGACGCTCAGTAGTAAGTGCTCCAAATGCTCAGAGAAGGGGGCACTGTAAATGACAACATTGTCTAAAATGTTACAAACTCACCTGAACTTTAGATGTCGGAGCACGGAGAAAGAACGGCCACACCTATAGAAAGACCGGAAGGCACCCGGCTGAATTCATGTAAGATCCAGTCAGTAGAAAACGCAGAGGCTGCGTTGGATTCTTCGGCAAGTGGAACCTGCTAATAAGGCTGGTTAAGATCGAAAACGGAAAAATAGTGGCCCCAAAAAACCATGAAAAACATCCCTGGAGGGACAGACTCCAAGATTACTTTCTGATTAAGGACAAGCTAGTCCACAATGTGTCTGGAACCTCCACCACCATTATTCCTAGGCACCAGAGATACTGGGGATACATACAGCGAGGTGATTTGCCTTAAATTTGTCAGATATCATTTTATCTAATAAGTCATGCAAAACCTTCATCCTAGGTGAAGTTAGCTGGTAGGACGTTTGTTGATTGGAGGATGGTCGGAAAGTAAAATCCGGTAATCAGTACGATTAGTCACACCTAATTTATCTATCAACACTTCAGAGAAACCACACAACATTTCAACAGAGCATCAGCATGATCAGAAAGTAAGTGCGCAACGTCGAACTCCGCCCCACTAAAGTTAGTATTGCAGAGGCCTGCCCGCTTAGAACTGTGGCACAAGCGACTTCATCTCATGCCGAAACGCAAAATGGAATTTATCAATGGTATAATCCAAAACTGATCCCGTTTTACTTAAAAAAATCACGCCCCCCCCCCCCCCCCCCCCAAGAGGAGGTCGGTGCTTAAATCCTCCAACACCAATACGACAATGGACCAAGAAAATTCACCAACCCAAAAAGAAATGCGAGTCGATTCTATCAAAGAGAGAGCTTGACCGTTAACATTCCTACTACCCAAGGGTTTTAAATTGGGTAACTTATAACTCATTCGGTATCGGGAGTGCTATCTACGACTCATTAACGGACACTGCTGCTGGAATCCAAAAGCCTACAGAGCAGTCCATAATTGAAATATGCACACATAAACGGAAGGGGATTATGGGTCACTCCTTTACTTTATTAGAAGCACTTAGCAATGTGAAAACGCTGCCAAGCCGTCGCTGCCTATAGCGTCAGCTGTCGAAACACCTTTTCCCGTTGACCTCGCACTGGCGAGCAAAATGACCCTGCCCACCACAGCGATAACGTCTACCTTGGTAGAGCCTCATCTAGCTAGTGGCGCCCGAGATGTTTCTTGCGTAAGATAACTGCTTCTCAAAGCTTCTCCTCTGATCAACTTGTGTAACCTCCTCCACAATAGTGTCTACGTTTTCCAATAGGTTCAAAAATGTTCAAATGCGTGTGAAATCTTATGGGACTTAACAGCTAAGGTCATCAGTCCCTAAGCTTACACACTACTTAATCTAAATTATCCTAAGGACAAACACACACACCCATGCCCGAGGGAGGACTCGAACCTGCGCCGGGAGCAGCCGCACAGTCCATGACTGCAGCGCCCAAGACCGCTCGGCTAATCCCGCGCGGCTTCCAATAAGTACTCAGCCTCTAGACGAACAAGACATCGGAACGGTTCTATGGTTTAATCCTTGCAAAATGGTGACAACAATCTCTTAGCCAGCTCTAGGTCAAAGGACCTGCTGCCGTGCGTACTTCACGAATATACTCCACTAGGTTCTCGTAATTATGTTGGACAAGAAAAAATTGATTAACGAAATCGCTCTTAATCCTGGCAGACGGTCACTCCCTCAGTGAGCGGGTGCACAGTTCCCTTAAACAGCCCTTCCTCGCTAAAACTTCACCAACCATTTCTGTCGAGAACTCTTGGTACAAAGGATGCATCAACTGATCAACTGAAAAACGGTTTCCCACGACATTTTAAAAAGGTTAACATGTTCTTCTAAAACAAAAGTAAACCACAAAAATTTACCCAACTCCTATGATCGATAGGAAGGAATTCAAGAAAGACTGGGTAATTTAGAGAAACTGGATATCGAGTTTTCTACATCACCACTTATGGGCCCCAGAGAAACGGTTTCGTTTTCAGTAAGCACCGGATTTTGCAATTCACTACGCCCCTGAGCACTCTCCCATAATGACGCAAATTAATTTGAAAATTTATCACTCTATTATATAGTTTACCATCCTCAGCATTGAACTGGGAATTCGTGATAACCGGAGCCAGGTCTTCAATTCTGCGCAGCCAGTGAGTAATTTGTGGCTGCCTAAGGTACAGCTGAGTACGTGATAGGGTACTAAACCGAAGAAACTTTAAGGTCTGCTCTATTTCCAACAGGAAAGCGACGCACCGCATGATGGTCACACCCACCTGACCAATCCACCCCGCCGTTGCCTGCACCGGAACCGCCGAAGCTACAAGGAAAGAAAAACATTTAAATCTGCTTGATATGAAAAACACCACGCGTCGGGCATTGTAGTTTGGACGAACTGACCCGAAATTGCTTAGGGCAGGCCCGATACGCTGCTCACCACACTCCTTTTCTAACAAGGGAACCTCCCCATCGCACCCCTCTCAGATATAATTTGGCACAGTGGATAGGCCTTGAAAAACTGAACACAGATCAATAGAGAAAACAGGAAGAAGTTGTGTGGAACTATCAAAAAATAAGCAAAATATACGAACTCAGTAGTTTATGGGCAACATAGGCAACATCAAGGACGATCTCAGCGCAGGAGTGCCGTGGTCCCGTGGTTAGCGTGAGCAGCTGCGGAGCCCGAAACGTCGTTGGTTCAAGTCTTCCCTAGAGAGAAAAGTTGACTTATTTTATTTTTGCAAAGTTATGATCTGTCCGTTCGTTCATTGACGTCTCTGTTCACTGTAATAAGTTTAGTGTCTGTGTTTTGCGACCGCAACGCAAAACCGGGCGATTAGTAGACGAAAGTACATGCCTCTCCAATGGGAACCGAAAACATTTGATCCAGGAAAACACGTCTGATATATTCTACACGACACTGGTGATGGCATGTGCGTCACATGACAGGAATATGTTGTCGGCCCACCTAACTTGCACACTTGGCTAATAGGTAAAAAGATTCTTCTACCTTGCCCAATTTAGGTTTTCTTGTGGATGTGATAATCACTCCCAAAAAAGTGATGAAAACATAAGAGTGTGCCACATAAACTGCAACAAATGAGTGCAACAGTTTCACCGTCGCACAGTTTTCTCCGTGCTCTGTCAAAACATATGTTTTTAACGTTTTCAAATTTTTCCGTGTGTAGACCGTCAAATCCTGCATATGTCCAAGCAAATCTGAACATGTCCTGGAATTTTGGAAAGCGAAGTTGATTATGTGTGAGTGCCTGAACTCTGATAATTGTCTGAAAATAACTTTTCACTCGAGGGAAGACTTGAACCTAGGACCTCTCGCTCCGCAGCTGCTCACGCTAACCACGGGACCACGGCGCTCTCGAGCTCGCATCATCCTTGATGAGGCCTATATTGCCAATGGACTACTCAGTTTGTATATTTTGCTTATTGTTTCATAGTTACACATAACTTCTTCCTGTTTTCTCGATTGATCTGTGTTCAGTTTTTCAAGGCCTATCCACTGTGCCAAAGTATAATTAAATCTGAGGGGGGTGCGATGGGGAGGTTCCCTTGTAAGCACAAAGGAACAAACGTACAACGGTGGCCTGAAGAACAAAGAAGCACTTTTTAAGTAGAACAAGTTAAACTTACGTCATCAGAGTATATGCTGGCAGCGTAGAGAAAACATTTGTGATAAGTCGCTAAAAGGTAATAACCACCACCACTTACACCTGACAGTAAAGCGGCCAAACAAGATTCAGCTTCAAAACACGCTACGAGGCGGAAACGGTAAACACTTCACCGTCGCGCGGGATGGAAATCATACATGGAAGGAAGATACGAACAGTTAGATGATGAACCCCACCTATGTTAACATATGCTTGGCTTGGAAGTATAGCCCAACAAAATGCAAGCAACAGGATTTGCCCTGCAGAAGCGCAGAAGCTTGCGTGCTCCAAGTGACTAAGGAAAGCGACTTGGTGGTTTAGGACAAAATGTACTAGGCAACAAAAATGTTTTGGACGTCACGATTAATGACATTGAACATAAAGGAAATTTACATAACCCGAATATTTCAAAAAACCCAATCAAATCTTAACTCTGTGTCAACTACCAAAAGAAAGCTATTATGTTTTGATACGAGCGACACGCTCCCGCTTGGCCAGACACAGGAACAGGGAACAATAATAACAACAACAACAACAATAAGAGGCTCATCCGAGTCCAGTACAGAAGCAGCAGGGCACAAACACGCACAGGAAACGAACCGGACACAATTATCACGCACGCAGCGGGGAGGAAGATCAGTCTCTACAAACGCCGCGTGGACTCGGGACTGAAGCAACCAACTGAAAGCAGCTCACCGAGCATACAATGTCGCTGTGGGACAACTAACAGTGAAAAAACTTGGAGCTGTCAGTAAATGTGTGGATGACGGTGACCAGCCGCTCGCCTAAGATCTGAGGGCCAATGGTCAGTGCCTTCTCCTGTTTACGGTGCGGGTCGCTAGTGTCCGGGAGACGCTCAGCCAGTCCAACTTGGAAGTCACACGGGCGGCAGAACAAACAGCCGGCACGTTTCCCTGTAGAGCTGCGCCGTCCGTGCTGCTTCAAACACTACCTCTCCCGGAATAAAGGCCTCAACGGCACTCGCGACAAACGTGCCACACACCCTTCACGTCAAAAGCTATTCCAGGAGACGTGGCGCGGGCTATCGATCGCACAACGATTCACTTGCCTGTGTTTTCGAATTTCAGTATCACCTTCTTTAAACCATTTAATGACATCGGGCATCACCTCAGACCCTTTAGTCGCGATACTCTCTTAATGTATGCTGCAGTTCATGTAAAACAGTTACACTAACAGCGCACGGTATCTCTGCTCGATGGCCATACCGTTCAGTACCATTATGGGCTCTCAAATGACAGCGTTGATGTCATTCCGGCATACAAACAGTGTACGTGCACCTGCTGGTCAAAATTGGAACTAATTTCTTTCCAGCTTAAATCGAGTTCGCATTAACACATTGAGAGAGAACAAGTTTCTCTCTCATCAATTTTTCATAAATATTTCGAGGACAAGTCACTCTATCACCTCTTTTTCATAAATATTTTGTTTGAAATTAATATTGTTGTTCCAACGTTTCGCAACCAGTGCGAGACCCCAGAGGTTACCAGCCTGAGCGGACGTTGATGGAGGTAGAATCATAAGAAATGTTTATGGTTATTGGTTCTTAGAAGCGGCATGTTTGAAGCTGAATGCAAGTGGCAGCGAGCCATCCCTTAGTTGAGCTTGCCGGACTGTCCCACGGTCGTAAAGGTGCCGACAGAGCACCCCCTAGTTGAGCTAGGTTTCCAGCAGGAAAAAAATGACTCTGAGCGCTATGGGACTTAACATCTGAGGTCATCAGTCCCCTAGACTTAGAACTACTTAAACCTAACTAACCTAAGGACATCACACATATCCATGCCCGAGGCAGGATTCGAACCTGCGACCGTATCAGTCTCGCGGTTCCGGACTGAGCGCCTAGAACCGCGAGACCACCGCGGCCGGCTTTCCAGCAGGACAATTTCCGCTTTACCTGCACCGGCGCCAGCCGAAAGCTGGGCTGGGGCGACGGACTGAAGGGACGCGTCTACACTAGGGTTGTAAACAGGGCATTGTTAACGGCGCTATACCTTATAAAAATTTACAAGCTTTCGTGTTCGCCGAAAACTGCAAACGGGCCGGTGACCCACTTCCATCGGCCGCCGTGGTCGTAAAGGAAACGCTGGCGTCTGGGAAACGTTTAGAGATAAATCTTTATTACACCACATAGCTAGGACTAACTTGCTCCAAGGCACAGGCAATTAAGATAAAGACCTGTAAGATTGTATCTGTTCGCTTGCTGCCGTGGGAAGCGACGAAACTTCGGGGAAAAACATCTGCTCCCACCGCGAATCTTAAAAATGGCTGTAATTGGCAGTTTCTTTTTTTTTTCCAGAGACGCAGGTCTCTTAACTCTTGCGCTGGTTTGTCGTGAGTTTGTGCTGGCGTGTAGGAGGGGAAATTTAGCGCCTCTAAAGCTCTGTGGTTGGCTCAAGTCGAAATGGAAGGCGTTGTCGTTCGTATACTGTACCGAAAAACGGGAATTCTTTCTATCTGTGGAGGTGCGAGGCTCTGGTGGGGGTGGGGGTGGGTGGGGGGGGCCTTCGGTCTGCGAGGCACTCTGGCTCTGAACTTCGGTCTGGAAGCAATTTCTGGTCGAAGCTCTGGCTGGTGTGATTCGTACTTGGGACCCGTCCTAAGACTGATTCAATTTGCAAAAAGTTAAGACTGGAGAGCCTGTGGTGAAGTTTTCACTGTACCGACAGTGTGACTTCAAACGTCTCGGACTACTCGTTTGCTGAGGGCACACTTATTCGATTTGGTTCACCAGTCTCGACGTTTGGCAATCTTGTGCGCTCTGCCGTATAAGTGAGCCGAATTGGTCCTTGGTATGACCAGCGAACGGGTGTGTCACTCACTGAAATCTTCCGTGATTTCAGGGCTCTAGTAGGGGGTAAATTGCTATCCATCTGCCTGATCGCCAGATCGTGGGATTTTTCATTCCTTTCGTGGGCGCTATCGACCCACAGGTGCCGCCTTATGTCTCGGCACTGCCGCACACAACTCGCCAGCTGTAAATTACATCACTGCATGAAGCAAACAGGGTAAAGTACTGCTGTTCCGGCCTTGTCTAGACGTACAAATCCCAAACGCCACTTGGTCCCAGCTGCACCCTCTTAGGTAGACTGAACAAGTCAAAGTCTGCTCAGCATCAGATTAGCACCGACAGCGTTATCCACATTTTTAGGGCCAGTTGTATTTGACTCATCTTTGCCACCCAGAATCTTTGTCCATTGTGGTCTTAAACCACATGTTCTTGTTTACGATATTCGAAAATAATCTGTTTAGGTTTAATTAGACCTGTCTTTGTTTCATTTGTCTTTTTGTGTGTTTGGAAATATAAATGTTGTCAGTAAACTAAATATTGTTTGCCTTCTCAATTAAATCATAATTTTAATGTAGTAACCCCAAGTGTTAATTTTCATTTCATACAACGTTAACAGGTAGCCTTTCATTGTCTACGACACTGCCAGGATCTCTTACTTTTTATCATCCAGTTTCATCATTAGTATATCAACCAAGTTTCGCTGTCATACGACAGTTACAGCCAACATTGTATCTCAGTGAGTTGTTGCACTTCAATTAATTAGGATTTGGCTGGCGTCAGTGGACTCTGGGCTGGGGACTGTGCAGACAATTAGATTATCAAACATATAATACTCCTTGATAGCAGAATAATTACAGAATAACAGTGAAACAATATAATTCTGCCGGCCGTTGTGGCCGAGCGGTTCTAGGTGCTTTAGTCCGGAACCGCGCTGCTGCTGCCGTCGCAGGTTCGTATCCTGCCTCGGGCACGGATGTGTGTGATGTCCTTAGGTTGGTTAGGTTGAAGTAGTTCTAAGTTTAGGGGACTGGTGACCTCAGATGTTAAGTCCCATAGTGCTTAGAGCCATTTGAACAAACATAATTATGGCCGCGCGGGGTAGCCGTGAGGTCTTAAGTGCCTCATCACGGATCGCGCAGCTCCCTTGTCGGAGGTTCGAGTCCTGCCTCGGGCATGTGTGTGTGTGTTGTCCTTAGCCTAAGTTCGATTAAGTAGTGTATAAGTCTAGGCACCGATGACCTCAGCAGTTTGATCCCATAGGCACTTACCACAAATCTAATATAATTCTGTAGCCTTATACAGTTTCTTAAGTGAGGTCGAGACAATGAAATACAACTAAAATATCTTCCATACAGCGAACAGAATTAAACCTTTGGTCCAGGACACATAATGGGCAACATCAGTGACAATTATAATATGTGACCCTCTGTCATATCTAGGGTATATGACAGATATAACTACTGCAGTTAAGTGTCAGATTCCAAAACGGCTCTCGGACCTGATTAACGTAATCTACATAGTACTTAACTACATATTGGTCTACTTCTACCACCTTCACCAAGTAGCTAGTACAACAAGCTACCATCAACACTTTACCAAACTAGCTACACATCTCTAAATTCCTATTAAATAATATGTACAGACTGATAATTCACACGAAACAAGATAATTTTCTTAGTAAAAATTGTGTCTACGAAGCAGTTACACTCACGGCGTAGTTCAAACAGTATCAATTTCTGTATAACATAATGGCTCTCACTCAAAGAGTACACACCCACATGTCCAGCAAAATTTGTCACATGATAACCGTGGACTTCTGTGCTTAATTTTGTTTGCTAGTCAACACACCCAACGCACCGCTCGTACACAATACAACGTGCTGTATCGAAGCACTAAGCCACCGGAGTGCAAACGTCAGTTGCTAAAGCACTCAGATAGTGCTTCACTTGACATACGGAAGGCTCTTCCTCTGTCTCCATTGGGATCACTATCGTCTCGGCTGGGAAAAGACAACTACCACTCCACGAGGTTGTGTCCACACAGCAGTCATGTCCCATGCTGATTGTTACTGGCGACTGGTCGACAGTACCGCCGTATACCATACTGTCAAGACTCTCATTCTTGGCTCTGCCACAGAAGACTCTTTCCTCTCCATGTAGTGACTGACCAGCACTGCATCTGCAACTGCTCTTTCCGATTCATGAGCTCACCTGCCCAAGATTCCCTCTTCTCTGCTCACCTGTAGGCATAGCCCGAGCTACCAATACCACACTGGCTTAAGGACTGCGCGCCTCCGGAGACCCGGAACTGACATCAAAACGACGCGTACTTGACTGCCAGCACATTAACATTACGAGCGAGCTGTCACCACCCTGTCCCAGGGGTGAGTCGTCGCTTAGTAATCGCAGAAACAAGCGCTAAGTATTTCACTCCTAGCAATTTATTCCAATTGGGGATGTAAGAAGACGGTAAATATAATTATAGATGCTTTCATCAGGCAAAAAGTGAATAAACTAGCTCAAGCTTTTATTAAAACGGGAAAACACGATAAATGTCCCTGAAAGTAAAGAAGTACGAATATGTATGTATTAAGCTGATTCACATTAAATATATATGAAAGATCTACTAAATCTAGTTACGTAGATTCATGTTATCAGTAATTACAAGGCTGATGTATCACGGTTGCGTTAAAGACTTTTGTTGATAAATAAAAATGGTGTACACAGGATCACGCTATCTGGACTCTAACAAAGTACATAGCACACTTTATCAAGTAAGCTGTGTAATAGATCGTATTACTCGTATATTTCAGGTCTCATTAATCATATTTTATCGTCATTACCTTCCTGGTATGTAGACTACTGTAACAAAATCCTTCATTTGCTTCACATATGTCCTGCAGATATCAGAAAGTATTTCACATTTAGCATGCACTGAAATGCAAAACAGTCACTAACGTAAATGTCTGCGGTTGCTAAAATCCAGAACGTTAATGCTAATCTCTCTTCAGGTTACGTTGATCGTCAGGAATTCATGTTCCGATTTTAAATTTCCTCCTTTTCGTAATGAGAAGCCATCAAAGTGTGTCGACATATGTTCGCCGCTAAACTGGAACTTCAGTTCAGTTCTCTATCCATTATCTCCACACATTTGTTGTTCCCAAGTGGTTACTCTATTTTCTACTTCTCATCACCTTCACCTTTTCCCTATTTATCCTTATGACATGTTCTGTGCTAGGTGCGTTCCCCGTTCCTTTCGTCTCCTGAGCCTTCCTTGCATACGACCAGAAGGGCTGTGACGCCTGCGATACTTAATATTGGTATCTGTTTCCCTTCTTCAATACTGTTCCGAAATTATCTGACAGTTCCTTCACAGTTTTTTCGACTTACAACCTGAAGAAGTATTTATAAACTGCTACACTGACTTCACTGACTAACACCCTTCTCAATACAAACTTGTCTTTAAAATATTATAATTCAATTCTGTATGTGCGGTTGGTTCTCTTCACCTAAATGAGATATTTGTCAGAGGTACTACTTACTCTGTCGACTTCTTTTTCTTTTTTTAACCACCTAAATTGATTTTAATACTTGAATACAGTTTAATATCTTCCATACGTATAAATATAGTGCTGTACTTTTTACGGTTACGAGCCTCAATCGATAAAAACGGAACCCTTCTAGGATAGCTTTTCTGTCTGTCTGTCTGTTTGTTTGTCTGACTGTTAGAAACGCTTTTTCTCATGAACATATAGACGTATCAGGTTGAAATTCATTTCACAAACTGCTGTTTATAGTCTCTTGGCGGTGTAGAAAACTGAAGATTCTAAGCCAACGCAGTCAAAAGATACGGCCATTTATGTCACATCTTTCAATACAAACTGACTCCTCAAAACTTGTAGGGTACTTGCCATTGGCCCACAACCATGAAATTTGGAAAAATGGAACGTTTTACACTGCAACCAAAGGGAAAAATCCGAAAACTGCAAATTTTGTAATATATTTTTTTGTCATTTCTTATCTGACTCTCCGTCTATTTGTCTGTCTCTTCCCTCTTTCTCAGATAGGGGTAGGCGTATCAAGTTGAAATTCATGTCGCATATTAAGACCTACAGTCCCTTGGCTGTATAATGAACGTTAGCTTCTAAGACAATGCAGTGAAAAGGTGCGGCCATTTATGTCACACACTTTGATATTCGCAAACTCACTCATCAAAATGTATAGGTTACTTTCCGTTGATACAATGCTGACGTGTGACAAGAAGCAAGGTTTTTGTTATCCGACGTCAAACTTGAAATTAAAACAGTCAGTAGTTTTGAATTCAGGCTGACTGGGTCGCAACGGTAAAAGTTAAGAATCAGACAACGAATGGCTTTGTTTCTCAAATGACGCGTTTCTCGAATTTATCGATAATTAGATATCCAGTAGCGATTACTGCACGTAGACATGTCGTTTCAAGTTGTATGTGAAAGAAACATTCGCAGACGAGTCAGACATCTGATGATCGATAAATTCCGAAACGATACGTGTGAGCTATACGTCATTCCTTGCCTACTGTTTTACTTTTACCATTGCGACTCGGTCAGCCTGAATGGAGAACTACCAGTTATTATAGTAATGATCACCAGCGTCTTGCATAACTTTATGTTACATTTACATTATAAAAATTCTCGAAATCTAGGAATCCAAGTGATCGATACCTTCCCAGTATCAATGTCGGCCAGCCGATGTGACCGAGCGGTTCTAGGCGCTTCAGTCCGGAACCGCGCTGCTGCTACGGTCGCAGGTTCGAATCCTGCCTCTGCCATGGCTGTGTGTGATGTCCCTAGGTTAGTTTGGTTTCAGTAGTTCTAAGTCTAGGGGACTGATGACCTCAGATGTTAAGTCCCATAGTACTTAGAGCAATTTGAACCATCAATGTCGATAACAGGCAATGAAGGTCGAGAGTCTCGATTCCCGGAGTGACCGAACTGTCTGCAGGCCTACACACAATTAATTTTGTACGGAACCCTCAGTGAAAGAGTCCTAGTCACACCTGGACAATTTTTTAATTACATCATGATTTTGGAGTCGATGTCTTAACCAAATAGCGAGGCAGCGCAGTGACAGAACGTTGGACTGGCATTCGGGAGGACGACGGCTCGAATTCCTTTCCAGACATTCTGAGTTAGGTTTCCTGTGATGTCCCTTTATCGCTTAAGGCAAATGACAGAATAGTTTCTTTGAAAAGCATATGACCAGTTTCCTACCCCATCCTTTCCCAAACCGAGGTGGTATCCCGTCTCTGTTTGAATCTTAATCTTCAGTCATTGTGTTTGGATTTTCAAAATACCATGCGACATATAGCCACATTGGGCAAAAGTAGTAGTCATCCTCGGGAGACAATACACAAATACCAGCTTTTCTTTTCATGTGGCAACCTTTTGATCTCAGAGTAACAACCGCATCCTGGGCCCTCAATTATTGGTTGTACACACACCAGTTTCTGTCTTCCCCTACAGTTTTCATCCTCTATAGCTTCCTCTAGTAGTAGGGAAGAACACATGCTCTATCATTCTGTCCTTTTTTCTCGTCAGTGTTTTCTGTATGTTCCTTTCTTCGTAGATTTGTGGAGAATTTTTTAGTTCCTATCAACCAACCAAATTTTCAACATACTTCTATAGCTACTCATCCTAAATGTTACGATTCTGTTCTGTTCCGGTTTTCCCTCAGTCCACGAATCGCTACTACAGAACGTTGTGCTCAAACCCCATAGGATCATAAATTTCTTCCTCAAATTACGGTGTATGTTGATACCAGCGGACTTCTCTTGGGCTGGAGTGCCATCTTTGCCTGTAATAGTCAAATTTTTATGTCCTGCTTGCTTCATCCGTCATGGGATATTTTGCTTCAGAGGTAGCAGAATTCCTTGATTTCTGCTACTTCGTCGTCACCAATTTTGATGTTCTATGACTCATAACTGTTGTTTCTGTCACTTCTCACTTTCCGCTTTCTTAGATTTAATCCGAATGCATATTCTGTATTCATTAGACTGTTCATTCCACTCAGTAGATCCTGTAGTTCTTCTTCACCTTCACTGAGGGTATCAGTATCATCAGCGAATCTCGTCACTGATAGCCTTTCATCCTCAAATTTAACTCCACTATTGAACCTCTCTTTTATTTTAGTCATTGGCGAAAGGCTGAATCTCTGTCTTACACCCTTTCTAATTCAAGCACTTCGTTCTTGGTCTTCCAGTCTTATTATTATCTCTTGGTTCTTATACATATTGTGTATTACCCGCCTTTTCCTGTATTTTCCTCAGAATTTCGAACATCTTACACCATTTTCCTCTGTCGAACACTTTTTCCAGATCGACAAACCTTGTGAACGTGTCTTGATTTTTCTTCAGTCATGCTGCTATTCGTAAGCCCGACATCAGGATTGTCTCTCTGGTGCCTTTATCTTTCCTAAGCCCAGTACGGCTAACACCGTCTGTAACCATCGTTGTGGCCTGAATTGGGCGACCAAAAAAGTCCAAAAGTTTCTTCAAAAATGCAATACCCAACATAAGCTACTTACTGACGACTAGATCCCGTGGAACTAGCAATTTGAGGGGATGCTGATCGCTACGTTTCACCCACTCTTCCAGCTAGTCTCAAACGTTTAGTACAGAATCAAGATCATGTTATTTACCGGGACAGTCAGGATTCGATAATGTGTCCGACTCTTCCTCATACCAAAAAAGTATACATGCAGCCCTTTGAAGGAAGCTTTTGTCGTCCTGCAGGGCATTAGTGTCGATTGCACACTCATCCTGAAGATGTAGATGAAAGAGCAGCACTTGGTTGTGGAGAATGCTGAAGTGTATATCGTGGTTCATGTTTATGATAACCTGAGAAAGTGTGCCCAAGTCACAGTGCAAAAAACACCCCCAACTCATCAGAAAACCACCTCTGGCCTTAGCTACGCTTTCAACATACTGCCAGTTAAGAGGGGACGTTCGTGAAATTGACCAAAAATATAAATTATCAACTCATTTTTATTTATTAGTAGAACTAATGGACAAAAAGTCCCCAGAATTTAATTGATGAAATCGCATCTGAAGTTTCTGAAACATAATTAAACATGTGACGCGAGCTTCCTGCCAGGCCCACTTTTTGAAGCTACACTTAAATACTAGCGCGGTGAACAACGATTCCAGGGATTACTTTCAAGCAAATTTGCGAGGGGTACATCTAGAAGGTTGCACTGTGGACACATCCAGGAGACAAATGGCTCTAGATTGAGGAAACTTGTCAATCATATGAAGGGCAAAAAGCTGTAAAGTGGAAAGGGCAAGATAGTAGCTACTCTTCAGTTGTTTTATAGCGAGGCTATCAGAAAGAATCCATCCAATGAAACTGGCATGAAAAGTGCAGTATAGGCTATGTATTTCCACCAGGAGACAACAGATGAACATCTCATTCATCATTCGTGCCACATAAGCTGGTATAATTATCTAAAGGCCCAGAAGAATAACGACCCCTACATTCACAAGGAGAGACTTCCAAATTGTATCCTAGATGTTGTGAAAATGCCTTATACGTTTATAGCTGAGCCTCAGCTTCTAAAAAAGTGTTTTCATGGCAAAACCCAGACTCCAAATGAGTCTCTAATTTTACTCATACGGAAACGATGCCCTGAAACCACATCTTCATCAGTTACAATTGCCAGAATTGCAACTTATGATTCAGCAATTTTATTTAATGATGAAACATAGGTAGGATGAAGGTATTAGAGAGATTGGGCTTTAAGATAAAAAATTTCACTCAAGATATCTTGAGAAAAATAGATTTACAGCGCCTCTCTGCAGCTGACAAGTCAGTTGAAGAGCTGATTACGGAAATAAGGCAGAAAATAAGAAACCAGAAGAGAAGCCTTGAAGGGAAAGAGAGCCCTGAGTATAAATCTTCGGCCTTCTGAAGAGCCGACATAAGAAGAAACGTTAGACTGAAATTTAAATTGCATTTCATGAATTTTTTAAGTTTATGTATCTTTTTCTCATGACAGCTAGGATTATAAAATTTTGTACACTTTTTTCCTTTTAAACCGATAAATGTTGTCTCAAGGGTATATTTTGAATTCTGAGTGTAAGCTGAGATATGGTGGAAAGTGCTTGGAATTTTTCAAGAATTTTATGTTATACGAGCTAACAGAATTAAATTTAAAAAATATTGAAATTTTCCTATTCGATATATTCAAAAAAACTCACGAGTGCGCAAAGATATTAGACAGAGAAAATTTTGTAGAAATCTCTTGAATAGTTTCTGAGACAAAGATAGAGATTATTTTTTGAACATAAAATTTTTGAATTCCATAAAAAAGTTAAACACATGCAATCCAAAGAACTTAACAGTAAATGTGTTAATTTCATGTGAAGCGTGGTACAAAATTTAGTTGCCATATATTCAAAATTCTTTAAACAGTGTGTATTTTTCACGAATGTCCCCCCACCCCATTGAACGCATAATTTGGCCATCGGTGAACCCATCGTCTCGCATGAGCGGCTTAGCGTATGTGAAGTACATTCCTATAAATAGTGACTGAGAAGTGTATAATTTGTGTTATACTGTCAGTGGCCTTTGTAGGGTTGGTGGGAAAGGAATGTCAGTTTCACTGGTAAATGTGATACCTTGCTGCTATCTAACGTTGACGGCATATTGTAAAGCTGTGTAATTGTGCTGTAGTATCTTGACGATAAGTTAAAGAATGACCAGACAATTACCGCGCTTCTTTAATTGTGTTAGTGGTAGCTCGCATAAACCTTTTCCATAGAGGAATTGCTAGCATCTGTAAACTGGGCTGACTGAGTGGAGACATTTACCACACACCCAAAGTATACTTTCCAAAGTGGGTGTGACTTCGTCTGAGGGAGCTGAGCTGATCATGTTCACGCCTAGAACAGTACTCAGCTGTAATGCAGTGCTGAACTTACTTTTAAATATCAGAAGTTCCGTAACACTTAGGTGACCAGTATACCAGCCAGTGGTAGTGAAAATAATGAAATTCTCGGAGAAGAACGTTACAACAAAGTTACAATTTTTTGGTTTGAGCAGAAGCATAGATTTTTTCTTCCGTAGAAGTTGCAGTGAAATCTCTCCAATTAACTGAAGTAATTGGTATAGAGGAACTGTATGAAGAGTTTCGTCTCATTGGGAACATTCCCGCCAGTATTTTGGCCAGTACAAAAGATACCTCAAACAAGCAGTTGTCGGTGTGGCTAGTCATAAAGGACAACAGAAATTAATAGAATTAGAAAAACTTGTGTCTTTTGTAATGAGCGTTCGTAGGTCAAATGCATTTTTAACCGCATTTGCTCCTTAATGTCTAACAAGTGGTCAGATAGTAGGAAAAGATGTTTAGTAGATCCTGTTAAAAGCGAACTACAAATGACCATGAACTTGAACATATCTCGTAGAGAGTTCCGTTGCAAGGTGTGAAGTACAGATGGAGAAAATAAGAGATTTTTATTAACGTTCTTTCTGCATGTTTTGTCATGGATGATGCATTGTACTCAATGTACTATTAAGAGAGTGTAAGTTAGTTTCTTTTACCAAATTTGTAATTATCTCATTCTGTTAATGAAAGTAATTGTAATTGAAACTGGTACGTGCTGTTGGATTTCCAAACAGTTATGAACTGTCCTTATATTTGTAAAAAATACTGTACTATTAGGTAAATGTCCCTTATTTCTTATCTCATAAAGTGGCAACCCTAATATTATTAGTAACTCACACCTGTGCTCCGTGTAGTGTTTATGCACTTTGTGGAAAATAAAGACCCCCGGGCATGATTGTAGAGTGCATCTCTAATGAATCATAAAGCGCGCAGCAGGGGGTCGGTGTAATTTTGTGAAACGTTCTGTAGCTGCTTCTTGTGACATTGTGTGGTAAACGGAATGGGGAACCATCTGCTCTGCTCGCTCTTCAGTTTGCAGACCTACGAAAGACGTAAGTGCATAACAACAACCCGGTGACATATCTCCCTTCCCTCGCGTTTCTACCCACCACCTGCACGCCTCTTCCACCCTCTTACAAACTCAGAACACAAATTATCCCTTAATACGGTTCTGGTACACACATTTAACATTTGTCCTTAACCCACTTCAATTAACAGTAAACAGTAATTTTGTATCATTCAAACACTATCTGCCATTTTCCATCCCAAGAGAAATGATGAATGGCGTCTTATTTGTAGCAAATTTAATGTATAATTTTGTATTCAGAAACATTTTCGGTAGAAGCTCCTGTCTTCGAGTTATTCAAGAAAAACATAAAAAGTGGCCTCTGAACGGCCCTCACCCACGCGCTCACACCCGACTGATGGAGAATTTTGGTACGTTGTTCATGACATTCCCTCCCACCCCTGCATAAAAGTTTGCAAATACTCGATTTTTCCCCTATTCGATCTTTTTTGGTCTTCATTGACAAGACTCAATACGACTGAGAGGGAATATGCAACTTGTACAAATAAGGGCAGTACAAATGGTCACAGATTTTTTGCCTTACGGAGATTCTGACAGGTACTTTGCGAAAGACACTTACAGTCCCAGCAGAGCTGCCTACAAAGTTTCAAGAACCAGTATTACGTGAGGGCTATAGCAGTATACTACAGACTCCTGTAAAGACAAGATGTGGTGACTTCACACGTAGCAGATGATACTTCGTTATAAGTGATTACATTTTAAAAATATGGGTCGTTCGTTTATTGCTGCGTGTACACCAATACTTATTTCTATTTGTTACTTACCAGGTATTTCTTGAGATAGAATGGGAGCGAGAAATAATTATGACTTCTTGTTAAAAATACGGATTAAAGTCGTCGTAGTAGTTGCTTATTTCTGGGTTGCTTCGACAACCAGCGATTTTGCTTAATATTGCTCTCAGCTAAATACATTGGATCTCTGGATTTTGGGCTGTCATTGCAAGATGAATTTTAACATTCTCCACTTTGACATACTTCGTAGCTGTTTTCAGCTAAATGAACTTAAATACTTTTCATTCACATTCAACTAGTAAAAGGATTATTATGAGATGAAACGTATTGCATCGACCTGTTGGACAACCAAAGATATTGTTGTTTAGCTCACTTTCCTACATGCTTGGTTGTCAAATTTGTTTTGTACGTCATTCAAAAAGATGCAGTTTAGAAAACATACTTCACAGGCGGGGTAGAGCAGTGGTTAGCACACTTGCCTCGTATTCGGGAGGACGACGATTCACATCAGCGTCTGGCCATCCTAATTTAGGTTTCCTGTATTTTCCCTAAATCGCTTAAGGTAGATGAAATGCTGGGATGGATCATTCGAAAAGTTTTCGACGGGACGTTCAACACTAATCTCCTCCTCCTCGCACATACTTCCAAAGATAACCACAATTCAAATTGTTTCTCATCACAAATACTTCAGCTAGGTTTATTTATCACTACAGAGTACATAATAATACCACGTAATCAAGAACTTCTAGTACTGTAAAATACATAAATACATTTGTTGACTGTATCATGGCCAGTACGTAATTGATAGTAGCACTAAAAGCAACATTACTTTTTTTTGTAGCAATAAGAGCACAGGAGATTTGGCTCGGCATTGAGCTTAGACAGCGGTCGACTAGATGGTGATTTAATCGGGTGACGTGAAATTTCCGTGCCGTGAGCAACAGCCACCAGCTGTCGTTCGATCTCTGCGTCGCTTATACAACAAGGAGAAAAATCAAGCACATGGTAATTTTATATTAAATAATTACTACTGTAAACAATTGGCCAGATGTGAGCAGGACTTGAGCTCTGAAGGTCCCGTACAAACTTAATTATGTATATTGACAGTTCATTATATTGACAGTTCATCCATTCCGGGAATCAAGAACCTCGACCATTTTCGACTGTTACCATCATTGACACTGGCAATATATCGACCCTAGAGATTCTAGGAAATTCGAGAATGTTTTAATTTCAATAACTTAAATGTGACGTAGAGTCATTCAGAGATATCCGGAGCGAATGATGTACGTAGATATGGCGCAATTCGTGCCTGATGGTTGGCTTTTACCCCTCCGATCTAGTCAGCCTGAATGTACAACTACTGATTGTTTAATTTCAAGCTTGATGTCAGATAATGAATGAAAAAGATACAGTTTTTCTTGTGATCTAATTACAAATTAACCATTTTCGGATTTTTTCCTTTACTTGTACCGTGAAACCTTGCTACTTGCCAAATTTCATGATTCTAAGTCGAGTACCCTGCACGTCTTGATGAGTGAGTTCGCGAGTATCAAAATATGTGACCTAAACGGCCGCATCTTTTCACTGCATTGACTTAGAAGTTTCCATTTATTATACCGCCAAGAGCCTATAGACATTATTATGTGACATAATTTCAACTTGATACCTCTATTCCTTCCTGAGAAAAAGACATGTCAACGGGCGGACGAACGACAGATAGATAATAAATGAATAAAAAAATTCGGTTCATATAATTAAGAATTTACAATTAACAAATTCTTTCCTCTAGTTGTGCTGTGAAACCCTCCCTTTTTGCCGGATTTCCTAATTCTAGCCTAACAGGAATCACCCTACAGGTTTTGAGGAGTGATCTTGCAAATATCAAAATATTTGTCACGAATGGCCATACCTTTTCAAGGCACTGACTTAGAAGTTCCAATTTTCTACAAGGGACCATAGACCTTACTATGTGACAAATTGCAGTATGACATGTGTACCCGTTCCTGAGAAAAAGGGATCTTGAGTCGCAACTGTACCAAATACTCCATAGTTCATACAGCCGAAAACATCAAAATATTTTTTCTTAATATCACATAATCTTTGCTGTTATGCCATTCATTAACCGTGAATTTTTTAAACATGTCAGATGCGTCATCTATGACCTCGCAGTCAATAGAGTAACTATAATATCTACATACAATGATTGACAAATAACAATTTTCTAAGTGATATGCCTTACTAACGTTTCTGTAATATTTTATATAAATTGCTCCTGTAAGTGAAATACAGAATTGTAATCTCTGAAAGCTCTATAGAAACGACTTCACATTTTCCCAGTTTCACCTATAACTGGACAGTAGCTCCTTGTTTTCGTAGAGTATGGGTGCACTTTGTGTGGGCAGTTCTTCAGGGAAATCATCGTTGCTATCTTCTAGCGATATGGAGAATGCTTGGACTACACACTGGATAAACTGCTAGTGCAGCCCAGGTATCTTGTGTTACTTGTGCCGTTTCTACCGTAAGACAAGCCTAGGTGGCCACGTAGAGTGGAAAAATTTTAGGGACGACAAAGGACGGAAGAAATAAATTTCGAATCAAACAGGGAAAAAAGCTGAGCAAATGAGGAGAAAAAATGAAAACGAGGAAAAATTAAAACATCGAATTCTTTTCAAAATCATACGTTACATTTAATTAATAAGTTTTTACTTACATTGACAAAAGTAAACACATTGCCACTACCTACCCCAAAAAATGAAGCAGCCACTACTAAGGAAACTTCCCATTGCAATCGCACTCCCCCCCCCCTCAGATTAAGTGGTAAAATGGCACAGTGGATAGCACGTGGAATGCTGAACACAGATGTACTGAACCGTGAAAAAAGAAGGAAAATAGAAACAGTGCTCATTGAAAATAAGAACCACGGGGACGTGGTTTTGTGGTCACGGTGTCGGACTTCAAAGTGGGAGACCAGTGTTCAATCAAGCCTCCCATGTGCCTCATTTCTTTCCTCACAATATTACGAACTGTTTGTTCTCCTTCGGCAGTCTTGACAATTGTCATACTATACATCGCTTGTAGAATATGAGATATGAGTCTTGTGGTGAGATTATATGACCATCGCAAGTAAATGTTATGAAAAGTGAGAGCAGACGAGATACCGCGTAGACCGCTCACAGAAATGAAAACAACAATTAAACGGGTGTGAGCTATGTTACAAGAAGGAATTCAAGAGTCAAAACTTCCCAAACAGAGCGCAAGAGTCATAACATGTGATACTTGTGTAGAACAAATAGAACATGCATACGTTTGGAGTTTCGTTCCTTACACCTCGCTGTTACAAGCGGGCGTTACACCACGACAAAGACACAAATTTGAATACAGCGAATAGACACGTCAATGACCGCACGGATAGTTCATAACTTTGTGAAAAAAATATGGAACACGAGAGAGATTTGAGACCGGAATTCCCCTTTTATACAGGGGGTTACAAAAAGGTACGGCCAAATTTTCAGGAAACATTCCTCACACACAAAGAAAGAAAATATGTTATGTGGACATGTGTCCGGAAACGCTTACTTTCCATGTTAGAGCTCATTTTATTACTTCTCTTCAAATCACATTAATCATGGAATGGAAACACACAGCAACAGAACGTACCAGCGTGACTTCAAACACTTTGTTACAGGAAATGTTCAAAATGTCCTCCGTTAGCGAGGATACATCCATCCACCCTCCATCACATGGAATCCCTGATGCACTGATGCAGCCCTGGAGAATGGGGTATTGTATCACAGCCGTCCACAATACGAGCACGAAGAGTCTCTACATTTGGTACCGGGGTTGCGTAGACAAGAGCTTTCAAATGCCCCCATAAATGAAAGTCAAGAGGGTTAAGGTCAGGAGAGCGTGGAGCCCATGGAATTGGTCCGCCTCTACCAATCCATCGGTCACCGAATCTGATGTTGAGAAGTGTACGAACACTTCGACTGAAATGTGCAGGAGCTCCATCCTACATGAATCACATGTTGTGTCGTACTTGTAAAGGCACATGTCCTAGCAGCACAGGTAGAGTATCCCGTATGAAATCATGGCGATGAATCGAGGAAGTACGGTACATACTGACGAAACTAAAATGAGCTCTAACATGGAAATTAAGCGTTTCCGGACACATGTCCACATAACATCTTTTCTTTATTTGTGTGTGAGGAATGTTTCCTGAAAGTTTGGCCGTACCTTTTTGTAACACCCTGTATACATAAGAATCTTCCTGGCGCCCAAAGTGAGGGGTGTGGGCAGAGGTCGCAGCAACCCTAAGCCTGGCCACCATGTCACGTTCCCACTCTCCAGGAACCAAGGAAAGCATAGGGAACGCGGAGTAAAGGTACAATGAACATCAGAACATCAGTGGTTTATTAACTTATTTTCCCTTTTTTTTTTTTTTTTTTTTTTTTTTTGAGACTATACTTTTTCCGAGAAGAACACTCCGATGACCAGAGAACATATGTTTTAAGTGTGGAAGAGGCAGGGATCGACTCTTCATGATAGGATCACCTCAGATCTGGGGTGAGTTAAGGCAGACACTGCAGAGGAAATTGGAGAAAAATTGTTCTGTATTTTAGATTGCAGACAACTGCACAATGGCGTTCATTACGGAACTGCCAAAAATCAAGGATACCTTTCTCGCCATCAGAAAACAAGTAGTGAGGTGCTTGTCCACGAATCAACTTCACAGAGTTCGTCTTCGCTTGCCGGAAATATTGTGAGTCCGGAAAAAGGAGCAGTTGAGTAGGTATCTGATGAGGAGTCGTACGGGTAATTAGGGACATCATCTGTCTCACCAATAACCAGACACCTCTTGCCGATCCGCACGCCAGTCAATGCTCGTCTGTGTCCAAAACATCAGAGGCGATACACAACGGGCTGTATGCGAGGTGAATTCCGTGAAGGCGTGACCGGCATTCTTGCTTCCCACTGACAATAAGGTATCGTACAGACTGGACGTCGGTGTCAAGATAGGAAGCGCTAATACATCGCCAAACGGCACGCCAGCCAACGAAGGGATACTTCCCCCTCAACCACATTTGGTGACCTGTGCTGCTGAAGAAAGCCATAGATCACCATCGCGGATGTCAAGTGTGTTGGCGTTATCGCAGTTCGGATGTCGTTCAGGTCGAGGAAAAAGTGGCAGAAGTAAAAGAAGGGCGGCGGGACATCCGAAAAAGGGATAGGTGCTGAGAGTGTGGTGCAAGGGCCTCCAGAAATAGTCTGGTAAGGCACGTACGACAATGGCCCCACAACGCCATGTGAGAGCCGATGAAAACGGCTATCGCTCTCTCAGGCACATGATACAGACCTAAATCGCCCCTGCACCACGGGAGGGTGAGGGTCTCGTACCTTATCTCGAGCAGAAGCCGTAGCAAACAAATGAACCCAATGCCACTAGCATGCGGCGGGCTAAGAATGGCGGGACAGGAACGTGGGGGATACGTGACGCCAAATATACATTTACATATTGTATCCGTTGCAGAAGATCGAATACTCGTAAACGGTGATCAAAGAGCGCTGACAGTTGAGGGCAATCGTGCGCTGCACATCACTTGCGAAATCGAGTCCTAAGCATCGGATAGTATCAGCTACACGCAAAGGAGCCATGGCGCTCGATTTGCCGACGTTGAAGCAGCTACCAGAAGCTTCGGCGTAGATGGTAACCCATGCCAGTGACTTCCTGACCTCAGCACCGCTATGACGAAAGTTGGCGAGATCGTCTGCATAATCAGTGCAGCTGAATACATGGTTCCCGAGAGCATCCCAGAGGGGCGTTGACGGAGACCCCAGAGCAACGGTTCAATGGTGAAAGCATATAACAGTGTAGAGAGCGGGCAGCCTTGACGCACTGACCGACGGATCGAGATGGGAGGAGTAAGACGACCTTTGTAGAGCACACGAGACGCAGCTCCTCGAAGGAGACGTTTTACGACGTCGAAGGTAGTATCAGGGAATCCCATACTGATGAGCAACCCTTCCAGGTAGTCGTGAGCTACCCGACCGAACGCCTGGCTGAAGTCAAGAGCTGCCAGGCATACGTCGAGCGTGAACAAGAGCGATTATGTCCCGATAGCGACAGATGGGAGTGTAGATGTTACTTGGACCTCCGAAAGAAGTTTGATCGGGGGAAAGAACGTACCGAGCTGTCCGCTTAAGCTGCGCAACCAACAGCCGGGTAAAGATCTTTGTGTCGCTGTTGAATAACGTCAAGGGGCGGTAATGGCATATGCGTGAGGTACCCCGAAGGTGTGCATGGGAATGAGGAAACCATCGAGGAAACTGTAAACGTAGGCTTCCGCGGCCATTGTCACAGTCAATAAAAATCTTCTGGGTTTGAGGCCGCATTGGCATCTGTAAAATTCCGACGTTTCGGTGACTGATGCGAGGCGCCTTCCTCATGGTGTATTGCTAACTGCTGAATAAGCACTAGTTTGGATACTTATATACTATGGAGGAGTGCTGTCTTTGGATGTGAGGGTGGGGAGGACAGGTATTAGGAGTTCATTTTATTGGTCTTTGCATTGCGTGTTGTCATTGACGGAAATGGGCGTTCTCCATTGGAGTTTCCTTTGCTGCTTGCCATTGATGGAAATCGGCGAATTGGAGACTGAGCGACGACAACAGCGTAGCGTTGTTTACTAACTGCCTAGTATCGACTAGGCCGCGCCAGCGCTCTGTGTATCCTCCACCGATGTAGCCTACCACGCCCCTGTTGCTCTGCGAGAGCTGTCCTTCCGCAAAGCTGTCACTGCTGGCAGCCAAGACGCTGGAAGTCGGTACCCGTCTTCTCTGTTCATATTGTCGGGTCGCTTGGCTATTTCTATAGCCTCTCTAATTGTCCTCCTTAAACTAAACGGCTGTTTCGCCAGTATGGGGCCTCTCGAAATTTGATCTTCATCCTGCACTGTTCCTTATGTTCTGCCACCGCTGATTTGTTGTATTGTTTGAGGCGGATATATCTCTCGTGTTCAGTTAACCTTGTGCTTATTGGACCCCCAGTCCCACCTACATACACAAGTCCACATTCGCACCCGATTTCATAAACTCCGTCGGCTGAAACTTGTCAATTGTATCTTTCGTCGAGCCCAGAATGTTTTTTATTTGCAGTGCACAAACCAATAAAATGAACTAATACTCTTCCTCCTCACCCTCATATCCAATGACAGTACTCCTCCATAGTATATAAGTATCCAAACTAGTGCTAGTTCAGGAGTTAGCAATACACCCAGAGAAAGGCTTCTTGAAAAGTCGCCGAAACGTCGGAAATTTACAGATGACAATGCGGCCTCAAACACAGAAGAATTTTATTGACATCGAGGAAACTGTCTGAAATCGGCACGAAAGGTGACATAAGGTCCTGACAAATTTCCATTCACACTGGTGCCAGAAGGGGACGAAATGTCCGATAAATCTCCCATGGAAGGCCCTAAGGGCCAGGCGACCTGTTCGTACAACCCGCCTGGATTGCATCATGGACTTTGTCCTCTGTGACATCAGTAAGCAGATCCATCGTCGCATCCACGAGAACTGAGCCAAAGGAGAGTCTGGAGACGACTCTAATGTTGGAAGCATGGTGACGTTGTTCGGAGTACAGCATAACATAATGTTAATGGACGGCAGGCCTTATATCACTTTGGGCATCAAAACGCCGCCCATCATCGGTGGTAAGAACATTAATCAAAGTTCTCCGAAGGTGACGTCGTTCCGCTATGTCATGATACGTAGATGGACGCTCATGCATTAAACCGTCGTGTGTGCGTACCTTCACCATAGTTCAAGGTGGCGGCGAAAGAGGGAGTGAGTTGTGCCTTGGCACGAATCACCAGCGCCGAACGCTCTGGCGAATACGACATCCCTACCGTAACCATTCAGGCAGGCTTCACGCAGAGCACCCACCAAGACAGGGCAGACTGATACGCATCACGGCGTCGACGACAGGCTGTCCATGTAGTCTCGATGAGCTGCCAGCAGTCGGGTGTAGTAATGTCGATCGTGTTCACGGCCGCGCCACACCCTTTGGCTGCAGAGATTGATGGTGCAGATATATGCGTCATGGACAAAGAACGCAATTGGCCAGACATCAGCAGCCTGCACCCGACTGACAATATCGCGGGTGATATAAACACGATCGAGGCGGCTGGAAATGCGTAAACCCCGCACCCAAGAATCCACAAGCCTGAGGTGCTGGAGAATTATCACTAGCGCTGCGCACATAAAGTGACGTAATAGAAGGTCCCTGGGTGCCTGGGTACAGTTGAAATTGCCTCCCATGATCAGTGCATCCTGCCGACCCAGGAAAAAAGGTGTGACTATCTCTGAGAAGAAGATGGAACGTTCACTGCGGCGATCCGAACCAGATGGTGACGCCACTAAAGGTGAGAGCTGTGCCTCAGGTATCAGGGAGATAGGTACTTGCGTCAGTGAGGATACCGTCACGTAAGAAGATCGCCACCCCACTACCAATAGGGGAATCATGACAGACATGTACTGTAAAGTCATGGGGAGCACAGAAATTTGCAATGCTTACCTACTGAAGGAGAGCAACGTCAACTTCTACAGCCTTAAAACATTTCATGGAGAAAAGCCAGTTTGTGGCGTAAGCGAATGGTATTGACATTGACTGTGGCTACGAGATAAGTCTGAAAAGCTGCAATCGCCAGACGGGCGATTCAAACACGGGGGAAGCACAAGGAATTCCCCTTTAAGTCCCTGTGGAAGGGCACATCACTGTGACAGGGAAGGAGCCTACCGCACCAAGAGGGCTCTATCGTTCTGTACGCCTAAAAAAAAAGGTTCAAATGGCTCTGAGCACTATGCGACTTAACTTCTGAGGTCATCAGTCGCCTAGAACTTAGAACTAATTAAACCTAACTAACCTAAGGACATCACACACATCCATGCCCGAGGCAGGATTCGAACCTGCGACCGTAGAGGTCGCTCGGCTCCAGACTGTAGCGCCTAGAACAGCACGGCCACTCCGGCCGGCCTGTACACCTCCATGATGTCCATCCTCAGAATCGACGTCCAGGTAGCGTCAGACACAGAAAGGGAAACAACCGCATCAGACGCAGGCGGGGAAGGTCGGTGGTGTTCGGAGGTGGACGCTGACTGGAGATGGAGGCTGGGAAGGGTGTCGCGTCGTCAGGTGTCAGGGTGTCAGAGACCAGCACGCCACCATTAGCAGGGTCGTCATCCTGTGCGCACTTCCGATGGAGGCGGTCATCGAAAGGGGTACGGCGCTGTCTCATTTTCTCGGCGACATGCTAGCATGCTGTTCCGTGTCGGATGATTGGCGGCTATCGTCCGACATGTGGCCAGATGGCAGAAAAGCGGAGACCCTAGAGCTCCATCAACCATGGGGTTGGGACAGACGGTCATCGTTCGTTTGTATTGCCTCCGGCAGGAGTGTAAGAGATACAGGCAAAACGTCAATTGCGTCGTCGAGAGGAGTCGACGCCTGATTCAGAATGGGCGCAGCAGGCAGCACCGCCGCAGACGCGTAAGTGACATAGTGGGCGCCGCAAGAAGAGTGACGTCTCCGGTCGGCGTTTGAACCAGTCTACATCGGAGACATTCAGAATGGACATGCTCTTCCCGGCCACAACCTAAACAGGTGCGCCATTTTACAGGCCGAAATTGCAATCTTGAAATAAAGAAAGTGTTACAGTCAGTCTGGCGTAAATGATGTCTTTTATAGGAAGGCACGTGTTTCCGTAATTCAGTTTTTATCTGACGGACACCACCGAGGACACGGTATGTTTCGAACGTCATCCCCGTATCAGCAATGACTGACGATGTTCCAGAATGAGATTTTCAAATTACTCTGAGCACTATGGGACTTAACATCTTAGGTCATGAGTCCCCTAGAACTTAGAACTACTTAAACCTAACTAACCTAAGGACATCACACACATCCATGCCCGAAGCAGGATTCGAACCTGCGACCGTAGCAGTCCCGCGGTTCCGGACTGAAGCGCCTAGAACCGCACGGCCACCGCGACCGGCAATGAGATTTTCACTCTACAGTGGAGTGTGCGCTGATACAAAACTTCCTGGAAGATTAAAACTGTGTGCCGGACTGAGATTCGAACTCGGGACCTCTGCCCCTTTGGTGGGCAAGTGCTCTACAATCTGAGCTACCCAAGCACGACTCACGCCCCGTCCTCACAGCTAAGAGACGAGGTACTGGCAGAAGTAAAGCTGTGAGGACGAGTCGTGAGTCGTGCTTGGGTAGCTCAGATGGTAGAGCACTTGCCTGCGAAAGGCAGAGGTCCCGAGTTCGAGTCTCGGTCCGGCACACAGTTTTCACCTGCCAGGAAGTTTCACTGACGACGTTGCCGTAAGATACGAAGGCGGCCACCACAACGTCCGAAGGTAGCTCAAACGGGAGTTCGAAAACTCACAACGTTCGGAAGCCAGATTCAAATGGTTCAAATGGCTCTGAGCACTATGGGACTCAACATCTATGGTCGTCCCCTAGAACGTAGAACTACTTAAACCTAACTAACCTAAGGACATCACACAACACCCAGTCATCACGAGGCAGAGAAAATCCCTGACCCCGACGGGAATCGAACCCGGGAATCCGGGCATGGGAAGCGAGAACGCTACCGCACGACCACGAGCTGCGGACTCGGAAGCCAGAACCATCATGATCAACCACGACAGTCATTTGCCAGTTTTATGTACACAGTAGGACTGAGGATCTAAAAATGAATTCCGAGAACATCTTGTGGCAGGAGACATATTTCAATCCGTACAAAACGTTCTCCTTCATGCGCCTTCGGTCGTTCGTGATCCAAAAGGAAAAGTTAATTTAGTTGTGGCTTGGCGGTAAGAAAACGCCCTGATGGTCGATGAAGTCGCACTCTGAGACAGCCGCTACGCGGAAGTAAACAAACGCGCGCTTGCTCGCAAGCAGCACAACAGGCGAGACACAAACAAGGCGTGCGCGCCTCACCACAGTCAAAGGCCGACTGATTGGAAACTGCCCCCTTCGCAGTCCAACGGTGTGACATGTACTCGTGAAATTCACTCGATTTTCTACATTTGGTCCGTTCACTACAACTTTTTTTTTTTTTTTTTTTTTTTTTTTTTTTTTTACACTATATCCTCCCGTCTTCTTGCTTGATCTGTGTTCAGTTTCTGACTCTGACTCGCTATCCGCTGGGCCAACTTAATGTGTGGGACGAGGAGGGGTGCGGGTGGTGGGGGTTGCGATAGAGAGGTCATCTTGTGAGAACGAAACGAGAACAAAGATGACCTTGATTCATCTTTGTCGAGTGCTGGAGCGAGGAACATGTACTGGCTTCCGATCATGTTGCGAGTTGTTGCCCCATCTCCCTCGTTTTTTTTTCGTTTTTTTTTTTCATTTTGTCTCTGCAGATCATCTGTCAAGCGTCAGTTCCATTGAGTGGTTCAGCTGATGGTTTTGGTTATAATATTATTTTATGTGAATAATCTATCTCGTATTCACAAGCTATGTTTTACACTTCTCTTTCAACATATCCAAAAGGAGTGAAAGGAAAGTGCATTTCATCATACCCATAAATAAAAATGAGTTGGTATCTCTAAGTCTGTCTCTGAGAGTCAGAGATTCGCAGCACGAGAAAATAACTACGATGTCCTTTATTAAAACAAATTATCTGTCATTTTCTTAAATTTTGACGTATACGCAAATAATAAGAGAGTATCATGGCTTGTTTATCGACGGCACATAACTGTAGAAATTGTGTGTATTGTGACTCCAATCTGTTGTCATAGTTTAATTTACAATCATATTAGTGCACACTGCAATGTCATGCTGCATACTACCCTTCGCTGTCGGTTTCAATTTCACAACCAATGTGCGAAAGGACATTTTTCTGCTTTAAACACTGCTTCGTTCACTGTTAGATATCTTAGAACCATTCTCAATCTTGAACCTTGAAACAGATATCATTAATAGCATTGATATTGTGTTTCATGATGAAATTACAAATTTGATCATCTAAAAATTTGACGAACTTGTTGAATGATTAGTTTCAATAAAATTCAGCGGGTGCGATAACATCGTAGAAACGACCTAGTTTGATGTTTCGTCATGTCTCCCATCAGCATAGCATGATTTCTAAATTCAAAGAAAAATTCATTCGCACCAGAAAATAGTTCCATACCTAATTAGTCTATTTTCTTGCAATTAAATAGATTAAATAGTTGAAGCAAAGTTTGGTTTTACTGGTGTACTCAACTGAGCTCTAGTTTAAAAAGTTCAGCACATTCTTCCTGTTTCAATTATTCTGGGAAATTTCAAAAACTGAAGACAAAAAATAACAACTGAGGACATTTAGTGTTCTCAATCAGTTTTAACGGAACTGAGGTCAAAGCTTGGAAATTGAGGACTGTCCTTAGAAAATGAGGACTTTTGGATCCCTTAGTTTAATGCCTGAAAGTATAAAAGGAGATTTGAATTACTGTGCCATAGGATGTTAGAGGTGGCGGAATGGGAAAGGGGTGGGTGAGGGAGGGGGGGGGGGGTAGCTTGGAGACCGATAGTAGTAAAAAAGTGGGGCACTATTTTTCTGTTCTCGCCTAGGGCGGCAAAACATCCAGCAACGCCCGTAGGTGTCACCAATAGCAAGTAACTGCAGATTATAATTTTTCCCTTATTAATAAATCGGATCAGCACATAGACCAAATACCAAGTTTCTAACATAAGCAATATTTTTCTAGGCTTCTGATCACACATACATGCGCTTAGGGCCATCGAGACTGCGTGGAAAACATCGACGTAAATGTTTGCAGCCGCAAAATGCCAAGAAAATAAGAAAGCATTTTCAACATTAGGTTTATAGCAAATTTCGTGACGCCGGTGAGCCCCAGAGCGCCACGCTACCTTTTAAAATGCCGCTGTCAACAACAGATGTTCAGCCTGCGACACATGCGGCGGTTGGCAAACCTGGCGTTATTGATCTACCGCGACAGTGGCGACGCGAGGCGGCGGCCGCGGGCGGTTCGGGTAACAGTGTGTCAGCGGGCACGGCCGGCGGCTGGCTGTCAGCGCTCGTCAACCGGTTCGCGAGACATCTGCCGGCCGACAGGTGAGTCACGTCTCCGTTGCGACAAAATCATTCATTTACCGGTGGAGTGTCATTTCAGATGCCCTAGTACGTCAAAGGAAAAAAATAAAATAAAAACAGCGGAGGCAACACTGATGTAGGATTTGCGCAAAAATCTAAATTTCTGTATACAGCCACCTGTTCACCTCACTTCTGCATGTGCTATCCCGCTGCGAAAGTGGCGTTTTTCATTCCTAATGTAACTTCTATAGTTACTGCTTCTTGCATGATGTTTCATAGCGAGGAACTAAATAATTCTTTTCGTTTCAGTGTGTTGTTAAGGGCAGTGTTATTCAGATGGCGATGTAAACACCAGATTTTGGCTTAGGTTGACACAGCGCAGGTGTACTGTTAAAAGCAAGCACGCGTTGGCTTACTCATCCGTGTTATAATTTGGTGTCGCCTTTGATGCCGCTTCACGTGCGCCGCGGACTCTGTCAACTACGAGTATTGTCTGCGACTCGGCAATTATAATTAGCCGACACGCTTTCGCAAGCGAGCATCACTTGGCAGGTTTGTATTAGCTTCAAATTGACACTGAAGCCCATTTCGCCGGACCGTTACTCAACAAGCTTACGAGCGCTCTGCAAACAGAAGGTTAAACACAGCGGCGCGCCTGTTCCATTCCCCCCACGTGGCCGCCGCACTAGGCAGCTGTGCGAAGTGAACAAGAAGAGAACATCCACTCAACAGACATTTTCACTCGTTTCTCGGTAAAATATTTTTATGGTTTTCAATTCACAGAACACAAATGAGAAATAAATATGCGGCAGAAGTCATCAGGATGCTTTCCTTCATATAACTGTTGCTTTTTAAAGCAACAAATTTTTTTATAGACGCTGAGTTAGAAAATACAGCACACAGTATATAATATTTGCTGTTCTGGACAGCGTCAAGTCCAGGATACAAATGTCTTAAAAAAAGAAAATTACTACAGATTCAGTCATTACCACTCTTAACCGTATTGAATAATAGCCCTGTTGTCTAGGTCGCCCATTCTGCTTCTTATTACATTGCAAAGTCGTTTCGGCTATTGTCATCCGAGCTTTCTTCAGTGCCAGCTGAAGTTGTGTAACAAAGCTGCGATAAAGTGTGGTGTTTGTCGGAGCGAAATATTTCAATAATGTGACAACATATTGAGCATTTTTAACAGCATTATTTCAATACGCTATAATTGTGCTACTGCAGTTTAGACAGTCCTTTTTCGGCAAGTAGCAATCTCCAGTCAGTTACAGGATTTAATTTTATCCATATTTTGCAGTTTCAAACGTGACTATTCAGTACGTTGGAGGTATGAATTAAAAAACGCTTTCAGTCACAACTTTACGTGTTTTATTGAATACATGATGCATTTCGGACCCCGTGAGTCCATAATCAGGTGTAATTTGTCTTAATACATGTTTCATTTCTTCTCGTGAATGAGGTGAAATGCATATTCCTGTCACGAAAAGGTTTGATGTTAGGCAGATAACGTTCACCAGTAATTCGCCATACCCACACCCTGCCATCGGAAGGCCCCATTGTGTACTGTGATTCGTCACTCCACGCAACGTTTTTCCTTTCTTCAATTGTCCAATGTTTTCGCTCCTTACACCAAGCGAGGGGTCGTTTGGCATTTACAGGCGTAATATGTGGCTTATGAGAGGCTGCTCGCATGAAATCCAATTTTTCTCACCTCCCGCGTAACTGTCATAGAACTTTCAGTGGATCCTGATGCATTCTGCGATTCCTGTGTGATGGTCTGGATAGATACCTGGCTATTACACATTACGGCCCTCTTCAACTGTCGGTCGGCGGTCTCTGTCAGTCAGCAGACGAGGTCGGCCTGTACGCTTTTGTGCTGTACATGTCCCTTGACGTTTCCACTTCACTATCACATCGGAAGCAGTGGACCTAGGGATGTTTAGGAGTGTGGAAATCTCGCGTACAGACGTATGGCACAAGTGACACCCAATCATTTGACCACGTTCGAAGTCCATGAGTTCCGCGGAGCGCCCCAATCTGTCTTCTCATGATGTCTAACTACTGAAGTCGCTGATATGGAGTATCTGGCAGTAGGTGGCACCACAATGCACCTAATATGAAAAAGTATGTTTTTGGGGGTACCCGCATACTTTGGTCACATAGTGTACAATAATGGCTGCATCCCTCTGCAGTAGTCTGATAGAGGCCTCTTCGCATCCTATATGTTGACAGGATGGTAGGTTTGGCGTGGAGGGAGATCTAACACTTTATTGCTGAAAGAGATTTATGGTAATTGTTGTTGGATATCAACGAATTAGGTGGTATCTGATGCAATATCTAATGAATATATATGAATTTGACAGTGGTGCATTGAATAAAGTCGATCGTTGGAGGACAGTATCTAGCAACCAGGACTGCGAGATTTTCCACCCATACTAGTAGCTCATGTTAGTAGACACTTTGTCTGGATGAATTCTGAAATTCCCAGAAAAGACGATGGCCCAAAGTCTTAGATAGTAGGGGAGCGGAGGGGAGGGGACAAATCTCCGCATGGCCTCCCGAAAATATCAGAATCGATCCTTTGAGAAGGACAACTGATTTCCTTCCTCAAGTTCGAGCTTGCGCTTCTCTCTCGAATAACCTCGTCCTGGGTTGGGCACTAAATGTTAATATTCTTTTCTTCCCTGGTATTCCTTTCGGTGGGAAACACCTGCTTAGCAACAGTTCAACTTATTTACAGCGTATGTATCTGCAGAGCAGTTTTTACCTAGCACATTTGCAGGGTAGAATGAAACGTTTCGTACAGGTATTCCACCACGGTTGGTAAATATTTGGAGAGCGTAGAATCACTACGTGTTCTTGATGAAACAAACCTTCATTAGTCATCAGTTTCGATCAGCCGATCATCGTGGTAACATGTACACTACCAGAGCGTGCTGAAAAGTAATGCCTCCGAATGTTTGATGTGAACTCTTAAAGATTCTTAAATAAAACGAACGTTATCAACATTCCACATCATTAGACTTTATTTCTACATATTTGCAGCACTCTGCCGCTAGAGGAATCCGAATCGTGGCGTGTAACAAGGCAGTGTGTAACTTAATTTTGTCGGTGCGTGAGAAACAGTGCTGTAATAAGGTTTCGAATTCGAAGAGTTCCTCCACACATGGAGCAACCTCTCCTTCAACACTGCACGCGCACGAGCGCTGCGACTTCTGCAACAATCCGACACCTTTGGTTCACTGTTAACGATCGTCCTCCATAAAGTCCCGATTTGGCCCCATACGATTTTCATCTGTTTCATAAAAGAACACCTTCGAGATAGTGAGGAAGCTACGCAAGCAGCGATGAGGTTGTGGATCCTTCTTCTTCTTCTTCTTCATCATCCTGCGTTACGGCCTCTGTAGGACAACGGGTAGCCCCTTCGTGGACTGCATTTTCCTCTTCTTCTCCCAGAACCTCTTCATTCTTTCTCTTCTTCTCTCCCGCTCTTCTTCCGAGATCATCAGTTTCCGTTTCTCCTGTCGGCTCCACTGGTGACACACTAATCTTTTCCTGTATTCTTCTGTCATTGATCTTCGGCACATTGGTCGGTGTATATTTGTTCCTCCAATTTTCCTTGCCTTCGACCTTGATCCCCAATTCCAACCAGTCCTTCCGAAGTTCAACAACTCACTTGGTTCCTGTCTTTCCCCTTGTCCTCCATGTTGTTTCCCAAACTCTCTTCGTCATTCTGTCCATATTCATCCTAACTACATGTCCAGCAAACCTTGCCCTTTTGAGTCTAATTTCCCTGGATATTGTTCTCATGTTCTGGTACAATTCTTCCCTAGGTCTTCGCACCCACCTCTCTCCACCTCTTTTGGGACCTAGTATTTTTCTCTCTTCTTTCTTTAGTTGTTCCGCCCCATTTCTTCCTAGTGTCATCGTCTCAGCAGCATATAATACTGCATTCCTCACCGTTGCCTTGTAGTGGCTCATCTTTGCCTCTATGGATATATTCTTTTTAGTGTATATCTCTCTCGTCATGCAGAAGGCTGACCTCCTCATCTTTATCCTCTCTGTTATTCCCTCCTTGCTCCTGTTCCTTCCTTTTGTAAATTCTCCCAGGTATTTAAATTTGTCCATCATTTGCACATTGCCTTCCGGTGTTTCCCAGTCTGCAGTGGTATTTAATGTCTTTCTCTTGTTATAGGCGACCCTCAGTCCCACCTTTTTGGCTACCTTACTTAAGTTGTCGAGTTGTGTCTCTGCGTCTTCTTCCGTCTCACTATTGCTATGTCATCTGCAAAGGCTAGGCAGTCCACTTGAGCCCTGTTGTCCTTTTTGTCCCCCACATAGGTCTTTGGAATTCCCATTTCCTCGTTTATTGCTCTCCACTGCTGATCACTTCGTCCAGTGTTGTATTGAACAACAATGGTGACAATCCATCTCCCTGTTTAACACCAGTCTTGATCTCAAATTCTTCTGACAGTGTTGTGGATCCGTCAACAAAGTCAAACATACTACAGTGGGGTTTCAATTAATTGGTATCTTGTTGGGGGAAATGTGTTCGTTGTCAGGGTGACTATGTTGAGAAATTTATAGAGATAAAGAATGTTAATAACGTTTGTTTTATCCAAATGGATTTAAGAGTTTTCTCATTAAAAAAATTCGGAGGCATTAGTTTTCAGCGCATATTCGTCCTTACATGACGACTGTAAATCCTTAAAATGTTTGTTCGTGTGCTATAGTTTGTCATGCTAATTCTACGATACATTGTAAGTACCGCCTGTATGCAGAGCTCAGTCGTACCCTTTCATCCACAAATTCTCTCTGCGAGTTAGAATAGGCCCGAGGTATTCCTGCCTGTCGTAAGAGGAGACTAAAAGGAGTCTCACACGTTTCGCCCTTTATGTGGTGGTCCCCTGTTTGACCTCCGAATAGCGAGCCAATTGGGGAAGACCGCCTTACATGGCGCATCGTGTCCATCATGCTTTGAGATCCTTATCCCACTTTCTCGTCGTCGCATTGCAGTCCCGTCCATTCTCCATCTCTTGGGCGAGGACTCCTTCCTGGGTGTGTTTTCCACTATGCACTGTGCAGTGCCACTTTCTGTGCCGATGACGACCATGGACTTCTTGGCACATCATATCCAGTACGGTAGCCAGTCCGTTGTGGTGGAGCCGCCATGTGCCCTGTTGGTTGTTGACCCATGACAACACAGGGATCGCTCTGCTGATGGCTGCGCCGTTAACTCCCAACGTATGCCCGTCACCCTGGGGTATCGTGACTCCCGCCAGTAGCCGTCCTGACCCGTTTGCGGAGTGGGAATTCCTCAGCGCACTTGCACATTACCCCGACACAGCCCCTGGGCCGGATCGGATTCACAGTCAGATGATTAAACATCTCTCATCCATAATTTCCTGTGGCTCCGTACTTCCGTGTCCAAGTTGGTGCCTCCCACAGTTCCCCCCATATCCAGGAGAATGGGGTCCCGCAGGGCTATGTATTGAGTGTATCACTATTTTTAGTGACCATTAACAGTCTAGCAACAGCTGTAGGGCCGTCCATCTCACCCTCTCTGTATGCAGACGACTTCTGCATTTCGTACTGCTCCACCAGTACTGGTGTTGCTGAGCGGCGCCTGCAGAGAGCCATCCATAATGCGCAGTCATGGGCTCTCGCCCACGGCTTCCAGTTTTCGGCCGCTAACTCGTGTGTCATGCGCTTCTGTCGGAATCGTACCGTTCATCCGGAACCAGAACTTTACCTTAATGATAATCCACTCACTGTTGTGGAGACATATCGATTCTTAGGACTGGTTTTCGACGCCCAATTGACTTGGCTACCTCACGTTCGTCAGCTTAACTGGTAGTGTTGCCAGGACCTCAATACCCTCCACCTCCATAGTGTACACCTAGACAGTAGATTCTTCTGGACCTTTCGCATGACCCTAAGGACTCAGTTACTCCTGCCACCCTCCGCTGTCAGTTCCTCTCGATTCTTGACGTGTTCTGGGGCTCTGAAGTGGTTTACACCGACGGCTCGATGGCTGATGGTCATATTCGCTTCGCCTACGTCCACAGAGGCCAATTTGAACAGTATTTCTTTCCTGATGGCTGCAGTGTATTCACTGCAGAGCTAGTGGTCATCTCTCGTGACTTCAGTATATCCGTTCAGGCCCCACGGAATCGTTTCTTCTGTGTACTGACTCCTTGAGCACCCTACAAGCTATCGACCAGTGCTCCTTTGGTAGCGTCCATCCAGGAGTCCATCTATGCCCTGGACTGATGCCGTCATTCAGTGGTGTTTGTGTGGACCCCAGGACACATCGGCATCGCAGGCAACGAACTTGCCGACAGGCTGACCAAACAGGCTACGCGAAAACCGCTTCTGGAGATGGATGTCTCTGAACCTCACCTGCGTTCTTACGTTGTAGGGTTTTTCGGCTTTGGGAGACGGAATGCGATAACAGTGTACACAACAAACTGCATGTCATTAAGGAGAGTACGAATATGTGGAAGTCTTCCATGCGGCCCTCTCGCAGGGAATCAGTAGTCCTCTCCCGGCTCCACATTGGTGGCCCACGGTTACCTCCTGCGCCATGCAGACCCTCCTGAGTGTCGGTGCGGCGCTCGGTTGACAGTGGCCCATATTCCGGTGCAGTGTTCCGCTTTGACTGCCCAGCGACGAAATCTTACGTTACCGGACTCGTTGCCGCTAATTTTATCTATCAACTCCTCATCGCCTGATTTAGTTTTACGTTTTATTCGTGAGGGTGGGTTTTATCATTTGATCGAAGTCTTAACGCATGTCCCTAGTGCTTCTAGGGTGGAGGTTTTAATGTGTTGCAGTGTGGCTGGCTTCTCCTTTTTTATTCTCATGGTCAGCCAGCCACGGTAATCTGCTTTGTTGTGTTAATCTCTTCATCCAGTTTCTTGCGTTTCGTGGTTTTCTTGTCCCCTTTTGTCCATTTACATGTTTATTGCCCTTCATCGTTCTTGTGATTTCTTTCTTTCATTCCGTTTAGAGTTGTCAGTCTCGTTTGTTTTATTCTCGCACTTGTGGCATTGTTTTATTCGGGACAAGGGACTGATGACCCTTTCCCCCTCTTTCAACCCAACCAACCTTCTCTGAACGAAGCTGGTACCAGCGAGTGTGCCCGCACTGATCACACCACTCTGCAACTCTTCCTTCACCCCACATTTGGCAGTAACTGTTAACTCAGCATTCTCCAGGATGCAACGTTTCAGGGCTCCACATTCAAGAATCATATTTGTCAGTGCAGTGGCCTCTACACGCTAGTCTGTCCTCTGCAAGTCTAATAACTACCGCAAGTAACATCGACATTCACATACATACTCCGCAAAAGACAGTTATGGTGTGTCACAGAGAGTTCCCTGTACCAGTACCAGTCATTTTCTTTCCTGTTCTACTCCCAAATAGAACGATGGAAAAACGACTCGTATGCTTCCCTATGAGGCCTAATTTGTCGTATCTTATCTTCGTGGTCCCTATGCGAAATGTATGTAGGCGGCAGTAGATTCGTTCTGCGGTCAGTTCCTCTAAATTTTATCAAAGGTGTTCCATTGAAAGAACGTCGCCTTCCCTTCCATTTGAGTTGCTGAAGCCTCTCCGTAAAGCTTGGGTGTTGTTCGAACCTATCGATAGCATATCTAGCATCCATTTTGAAATTGCTTACTTGGACTCCCTCCACAATTTTTATCTCTCGTACTTTCCCCCCCACTAGCCAATTCACGATTCATTCATGCCTCAGGATGTGTTCTACGAATCGATAGCGTCTGTTATAAAAGTTCGGCCGTTAATTCCTTTCTTCCCGTGATTCGATTCAGTACCTTCTCATAGATATTCCATCAAGCTATCTAATCTTCAGCCTTCTTCTGTAGTATTATATTTCAAAAGTTTCGTCTCACGTCCCCGTTCCATTTCCATGCAAGGTTTCACTCCGGACAAATATCTAACAGTAGAATTTATTTTCAGTGTCAACAAAGGTTTTTAGAATGTTTACGTGCTGTTACTAGTCTTAAGTTCACGACGGTCATTTTAAAGTTCTGCACATTGTGCGTGCCCAACCGTAATGGTGGCGTGATCAAGCTGGAATTTATGTCAGCTGTCAGCAAGTCTTTACGCGTGACGGTAGTATATGTGCTCGCTGGTTCGCGTGGCTGTGTCGTGATTAATTCAGTTTTAAAATGGAAGCTGAAACATAGTCAGGTCGGATTAGGGGCACTGACCAGCGCTCCTACATCATAGTCGAGCTCATACGTGGAAAGAACTTAACGGAAATTGGGAACAGTGTAGTGCAATGGTAGTCTAACGTTTTCGCTCAAGAGCAAATACTGACATTCTGTGGCTGCACCTTGGACCGCAAATCTACCGGTCTTATTATTACTTGGCAACCTACATGAGCTTCCAACAGACTAACTACATTAAAGGCACGAAAATTTAGTCACCGGTCCACAAAGAAGTGATCCTTAAAAGTTGACACCATTCGAAACACTTCCTGTGGATTGAGTTGTGTTTCAAATTTTTGCCGCCGTCGGGGCCCCCAAAGTTGCGACACTATGTGCCTGACGAAGCGTTGTCTGTGTAGGGGTTTAATTGATTGATTAATAACAGGAACTGTGCTTATATTTAAATGCTTTATGCAATATCAGACACGATCACAAATATTTACTAAATGTTTTAATGCAATTTTTCTCCTACTGAATGTGTTATATAACTAGAGCCTTAATATAACTTCATATTCCTTGCTATAGACACGAATATCATTCGAAGATGACAGTCTGTAACGCGCGTTCACGAATCCATGTTGCTTCCACTTGCAAGTTATAACATAGCAGGTGATCGGTATGAGTAACGTATATCCATGAGTTTCAGGACTGGAAGTCAAACAACAAAACATTCCCACTCCCACATATTAACCCTACAGTGGGCGCACTACTTAACCCTTTGTCCTGATTTAAGTGCCCAACTGTACTTAGCACACAGCCTAAATCGTCAGCACTTCCTAAAATATTACTGTCTGTGTTTTTTATTGAACGGAAAAACTACGCTCTTAAGAATCTCTAACGTTAACAGACGTTACTGAATTCGGCTGCTGATTGATAGATGTATTTTACAGTACAAAGTGCGTCTGAAGAGTTAAGTGAGTGACTTCAGAAAATAAAGGAAAGAGCAGTTACAAGTAAACTATCTTTACTGGCATTCGAAGTGACCACCATGAACTAGAACACACTTCTGACATCGGTTGTTAAGCTGTAAGAAACTGTCTGCAAACGCTTCTTGTGGAATCGCTCGAAGCAGAAAGGTGACGCGTTGTTTGATATCCGCCACGTCTGCGTCGTCAACTTTCTCGCCCAACGAAATGCGACTACTTTTAACACCTTCATTATTCTCCAGATTTGACGCCGACCGACTTCTTTTTGTATCTCCGCCTTAAATTAGCTCTGAAAGCCTTACGCTTCGCAGATATTGCGCGTGGAACGATGTTTCGAACGATTCCACAAGAAGTGTTTCCAGACGGTTCCGCCGGCCGGAGTGGCCGAGCGGTTCTAGGCACTACAGTCTGTAACCGCGCGACCCCATTGGTCGCAGGTTCGAATCCTGCCTCGGGCATGGATGTGTGTGATGTCCTTAGGTTAGTTAGGTTTAAGTAGTTCTGAGTCTAGGGGATTGATGAAATCAGATGTTAAGTCCCATAGTGCTTAGAGCCACTTTGAACTCGCAAATGAGGGACCTCCAAGGCGAATGGGTGCTCGATGTGATACCTGAGATCTTAACCTACATCACCGTATAGATGGTTTCAAAAAGTCGATCCCACCACTAGGGACCTTTCTTCGTCAGTTCTGAGCAGCAGCCTCCAGATGGTGCTCACAACCCGGACCTGTTTCTGCTTCCGTGCCAGATCCTTCAGTACGTAATACTAGTCCGATAACAGCGTGGATAACTCCTTAAGAAAGTGTTGTCAACCATGGGCTACACTGCTTCCGTCTTGTACTGACGACCATAGAGATTCTTCCACAGACATGGGCAAAACACGACGTGCCACGGACACACACGCATTTGCTATCTATCAAGTACATAGTTCAGCACAGCGCCTGCAGCCAGCTCTGCATAGTTCCTGGAAGAATACACTCTAACTGAGCTTTCGCTATTAATGGAGTAACAGGACATACAAGAGTGTCTACAGTAGCAGTTCCAGTTATAGTGACAGTATCATAGACTGCTAACAGACGGCAAGGTTATTTAGATTTTATTGTATTAGATTAGGACATCTAGTGCCACGCTTCAAAGCGTACCAAAGTGCCATTTTGTAACATACTTTTATCCTGATATACCACCGCTATCCATAGCGTCTCCAGACATGTATTTGTGGTCATCGGAGCTTAGTTCGAAGCGGGACTTATCACTGCTGGCCATTATACTCCAGTGAACGGGTATCCAGGCCGAAGGCGCGTGTGGAGACGCCCCGGATAGTAATGGAGTACCAACTTGCCTCTTGCCCGTCATGCGGCCCGGCAGCCAGGAGTGATGGTCTGGGGTGCCATTTTTCATAGCAGGACCGCTCCGGTTGTCATTCGCGGCACCCTTACAGCAGAGTGGTACGTCGACGATACTCTATGCCCTGTTTTGTAGCATTTCCTGGCAAGCCATCCTGGGCTTACATTTCAACAAGATAATGCCCGGTCGCACACGGCGAGAGTTTCTACTGCCTGTTCGTACTTGCCAGACCCTACTTTGGCCAGCAAGGTCGCCCGATCTCTCCTCAATTGAGAACGTCTGGCAGAGCCCTCGAGCCTGCTTGTGATTTTGACGATCTACTGGTACGGTATTCGTCAGCAGGATATTCAACAACTCAATCAATCAACGCCAAGCCGTATAACTGCTTGCATAAGGACTAGAGGTGGACCAACATGTTTCTGACTTACTCAGTTTGTGAAGCTCTTTCTTTTGAATAAATCATCGAATTTTTCTGAAATTGTTATCATGTGTTTGTCTCTACATGTCCATTACATCTGTCAGTTTCGTCCCGTTCAGATTATTCCTCCGTTGCGAGTCTTTTTTTTCTCTTAGAGTGTAAATGTTGCTTTTTTTTATTTCTATTGTGCTGCCACATTTCTGTTCTAGTGCTGTCCTGTTAAGCAAGTGTTTAAGCTGAATTACTAACAAGCGTGCAAGCTGCCACGTTTAAAGAACTACAGCAATAAGTTATACACAACTACGATCATAACTACTAGTAGGACCCGGTACGCTGTACTTGACAGTGAACGTCCCACAGCAAAAGGTGACACCGGGTGTGCCCCAAGGCAGTTTAATACGACCTCTAATTGTTTTCAATATACATAAACACTTCATCGCAGTGGCGCCGACTCGGGGGGGGGGGGGGGGGGGGTAAGGTACTTAGTTCGTTGGATGATATAGTGAAATACCTAAAACAGGAAAACTACCTGTTTGACGTACTGCCTGAACTAGTGAAATTCATACGTGTAGTGCTGACGATTCCGGTAACGTCCTGCACCGCTGAGCGATCGTTTTCTTGTCTGCGGATGGTGAAAACGTATCTTCGTTCTACAATGAGGCAGGATCGTCTCAATGCCATCGCCCTTCTCAACGCCCATAGAGGTGAATCGATGAAACTCGACCTTGATGTCATATGTGACGAGTTCATATGCAGGAATGATCTGAGGAGGAGTACATTTGCCATCAAAAATTAAGCTATGTTTCTTCAACTTTATTTATGAATTTGTTTTGTACCACTACTGACCTATACTACGACTGAAATGACGTGATTGACGTCGAGGGGTAGGGGCTACTCGCCAGCCAATCGTAGTATGCAATATTTTCAGCTGTTTGCATTTTTCATTATCTTCACAATCTTTCTTTGTTTCTTGAAAGTTGTTATGCTGTGAGGGGCATTTCCCAAGAATATGATGTCATAACTCAAAAGGGAAAGTATGCGTCCATAATACACCTCTCTCCTTCAGCACTTTTGTTGATCCATACAATTTTCATAGCATATGTCATTTTCGATAGCTTATAATTTAAGAATGTGATGTGGGAATTCAATTTCAGATTGTCTTGTAAGTAAACAAAGCAATTTTGTTTCAGAGACACTTAATTTTTTTGTTTTCCAAAGAAATATTTGGTTTTAATGGATTTTTAATTTTGCTGTTTGTGGAATTGTATATTGGCGATTTTTTTATCTTTTATTTTTTTAAGGGTTAATCAGTAGCTTTCTCCTCATTTGTGACTTCAGCATACAGCCTAAGAGCCTTTCTATTTCCACCTTCAATCAGTACACTGGTGTCATCTGCAAATATGGTTTGGAGTGTCGAACATGTAGATGGAAACGCAAAGTTATCTGTCAAATGTAGTACCTAATAAAATGATTCTTGCCCCCCCAAAAATATTTTCAAGTCGGCGCCTCTGCTTCATCGGACAGCAGCAGCCGCACTCTCGTAGCGATTATGAGAAAAATATTAGAAAGATTAAGGCGCTTGCAGTGGTATTTGTGGTGTCACCGCCAGACACCACACTTGCTAGGTGGTAGCTTAAATTGGCCGCGGTCCATTTAGTACATGTCGGACCCGCGTGTCGCCACTGTCTGATCGCAGACCGAGCGCCACCACAAGGCAGGTCTCGAGATACGGACTAGCACTCGACCCCAGTTGTACGACGACTTTGCTAGCGACTACACTGACGAAGCCTTCCTCTCATTTGCCGAGAGACAGTTAGAATATCCTTCAGCTAAGTCCATGGCTACGACCTAGCAAGGCGCCATTAGCCTTACATAGTTTGATAGTTATCGTATGAAATGTCTCATCAAGAATGCTGTATTCACAACAAGGATAAATAAAAGTTAAGTATTCGAGGAGCTGCATACTTTTCTTATTAGAATTCATTACTTATCCTGTTCCAGAATTCACGCCCGTCTGCGTTAGATAGCGTGCATTTCGGCCTCCTATATCTACAAGGTGTTGGCACATTCGCCAACACATCAGTATTTACACAGAATACGGAAGGAAATTTATAATATTGATACTATGTAACCTGTACCGTGCACTGTACAGTGTTCTGCCGAGTATTTGCATGTAAGTGTCGGAAAAAACCATTGTGGAAAACTTCAACAATCTCTACGACCTACAGGATCATTAATCCAGTATTCATCGATTTGATTTCGAAGAGAGGGAATGAGTTAAATCATGTCCTTCACAAAGGAACCAATCTGTCATTTAAACTGTCTACGTAAACGACGGAAAATCTAAATCTATGCTCGAATGGAGCCTGGAACCTCTATGCATGTGAATTCTGGACATCCGTCCTAAATGTAGTGTAGTACAGCTATAGCTCGCTGTTTCACTTAGAATCCTTCTCGAACATCAGGTAAGTTTGACTATGAAATCTCTTTCCTGTGGGAGAATAGGATCTTTCCAGTAAGATGCTATGCATTGCTAGAAATACCCGCAAAATGGAACGAACTTCGTGTTCAAGACTTGCACGTTGTTCGCTAACAGGCAAAGTCCATAGGTCTTAACACCATCAAATACATGCTGAACCATCTAGATCGTCATGTTCGCTGCGCTAATTCCCCACCAGGTTTCCTTCAGAAGGTGCATTAAATAATGCAGAGAGCTCCGCTCAAAATCTTCCTGTAGCTCTGAAAACGTCACGCTGTGCCTTCCAGCTCTGGTAGCTGCTGTTCGAGCCCTGAATGGCAGACACTCTGGATACCGTCGAATGTGGTCTTCAGTACTGAGACTGGTTTGATGCAGCTCTCCATGCTACTCTATCCTGTGCAAGCTTTTTCATCTCCCAGTACCTACTGCAACCTACAACCTTCTGAATCTGTTTAGTGTATTCATCTCTTGGTCTCCCTCTACGATTTTTACCCTCCACGCTGCTCTCCAATACTAAATTGATGATCCCTTGATGCCTCAGAAAATGTCCTACCAACCGATCCCTTCTTCTAGTCAAGTTGTGCCACAAACTTCTCTTCTCCCCAATCCTATTCAATACTTCCTCATTAGTTATGTGATCTACCCATCTAATCTTCAGCATTCTTCTGTAGCACCACATTTCGAAAGCTTCTATTCTCTTCTTGTCCAAACTAGTTATCGTCCATGTTTCACTTCCATACATGGCTACGCTCCATACAAACACTTTCAGAAACGACTTCCTGACACTTAAATCTATACTCGATGTTAACAAAGTTCTCTTCTTCAGAAACGCTTTCCTTGCCATTGCCAGTCTACATTATATATCCTCTCTACTTCGACCATCATCAGTTATTTTGCTCCCCAAATCGCAAAACTCCCTTACTACTGTAAGTGCCTCATTTCCTAATCTAATTCCCTCAGCATCACCCGACTTAATTCGACTACATTCCATTATCCTCGTTTTGCTTTTGTTGATGTTCATCTTATATCCTCCTTTCAAGACACTGTCCATTCAGTTCAACTGCTCTTCCAAGTACTTTGCTGTCTCTGACTGAATTACAATATCATCGGCGAACCTCAAAGTTTTTATTTCTTCTCCATGGATTTTAGTACCTACTCCGAATTTTTCTTTTGTTTACTTCACAGCTTGCTTAATATGCAAATTGAATAACATCGGGGAGAGGCTACAACCCTGTCTCACTCCCTTTCCAACCACTGCTTTCCTTTCATGCCCCTCGACCCTTATAACTGCCATCTGGTTTCTGTACAAATTGTAAATAGCCTTTCGCTCCCTGTATTTTACCCCTGCCACCTTCAGAATTTGAAGGAGAGTATTCCAGTCAACATTGTCAAAAGCTTTCTCTAAGTCTACAAATGCTAGAAACGTAGGTTTGGCTTTCCTTAATCTAGCTTCTAAGATAAGTCGTAGGGTCAGTATTGCCTCACGGTGGGTTAGTCGTCGAAAAAGAACAAGATGATGGGTTAGTAAATGATGTTGGCTAAGTGAAATACGTTGTGCAGATAGTCATACTCTCATAAGAAAGACTAGATCACATCATCAACATGTACACTTTATTACAGGTACAAAATTATTGAAAGAGTAAGAGCTGGTGCATGGCGAGTGAATTAGCAACTGAGTATGCAATAAGAAAGTAATTTACTTAGGTGCTCTGATGTATAGAGTCCAACAAATCTATTGATTAAATTGGAAACTAGACAGTCAATTAGCTTCCCCCAGACCACCTCTCTAATAAACCAATAACTTTGGTAGCCTGTGGATCCAACACAACACACAATTTTTAAAGAAAAAAATTTATTCTTTTTCTTGCGATTCTGTCCGCATCGGTGGAGGGTCACCATGGTCATTAACGGATATGGCATGGTTAATTTAAGCTGTGACCGGATGCACTTTATGTCGCCGCGTCGCTACATCTCAGGACGGAATATGCGTACCTCCACTGACTGCGTGTAGTGTTATTCAAGTGAAAATGAGGGAAAGTTTTCTAAATGATTGCGAATCGCGTAACTGCCGCGGGACTTTGGTAACGGCCGGATATTCACCTAGTGGTATGTGACATACCACCTAAAAACCACTTCCCGTCCCAGAAGCGGCGCCTTTAGACGCACGACTAATGCGCAAGTAAACAAGGTATAATAACAATGCAGACATTTAACTGTTGTGTATCTTTTAATTCTTCAAGTAAATGAATTGCATGCTTCCACGGAAATTTCCACTTGGGTGGCCCGCTATCCAGCGCATGACAACGGCGAGCCGAGTCACGAAGAAAAGACGGCATTTTAGAAAGAAAACAAGACTTTCAAGCTGTACGTCACGTCCTCAAAATATTTGGTATTAATAATTACTGCGCTGTTGTAAGTTACAAGTGGACGTGTCTGTCTCCTTATCAGGAGTTTCACATTCATTGGAGACGGCACGACCATGGGGTCCGGGATTTGTCCGAAATTCTGTGTGGTGAAAGAGGACCCCTAACACCTCACGTGGTTAAAATATTAGGACGCACTAGTCGGAAAATCCCGAGAAAAATCGATCCAAAGTTTCTTAGGTGCCTTATGAGTATATAATGTTGTTCCATTGCCGAGCCGCCCTGTGGCCTACATGGTTAGCGGTCGGGCCCTTACGCTAGAGGTCTCGGGTTCAATTCCTCCTCCGCCACTTTTTTTTTCTTCTGTTGCTTGCAAAATTGCAGCGCATTGTCACAGGAGAATCGTGAAATTAATTCCCGGGAAGACTGTATAAAAATTCATTCTATAATTTACCATCAGTTATCGTCACCAATATTCCGAGACATGATTAAATATGCCTAGTTTGCCTCAAAATTATCAGAAACTGAAAACATTTTCGTAAATGTTAGTGGGGCACATTTTTGCACAGATTTATTGCAAACGCCCTGTGATTGTAAAAAAAAACGCTTTTATATGTTGTGCAAGATGTCGCAAAAATTATTGCTTTGTTTGTTTTTACGATAATTACCACTGCAGTTCTTGTTTATAATTATTATATGTATAAACATTGAATGTTTCCCAATCGAATGTGTAATTCTGATTGAAAACCCAATGATTCTCCTTATATACTTTACAATGAAAAATGGAAAACCCACCGCCATGAATTGTGTTGGACAAAAAGAAAATAATTTTTATTCAATAATGTAACTAATTTGTTAAAGATAATGTAGGTTTGGGAAACTTTCTGAATAATTGGTGGAATAACAAAAGAGTAGGTTTAATAATGAATAAAAAAATAGGAGTGCGGGTAAGCTACTACAAACAGCATAGTGAACGTATTATAGTGGCCACGATAGACACGAAGCCCATGCCTACTACAGCAGTACAAGTTTATATGTCAACTAGCTCTGCAGATGATGAAGAAATTGAAGAAATGTATGATGAGATAAAAGAAATTATTCAGGTAGTGGAGACGAAAATTTAATAGTCATGGGTGACTGGAATTCGACAGTAGGAAAAGGGAGAGAAGGAAACATAGTAGGTGAATACGGATTGGGGCTAAGAAATGAAAGAGGAATCCGTCTGTTAGAATTTTGCACAGAGCATAACTTAATCATAGCTGACACTTGGTTCAAGAATCATAAAAGGAGGTTGTATACATGGAAGAATCCTGGAGATACTAAAAGGTATGAGATAGATTATATAATGGTAAGACAGAGATTTAGGAACCAGGTTTTAAATTGTAAGACATTTCCAGGGGCAAATGTGGACTCTGACCACAATCGATTGGTTATGAACTGTAGATTAAAACTGAAGAAATTGCAAAAAGGTGGGAATTTAAGGAGATGGGACCTGGATAAACTGACTAAACCAGAGGTTGTACAGAGTTTCAGGGACAGCATAAGGGAACAATTGACAGGAATGGGGGAAAGAAGTACAGTAGAAGAAGAATGGGTACCTCTGAGGGATGAAGTAGTGAAGGCAGCAGAGGATCAAGTAGGTAAAAAGACGAGGGCTAGTAGAAATCCTTGGGTAACAGAAGAAATATTGAATTTAATTGATGAAAGGAGAAAATATAAAAATGCTGTAAATGAATCAGGCAGAAAGGAATACAAACGTCTCAAAAATGAGATCGACAGGAAGTGCAAAATGGCTAAGCAGGCATGGCTAGAGGACAAATGTAAGGATGTGGAGGCTTATCTCACTAGGGGTAAGATAGATACAGCCTACAGGAAAATTAAAGAGACCTTTGGAGAAAAGAGAGCCATTTCTATGAATATCAAGAGCTCAGATGGAAACCCAGTTCTAAGCAAAGAAGGGAAAGCAGAAAGGTGGAAGGAGTATATAGAGGGTCTATACAAGGGCGGTGTACTTGAGGACAATATTATGGAAAATGAAGAGGATGTAGATGAAGATGAAATGGGAGATACGATACTGCGTGAAGAGTTTGACAGAGCACTGAAAGACCTGAGTCGAAACAAGGTCCCGGGAGTAGACAACATTCCATTAGAACTACTGACGGCCTTGGGAGAGACTGTCCTGCAAAACACTTCCATCAGGTGAGCAAGATGTACGAGGCAGGCGAAATACCCTCAGACTTCAAGAAGAATATAACAATTCCAATCCCAAAGAAAGCAGGCGTTGACAGATGGGAAATTACCAAACCATCAGTTTAATAAGTCACAGCTGCAAAACACTAACACGAATTATTTACAGACGAATGGAAAAACTGGTAGAAGCCGACCTCCGGGAAGATCAGTTTGGATTCCGTAGAAATGTTGGAACACGTGAGGCAATACTGACCTTACGACTTATCTTAGAAGAAAGATTAAGGAAAGGCAAACCTACGTTTCTAGCATTTGTAGACTTAGAGAAAGCTTTTGACAATGTTGACTGGACACTCTCTTTCAAATTCTAAAGGTGGCAGGGATAAAATACAGGGAGCGAAAGGCTATTTACAATTTGTACAGAAAGGAGATGGTAGTTATAAGAGTCGAGGGACATGAAAGGGAAGCAGTGGTTGGGAAGGGAGTAAGACAGGGTTGTAGCCTCTCCCCGATGTTGTTCAATCTGTATATTGAGCTAGCAGTAATGGAAACAAAAGAAAAATTTGGAGTAGGTATTAAAATACAGGGAGAAGAAATAAAAACTTTGAGGTTCGCCGATGACATTGTAATTCAGTCAGAGACAGCAAAGGACCTGGAAGAGCAGTTGAATGGAATGGACAGTGTCTTGAAAGGAGGATACAAGATGAACATCAACAAAAGCAAAACAATGATAATGGAATGTTGTCGAATTAAGTCGGGTGATGCTGAGGGAATTAGATTAGGAAATCAGACACTTAAAGTAGTAAAGGAGTTTTGCTATTTGGGGAGCAAAATAACTGATGATGGTCGAAGTAGAGAGGATATAAAATGTAGACTGGCAATGGGAAGGAAAGCGTTTCTGAAGAAGAGAAATTTGTCAACATCGAGTATCGATTTTAGTGTCAGGACGACGTTTCTGAAAGTATTTGTATGGAGTGTAGCCATGTATGGAAGTGAAACATGGACAATAAATAGTTTGGACACGAAGAGAAGCTTTCGAAATGTGGTGCTACAGAAGAATGTTGAAAATTAGGTGGGTAGATCACGTAACTAATGAGGAAGTATTGAATAGGATTGGGGAGAAGAGAAGTTTGTGGCACAACTTGACTAGAAGAAGGGATCGGTTGGTAGGACATTTTCTGAGGCATCAAGGGATCATCAATTTAGTATTGGAGAGCAGCGTGGAGGGTAAAAATCGTAGAGGGAGACCAAGAGATGAATACACTAAACAGATTCAGAAGGTTGTAGGTTGCAGTAGGTACTGGGAGATGAAAAAGCTTGCACAGGATAGAGTAGCATGGAGAGCTGCATCAAACCAGTCTCAGGACTGAAGACCACAACAACAACAACAACAACAAAAGAAAATGAAACAGAAGAAAAAAAAGTGCCAGGGGAGGAATAGAACCCGAGACCTCGGGCGTAAGAGACCGAGCCCTAAACATCTTTTTTTATTATTATTTTTGAAATCTCATTTTGTTTGCTTTCGTTCGTTGCATTGGCTTGGGGCGGACGCCGTAAGACATCCGTTTTAGTTCGTTGTTGATCGGTGACCTCAGTTTTTCATTACAGAGGGCAGCTAATCCTCTGACCGAACACGCTGAGCTACCGTGCCGGCTGTTAACATCTAGGCCAGACGGCGGCTAGGGAATGGACTAACATTTTATACTCATAAGGCACCTGAGAAACCTTGGATCGATTTTTTTGCGGAATTTTCCGGGTAGTGCGTCCTAATATTTTAACCACGTGAGGTGTTACGGGTCCTCTTTCACCACACAAAATTTCGGACAAATCCCCGACCCCACGCTCGTGCCGTCTCCTTGTGAGTATAGATTGTCAGCATAACTTGCTGACTGATGCACCTGGCCAAAGTTTCGTCTGATTGACGTTTATGAACCAGTATTTGCGATGTTTCTAAAATCTATACTTAAGTGGCAGCTCACACTTGTTACAGTCAGTCTGATTACACATTTCAAACATACGATACACGCCCCCGTTCGGTGTGTGTGTGTGTGTGTGTGTGTGTGTGTGTGTGTGTGTGTGTGACAGAGAGAGAGAGAGAGAGAGAGAGAGAGAGAGAGAGAGAGAGAAGAGAGGAGTGTAATGAATAGATCTGTGACGCTCTGACGAAGGCTGTACGAACTCATGATGAATTGTTCAGGTCGGTGTTTGAATCTTCTTTCTCCCGTTAATGAAACTTCGAAACGGACCATAGGAGTGTTTTACATCCATAGTACTATTAATTTTTTTCGGATATAAGTCATATGTGTTCAAAGTTTAGTTTTAATTACACCAAACGCTGCAGACGGTTCGAAATCAGTCCACCCATATTGTATTATCTGTGTTACTAGTCGGCTAATCCGGATTATGGCGCAAAGTCCGAGTTGCAGGTTGTCTATCTAGCGGCTTCCAGGATCAACAAAAACTTCGTCAGTATTTCGTACATTTATCGACCGAACTTAAATTTTTAAAATGTTGTCACAGTCTCCTCATAAAGAGGTATAATGTTACATTAAATTATTAACACACTAAGACAAGTATTGCAGATAGAAACTGTGTGTCGAGGCTGTGTAACTCACCGTGTGCAAATATGCAAACTATTTTTTCTGACTGTATTTGAGAATGAGAGCGCTAAGTTATTTGCAACATACAGCACATATATTCAAGTATTTATGAAATTATTTCTCGCTGAAACCCCCCAAAATGAAGCAAATACGTATACCGATTACTACATTTCTGCCGCATCACGTACGACGTTTTAATGTACTACTTCTTTATCACAAATTGTATTCGTAATACATTTTGTAGAAATTATCAAAGTATATCACTGGATGTACGTACAAAATTATACCATATGACTCACATTTCTGAAGCTATAACGTCATAAACATCGAGATGCGTGAAAAACAAGTTTTTGCTTAAAATGGAGCACAAATTGCCGAAATTAAACTCATCCAGTGTTCGATAATGAGAATAGTTAGCGATTTCGAACACGCTATAAATATAATTCCAAACATTTTCTTGCTTAAATGCTCAACATGAAATATTTAACGCATTAAATCATATGTACAGTAATCAGAAGTCTGAAGCTGTTTTATATATGGGAGTCTAATTCTTAAAGAATCAGGGGTTTACTGGTAGACCAATAATTCCCAGTGCAAGGAGACATAATGCAGATAGCGGATGATTTTCTGTATACAGTGTTACACAGCTTCCATTTATATGGTTTTCAGGAGGAAAAGTTAATATTTTAGGAGCTGGTGTTGAAATACGATATGTGGATCCAGTTTTTATTGGTTAGAGATACAGCCGCTAGAATGATGCCCAAACAAATATACGTAGACGATTTTAGGCAAATTCAAATGAACAAGTACAATTTTGATAAATTCTACCGTCTTCAGTGCACTTCCGAACTCAGTTGACCACACCGAGCATATCTCTTCTGAGATTGTTGCTACGTGCTCTTGTGGATCAGGACTATTCAGCTTCCGAATGATCTAGACGTCTTTCGTGTTAGCTTTTTCTCTGCAGACTTCGTCTTTCCGCCATCTCGACAGCAAAAAGGGGAAAGGACGAAGTCCGGGTTTCTTTGTTGCCATGAAACGTGACCATTTTCAGATCCACAAGATAAGATGTCACCAGACGACTAGACTGTCCAGGGACGCTGTCATGCCAAAAGACGTACCCATCCTTGTGGCCATAGGAACCTCTTTCAGTAATGCTGGAAGCCCGTTTTCACGAAAGTCTTCCAAATTCTCGGACTGCCATTATATCAAATTTAAGAAAGTTTCACCAACGCTAACGAGGAATGTACGTAATCGTTACGTGCGCCGTTGGTGGCAAGTTGGTATTACGTAAATTCAGTTAATTTTAGCTGCTTAAACGTATGTGTAGTCCATTAATGGAGCAGATCGGGGTGATTACAATAAAGCGATTTTAAACTAAATGTTTATCTAATTAACAAAACAATTCACTTGGGTGTTAAATCAATATTGTTAGCCGATTTCATCTGTTTTTGGTTCGATGCTCATCGTACAGCCAAAATGTCAGATGTAAAATTCATTATTATAATAATTCCCAGCATTTATAACATATTTTGATTTCTATGTTCAGCATTTTCCAATCTTTCATTTAGACATAGCATACATTCTCATTCTTTAGTAATGATTTCCTTTGTTGCCCTGAAACGTGACCAATTTCAGATTCACAAGATGTCACCAGACGACTAGACTGTCCAGGGACGCTGTCATGCCGAAAGACGTACCCATCCTTGTGACCATAGGCTCTTCTTTCAATAATGCTGGAAGCGCGTTTGCAAGAAAGTCTTCCAAATTACAAAGTAGATTTCATTACAAAAAATTAAACGAAAGATTACTATTTTATCATACTTATACAAATAAGATACGTCTACTGTAGTGGTTTTTCTCATATTTATATGCTACATTCAGTAAAGTAAGAGTTTATTAGCTGCGCGTATGTTTTAGAGTGGATTAGAGCTACTCACAGATACGATCCTCAGCGTCGATTGTCTAAAGCAGTTGATCGTAGATGAGCAAGAAAAAATTAACTCGAATATTGCTTTGTATGAATTCTAATCACATATTGTTGTTATTATCATTATTGATCAATTTTGAAGAGTAAAATTTCTCATATCAAGCCAAGGTCAACTGCAGTTGTCAGTTCATAGCCTAGTGACACAACAAAAGAACAGACATCGTTTTGTGTAAACAGAAACTGAAAATACGTAAATAAAAAATATGTCGGTGCGCTAAACCCGTATGTACATATATGAATATGCCGCTCTCAAATTATTCAGCAACTTTGCATACAAGAGCTTCAACGGATTGGAAATAACAGCCAACCAGATGCAAAATACGGGTTTCTTAAAGCTTGACCATGGTTTCGACAGTTTTAAAACTTTCTTCAGAAGCTATTGTACCTATTAATAAATGACAGGATACTGCGTGTGGAACAGATATGATGTCATTGCAATAAGCTTATTGTAATGATACCATATTTATTCCACACAGCCGGCCGGTGTGGCCGTGCGGTTCTAGGCGCTTCAGTCTGGAACCGCGTGACCGCTACGGTCGCAGGTTCGAATCCTGCCTCGGGCATGGATGTGTGTGATGTCCTTAGGTTAGTTAGGTTTAAGTAGTTCTAATGACCACAGATGTTCAGTCCCATAGTGCTCAGAGCCATTTGAACCATTTTTTTATTCCACACACAATATCATAACATTTGTTAATAGGTACAATAGCTTCTTAAGAAAGTTTTAAAATTGTCGAAACCATGGTCAAGCTTTAATAAACTTATATTTTGATCTGGATGGCTGTTATTTCCAATCACATATACTTATTTTTTCGGTCGTTAAGATTAGGCTATAGAAATGATCGACGATGTGTGCAATGAGTATGTATAACAACTACTAGCGTAACACCTTTGGGAGACAACTCGTGGCTGATGTAAGAAAGTTAAGTCATTTCTTAGACAGCGGAATTCGAATTATTTGCAGTGAACAGTAAGCATATGGAATTCATCAGCCAATAAAGATCGATGATCTCCTGGAAAAATGCTGTCTAATCTTGAATAGTAGTAACCACGTACTTCGTACTAAATTCTACGCAAGTCAGTGTTCACAGGATGGCGAGGATTTTACTAGTGAAGCCCACTTCGAGCGTAAACTGATGTGATAGCAGCGTACACTTCGATAAACTGAAGTGACACTTTCGTTCACACACACACACACACACACACACACACACACACACACACACACACACACACACACACAATGTACACCAGTTTCTAACGATATGTACTACAAATGTTTTCATCACGCTCATCAAATAGCTGAAAGCCTGACGCGACGTCACTGTGACACCACTTTGTGCACAATAAAATCGCCCGTGAAAGGTAACGCCCACCGCCATGGGCCCGTGTTGCATCAGATGCCGAACAATGTATTCTCTACGTTATTAGTCATAAACGTAATTGGGGTAACATCATTAAATTTCAGACCATGCCGTTTCAGTGCACCACTTGCTGTTTTCCTAGTGTTGCGTGTTCCAGTGGGGGGAAGCGTTGTGTGTGCAAGAGTATTAATCGCAGAAATTGACATTATTTCTCTTCGTTTACAAAATGGCTCTGAGCACTATGGGACTTAACTTCTGAGGTCATCAGTCCCCTAGCACTTAGAACTAATTAAACCTAACTAACCTAAGGACATCACACACATCCATGTCCGAGGCAGGATTCGAACCTACGACCGTAGCGGACGCGCGATTCCAGACTTTAGCGCCTAGAACCGCTCTTCCACTCGGCTACAGTAGATAAAGTTGCGATTTAAATGTCTCTGGGAGTTTTCAAACTCCTGTTAACAAACTCTTTCGTATACTAAGTTGACCAGTCATTCTGCAGCATGTACTTAAACGACCAGAACAACATGACCTAAAATACTACAATCTATGCTGTCTACCCCACATTAACATTGACGTTGAAAAAGATAGTTTTTTACCCCATAGCATACAACACCATAACACAGCGGTCAATCTTTGCGACGACTCTCACTAAATTGAGGCTGTGCAGCGATTCAGTTATTGATCAGTAAGTGCTCTAGTTGCTAATAAGTTTTTTATCTTATTCCACGACCTGTTTCGCCCTTTATATTGAAGTGGAATCCGAAAGTGGCAGTGTTAATGCGATTAGGCGTTGTATATAATCAATATTAAAATTGTTTTTCATAACATAAACACTAAAAACTACAACTTTCAAAGGTCCCCTTAGAAAAATTAGTGAATTACTGTGCTGGTAAATCCCTTACGTTATTTGATTTTCAAACAGCTGAGCAGAACTGAACGTACTCAGACATTTCGCTCTTTACCTATTCTGATCAACACTAAACTGACACACAATAGTTTTAGCGCGACGCAATCTGACTTTCAAAAATCTCTACAAAAGATTGGCCCTGACTAACAATAACCTATACCTTTCACAAATCACTTACCTCACAAAAATCTTCGTTACTCGAACTACTGCAATACAGCGAGCGCCACTACTGCCAGCTAAATAAAAGATTCTAACTACTGAAGGCACTAACTACTTATCGGTATTGTTAGCAAATGAAAGATTTCGATAGAGAACAAACAATGTATTTACCTTAACAGTGTTCAAAAGTCATAATATATATAGCAGTTCATGACATCCATTCTTACAAATGTACTGTTTCTGATGGACACACGTCCAGATCATCCGCTCTCAAAAATCCGCCATCTCACTTCCCCACATCCACCACTGCTGGCGGCTCACCTCCAACTACGCAACGCTACGCGCTGTTAACATCCAGCTGTCCAACACTACAGCCGGCCGCGGTGGTCTAGCGGTTCTAGGCGCGCAGTCCGGAACCGCGCGACTGCTACGGTCGCAGGTTCGAATCCTGCCTCGGGCATGGATGTGTGTGATGTCCTTAGGTTAGTTAGGTTTAAGTAGTTCTAAGTTCTAGGGGACTGATGACCACAGTAGCTAAGTCCCATAGTGTTCAGAGCCATTTGAACCATTTTTTTTTAACCCAACACTACAATAGAAAACAACAATGCAAACCAGCCACAGACTGCACACAGCACAGCCAGTTATTTTCATACACTACGTGGAATTACCGATAAGAAAGCCTAAACAGCCTACTTACAACTTTACTTATGGTTTCGACAGTTTTAGATCTGTCTTCTTCAGAAACTATTGTACCTGTTAACAAATGTTATGACATTGTGTGTGGAATAAATATGGCTCTGCATTGAGCTGTGGTGACGAAAGGTAAGTAAAAGTGGGATTGATTTAAAAGTAAAGTGCCTAATACTATTAGAGGAGAAATGATTATGAAAACTATACATTAAGATAACGAAAATTATTGGTGTGCTTTAGCGTTAAAAGGAATTACATTTTGAGATGTTACAAACTTTAAATTGTGCGATTTCTCAATGAAAATCTGATGATAGTTGTTCAGATTCGTAAAATAGCTGCAGTGGATGGTGCGTCCAAAACAAGTGTAAATTTTTGTAGCATGAGGGGGCAAAAATTACACTCCTGGAAATGGAAAAAAGAACACATTGACACCGGTGTGTCAGACCCACCATACTTGCTCCGGACACTGCGAGAGGGCTGTACAAGCAATGATCACACGCACGGCACAGCGGACACACCAGGAACCGCGGTGTTGGCCGTCGAATGGCGCTAGCTGCGCAGCATTTGTGCACCGCCGCCGTCAGTGTCAGCCAGTTTGCCGTGGCATACGGAGCCCCATCGCAGTCTTTAACACTGGTAGCATGCCGCGACAGCGTGGACGTGAACCGTATGTGCAGTTGACGGACTTTGAGCGAGGGCGTATAGTGGGCATGCGGGAGGTCGGGTGGACGTACCGCCGAATTGCTCAACACGTGGGGCGTGAGGGCTCCACAGTACAGCGATGTTGTCGCCAGTGGTCGGCCGAAGGTGCACGTGCCCGTCGACATGGGACCGGACCGCAGCGACGCACGGATGCACGCCAAGACCGTAGGATCCTACGCAGTGCCGGAGGGGACCGCACCGCCACTTCCCAGCAAATTAGGGACACTGTTGCTCCTGGGGTATCGGCGAGGACCATTCGCAACCGTCTCCATGAAGCTGGGCTACGGTCCCGCACACCGTTAGGCCGTCTTCCGCTCACGCCCCAACATCGTGCAGCCCGCCTCCAGTGGTGTCGCGACAGGCGTGAATGGAGGGACGAATGGAGACGTGTCGTCTTCAGCGATGAGAGTCGCTTCTGCCTTGGTGCCAATGATGGTCGTATGCGTGTTTGGCGCCGTGCAGGTGAGCGCCACAATCAGGACTGCATACGACCGAGGCACACAGGGCCAACACCCGGCATCATGGTGTGGGGAGCGATCTCCTACACTGGCCGTACACCACTGGTGATCGTCGAGGGGACACTGAATAGTGCACGGTACATCCAAACCGTCATCGAACCCATCGTTCTACCATTCCTAGACCGGCAAGGGAACTTGCTGTTCCAACAGGACAATGCACGTCCGCATGTATCCCGTGCCACCCAACGTGCTCTAGAAGGTGTAAGTCAACTACCCTGGCCAGCAAGATCTCCGGATCTGTCCCCCATTGAGCATGTTTGGGACTGGATGAAGCGTCGTCTCACGCGGTCTGCACGTCCAGCACGAACGCTGGTCCAACTGAGGCGCCAGGTGGAAATGGCATGGCAAGCCGTTCCACAGGACTACATCCAGCATCTCTACGATCGTCTCCATGGGAGAATAGCAGCCTGCATTGCTGCGAAAGGTGGATATACACTGTACTAGTGCCGACATTGTGCATGCTCTGTTGCCTGTGTCTATGTGCCTGTGGTTCTGTCAGTGTGATCATGTGATGTATCTGACCCCAGGAATGTGTAATAAAGTTTCCCCTTCCTGGGACAATGAATTCACGGTGTTCTTATTTCAATTTCCAGGAGTGTAGATCATAAGGAACTACAGAGGCGGCTGGCGTGTCAAGCATTCGACATGGTCTGCTTACGGGATCACACGTTTACTAACACCTTAATATAGCTACGGAACTGTGGAGTGCCTTTGAAGGAAGCTACCAATAGCAGCTTGGAAGACTTAGCTTTCATAATTATATGGCACGTCCATTTTTCCTACGATATTGTTGGACGCACCACTTTTAAATTTAACTGATATTTAGTTCTTTACTCATTTGACTTTCCTTTACGTCAGCGCTAAGTAAGCGAGAGGCAGCCGAGATTTCGGCATGCAGGCCGTGCCGTGGCACGAGTGCCATAGTGCTGAGCCTAGCTGCACATTTCCCCCACCACTGCGTCACGTAATCCTGACATTTAGTTTCATAATAGAAAAATAGGTGTACACGAACATTTCGATCGGTAGCGTCAGTAAGGGGACTTGTAAACTCCACCTGAAGAAAGCAATGTAGACATCGTTGACAGTTCTCAACGCAAAAGGATTTCCCGATAAAAGCGGAATTGCCTTGCCGGCCAAGTAGCTACATCTGCAGATACACAGGAGCGCTTTCAACGGAAGCGTCAACCGGTCTCGAAACCAAATGTAAGATTAACAGTGTTCTGAAATCGTTCAGGAAACGTAATTCTTTCAAGGCCACAATGAATTCTTCAAACCTCGCGTTTTCTGTAATGTCAGTGAGCTTAGAAAACTTGACTGCGAATTCCAGAATGTGCCCTTTCCATGTCGCTTTTTTATTTTTAAATATATCCCCAACAAATCAGAAATAAATTGTTTCTCACCTTGCAGTGTCTTACTGTGGGCAGCGTGTACTCAAAGTCCAGTTTAATGCGATGTCAGCGACCCATTCCGAATGTTCTAATTTTCGTTCCTGCACTCATTCTTCCTTTATAAATAGATAGTTTTAAATCGAAAAGCCGTCTAGGCCTGCCCCTTGACTTAACGAACATACTTTGCAGTAACATATAAATTCTCCACACTCTTCATTCTGTTCCATCGAAAACTGTTGCAATTTTAGTAAAATTTCTGATCACTCTAGCAGTTTCTTCACAAATTTAGCACAAAGTGCTTCTTGATGTTCTGAACAACGACTCGCGTCTGTCGATCGTTGAATTTTTTTGCTCTTTCGCCGGCAACTAAAGCGTTAAATTCTTTCTGCATGGTATTGCAGTATCGTTTCACAGCAAATTAATATTACCCTTCGCTTACACGATACTGAGGATTCTCACTATTGTCCTTTGTCATTGGTTCAAATGGCTCTGAGCACTATGGGACTTAACATCTGAGGTCATCAGTCCCCTAGGACGTAGAACTACTTAAACCTGACCAACCTAAGGACATCACACACATCCATGCCCGAGGCAGGATTCGAACCTGCTACCGTAGCGGTCGCGCGGTTCCAAACTGAAGCGCCTAGAACCGCTCGGTCACAGCGGCCGGTTCCTTTGTCATTCCCATTCATTTTTAAACGCTTGTGATTATAGATGGCTAGACAGCCTCGTTTCGTGCAAACATCCACTGGACTTCTGAACGTTCTTCATACCGCAGATAAGCGAATGGTAATGAGAGCTGGCACCACAGTTCTGCCGGAAAAGAGTTTTGTCGACCGAAAAATGCACGACGCAATACGAAATGAAATGTCAGGGTGTGCCGAGTACTTCCGGGAAGGAACGAGCTAAGGGTACACAGGCCGAGCCGTGGCACGCACGCGGCCTGCACACTCGGCCCACGTGAAGCCTGACACGTCATAGCCGGTCCTGATGTAAGCTAAACTTGAAAATGAAATCCCGTACAAAAAGCCACTGCTTAGGCTGTGCATGTGTAAACTTAAATTTCTTTCGTGTCTACACTCTTACAACCTTATTTTATAAATTATTTAGATACACTACTGGCCATTAAAATTGTTACACTACGAAGATGACGTGCTACAGACGCGAAATTTAACCGACAGCAAGAAGATGGTGTGATATGCAAATGATCAGCTTTTCAGAGGATTCACACAAGGTTGGCGCCGGTGGCGACACCTACAACGTGATGACATGAGGAAAGTTTCCAACCGATTTCTCATACACAAACAGCAGTTGACCGGCGTTGCCTGGTGAAACGTTGTTGTGATGCCTCGTGGGTACAATCACGTTTCCGACTTGATAAAGGTCGGATTGTAGCCTATCGCGATTGCGGTTTATCGTATCGCGACATTGCTGCTCGCGTTGGTCGAGATCCAACGACTGTTAACAGAATATGGAATCGGTGGGTTCAGGAGGGTAATACGGAACGCCGTGCTGGATCCCAACTGCCTCGTATCGCTAGCAGTCGAGGTGACAGGCATGTCATCCGCATAACTGTAACGGATCGTGCAGCCACGTCTCGATCCCTGAGTCAACAGATGGGGACGTTTGTAAGACAACAACCATCTGCACGAACAGTTCGACGACGTTTGCAGCAGCATGGACTATCAGCTCGGAGATCAAGCTCGTTGATGTACTCAACGACGAACGTGGGTGCACGAATGGCTAAACGTCATTTTTTCGGATGAATCCAGGTTCTGTTTACAGCATCATGACGGTCGCATCTGTGTTTGGCGACATCGCGGTGAACGCACATTGGAAGCGTGTATTCGTCATCGCCATACTGGCGTTGTCACCCGGCGTGATGGTATGGGGTGCCTTTGGTTACACGTCTCGGTCACCTCTTGTTCGCATTGACTGCACTTTGAACAGTGGACGTTACATTTCAGATGTGTTACGACCCGTGGCTCTACACTTCATTCGATCCCTGCGAAACCCTACATTTCAGCAGGATAATGAACGACCGCATGTTGCAGGTCCTGTACAGGCTTTTCTGGATAAAGAAAATGTTCGACTGCTGCCCTGGCCAGCACATTCTCCAGATCTCTCACCAATTGGAAAGGTCTGGTCAATGGTGGCCAAGCAACTGGCTCGTCACAATACGCCAGTCACTACTCTTGATGAACTGTGGTATCGTGTTGAAGCTGCATGGGCAGCTGTACCTGTACACGCCATCCAAGTTCTGTTTGACTCAATGCCCAGGCGTATCAAGGCCGTTATTACGGCCAGAGGTTGTTGTTCTGGGCACTCATTTCTCAGGATCTATGCACCCAAATTGCGTCAAAATGTAATCACATGTCAGTTCTAGTATGATATATTTGCCCAATGAATACCAGTTTATCATCTGCATTTTTTTTCTTGGTGTAGCAATTTTAATGGCCAGTAGTGTATTTAGATATTTATTATATCGCTATGCACAAAGTTGTAGAACAGCAGCGCTCTCCAAGCATGGTGGAACTAATGACTCATTGTAATGTAGTACATCTGCGCCTTCTACGGGACGCGAGGTTACGCGAGAATGTAGCAGGTGAGCCGTTTCCGCGTTGACGTCGTCGGCGAGGCGGTAACACACGCGCTGCCTGTACACGGCAGGAGGGCGTTATTGTCCAGACTCGTCGAGCTGACGACTTCCGCAGTATCCGGCGGTGAGCTGACGCACGCAGGTCGATAGCCAGGCGGCTGCCGCTACTGGAGTCCGCGCTCAATGGCAGCGCTGTCTCACGTGAATGGAGCCTCACGCCACCCTGCCCTATCTCTCTCCATCTCTCGCCCGCGTAGCTTCCACTTACCACCAGCGCGCCGCCTCTCCGCACCCCGCCGCTTTCATGCCCGTCGTTGGACGCCTGTGGGAACACCACCTGTTTCTTCTCAGGCCACGTGCTCTACTTTCTCTAGTTCATTTTGTAACCGTTACCTACAAGGGCAGGCTACCCCATTCGGATCACAGAATTAATTCAGACTTCGTACATTTTTAACAGCCCATTAGGACGACATACTGTACAAGCAGTAAGGCGAACTACAGGATGGCGTAGTTAAAACTAGACCCGCCGTCCATTTGAATTGGAATTCAGTATTACGACTTCTGAAACAGAGTAAACAACTACGACAATGGACAGTTTATGCAGAAATCAATTGTTAGCATTATTCTGTCAGCATTTCGGTTTACTTCAACAGTGAAGTTAGACGTTTCTCTTTGCGGTATGCAAAATTACTTTCTCGATAGAAGAAAGAATTGAAATTGTGGAAGCATATGTGAAAACACTTTCGTTTAGCTCTCTGTTGCTCGCGCGGATGACACTCGTCATCCACATGACTTTCCCGCTCAATTTTGTCTGACAGTGCTGGATTCAGTTCGCGCCATTTTCAGTACCTTTCTGTTAAGTCTTCGGCTGTTATCTCCAATCATTATTGGCTTTTCAGTTACGAAAGATACATTGCTTATGACATATTATTATAGACTGGAGGACACTGGTCATCCGTGCAAGCTATGTTGCCACAATGTGAAACAAAGTAAGTCTGTATTACTTTATTGCTTTCCTAGATCCAATCGATCTTTCATGTGCGTAAATTTAGACTTATTGGAACTGATTGCAGTTACCTTCCGTATTACCTAGTATTCTCTTCATTTTTTGATTGTGGAAGAAATTTCAAAGGCAAAAAGGTGTAGGGCAGAGTTTCAAGAGATTCTAATGTACGGTTGGAATGGTTCAATGAGCTGAGTGATAAAGATGCTCACAGTGCTAGCGCTGACTCAGAGACTGAGGATTGCGTTCGTGAAAGCGGTCATGATTCAGAAACAGAACAATAAGTGTCAGAAAATGATGAATATGAGTCACAGGAAGAAGTAACTGAAAAGAATGCATTTTTTTTAGAGGAAGAATAAATATCCTACCAATGTTAGAAGCACATCTTGTAATATTATTATGCATTTGCCTGGGCCAAAAAATCAAGCCCGTATAAAAAGGACAGAAATAGAAATTCTGAAATTGTTCTTGGATGAAAACATAATAAGCATTATGCACTAATATATACATCAGTGAAGTTCGTGGTAACTTCTCTAGGGAAAGGCATGCTAAAGAAACAGATGCGATAGAGGTCACAGCTTTCATTGGTTTGTTACATCTGTGTGGATCTTTGAGATGTTCTATGAAGAGTATATAGAAATTGTAGGATAACTCAAAGGGAAACGGACTTGAATCATATTATTTATGCATAAGTGAAAACCGATTCAAGTTTCTGTTGACATGTCTGACGTTTGATAATATCCGTGATAGAGGTGTTAGCAGAGAGATTGACAAGTTGGCTGCTATCACAGAGGTACTTAAACTGCTTACGAACAATTACCAAAAATATTTTTCACCTAGTGAATATCTCACTGTTGACGAACAGCTTTTGGCCTTTAGAGGAAACTGCCCGTTGAGGCAATATATTCCTAGCAAACCAGCAAAGAATGGATTAAAAGTGTTTGCTTTGGTTGATGTAAAACCAGCTTGCACTTCGAATTTAGAACCGTACGTCGGTAAGCAACCAGAGGGACCATGTAATGCCAGTAATTCAGCTGAAGGTATTGTTCTTCGAATGGTCGAACTGTTTCAAAAGTTAGAATATATTATTACATCAGTCACAAATCAGTCATAAAGACCGTTCAAATTATACAAATAGATCACTTGCTTTGTAGACGACACCTGTCATCCACGCGAATGACTATTTCACGAATTTTCGCGCGAGTAACGGAGGGTTGAGGAAACTCGGGAAATTTTCGGGGTCAAGTATCCGGATGGAGGACTACCAGCAAAGAGGGTAATACAGTCTGTATAAAAAATTGTCCCACCTACAGATCTGGCAAAATGTAAAAAGACAAAAAATACCTTCAGTTCGCACACCAGAAGCTATTGCAGATATTCACCGAAGAGTTAGTCACAGCCTACACATAAATTGGCCTAACAGGCGCATGTAAGTAGCAGTTGTCAGTGGCTATTGAAATATTTAGTTTGAAGCCATATCGTGCGACGGTTGCGCAGCAGTTATGCGAGGATGACAGAAACGTGTAGATTAAGCATGGGGCTTTTGAATAACATCAACGATGGTTTGTTTTACCCTTTCCACTACGTCATGAGTGATGAAGCACGTCTTTAGTTGTCAGGAAAAGCATCTGGCAATGTAACAGACGAGAGGTCATTAATGTACACAAGGAAAATCAGTGGACCCAAGATGGAACCTTGAGGAAGACCACATGTAATTAGTTACCAGTCAGATGAAGACTGACTGCTTGCTGCACAGGTATTTCGCAACGACATCCTTTGTTTCATGACTCAAACCATTTCGCAGCATTGCCGGTGAAACAATAATATTCGAATTTACTTAAGAGAATGTTGTGGTTCACACAGTCAAAGGCTTTTGACAGATCACTGAAAATGCCAGTAGCGTCTAATTTATTACCTAATAAAGTACATGCTCACTGTTAAGTGTAAATAGCTTTCTCTATATCAGAAACCTTAAGAAAACGAAACTGTGACTTGGACAATATATTATTTGCAGTCAGATGCTTAAGGAGACGCTTGAACACAACCTTTTCAAATAGGAGGTTGTCCTGTTAAAAGACGGCAAGGTCATACTATGGTATGAGAGGTAGCACTTGAGGACTCAAGATATCCATGATGTAACGTTTTGCCGTCATTCCTCCCCGTCACTACCAGCCACGACGTAAAGTCGCGCCAGATGGTTCCCCAAGAGTAACACTGCTGTGCCTCTCCAAAACATTGGAGGTATAGGTCCTCTTACCAGGTCACCAACGTACCATCTGACAATGGTCGTTCGGAGTACTGCAGAAACTTAGTTCGTCGCTGAACACAATATGACATCGCTCAGTAGCGGTCCATACTTCCTGGTCACGACTCAATTCAAACGTAGCCATTTTTGTTGCGGTGCTAAGGCCGGTATTACACTATCAAATTTCTTTGTCAAAGATTTGATCAAAGATGTGATCCAATATTCCGTCCAATATATTTGACAAAGATCTTTGACGTAGCGCTACAAGGGGTATTACACTGTCATCAAATTTTTCGTCAAAGTTCAAGATGGCTGACAACAACTTGTTATTAACCGCAGCAGTTCTACGTACTCCAATTGCATTGTGTGCACATGCGGAAAAGAAGTGGGGGGGGAAAATATGGAACCATACATACGAGGTTGACAGTCTTAAAAGTCCTGGGATTACAACTTGATAATAAATTCAGTTGGGAGGAGCACACCACAGAACTGCAGAAAGGCCTTAACAAATCTGTATTTGCAATTCGAGTGTTAGCAGACATAGGCAACATAAAAATGAAAAAGCTTGCATACTTTCATTCCATAATGTCATATGGGATAATATTTTAGGGTAAATCTTGAAGTCAAACATAAGTTTTCAAGGTCCAAAAGCGTGTAATACGTATTATTTGTGGAGTAAATTCACGAACCTCCTGCAGAAACCTCTTCAAAGAACTGGGTATACTAACTACTGCCTCTCAGTATATTTACTTCTTAATGAAATTTGTCGTAAATAATATATCTCTTTTTCCAACAAACAACTCAGTTCATACATACAATACCAGGAACAAAAATGATCTGCACAAGGACTTAAAAGCACTTACTTTAGTTCAAAAAAGGGTCCACTACTCAGGAACACTCATCTTCAATAATTTGCCAGGAAACATAAAAAATTTAGTTAGAAATAAAGATCAGTTTAAAAGGAGCCTGAAAGACTCACTACTGGCCAACTCCTTCTACTCCATTGGCGAAATTTTTAATAGAAACAAATGATGTATTTATTCATACTATTAGTATTGTTATTTCAGCTTAAAAAAATCGACATGTTCCACATCCACGAGGATCTCCTCAGCACGGATCTATGGAACGAAAAACTAATCTAATCTGGGTGAAGCCGTGGGTTTTACGACGACACGATAAAAGCATTCAACAAAACTTGTTACGTGAGCTTACAGTGGAAGACGTCAAGTCGTACATCAATTACTTAAGAATGGATGAGCATACATTTCTGTATGTGCTCAATGAAGTGTATCCTCATATCACAAAGCACAATATTCACTTAAGAACTGCTACATCTTCAGAAGACAGGCTCACTATAACACTCCGATTCCTTGCTACAGGAGAGGGTTATGTTAGGTTAGGTTAGGTTAGGTTAGGTCAGGTCAGGTTAGGTCTCCAATCTTCTTAATCTATCTTTGTATTCAGGGTGCCTCACGTTGTAAAGCGCCTCATCAGCTTCAGACATCTCTATTAAATTTGTAGTTGTCGGCACACACCAATTGTATTTACCGGCAATGGTTATAAAAACACTACAGACGACAGAACGCTGCAGCGATGCTAGCGCTCCATGTGGTAACATGTCACATTGCAGTGAACAGAAGACAAGCGGTTTCTTTGATCAAATATACAGCGAGACCCTAGATTTGATCAAATATTGGACGACATTTGACAAAGTCCCTATTACGCTATCACATATCTTTGACAAAGATTTTGGACAGAGATATTGGACAAAGAAATTTGATAGTGTAATACCAGCCTAACCGCAGCTTACGCATGGGTCAGCAATTGCCTAGATCAGCTGCTGCTAGCCTCCGACCAGTGATCCGGGATGACACAGACTGTTGCAGATGCAGCACACTGAATCGCGTTTCCACAGATTGCAAATCTGCTTCGTTCAGTAAAATACTTCCCACCTAGGCTTTCATGGCTTTCAAAATGGATCCCGGCTCGTATTGAGTCTTCAATCGATATTCCCGCAAAATCTTGCTAATATTATTTACCTTACTGGGCCATCACATTGCGTTAAATGCAGAGTAGATCTTCTTTCATCATACTTTATGTAAATTCTATCAGAACTGTATATAAAGAATAGTTCAGTCGACTGAAACAACAGCAAACCAGCTGCAAAACACAGGTTTATTAAACCTTGACCACGGTTTCGACAGTTTTAAAACTGTCTACTTCAGAAGGTATTGTACGTAGAATCACACATTATCTATCTCCGATGTAGGAGTCGTTGACTCTGTCTGGAACATGTGCGTGTCAACACAGAGGGTTTATGCTTTAATTACTTTTTTGTAATATCTTAGAGGTGTGTGCTTGGAGATGGAGTTATACTTGTAGATATATTCGGTATGCAGTTTCCATCTTTCGGGATCCAATTTCGTTCGTTTTTTACTCGATTCCATTATCTGTGAATAGTGTCACTTAGGTAAGCAAATTGTGGAACTTTTTCAGTTTTGCCACATTTTGTCTCTATGAATTTTTGTGCTTGTTTTCGTACGTCACGTGCCTACTCTTAAAAAAAATACCAAGAGATAGACTTTTTCTGCCGTTTCTTTCTACGGATCAATCTGATTTTCGCATTTTGTAACGTACACATGCAGTGCCGTGGGTTGACAACGAACACACTTCATACGCCGCGATCGCAGTGGACACACATGTATTGCTCCAAGATGACCCGTTTCAACAGTCTTATGCTGCCATCATCTGATCCATGGGAAATACCAAGATAATTGGCGGGCGGGGGGGGGGGGGGGGGGGGGGTGGAAGGATATATGACAGATTGGATTTATAAAATATACAATATTCCGACCACCTCACAACCAGTGAGGCTTGCATCCGCCTCTGGATTAGATGAATTTTGAAATAATTTTAACACCGAATGGTTTTTGGGCGTTTCCCTCCCCTCCCTCCCCCCCTTTCTCCTTGGCATACTTCGCGGGACCGCTCCAGGTCTGGCCGGTTTAGCAATCGCGTTCACACCGGTGAAATTCTCTTCATTTTGCTTTCGTACTGCTTTGTTAATAAAGGATGCTGGTTTTTTCAGTTTTGTTATTGCTGTTGTTTTCACACTGACGATAAGCAGATATTATGTGTTTAGTTTAGATTTTATATGGAGCATAAGCTGATGCTAATTTTATTTGTATGACCAGGTGGCATTCCTGGTTGTTACATCGAGCATTTTGAAAAATCTAGCTTTCTTTGTTGGCGCTGCTATTTATTTCCTGAAACCGCCGAATGCGATGATTTAGCATGTACTACGTAAGCCAAACAGCGGCGAGACAAATATCTCGCGGGTCTGCCGCCTCTGTGTTAACACTCCACTGGCAACATAGTCCTATGCAGCTAACTTGTGACAATTATGTTCACCGACAGCTTGCATGGACGATACCAGGATTTTAACTGTGGTTTCTATCATTTGTGTGCATTTTATCGACTGGAATTTTATCAAGACATGAGTATGTGGGGAGTGATGTAATGTAAAATGGCGGTTTTTTAGTAAGTTCCAGAAGGAACGTAGAATATTTTATATATACGTCATACGGATTGTACACTCCCCCATCCCAAGTCCCCCCTCCGCCACCCCGATTACCTTTGTTTTCCACTTTAATCAGATGATGGCAGAATATGACTGTGGAAATCGGTCACCTTGGAGCAATAAATGCGTCTGCACTGCGATCGCGGCGTATGAAGTGTGAACATTGATTTTCGGATGATGAAATGTCGTGAGTTGAGATTGCTAAATCGTCTACGGATACTAGAGAATCTGTAGATAACGTACCTCTGCCTGAAGTAATTGGCTGGTCGTCTACGACTGATTCAGGTTTGCTACGTACTTTATCAGTGCCTTTAGTGATCGCTCTCAGGTCTTCTCAGCGTGGTTGATCAATAGCGTGCATCCGTGTGTCCTGCCGTGTTGTTGTTCCCATTTTCTGGGCAACATTGCGCCGAGCGAACTAGTCGTCTGCCAGTTTCGCCGTTACGCGTAATCGCTGCCTCGTCTCCAACCGGACTGTGGAGTACACTGCAGCTCTCCTGTCCTGACACCCACTGTGCCCTTTCACACACTTTTCTTCTTTAGAGCCCTCACCGATATAACAAGAAACGCAGATTCTCTCACCGTTTTCGACCTTTGGTGGATGTGATGGCCGACGAGTTATTAATATAACGAGTGCCGGATCCTAACCCTTTTTCAGACTGAAACCTCCGTCCGTGATTATTAGATTACCTGAATCTTTATTTCGATAGACTCCTGAATTATGCTGTCCCAGAAACGTGTTTGCGCTAAGACACTGGTCTCATCATATTTCCTTTCACGATTATATTAGAGGCAGTTTATATGTTGATAGCAGGTCTCAATGCTGAGGGGACTGAAAGAAGTCCATGGAGGATTCCCAACAACAGGAATCGAAGCAACGAACACTGGTAATAGCACAGATATGCAATGATATTATGGCTTCAAATAATAAATAAAGTCAAAAATTTAGAAAAAAACTTGCAAAGCAATAAGCGTTACGTTTAAGAATATATACCTTAAATTAAGATGACTGGCAGTGATTTCCTTCAATAAAAGAGTGTTTTTTTTTTAACTTGGAACTTATGCTCTAGTTTGTAACAAAACCTAGTTACAAAATACAGCTTTCTATAAATAATTTAAAAAATGAGAAAGTAAAAAACGAGATGTTTTAATGAAAGACTCTACAGATATTCTACTTGTTCAGTGCAAATACTATAGACAATATTATTTGACAGAGAACTAACAAATCTGGAGACTCCGGAAGGGTTTGAAATTCTTTAAATAGTTTAAAACACCAAAAACATGATTTATAAGCTACAGTTTTAAAACCAGAAAAAAATTCAATTACAATGCTGCTCAAAATTAGCAGCCTTCCGTGGTCGTAGACCCACTTAGTTGCACTGGTCACGCGGCAACGCGTGAGGAGTAACCCAACCGGCTTAGAAAACAAGTAGTTCCTTCTACAGCATACCAAACAAACTATTAAAACATGACCCGCTTTAGGCCAACTGCAAAGCCAGCCAACCTTTTGCACGCCAGATGTTAAATCAGATATTAACGTACAGCCTTGCAAACAGCCAGTAAGCCCGAAGTTCTTAAAGCAGATTGCAATACCTTAAAGCACGTAAGACATTTTCATTGCAACTTTAACCATCAAATGCTTTCAGTAGGAAGCTTGTTGAAATACTCTAGCAGTGCCGCAAAGCAGTAAAAGCACAGTTCATTATAGGGATAAGGTAAAATTACACCTTTAGAACTACAACTAAAATGGCATTGCGTTATTTGAGCTGCTTGCGCACACAGTTGAGCAGAGGTAACGAGTACGTAATCAAGTGCTGCAAGAGCAACTTTCACCGATAATTTGGTTAATTCACAATTAAGAGTACACACGCTTGCATTCAATACAGCATACTTCAAAAAACATAAAAGACTTTACCACAGTCGCGCCTAAGGCGCCTTGCCAGGCATTGGGCTTTTAATAAATAGTTATTACTCCAGAAAAAATTTCCGGACGCAAGTGCTACACAGTTTGAACAATTTTCACACCTTTCGTAAGTTACACGAAGTGCGATTCCCACCTGTTTATCAGAAACATGTCCTCTTGAAAATATTTTGCGGTCTGGCCTGCTCAATGAGTAAATTCTTAAAGAGCCGCGGTATTTTGACCGTGCAAAGGTAGCATAATCATTAGCCTCTTAATTAGTGGCTGGAATGCAGGCTTGACGAGAAATCAACTGTCTCTTAATCAATGTTTGAACTTTTAAGTCAAAAGGCTTAAATTTAGGACGAGAAGGCCCTATAGAGCTTAACATTTTACTTTTATATAGTTTTTTGTTGGTCTTTCTATATTTAATGATAATGTTTTGTTGGGGTGACATGAAGAATAAATAAACTCTTCATTATTATATCATTGATTTATGTTTGTTGCTTTGATCTGTAGTTTACGATCATAAGACTAAGTTACCTAAGGGATAACAGCGTAATTGTTTTTGAGAGCTCATATCGACAAAGCAGATTGCGACCTCGATATTCGATTAAGAAAAATCTTGGGTGCAGGAACCCAATAATTAGGTGTGTTCGACCTTTAAATTCTTACATGACCTGACTTCAGAGCGGTGTGAGCCACGTCGGTTTCTATCCAAATATTATTTACCTGTATTAGTACGAAAGGACCATATGGTTGAAATATTTTTATATTATAAATTAATATTAATTAATTACTATTTTACAGATTAATGTGTTGAATTTAGAATTCATTTATGTAATTTTTTCTGCAAATATTAATGATACTTAGATTTATTTATGTTTGTTTTGAATTTTCTTTTCTGGTTAATTGTGTTTTGATTAGTGTGGCTTTTTTAACTGTATTAGAGCGGAAGGTTTTAGGTTACATTAAAATTCGAAAAGGTCCAAATGAAGTAAGATTTGTAGGGCTTCCTCAGCCTTTTAGTGATGCTATTAAATTAATTTGTAAGGAGCAGCCAATTCCTATTATGTCTAATTATTTACTTTATTGTTTTTCTCCCGTTTTAATTAAACAATTTGTTTGGCTGTTTGGGTAACTTTTCCCGATTTAATTTACATGTGTTCCTTTTCTTAAGCCGGTCGTTGTAGCCGAGCGGTTGTAGGCGCTTCAGTCTGGAACCACGCGACTGCTGCGGTCGCAGGTTCGAATCCTGCTTCGGTCATGGATGTGTGTGATGTCCTTATGTTAGTTAGGTTTAAGTAGTTCTAAGTTCTAGGGGACTAATGACCTCAGATTTTAAGTCCCATAGCGCTCAGAGCCATTTGAACGTTTTCTTACGGTTTTTTTTTATGTTGTAGTAGATTAGGTGTTTATACCGTAATGATTGCTGGTTGATCTTCTAACTCATATTATTCTTTATTAGATTCTTGACGTTCTGTTGCCCAAACAATTTCATATGAAGTTAAATTACGCAATAGGCACTGGTAGTACTTGTAAGTACAGCGACACCCAGAGGGCGATCAACTCCCACACAAACGAGGCAGTACATCTAATGTACTACAGGTCAACGTGATAGTAATAGGGTCGCTCAACAGTTAATCGTACAAGAATGATCCTGGAAGGGGAAACAGCATACCCAGCAGAGTTAACACAGCTGAAGGCGGCAGCGGCAGACCAAATTCTTGGCTCGGTAACAGCATTCAGACGGCTGTATTCAGCCTCTGCATGGCTAAACTGTCTTTCAGACGTACCAGAGCCCCAGTCCCGCTATTAGCGTCAAGTCTCACGTCGTCCATCAAGAGTGTTTCTTCCGTACTCGGCCAAAACAAGCTCCGGGCTCGTACGACCCGTCACCGACCACGGCACGATCAGTACTGCCACGACGATGACTGACAGGGTCACTGCCCTCTGTCGGTAGCCAGCGTAACTTCAACGACCTCTCGCTGCTGCGTCGACCCCCATATCCAACCGTTTCGCGCGCGCCTTAAATAGGTGATTGCGACCAATCACACCGCGGCAAAGCGAGGGCACAAAAGGGAGCCGACACACTAATCGTTTTTTTGTTTTTTGTTTTTGTTTTTGTTTATTTGGCCTTTGAGTGTGTACTCAATTTAGCCATTGGCAACACATAGTGACAATGTACACATAATTGAATAAACAAATACAGAAATGCAGATTTACAAGAATTAAAAGCTTAACTGTTACAGTTTTGTACATAATGTTTTAAAAATTGAATTGAATTGAATTGGAAAATAATTAAAAGTGTCTTGGCTTACAATTCACACCAATTCTGAAATATCTTCATCAGCAAGGCATATTTATAATTTACGTACACCATTAAAACCTACAGATTGTAACCAGTGCTCTTGATGAAGTTAACTATCACTTTATATAGACGAACGTCTTTAGTACACAAAAGAGGAGAAGCTGATTGAGGAAGATGGTAGCCCGTACTCAGCAATGTCTTCAGAAAGACCAACCGTTCACGGTCAAATTTGGGGCACATAAATAAGATGTGGTTGACATCAGCTTCCGACTCAGGATCACTCTCACATGCTGGTGAACTCTAAACGTTGATCCGATGTAGATGTTGTGGGAAAGAGGCATGATTGAAGCGGAGTCTTATGATGGTAGAAATCGTGGATCGGTCCAGATGTGTTCTCATGAACCACGGCTGTGAAGGAATCCGAGGTTGTAGCACTGCGTAATAACCGCTTTTGTCTGTTGAGAAACGCTCCACATTTCCTGCCATTGTTGTCTTGCGTGATCCTTGACTTCACGTAAGTAGTCTGTATAAGGAAGGTGCAGATCCAGGACGGTGCCTAAGGTTGCCGCTTGTTTGTCTAATGCATCAACTTCATCATTATAGAGGATACCAGAGTGGGAATGTACCCACAACAAATGGATCGTCCGTCCCGTGCGTGCGCTGCGAATATATTCAGATATCACATCCAAGATATAACTATTAGTTGTTTTGTTCCATCGACTGTACTGAATGTTTTTAAGACCTCTTTGCGAGTCAGATACTATCAATATCTTGGGGAAGGAAGTGCTAGAGACAAACTTAAGTGCTTCCAAAACTGCCTCTGTCTCCGCCGTAAAAATAGAAATGCTCGTAGGCAGTTTGAAGGTTTTGCGGATCTGGATTTGAGGGCAGAAAAAAGCGCATCCTGTACACTCTTCTTGCGGAATTTTAGAGCCATCGGTATATACACAGAGAAAACCCGGCCACTGTGCTTGAACGAGACGATTGAAGCCAGCGTTGACATTAGTACTGTCCAGCCAGGACGTACTTAAATAATGGACTGGGATCTGGGAGCAGAGCGTTTGAAGATCATATTCAAAAACAGGCAGATGCGCTGAACGCCGTATAGAATGTATGACAGGTGACCAAGTGTCAAAGCTGGCACAAACGGCTGGCACTTTATTCCTTCTGTGGGATGCAATCCACAGTCGATAAATGCAGTCTCTACTTTGATAGACGGAACTGTCCATAATGGCCATGCCTCGAATGTAGAATTTGTCCGATAACATTTGGCGCCTAATGCTCAAGGGTATCTCCCCTGCTTCTATTAAAAGGGCGTTGGTGGGCGTCGATCGCATGGCTCCGAGACAGGTACGAATGGCTCTATATTGAAGAGTATCTAATTTGGAGAGATGAATCTTTGACGTAGTGTGGTAGAATTGACAGCCATAGTCTAATCGAGATCGAATTATCCTTCGGTACATGGTGAGTAAAACACTCTGGTGCGCTCCCCACCAGACACGAGTGAGTGATCTGATTACATTTAAACCTTCTTCACACTTGGTAACGGTGGATCGGATGTGGGGCGCCCAGCTTAACCGAGAGTAAAAAATCATCCCCAGAAATCGAACGTGAGATTTTATTTGGAAGATGTACTTGCCACAGGTAATGTGATCTTCAGTGCGAGCTGTCGTCGACTTGGAGAAGGGAACGACTGCTGATTTCTCAGCCGAGATCTCCAGCCCATTGATAGAGAGCCACTCATCGATGTGTGCGATGGTTGTGGTTAATGCCGTTTTGGCCTGAAGATATGAAGCAGCAGTAGAATACATATATCATCAGCATACTGTAGGATTTTTGTGGGGGGAGTAAGTATGCGTTCTAGGTCGTGCGTATATAGAGTATACAGGAGAGGACTTAAAACTGTACCTTGCTGCAAGCCCTGGGAGACATAAAAATGGACGTAGATCGTTCTTTGAGTAATCAGGGTACTGATACCGTAGATCATCCGTGAAGGAATTCCGAATCCTGCCAGCTTGTCCAAGAGTATCGGTATTTGTACGTGATCATGTGCACCCTTAACGTCAAGAAAAGCTGCCACTACTGTCTCTTTCGTTTGAAAGGCTGACGTGATATCCGTATTAAGCAAAAACAGGTTATCCTTGGTCCCTTTGCCTTTTCTGAAGCCGTATTGACTCCGAGGTAACAAATTACTTTTTTCAAGCCACCATTCTAGTCTCTTTTTTACCATTCGTTCCAGTGTTTTTGCAACACACGACGACAAGGCAATAGGTCTATAATTAGTACCGACATTTGGATCTTTACCACTTTTGAGAATTGGAATTATTACTTGTGTCTTCCATGTTGATATGAGGTCTTTCTTCATCCAGTACTGAATAAAAATGTTCAAGAGAAAGTCTTTCGCTTCTACAGGCAGGCGTGCAAGCATAGAGTAGTGTATATGATCAATGCCAGGGCAACTGTAGCTCGATACTTTAATAGCTTCGTTGAGTCCTTCTTTAGAGAAAGGACGAAGGAGAACATGATAGCGGTCTTCTTCAGCAGGGAACCGATGGTTTAAAAATGGCACCGTGGGAGGAGCGATTGTATCTATGAATTCCTCTAACCATGCCGTGGTAGCAGGAGGGGAGGAAGACAGTCTTTTGTTCTAAAAGCTTTTATTTTATGCCAGATGCTTGCCATACTGGTTTCATTATTTAGGGACAGGCAAAATTGTTTCCAACTGTCCTTCTTGGTTTTCTTCAGGAATTTGTTAACTCGCGCATTCACTTTTTGCACAGCCAAGAAGTTGTCCAATGAAGGATTCTGACGATAGGTTTTCAAGGCGAGTCATCGCTTCGCAACTTCCCGAAAGCATTCAGAATTCCACCAAGGAGGAGAACGGTGCTTCATTACTGTAAACTCTTTTTTCTTATGGATGCTGATGCCAGCTGCGACGTTCATAGCATTGAGTAAAACTGGGTATGCATCTTCGTCCCGTAAGTCACGTCTCGTATTTGCGAGTGCCCGCCTAACCGTTTCCTTATAAGAGGCCCAATTGGCTTCCTTGATTTTCCACGTACTATTAGAGTAACAGATGTGCGTATTATCGACGTTGATGGTAATGTGAAACTCTATTGGGAGATGATCGGATCCCACTGAATCCTTTTTAACGCACCAATTAGATATTTCAGTAAAGCAGGGGGGTGCAAAGAGTTACATCAACTGCGGAGGGTCTACGGAGAGGTGAAGCTATCATAGTAGGAGAGCCATCGTTGAGTATCACTAGGTTATTATCTTCGATAACGCTTATCAAGGTCCTGCCGTTCCTGTCTGTCACGTCTCCTCCCCACGCTACATGGTGGGCATTCACGTCTCCAGCTACGATAAAGGGAGGACGAAGCTGACTTATTGATTGTCTCCAGTCATCTTCCACGATACTGTGGTGGGGAGCGTTATACAACGAGACAACTGTAAAGGTTTTGTGGGCAGTTCGTATCTCCACAGAAACTAATTCAAGGTTGGTGACAGGTACGTGTAACGGGTGTGCTCGATGCGGCAGCGAAGTTTTTACCAGTATAGCTACGCCGCCCCACCCGTCGAGACGGTCTTCCCTTACTATAGAATAATTTTGAAAGCGAACAGTTCGTTCGAATTTGAACCAAGTTTCACATAACAGAACGATATCAGGCTGACTTACGAACAGTTCTCGTTGCAAGCTTTCTCTATTAGAATTAGCCGATCTCGCATTCCACTGCAATACTTTTAAAGCCGCCATAATTTAGGGAGAGAGAGATTGAAATATGCCAGTAACGAGGTGCCGGATACCGGAATTGTTCATAGCACTATTTTGTCTCATGTTTTGCACGACAATATCAATCACATTTATTATCTTCTCTATAAGTTCAGCATGACCTTGAGGCTGTCGTTGATTCGGCGCTTGTGGGGTTGCTAATCTGTGAGCAGCAGGCTGGTATGGAATTTGGCTGATAGGAGTGAATGAATGTTGCGTGGGATATAACAGGCTGCGGTACTGAGACCACTCACGAACGTTACTTTGGTCGTTTACTTGCGCCTGCCGCCGGAGAGGCCGGTAAGCGACATGTGTCTGCTGGGGCTCAGTTGCACACTGAGTTGCGTCCCCACTTCCGCGTTGTTGACTCTGCATGCTTGCGGCGGGAAGAGTTGTGGGTTTTGAAAGTCCGGAGAGCTCAAATTTGTTGGAGCAGGAATGATCGGAGCCGGCAAGTGATGTTACTGAACCCCGGTGACAGATGCATAGGTTGGCATACGAGCAATAGACAGCGCATCCCTGAAGGCAACGTTGTTGAACGTAGCTAATTCTTGAGCTCGTCGCCGTATATGGTATTCCGGGCAGGAACGGTCCGTGGATGCGTGTTGTCCCCCGCAATGAGCGCAAATAGTGATAGGTGAGACACAGGATTCAACATTATGTGGACCACTACATTTAATGCATCTCATCTGAGATCGACATTGTTTGCTGATGTGCCCGTAACGAAGATAATTAAAGCACTGCCTGACAGTTGGTACATAAAGGTCGACGGGACATCTTGTTCCGTGAATAGACACGGCTTCCGGTAGGGTTTGAGAGTCGAAGGTTAACAAACAGGTCTGCAATTTAACGATTTGGTCTTTACCATACCTCTTCGTAAACCTCCGAACGCCTACAACAGGGAAGGGAGATTGTACGACTTCCAAAATCTCCTCTTCTTCAAGGTTGGTGTCTACTTTCCTGATTACTCCCAGCTTATGGACAACAAAGGAAGGAATGTAAGCTTCTATATTTTTTGACTTTAATACCTCACTGGTAACTAGGAAATTAGCCTTGTCTGGGGTTTCCAGTTCCACCTTAACGTTTGTTTTTCCTGCTGAAGAGATGTTAAGTATAGAATTCTTCACTTCTGGCAAGGAAATATGCAATAATTTCCCTAATGCCATAGGGTGCAAGCGGCCTAAGTTTTTGTCCAAACATTCCATGTAAACTACGAATGGTCCCCTATCTGTACATTGGTAAAAGTTGAGAGACCTCGGAGTAGGTGCAGGTCCCACAGGAAGGGTGTTAGTAGCAGCATGTTGGTTAGGAGCGAGCCCAGAAGCAGGGGGGTCAGCTACATTTGGAACGTCAGTTACAGGTAAGAGTTGATTAGCGTCTGCTATGAAGGTTTTGGAATTTCTTAAATCCAGACTGACCTCACTTTGTCGCTTGTTTCTCGTATCGGAGATACTGGAGGAATCCCGTTCCGATAAATCCAAATGAACTTCTGCCGGCTGTATTCCAGATTCTCCCTGAACAACTGCTAACGAGTGGCTGATCACAGCCGTCGTGTTGTCCAATTTAGTTTCTGGAGGAACTGGTAAGGGTGCTGCATCTGGATGTAGCCGCTGGGCAGGTGGTTGTTGTTGATGTTGTCCCATAGGGGCGTCGAAGTCACGACCCCCTTCTCCATACACCCCACGATAAATGGCGGGGCTTGCCGTCACCGATAGTAATGTCAGGTGTTAATGTGCCTAACAGAGAACCGTACCAAACGAAAGCTGTTACGTGCGTGCACTAGTAGGTAAACACAAGCGTCACACGGAAGAGCGACCGCGTAGCACGTCTTAACACTTCCGCGTCTGTAAGCGAACTGGACACTAATCGTTCTAGAGATAAGTTACGGCTCAGCAGTGTTCAGCGACAACTGATTTGCTTGGTTGTTTCAATCGAGTGTGTCGCTAATTTTCTTTGAGCTCTCTTTGACTGTGTTAATAACATTATAAAGAAGACATCTTAGTCAAGGCAGCGAAATACACGGGATGCCCTTTCTCTGTAGGAGTCTATCGATCTTTCCGGATGTTGGGCTATCAGAAGACATATAAGCGACTTTAGGCTGGTCCTCCTCAGTCTCATTCTCTCTCTTTCTAATGCGTTCTTCATTTTGGCTGCAACGTCCGTTCACTGTGACTCTCTGAGTTCCTATTCCTTCAAAATACTACACGCTGTGGCGTTCTGAACACCCTAGTCTACCGTGAGCAACGCCGCTCGGTACACGAGAGGTGCTTACGATTACGCTAGCTGAAAAAAACAGCCGTTGCAGAACACGCTTTAGAAAATCGACACCGAATTCTATTCGACAAAACGTCTGACATGAGGACGAATGGATTTTGGGATAGCGTTATAAAAGAGGCCACAGAAATAAAAATATCTGAAAACACCATCAGTGAAGACAGCGTTTTGCAGCTCAGCACAGCCTGGGACCCGGCCGTCGCGAGTTGAAGCGGACGCGACGGACGCGGGACGAAAATATTACCACAGTTTGCGAAGAAAGAGCACCAGTGACGTCACAGCCAGCAGCGCGGCTATATGGGCGCGAGGCAACGCTGACACGGAAATCATTTACCACTTGACAATAGCCGACGGATCTTAACCACCTGGCGTGGCTGGAAGACCCATAAGATTTTATTAATTACTGTACATAACTGCTGTAATTCTTCGGCGAGGCTCACCTTATCTAAAAATGTTCGAGCTCTATGGGCCAGAGTCATTAACATCGAATTTCCTTGGATGGCGATGGATCTGTCGTCCCCGGATTTCTTTCTGTGGGGAAAGTTGAAGGATATTTCCTGTCGTGATCTACCGACAACGCCAGACAACATGGGTCAGCGCATTGTCAATGCATGTGCGAACATTACGGAAGGCGAAGTACTCGCTGTTGAGAGGAATGTCGTTACACGTATTGCCAAATGCATTGAGGTTGACGGACATCATTTTCAACACTTATTGCATTAATGTGGTATTTACAGGTAATCACGATGTAACAGCAAGCGTTCTCAGAAATGATAAGTTCACAAAGGCACATGTATCACACTGGAACAACCGAAATAAAATGTTCAAACGTACCTACGTTCTGTATTTTAATTTAAAAAATCTACCTGCCGCAGTCAGAGTAACTTGTGTAAAAAGATAGAGCGTGGAATATATGCAACAAGTAATTATGGACATCGGATGTAAATGCTACTCTGAGATGAAGAGGTTGGCACAGGAAGTTTTTTTTTCTATGTATGTGTGTGTTTGCGGTGGGGAGGGGAGGGAGGAGGGTGGGGCTTCAGACTAGCTGGAAAACAAATGACCCCGAAATAAATGGTTTCTAAGCTTGATTTCCAAGTCTCTCTAACGCGCCGCGAACCTTGGATAACAATAGAGACAACTTTCCGACTACTTCAGTTAGTTCTTCATGTTGCTGAGCAACAATCGTACAAGTTTTTTTGAAGGAACAACCGCCGTTTGACTGTTTTATTGTTTATTTAAGTACAATCAAGGTTTCGTCGTTTATTGCCATTTTCAAGTATTTGATTTTGTGTGCAGTATACTTAACATGTTGTCAAGCACTAAGTTTGCCATAAATTGGAGCTTGACAACATGTTAAACGTGCTGTAATAAATGTTAAAGACATAAAATCAAATACTTGGAAATGGCGTGAAAGGCCGAAACCTAGGTTGTATGAAAATAAACAATAAAACATTCAGATGGCGATGTGTTCCTTTAAAATAGACTTTAATTAGATTAGACGCGTAATAGCACATGCAACGACTTGTCATTGGCAGATACAGCGATCATTTGGGCAGCCAGGCAGTTAAGACACCAGAGTCGGCACTGGCAGAGCAAGTCAGCGCCAGTTTCGATTACAGATTGTCATCCGCGCTGACATTTCCAGGTCAGAGTGTGCAATCGCGCAACAGATTGCGTGACGTGCAGTAGCGCCAGCGTGGCGAATGCAAATGTCACGAAACGATGTAGGCCTATGTAACACTGAAATAACGTACCTAGATAAGGAATCACGCAATAGGGAATCAACGAAATTTGCTCAAATGATAGGCAATTGGATCTCGTGAGATACATATACGACTCCATGTAGATTATATGAAACAGGTAGCAGCAGTTCATCGTAGGTCACTGGAGCAACGAAGAGTGACAAACTATTGGGAAAAAAAGCGCGCATTAGTCATAGTCATTGTTTACTAGAGAGCGTTCAAAACAGTTTCACAATGTCACCTACTGAAAAAAGCGCGGACTGCCGAACCAGCTTTCCGAGGAGATTGCTGTGGTCTTAGCAGATATAAAACAAAGGTTTTAGACGCGACAACATTTTCCCCGATGCTGTTATTAAATGTATTTCTAATACGTCAAACTGTAAATTGTATTTCCAAACTGCTGCAGGACTGTGGATGCTAGTGGAGCGACCACATGACATAGTTTCAGTTAAGGCAGATTTACTGGAAGAATTCTCAGGATGTGTAGTCCATTCGCGAATGAGGTACCACGTTCGTCCAGTACTTACTGCTCGTCAGTTTGGGATCCGTTCCAGATAGGACTGACAAACGGGGAAGATCCAAAGAAGAGCAGCACGTTTCGTTGCAGGTTCATTTAATAAGTACAAAAGTGTCACGAAGATGATCAGAAAATTCCAGAGGCTGACCCTACAAGTGAGGCGTTGTACATCAAGATCCTGAATCTTCTTGTCGGATCTGCATCCGTGTCATACAGTCATCTAGAGACGCGTCCGAGATGGCATAAGACCTCCTTGCCAACGTCAGGAGGATCCCCGTGCGCTGGCACGATGAATATCAACTCGTTTATCTAGATACCGGTCCGTGTGCACTAGTCTGCTATAACCACTGTATCCTAAAGTCGCATTGTCCTTTCTATCAATCAATATGTTGTGCTATGGAAAGCTTCCGTTTCCGGACGTATTGGCCACAACCAAAGCATACAGACCGATATTTAAAAGCAAAGAGTTATCCGCTATACTAACGCACAGGGTTCCTGAGGAACTTGATAAGGAGGGCTTACGCCATCTCGGAAGCGGAAAGCTTGAGACGTTACCTGGAACACTGTAAACTCGTGTTCAAGCAGAATGGCAACAGATACAGATCCATCATACCTTCGAGTGTGGATCTTCTCCGGAACCAGTACAGTATGCATGTCGATCGCTCGCTTTGCTGCCTCTGTTGGGGGCGTATCTTCAACGATAGGAAGGATTTTAAACATAACTTCAAAAGTGTATTCCGTCCGCCGCCAAGATCAGAGAGCTCCTTGGCTTGGTAATAGATGACCTCGGGTTAAGGAAGTACGGCGTTTACAAAATTCCTTGTCATCGTAAGGAAAAAAAAACCGCGCAATTCACAACAGATGTATTGATATTGAGCATCATCTCAGCATAAGATTATTACAACCTAAGAAATCTCTGCGACGGATCACTGCCTAACGAAACGAAACGTTGCACGACGAGACACAACAATTGACACTAGTTGCCCATGCGTGTCGTTGTGGGGCTGTGTCCTAAAGCAATCAGTCGAAATTAGACTAAGCGACAGCATTACAGAGACAAGTTTGGAAATCCTTTAAAAAGCACCGGTCTTTGATTCGACCGGTAGGAGGTATTGAGAGAGTTACACGACAGCGATTCATCGTTTTTTTTTTTTCAGTTTTCACCACTGTATCACTGTTAACTTCACTTACGTCATCGGCACACGGGACGAGTTAGCTAACGTTGGCGTGACGCTCTATGAATTTTGTAACGTCACTTCCTACTACTTCACGCTGAGAAGCCATTTCGTCACGTGAAACACAAATTAGTTTTGCAATATTCCAGCGACGCGTCACGTAAAGTAGAGCCAGTAGGGAGCAACAAAATTCTTACGTCACAAGCAGAAAGCCTGAGGCCCGTAGAAAGCAAGACGCCATATTGTACTTGTCTTGTTCAGCAGAAGACCATATTAGGTGGATTTTATGTTATATCTTATACCCCACGAATATATGCTGTTTCCAAGCACCACACACTGAATATCTCGAGAAAGAATAGTTATCTGTAAGATCTGTTGTACACTGAAGCGCCAGAGAAACTGATATAGGCATGCGTTTTAAAGTACAGAGATATGTAAACAGGCAGAATACGGCGCTGCGGTCAGCAACGCCTATATAAGACAACAGGTATCTCGCGAAGTTGTCAGGTCGGTTACCGCTGCTACAATCGCAGGTTATCAATATTTAAGTGATCCTGAACGTGGTGTTACAGTCGGCGCGCGAGCGATAGGAAATAGCGTCTCCGAGGTAGCGATGAAATGGGGATTTTCCCGTACGACTATTTCACGAGTGTACCGTGAATATCAGGAATCCGGTAAAACATCAAATCTCCGACATCGCTGCGGCCGGGAAAGGATCCTGTAAGGACGGGACCAACGACGACGGAAGAGAATCGTTCAACATGACAGAAGTGCAACTTTCCGCAAATTGCTGAAGATTTCAATACTGGGCCATCAACAAGAGTCAGCGTGCGAACCATTTAACGAAACATCATCGATAAGGGCTTTTGGAGCCGACACGAAGCTTTACGCCTCGCCTGGGCTCGTCAACACCGACACTGGACTGTTGATGACTGGAAACATGTTGCCTGGTCGGATGAGTCTCGTTTCAAATTGTACCGATCGCGTGGATGTGTGCGGGTAAGAAGACAGCCTGATGAACCCATGGACCCTGAATTTCAGCAAGAGGCTGTTCCAGCTGGTGGGGACTCTATAATGGTGTGGGGCGTATTCATTTGGAGTGATATAGGATCCTTGATACGTCCAGATACGACTCTGACAGGTGACACGTACATAACCATCCTCTCTGATCACCTGAATCCATTTATGTCCATTGACGTTCCGACGGACAATGCAACATCCGACACGTCCAAAATTACTACAGAGTGGCTCCAGGAACACCCTTCTGACTTTAAAGACTTCCGCTGGCCACTAGTCTCCCCAGACGAACATTATTGGGATGCCTTGCAATGTGCTGTTCAGAAGAGATCCCTACCCCTCATACGCTTACGGATTTATGGACAGTCGTGCAGGATTCATAGCGTCAGTTCCCTCCAGCATTACTTCAGTCATTAGTCGAGTCGATGCCACGTCGTGGTGCGGCACTTCTGCGTGATCGCGGAGGCCTTACACGAAATTAGGCAGGTTTACCAGTTTCTTTGCTCTCTAGTGTAATAGAACTACAGGAAACGTATTAGTGGTTAAAGAATTTTCGTATTAGTTGTTATAGCGTTATAACTTGCGTTTTATCAAAGTAAGCCATTTTAAGGTAACGGCACTTTAAATATTCATGATAAACTTGTCGTTCTTAGGACATGTAACCTAGACATTTTTGTTTTGGTGGAATAAAAAAAGCGTAGTGTTTAGAGGCGCCAAGTTACAGTACAGACATTACGTCGTATACGGTTTTAGTCCCGTTGTATCTATTTTTTTCTTCATCCTCGCGTTTTCCACAGGGTTATGGGGGTTTTCTATGAAATTAATAGAAATAATTTCTGTAATATCTTATGTTACGTAAATATAAGTGCGCTCTCTGTCAGGGGTGAGGTTGTTCGATGTGGTGAACTTTTATAAGCTGATGTCCTTATTGGCGCTAACTTGTATCTTTCCTTTTTGTCTTATAACAGTTCAGTTTTTGTTTACATATACAACAGATAGGAAATGTGAGTTTTAGCAGAGCTGACGTAGGAATTTTACGCGCGTCCATTTTCGAGAACAAACCGTTGTTTGCGAACCATATAAAGATGACAGTTCCTCTGTAGAGCGCTGAGATGCATAAAATCACGTTAGCCGACTCGTCCCGTGTGACGACGACGCTGTCTCTCGTGACGTTGGCCATCCCGTCTGCGTGCACGTCAACGTTAGCTGCCTCGATCCGTGTGTCGACGGCTTTGTGTTAAGGGATCGCAGCGATGGTTTCTGGTGCACGAGCTCCTTGTGTTCTGTGCCGTATCAAAAGAACCACCGTTAACGCTGTGAATCTGTTCCGGCGAGATTAGCAAACACGGTTTTCACCTGCACATGGCAGCCAGATAGAACACGAAAGTAGTGTTTGTAGGTGATCGTACGATCTCGCTGCAGACCCGCCAAGTATATCACCCAGTAAATACCCCGCGAAAGTTCACGCAGTCACATCACCGTATGTTAACTATTAAATCTCTGAGAGCGTATGTCCCTAGACAAATACTGCTTCTCCTAGCTCCTCCTGCGTATATCTCTTTAAAAGGCTGAGAAGGTAAAGTTAGTGAGACTTTAGTTCATACGGAGGCTTACCAACAATCATTCTTCACAAGTATAAAATGCGTGTTTGACCATCAGCTGCTTTTATTTTAAACCCAAATATCGACCGGTTTCAGTCACAGATCACCTTACGAATTAGGGTTAAAGCAGTTTAAGCCACAACATTGCATTTGTCATTACATAAATAATGGCCACGTCTCATGTGTAGAGCATGTCATAAATTCCAGTATGCAACACAGGTCTTTTAGAAGCAAACATACTAATAACAATTGTAAACAGAGCAGTACTGAAGAGAAGATCAGAAGTATATGTATTACAGTTCTTCACGCGTACCATATACGATTGGAATGACACACACACACACACACACACACACACACACACAGATACCATTGGTGATCTTTCATCTCTCGGAGAATGAAATTACAATGTAACGAATTTGGCTGCTTACAGGCGTTGATAAATATCAATGGGGGCCGTTGAAAATGTGTGCCCTGACCGTGACTCGAACCCGGGATCTCCTGCTTACATGGCACACGCTCTATCCGATTCAGCCACCGAGGACAGTGCGACTGCAGGTTTGCTCCCCGTGAGACCCACACTTCCAACGTTCTGTCCACACACTACATTTTTAGTGCCCCTGCCCATTATACTGGCCAGCCGGAGTGGCCGTGCGGTTCTAGGCGCTTCAGTCTGGAACCGCGTGACTGCTACGGTCGCAGGTTCGAATCCTGCCTCGGACATGGATGTGTGTGATGTCCTTAGGTTAGTTAGGTTTAAGTAGTTCTATGTTCTAGGGGACTGATGACCACAGATGTTAAGTTCCATAGTGCTCAGAGCCATTTGAACCATTTTTTGAACCCATTATACTCATTACTCGCGGCGGTCAATCTACCGATGCATGCCGTTACTCTTGCTCACCCTCCTCCTGGGATTGTTTCCCATCCCAAGGACGTGGTGGTGCCCTAATTCTAAATTTTCATCTGCCCTCCTAGGAGACCGTTGGCACGGGACAGAGGTTGTCTCCTTATTCAGGGAGACACTGGATCCCCACCTACGTCAGCTGCCTGAAGCGTTGCTCGCTCCCCACCACTAGGAGGTATAGTTTCACCTTTTCTCTTAATTAATAAGACATAAGTTTCTCCTCATATATATCCAGTATTTTTGGGGAGCTATTAATGACTGTATAATATAAAAAGGAACAACATGAGAAAGTACAGACATACTAAAATTGAAATTGAAAGTAACGTGAAGTAAAGACAGAAATTCGGTAGATGATTAAAGGAAAATAAAGAATAAAGTGGAAAGATACATGTCTGTAGCTCAGGTTAATTCAGATTGCATATACAGTTTTGCTGACGTCTAGCTCAGTTAAAACACCTTTGCAAGAAAATTTTATAGGAGGCATAAGAACTGGATGGAAATCTAACAAAAGAAAGGACATCAGTACTACCTCTGAATTTGTAGTTAACGTAAACATGGATTAGTTCCTTCGACATTTTGAAGTTAGTTATTAAACTGACTGCATTGGCACAAGGCTAGGTCTGAGAGTATATTGTTCGTAAGTGCGAAAGCGGTCGTGTGTGGAAAAAGGATTGGCTACCCCTGGATACCAAACTAAATAAGAAAACTTAATAGTTGGTGGCCTGCAAGAAAAACAACAATTTAATTAACACATAGAAAAAATTACCCACCGAAGACTTACGACTGTCCTCTTAAAGAAGCGATTCATCTTAGCAGTGACGAGAAACTTGGGCTCATTCACGAGCTTCAGCCCTTCACTACGAGCGCGCTCAGACCTCAGACTGAGGGGAGGTACTTTAGAGCCGAGACGCAACTGGCGGTCGCGCATAGCAACTGCTTTGTTGACCTAGATCAGATCTGAGGAGTTGAAGGCACGCGCGTTGGCATGGTCTTGGCATCTCACCAACGCCGAGCTCTGCTCTACTACTCGTGACGACCTGTTTCAAATGATCGTAAAGCGTTTGTGTAGAAAGTTAATGGCGGAGTCCGCTTACTCATCAACAAAGAAGGCGGGTTTTCAGCTTTCGAGAGCAGCGATACATGCATACTCGGTCATTGCTCCCCTAGCTTTCATAATATTCTGTGTGAAAAGAGAGAGGGTGGGGGAGGGGGAGAGGGAGTATGTGGAAGGTTCTTTGTCTTCAGAAATTTGACTCTACGACTAGGACGCTACATGACGTGCACCTTGTGTTTTCATCGGGAGAACTACAGAAATTAATTCCTTTAGAAACTAATAGGACTCTTTCTGGCAGTGTATAAGACAAATGTCATGGAGGTAGCGATATACACATATACAGATGGCGGTAGTATCGCGTACACGAAGTATAAAAGGGCAGTGAATTGGCGAAGCTATCATTTGTACTCAAGTGATTCAGGTGAAAAGGTTCTCGACGTGCTTATGGCCACACGACGGCTGTTAAGACATAGAACACGGAATGTTAGTGGAGGTAGATGCATGGGACGTCCATTTCGGGAATCGTTAGGAAATTCAATATTCCGAGATCCTCAGCGTCAAGGGTATGCTGGGAATATAACATAAGCTTTACCACGGACAAAGCAGTGGCCAACGGCCCTCATTTAACGACCGAGAGCAGCAGTGTTTGCGTAGAGTTGCCAGTGCTAAGAGACAAGCAACACTGACTGAAAACCTCAGAAATCAACTTGGGAGGTACGTATCCACCCGAAAAGCGTGGCGAAATTTGGCGTTTAATGGGCTGTGGCAGCAGACGACTGACGCAAATGCCTTTGCTAACAGTACGACATCGCCTGCAGCGCTTCTCCTGGGCTCATGACATCAGTTGGACCTTACACGCTTGCATGCTGTGCATTTATTACGTCAAGTTCTTTTCCGTTGTGTTTTCTTTTCCGATGCTCAAGTTAGAATATGATTGATTTCTGAATCAAAATCTGTAAAGGGATCCGAGCAAGCCTTTACAGCCGAAGATGCAGTATTAGAATTGCGAAATCTTTCAGAGTGTAGTTGGACCTTACACGACTTGAAAACCGTGGCTGGGTCAGTTTAGTCCCGATTTCATTTGGTAGGGTTCAAGTCTGACACAGGCCCCACGAAGCCATGGACCCAAGTCGGCAACAAGGCACTGTGCAAGCCGGTGGTGACTCCATAATGTGTGGAATGTGTTTACATGGAATGAACTGGGTCCTCTGGTCTACATCTACATACATACTCCACAATCCACCATACGGTGCGTGACGGAGGGTACCTTGTACCATAACTAGCATCTTCTCTCCCTGTTCCACTCCCAAACAGAACGAGGGAAAAATGACTGCCTATATGCCTCTGTATGAGACCTAATCTCTCTTATCTTTGAAGTATTCCCGCGAAATATAAGTTGGCGGCAGTAAAATTGTACTGCAGTCAGCCTCAAATGTTGGTTCTCTAAATATTACTCAGTAGCGATTCACGAAAAGAACGCCTCCTTTCCTCCAGAGACTCCCACCCGAGTTCCTGAAGCACTTCCGTAACACTCGCGTGATGATCAAACCTACCAGTAACAAATCTAGCAGCCCGCCTCTGAATTGCTTCTATGTGCTCCCTCAATCCGACCTGATAGGGATCCCAAACGCTCGAGCAGTACTCAAAAATAGGTCGTATTAGTGTTTTATAAGCGGTCTCCTTTGCAGATGAACCACATCTTCCCAAAATTCTACCAATGAACCGAAGACGACTATTCGCCTTCCCCACAACTGCCATTACATGCCTGACCCACTTCATATCGCTCTGCAATGTTACGCCCAGATATTTAATCGGTCCAACTGAACCGATCACTGACTAAATGATTATTTTAGTCCGCCTGAAGACCATTTGCGGCCGTTTATGGACTTCATGTTCCCAAACAACAATGGAATTTTAATGGGTGGCAATGCGCCATGTCACTGAGCCACAATTGTTCGCTATTGGTTTGAAGAACATTAGGAGCAATTCGAGCGAATTATTTGGCCACCCAGATCGCCCGACATGAATCCCATCGCACATTTATGGGACATAATCTAGAGGTCAGTTCGTGCACGAAATCCCGCACCGGCAATGGCTCAATATTTCTCCGGAGTAAATCCAGAGATTTGTTACATCTATGTCACTCTGTGTTGCTGCACTATGCCGGGCAAAAGGAGGTCCGACGCGATATTAGGACCTATTCCATGAGTTTTGTTAGCTCAGTGTGTTCTATCCTGCCTACTCGTCAAATATGGGGTGCCTGAGAAACCTGCTTTTTCGGATCGCTAGGCAACGACTCAAACAAATCGTATTAATGAAGTTTATTACAAGAGGATATGATTACAAAACTTAACATTATGAGATACAGATGTGTCACGAACAAAGGGCAATAGACAATAAAACTCTTCAGTATATACAATTAGTAACACAAGAGAAGTAATACAGTTCCTAAGTCGTTGTTGTGCAAGTGCCTATTCTTGGTGCTGCTGTCGAAGTCTGTGAACTGCTAGCCTTCAAACGGCCTGTGGCCAGGCGGCTTGGCGCTTATGTCCTCTTCGTGTAGATGGCGCAGCCGTTACGTTGTAGTCCTGGAGAAGGGTCGGTCAGCATGCAATTTCCTGACGTCGTCTCACAACCCTCTCTGCTCTAACGTTACTGTCTGGCGCTCCGGTGCACGACTTTACACCGGAACACAGTGTCTGTCACCTAATGTATTTATTCCCATTGTTTATCACATTCATTGGGTGTTTCATGACAATAATGGAGATACTTTGGTAATAATACCCATGTTCCATGAAAAAGTACCTGTGATAAGGTTTAACACTGAATGTGTTCTTAGAAACTTCTTACGTCTTCAGTGTTCACTTTAGAAAAAAGCCATAATTTTGAAATGCCTTTGTAAAGCAATATATGCCAACAAAACGAGGACATCAACAATCACTTCGAAAAAATAGGTGAGTAATGAATTTTTTTGTTTGTTTACAGGCAGATACCTGCAGTCTTGGCTTACATTAAAACCCCACACCATAGTAATGTGGTAGAACGACGCTAGAGACGTCAAACCAAAATGACACAAGCGATTTCTACTTTCGCAGTCGCCCCCGCCATTTTGTTTTGACGTCTCTAACATTGTGCTACTACAGTACTGTGGCGCTGGCATTTTAATGTGAACAAACACTGCAGATACCTAACTATAGACAAACAAAAACATTAATTAACATTTTCATTTGAGGGTGATACTTTTAACTTTGACTGGCCGACATTTTTGCACATTTTTTTATAGTGCACAGTCAACATCATAATTATAGCGTCTGAACAGTCCAAACAACTAATTTCGGTCGGTGGCCACCATCAAATTGAAAAAGGAGTTTCATCATCCGATTCAATATATCTCATCACGTGTACGATACAGGTACGGGACCTACTTGTGTAGCGCGACGCATGGAGCTCTAGTTCCCCTTCTTCGGCTAAGCAACAAATACTTAATAAAAAGAGAACAAAAATCCTAGACTGATAGTGTTCATAACTTCCCCATTAGTTTAAAGGAACGATGTAGGACGCAAAAGGAAGAGAAATTAGTGTGTATCTGCGTTCGTGAGCAAGTGAGAGAGAGAGAGAGAGAGAGAGAGAGAGAGAACGCTCCCCACACAAAGCCCGTAAGTAATGGTGCGTCCCAGTACCTTCCTTCCGCTTCTCCCAGAACCTCTACTCGCTGATGCCGACGAAGGCGTGAAAACTCTCTGAAGTGCACCACAGCGCCACGTCTGGAGTTGATTCCGCACTTTGCTGAAATTTCGTACCATTAACATCCGTCTATACCTCCACTATCCTCAGAGATAAGTTAAAATTCTCTAACCATTCTTAGTTCTGAATCAATCTGGCCTGTGGGGGATGGCGTTCTATGTCATGCTAGTTCAGACGTACAGGGTGGACGAGAAGTCCCCTTACACGTTCAATCATTGTTTAGTGTCAAATATTATTATACAGATTGGTAGCTATGCTACTTCATTTCAGTTGTTGGAATTCATGTCCACAGCCGGCCGCGGTGGCCGTGCGGTTCTAGGCGCTCATTCCGGAACCGCGTGACTGCTACGGTCGCAGGTTCGAATCCTGCTGCGGGCATGGATGTGTGTGATGTCCTTGGGTTAGTTAGGTTTAAGTAGTTCTAAGTTCTAGGGGACTGATGACCACAGATGTTAAGCCCCATAGTGCTCAGAGCCATTTGAATCATTTTTTTTTTTTTCATGTCCACATGTTTCCGCAGTCGAGTTGTAATTTGTAGCCTTAGCAGACGTGAGCGATCGTAGTTACTCTATTGAGAAGCGCTTAGTGACAACTGTGTGGATGCACGAGCGACAACACACAGGGCACACAATGAAGCAGACTATGGAAGCATTCCAGGAAAGGTGTAATAGGTCTCCACAGTGAAAGTCAAGACTTCTGGATTGGGAAAGACGTGCTTTTGCTTTTGGCAGTATTAAAGACAGGCCGCGGAGTGGAAGGAAGAAGACATGTGGCAGAGTCTCTGCTTCGATTGAACAATTTACTATGTAGACGACACGTAATAAATGTGCTTCAAAACTTAGTGTACCGAGGACAACAATGCGAGATCACATGAAAAAACATTCTCAGGTCAGACCTCTTCGTCAGACGTTCTTAAAAGAGTTATTGGATACTGATCGGAACGAGCGCGTTTCAGCATGCCGTCCTTTCTTAACTCAGTTTCCAAATGCAGCGAACCGTGCCACGGTTATGTTTTCGGATTAATGTGCCATTTGTGGCAGCTCACGTGCTAGAATATATTGTCGCTTGGTCCAAAGTGTTTCCTAATTACACAGTTGAGCTAGAAAGGAACCCGCCTAACGTAATGACATGGACAGCAATGACATCACGACATATGCTTGGACCGTACTTTTTTGAAGGGACTGTGAATGACGCAAATTTTTTACGCACTTGTAAGCATGGTCAACACCTCAGCTTGAAGGAAGCGGCCTCGCAGAACGCTTATAATAGGGGTCAGACGGAACGCCGCGTCATTACGCTCTTGCTGTCTGCGTGTTCCTGAATGAACACTTTTCACAACGGTGGACACGTCGTAGTTCATCAGCAACACCAGCTTCATTGAAATGGCCACCAAGAAGTCCTGACCCCACCACCCCTCGCAACTCGTTATAGGGAGTGATATTTGCACGCGTGTCTGCACATTGTTATGCTACAAACGAAGAACACTGCATTGATGTTTAGGATGCATTCACACTACAACACTGGAACTGCTCAAAAATGTGTCAGAAATAACATGGACACATGTGGAAGTGTGTGTACAGCATAATGGGAACATACCGATATACTGCAAACTTAATCTCTAAGTAAGTACTTACGCTAATTTAAACTGTTGCCGTTTATTATATCTCAGTTGCCTCCTTTATAACGGAATAACCAGTATATTGATGCATGAGCCAAGACTCTCGTCTTTTAGAACTGTATTTTGTATCAGTTTTCAGGCAATGCTCAGCTGTTGCCGACTTGTTAACTACGTCGCTTGTACTCAGTACAACACTCCGCAGATGTACGAATAGTTTGACCTATATAGATTCTGCTGCATTGACAAGGGACACCACACACACCGGGCACACACGTAGAGCTATATCGTCTTTAAAAGGGCGCTGCATATCTCGTACTTTGGGGCGGAAGAGAACACTGGTCTCAATCCTAAATTGCTGCTCGTTGCCCCACAGTACGGTAGGAAAGCAGTCGACCTCTTGTTCCGATTCACAAGGCGTCCATCGTCGGTGACATCAGAAAGCGTTTTTAAAATGAATTTAGACAACACTGTCGGTGGAGTGCAGCGATCTGGTGCTGTACTTCGGTTAAAACAACATTCGAGATAGCAGTAACAGTTATTTATTATGGCCGGTTTCGGCTTATGATAAAGTCATCCTCAGATGTTTTGGGCCTCCTATGGCTGCTGCTAGCGGCTCCTCGGTTTTTTATGAGATACCGTGGCCATACACAGTGTACGAACGCTGTGTACAAACACAAAATTACGACAGATTCGAACAATGCATCAGACTTAGCAATCTACTGCTGTGGAATACGTTTTGATTACCCATCTTCGATTAAATATTGTTATTAAACTTGCTCATTCCATCGATGACAATAAATGAATACGGTTGCATGCTGTGCATTTATTACGTCAATTTCTTTTCCGTTGTATTTTCTTTTTCGATGTTCAAGGTAGAATATAATTGATTTCTGAATCAAAATACTCCATCTTCAGGCACGTGTCAATGGATCTGAGTAATTCTTTACAGCCGAAGATGCAATATTAGGATTGCGAAATCATTCACAGTGTAGTCTTGGTAGCTGAATAAATAACAAACGTGAGGGGAAAATATTTTCACCAAAATAAACACCCCTGTTGCTGCAGTAGGCTCCTACTCCTTACAAGCAGTGTCGTTTTAAGAACTCGTATTGCGTCCCCTGGATTTATCCCTTACTGATTTTATGTACAGAATAGCTCAAATAAAATTGGTGATAGAGTTGTACACCATGCATATCTTGGCTTTACAAAACGGCTGGTCAACGTAGAGGATTTTGCAATGCATAATAATGCTTTTCTTGAGAGTCCATATGCCAATACAAGCTCAACCAGAAAACATATGAATTTCCCGATACCACTTCATTCGGAAAGCAGAACTGTAATCGCGCAGAATGATCTGGGAGTTTTCTCACGCACGGTAGGAAATGGGTAAGGGTACAGAGGCTGAGCTTTCTTTGATGTACGTATTTTGGCACAGCGATTTTTAATTCCCACTTGGTACATTTTGCAGGACGACGGCGAGGGTTCAAATCCCGTTCGACCATCCAGATTTACGTTTTCTGTGATTTTCGTAAATAACTCAAGGCGAATTCCGAGTTGGTTTCTCTGGAAAAGGCCACAACCGATTTCCTTCCCCGTCCTTCCGTAATCTGACCTTGTGCTCCGTCACTAACGGCGGGACGTTAAACTCTTCCAGAAGATAGAAAGAATTCTGTGGTAATTTTCTGAACATAATGGAGGTACCTTCCACTAGCAGCAAAAGAAGCTGTAAACGTTATGAATTTCCACATGACTCATACTGTTCTGCATTGTCGTCAGTGCTTATATTACTACAGAAGGAGAAACGTACTTTTTTTTTTTATTTTTTTATTTTTTTTTTTTTTTTAAAAAAAAAAAATCTTTATTTCATCAATATCATGTTACAATATAACCTACTGCCTAAATACATTAGTAGGTCCTAAGTTATTACTAATTTGTATCTGCAGCTACTTAATATATTAACACTACAGGTTTTTCATCCTACATTCCATCACCACTATGGGGGTTAATCTATCATATTTTATGTTAGTTGTTGTTGTTAAGACTACACTACCTGCAGCGTTACATGCGTGCCAGAATAGATACAAACCTACTTGTTTGGCCATTCCCACTGAGCTAATCCCAGTGGGAGTGCCCCTGGCACTGGGCGGGCCATTGATGCTTTCGCTGCAGTTCTATACTATTTCTAATATCCTAGATTGATCTTATAACTAATCTTATATCTAGTGTCGTAGTCGGTGCGTGTCAAGTCCGTGGTGATGTACTACCCCCCAACCTATTCCAAAAACCTGGCGGATTCCAGCCGTGAGGCGGCTGGCCAAGTCCACGTTCCGGCGGAACAGGGGGGCGTACCTGACAAGTCCGGTTTAATTCATTTATCGGTTGTTATCGAGATATTCTGTGAGGACTTTGCTCGATATTTTGTTTGTTAGGTGGTTCAGGATATTGAATGTGGTTTCGTGCCTGAGCAAGTGGTACGTGTCGTTGTTAGGCAATTGTTCCCTAAATTGTTGTGCAACATCGTCGAAGAGAGGACACTCGTACACCACATAGTCTGGAGTGCCTAGCTCTGCTCCACAGTCGCACGCTGGTGTTGCCCTTTTCCCAAACCGACAAAGATATGTCGGATAGGGTCCGTGCCCGGTAAGGAAGTGCAGCAATCCCCTAGTTGGTTTGATATAAGCGAGTTCTAGCCTTTCCTTTATGTTCGGAAGCAGTTCATGTGTTCTGCGGCCAGTTTCGTCGCTGTCCCAAAGATTTTGCCATAATTCCATGCCCCTTCTTTTGACACTTGGTTTGTCCCCTATATGTATCCCCATAATTTCCTCAATCTTTTCCCTTCGATTTTTCTTTATCCAGTACCAGGTGGCCTGTTCTCTTATTTTTATGTCCAGTGGACATAACCCCATTAGTACTAAAAGTGCCCCTCCTGGGGTTGTTCTGTATGCGCCCACTGAGCGTAGGAGCATATTTCGCTGCACTCTCCTTATGGCCACGGCAGGCATGACCCTCGTGAGCCTGTGTGCCCAGACCGCTGACCCGTAGCCTACTATGGATGTAAGAATGCTATTGTGGTATAATTTTATGAGGTCAGGTGGGAGGTGGAATCTTTTGTGTCCAATACCTATTAGGTTGTTTAATACTGTGAGTGATCTCTGTGTTGCTGTGTCTATATGTGATGTATAGTTCCACCTCTCGTCGACGATGACACCAAGATACCGGGCTTCGCGGCGCCTGATAACTGGTAGACCATTTATTCTAACGGTAGGATTTCTAGTGAGTTGGCCTTTGAGCAGCAGGTAAGTTGATTTATTGGGTGCAATAGTCATTTTGGTTTTGCGACACCATGTGGTTAGTATTGTAATGGCTCTTTCTATTTTTGGTTCCAGATCTTCGCGGCTGCGGCCGCCGACCAGCAGGAGTAGGTCATCAGCATAGGCTATGACCTCTAGCACATCTTCACTGCTCTTTAGTTCTTCCAAGAGTGGCTCCATGTTTATATCCCAAAAGAGTGGCCCCAGGACCGATCCCTGAGGACACCCCTTGGTGATTTTCTTGCTGACTTTGCCGCTAGGGGCCGATAGCCAGACCTCCCTGTCTTCACAATAGCTCCTCAGACAGCCATATAGCGGCCCTGGGCATTCTTTCTCCCGCAAGCAGGAAAAGAGCGAAGGCCACCACAGGTTGTCGAAGGCGCCACTGATGTCCACCATGATGCCGACTACATACTTGTGCGGGGCAGAGCCACAGACATCCGCGGCCAGGGCGATTGCGTCAGACGCCGACCGCCCCGCCCGAAAACCGAACTGCCTGTCACTCATCCCGCACAAGACTTGGTGTGCAGCCAACCTGTCTGCCAGCAGCCTCTCAAAGAGCTTGCCCAACAAGTCCAGCAGACATACGGGTCTGTACGACTTGGCTTCTTTGGGGTCTTTGTCCGGGCCTTTCTTAATTATCACTACGCTAGCCTTCTTCCATATCGAGGGGAAGGTCCGAAGCCGTAAACACTCGTTGTACAGCTGAGTGAGAGGCGCCACCAGCTGGGGGGCGAGGTACTGTATCACCTCCGCGGTTATACCGTCTGGACCAGGAGCTTTGCCTCTTTTGAGCGCTTTTATTTGGGAGTTTACCTCTTCTTCAGAGAAGGGGTAGACGACACGATTGTTTTCGTAGACCCGTTGGTTCTCTCTTCTTATTCTAAGTTGTTCTTCTGTATCGTCTTCCTCTCTATCGTCAGGCAGTAGGGCACGGAGTAGGACCCCCGCAGTTTCCTGCCAGGTCTCCGTCATCCGGTCCCCACTCCTGACGGTAGATAACACCATAGGTGATTTAATTTTTTCCCTTACTATTTTATAGGGTAGTCCCCAAGGGTCTGTAGCCAATTGGCTTTGCACATATTTCTCCCAGCTCCTCATCCTTACAGCCTTGAGTTCTTGTTGAAACTGTTCTTTGGCTTCTCGGTATATTTGTAGCCATCGCTGCTTTTCTTGCCAGACGGCACACCGCTGGTAATACCTCCTCGCCCTCCGTACTGCTTGGCGCATTTGCCCCAGTTTGGCTGACCATGGTGAAGGGGAGGCCGCGATGGCCCTCCTCCTGGTTGGTACCGCTGCCTTGACTGCCTTAGTTATTGCACTAGTGAGATCTCGGGCGTATTCTTCTATGTTGACATCACCCTCCAGCAATGCAGGGATGTCACACTCCCTAGCCAGCCGGTCCCAATCGGTTTTGTTGTAGTTAAGTTGTGTTTCCCACCCTATGTCCCAGTGGCACTCGCTGTCTCCAATGATGAATGTTATGAGGTTATGGTCACTTGTGGTAATCCGGTCCCAAACTGTCCAATTAGATATTTTTGTTGCGAGGTTTGGCGTTACTAGAGTAACGTCGATGTTTGTACCGTGTCCACCCCCCCCAGTGTAGGTGGGAGGGTTTCCCTGTTTGTTAGCGACCATGAGTTGTAGTGACATGATGGTGTCGACAGCTTGTTCTCCTCGATCGTCTTGAGTACCACTGAACCACAGGGGGGATTTAGCATTGATGTCCGCAGTCACAAGGATTTTGTGTCCCCGCAACGCCGTGGCTATTTGCACGAGCTTGTCCAAGAATTCATCTATTGGTCTTCCGTACTGGAAGTACATATTGACCAGGTATAGTATTCCTGTTGGTGAGTGGAGCTCCACGACGTTGCAGTGGTCATCCAAGAATTGCGCTAACACAGTGGCTCTCAATGCTTTGTTTGCAATTATGACTGCAGCTCTTGGTTCTCCTGGATTATATATTTGTTGCCAAGAGGCTGCGGTGAACGGGATCCGTCCAGCCTGGGAGTATGGCTCCTGTATGCAGACTACATCTAGACTCTTCTCCTCCACCACTTTCCGGAGTTCCTGCAAGACCAGTTTACTATTATGTGCGTTCATCTGTCCCACTCTTAACTGGCTCACGTGGGAAGTATGTATGTATATGAGACTCTGGCCAGTTTTTGCGCCAGTCGTGAGCAATTCTTCCGTTAGTTATGACAGATTGATTATATAATTCATTGAGGTCAAACTTTTCGTTGCGCCTTTCAAACACTTTCTGAACCAGGTCTCGCAGGGCTCCGAAATCTGTGGGGAGATTCATTGTCTTGAGCTGTATTCTGTCTACAGCCTCCATCACTGGGAAGGTAATGTCTCTGCCGTATTCATGGCCGACACGCACCACATGCCTCAGGGCTGTTGTGAGGGTGGCCGGCTCTTCAAGTCTAGACAGCTGTAAAGCATGCTCCAAATTGGGATAAATCCTGACAGGATCTATTCCTGGTCCTCGTACTATGGATGGGCTTATTGGTGTACCTATATTTGTGGGTACACAGGTGCTGCTTATTTTGTTAACTTGTACTTGATCTTCATGACTTTTAGTATTAGGATCGTCAGTCTCTAACAATCTCCCTACCACAGGATGCCCGAGTGGTCGTACTTGATCTTTTTGCGACCTTTGTCCCCGTTTCGGAGGGGAGGGTGCTTCTTTCTGATCACAAGGATCTGTCTGAATACCGACATCTTTCATTGTGACTGCCAGGTGTTGTGGCCTCGTGATTTTCTGTATAAATTCTTTGAATTTATTGGCCCTTAAAGCATCCCTCAACCTCTTGCTGGGAGACTTTCTTTTGGGCTTCCTGTTCCCATTGGGGGACTCAGCCATAATCGATTCTGGCTATGAGTCTCTGCTCAAGCATCCTGTAGGTAGGGCAATTTCTACCGGTAGTGTTGCATGACTTTTTGCCTCTTTTAGTACAAGGTATGCAGATTCCAGTTTTGCTGCAATTTTTCCTTGAATGATCTTCTGACCCGCACTTGGAGCAAGCCGGCCTCCTCTCACAATGCTTATGTATGTGGTCCAAGTCGCCACAGTTGTGGCATCTCGGAACCACTAGGTAATCTCGCACGTTAATTGCGTGAAAACCTATATATATTCTCCCCATAGTGGTGATTCTTCGCCATATCTTTCCTGAGACCTCGGCAACGTGATGTACGACATCACGCTCCCGGGGTCCTGTTTTAAATCTCAATTTAAAGTCATTTCTGAAACTTTCCCATTCCAAATCATCAAAGTTTTGATTATAAAGCGTCTCGTAGATGTCTGACTCTGTTAATGCTACAGGTATGTCATAAAGGATCACCAGCGGGTTGCGCTTCTTTGGTGGCTCACATTTAACTGCCATGTTCAGTTTAGCATGCTTTAAGATCTTATCCCTGTCTTCCTCAGTTGCTACATCAACTACAACGACATTCTTTGTTGCTTTGACTTTATTGATTTTAATTTTATCTTTAGCGGGATCAATTGTGGTAGTGAAAATTTCTTGTACCTTTTTAATTGTTTGCCCGGGCAGGGGTCTTAAAAAGACCGCCGTATCCGGCCTTTTAGTAACCTTGGCAATTGTCTCTTTCGTGGTTTGGGGTTTTGTGGCTGCTTGTGCAGCCACTGCAGCCCAGGTTTTAGTTGGCTGCTGCCTGAGTCTATTATTTTCTTTTTCGAGTTCTTCGAGTCGCCCCTCAAGCTTAGCACTAGCAATGGCCCAAGCGGCGAGCTCATTTTTGATTGCCAGGACTGCAGCCTGGCTTATTTTACCATTTTTCACACTCGAGTCAAGGATTTGACTTATTTTGGTGTGTCTTTCGAGTGTGCTTTGCTCGTTCTGTTCCACTTCCTCCTGTGAGGCAGGAACAGTCGCCATCGACGCCCTCGAGGTCGCACTAGAGTCACTCGTCTCAGGATCTGCCATGTTTGTAGACGAGTGATAAAAAGATGGGAGCCCGTCTCTTACCCCGGACCGGCTCCTCTGGCATGGGGGGGGACTATTGCAGCTCGCCCACCGACCTCGCCCCTAGGTCAAGGGCACTCCAGAGCTGCAGGGTTCAACGCGCCGTTGCCAGCGCACTGGTCCCCATCGAAGGCCTCGTCGTCGACGATTTCACCCGACGCTCCTCGGCAAGTGCACCCCGCACTCCGGAGAGGCGGATGCACCCCTCGCCCTTCGCCGCCTACTAGCCCGAGTTTCCACCCGAAGGCCAAGGACCCACTCCTACTCAGGTGGTGGGTCGGTCCCCCAGTCGTTCGGCGGTCTGGGCCCATCTAACCTAGCCCAGGCGATGTCACCACCACCTGGGTTTGGCAGAACACGCCCCGGTTACCCAGGGGCGCGGCGAAGCACCCTTGCCGACTCGCGCCGTGATCCCACGCCGACAAACGAGGTCGCCGGCATGCAGAGCACCTGCTGGTCTGTACCCTGCGAACAGAAAGGGACTGGTGTTCGGTCCCTCGACACAGCTCCCCCTGTGCCACGCACCCTTCGCTTTCGCATCGGGTTGGGTCGCAGCTCTCCCTTTTGACGCAAGGCAGAATGCCGAGCTTGACGTCTGGCACCACGGGAAGGCGGAAAGAGCTACTTGGGAAGGAGAGGCTGTAAGAGACGCTTCACTTCCCCGAGTGAGGACTGCCGCGGCACGCCCGACTGGAAAGCGATACGCCCCAGTGCGAGCCTCCGTGCCTTACGGCGCGCCGGCAACGGGCGGGCCCGCGCCGAAACGCGCCGTCAAGCGACTGACCTCACGTACTTTGTCCGAATTTAGTTAACACTTGCCTCAGTTAGCTTCTCCACTTCAGAATTCTCTCTTTGTTGCTTAGTGAACACTGTTTATTTTGGCTGTACTATATATTATTGATCTTCGTAGCTAAATGAGCCATAGTAAACTCCAAGCTATCGTTTTGCTATACCTAGTGTTATTATTTGGTTGGTTGGTTGGTTGGTTTGGGGCGAGTAAAGGGACCAGACTGCTATGGTCATCGGTCCCTTTTTCCAAAGACAAAGAACACCCACAGAGAATAAAAACGAGGAACAGAAGAGATCACAGACGATACAGAACAAGAGAAACTGAGACAAGGACAATACAAAACGAACTAAAACCACACAGAGTGTGACGGTGGTTGGCCGACCATAGAAATGGAAAAGCCAACCACTTAGAAACACATTAAAAAAAAAAAAAAAAAATATCAGTTGAAAATCATAGGCCAAAGGCCAGAATCAACACAAAACAATAAAATAAAACAGAAACACTCAGATTAAATGATAAAATCCCCCTGCCCGAATAAAACGTAAAACTAAGTCAGCCATAGTGGAGTCGTCTGTTAAAAGGGCAGGGAGCGTATCAGGCAGCGCAAATGTCTGCCTGACCACAGCTAAAAGGGGGCAGGCCAACAGAATGTGGGCCACTGTCAAAGCTGCCCCACAGCGACAGAGAGGAGGGTCCTCCCGGCGCAGTAAGTAACTGTGTGTTAGCCGGGAGTGGCCAAAGCGGAGCCGACAAAGGACGACGGAGTCCCTGCGGTTGGCTCGCAGGGATGACCGCCACACAGTCGTCGTCTCCTTAATGGCACGGAATTTATTAGGTGTAATCCGATCGCGCCATTCAGCGTCCCAAAGCGCAAAAACTTTTCGGCGGAGGACTGCCCGCAAATCAGTCTCTGGGAGGCCAACATCCAGAGATGGTTTACACGTGGCCTCTTTCGCCAGGCGGTCAACATGTTCATTGCCCGGGATACCGACATGACCGGGGGTCCACACAAAGACCACAGAGCGGCCGCAACGCGCAAGAGTACGCAGGGACTCATGGATAGCCATCACCAGACGAGAACGAGGAAAACACTGGTCGAGAGCTCGTAAACCACTCAGGGAATCGCTACAGATCACGAAGGACTCACCTGAGCAGGAGCGGATATACTCTAGGGCTCGAAAGATGGCGACTAGCTCAGCAGTGTAAACGCTGCAGCCAGCCGCCAAGGACCGTTGTTCGGAATGGTCCCCTAGAGTTAGCGCATACCCGACACGACCAGCAACCATCGAACCGTCGGTGTAAACAATTCCAGAGCCCTGATACGTGGCAAGGATGGAATAAAAGCGGCGGCGGAAGGCCTCTGGAGGGACCGAGTCCTTCGAGCCCTGTGCCAAGTCGAGCCGAAGGCAAGGGCGAGGAACACACCACGGGGGTGTACGCAGAGGCGCCTGGAAAGGAGGCGGAACAGGGAAAAACCCAAGCCCGCAGAGAAGCTCCTTGACGCGTACGGCGATCGGACAACCCGACCGGGGCCGACGGTCCGGCAGATGGACGACCGACTGCGGGAACAGGACACGGTAATTTGGATGCCCGGGCAAACTAAAAACATGGGCAGCATAAGCAGCCAGTAATTGTTGGCGTCGTACCCGCAGTGGAGGTACACCTGCCTCCACTAGTGCGCTGTCCACAGGGCTGGTGCGGAAAGCACCAGTGGCAAGGCGTATCCCGCTGTGGAGAATTGGGCCCAGCACCCGTAACGCAGATGGGGATGCTGAGCCATAAGCCAGGCTCCCATAATCCAGACGGGACTGGATTAACGCCTGGTAGAGCCGCAACAGGGTAGAGCGGTCGGCGCCCCAGCGGGTGTGGCTCAAGCATCTCAGAGCGTTTAGATGCCGCCAACACGTCTGTTTAAGCTGCCGGATATGAGGCAGCCAAGTCAACCGGGCATCGAAAACCACCCCCAAAAACCTGTGGGTCTCCACCACAGCAAGGAGTTCGTCGGCAAGATAAAGCCGCGGCTCAGGATGGACTGTTCGGCGCCGGCAGAAATGCATAACGCGGGTCTTGGCTGCCGAAAACTGAAACCCATGCGCTACAGCCCAAGACTGCGCCTTACGGATAGCGCGCTGTAGCTGACGTTCAACAGCTGCAATGCCAGTAGAGCTGTAGTAAAGGCAGAAGTCGTCAGCATACAGGGAAGCGGAGACAGAATTTCCCACGGCCGCAGCAAGCCCGTTAATGGCTATTAAAAACAGACACTTAAAACAGAGCCCTGTGGCACACCGTTCTCCTGGACGTGGGAGGAACTATACGAGGCCGCGACTTGCACGCGGAAGGTACGACACGACAGAAAATTGCGGATAAAAATCGACAGAGGACCCCGAAGACACCATCCATGAAGCGTAGAAAGAATGTGATGACGCCATGTCGTATCGTACGCCTTCCGCATGTCGAAAAAGACAGCGACCAGGTGCTGACGGCGGGCAAAAGCAGTACGGATGGCCGACTCCAGGCTCACCAGATTGTCGGTGGCGGAGCGGCCTCTACGGAACCCACCCTGAGACGGAGCCAGAAGGCCCCGAGACTCCAGTACCCAATGCAAGCGCCGGCTCACCATCCGTTCAAGCAACTTGCAAAGAACGTTGGTGAGGCTAATGGGACGGTAGCTGTTCACCTCCAGAGGGGTCTTTCCAGGTTTCAAAACGGGGATGACAATGCCTTCCCGCCATTTCGACGGAAACTCCCCCTCGACCCAAAGACGGTTGTAAAGATCGAGAAGGCGCCGCTGGCAGTCCACTGAAAGGTGTTTCAGCATGTGACAGTGGATGCCATCTGGCCCAGGAGCAGTATCAGGGCAAGCAGCTAGGGCACTGCGAAATTCCCACTCACTGAATGGAGCATTGTAAGATTCCGGGTGGTTGGTGCGAAACGAAAGTCTCCGACGTTCCAGCTGCTCTTTAATGGAGCGGAAGGCCTGGGGGTAATTCGCAGAAGCGGAACTCGTAGCAAAATGCTCTGCTAAGCGATTTTCAGTGACGTCGGAGTCAGTACACACGGCTCCATTCAGTGAGAGCGCAGGGACGCTGGCAGGTGGCCGATAGCCGTAGACGCGTCGAATCTTGGCCCAGACCTGCGAGGGAGTGACATGGAGGCCAATGGTGGACACATACCGCTCCCAGCACTCCATCTTGCCTTGGCGGATAAGGAGGTGGGCCCGCGCTCGCAGCCGTTTGAAGGCGATAAGGTGCGCTAAGGAGGGATGTCGCTTGTGACGCTGGAGCGCCCGCCGGCGATCTTTAATCGCTTCAGCGATCTCAGGCGACCACCAAGGCACAGCCTTCCGCCGAGGAGACCCAGAAGAACGGGGAATGGCAGATTCGGCGGCAGTAACGATGCCGGTGGTGACCGATTGAACCACCGCATCAATGTCATCAGTAGAGAGAGGCTCAAAAGCGGCAGTGGAGGAGAACAAATCCCAGTCAGCCTTATTCATAGCCCATCTGCTAGGGCGCCCAGAAGAGTGACGCTGTGGTAGTGACAAAAAGAGCGGAAAGTGGTCACTACCACACAGGTCGTCATGCACACTCCATTGGACAGATGGTAAGAGGCTATGGCTACAGATGGAAAGGTCAATGGCGGAGTAGATGCCATGCGCCACACTGAAGTGTGTGAAGGCACCATCATTTAACAGCGAGAGATCAAGCTGCGACAATAAATGCTCAACGATGGCGCCCTGACCTGTGGCCACTGACCAACCCCACAGAGGGTTATGGGCGTTGAAGTCGCCCAATAGCAAGAAAGGTGGCGGCAATTGGGCGACCAGTGCAGCCAGGACAGGCTGCGAGACATCACCATCCGGTGGAATGTAAAGACTGCAGACGGTAACAGCCTGTGGCGTCCACACGTGTACAGCGACAGCCTCTAAAGGCGTCTGGAGAGGGACAGACTCGCTGTGCAGAGTGTGAAGGACATATATGCTGACGCCACCAGACACCCTTTCATAAGCTGCTCGGTTCTTATAATAACCCCGATAGCCACGGAGGGCGGGGGTTCGCAGCGCTGGAAACCAAGTTTCCTGGAGAGCAATGCAGAAGAAAGGGCGAAGGCTGAGAAGTTGGCGGAGCTCAGCTAAATGGTGGAAGAAACCGCTGCAGTTCCACTGGAGGATGGTAGTGTCCATGGCGGACAAAGGCGTGATGGGACTGGGAAGGCAGATTACGCCGCTGGGTCACCTGCTGCCTCCGATTGAGCACCCGTGCTAGTGCTATCCGTGGCGTCTGAGGGACCGGCGAGATCGAGGTCCTCAGCGGACGCCAGGATCTCCACCTCGTCCTCAGACGCAGATCTGGAAGGTGGCGGTGGGGTGGCTGCCACCGCGAGTTCCTTGGGCTTAGAGCTCTTCTTCTTTGATTTCTCACGCTGCTCCTTGGGTTTAACTGGCTGGGAGGGCTTCACCGATTCAGTCTCCGGGACTGAGGAGGATCGTGAAGCCCGTCGACCAGCTGATTGCGGGCACTTACGCCACTGTCGGTCGTCAGCCTTCCCACTGGTGGAAACCTGGGAAGGGAGGGACCCGAGGGACCCCTTGCGAGCGTGAGAAGCCGAAGAAGTTGGACACTTCTCCGGCTTAGAAGCAGGGACGGACGTCCCTGATGGGGGGGATGGTGTTGCCCCTGAGGTAGGTGGCGCAGGAGCAACCCGGTGGGTAGAGCCCCCCACTGGCAAGGGGGCAGGAGGAGTCTTACTGCTTATCGAGCTGGCTGGAAGTCTTGAAACTGATGGGGCTAGCACAGGTGTTGTAGCAGCTGCATAAGAAGATGTCATTCTCACAGGATGGAGTCTGTCATATTTCCTCTTGGCCTCATTATAGGTCAGCCGGTCCAGGGTCTTATATTCCATGATTTTGCGCTCTTTCTGAAAGACTTTGCAGTCTGGCGAGCAAGGTGAATGGTGCTCCCCGCAGTTGACGCAGATGGGAGGCGGGGCACATGGAGTATCGGGATGAGATGGGCGTCCGCAATCTCGACATGTGAGGCTGGAAGTGCAGCGGGAAGACATATGGCCGAACTTCCAGCACTTGAAGCACCGCATCGGGGGAGGGATATAGGGTTTGACGTCACATCGGTAGACCATCACCTTGACCCTTTCCGGTAACGTATCACCCTCGAAGGCCAAGATGAAGGCACCGGTAGCAACCTGATTGTCCCTCGGACCCCGATGAACGCGCCGGACGAAATGAACACCTCTACGTTCTAAGTTGGCGCGCAGCTCGTCATCAGACTGCAAAAGGAGGTCCCTATGGAAAATAACACCCTGGACCGTATTTAAACTCTTATGTGGTGTAATAGTAACGTTAACGTCCCCCAACTTGTCACAAGCAAGCAACCTGCGTGACTGGGCGGAGGATGCCGTTTGTATCAGTACTGACCCAGAGCGCATTTTAGACAAGCCCTCCACCTCCCCAAACTTGTCCTCTAAATGCTCGACGAAGAACTGAGGCTTTGTGGAGAGAAAAGACTCCCCATCAGCTCTCGTACAAACTAAGAATCGGGGCGAATAACTGTTACCTCCATCCTGAGACTTACGCTCTTCCCACGGCGTGGCCAGGGAGGGGAACGTTTTCGGATCGTACTTCTGAGCATTAAATTGAGCCCGAGAACGCTTAGAGACTGCTGGCGGCTGGCCGCCAGCGAGAGATGATGTACCACGCTTCATTGCGGGTCATCCGCCCTGATGCCACCTACTCCGACCAAGGGCCCTCCCCACGGGCGCCACCCAGCCACAGCAAAGGCCACCTGGCAGGATGGCCGTTGCCGGGAGTCCCGATACCCCAGGAGGATAGGCATCTACTCCTTGGCATACGTGGGGAGTTAACGGCGCAGGCATCAGTAGAGCGATCCCTGTGTTGTCAGGGGGCTACAACCAAGAGGGTACATGGCGGCCCCACCACAACGGGCTGGCTACCGTGCTGGATCTTAGGTGCAAAAATGTCCAAGGTCGTCGTCGCAGTGAAAAGAAACACTGCAGAGGGCAGCGTGGTAATCGCACCCAGGGACGTATCCTCGCCCAAGAGATCGAAAACGAGCGGAACACCATTACAACGACGAGAAATCCGGCTAAAGGTCTAATTGCACGACGGATACAGTGCACCATGTAAGGCGCCCTTCCCCAATTGGCTCGCTCTTCGGATAAATTTATAAAGATGGAGGTCAAACCCGAGAGGGGACCATCACATAAGGCCGAAACATATGAGACTCCTTTTAGTCGCCTCTTACGACAGGCAGGAATACCGCGGGCCTATTCTAACCCCCGAACCCGCAGGGGGGAGTGTTATTATTTCCTTTTGTTTATTGTGGAGAATGTTTTTGTTTAAAACTGTGCATCTTCGGTCATTCTCCGGTTGATTTGTTAAGACACCCACTGATTCTTGACAATCCAAAACGTCTAGTTATCGGTAGTTAATTCCTCGGTGGGACGATCCTTCGCCCTATTAAAAAAGTTCATTGTTCAAAATTCTCTACTTTGCCCTGAGTGACAAATCGTCACAAATATTATTTGAATTTAGCCCTAGTTCCTATCACAAGGAAAAAAACGCGCGACTGAAATCTAAGAACTGTACTTCGGATCGACCGATCAGGGATTGAATTGTGCTAAACGCTAACTACTAATTTTTTCTTAGAGGGTGCATGAGGTCAGTGATCATAAGAGGAAGAATGGCGTTTTGGTATGCGTCCCTGGCGCGGTCATCTGAAAGAGCCAATCTCCAGGGCGCCCGTTACGAAAACCCGCCCAGATAACCCTCCGACGTTCCTCTACGAGCGGTGCTTCAAGCCAACTTTGCGAGTTGAACTCAACTGCTGTTTCCAAGACTCTACAACAAAGCTAATCCGAGAAGATCCACTTGGATTGACCTAGTTGCACGTCTTTGCAATTGCACCCGCATTCATTCAATCCAGCAATCATCCATACTTAGAACCGGTTGTTACACGCAATGGCGTGCGGAATATCAAATGTAATAAAAAAATGAAAATAAAGCACACTCAGTTTCGGTCCCCAGGTTGAACTTCCACCCTGACGTGGATAAATATAAGGAAACGCAGGCAGAAAAAAGACGCTATGTAGCTCTTAATAAAAAGACCACCAAGGTGGATCGACTGCCGCCTTTCACTGTAACAGGGCAACTTGCATGGGGGCTTAATTAAATAAATTTGAAAATATTTTTTAGTTTTAGTATGTCTGTCCGATTACGCAGTGTCTCGTAATCGGTTGGCCCTGACTAGAATTGTTACGCTATCTGACTGCAACAAACAATGTAAGAAAATTTTCGTAAACACAGTTAATTAATTAAGTCCCCAGCAACTAAAAAACCAACAAAACCAATAAACACAAGAGTAACTGTTCTGTATGTGGGAGTGTGACTCAACGTCCACATCTGGCACGGTTCTTTTCCAACAAGACAAGAATTTTTAAATAGCAACTATGCTGGCGTGACAAAAGAAATTTAGAAAAACTATAATTACGCAAGAAAACCAGAATTACACTCTAATGCAAGAACACGAGCCAGATGCTTTGTTGACTGAACCTGTAGTGACGCATTATTTCATACACACAATTAATAAAAAAAAAAAAACATTGTAATTTTTACCTTCATATATTGACGAAATGCACTCATTACAATAACATCTGCTATCTCTCCCATCAAATAACTGCATACAACATGGAACAACACTCTTTACTACAACATATCCCTCCGATTTCACGACAAGCAGTGCCTGCTACGAACTTTGAACAAACACTCTCCTCTACGATCTCATAACAAGCACACACTGCTACGAACTCTAAACAGGCACTGACTTCTACGATCTCTTCACAAGCACAGTGGAGGCGGCTTAATAGTACTCTTTGGCGCACTCTCTGGCGCAGTGGCACAGTGTAGCCACCTTTCAAACTGCGTAATTTTTTATCAGTTGATAAGGAATTAAATTGACAAATTTAGATATATTTGCTGTACGGCACTTAAAGGTGTGTGGCGGAGGGTATTTCAACACCGCTATCATTTGTCTCTCTTTACGTTTCGTTGGTGAACGGTTCGCGCGATAACCTCCAATTTCCCTAGCTTCATCATTATGATTACTTCACGATATGCGTGTGAGAGGAAGCTAAAATGTTGACTCACTCATTTGAAGATGTACACTCTTGCAGTTACGTCAGTAAACCTCTCAATGCTGGAGAACGTTTCTTGTGGAGTTCGTCATTGGGATTTGGTGAATATCTTGTTGACTCTCGAGTCTACTGAATGGACTGCATCGCTCTTCTTATCTCCACAAGCCGACCTGGCATATACCTTACAACTGACGAGGAATTTTATGGGCACTTTCGTGGATGCCATATTTTACGGTCCTGTATTGCTGTAATGTGTCTGTATTAAAAAATAAAATGGTGTTCTAGGCCGTCCCTTTCTCTCACCAACGTTGCTTTGTCTTTCTCGGGCCGAAAGCGCTGCGGTACGTAGTAATGTGATCGGATCGATGAAACAATATGGTACGCCCACAGTTCGAAAGTTTGCACGCTTAGGCAGAGGCACGTGATTTGTTTGTTTGTTTGACGGAGTGGAGTAAAGGACAAGCAAAGCAAACATTAATTTCATGAATGCGATATAACTACGAGCAGAGTTGTGGAACGCAGAAAGTAATTTATACAACAATCGAAATTTGAAAAAGGAACTTCTAACTGCTACCTTGATATAAGATCAATAGTGGTGAATAACGGTTGTATTCCATATAGGTTCTAAGACGTTTAAACTTTCTGTAAGCTTAATCATGCTTGTATGAATGCATGGTTTCGCGGCGATATGAATTAATAAAATTTTCTCTGGCTTCCAGCCGCGTCTGGTAGTTAAAATTCCACGAGCTTTCGACCGAGCTCTCCCCGGTCATTGTCAAGTGGTAAGACTGACTGCTGTGTCGCCGTGGCCGCGTCGTTACATAGCCACACTGCTGGCTGTGACGTCACTGCTGCTCTCTTCCTCACCATATATGGTAATGTTTTCATCACGCATCCGTCGCGCCCGTTTTAACATCGAGATAGCCGGGTCCCAGATTGTGCTGAGCTGCAAACCGCCGTCCTTGGTGTTTTCAGAGGTTTTTATTTCAATAGCTTCTTTTATGACGCTATCCCAAAATCCATTCATCTTCATAACGACAGATGTTTCGTCGAGTAGAATTCGGTGTCCATTTTCTAAGGCGTGTTCTGCCACGGTTGATTTTTCTGGACAGCGTAGGCGTAAGCACCTCTCGTGTTCCGTCCGGCGTTGCTCCACAGTGCGTACTGTTTGGCCGACGTAGCATCAGCCACACTGACATGGTATCTTGTACACTAGAGGCGTTCTAAGCCCTAGCTCGTCCTTCACAGGCCTCATGAGCTGACGAATTTTTGCTGGGGGCCTGAAAACCGATGAAATGTTATATCCCTTCAGGAGCCGGCCAATCTTTCCCGACACTGTACCATGCTTGTTTGCGTGCTCATGAGCAGCAGTTGCAACTATCATTTTCTTATTACGATCTTTGTAAACATTATTTTCCACTCTGATTGTTTTGTAAAATTCATAGCTGTGTCACTACAAAAACTGTCAACATGAACATTTCGTTGTTTTACATATATAGGCTGTCTTAATGAATTACTTCAGTCCTTGTACCGAAACGTAGCGAACTCCCATTTCCAGGAATCTGGTTTAACTGACATACAGTCTTTTATGCTGGTATTTATCTTACGAGTTTTTGGAACAATTGGTTTTACATTATGTTCAAAATCGTATTAGAAGCTCTGGTGGAAAAGACGCAACATTCCCAGGCCATATTGTCAGCAATATGCAATTTCTACGGCACCTTATTATTTTTCCATCTAACACGTTTGGCATATTCTGTTCCTACAACTGGCTAAATGAAATCGTTCAACTTCAGGGCACACAGAAGTAATATTCCTAGCTATTTTACTACTATTACTGTTTACATTGATCGACCACTTTTCGTGTAATTGAACAATAGTAGTTCTCTCCGTCTATTTATGTTCAGTAAATAAAATTTGATTATGTATTTTCTCTGCATGTTGTCTTCTATTTAGCTTCAATATCCTGACATTAAGTTTTACCTATAAACAGAATCAATATCCAGCGTTTCTTAAGGATCATGGTGAACTATAGTGGCTCAATAACACTTCCTTAGCGTTGCGGAAGTTAATTTTGCATTTATTATCCACTTGTTGGTCTCACCAGCGACGCTTTGCCTCAAAATGTTCTCCTTTCGAAGCTTAATATGTTTTCTTTCAGGCACTTTCCTATTCACGTCTCTGCATATCCGAGGTTTCCTCTAAGCTGCTTGTGTGAGCTTTCAACTCGGATACAGGCCAGCCTAGTGTCGTAACAGGTGTGCGCTGGGTGGGCAACATTTCTGGCCTTTGTAAGACGTAATACGCGTGCCGACTGTAGAGTGTTGCTGCAAACTTAAATAGTCCTATATTTTGTGGTCCTTCCTGTCACTTATCGGAATAGCCAAAAGCAGCTGAAAAATATTTCCTACTGGTTTCGGTTCAGGTATCAGAAAATTATTTACAACAGTCTGCATTGTTGCGTAGCTTCGGTATTTTGACAACTGACCGTTTTTGTTTTATTTCACGCCGCAGTAAGAACGTTAGCATTCACGCTATTGTAATAATTTTCTAATACAGAAGATGATGACATGATCAAAACCAGTAGTTTATAGCAATTTATTTATCATCAGCTCTGGGCGGTTGAGAACTATGACTAGGTTTAAAAATATGTTTGGCAATGTGCTCTTTATTGTGCAGTTTCGGAAAAAAATTGCAACACCAAAAAGTAATTAATGTAGATGAATGAAAATTCGAGAATACATTTGTCTAGGCAACATACTAAAGTGATTAATATTGCAAGATCGCAGGTTAATGTTAGTGCGAGATAAGCTGGTACATTAATAACAGATGTAACTGCCAAACTGTTGAATGCATGCATGTAAACGAGCATGCATGTTGTACAGGTACCAGATGTCAGTTTGCGGGATTGAGTTCTATGCCTGTTCCATTTGGTCGGTCAACGCAGGGACGACTAATGCTGTTTACTGATGACAATGGAGTTATCGTCCGATGATGTCCAATATGTGCTCGAATGGAGCTAGCTCTTGTGATCGAGGAGGCCAAGGCAACATGAAGACACTGTGTAGAGCAAGAGGGGTTTCAATAGCGGTATCTGGGCGAGCGTTATCTTGTTGGAAAACGCTCCTTGGAATGCTGGTAATGAATGGCAGCACAATATGTCGTATCACCAGACTGATGCACAAATTTGTAATGGTCCATGGGTTGGTCACGAAAGTGCTCCTGGCTCATAAAAAATCACACTCATTATCATAACTCCAGCTACGGGTTCAGTGTATCTGGCAGGCAGACGTGTTGGTTGCAGACCCTCAACTAACCTCCTCCTAACCAACCCCCAAGGCCATCACTGGCACCGAGGAAAAACCAGCTTTCATCAGAAAACACAACGGAACTCCACCCTGCTCTCAAATGAGCCCTCTCTTGGCACCAGAGACGTGGCAAATGGTGGTTCTTCGTGATCAGTGGAATTCGCGCTTCAGGTAGTCTGGTCCGTAACTGTCCTTGAAGTAATCGACTTGTAACGTTGTGTCACTGTGGTGCCAAATGTTGCTCAAAATGGTGCTGCAGATGGAGTACGATGCACCAGAACCATAAGTCAAACACGGTGAGCGTCCCTCTCGGTAGTGCCAGGTGGACATCCGAACCCGCGCTTTTTGCGACCGTACGGTGTCGTAACCACCTCTGCCAGCAGTCATGTACAGTGCTTACATTCCTGCCAAATCTTTCTCCCATACCACATTAGGAACATCCAGCTTCTCGTAGCCCTATTACGCGACGCCGTTCAAACTCAGTGAGGTATTGATAATGTCGTCTTTGTCGCCTTAAAGGCATTCTTGACTAACATCAACTCACCACTCCCAATCTCAAACGTAACTGTCGCTCACAGCCGTTACGGCGTGTAGCCTATTTAAAGCAGACTCTTATGCGAGTGGCGTGAAATTTCGTGTAGCCTATTTAAACCAAACTCTTATGCGAGTGGCGCGATATTTGAATAGACACCATCTTTCATATGTAGAAACTTGCCTAGCAACCTTCGTTTATGTCGCAACACACCTTCTTGTGGTGGTGTGATTTTTTTCTGTCTGTGTACATCTACATCTACATCTACATTCTACATCTACATTGATACTCCGCAAGCCACCCAACGGTGTGTGGCGGAGGGCACTTTACGTGCCACTGTCATTACCTCCCTTTCCTGTTCCAGTCGCGTATGGTTCGCGGGAAGAACGACTGTCTGAAAGCCTCCGTGCGCGCTCTAATCTCTCTAATTTTACATTCGTGATCTCCTCGGGAGGTATAAGTAGGGGGAAGCAATATATTCGATACCTCATCCAGAAACTCACCCTCTCGAAACCTGGCGAGCAAGCTACACCGCGATGCAGAGCGCCTCTCTTGCAGAGTCTGCCACTTGAGTTTATTAAACATCTCCGTAACGCTATCACGGTTACCAAATAACCCTGTGACGAAACGCGCCGCTCTTCTTTGGATCTTCTCTATCTCCTCCGTCAGACCGATCTGGTACGGATCCCACACTGATGAACAATACTCAAGTATAGGTCGAACGAGTGTTTTGTAAGCCACCTCCTTTGTTGATGGACTACATTTTCTAAGCACTCTCCCAATGAATCTCAACCTGGTACCCGCCTTACCAACAATTAATTTTATATGATCATTCCACTTCAAATCGTTCCGCACGCATACTCCCAGATATTTTACAGAAGTAACTGCTACCAGTGTTTGTTCCGCTATCATATAATCATACAATAAAGGATCCTTCTTTCTATGTATTCGCAATACATTACATTTGTCTATGTTAAGGGTCAGTTGCCACTCCCTGCACCAAGTGCCTATCCGCTGCAGATCTTCCTGCATTTCGCTACAATTTTCTAATGCTGCAACTTCTCTGTATACTACAGCATCATCCGCGAAAAGCCGCATGGAACTTCCGACACTATCTACTAAGTCATTTATATATATTGTGAAAAGCAATGGTCCCAGAACACTCCCCTGTGGCACGCCAGAGGTTACTTTAACGTCTGTAGACGTCTCTCCATTGATAACAACATGCTGTGTTCTGTTTGCTAAAAACTCTTCAATCCAGCCACACAGCTGGTCTGATATTCCGTAGGCTCTTACTTTGTTTATCAGGCGACAGTGCGGAACTGTATCGAACGCCTTCCGGAAGTCAAGAAAAATAGCATCTACCTGGGAGCCTGTATCTAATATTTTCTGGGTCTCATGAACAAATAAGGCGAGTTGGGTCTCACACGATCGCTGTTTCCGGAATCCATGTTGATTCCTACATAGTAGATTCTGGGTTTCCAGAAATGACATGATACGCGAGCAAAAAACATGTTCTAAAATTCTACAAGAGATCGACGTAAGAGATATAGGTCTATAGTTTTGCGCATCTGCTCGACGACCCTTCTTGAAGACTGGGACTATTTGCGCTCTTTTCCAATCATTTGGAACCCTCCGTTCCTCTAGAGACTTGCGGTACACGGTTGTTAGAAGGGGGGCAAGTTCTTTCGCGTACTCTGTGTAGAATCGAATTGGTATCCCGTCAGGTCCAGTGGACTTTCCTCTATTGAGTGATTCCAGTTGCTTTTCTATTCCTTGGACACTTATTTCGATGTCAGCCATTTTTTCGTTTGTGCGAGGATTTAGAGAAGGAACTGCAGTGCGGTCTTCCTCTGTGAAACAGCTTTGGATAAAGGTGTTTAGTATTTCAGCTTTACGCGAGTCATCCTCTGTTTCAATGCCATCATCATCCTGTAGTGTCTGGATATGCTGTTTCGAGCCACTTACTGATTTAACGTAAGACCAGAACTTCCTAGGATTTTCTGTCAAGTCGGTACATAGAATTTTACTTTCGAATTCAATGAACGCTTCACGCATAGCCCTCCTTACGCTAACTTTGACATCGTTTAGCTTCTGTTTGTCTGAGAGGTTTTGGCTGCGTTTAAACTTGGAGTGGAGCTCTCTTTGCTTTCGCAGTAGTTTCCTAACTTTGTTGTTGTACCACGGTGGGTTTTTCCCGTCCCTCACAGTTTTACTCGGCACGTACCTGTCTAAAACGGATTTTACGATTGCCTTGAACTTTTTCCATAAACACTCAACACTGTCAGTGTCGGAACAGAAATTTTCGTTTTGATCTATTAGGTAGTCTGAAATCTGCCTTCTATTACTCTTGCTAAACAGATAAACCTTCCTCCCTTTTTTTATATTCCTATTAACTTCCATATTCAGGGATGCTGCAACGGCCTTATGATCACTGATTCCCTGTTCTGTACATATAAAGTCGAAAAGTTCGGGTCTGTTTGTTATCAGTAGGTCCAAGATGTTATCTCCACGAGTCGGTTCTCTGTTTAATTGCTCGAGGTAATTTTCGGATAGTGCACTCAGTATAATGTCACTCTATGCTCTCTCCTTACCACCCGTCCTAAACATCTGAGTGTCCCAGTCTATATCTGGTAAATTGAAATCTCCACCTAATACTATAACATGCTGAGAAAATTTATGTGAAATGTATTCCAAATTTTCTCTCAGTTGTTCTGCCACTAATGCTGCTGAGTCGGGAGGTCGGTAAAAGGAGCCAATTATTAACCTAGTTCGGTTGTTTAGTGTAACCTCCACCCATAATAATTCACAGGAACTATCCACTTCTAGTTCACTACAGGATAAACTACTACTAACAGCGACGAACACTCCACCACCGGTTGCATGCAATCTATCCTTTCTAAACACCGTCTGTACCTTTGTAAAAATTTCGGCAGAATTTATCTCTGGCTTAAGCCAGCTTTCTGTACCTATAACGATTTCAGCTTCGGTGCTTTCTATCAGCGCTTGAAGTTCCGGTACTTTACCAACGCAGCTTCGACAGTTGACAATTACAATACCGATTGCTGCTTGGTCCCCGCATGTCCTGACTTTGCCCCGCACCCGTTAAGGCTGTTGCCCTTTCTGTACTTGCCCAAGGCCATCTAACCTAAAAAACCGCCCAGCCCACGCCACACAACCCCTGCTACCCGTGTAGCCGCTTGTTGCGTGTAGTGGACTCCTGATCTATCCAGCGGAACCCGAAACCCCACCACCCTATGGCGCAAGTCGAGGAATCTGCAGCCCACACGGTCGCAGAACCGTCTGAGCCTCTGATTCAGACCCTCAACTCGGCTCTGTACCAAAGGTCCGCAGTCAGTCCTGTCGACGATGCTGCAGATGGTGAGCTCTGCTTTCATCCCGCTAGCGAGACTGGCAGTCTTCACCAAATCAGATAGCCGCCGGAAGCCAGAGAGGATTTCCTCCGATCCATAGCGACACACATCATTGGTGCCGACATGAGCGACCACCTGAAGATGGGTGCACCCTGTACCCTTCATGGCATCCGGAAGGACCCTTTCCACATCTGGAATGACTCCCCCCGGTATGCACACGGAGTGCACATTGGTTTTCTTCCCCTCTCTTGCTGCCATTTCCCTAAGGGGCCCCATTACGCGCCTGACGTTGGAGCTCCCAACTACCAGTAAGCCCACCCTCTGCAACTGCCCGGATCTTGCAGACTGAGGGGCAACCTCTGGAACAGGACAAGCAGCCGTCTCAGGCCGAAGATCAGTATCAGCCTGAGACAGAGGCTGAAACCGGTTCGTCAGACAAACTGGAGAGGCTTTCCGTTCAGCCCTCCGGAATGTCTTTCGCCCCCTGCCACACCTTGAAACGACCTCCCACTCTACCACAGGTGAGGGATCAGCCTCAATGCGGGCAGTATCCCGGGCAACCACAGTCGTAGTCCGATCAGGGGATGCGTGGGACGAGCTGGCCGTCCCCAACAAACCCCCATCCGGACCCCCACAATGATGCCCATTGGCAACAGTCTCAAGCTGTGTGACCGAAGCCAACACTGCCTGAAGCTGGGAGCGAAGGGATGCCAACTCAGCCTGCATCCGAACACAGCAGTTGCAGTCCCTATCCATGCTAAAAACTGTTTCGCAAAGAACGTCTGAACTAATCTACAGAGAGCGCAAACAAATCGACAAAATTTAAACGGTTATTAAAATACAAGATTGCCTAGTAAATGCAGTAATGCTGCTACTTGCGCACTGCTGACACTGCTCGGCGGCGGAAGGAGACTAAGCGAAATTACACTATTCAGGTACTAAAACGCTATGCTACACTCTCAAATACTATAATACGCCCGAAATTTATGAATTAAACAATGCAAGTACCAAAAACACGCAAAGAAATTAAGAATTAAACTATGTAACAAATGAGTGAGCTAGGAGTATACGACTTGCTGCTCAGCTGCTTATCCAACGGCGGCAGGGAGCACACTGACTGTGACCAACCGACACTGGCCGTTCAAAACAAAAACAGTAGACAAACGACTACGCGAATTTACACTATTCAGGTACTAAAACGCGATGCTACAACTCTCAAATACTATAATACGCCCGAAATTTATGAATTAAACAATGCAAGTACCAAAAACACGCAAAGAAATTAAGAATTAAACTATGTAACAAATGAGTGAGCTAGGAGTATACGACTTGCTGCTCAGCTGCTTATCCAAACAGAAGAATAACTAACTTGTGGCGAGATGAGTGACACCTTCGTAAATATAGTAGAACTGAAGTTTTCATCTATGTACAAAGATGATATAGAGATTTTTCCACTCACTACACAGCGCGAACTGTCCGGGTGAACCAATTACGAGAGGTGACACTCTCAAGCGTGTCAGCCTCTCGCCGCTACAGTTTCTTCTATTTGCCGATCAGTGTCAGCTTCGTTATTTCTTTGTAGTCTGGCTGTACATGAAAACAAAGAAAAAGATGGCTTTTGTTAAATTTTTAAATCAACGTAACAGGTTTCTGTTATGTATTTATTCGGTATTGCATCTGTAAAAAGGCCAAACACTAACAGAAAAATCGCACGTGTGAAAACATAACTCTCCAAATTACAGTAAAAGGGTCTGTTGCTGCCAAATGGTGAATACATTCAGTAGTTTCTATTACTTACGTACAGGATGCATATACAGCCTTTGGAAATGGACATTGTGGGGAAACAAAAGTGTTGTACCATACCAGTACCTGTTAACAGTCAGATCAGCTATGGGCTGTTACTGCGGGACCATTGTGCAGCTGAAAGAATGTGCTTTTATTACAAAAGAAAACAATGAGGATCATTACCTGAAGCAAAAGAAACTGACCATTGCAAACCATTTTTTGTTTTCAGATTAGTAGTTCCCGATATTATCAGCCAATATATTTTCACCTGCCTTGTTCACACAATGGCAGAATCATGAGACCTACAGAAAGAGAAATGAAGTTCAACAACACAGCACTCATTATAAAGACGGTGTAGACAGGCCAAGATATAGATTAACTAAGACGCACAAGAGCTTCCCAATGGTGGCCCTAAAATTATTTAATGCTCTACCTAAGGGTGCTCCGTCATTACGAATCGAACAATTTAGGACCAAAATTTTGTGTATACTAAAAGAACAACCCTTGTACAGCATAGAAAAATAGTTCTCTGGTGATGGAACAGTATGTACCTGAACTGCAACTCAGCGCCAATGAAAACAGCAGCAACTCCATTTTACTACATGATTGTCTTATTATTGTAATGTATATTGTAATCTAGTTCTTAAAGCTATTTTTTATAGTACCCACTTTAGTATCATAGTTTAAATTGGAAATTTTTTCATCTTGCTGCGGTAATGTTATTGTAAAATAGACGCTGTCTGTCCAGCCAAGGTTGGTGAATGACAAAGAACTGTTAATAAAAGTAATGAAGATAATATACATACATAAAAAATACCGAAGTTTGATATATGATGAAACAGGAAATTTTGGCAATATTCCGCTACACATGGGCAATGGTGGAATTTGTAAATAAACGATGCTCACAATCGAAGTAAAAAGGATGTCTTATTATTATTAAAAAAAAACTTATACAGCTGTGAAACCCACCCCCAATAAAACATAAAGTATAGTACATTCGAAATATTACTGGAGCTGAGACGGACACTTAGCGTAGTAACAGTCACATATTCCTGGTAGTATCAGTCACACATTCCTGGGCTTCTCTCAACGCAACACGAATTTTTGTGGCAACACCTGACAAACCATCGTTAACTCGTCTAATCCTATCCGTACTTCAAACATTGAATCATAGTTCATACACCTTCAGATACTTTTGCAGGGGTAAGGTTTAATTTTAGTTAATATTGATATAATCACATAAATAAAAATATGGCATGATTAATAAACAAAGTTTCCATGGGATTTCTTATGCTTTACTAGCGGCTGAAACTGCAACATCATAAAGGCATCACGTACAGAACGTCAAAATTTGCATGAGGTGTACCACATGGTTTGATATGACTAGCGTTTGAGATAGATAGGAATAACGCCATATACATTATACAGGCTGACTTTTTTATCTTTAGATAATGAAATATCTCAAAGTACGCATAGGATTAAAAGACCGAAAAATACGTGTTCAGTGGGTGCGGCGGGCGACAACTTAGAAATCTTAAACTGGAACATCCAGTTTTTATCGCAGAATCAGATTCTACGGAAAAAATACGTGACTTTTGTGTATAACACCTTTGTTCTTGTGTGATAGATGGGGCTGTAGTCGACAAATAACACAATTGCGTTCCAAAGCCTTCACCACTTTATTTCCATAAGAACAGTTATAATAAAGCACTCGCTACGCCGACCCGTCATGACTGTGTCTGACATCCTAGCACCGGATAATACGTATTTTTCAGAACTCCATTTTAGCCGAAAAAGACATAGGTGACAAAAATACATTAGATCAAAAACATAAAAGCTGCCGTGTGTGGTGAACGACTCAGTGTTTTGCAGTTTTGCTGTTTTGTAGCTGTTCTGAACATCCATTCATTATTTGACTTCATCTCATTCGTGCACGTCGTTCTTCAAGTCTTAAATACGTTCCTTCATAAACTGACTGCGTTAGTAGTTAGAATGAAAGTCGTTACAATAGAAGATAAAATTGAAATAGTTTATATTTGTGGAAAAAAGTGGCATGATGTCGATAATACTGTAACCCTCTTCCACACAGGGCGCTATCGGGCGCTTATTTTTGATGGATCATTCGACAGTTCTCCATCGAGGGAACACTTCAGCAACGAGAAAGGAACCTTCAAAGAACAGTTTCTAAACAAAATAATGAAACTGGGTTATTAGTTGCATAGAATCATAGCCCCCACATAAGAACTTGGCAACTAAGTCGTGAATCGGAAATTAGACTACCGTTTCCAGAATTTCGAAACTTTTCGTATTTCCCTCCATAAGGAACTTCGTGGTAACGATCTCCAGAACCGGGTAACATTTTCCCAGTGGTCGCTTCAGCAGATACAGAGAGACCAAAATTTCTTAGCTTGGGTATTGTATTCTTCACGAACAACGATACCATTAATAGACACAACATGCATGTAAAAAACCTGCATTGGTTACGCCAAGATGAACATCAGCCACCATGGAATGTCAATGTTTGGTATGGAACAGTTCATGACAAACTCATTAGTCTATTGTTTATCAATAGCATCTTAAACGGTGATAAATATCTAACAGTCTTCAAGGACGATCTTCTCTTCCGGTATTGCGTGCGTACCTTCAAATTCTTCAAATGGCTCTAACCACTATGGGACTTACATCTGAGGTCATCAGTCCCCTAGACTTATAATTACTTAAACCTAACTAACCTAAGGACATCAGATACATCCATGCCCGAGGCAGGATTCGAACCTGCGTACCTTCCCTTGGACTTGAGACAAACAATGTAGTTTCATTCTAATGGTTGTCCAGCGCGTTATTCTGAAGTAACACGGGAAGTATGAGATCGCATTTTCAGTCGGCGGTGGATCAGAAGAGGCGGTCCAGTGTCTTGGCTTGCTAGATCCCCAAATATTACCTCGCCTGACTTTTGTCTGTGACTTAATTGTAGAGAGGATTTTATAATGAAGTGCCAACAACGCATGATAAAATGATGCAGCGTACCACCAATGCATGTCAGAAGATAACATCGAAAACACTTTTCAGCTGCGTCGAGTCATTCCATCTGCGCATAAACAAGTGCACCGAAGTGGTCGGTGACATTTTGAGCACTTACTATGAAATAATTCTTACAAATGAGGACCCCCTTGATGAGAGGTCAGAGGACACACTTCGAAAGAGCTTTTTTCACAATTACTGATCACGTCTTTTTTCATTTTTTGATGCAGTACATTTTTCCCGTGATAATGCCGTTTTTGAACTCAATTTTATTTTCTCTCGATTATCCTACCATCTACCACGCAACGACAATAGTGTCACATACGAAGGTTACGTATTTTTTCCCGTAGTATTCTGTTCTACAACAAAAAGTGGGATGTTCTGTTTAAGATTTCAAAGTTGCCACCCGCCCCACCTCTGCGAAGGTTGATAGTCGCCTGTCAAGACTGTTGGCGTTTAGAGATTTCACGGTATTGCTTTTCGAGTTGGTCGGTATCGGACTACTGTGATACGAATACAAGTTCTGTGGGTTCAGCATGCCCATTCTCAACACCATGGGTTATGTGTTCTGTCAGGACGCCTGACATTAATTGCACCACTGTATAATGGCTTTGGAGACAAAACCGGTCGTGGTGTTTAAAGTAAAAAGTACAAATGATGCTGAAACTTTATTCAGAAACATGTAGGATCTCAAAGGCGTCCTGTACCTTACGCCCGAGAGACAGTGATCGCACTGCCGTGAAGAATCGTACAGTCATCTTACGACAGGGAATGGACCTATTTGCAGTAAGGCGTCTGACGACGACATCTGAAGCACCACGTCAGCACGGAGACCATTGTCGCGGTTTCCTTAGACCCTAGACGCGGCAACAGAGGGAGACACGTTCACCGTGGAGCGCCGAAAACAGACGCTCGATACAGGAGTCAGTGGTGATTCCGTGTGTAGCATCATGATGAACATATCCTTGCGTGAATCCTCCAAGCGGAACGAACGTTGTCAAATTACATTCGTCATCACAATGAGATTTTCACTCTGCAGCGGAGTGTGCGCTGATGTGAAACTTCCTGGCAGATTAAAACTGTATGCCGGACCGAGACTCGAACTCGGGACCTGTTCGTTTCGCGGGCAAGTGCTCTACCAACTGAACTACCCAAGCACGACTCACGCCCCGTCCTCACAGCTTTACTTCTGCCAGTACCTCGTCTCCTACCTTCCAAACTTTACAGAAGTTCTCCTGCGAACCTTGCAGGCTGTGGCTAAGCCATGTCTCCGCAATATCCTTTCTTTCAGGAGAGCTAGTTCTGCAAGGTTCGCAGGAGAGCTTCTGCAAAGTTTGGAAGGTAGGAGACGATGTACTGCCTGAAGTAAAGCTGAGGACGGGGCGTGAGTCGTGCTTGGGTAGCTCAGTTGGTAGAGCTCTTGCCCGCGAAAGGCAAAGGTCCCGAGTTCTAGTCTCGGTCCAGCACACAGTTTTAATCTGCCAGGAAGTTTCACATCAGCGCACACTCCGCTGCAGAGTGAAAATCTCATTTTGGAAAAATCTCCTAGGCTATGGCTAAGCCATGTCTCCGCAATATCCTTTCTTTCAGGAGCGCTAGTTCTGCAAGGTTCGCAGGAGAGCCTCTGTAAAGTATGGAAGGTAGGAGACGAGGTACTGGCAGAAGTAAAGCTGTGAGGGCAGGGCGTGAGTCATGCTTGGATACGGTCAGAGAGCCGATTGGCCTCTGCAATATAAAAAACTGAGTGGAAGAATCAACAAACAAACTTAACCGGAGGTCATGTGACGTCCGCAACGACCAAACACAACGATCAACGACGAAAAAAATGAAAAAAAAAGTTGGTAGAGCACTTGCCCGCGAAAGGCAAAGGTCCCGAGTTCGAGTCTCGGTCCGGCACACAGTTTTAATCTGCCAGGAAGCTTTACATTCGTCATCGTCATACGAGCCTATAAACTGGAATGATTATATGGGGCACCGTTAAGTACACTTTGCACGATCGTCTCTGGTTAGCATAGTCAGAAATTTGGTCAAAAATATTTTTGTTCTGCTGCAGTTGGTTCTGTGGCTTATCTTCGAGTTCTATTTTCAACAGTATAATGCGGGACCGCATGTTACCTGTGGTGTCCTAAACTTCCTCGATACGGAGGGTGTTCAACTATTCCTCCCTCTCATCCGCTGACTGATCCAGTAATGATAGAGGGACTGCCAAGCCACCGTTAGCCAGCTACTACGATTAGTGAACTCTGGCATAAGGTTGAATCAGCATGTAATGACATATCCTTATCTACTAAGCAGGCTTACTTCGACTTCTTGTTGCTACCACACATGTCTACTAATTATGTCAGATCTATACGTGCAGATCACCAACCAATCCTCGCTAAAATACTGTACATACCCGATAAGTAAGATATTTGAAGCTAGATTCCGTTGGGGGATGGAAATATCAAAAATCTCCCTGTTATACCTCGCTCGATGAGCAGACAGCAAAGCGGAGCACACATTTTTGGGAATACTTCGAGTGCTATCTGACTTCTTTGAAGAAAAAAATAGAATACTTGGAGACGTCCATCAGTACGACGATAAACATCTTAAAGTGAGTTTTTACGTAGTGTCACACGATTACTCACTATACGAGTATGCATGTTACAATTTATGTGTTAAGCTTCTTATGTAATGATTTTCGTTCACATTTTGTTCTTCATGTTTTATAACATCAAACCGCTATTATTAGCACCATTGATCGATTTGTTATGTATAATTACGGACAATTATTGTATTCTTTCTACGAAGCACACTGCAGTCGCTCACTGCAACCATTTCGTTTCTAAGGCTTCATATACGGGAGAACTAAAATAGATATTAATGTGAAATTTTGGTATTCAAACTGTTATTACTTGCTGGATTTCTTCAGTTATTAATTGAACTACACTCATGTAAACTTTACATCTGTCTGTTGATGGTTTTATGAATGGTACGTCAGAGGGCGTTATTTCTCTTTTTGCTGCATTTTTATATTATTATTTATATTCTTGATTTCTCGTGTTACAAAGATTGAGTTGTCTTTTACTGTTCCTTTGTCTAAAATCCTGGTCCTTCTTTTAATGAAATACATCTCATAATGTGTTATTTGAATAAAAAGGGCACTGTGAAGCCTACGTCACGTACCGAACTCTACTGCATGTGATTATAAGCTGCAAGTTCAGTTCAGAATTTGTTCGTTAACTATTATGTTCTTCTGTGCTGACGCCAAGTTAAAGCTGTAATACGTGCTCTTGTTACATGAGTCTTAAAGACATTAATATTTGGTATCTACTATACAAGTACATCACAGTTGTAATCTACTCGATGTGACTTATGCCTATGTTTTATAATATGGTCTTCACGTCCGATTTTATTTCTTAATATTCTTTAGCACTGAAGATGGTCACACTGTGACTGAAAGCGATTTGCTATGATAAATGATTTCACACCTGTAACAACCGATGCTGTCAATTTTCTTACTCACAATTCTTGTTAACAAAGTAAAATTGTGTTATTTTCTTTCCTCCCCGTTATTGAAATTGTAATGGCCAGCAGCTTATATATCGGCTTTAGTTAATAATTACCAAATTTGTGACTTAGCGCCCATATCGGTAACCTTTCCCGCTAAAGCTTCATTATTCGTTCTCGCGCTTCGTGGTATCTCATCGCACCACCACCTATCCCAAAACTCGGACATCCTCTTCCCTCGCGTGGGAATGAGTGGAGTGGTGCTTCTAAAAATCCAAACCACACATATAACTCCCACTTGATATGTTTTCCTCCTCTGGTAGAACGGATGAACACGCTCCATGGTCCCAAGGAAAACAGTAAGGCCACCATTCGCCAATGCATAATCTACTTCAGGATTATCCAAGTTTCGCAATCATTAACACAGATCACTTCAAGGTTGGTTAAGCAAAGTTTTACATCAGATCAGAAGTATTCCAGCCCAGAACGTTCTCGTCTGCAGTGATTCCTTGAGCGGACTGCAGTCAGTAGAAAAACAGTACTAGTATCGATTATTTACTTACGACTACTGAAACTTCTACACTGAAGCGCCAAACAAACTGGTAAATTCACGCGTATTCAAATACAGAGATATGTAAACAGGCAGAATACGGCACTGCGGTCGGTAAAGTCTTTATAAGGCAACAAGTGTTTGGTGCAACTGTTAGATCGGTTACAGCTGCTGCAATAGGTGATTAATAAGATGCAATTGAGTTTGAACTTGGAGTTATAGTCTGCGCACGAGCTATGGGACACAACATCTCCGAGGTAGCGACGAAATGGGGATTTTCCCGTACGACCATTTCACAAGTGTACCGTCACTGTCAAGAGTCCGGTAAAACATCAAATCTCCGACGTCGCTGCGGCCGGAAAAAGATCCTGCAAGAACGAGACCAACGGCGACTGAAGAGAACCGTTCAACGTGACAGAAGTGCAGCCCTTCCGGAAATTGCTGCAGATTTCAATGCTGGGCCATCAACAAGCGTCAGCGTATATCCAGTCAAAGAAACATCATCGATATGGGCTTTCAGAGCCGAAGGGCCATTCGTGTACCCTTGATGAGTGCTCGATACAAAGCTTTACGCCTCGCCTGGGCACTTCAACACCGACATTCGAGTGTTGATGACTGGAAACATGTTGCCTGGTCGGACGAGTCTCGTTTGAAATTGTATCGAGAAGATGGACGTGTACGGGTATGGAGACAACCTCATGAATCCATGGACCCTGCATCTCAGGAGGGGACTGTTCCAAGCTGTTGGAGGCTGTGTAATGATGTGGGGCGTGTGCAGTTGGCGTGATATGGGACCCTGACACGTCTAGATACGACTCTGACACGTGACACGTACGCAAGCATCCTGTCTCATCATCTGCATCCGTTCATGCCCATTGTGCATTCCGAAGGACTTGGGCATTTCCAACAGGACAATGGGACACCCCATACGTCCAGAACTCCTACAGTGTGGTTCCAGGAACACTCTTCTGAGTTTAAACGCATCCGCTGACCACCAAACCCCCTGAACATAAACATTATTGAACATATCTGGGTTGCCTTGCAACGTGCTGTTCGGAAGAAATCTCGCACTCTTACGGATTTATTTTTGTGGTGTCACCGCCAGACACCACACTTGCTAGGTGGTAGCCTTTAAATCGGCCGCGGTCCGTTAGTATACGTCGGACCCGCCTGTCGCCACTGTCAGTGATTGCAGACCGAGCGCCGCCACACGGCAGGTTTAGAGAGACTTCCTAGCACTCGCCCCAGTTGTACAGCCGACTTTGCTAGCGATGGTTCACTGACAAATTACGCTCTCATTTGCCGAGACGATAGTTAGCATAGCCCTCAGCTACGTCATTTGCTACGACCTAGCAAGGCGCCATTATCAATTGCTATTTATCTTGTGATGCATGTACCGTCAGACCGATGTTCACCAATTATGGATTAAAGTTAAGTATTCCAGCAGCTACGTACTTTTCTTGCTAGTATAATTACTTTACCTGTTCCAGATCTCACGCCAGCCTGCGTGTGCTTTAACGCGTGCCTTTCGGCTACCTCCTAGTGGCTTGACTGTCTTGCCAAGTCACAACAATTTTGTCAATTCCCTCCAGCACTACTTCAGACATTAGTCGAGTCCGTGCCACGTCGTGTTGCGGAACTTCTGCGTGCTCGCGAGGGCCCTACGTTATATTAGGCATTTTCTTTTACTGTTCAGTGTATAATTTTCCTACAGAGGCAAAGCCGTTTGATAATACCAGGCAACAAGCTTGGCGACAGGTCGTGTAAAGATACAACCATAACGGCTACATTAGATCTGGGAAATGAAGTGGCAATTTCAATTCGAACGTCACGAAAAGGAGCCATCATCTTACGTCACTTACGCGTGTACCACCCAAGACTCACATAAACATTCATCCAGCGACAAGCGGTCCCTCCCCAGCCGGTTTACATGTGGAGTGGCACTGTCGCTGGTTCATATAGTCGTAGCGTGCGTCGCCCTAGCGTGTCTGTGATGTGGATTGAAGCAGGATACATTGTTACCGCAGCTACTAGCCGCTAGCCGACAACGCAACAGTTGATGACCGCATTCTACACTTTTTACGAGAACGTGAACATTATAACGAAACTCTCTGCATCAGTGCAGGAGGCGGGGAGCGGATAAAATGCCTCTCGCTGCAATTCTTGCCCCTGGGGTGCACTCTACCCCTGAACCAAGGCACACGATGACTTCGTAACTCTGCAAATCCAGATACAATCCGTGTCTTTTACTCTGCCGACATATTAGTAAAGCTTTAAGACCGCGCGCGCTTTCGTGCTAGAGTGGTCGGGGGGGGGGGGGGGGGGGGAAGGGAGGGAGGAAGGGGGAAGTCATGTCTCACGTCACTGGTGCTAGTCCCAATGGAGCGGAGGAGCCTCCTTCTACGTGCTGGCCTGTCATTTTTGTTAAATGAAGTTATTTTTTCATCACATCCAAGAGGATGGAGGGAATGGTAACATCGTAGTTAAATTCTTTCATGCATTCATCGCCGGCCGGCCGGGGTGGCCGAGCGGTTCTAGGCGCTACAGTCTAGAACCGCGCGACCGCTACGGTCGCAGGTTCGAATCCTGCCTCGGGCATGGATGTGTGTGACGTCCTTAGGTTAGTTAGGTTTAAGTAGTTGTAAGTCTACGGGACTGATGACCTCAGCAGTTAAGTCCCATAGTGCTCAGAGCCATTTGAACCATCATCATCGCCTTCTTAAATGAATAGCCATTTATTGCAGTGAAGATTGCACACTTAGTTAAAATAAACGGAAAAAGCATCGAAAAGGTGCGAGCTCTGTGATGGAGGCGAAACACCACTTCAGGCGGCGCTGTTACTCTTGCAGCCTCATTCTCCAGTGGACAAGGCACTCTGTCCTGGAGCCGTTACGCCAGCAGAGGCAATTTGCCGGCCGTCCGTACTCGCTCTTCAGGCTGTATTAATGGCCCTGTCCTCTGGCAGCGTTGTCGTTTCCAGAGCAAGCAAGCAATCTCCTGGCTCTTCAGGGACGCGACATGTGCCGCCATGTTTCTAGTTTCTCTCGTACTCTCTAAAAGCACTTCATGGTCCGTGATCAGAACACCCTCGTACGCAGGTTCGGCAATCTCCTGGAACATAGAGCTCAGGTACAGCTCGTTTCTGCGTGACTGGCAGATACGTCACCTTAGTAGTCAAAGTATGTGCAGTGCCTTGTAATATGCAGTATTAGTATTACTCACACGTGCCACTCACCCCAGTTGTAAGATTGGGTGAGAAATTCCAATTTTGCTTAATGCTCGAAGTTTGCGATTCGCAGTATCACAGAGGAGATTCGCTTGTCACCAGTCGTCAAAAGTAAACAAGATTAGGCTGTCACATGGTGAGAACATACCTTGCTGGGCAGCAGACTAGGTATTAGGAAGCAGACAGTAGTTCTGAAGAGGGGAGTGGACAGTGTGCGAACTGTTTCACGAGTGGGGAAGGAGAGACAAAAGCTTGACGACATCAACAACATGAAGCAACTACAGTCCACGGAATTACGTAATGTACTATTACGGACCCAAATTGAGAGCGATGACTGTACGGAGGAACTTGCTAGTCATATTGATTGTGCGAATCAAAGCATGCTTGCAAATACATTATTGGCCAATAAAATTGCTACACCATGAAGATGACGTGCTACAGACGCGAAATTTAACTGACAGGAAGAAGATGCTGTGATATGTAAATTATTAGCTTTTCAGAGCATTCACACAAGGTTGGCGCCGGTGGCGACACCTACAACGTGCTGACATGAGGAACGTTTCCAACCGATTTCTCATACACAAACAGCAGTTGACCGGCGTTGCCTGCTGAAACGTTGTTGTGATGCCTCGTGTAAGGAGAAGAAAAGCGTACCATCACGTTTCCGACTTTGATAAAGGTCGGATTGTAGCCTATCGCGATTGCGGTTTATCGTATCGCGACATTGCTGCTCGTGTTGGTCGAGATCCACCGATTGTTAGCAGAATATGGAATCGGTGGGTTCAGGAGGGTAATACGGAACGCCGTGCTTGATCCCAACGGCCTCGAATCACTAGCAGTCGAGATGACAGGCATCTTATCCGCATGGCTGTAACGAATCGTACAGCCACGTCTCGATCCCTGTGGCAACAGATGGCGACGTTTGCAAGACAACAACCATCTGTACGAACAGTTCGACGACGTTTGCAGCAGCATGGACTATCAGCTAGGAGACTATAGCTGCGGTTACCCTTGACGCTGTGTCAGAGACAGGAGCGCTTGCAATGGTGTACTCAACGACGAACCTGGGTGAACGAATGGCAGAATGTCGTTTTTTCGGATGAACCCAGGTTCTGTTTACAGCATCATGATGATCGCATCTGTGATTGTCGACATCGGTGAACGCACCTTGGACGCGTTTATTCGTCATCGCCATACTGGCGTATCACCCGGCGTGATGGTATGGGTTGCCATTGGTTACACGTTCCGGTCACCTCTTGTTCGCATTGACGGCACTTTGAACAGTGGACGTTACATTTCAGATGTGTTACGACCCGTGGCTCTACCCTTCATTTGATCCCTGCGAAACCCTACATTTCAGCAGGATAATGCGCGACCGCATGTTGCAGGTCCTGTACGGGCCTTTCTGGGTACAGAAAATGTTCGACTGCTGCCCTGGCCAGCACATTCACCAGATCTCTCACCAACTGAAAACGTCTGGTCAATGGGGGACGAGCAACTGGCTCGTCACAATACGCTAGTCACTACTCTTGATGAACTGTGGTATCATTTTGAATCTGCATGGGCACATGTACCTGTACACGCCATCTAATCTCTGTTTGACTCAATGCCCAGGCGTATCAAGGCCGTTATTACGGCCAGAGGTGGTTGTTCTGGGTACTGATTGCTCAGGATCTATGTACCCAAATTGCGTGAAAATGTAATCACATATCAGTTCTAATATAATATATTTGCCCAATGAAAACCCGTTTATCATCTGCATTTCTTCTTGGTGTAGCAATTTTAATGGCCAGTAGTGTATATCTACTGGAGAGGTCAGAGGGAAATTTCATAAAGGATTAGAAGTAAGTTGTGACTGTTGTTGGCAACTCTAGTTTCTCTATTAATTGTCTACTAAGGGATCCGAGAACTTCACAAAACATAATTCTTACTGTACCTTTTTTCTTATTTGCAATTTTTAATGATTACTTTGGCACTATGTGTATAGATTTGCAACGGAATATCTTTCTCGTTGACAATCATTCGGAGTACACAAACTAGAATAACTTTGCCCTTGCCATAAACAAAATCAACCATCACACCGGACGAAAAGTTGAAGTTACGCATTTAAGATGATGTGGAAAGCAGATCGGTATATGCAAACATTTTGAACAGTCTTAGTCAACTCTTCTTTCTCGTACTGACGAAGTGATCACAATTTCTTTGCATACAGCAGGATGAAGTGCTTTCCTTGTAATTCATATGACATTTCATGACAAAGATGCTCAATTTTATATATTCATGCATTACTTCTCTTTGCTGACGCCTTCAGTGGTCATAACAGTGATTCTTGCAGCTCCAGCAAACAGAACCATTTTCAGTGAGCATCCTTACTTCCGGGTCACTTTCTCTACGAACGCTGTAAATTTTTGTTAAAAACTGAAATGTATTCCTACGTCGCGACTGACCACTTCAGGTGTTAGTCGTCGTCAAGTGAGAGAGTATGTATTTGGTGTTCTCTTGCAGTCGCTTGTCAATGACCTCTAAGGTCAAAACCTTGCAGTCGTTATTTAAAAATAAGTATTAATTTTACATTTTATTTCTGGCAGAAGTACTTCCCCTCTACCGTTGTAAGACAGTAGAGCACAGAATCCATTGTAGTTATACGACAGTTGTTATTTGTCCTCTGTTAGCTGACTAATCCCTCGTTATTTATCAGTATTGCCTAAGTGTCATCTCAGCAGTACACACTCTTCACATATTCACACTATTCTTATATTTTCCTACTAAAACTTCATTAACAATCAATGTGCATAGGAGAGCAATGAACGGCGTCAGTCGTCGTGTAAAGTTTTCATTTCATGTGAATGTAAGACGTAATATCAGTGCAGCACTGAATTATACTGCCACTTCCTTTTCGTCTCATTTATCCTTCTGTCTGCGTGGGCAGTCCGGTAGTGGTGCTTCTCGTATTTTGTACTCATACCAACTCACTACTGCGAATAATGCATCGATGCGGTTACATCTGAGTAATACACTAACACCTCCACTGCGCGCCCTGAAGCTTGGAAGATCGCTACACAAATGGCACTTATCCGTCTAGACTCAAATTCCTTATGCAAGTCAGATATTTATCTTCAATGAAAAAGACTACGGTTACAAATATAATTAATTTCAGTACAGGCAGAGGGATGTATAACATTTTGATAGTGCTGTTTCCCCTTGACGTCATGCAACTGACGTCAGCGGACCCTGTGAATGTGAGCAGCTCTGAGTGACGACAAACATAAATTCCCGCCTGGTACATATACCGTTCGGTACACATTTCCCTCCAGTGGAGCGGACAATGCTCTCTGATGACTGAAGCGTGTGTGGGCGCCAGCGTAGGTCGTCGCTCTCCGTGTGGGGTAAAAGCCTGTGGGGGAGGTCGACATACGAACACAGTAGCTCACGTCACTGCGAAGTACGTCAGCGGTGTGAAACGCTACAAGCTGGCTGTCAACTTTACATTCGCTGCAATAGTCGCAGTGTTCGTTTGTCGTTCTACTTATTTCTTCCTGACATTCGTATTACTGACACCACAAAAAATGAACTGCAGTATAGTCTAATGTTTAAAACTTCCAACTATTAAGCAGACCTTTGTACTTTGTAGACGCTAGTCTGTTACCTGACGAAGTGTGAAAACGGTTCGTAACAACAGGATAACTGCAATTTCTCTGCTTTTCACATTTAAAAAGAAAGTGTTATAACCTGAAACCATGGTCAGAGCCACTAACATATCGAAAGGGAACATTAATTGTGAGCTTCTTTGTGGATATTAACAGTTGCATAATAGATTTTAAATATTTCTGAATTATTTTCGAGTAAAGTTAGATGAAATAATTTGTTTTTAATTTTTTCCCCAACGCCGTCGTACTGCTGTGACGGTTCTAGATATCACCGATATCGCTGTTATTGACATAAAATCATCTATCTAACAATACGTCGTTTCCAAAATATTTCATTTGATCGCAGAGACATTCTGTTCTATAATAGGCACTTGCGGATGCGAAGAAATGAGAGTAAGTGTGGCGGCGTGTTCACGATATTAGTGGATCAATTTTTTCCTCGGATTACTCTGTCGTCTCAGGCTTTCCGTACAGTTTTCCGGTTTGAGGCAATATTTCTCTGTAGTTACCGGGCCCCCTGTGAATGGGACAGTTACATATGTATGAATTGGCGCCCTTCCATGAAACGGAAATAGCGCAGCTACGATGGCTGCAGACGGGATTGTTTTGGACGACTAACCGCTCACGTCCGCTGCTGTGTCGTTACACGCACAATGAGCTAGCTAGAATAGGGCAAGGGGAGAAACAGGAGTGCTCCCTCAGACGTGAGGTCGCGGTGCCAGAGTACGCCGGCGGCGACCTGGTGACTGGTCTCCGGAATTAGTTCCGGTGACAGACCGAGCGGCTGTAACAGTACAACCAACTTTGCCGATGGACTTGTACCTGATTCATGTACAGAGTGTTAAATGCAAAATATGTCAGTAGTGTTCTGGTGGCTAGTTCTCTCAACAAAATGTCTTTAGCGAGAAACCTCGAATTTCGCCATCACATTCACACCGCCCCGCTATAAAAACAGTTTTGCCCAGTGGGAAGTGCGTTGTCAGTTCCTGAACGACTAAACTTCATACAAAGAGGCCACTTCCATGCCCTTTAAACAACCGATGAGCCAAGAGGAATAAAGCTACAAGGAATTGAGATGGAAAGTTAAGTCCCGTCTAACTGAAATGTGATGCATAGTGGTACCTTGCAAATATTGATACTCTTCAGGATGCGTATCTTTGTGACCTTCAAATGTATGTGTAGTAAATGTGTGGTACACAAGTCAATAAAGTGACGCCAAAATAGTGCCTCACAAAATGTTTTAAAGAGCCAATTCATGTTACCTGAAGGGGACTTGGCTGAAAAGAGGGAAGTGGAAAGCATGTCATGTAATTCTAGAATAATTCTGATTATCTCTTAGAGAAGTCTACTTCTCACACAACGTAACACACCGTTTCAGTGATCATATGGTGCCCCTCTCGTATGCTTACGAACTCTGCATGCATTGCTGGGTCATCACTCCTAAGCTTCGGCGGGGAACATACCATGAAACTTTCTGAGATACTGCGCTTGGTAACTTCGTTACTCACTACAGCCGAAGTTTTGGTTTCAAGTCCGATGCAGCACATTTGCTAGAATATTCAGCGATACTCGGCTGCCAACTTTTGAGATTTGGTAATTCTTCCGCTCTACATATCACACACCGGCAAGAAAAGTGACACAAGTCGAAAACGGCCATTTTTAGTTTGTCACTGAAAATTACCTGTGAAGTACCACGTCGTGCACAAAAAATTTGAAGGAAGCTTATACTACTTCACTATAATTTTATAGAATTAATTCTTTAACGTGAATTTCCTGAAAAGTATTGCATTTTTGGATTTTCACTGTTCTTGCCTTATGTTACAATTAATTCTGTGCTAGGGACTGACACATAAAGTTAGGACCTGTGGCGTGTGTGATCTTTTAACAGGAAATTAAACCTTTCCCAGCGGCTTGGATGACCTCCTCTCATCGTGAGGAGATAATTTTAGCTAGGTTGCGTATTGGGCGCTGTCGTTTTAGCCATCGCCATTTGTTAAGTGGCGATTCTCCCACCGCATTGTGTTCATTGTCATCGGCCTTTGACGATTCCCCATTTTCTGTCAGAATGCATTTTTTAAACGACTTACGTTGTAATTTACGTTTGCTGTCTTAGTTGTCGGCTGTTTTAGCGAACGACACGCGGGCTGTCGAGCGATTTTTTTTTCCGTCGTAGCAAACATTTAATCTTTGGTTCGGGACCTCCGTTGTCTCTATGGCTTATTTTACAGACCTTTCTTCAAGAGAAAGTCCCTGTTTATAGCTGTCTTTCCTTCCGTCGATTGTCGCATTCGGGAGGACGACGGTTCAATCCCGTCTCCGGCCATCCTGATTTAGGTTTTCCGTGATTTCCCTAAATCGCTTCAAGCAAATGCCGGGGTGGTTCCTTTGAAAGGGCACGGCCGATTTCCTTTCCCATCCTTCCCCCATCCGAGCTTGCGCTCCGTCTCTAATGACCTCATTGTCGACGGGACGTTAAACATTAATCTCCTCCTCCTTCCGTCGATTGGCCTTAACGTGTAGTCGCTTTCAACTCCTTTTTCGTCTTCGTGTTCTACGGTTGTGGCATGAGCGTGTATGACCTTAGTTGTTTTTGCCTCCTAAAACTCACTCTTGTGTTTTGTAAATGTTGTAGATTATTCTTAACTGTCTCTTGTGTAGCTCCCCCTCTTCCTAGGATTGTGAACATCTCATTTTCTCTTGGTCCACAAATGCTAGAAAAATATCCTGATATTTCTTCAATCTGTCATTCACTACCAAGCACCATGTCCGAATTGCTTCTCCGCTACATTTACCCTTTCTGAAACCAAACTGATCTTCGTCGTCTTCAAGTTTTCCTTATATTCTTATGCATATTACCACGATAGCCGGGGCTGGTCGTTTAGTGACACTTGCGTTTCTCGAAAGGTTCGCGGGACTGAATCCCGGTTGCATTACGGAATATTTCTCTCTGTGTTTAACGTAGCAAAAGTGAGATTGTGGCTCCGTCAACAAAGTCAAACATTCTACAGTGAAGGTATCAACAAATTGGTCTCTCCTTGGGAGAATTGTATTGGTCCCCAGGGTAACTATGTTGAGAAATAAATATATAGACATGAATAAAAAATTTGCATAAAAATTCGGAGCATTACTTTTCAACAACGCCCTCATAGTACCATTCTAGACTCCTCAGCACACCACGTTCTTCAGGGGTTCGCAATCACGCTGTTACCGCATATTTTCCAGTGGTATCTAACAACCTTCCCGTAGATCACAGTCATTCTCGTTTGTTAACTATAGGGATCAAGAAATAAATGGCCTTGGTCCATCTATTATTCATTAGTCTGCTTGCGAGTTCCAGTGTATTCCATTTTCATCACAGTCATAATTATATATTCAACTCCTATATGTTTAGTGATTCATTTACTTACTTTGCTGTATTTAATAGAAATTTCCAATATGCATAACTGCATTGCTCACCGAGGGGTCTGGTTTTGAGTACTTTCCATTTAGGGAGTCCATGTTTCACTGTCATGAATCAAAACTTGTAGTACACACTGAATGTAAATTTTAGTTAACAAAAAAAAGGCAAGTTTTGCTTTGCTATTTTACTTTTGTTCTCCTGTCTTTTGTGCTCTAAATAGAAAAGTCTTATCATCTGCATTTATCTCTTCATTATTTTTTGTATAGTTTTTATTTCTGTATTTTTATGATATTTTATTCTTATTTTGACTTTCAAGTCTGTTGTCAAATTTGCTTTAAGTTCCGCCATTCGTTGTTGCGGACTTCATTTGCACAACAGACAAACGGTACAGTGTCATGACCAAAGCGAAGTGGTTAAGGTATGTTACGTTGACAGGTTTTATTTCCTTCGTTCTGCCAGTTAAAGATCTGAAAGCCTCCTCTGGGACCGCAGAAGACATTTTAAGGAATTCCCTTTCCTGAGTCCTGGCAGTTCTAAATTATTTTCTCTCCTCCGAAATATAAGGGACGATCGAAGTGTTTCCGTTCGAGGGCGTTGCTGCAATTTATATGCAACGTAGCGCGACTTCGAGGCCGGGATATAAGCACCGACATGTAGGCAAGAGATTAGTATGGCATTCGTGTCTTTCCGACATGTGTGCGGTAAATGCGGAAACACGAACTACGGCGACGTAACTACGAAATGCGCCCAAACACGAGCAGCCTTCTGTTATTCTCGTCTTAGCTGCCGAAGGACAAACAATGGTAGATATCTATCGGAGAAAGAAGAATGTTTATGGGACAGCACGTCTGTCTAAAACCATCGTTGTGGAATGGTGCGCCAAATTCCCAGCTGGTTGCGATTCGAATCAAGACTCCGGTCGACCTGGCAAGCCAGTCTCATCCAAATCACAAATCTGATAACTCCAACTAAAGTGGGAAACACTCGAGCACCCGCGCTATAGTCATGATCATTCCCTGTGCGATTATCACGCCTTTGTTTCCTTAAAACGTTGAAGCGTCGATGATTCCTCTCGCACAAGGATGTCCAGAAGGCAGTTACGGACTTCTTCCGCAGCAGGTTCAAAAATGGGAGCACTATGGGACTTAACATCTGAGGTCATCAGTCCCCTAGAACTTAGAACTACTTAAACCTAACTAACCTAGGACATCATACACACCCATGTCCGAGGCAAGATTCGAACCTGCGACCGTAGCGCTTCCGCAGCAGGACACAGTGGTTTGCCAAACCGGTACCCTTAAGCTGGTGCGTCAGTGGAATGACTGCCTTAAAGCTAACGGCGATTTTGTGTGATTAGCATACCGATTCTGGACGGTATGGCTTTCTAAGGGAAACTTTTTCACCGAGCGAGGTGGCACAGTGATTAGCACACTGGGCTAGTACTCCGGAGGACGACGGTTCAAACCCGTCTTCGGCCATTCTGATTCAGATTTTCCGTAATTTCCCCAAATCGCTTCTGGCAAATGCGGTGACCCTTTGAAAGGGCATGACCGATTTTCCGGTTCTTCCCTAATCCAAGCTTGTGCTCCGTATCTAATGACAGCATTGTCGACGGTACGTTACACACTAATTTCCTCCTCCTCCTCCTCCTCCTCCTCCTCCTCCTCCTCCTCCTCCAACAGGAACTTTCCGATGGCCGCCTTACATATTGGAAGTTACAGCACTAATGGTGTTCTGTAGTACAACGACGTGAGTCAAATCCACACATTGTTTCTCAAGTGCTATTACTACAGATTTTGTTGAAAGTGAATCAAAAGGCTTCTGAATATCTACGTACTGAGCGATAATGGTATTCGTTGTTTGGATCTGCAGTTCTCCTCGGGACATGAAAATGGTGAGTTCTACTGCATTTTCTTCAAATGACGGCTTCTTCCTTTGCTTGGCGAAAAACCAATATTTTTCCATGCTATATGTTTCTATCTTGGACATTAAACAGGACGGCTGAAAGGGTTGCAGTCCTTTTCTTATGTCATTATCATTATTATTATTGTCATTGTTGTATATTGTACAATAGTGCTGTAGTTGGTTACGTAAGATAAACAAAGTGATCTAAAGTATCTTCACAGCTGTTAACGAACATTTATGTGGGTTGTGTTCACCGTTCGCTTTGATGACGACCTGAACTCAGCTGGGGACACGTTCTATGAGATGTCTGAATTTCTGTGGAGAAACTGCAGCCCAGTCTTCCTCAAAAGAGGAAACCACAGAAGATAGTGATGTTGGACTTTGGGGTCTGGAGGGAAGTCGACGTTCTATTATCCATTCTAACATTTTATCCATCGGGTACAGGTCAGGACTGTTGATACATAACTCCATTTCAGGAAAGTTATCATCCAAAAGCTCTTTATGACAGGGCGCCTTGTTATGCTGATGCAATCATCATATCAGAACTGTTCCTCAACTCAATAAGGGGACCACTCGCGAACCACGAAAAGAACCTACATGCCGTAACATCACCTTCGCCGTACTGCACTATTGGCACACACATAGATTGATAGCAGGTAATGTTCTCCAGTCACTCGCCAAACCCAGTCTTCTGTCGGATGTAACGCAAATTATAGCGTGGTTCATCACTCTAAATCACTCGTTCCCAGTCATCCGCTGTCCAGTGGCCTTGCTCTTCACGCCACCTCCAGCATCGCTTAGTACTGACTAAAGAAATGTGTGGCTTAGGAGCTGTTCGACCACTGTTCCCCACTCTTTGTAACTCCCTATGAATAGTCATTGTGTCAGGTGTACTAAAACTAAACTCCTCCCGAACAGACCTTGATGGCCCAACGGTACCGACCGGCCGTAGTATCATCCTACGTCCAAAGGCATCACTGGATGCACATATGGAGCGGCATGTGCTCAGCACACCGCTCTCCCGGCCCTATGTCAGTTTCCGAGACCGGAGCCGCTACTTCTCCATCAAGTAGCCCTCAGTTTGCCTCACAAGGGCTGAGTGCAGCTCGCTTGCCAACAGCGCTCAGCATACCGGATGGTCACCCATAGAAGAGCTAGCCCAGTTCGAAAGTGCTTAACTTCGGGGATCTGACGGGAACCGATGTTACCACTATGGAAAGGCTGTTGGCGCTAGATGTGTTACTGCAGAGTTATTGGAACTCACGGTGATTCCTTCTGCTGATTTCATTCGATTTTTATAGCCATCTCCACAGTGCGGGACAGTACCTGTCCGACAGTTCGTCTGCCTGGTCTTCGCCTGGCGGTGGCTCTTCGATTTCAGTCACATCACCAACAGTGGGGACGTCGGCAACTTTAGAAGCGTTAAAATGTCCCTGACGGATTTGTTACCCAGCTGATATCCAATAACAAGCCCACGCTGGAAGTCACTGAGCCCTCCAGAGTGACCCACTCTGCTGTTACCGCTTCTATACTGACAGCACAGTGCTCTCCGCCTCATTTTATACTGGGGGGTAAGCCTCTCGTGATATCTAGTGCTCTACTCTGCATTGCATAGGTACAGGTATACTTTTTTTGGTCATACAGTAAATGTGACCCAGCACGTGAATGAACAGGTAATAGTTCAAATAATACATACATAGTAAAGGGAATAGTTATTGGCCCAGACTAAGAATGCTGCAAAAAAGATGACAGAATTCATAAGGTTCCGGTACTGACTCACTGACTCACTTCTGCGAAGTAGCATCAGAATGTAAATTCAGAATAAGCTCAAAGAAACCTTGTCAGTACTCAGACCCTAAGCTCAAACAAACCTTGTCAGTACTCAGACTCTCTGGAGATGAGACGCATCTGCAGTTTACAAGGGGAACTGAGGCTTCAGAAGCTGTAGCAGTGGTTCCACAAGGTCAAGCCTTTTTTTTTTTTTTTTTCTCATCAGTCTACTGACTGGTTTGATGCGGCCCGCCACGAATTCCTTTCCTGTGCTAACCTCTTCATCTCAGAGTAGCACTTACAACCTACGTCCTCAATTATTTGCTTGACGTATTCCAATCTCTGTCTTCCTCTACAGTTTTTGCTCTCTATAGCTCCCTCTAGTACCATGGAAGTCATTCCCTCATGTAAGTCATTCCCTCATGTCTTAGCAGATGTCCTATCATCCTGTCCCTTCTCCTTATCAGTGTTTTCCACATATTCCTTTCCTCTCCGATTCTGCGTAGAACCTCCTCATTCCTTACCTTATCAGTCCAGCTAATTTTCAACACTCGTCTATAGCACCACATCTCAAATGCTTCGATTCTCTTCTGTTCCGGTTTTCCCACAGTCCATGTTTCACTACCATACAATGTTGTACTCCAGACTTACATCCTCAGAAGTTTCTTCCTCAAATTAAGGCCGGTTTTTTATATTAGTAGACTTCTCTTGGCCAGAAATGCCATTTTTGTCATAGCGAGTCTGCTTTTGATGTCCTCGTTGTTCCGTCCGTCATTGGTTATTTTACTGCCTAGGTAGCAGAATTCCTTAACGTCATTGATTTCGTGACCATCAATCCTGATGTTAAGTTTCTCGCTGTTCTCATTTCTACTACTTCTCATTACCTTCGTCTTTCTCCGATTTACTCTCAAACCATACTGTGTACTCATTAGACTGTTCATTCCGTTCAGTAGATCATTTAATTCTTCTTCACTTTCACTCAGGATAGCAATGTCATCAGCGAATCGTATCATTGATATCCTCTCACCTTGTATTTTAATTCCACTCCTGAACCTTTCTTTTATTTCCATCATTGCTTCCTCGATGTACAGATTGAAGAGTAGGGGCGAAAGGCTACAGCCTTGTCTTACACCCTTCTTAATACGAGCACTTCGTTCTTAATCGCCCACTCTTATTATTCCCTCTTGGTTGTTGTACATATTGTATAAGACCCGTCTCTCCCTATAGCTTACCCCTACTTTTTTCAGAATCTCGAACAGCTTGCACCATTTTATATTGTCGAACGCTTTTTCCAGGTCGACAAATCCTATGAAAGTGTCCTGATTTTTCTTTAGCCTTGCTTCCATTATTAGTCGTAACGTCAGAATTGCCTCTCTCGTCCCTTTACTTTTCCTAAAGCCAAACTGATCGTCACCTAGCGCATTCTCAATTTTCTTTTCCATTCTTCTGTAAATTATTCTTGTAAGCAGCTTCGATGCATGAGCTGTTAAGCTGATTGTGCGATAATTCTCGCACTTGTCAGCTCTTGGCGTCTTCGGAATTGTGTGGATGATGCTTTTGCGAAAGTCAGATGGTTTATCGCCAGACTCATATATTCTACACACCAACGTGAATAGTCGTTTTGTTGCCACTTCCCCCAATGATTTTAGAAATTCTGATGGAATGTTATCTATTTCTGCCTTATTTGACCGTAAGTCCTCCAAAGCTCTTTTTAAATTCCGATTCTAATACTGGATCCCCTATTTCTTCTAAATCGACTCCTGTCTCTTCTTCTATCACATCAGACAAATCTTCACCCTCATACAGGCTTTCAATGTATTCTTTCCACCTATCTGCTCTCTCCTCTGCATTTAACAGTGGAATTCCCGTTGCACTCTTAATGTTACCACCGTTGCTATTAATGTCACCAAAGGTTCTTTTGACTTTCCTGTATGCTGAGTCTGTCCTTCCGACAATCATATCTTTTTCGATGTCTTCACATTTTTCCTGCAGCCATTTCGTCTTAGCTTCCCTGCACTTCCTATTTATTTCATTCCTCAGCGACTTGTATTTCTGTATTTCTGATTTTCCCGGAACATGTTTGTACTTCCTCCTTTCATCAATCAACTGAAGTATTGCTTCTGTTACCCATGGTTTCTTCGCAGCTACCTTCTTTGTACCTATGTTTTCCTTCCCAACTTCTGTGATGGCCCTTTTTAGAGATGTCCATTCCTCTTCAACTGTACTGCCTAAGCGCTATTCCTTATTGCTGTATCTATAGCGTTAGAGAACTTCAAGCGTATCTCGTCATTCCTTGTACTTCCGTATCCCACTTCTTTGCGTATTGATTCTTCCTGACTAATGTCTTGAACTTCAGCCTACTCTTCATCACTACTATATTGTGATCTGAGTCTATATCTGCTCCTGGGTACGCCTTACAATCCAGTATCTGATTTCGGAATTTCTGTCTGACCATGATGTAATCTAACTGAAATCTCACCGTATCTCCTGACCTTTTCCAAGTATACCTCCTCCTCTTGTGATTCTTGATCAGGGTATTCGCTATTACTAGCTGAAACTTGTTACAGAACTCAATTAGTCTTTCTCCTCTTTCATTCCTTGTCCCAAGCCCATATTCTCCTGTAACTTTTTCTTCTGCTCCTTCCCCTACAACTGCATTCCAGTCGCCCATGACTATTAGATTTTCGTCCCCCTTTAGATACTGCATTACCCTTTCAATATCCTCATACACTTTCTCTATCTGTTCATCTTCAGCTTGTGACGTCGGCATGTATACCTGAACTATCGTTGTCGGTGTTGGTCTGCTGTCGATTCTGATTAGAACAACCCGGTCACTGAACTGTTCACAGTAACACACCCTCTGCCCTACCTTCCTATTCATAACGAATCCTACACCTGTTATACCATTTTCTGCTGCTGTTGATATTACCCGATACTCATCTGACCAGAAATCCTTGTCTTCCTTCCACTTCACTTCACTGACCCCTACTATATCTATATTGAGCCTTTGCATTTCCCTTTTCAGATTTTCTAGTTTCCCTACCACGTTCAAGCTTCTGACATTCCACGCCCCGACTCGTAGAACGTTATCCTTTGGTTGATTATTCAATCTTTTTCTCATGGTAACCTCCCCCTTGGCAGTCCCCTCCCGGAGATCAGAATGGGGGACTATTCCGGAATGTTTTGCCAATGGAGAGATCATCATGACACTTCTTCAATTTCAGGCCACATGTCCTGTGGATACACGTTACGTGTCTTTAATGCAGTGGTTTCCATTGCCTTCTGCATCCTCATGTCGTTGATCATTGCTGATTCTTCCGCCTTTAGGGGCAATTTCCCACCCCTAGGACAAGAGAGTGCCCTGAACCTCTATCCGCTCCTCCGCCCTCTTTGACAAGACCGTTGGCAGAATGAGGCTGACTTCTTATGCCGGAAGTCTTCGGCCGCCAATGCTGATTATTTATCAAAATTTAGGCAGTGGCAGGGATCGAACGCGGGACCGAAGACGTTTTGATTATGAATCAAAGACGCTACCCCTAGACCACGGGTCAAGCTTTAAGGGCGTAGAACTACGATAAACATATAATGGAAACCACTCAGCACGAAAGATCCCGACGTTGGGGAGTATACTGCGAGAGCATGGAGAACAGATCAGACTGTCCTGTATTGGCGATGAAGAGACACAATAAGGTGAGCCCAAACCTCCATTGGCAAACTTGCAGAGCTCTAGGAGTATTAGATCTCTATGGGAAATTGTAAGACCACACAAATAACGCGATCACGACAGAGAGATGTAACACTATAGTGCACGACAAACAAATAAATGGTGACAAAATTGTTACAGCTAACAAACCTGGCATTGCTGTACGTCAGATGAAAGATCAAGCATGCATCTTCATCGATGTGCGAGTGTGACGCGAACATTAACGATAAGGCGGTTCAGAACAAATTCAAGTACTAGTATGTATCGAGGTAAGTGGAATGCATAAAGTGAAAACTGAAGAGCGCCCTATTTAGAACACCAGCATGCAGCAAAAAAAGTGAACTACAAGGTATAGTACTGTTCGGAACAGCCCACATCTTTCATAAAGTATTGTACAAAATCACTTAAAGCACCGGACGTACTCATAGGGAAGCTGGAAGTAATTTGGGGCTGGGAAACAATTTGTATACTGGCAAAAATTTTATGGTTTTTGATAGTTGCCTTTATTCAAATATTTGGAGAACATAGCTTTTCCTGGCGGAACATAACTGAAGGCAGGACCGGGACTCGAACCCAGTACTTTTGCCTTTTGTAGGCAGCATATGTTTCGTAACCATTTTGAGAACCACAGCAATTTTATACCGGATGGTTATAATTAAAGTGCAGCTACTCACAAAGTTTTAGTGTGTGATGTAATTCTCGTATGACAGCGAAACTTGGCAAATATTCTAAACCGATTCACACTGGGAAAAAAATTAGATCCAGTTTTGTTCACCAGGTGCAAATCTAGAGCTGAGTGCAAGAAAGACATGGGCAGAACAGATCAAACAAGTTGATTTTATTATTTTGTCAATGTGACGAAACGCTGTATCAGTAATTAAACAGTTATTCGCATTTTCTGTATACTGACTTTCAGATCAGGTAGACACCGAACATGTTCCTGGTAGACGCGTTCTTTTAGATATCCCCAGAGCCTAAATTCACGTAGATTCAGATCAGATGATCCTGTAGACCATGCATCTGGGAAACCTCTGAAGATGTTCGTGGAAGGTTGCATTAAGTAGACCTTTCACTGGGCTAGCGATATGAGGCCATGCCTCCGGGAAACCTCTTGGGACAACTCTTTCGTGGAGGATTGCACTGAGCAGCTCTTTCACTGGGGGAGCGAAGTGAGGTGTGCTAGGAAATCACGGTGCACCTGACAGACCCTCCGAGTGTATTCGCTTCAAAGAAGAACGAACCGAGAACAAAGAGACTTGTTAATCCACATCGCACTGTCACATACGGCGGGTGCAATGGCTCTTCGTATAGAAAACGCCGCTCAACGGTACCCCATATTCGGCAGTTCTGTGTGTTCACTGGACCCTTTAATGTAAAATTGGCCACATCACTCCACAGAATATTGCTCGGACACATGCCATCCACTTCCATCCGTGCCAGCAACCGCAGCAGTAGAACACAAAGCTTTACGTAGTGTTGAACACGGGATAGACAATTCTCGTGACACTGCACGGACACTAGCTCTACTCGGGGCACTTGCTGCAGGCTCAGTTACAGCAACAAAAACCTCGCCAAAAACTTCTACGGGGACAGGACGAACTTCTCTTCCAGATATCGCACCAACCTCGCCCGTGTTTTCGAATTTCGCCATCATCTTCTTCAAACCATTTAATGACGTCGGGCTCACCTCGGACGCTTTAGACAGCGATACTTTCTCAGTGCAGCAATGTTATTGCCGCCGTGCACATAAAACAGTTTGACCAACACAGCACGGTCTCTGCCCTCGATAACCATACTGTTCACTCACGTTATAGCGTGTCAAATGACACCGTGGATGTCATGACGTCATACAAAGACTGTACGGCGCCGTATTTGGATCTGGTCACCACAACTGGAACTTACTTGTTCTCCAGCTTAAATCAGTTCCGTGTTAAGGGGGTAGTACGTCAAACGGGCCGACTTCGAGAAGGAGAGGCACCACAGGACATTTTAATTTGCACTGTCTATACTTTTAAAAATAAATTCATAAAATTTTGTCAGCTTGACCAGGAAGGATTCAGGATTCACAATCATAGCAGTGGAAGTTCAAAACCACGAAAAAATAATATTTTTTAAATGTGAAATTTCATGATTTTTTTCACTTACTGTTGGCTGCATTTGTTGCTATAAGTACACTTTTCTTCATAAGTAAGAGAGATTCTTCGATGAATTTTTCACAGCTTACAAACCTTACTTAGAGGTGTATGAAACTCTAGAATTTATTTAATCTATGGAAAAATGAATGGGCAGTTACGTTTTAAACTTCGTGTTCAGAGAAAACTCGAATTTTATAGTTAATTATCTCAATTTTTACCACAGTTTTTAACAGATTTGGGAAATTCTCGAGTTTCATACATCTATAAGTATGGTTTGTACGCTGTGCAAAATTCATCGAAGAATCTCTCTTACTTACGAAGAAAATTGTATCTACAGCAAAAAATGCAGCTAATACCTAGTGAAAAAATGATGAAATTTCACATGTAAAAAAAATTTGTTTTGTTATGTTTTTGAACTTCCTCTGCTATACGTGTGAATTCTGAATCCTTCCTGGTGATGCTAACAAAGTTTAATGAATTTATTTGTAAAAGTATAGACAGTGTAAATTAAAATGTACTGTGGTGCCTCTCGTGCTCCAAGTCGGCCCATTTCACGTCCTACCCCGCTTAACACATTAGCGTATCTAGCAAGTTTCGCTACCTTACGGTAATTATGATCCACACTAGACCTCCGTGAGAAGTTGCACTATAATTGTAATCACCTGGTATTATGTATATTCATTTCTCTGGAAAAGAGCGTTGTACACTGGCAATTGCCGCGACGCGACGTGTTTTCGTCGTTCATCGACAGTCCGATGTCAACCGTTCCAGTAGAAATGACGTTATCTGAATGCGGCAGCTCGTCTCAGCACCGCCGCTAGGTACCACAGCCGCTAAGGACAACTTCCCTGCAGTCCGTCCGGGCTGATGTGGGAGCAAGTGGAGCCGCGGCAAGCCGTTATGGAAGCTGCCGTGTCCTCTTGCTATCCCGCAGAGTTTACCCTGCGGCTGGGCCGTGAAGCACCCGGCTCGGTGCCTTATCTCCGGCTGCAGTTGGCCTCGCCCGGCCCGCCGCGTCCTCTTTAAAGGAGCTTCCTCTTCTCTGCAAAAGGACGACGCACAACTTAGAAATTTACGTGTTCCGTGCTTGGAATAATACTCCCTGTGTACAGCCTACTTCTGCGAAACGCAACACGTTCTAACCTCATAGCGATGGAAGTTATAACCCAGCAGCTATAGACGTAATTTAATTTACTTTTTTCTAAAATGTATTTGGTATAGTTTCAGATTTCTCACACAATAGCAGTGTGTGACATTTATCATAGTTTCTCTTTTCTTTGATAGGTTTCTAGTTTACAGCCGAAGGCCGAGTTTTTATTTTAACTTTACACATTTCGGCAACTTCCCTAGTTGTCTTCGTCAGATGCCAAGTTCAAATGGTTCAAATGGCTCTGAGCACTATGGGACTCAACTGCTGAGGTCATTAGTCCCCTAGAACTTAGAACTAGTTAAACCTAACTAACCTAAGGACATCACAAACATCCATGCCCGAGGCAGGATTCGAACCTGCGACCGTAGCGGTCTTGCGGTTCCAGACTGCAGCGCCTTTAACCGCACGGCCACTTGGGCCGGCAGATGCCAAGTGCAAATTCAGTTGTTCACTGTATGCTCTACAGGCATATACGGAAGGTTGTTGTTGTAGTAGTAGTAGTAGTAGTTGTTGTTGTTGTTGTTGTTGTCTTCAGTCCTGAGACTGGTTTGATGCAGCTCTCCATGCTACTCTATCCTGTGCAAGCTTCTTCATCTCACTGTACCTACTGCAACCTACATCCTTCTGAATCTGCTTAGTGTATTCATCTCTTGGTCTCTCTCTACGATTTTTATCCTCCACGCTGCCCTCCATGCTACATTTGTGATCCCTTGATGCCTCAGAACATGTCCTACCAACCGGTCCCTTCTTCTTGTCAAGTTGTGCCACAAACTCCTCTTCTCCCCAATTCTGTTCAATACCACCTCATTAGATATGTGATCTACCCATCTAATCTTCAGCATTCTTCTATAGCACCACATTTCGAAAGCTTCTATTCTCTTCTTGTCCAAACTATTTATCGTCCATGTCTCACTTCCATACATGGCTACACTCCATACAAATACTTTCAGTAACGACTTCCTGACACTTAAATCTATACTCGATGTTAACAAATTTCTCTTCTTCAGAAACGCTTTCCTCGCCATTGCCAGTCTACATTTTATATCCTCTCTACTTCGACTATCATCAGTTATTTTGCTCCCCAAATAGCAAAACTCCTTTACTACTTTAAGTGTCTCATTTCCTAATCTAATTCCCTCAGCATCACGGAAGGTACACTATGCGAACCATCGGTATGTTCGTTTCCTGGCCCTGATAACTGTCGCCGGCCGGTGTGGCCGAGAGGTTCTAGGCCCTTCAGTCTAGAACCGCGCGACTGCTAGGGTCGCAGGATCGAATCCTGCCTCGGGCATGGATGTCTGTGATGTCCTTAGGTTAGTTAAGTTTAAGTAGTTGTTCTAGGGGATTGATGACCTTAGATGTTAATTCCCCTAGTGCTCAGAGCCGTTTGAACCATTTTGATAAATGCATTTTTAGCGCTGTTGTGAACTGAGAGAGCGATAGAGAGGGAGAGATGGGGGGAGAGAGAGAGGAGAGGGAGGACGAGAGGAGGAGGAAAGGAGGGCGGAAGGGGCAGAGGGGGATGAGGAGAGGGGGAGAAAGAGAGAAAGAGAGGGGGGGGGGAGGGAGGGAGAGGGATGTTTCCGATGCGATTTGGGAATTGGATGTCGCTTTAATGGCTTTATTGAAGCTAAGGCGTCTGTTGTCCCTCTTGATTAAAGTATCCGCTACTCTAATTTCAATTGCCTCCTCTGTTACGCTGTCCCAGAAATTCGTCCCCTGCACCGCGATGCTGGTACAATATCACATCACAGGCTACGCAACACGCGGCGTCACCAGATGCAGTTGGTTGCTTGGGTTGAGCGTAACATACGTTGCAAAATTCCACGTTAGTGCGGTATGTGATTTACACCTTCCAAGTGTGCTCTGTACAAAGGAAGCTGGTACTTGGGTATCGGAGTACGTGTTATGTAAGCATGGGTAATTACCTTCTTTCCCTGCAGATCGGAAAGAGAAAATGTCAGTATACAGTATTAGTAAATTCCAGAAGCATAGGTGATAAGGTCGCAGAATTAGAATCGCTTAGTACGGGTAATACAGGGTGTCCAGGAAAGGGCTCCCTGATTTCAAAATTAAATATCTCGAAAACAAAGATCGATAGAGGAATGCAGTAAACTGTATATTTATTGTGAAAACTGTAAGAAGTTTATACAGCACTCTGACATAATAGTTACAAAAGCTGCTAACAGATGGCGCTGTACGCTGTACAGCTCATATCAGTATACATAAGTGAAATAATCGTATGAAAACAATCTTTGCAAACAATCACATCACAATGTTTTCAAAATGTTCACCACTGGCACTACAGAGGGGGCACAAACGAAGAATGAAATTCGCCATCACATTTCGTAGTGTCTCAACCGAAATGAATTCACATGCCACAGAGATCGCCGAATGAAGCTCGTCCAGCGTGGCGGGATGCTTCGGGTAGACCATGTCTTTCACTGTGCCCCACAAAAAAAAGTCACAGGGAGTCAAATCCGGCGAATATGGAGGCCAATCCATGCCTGCACCAGTAAATTTGGGATATTCCAAAGCAATGACTCGATTTCCGAAGCATTCCTCAAGAAAGCGAAACACTTGTTCGGTCCGATGTGGACGGGCTCCATCTTGCATAAACCATTCAGTACCTAGTCGATCCTCTAACGCTTGCTGTGTGGCGACAAATTGTTCCAAAATTGCAACGTAACGTACACCAGTGACCGTTTCTCGAATGAAAAAAGGGCCAATAATGCCTCTGCTGCATACTGCAGCCCACACAGTAACTTTAGGAGAATACAGGGGTTTCGCTTCACACCAATATGGCTTTTCGGAACCCCAAAATCGCCAGTTCAGCTTATTCACGTATCCATTCAGGTGGAAGCGTGCTTCATCTGTAAACCAGATGCAGCCAACATCAAATCCTTCACTATCAATCATTGTGAGCATCTGATTAGCAAAGGCAACCCTTTCTTGCACAGCTCGTGCGGGTACGACCTGGTGCGTTTGAATTTTGAATGGAAAATGTGTAGGCTCTTTATCAGTATTTTCTGCGTGCTGGAACGCTTCAAACCAGTCTCAGATGCAATTCTACGGACGGATGACATTAGATTTCGCTGAATAATTCCAGAAACTGTGGCGATATTTTCAGTCGTAACTGCGGTTTGCTTGCGGCCAACATGCCCCACTAGATCATCAGTTATGCTGCCTGTTCGTTGAAATTTTGCGAAGAGCATACGAATAGTTTTCGCATCGGGTCCTTTTGGAACATTAAATCGTGCTTGAAAACTTCGCCCTGTTGCCGTAGGACTCTCTTCTAACCTGTGGTACTCTAGCACCAGAAAAACGCGTTGTTCAATGGAGTACATGGTTTTAATCTCTTCCTTCGGTACGCTAACCTCCTTTCACGTTTCAATAGTGGAACTGATCGCTCTGGGCTTCGGATCACTATTGATACTAGGCATTACGTATGGCGATTACAGCGCCATCTGTTAGCAGCTTTTGTAACTATTATTTCAAACTGCTGTATAAACTTCTTACAGCTTTCACAATAAACATACCGTTTACTGCATTCCTCTATCGATCTTTGTTTTCGAGATATTTAATTTTGAAATCAGGGAGTCCTTTTCTGGACACCCTGTAATGCCCACATAGCATTAGGAATAGAAAGCAGACTAAAGCCAGAAGTTGATAATAACTAAAGTCTGAATTCACACTGGAAGATATATTGCAAGGATAGTTCCCAAAACGAATTGGCTTTATTCTAATTACAAGTAAGTCTAAGAAATATTTTGAATATGGGCTGTGGACTGCGCGAAGAGCTGTGTCAGACTAACAGCTGCCAAAGTGGTCAACATAATACACATATATCAGGGACTTGCATGTGATGGGCTACTGGCAACATCCAGTGATGACAAGACAAAAATGCTAATGCATTTATAGTGTCATTTTGCCCAAGTGTTCTAAAGAAAAAAAAATAAAAACTTTTCGGTCATGTAGTAGTTTCTCATTTCAGTGTACGATGTTTGAAGACCGGCCAGGAATCCCAGCACTCCTTTACCACCCTCCCAGAAGACGATTTGCGTATCTAAACATCAACTACGAACTAAGCAGTCTACTAGATGCTGCCTGAGGAACGAAAAATTCAAGAAAAAGTTGGCTTAGTCTTGAAATCACAAGTAGGAGAAGCCTTACAGGAGCAGATAGGGAAATCGTATCGTACCGGTAAATATTAATGATATGTGCCTTGCACTAGCATTAATTTGGCAATGCAGTTTTAAAATCGATTTTCCCGTAAGTTTCTTCTACCAAATTCAGCGCCAATACTTTTATATCAAATATTAACAAATCTCTGAGAAATTCTTCCAGGAAGTAATCGAGGTATTTGCATACTTTTATGCATTAAAATTATCTAAAAGGTAGTTTGTCTGTTTTATTACTACATTTATGTACAGGTAATTAAAGAAAATTTGAGTTTGAAACTTGAAAACTACTGAAAGTAAATTAATAACATTTCTCGTAAAATGAATGCGTAGAACTGTTGAACAATATCTTGTGACTGTACCTAGAATATAGCTGGAATGTTAAAATTAAGATCTCAGTACCAAAAGCTGGTTTTCAAAACCTCCATTAAAATCGTATTAAAAATTCAAAACTTAAAAATCAATGAAGTTCTGGACTTCAAAGCTTGGGTATAGCTACATCTTTACGTGATAGACCTGGTTTTAAAACTCCATTTTAACCGGTAAAATAGGAGAAAAGTTCTATTCTGAGAGTTGTTTCCCCTTAAGCTAGCAAGTAATTGTATAAATAAATATGTAGGTTTTCCTGCTTGGAAATTGCTCATTTCTTGGTCAAATAACAACGGGACGCATTTTGCGTTACTCTACTTCATTTTACTTTATTTGGCTTCCTGCGCAGCTGCAACACAGAGCCATCACATTTCACAGTAAAAATTTAGCTTAGAAAGTATATTGATGATAATTTTGTTTGGGTATATATGCATGATTTTCACAATTAATCTATAAGATTTATAAATACACTCCAAGACCTAATAAAAGCTACTCACTAGAAAGGAATTATCCGAATGGGACCGAAATCGGTAGATGTGATGTACATGTAGAGAAAAATAAATGATTCCAATTTCAGAAAACCTCGATGATTTATTCAAGAGAAAGAGCGACGCAGATTGAGCAAGTCAGTAACGCGATGTTCACCTATGGTCCTTATGCAAGCGGTTATTCCGCTTGGCATTAATTGACAAAGTTGTTCCTGAGGGATATCGTGCCAAATTCGATGTAGAGATGATGTAAATTTCCGGAATGAAATTTTCACTCTGAAGGGAACTGTGCGCTGATATGAAACTTCCTGGAAGATTGAAACTGTATGCCCGGACCGCGTCTCGAACTCGGGACCTTTGCCTTTCGCGGGCAAGTGTTCTACCGACTGAGCTATCTAAGCACAGCTTCTCACAGCTTAGCTTCCACCAGTACCTCGTCTCCTACCTTCCAAAGTTTCAGGATATAAATCGTACGCTGGAGACAGTAAGGAAAGTGTTTCTGGAAAAGGAGTATTTCTTAATGTGGGACATAAATTTAAATTTTAGGAAACTTTTCTCAATTTCTTTGTCTGGGCTGAGACATGCCCGTATAGCCACGCGCGTTAAGACATCGCTTTCAATATTCAGGGAAGTTCCCCGGACCCGGATCGAACCACCGGGCGCATTAACGACGACAGCCGACTTGCCAGCCAGCGTGGATGTGAATGCCAGGATGGCATCCACGTCCTGCCCCATTTACACGATATGCAAATGTTTCGAGAACGTTAGCACACTTTGACGTGGGATAACGCTAGACGTGGGAGAAGATGTGACGACAGGGTGGGCATCCGGTCACCCACTATCAATGCCGACCCCATAAAGATACGTGAAAAAGGACAGGCAAAAATAGATTTGTCTTGACTGAAGCCTCGTGTGGAAATGGAACGTTGGCGATATACAGTTGAGGCGCGAAAGGAGTAGAAAAAATATTATGCTACAGGATAGTGCCGAAGTAGGTAGACTGGATAAGTAGGGAGTAGGTAGTGAATAGTTGTGAGGAGGAAAGAAATTTATCGCACAGGTTGACTAAAGAAGGCATCTGCTGGTAAGACACACCGGGAGGCATTTAGAAATTGTCAGGTTCATAATGGAGGGGGTACAGCTTATGGAAGGAGACCAAGACCTGACTACATAAGCAGTGACGAGTGGATGCAGGTTGCAGTAGTTATGCAAAGATGTAGAGGCTTGCACAAGATCTACTAGAGATCTACTACATCAAACCGGATTTCAGACTGCAAGCGACGGCAACAACATCCACCGCCCAATGGTGACACACTTCTAGAGACAAAAGCATCGTCAGTGAACAATTGACAAAGGTGCTCACTATCGACTTGTTCAAATAACGCACGGGAATCCAGCCGGTAGGGTTTCTTCGACAACCACCAATAATTGGAAAGATGAAGATCCTATCATTTTTAAGGTACAATTGATATTACAGAACGCTGTTCATGCATTTTTAAGTATTTTGGTGGGCAAACCTACGCTAACTAGGAAACCAAACGGTAGTGTACGTAGAAAGACAACACTCACCATAAACATCTATCAGTACCACACAACAAAAGACGATTAACGTCCGACGTTATCGACTGAAATGATAAGCAACAACGTATGAACTTTTCCTCATAATTTGCCTCATATGTCTTAATTTTATGGTAAAAAAAAAGAACGACTCACCACGAAGGTATTATCCGGATGGGTCGGAAATCGGTATATTTGATATACATATACAGGCAAAGAAATGGTTACAATTTCAGAAAAACTGTTTTATTTATTCGAGGAAAGAGCTTCAAAAATTGAACAAATCAGTAACGCTTTTCTCCACGTTTGCCCCTTATGCAAGCAGTTATTCGGTTTGGCATTGATTGGTAGAGTTCTTGGATGCCTTCCTGATGTATATCGTGCCAAATTCTTCCCACTGGCGCGTTAGATTGTCAAATCCCGAGCTGGTTCGAAGGCCCTCCCCATAATGCTCCAAAGTTCTCAGTTGGGGAGAGATCAGACACGTCTTCGCTGGTCATCAGTATCGAAGCGTGATTCATCACTTGAAACCCACTCCACTCGATGAGATTCCCCAGAACGAAGACGTGCCTGGAGACGCCCCAGACAACGGTGGGATACCAACGTGCCTTTCGCCCGCCGTACGGCCCGATAACCAGGAGTGATGGTCTGGTGTGACACATTTGCCACTGCAGCACACTTTTGGTAGTCATCCGCAGCACCCTTACGGCGCAGCGGTACGTCACGATTTTTTAAGCACGGTTTTATTGCCCTTCATGGAAAGCCAATCTGGACTTACATTTTACACTACTGGCCATTAAAATTGCTACACCAAGAAGAAATGCAGATGAAAATCGGTTATTCATTGGAAAAATATATTATATTAGAACCGACATGTGATTACATTTTCAAGCAATTTGGGTGCATAGATCCTGAGAAATCAGTACCCATAACAACCACCTCTGGCCGTAATAACGGCCTTAATACGCCTGGGCATTGTGTCAAACAGAGCTTGGATGGCGTGTACAGGTACAGCTGCCATGCGATACCACAGTTCATCAAGAGTAGTGACTGGCGCACTGTGACGAGCCAGTTGCTCGGCCACCATCGACCAGACGTTTTCAATTGGCGAGAGATCTGGAGAATGTGCTGGCCAGGGCAGCAGTCGAACATTTTCTGTATCAGAAAGGCCCGTACAGGATATCCAACATGCGGTCGTGCATTATCCTGCTGAAATGTAGAGTTTCGCAGGGATCGAATGAAGGGTAGAGCCACGGATCGTAACACATCTGAGCTGTAACGTCCACTGTTCAAAGTGCCGTCAATGCGAACAACAGGTGACCGAGACGTGTAACCAGTGGCTCCCCATACCATCACGCCGGGTGATACGCCAGTATGGCGATGACGAATACACGCTTCCAATGTGCGTTCACCGCGATGTCGACAAACACGGATGCGATCATCATGATGCTGTAGACAGAACCTGGATTCATCCGAAAAAATGACGATATGCCATTCGTGCACCTATGTTCGTCGTTGAGCAACCCTCGCAGGCGCTCCTGTCTGTGATGCAGCGTCAAGAGTAACCGTAGCCATGGTCTCCGAGCTGATAGTGCGTGCTGCTGCAAACGTCGTCGAACTGTTCGTGCAGATGGTTGTTGTCTTGCAAACGTCCCCATCTGTTGACTCAGGGATCGAGACGTGGCTGCACGATTCGTTACAGCCGTGCGGATAAGATGCCTGTCATCTCGACTGCTAGTGATTCGAGGCCGTTGGGATCCAGCACGGCGTTCCGTATTACCCTCCTGAACCCACCGATTCCATATTCTGCTAACAGTCATTGGATCTCGACCAACGCGAGCAGCAATATTGTGATAGAATAAACCCCAATCGCGATAGGCTACAGTCCGACCTTGATCAAAGTCGGAAACGTGATGGTACGCATTTCTCCTCCTTACACGAGGCATCACAACAACGTTTCACCAGGCAACGCCGGTCAACTGCTGCTTGTGTATGAGAAAACGGTTGGAAACTTTCCTCATGTCAGCACGTTGTAGGTGTCACCACTGGCGCCAACCTTGTGTGAATGCTCTGAAAAGTTAATCATTTGCACATCAAAGCATCTTCTTCCTATTGGTTAAATTTCACGTCTATAGCACGTCATCTTCGTGGTGTAGCAATTTTAATGGCCAGTAGTGTAGCAACATAATGCCCATCAGTACACTGCGAACGTATCTACTGCTTATCTTCGTGCTTGCCAAACCCTACATAGGCTAACAAGGTCACCGCCTCTCTGCCGAAATGAGAAAGTTTGGAGCATTATATGCAGAGCCCTTCAACCAGATAGGAATTTTGAAGATGTGACACGCCCGCTGACCTAATCTCATCTCGAGGCGCAAGTTGCCAATGTGGCGTCAAACAGAAAGACTTGCAGCAGGCGTTCGGAAACCTCACACGACGTCCCTCGGCGAATAATGCTATACGTCATTTCATTGCATTTCTAATTAACAAGTACAGCTTACATTCAAACTGCTTGCTAATTCCTTGATGTCTCAGGGTGTATCAGATCAGGCGATTGCTCCTTTCAGTCTGGTTGCATCGTAGCCTTCTTATCTCCCAATTTCGATTCCGTACTTCGTGAGAAGTTACTCTATGTAACCATCTAACTTCAGCAGTCTTCTGTATCACTAACATACGGATTGAATGCCATGAACCATAGATAAAAATCCTGTCCTGAAATATTGCCTCCGTTTCAGGTTCTTCGAGTCTTATAACCGCAGACTGGTTTGTGTGCTAGTTATAAATGACATTTCGCTCCTTGTATTTTATGCCCGCTGAATTTCAAAGAGCGTATTCCAGTCAACACTTATCAACAGCGTTCTCCGAACCTTCAGATGGTATAAATTCTTAGAAAGACAACATGTTCACACTTGACTGAATGTTTTATCTCCACTTTTGCAATCTTAACTTATTCGTCGTTTTCTTGTGGGTAACAGGTGTTGTAAGCACAGCAGTAGTCACCAATAAAGGGGATAAAAATAACGTGAGCCTGTGCTGCTCGTATCAGCCTTAGACAGGATAAAAACACATGAAATAAAACTCGTGCTTTCTGCACTTCTCAGTAATTAATAGCCGAGCGGTCTGAGGCGCTGCAGTCAGGGACTGTGCGGCTGGTCCCGGCGGAAGTTCGAGTCCTCCCTCGGTCGTGGGTGTGTGTGTTTATTCTTAGGATAATTTAGGTTCAGTAGTGTGTAAGCCTAGGGACTGATGACCTTAGCAGTTAAGTCCCATAAGATTTCACACACATTTGAACGTTTTTTGAACTTTCGGTGTGCCCCTTTCACACTCAGTCACTTCTCCAGGAGTCCCTCTTATCCTTATTCGACAATCATTGTAGGTTAACTCTGCTGCAGACGTGGAAGGTAGATTATCACATAAACACCACTACATTGATTTAGTCGTTCCAGCCTCGGGTACGGATGTGTGTGATGTCCTTAGGTTAGTTAGGTTTAAGTAGTTCTAAGTTATAGAGGACTGATGACCTCAGATGTTAAGTCCCATAGTGCTCAGAGCCATTTGAACCATCTGAATAATGAGTTGGTCCATCTGTGGCCGTCATTCAAGCGGGTACTCGGCTTGGCATTGATTGACAGAGTTGCTGGATGTGCTCCTAGGGCATTTCATGCCAAATTCTGTGCAATTCGTATGTTAGGTCGTCAATATCCCGAGCCAGTTGTAGAGCTCTGCTCAAAAATGTCCCAGAGTTTCTCAATTGGCGAGAGGCTCGGTGACCTTGCTGGCAAAGGTAAGCGATCGAAAGTACGAAAACAAGTGTTCTAGTCGTGTGCGGGCGGGCATTATCCTGATGACATGTAAGTTAAGGATGGCTTGTCACTAAGGCAACAAAGCGGAGCCTAGACTATCGTAGATGTGCGGCTGTGTAGTAAGGGTGCCACGGATGGAATGAAATGGTGCTGCAGACCATCACTCCTGGTTGGCGGACGACCGTAAGGCTGATATCCCATTGATACCTGGGGCTTCTCTTGACAAGTTTTCGCTAGTTATCGGGGCTCAATTCGAAGGGCTACTCATCGGTGAACACAATTCTACTCCAGTTAGTCTAGGACGTATGTGTGTCCGAACACGCCCTGGACAGTGGTGGTATACCCGTCTGATTGTCGCCCGCCATACCATCCGACAACCAGGATTGATGGTCTGGGGTGCCATTTCTGTTCGTAGTACGACCCTCTCGTCGTCTTCGGGAGGACGACGGTTCAATTCCGCGTCCGGCCATCCTGATTTGGGTTTTCCGTGATTTCCCTAAATCGCTCGAGGCACATGCCGGGATGGTTCCTTTGAAAGGGCACGCCCGACTTCCTTCCCCGTCCTTCCCTAATCCGATGAGACCGATGACCTCGCTGTCTGGTCTCCTTCCCCAAACAACCCAACCCTCTCGTCGTCATTCACGACAACCTTAAAACACATCGGTACTTAGACGATATTCTACGCACCATTTTGTTACCCTTCACGGCTAGCCATCCTGAGCTTACATTTCAGCAACATACAGTCATGGAAATAAGTATTCATACAGTAGGTGGTGATCAACTACGATGGTGTGTTGGGACAGTAAATCACTCACAGCTCCGAAACGAATAAGTACGATGATGTAGCGTCAGATAACCATGTTCTTGGTAATGAAGCTTCCCGTATGCCATGAATCTATCCTGGGAAAATAAAATACACTCCGCACGGTCTACGACAGGGCAAAATGTATTCAAACAGCGGACTACTTTCAACCAAACAAACGGCTGACGCAGCCCCGGAGTGCATGCCACACTTGTGTAGTCGTGTGGCGGCCGTGAAGCAACAGCACGTCCGACGTGGGTACCGTGGAACAGCAGAATGGGCCGCAAAGGGAAGGAAACAAACATTGAGGAACGAAACATCGTTTTCGCCCAATATCTTCAACACAAAAAAATGGTTCAAATGGCTCTGAGCACTATGGGACTTAACTTCTGAGGTCATCAGTCCCCTAGAACTTAGAACTACTTAAACCTATCTAACCTGAGGATATCACACACATCCATGCCCGAGGCCGGATTCGAACCTGCAACCGTAGCGGTCGCGCGGTTCCAGACTGTAGCGCCTAGAACCGCTCGTCCACGCCGGCCGCGGTGGTCTCGCGGTTCTAGGCGCGCAGTCCGGAACCGTGCGACTGCTACGGTCGCAGGTTCGAATCCTGCCTCGGGCATGGATGTGTGTGATGTCCTTAGGTTAGTTAGGTTTAAGTAGTTCTAAGTTCTAGGGGACTGATGACCACAGCAATTGAGTCCCATAGTGCTCAGAGCCATTTTGAACCGCTCGTCCACTCCGGCCGGCTCTTCAACACGAGCCGTATGCCGAAATTGCGAACATCATAGGACGAAGCCGAGCAACTGTCCAATCTATCGTTAAGCGATATAAGGACAGACATGCAGTAATAAACAGTGAACGACACGGTCGTCCACAGAAGCTTACGACAAGACAGACCAGAATGCTACTTAGAATCGTCAAGAAAAACCCGAAAACGACAGCGTCGGCACTATCCGCATATGTACATGACCACTTCCGAAAGGACATCACTCCAAGGGCAGTTCGTACCATTCTCAATCGTTCGGGCTACAGAGCCAGGGTCCCGAGACGAAAGCCCTACATCAGCAAAAAGAACAGGAACTGCCGGATGGAATTCGGGAAACAGCATGTATCCAAGACAGCAGACTTCTGGGATACTGTATTGTTTAGTGAAGAAAGCAAATTTAGTATCGTGCACAATGATGGTAGGATCTTGTCTGGAGAAGAACGAATACCGACCTCGACCGAAACAACATTCAACCCACGGTGAAGCACGGAGGTGGTGGAGTGATGGTATGGGGCTGTATGTCAGCCTCCGGTGTCGGAAAATTAGTGTTTGTGGGAGGTACCATGGACAGATTTGTGTGTATGAACATTCTCAAACAGAACTTACAACAGAGTGTTGACGCCTTGGGTCTTTCTAGAAATTATTACTTTCAACAGGACAATGATCCCAAACATACGGCGCAAATTGTCAGGTTGTGATGCTCTCCAAACTCCAAACACTCTTAAAACACCAACTCAGAGTCCGGACCTCAATTTCATCGTACACTTGTGGAGTGAGCTGGAAACACGAGCGAGAAAACACGACATTCGTAGTAAGGCCTCTTTGAAAGAGGCTCTCCTTCGAGAATGGGAAGGTATCACGACGGAAACTACAAGAAAATTGGTCCATTCCATGCCACGGAGGTTGCGAGAAGTAATACATCGGAAGCGGATGCATACGAAGTATTAAATATGTTCTGGCTTTGTTAGAAGTGTCATTTTCTGTTGGTGTATGAATACTTTAAAAAATGGTTCAAATGGCTCTGGGCACTATGGGACTTAACTGCTGAGGTCATCAGTCCCCTAGAACTTAGAACTACTTAAACCTAACTAACCTAAGGACATCACACACATCCATGCCCAGGGCAGGATTCGAACCTGCGACCGTAGCGGTCGCGCGGTTCAAGACTGTAGCGCCTAGAACCGCTCGGCCACTCCGGCCGGCTATGAATACTTAATTCCCAGCGCAGTAGAGAATTTGGCAGACGTTTTTGTATTTTGTTTTGTAAAGGCCTGTTCAGTCTCGTACTATATCCCAGCATAGCTGCATTGGCGACTGGCCAATGTGTATAGTGCATATCCATTTCGGTCTAAGGCGCTGCAGTCATGGACTGTGCGGGTGGTTCCGGTGGAGGTTCGAGTCCTCCCACGGGCATGGGTGAGTGTGTGTTTGTCCTTCGGATAATTTAGGTAAAGTATTGTGTAAGTTTAGGGACTGATGACTTTAGCAGTCAAGTCCCATAAGATGTTGCACACATTTGAACATTTTTGCATATCCAGTTAGTGTTTTTGGTTTCGTATTGTCAATAAAGGCAGTTTACTTTTCCACGCTGTAGTGTATGAAAACTTATTTCCATTACCGTAGTTCCCGTCCGCACAAGGCGAGAGGCTCTACTGTTCGTCTTCGTAGTTGCGAAACCCTACGCTATACAGCACGGTGGCCAGATCTCTGCCGAAATGAGAACGCTTGGAGCATTATGGGCAGAGCTCTCCAACCAACCCGGGATTTTGACGGTCTGACACACCAGTTGCATACAATTTGGCGCGATACCCCTCAGGAGAACATCCGACAATTTTGTCAATCAATGCCAAGTAAAATAAAGGCTTGCATAAGGACCAGTGGTGAACCGACGCGTTGTCGACTTGCTTAATTCATGAAGCTCTTTCTCCTGAATAAATCATCCAATTTTTTCTGAAATTGTAATCACTTGTTTGTCTGTACATGTACATCATCCACCGATTTCCGTCCCGTTCGGATAATTCTTTCGTGGTGCGTTGCTTTGTTTTTATCTTAGAAGGGGAGGCCACGACTTTTGGAACGCGGATTTACTGCAAACTTCGTACACTCGCAGTACTCCACGAGGACAACAAAATGTGTAAGCAGTAGCGCGTGCTTCTCAAGCGTTATTGAGAAAATCGCAAGATAATCTCGGCCGTCAAATATATACCTGTGCGCGGCCATTTTTACCATGAAGCGGTGGGAGCCGAGTGGTTAGCGTTCAATACCCGTAATCGCTGGATCGAGTCCCGTTCGTCTGTTTCTTTTTATTTTCAACACAGTCATTTTCTTTAGTATTTATATTACAATTGATATAATGAGGAAAATACGTGTAATCGGATGAACTTTTATTAAACTTACAATGTTATTTGGCAGTCTACTAATTTTTATTATCAAAAATAATGTCATAATCATAACTATCGACTAGTAAACGACCAAACGCATAAATTGATACTGAAAATGTATGCTTGTCCGTGATTTGAGAAATCCCCTATACCTGGAAGGAGCCCCGAAACTACTTGTTACCTCCAAGCTTTGACCGGCACAGACGGCTTTCGAAAGATGTACAATTAATCGTCGCTTTCGACATTACGAGTACAAGTTGCAGAATGGTATTTTTCGTAAAAACATGTAAAACATAAAGTTAAAAGGCACCAGCTACATTGAATAAATGCTATGTTTCCGCATACGCAAGATCTCTGACGTTTTGCGTGGAAAAACAAACCTCGTTAACATTTTCAAAAACCTCTCTTGGAAGCAAACCATGCATAACGCAGTGTTTCCTTAAAAATCGGCGTTGATAATTGGCTATGCAGTATCGAGTGTATTTTAATAGCGTCTTCCGAGAAGCAATTTCTCGTTCTCTTTCGATTAAATACGAATAGTTTTGAAGACGCGGACAAGCACACATTTTCAGTATCACTTTACGCCTTTTTTCGTTTACTAGTCAATAGTTACGAATATTATACTATTCGTGATAATAAAAATTAGTAGACTGCCAAATAACATTGTAAGTTTAATTAAAGTTCATCCGATTACACGTATTTTTCCCATTATATCAGCTGTAATAAAAATAGTAAAGAAAAGGACTGCGTTGAAAAAAAAAACTGACGAACGGAACTCCATCCAGCGATCCAGCGGCTTGAACGCCAACCACTTAAAAAAAATTGTTCTATATTGTTGGTTGAATTTGTTCAGGGCGGACGTCCAATGACACCCGTTCAGTTTGTTCGTTGATCCGTTCGCTCAGTTTTCTTATTAGAAAGGGTAGCTAACCCTCTGACCGAACACGCAGAGCTACCGTGGCGGCACCACTCGGCTGCAGCCGCTTCGTAGTAAAAATGGTCACGCAGAGATATATATTTGCCGACCGAAATTATCTTGCGATTTTCTCAGTAACGCTTCAGAAGTACGCGCTACTGCTTAGACATTTTGGTGTCCCCATGGAGTACTACAACTGTACGAAGTTTACAGTAAATCCGCGTTCCAAACGTTGTGGCCTCCCCTTGTTAGTATGTTAACTGTAATAAAATGGGTCGTTGGTAGAAAATAAGTTAATAAAAGGCAATTAAGGCCAGCGGCCAACGATTTCGCATTTTACTTAGTGTGTCAAGTGGAGGTTAGCAGTAGTGTGCCGACCTAGGGCAGCGGCGGCGAGTGCTAGCAGCTGGCGAGCCAGTGGCTGCCAGAATCGATGCGCCGCTCGCCGCCGGCGCTCCTTTCTGCAAAGTGTTTCTCGCCCGCAGCACTTGCAGAAGGCGTCCCATTGAATCGCATTGGCGGAGAAGGCGCGCCGGCCGAGGCTGCAGCTCGGTCGCCTCCTGTCCCCTGCAGGCTGTTGCTGCGCCGCGCGTCGTCCCACAGGCGGTGGGAGTGCTCCACCCGTCACAACAGTTTCCATTGCCGCCAGCTGCGTGCTTTCAGAGAAGTTAAGAACTCATCTCTGCTGAAAGAAAAGTATGTACGCGTGTTGGCTGTCGTTCTATCATAGTTAGCTGACAGATACCACCTTCCTCAGTACATCGTGTAAGAAAAGAGCAATTGACGGCATGGATAGACGGGTCCTGTAGCCCAAAATTTTATAAAAATAATTTCGTGCCCTTAAAAGTAAAATACAGTGAGCGAAAGACTATTTACAATTTCTACAGAAATCAGATGGCAGTTATAAGAGTCGAGGGACATGAAAGGGAAGCAGTGGCTGGGAAGGGAGTGAGACAGGGTTGTAGCCTCTCCCCGATCTTATTCAATCTATATATTGAGCAAGCAGTGAAGGAAACAAAAGAAAAATTCGGAGAAGGTATTAAAATCCATTTTTTTGTCATCAGTCTACTGACTGGTTTGATGCGGCCCGCCACGAATTCCTTTCCTGTGCTAACCTCTTCATCTCAGAGTAGCACTTGCAACCTACGTCCTCAATTATTTAGTTGACGTATTCCAATCTCTGTCTTCCTCTACAGTTTTTACCCCCTACAGCTCCCTCTAGTACCATGGAAGTCATTCCTCATGTCTTAGCAGATGTCCTATCATCCTGTCCCTTCTCCTTATCAGTGTTTTCCACATATTCCTTTCCTCTCCGATTCTGCGTAGAACCTCCTCATTCCTTACCTTATCAGTCCAGCTAATTTTCAACACTCGTCTATAGCACCACATCTCAAATGCTTCGATTCTCTTCTGTTTCGGTTTTCCCACAGTCCATGTTTCACTACCATACAATGTTGTACTCCAGACGTACATCCTCAGAAATTTCTTCCTCAAATTAAGGCCGGTATTTGATATTAGTAGACTTCTCTCGGCCAGAAATGCCTTTTTTGCCATAGCGAGTCTGCTTTTGATGTCCTCCTTGTTCCGTCCGTCATTGGGTATTTTACTGCCTAGGTAGCAGAATTCCTTAACTTCATTGACTTCGTGACCATCAATCCTGATGTTAAGTTTCTCGCTGTTCTCATTTCTACTACTTCTCATTACCTTCGTCTTTCTCCGATTTACTCTCAAACCATACTGTGTACTCATTAGACTGTTCATTCCGTTCAGCAGATCATTTAATTCGTCTTCACTTTCACTCAGAATAGCAATGTCATCAGCGAATCGTATCATTGATATCCTTTCACCTTGTAATTTAATTCCACTCCTGAACCTTTCTTTTATTTCCATCATTGCTTCCACGATGTACAGATTGAAGAGTAGGGGCGAAAGGCTACAGCCTTGTCTTACACCCTTCTTAATACGAGCACTTCGTTCTTGATCGTCCACTCTTATTATTCCCTCTTGGTTGTTGTACATACTGTATATGACCCGTCTCTCCCTATAGCTTACCCCTACTTTTTTCAGAATCTCGAACAGCTTGCACCATTTTATATTGTCGAACGCTTTTTCCAGATCGACAAATCCTATGAAAGTGTCTTGATTTTTCTTTAGCCTTGCTTACATTATTAGCCGTAACGTCAGAATTGCCTCTCTCGTCCCTTTACTTTTCCTAAAGCCAAACTGATCGTCACCTAGCGCATTCTCATTTTTCTTTTCCATTCTTCTGTATATTATTCTTGTAAGCAACTTCGATGCATGAGCTGTTAAGCTGATTGTGCGATAATTCTCGCTCTTGTCAGCTCTTGCCGTCTTCGGAATTGTGTGGATGATGCTTTTCCGAAAGTCAAACGGTATATTGCCAGACACATATATTCTACACACCAACGTAATTAGTCGTTTTGTTGCCACTTCCCCCAATGATTTTAGAAATTCTGATGGAATGTTATCTATCCGTTCTGCCTTATTTGACCGTAAGTCCTCCAAAGCTCTTTTAAATTCCGATTCTAATACTGGATCCCCTATCTCTTCTAAATCGACTCCTGCTTCTTCTTCTATCACATCAGACATATCTTCATCCTCATAGAGGCTTTCAATGTATTCTTTCCACCTATCTGCTCTCTCCTCTGCATTTAACAGTGGAATTCCCGTTGCACTCTTAATGTTACCACCGTTGCTTTTAATGTCACCAAAGGTTCTTTTGACTTTCCTGTATGCTGAGTCTGTCCTTCCGACAATCATATCTTTTTCGATGTCTTCACATTTTTCCTGCAGCCATTTCGTCTTAGCTTCCCTGCACTTCCTATTAATTTCATTCCTCAGCGACTTGTATTTCTGTATTCCTGATTTTCCCGGAACATGTTTGTACTTCCTCCTTTCATCAATCAGCTGAAGTATTTCTTCTGTTACCCATGGTTTCTTCGCAGCTACCTTCTTTGTACCTATGTTTTCCTTCCCAACTTCTGTGCTGGCCCTTTTTAGAGATGTCCATTCCTCTTCAACTGTACTGCCTACTGCGCTATTCCTTATTGCTGTATCTATAGCGTTAGAGAACTTCAAGCGTATCTCGTCATTCCTTAGTACTTCCGTATCCCACTTCTTTGCGTATTGATTCTTCCTGACTAATGTCTTGAACTTCAGCCTACTCTTCATCACTACTATATTGTGATCTCAGTCTATATCTGCTCCTGGGTACGCCTTACAATCCAGTATCTGATTTCGGAATCTCTGTCTGACCATGATGTAATCTAATTGAAATCTTCCCGTATCTCCCGGCCTTTTCCAAGTATACCTCCTCCTCTTGTGATTCTTGAACAAGGTATTCGCTATTAGTAGCTGAAACTTGTTACAGAACTCAATTAGTCTTTCTCCTCTTTCATTCCTTGTCCCAAGCCCATATTCTCCTGAAACCTTTTCTTCTACTCCTTCCCCTACAACTGTATTCCAGTCGCCCATGACTATTAGATTTTCGTCCCCCTTTACATACTGCATTACCCTTTCAATATCCTCATACACTTTCTCTATCTGTTCATCTTCAGCTTGCGACGTCGGCATGTATACCTGAACTATCGTTGTCGGTGTTGGTCTGCTGTCGATTCTGATTAGAACAACCCGGTCACTGAACTGTTCACAGTAACACACCCTCTGCCCTACTTTCCTATTCATAACGAATCCTACACCTGTTATACCATTTTCTGCTGCTGTTGATATTCCACGGAGAAGAAATAAAAACTTTGAGGTTCACCGATGATATTGTAATTCTGTCAGAGACAGCAAAGGACTTGGAAGAGCAGTTGAACGGAATGGATAGTGCCTTGAAAGGAGGATATAAGATCAACATCAACTAAAGCAAAACGAGGATAACGGATGTAGTCGAATTAAATCGGGTGAAAAAAAATGGCTCTGAGCACTATGGGACCAAACTTCTAATGTCATCAGTCCCCTAGAACTTAGAACTACTTAAACCTAACTAACCTAAGAACATCACACACATCCATGCCCGAGGCAGGATTCGAACCTGCGACCGTAGCGGTCTCGCGGTTCCAGACTGTAACGCCTAGAACCGCTCGGCCACCCCGGCCGGCTAAGTCGGGTGATGCTGAGGGAATTAGATTAGAAAATGAGACACTTAAAGTAGTAAACGAGTTTTGCTATTTGGGGAGCAAAATAACTGTTGATGGTTGAAGGAGAGAGGATATAAAATGTAGGCTGGCAATGGCAAGGAAAGCATTTCTGAAGAAGACAAATTTGTTAACATCGAGTATAGATTTAAGTGTCAGGAAGTCGTTTCTGAAAGTATTTGTATAGAGTGTACCCATGTATGGAAGTGAAACATGAACTATAAATAGTTTGGACAAGAAGAGAATAGAAGCTCTCGAAATGTGGTGCTACAGAAGAATGCTCAAGACTAGATGCGTCGATCACATAACTAATGAGGAGGTATTGAATAGGATTGGGGAGAAGAGAAGTTTGTGCCACTGGGTTGCAGTAGGTACTGGGAGATGAAGAAGCTTGCACAGGATAGAGTACCATGGAGAGTTGCATCAAACCAGTCTCAGGACTGAAGACCACAACAACACAAAAGTGTTTCTAGGAGTTTTTTTTGTAATGTTGTACTACGTGACAACCTCGACTACTCTGAGAGACGCCATGTGACTACGTTGTTTTAATGTAATGTAAGCAAATCTGTACATATGTTGCGTTGTGATAAATTCTGCAGAACTGACATACTGCCCTCCTAAAAAAAAATCGGCATTCAGTTGGACAAGAGATTTAACTGTTGCCTTATGTCGCAAATGTTTCGAAAGTTGCAGTAGGTATTTGTTCGATCGAGCCATGTCCAGATCTGAGAACGTCGGCGATCAGAGTAACCTGTCAACTTCTGTAAGCTGTATGAATGCTACGTCATGGACAAATAGAGAGCAATTACTGTAAGAAATTTACACACAGAAATAACTTACTAGATATTTATGATTTCAAGGCAATTTAATTTATTAAGAAAGTCACAACATTGTTTTGCAACACCATTCTGTATATTTTATTTGCTTAGCCTTGAACAAGAAAGACACGTCTGTACCAAACTGAATGAATACATGTTTCCACGTGTTTTGAACCATTCATTTCACTGTATGGCGGTTCAAATCTCCATCTCAATATTGGAACGGTTCCATTGAAAAGAACACAGTGAATTGACTTCTCCATCTTTCCTAAGCTTGTACTCTGTCTGTTTTGATCTTGCCATCGACAAGACGTCGGACTCCAATCTTTCCTTCGTGTGTGTGTGTGTGTGTGTGTGTGTGTGTGTGTGTGTTTGGGGGGGGGGAGTGGGGGGGGAGATGATGGGAGTGGGTAGGGGGTTGTGTGTGGGTGATGGATTAGTAGTGGGCGGGGAGGAGGTAGGTGTGCGGGTGGGGAGTGGGTAGGGGTGGTTATGGTTGTGGATGTGGACACGGATGGAATGATGCTTTTGTGACGTAAGATTGAATATCGTGACTTCAAGACAATATATAATACCACTGTCCAAGCCTGGGTTGAGCTTCTTACGGTTAAAGGATGCCAAAGCATAGAGTATGTTTGTGAAAGCCAGTTGGCACTCTGCTTGACTCTGAAATAGCGTTACAAGGCATACATTTCAAGATTTAGGTGTTGCAATTGAATCGTCTTCCCTCCTGTCCTTGCAAGGGCCATGGATATAGCACACAGCCTTGTGACACTTCGATTAATCAAATGGTTCAAATGACTCTGAGCACTATGGGACTTAACTTCTGAGGCCATCAGTCCCCTAGAGCTCTTACTTAAACCTAACTAACCTAAGGATGTCACACACATTCATGCCCGAGGCAGGATTCGAACCTGCGACCGTAGCGGTCGCGCGGTTCCAGACTGTAGCGCCTAGAACCGCTCGGTCACCCCGGCCGGCACTTTGATTAATCCACCGCAGCAGATTCTCGAGGTCGTTGTCATGGCTGCTCAGGTAACACTGTCGTGCCACGTAGGGCACCAGGCAGCAGGTGTAGCTCGAAAAGTGGCATTGGCCACCAGATCTTCGATTACTTTACTACGGCAGTCTTGTGGACATCGAGAGAGTACCCTAGTAACTCCAGCAGCTCTACAAGAGTGGTATGTGGCAGCGCAGACCTCTCCATCATTTGTAATCCATGGACGTGGGTGTCTACTCACAGATGCAAGTCAGGGACCAACCATTTAGTGTGCCTTCCGAATACAGTAAGAGCTTTACGGTGCACCGAACCCCAATAGTTTTGCTCTCAGCAACCTGGAGGTAGAAGTCCTCAACACCTCACGTCAGCAGATGAGATGGTGGCAGCTCACAGTGACCTGGTCTGGCAGACCAGCTGGGCAGCAGTCTCGAAGGTAGATGCCATCTGGATGTCATCTGGGAAACTATAGGCAGCACGTCACACGGTCTTCATCGTACTGCCTCACTGTAAGTAAATGCAACATGGACTTGGACGCCTGAGTTTTATTGCTATCCGTCTGAGGCAATGACCTTACGTCTTGCCAAGGATGGCCTTATCAGCTTTCTTTGGCGCACCTTGGTGTCACATTAGTGCCCTTCAGCGCTTCTGTGTGGAGTTTTTGACCATGTCAGCGAGCTGATTCGTGTTCTTGTCGAACCTGCACTTTTTCTTGTGGTAGCGTTCAAATGGCTCTATGCACTATGGGACTTAACATCTGAGGTCATAAGTCCCCTAGACTTAGAACTACTCAAACCTAACTAACCTAAGGACATAACACACTTACCCGAGGCAGGATTCGAACCTCCAACCGTAGCAGCTGCGTGGTGCTAGACTAAAGCGCCTAGAACCGCTCGGACACAACGGCCGGCTGTGGTAGCGCGTTATGCTGTCAGTCTGACATCATGACCATTCTTCAGTGATGTAATATTTCTGAATGCAAGATTGACACTTATCATCCAACAAGGTGAAGTAGTAGCTTCCAGGGTGTGCCATTCTATTTGCAGTAAAAGCTTTCTGCCTGTTTGTAATTCTCATTGTTACAAGGTGCGCTAGCCTGGTTTGACTTCGCTTAGCGCTCTTTGGCGAAAACTTCAAAAATATTTTGTATTTGCTCATGATACCTTTCTATTGTGCAACACACCCCCTTCCCTTAAAAAACTTCGTTCCGAATTTTTTCTTACTTTGCCTCTAGATCGATTTCTTGACACGTATGTTACAAGGACAATTAATAACACACTGTACAATCTTGTCACTCAAATGTTTGTAAAAGCTTATCCTTAAGGTTTTATGTATTGATAATTCAGGGGGTTAGTTGTTTTACATCACAAGCAAAACTAGAGTACTGAAACTGATACTAGAACCATGGTAGCACTAGTAGTATTAATGCCTATGGTTCCGATGTTATACCGTCGTCTATCTGTATAGCGCTGAATATGCTGGTACATTTGATCTGTGAAAATGCGTCCTTTTTGTGACTTTGTCAATTAGTCTATCTGTCATAGATCTGGGTTTAAGGTGTTATTGAGCAACGTTAGGTTTTGCGCTAGTAATGGTTTTTCCGGCAAATTCAATGTAGGTTGTGATAACTTGACTAGGTCATACCGGTGATGGTAGCTGGAAAATGAAATTGTGCTCCTGCTGTATCATAAGTTTTACTATTTATCAATATACCACTGTGTCGTTGGTTTGGGTTGTTTTGGGGAAGAGACGAAACTACGAGATCATCGGTCTCATCGGATTAGGGAAAGACGGGGAAGGAAGTCGGCCGTGCCCTTTCAGAGGAACCATCCCGGCAGTTGCCTGGAGCGATTTAGGGAAATCACAGAAAGCCTAAAACAGGATGGCCGGACGCGGGATTGAACCATCGTTCTCCGGAATGTGAGTCCAGTGTGCTAGAATACAATTAACAGTACACTAACACACAAGTAAGATATATAAATTTATCATGGTTATTTAGTTTTATGAGTTTATCGTATCGTGTGACAAATACAGGCGATAACCTACGTACAAAAGCCTCCTCTGCAGTGATGACCAATGCGCCACTAACACCGACAAAACAGTAATTACACCACACAGGACGGACATTAGAGAACTGATGTGTAGAGACACAAGTGGTTACCAGGTAAAAATCTGGAGGCCGCAGACAGCGGCGCGCGTCTGAGATTAAATCCTTATTTACTAATTAATATTTTTTCTTTTATTGACTTAATATTAACTCAAAAATCCTACAATGCCAAAAATTCTTTTGCTGATACCACTGGCCTCCAGTGGGTCGAATTACACCAAAGTGCAAAGCGCTACGCCATGACATGACGTTACCTGCAGAAGACGCTACAGTGGTATGAACTTCGTCTAGTAGTTATACTGTCATGCATTATACATAATTTATGTTCAGTCCCTAAAAAGTTACTTATCTGTAAAACAACTCAAAACCAAAAATAAATTAACCTGCTAATTTACAAGAAGACTGACACATAAGCAGATCATCTCAACAGTAATTCATGAGTTAATATTCAGTTCTCTAACGGAGAAGTGTCTTATTTCCGTATAAAACTTAGAAAATCAGTTTTACATACACTCCTCAAGCTCCTTTCCGGCCGCACGTGGGGTCTGGACCCCTCCACAATCCTCACAACCTATAAATCCCTCATCCGCCCTATCCTTTGTTACGCCCATCCAGCCTGGATCTCCGCCCCCCCTACCTTCTATAAAGCCCTCCAAATCCTTGAACGCCATGCTCTCCGCCTTGCCTATCGCATCCGTCTCCCGTCCCCCACGCGGATCCTGTATGATCTTATCCCCTTCCCCCACCTCCTCCTTTTCCTTGAAAGGATACGGATCCTGTACACCTCCCGTAAACTTGATCCTCCTCACCAGCTCGTGTCCCCGATCCTCTCCCACCCCCGCCCGCTGCCGCGCCTGTATTCCCACGTCCCACCCGGTCTCCATCTCTCCACCCTCCTTACCCTCTCCCAAGGTGGCTTCCGCCAGCTCCTACTCCCTGATGATGTCCTCCTCCCCTGCATCTACCCCTCCTATCAACTTTGATCCTCCCCCCCACCTCCTGTGTCCTTTCCTTCAGGCACCCTCCCTCCCCCCCTTTCCCTTCCCTTCTCTTTCCTTTCCCCCCCTCCCTCCTACCCTCTCCTCCGGGCTTCCCTCCCCCTTCCTCCCTCCCCCTCTCTCCTTTGCCCATGGTATCTCTGCTCTCCCCTCTCCCATTTCCCCTTCCTCCTCCACCACCTCCTCTCTTGGCAGGTCCCCGGACTCGTACACGCTGAGTGGACATTCGCGCGCCGGAGATCATCGCCATCAGTGTCTCGTGAGTGCCGTCATGTTTAGTGTTCAGTGTTCCCGTCATACTCCATCGTTCACCTGTGCCATCGCCATCTTCAGTGTTAGTGCGTCGTGACAACAGTTTGTAGTGAATTATCGTCGAGTGTGAACGGCTCCGTGTTTGTCTTTATGTGTCTACTGTTTTATTACCCACCGTTATGTCACATTTGTGTATTCTTTCTGTTCTTTCTTTATCTCCTCTACGGCTGAAGAGCGGCGTACCATGCTGCTGACAGCCTGCCTGTTTGTACGGGTTTGAAAATAACAATAAAGAAAAAAAAAATTTACATACAGTGACAAAAATTAGATTTAATTATAATAACCTAAAGCCACAAAGTCCGGCATTTTGCTCAAAGACTGAAAAATAGAATCAAATAGCCAGTATATAGTAAATCACTCTTATGCAGGCGATTTACATCAGATTACACAGTTTTACATACTCTGCTCTAATGACCAAAATTACATTTCCTTTTCTACAAACTGAATCCGTAGCTCATCCGATACTGAAACGTCAAGCACAGACGATTGGCGAAAAGCAGATGGAATGAGCAGAATGCGTTTTTTGAAAATTTTTAAGGTACTTCAAAAAAATAATAAATCCTTTCTTTTTACAGGATAAACTTCTTACTATACAACTCAAGTTAAATCCTCAGTGCAAACTGGTACGAGATCGCACGTCCATATGAAGACGTAATGAAGGTACAATAAAACAGCCGATTGGCTAAAACCATATAAACAAGCAAAAATTTCACTATTTAAAAATCTTTAAAATGTATCATAAAAACAACAAATTCTTTCTTATTGCAGATTGAACTTCTTATTATGTGGTTAAACTCTATCTACTTTACAGCTACAGTCCTTCGTCGTATCGTCCATTCAAACTCTCAATCATAAAGCTATAAAATAGTAATGGAGTTCAACAATCCTGCTATTAGTTAGCATTCTGTACACACACAGAGACTGTAAAGGCACTGCGTAAATACTTTCAGTTAAACTACAAGGCTAATAAATGAAACAGGGATTTGGCGTAAGTGAATAATTTAATATATTCCGTACCGTAGCCTCTGCAAGGATAAGCGTTCCGTACCAAATGTAATACATTCATTTAAATTCCCATTCACTGATTCACACTACTTGGTGAATCGCCCGTGTATGGTGGTGTCAAAGCGAGCAGTAAAAGATAAACGCGCTCCTCTATCAGCCAGTGGCGTATATAAAATTCCGCGTACATGTGGTAAAGTTTATGTTGGAACAACAAAAAGAAGCGTAAATACACGGTTAAAAGAACACAGAAGTCTTGGCCGATTAGGAAAAATAGATAAATCGGCTATAGCAGAACACGCTTTTCAGCTAGGAAATCATCAAGTGAAGTTTTCCGAAACAAAAATTTTATCTACGACGACGAACTATTACCCACGGCTTTGTAGAGAAGCAATTGAAATATATAAACATAGGGATAATTTTAATCGGAAAGAAGAGACCATGAAACTTAATGATATTTGGACAGTAGCACTACAGAATTGCTAGACAGTTTTTATCCGTGACGAGGTTACGATCGATAGTTAAGTTTTATCTCTGACAAAGGTTATCTCTGCATATCACGTGTAACTCTGGTCACGCCCACTTTCTACGATACATAAGTCGCTCTCAGACGTCCGACCCGTCAGTCGGCAAGACTCACCGGAGGAGAAACACCCCTCTGAAGATGTCCAGCGCAGCTCTGGACGAAACGTTAGGAGCTGAAGAGTTTCATGGACCACGACCTTACATCCCGGAAGGTTTACCAGAAGATATGTCATCCGGTCGTGAAAGCTTTCATACTATGATTAGTCGCATTGATCTGATGTAAAAACAGATGTATTACATACAGTGAGACGTTACAAATGCATGTCTGTCGCAAAAAATGTATTACACTGTTATTATCTGTGTACACCAAATTTTCGAAAATCTTGTATTTCTGTTTTGTAAATAACATTGTATCTTCCAATACAGGTAATGATTTCAGAAAGAACGAAAAGTTTGAAACTCATCACTAAGAAAAATATTATTGGCAACTAAAACGGAAACCTTAATTAACGGACTACAAATGTATTTAGTTGCTGATCCAATAGTAAAACAATATTGTAATTACTTGAAAATGAAAAATTTAGTGTGTACAAGATTGTAAATCTCCGAAAGTTCCTCAGCGAGGAGTGCTTCGAAATTACGTCAAAACATTGCATCTGAACACGTGCGCGTTTTTATACGCCTTATTTTTAAATACGTATTATATATAAAAATATGGTTATTATCAAAAATCTCGAAAAGTTCTACATCTACATACATACTCCGCAAGCCACAACGCAGTGCGTGGCGGAAGATACCGTGTACCATAACTAAACGTTTCCTTTCCTGTTCCACTCGCAGACAGAACGAGGGAAAAACGACTGTATACATGCATTCATAAGAGCCCTAATTTCTTGTATCTTGTCTTAGCGGTCCCTACGCGAAATGTATGTTGACGGCAGTAGGATCGTTCTATTGCCAGCTTCAAATAGTGGATCTCTAAACTCCCTCAGTAGCGTTCTTCAAAATGAATGTCTTCTTCCCTCCAGGGATCTGCACTTGAGCACCCTAAGCATATTCTTAAGACTTGAATTCTGATATAACCTATCGGTAACAAATCTAGCACTCCGCCTCTGAACTGCATCGATGTCTTCTTTCAATCCGACCTGGTGTGGATTCCAAACACTCAAGCAGTACTCAAGAATAGATCGCACTAGCGTCCCATATGCGGTCTGGTTTACAGATGAATTACGCTTTCCTAACATTCTCCCAATAAACTGAAATCGACGATTCGCCTTCCCTACCATAATCCTCGCAAGCTCGTTCCATTTCATATCGCTTCGCACCGTTACGCCCAGATAGTTAAATGACGTGACTGTCAAGCAGGACACTACGAATGCTGTATCCGAACATTACTGGTTCGTTCTTCCTAATCATCCGCATTAACTTACATTTTTCTGCATTAAGATCCAGCTGCCATTCATCACATCAACTAGAAATCTTATCTAGGTCCTCTTGTATCAACCCAAAATGGAAATTTGTGGTAAGGACTATGGGACCAAACTCCGGAGGTCATCGGTCCCTAGGCTTACGCACTACTTAACCTAACTAAAACTAACTTACGCAAAGGACAACACACACACCCATGCCCGAGGGAGGTATCAACATACAGTTAGTTATCTTCGACACCTTCCTGTACACCACAGCATCTTCAGCGAACCACCGTGGATTGCCAGATAATTTACGTATACAGAAAATATCAACGTTCCTACCACACTTCCTTGGGCACTTCTGATGTTACACCGGTCTCCGATGTAACAAAATACTGCATTCACTTAAGAAGTCTTCAAGCCAGTCACGTACCTGGAAGCCTATTCCTTATGTAAGTACCTTCGTTAACCGTCTGCGGTAGGGTACCATGCCGAATGCTTTTCGGAACTCTACAAATATGGAATCTGCCTGTTCCCCTTCATCCATACTTCAAAGTATATCACGTAAGAAAAGGGCAAGCTGGGTTTCGCACGAGCGATACTTTGTAAGGCCATACTGATCCGTGCACATGAGCTTTTTGGTCTCTAGGAAATCTATTATATTCGGATTCAGAATCTATTCTAGAATTCTGCAGCAAACCGTCGTATATTGGTCTGTAATTTTGCGGGTCCGTTCTTTTATCCTAATTGTGCACAGGAGTCGCCTGCGCTTTTTTCCAGTCGCTTGGCACTTTGGTTCAAATATCTCTGAGCACTATGGGACTTAACATCTGTGGTCATCGGTCCCCTAGAACTTAGAACTACTTAAAGCTAACTAACCTAAGGACATCACACACATCCACGCCCGAGGCAAGATTCGAACCTGCGATCGTAGCGTTACGCGGTTCCAGACTGAAGCGCCTAGAACCGCACGGCCACACCGGCCGGCGCTTGGCACCTTGCGGTGGCCGAGAGATTCGCGACAAATGCAAACTAAGTAAGGGGCCAATGACGTAGAGTACTCTTTGCAAATCCGAATTAGGATTCCTTTCCGATCTGACGACTTATTTTCAACTCTTTCAGCTGTTTCTCTAGGCCAGAGATGCTTATTACTACGTAGTCCATACGGGAGTCTGTTCGATGGCGAAACGACTGTGTTTGTATATTCCTCCTGCGACAACAATTTCTAAACGTGGAATTTAGAACTTCCGTCTTCCTTTTGCTATCTGCTACTACCAATCCACACTGGTCAGCAAGTGACTGGATGGAAGCCTCAGACCCGCTTAGCGCTTATACATAGGATCAGAATTTTTTCGGGTTCTCCGGCAGAGCCGGCTGCTGTGGCCGACGTCCCATAGTGCTCAGAGCCATTTGAACCATCTCCACCAGATCTTCAGCCAAGTTATGACGGTTGTAACTGTTGTATGCCTCGCGCAAACATCTTTTCACAGACGCACGAATCTCTTTTAACCTTTGCCTGTCGTCATTTTCGCGTCCTCTTTTGAACCGAAAATGAAACAGACTTCGCTTCCTCGCCATTTTCCGAATTTCGTTATTAAACCAAGGCGGTTTTAACCGTCTTACCAGTCACATACTTGTCTACATTCCTCCATGTCCATCATTCTGGAACTAAATGATTGCAGTTCTTTGGATAAGTGAGATGCTAACAGTAGTTTATCTACTCTTTCTACCTCTCCACCCCAAGAATAATCTGAGGTTGAGAATTTTCCTGGAGGACAGTAAATTCGGGAACTTTGTTACGAATGTAACTACAGTTATAAACTTTTTACAGTCGAACTGTCTTCAGTCTGAACGCTGTCTGATTTTCCCATATGCGTATCGACTGGCGAGTGTTCATGAGAGTACCTTCAACTACCACCTAGCATAAAAGAGCCCCATGTGGGCTCCGCAAGTACTCTGCTACCCGAGTAGCTGCTTTCTTTGTATAGTCCACCACTGACCTATGAAGGGGAGTCCTACAAATCTCCACCCGATAACGAAGGTCCAAAAATCTGAAACCAAGACTGTCTCCACTCGGCTCCAAACCAAAGAACCCCAATCAATTCTAAGAACAATTCCACAAACTGCGAGCTCTGCTTGCACCATACGTTCGAGGCCAGCAGTCTTCACCATCTCCACCAGTCTTCTGTAAGAACTGAGGATGGCCTCAGAACCCATGCGAGACGCGTCATTGGTGCCGACGTGAGCCACAACTTGCAGACTGCTGCACCCTGTACGCTCGATAGCCGCAGGCAAGGCTGCCCACACATTTCGGATGAGGCTCCCTGGCAGCTATACCAGTGCACACCGGCTTTCTTTCTAGCCCTGAAAGCTATCTTCCTAAGGAGCTCCACAACGCGCCTAACATTGAAGCTCCCAATAACCAGAAAATCCCTGCCCACGTGTTTCTGCTCGGACCCTACTGAAGGAACGGCCTCCTGTTCATTCACAGCGTGAATAGGCGAGGTCATTACAAGCCCCCATCTCGAGCGACGCGAACGGTTTATCACCTGCCACTCACCCTGCAGGTCCACGGCGTCGGATACACTAGAAGGTGCCTCCGCAGTAGAGCCCTTGAGCGAAACAAGCGACACCTGAGGTGTCCGATGCGACGCTCCACAATCTCCGCCGCCGCTACACCCCGAGGCCGTAGTCTGAAGGCGACTGACCGCAGCCAAAACCACATTCAACTGCTCGCGAACTGCGGCCAGCTCCTCCTGCGTCCGCACCTAACAAGACTAATTGAAGAGTAAACGGTAAAAGCTGGTAGAAACCTATATAAGCAACTTCTTACCCTCCTAAAGTGTAACCGAGGGACACTGATGACTATTTAAACAAATATATGCTATTAAGAAAACACAGGTAAAGCTAAATACGTAACTTGGTACCCTGGAGAAGTGTCACAGGCGATAACGGGCACTGAACTGAGCGGCTAACTAGGCTAATTGGAACGGTCACTAGACTCAAAACAAATAGCAGAGTAACTACTGACTAATTGAAAAACACTTGCAAAACGTGATATTAAACTTTGAGAATCTGAGGCTGGAGGTCTACTGAATATTTACTATTCGCAAAGGCCGTGGAATCAAGTATATAAAGCGACACTAGCAACTTCTGCTGCGAAAAGTAAACCCACTCAAGACAAAAGATCGAATCATACGTAAATTGTTGCTACTACAGGCGCTTGACTGATTTATAGCCGGCTGCTGTGGCCGAGCGGTTTTAGGCGCTTCAGTCCGGAACCACGCTGCTGCTACGGTCGCAGGTTTGAATTCTGCCTCTGGCATGGATGTGGGTGATGTCCTTAGGTTAGTTACATTTCAGTAGTTCGAAGTCTAGGGGACTGATGACCTCAGATATTAAGTCCAATAGTGCTTAGAGCCATTTGAACCTTTTTTTTTTTTTTTGACTGATTTATATTTTTACACAATACTCTAACTAACATTTGACAGACATAGGCTGTCGGACTGGAAAATTGTGTTTAAGGCTTATCATCTTATGCTTAGAATGCTGCTGCAGGATCTGAATACGCAATAACAATGAACAATGCTCAAGGTCAAGGTCAAAGAGATAATGGTGCAGGGGTCGGGGGTGACGGGTACGAAGTGGAAAGGAGGGGATGGGGAGAGAGAGAGAGAGGGAGAGGAGGGAGGAGAAGATGGACAGAAAAAGGAAGTGATGGACAGCCGGCCCTAGGCGCTACCGTCTGGAACCGCGCGACCGCTACGGTCGCAGATTCGAATCCTGCCTCGGGCATGGATGTGTGTGATGCCCTTGGGTTAGTTAGATTTAAGTAGTTCTAAGTCTAGGGGGCTGATGACCTCAGATGTTAAGTCCCATAGTGCTCAAAGCCATTTAAACCATTTTTAGGTGATGGACAGAAAGATAAGCAGGGGGGGGGGGGGGGGGATACGAGATCGAGAATGAGATTGGGACGGATATCTAAATGCAAAAATAATATAATTTTCTTTCTTTTTCATTTCACCTGTCTCAGGCACAGCAATGGGTGACTGGGAACAGCTAGTACTACACATATCGTTTATTTTTATGTCTGTGAAGGCACGGTGACGCTGGTATCCCATTGTAGAGTTATTAAACGGGACGTAAAGATACGACAAATATTACGTTAACAGGTGTAGGGGACAGTTGTCAGTAAAGGGAACAGCTGAAGCGCGTAGTGTGAAACATGTATCCTGCGTCAGTCTTTGCGCATAACGCGCGGTGAGGCATCCTGCTTACTTGCACACTTTGAGAACTGTGCAGTGCCTGTGCGACGAAGGGGAGATACTATAGGAGTCGCCTCGATCACTGCATAGGACACCACTGCACGGGACAGGTGTGGAATCGTCTGCATACCGTAATCGTGTAAGTTCAGCGCCCGTCAACGCCACACGGTCGCTGTCTCCGTCGTTCCCATTTTCGGGTATATACATGTTGGAACACGTGAGGCAATACTAACCTTACGACTTATCTTAGAAGAAAGATTAAGAAAAGGCAAACCTACGTTTCTAGCATTTGTAGACTTACAGAAAGCTTTTGACAATGTTAACTGGAATACTCTCTTTCAAATTCTGAAGGTGGCAGGGGTAAAATACAGGGAGCGAAAGGCTATTTACAATTTGTACAGAAACCAGGTGGCAGTTATAAGAGTCGAGGGGCATGAAAGGGAAGCAGTGGTTGGGAAAGGAGTGAGACAGGGTTGTAGCCTCTCCCCGATGTTATTCAATCTGTATATTGAGCAAGCAGTAAAGGAAACAAAAGAAAAATTTGGAGTAGGTGTTAAAATTCATGGATAAGAAGTAAAAACTTTGAGGTTCGCCGATGACATTGAAATTCTGTCAGAGACAGCAAACGACTTGGAAGAGCAGTTGAACGGAATGGACAGTGTCTTGAAAGGAGGATATAAGATGAACATCAACAAAAGCAAAATGAGGATAATGGAATGTATTCAAATTAAATCGGGTGATGCTGAGGGAATTAAATTAGGAAATGAGACACTTAAAGTAGTAAAGGAGTTTTGCTATTTAGGGAGTAAAATAACTGATGATGGTCGAAGTAGAGAGGATATGAAATGTAGACTGGCAATGGCAAGGAAATCGTTTCTGAAGAAGAGAAATTTGTTAACGTCGAGTATAGATTTAAGTGTCAGGAAGTCGTTTCTGAAAGTATTTGTATGGAGTGTAGCCATGTATGGAAGTGAAACATGGACGATAACTAGTTTGGACAAGAAGAGAATAGAAGCTTTCGAAATGTGGTGCTACAGAAGAATGCTGAAGATAAGGTGGGTAGATCACGTAACTAATGAGGAGGTATTGAATAGGATTGGGGAGAAGAGAAGTTTGTGGCACAACTTGACTAGAAGAAGGGATCGGTTGGTAGGACATGTTTTGAGGCATCAAGGGATCACAAATTTAGCATTGGAGGGCAGCGTGGAGGGTAAAAATCGTAGAGGGAGACCAAGAGATGAATACACTAAGCAGATTCAGAAGGATGTAGGTTGCAGTAGGTACTGGGAGATGAAGAAGCTTGCACAGGATAGAGTAGCATGGAGAGCTGCATCATACCAGTCTCAGGACTGAAGACCACAACAACAACAACAACATTATAGTGCTGCAGCCCTCAATAGCCCCTCGGTTCGCTTCGTCGGATAATAAAATGCTTCCGAGCGGACGTCGGTTGTGCCCGCATCACAGTGCTGGTGCTGCGGCCCGCGCCATGACACCTCGCTGCCGCGCTTCCCCCGCCACCTCGCCTCACCACACCATGCGGGGCCGTTGCCCAATTTCCTGATTAGTGGCGCCGGCCACGAGCCAGCACTTAGGCAGGCTCGCTGTCACAGATGACACCGCCGCCCGCCGGGCACTCCATCACCAGAGCTGTCGCCGGGACTTAGCACGAGAGCAGGCTTCCTGCCGCTGCTGCAGGGGCGACTACGTACCACTCCTAACTACCTCCCCTTTCTCGCTGTCACACATGACACCTTGGCTCGCCAGCCATTGTCTCACCAGAGCTCCTCAATTAACAACTTTTCCCATAGATTTTGTTCGTAGTCTTCATTTCGGACGTACTATCCCTTTAGCATTCAGCGCTCACGTTTCAGAAACCTCCAGTTTTGTCTGCCGTTTCTTACCACACAAGCGTGGTTTCTCAGTCGTTATGTTCATCTGTCTTCGAGGACATGACTTTCGTTTCATCCCTGGGCCAATTATGTAGCAAACAGTCTATAATAAATTAACAAGGAAGAAATAAACGTAACAAAAGTCATAAAAATAAGAGATATTCAATCCAAAATCAAAGTCATTACAACCGTAGAACCATTTATATTAAAAATCTCCCATTCGGCAAAAACTCTATAATCAGTTATTAAATAATAAATAGCCAAAATAAAGATTATACTTTTTGAAAAGAATTTTTAAAAAACTCAGTGAACAAATAGAAAACAAATACTCTGCCTAAGATGAAAAACTTCATATCACTGAACCCACAAAACAAAATTTTTAATTAAAATACTTAAACAATTTAAGCAAAGAAATACTCAGCCTTTAAACAAAGAATATTTAATGGCAATCAATGTAAAAGTAAAAGATGATACTCCCGAAAATAAACGATAGTGTCATCTTTTGGTTTTATATTGATTGCCTTTAAATATTCATGTTCATTTGTCTTTCAGGACATGACTTTCCTTTCATCCCTGGGCCAGTCATGTTGCAAGCAGGCTACCTCAGAGGTGTACATATTCGGGCTTTAACTTGCTTGTAGCAGGCCGCTGTGGCCCAGCGGTTCTAGGGGCTTCTCGAACCGCGCTGCTGCTACGGTCGCAGGTTCGAATCAGGCCTCAGGCATGGATGTGTGTGGTGTCCTTAGATTAGTTAGTTCTAAGTCTATGGGACTGATGATCTCAGATGTTAAGTCCGATAGTGCTTAGAGCCATTTGAACCATTTGAATCTTCTTTCACCTATTCTTTTGACAATTAATTTGTTTCCGTTACTGTCTACGAGATATTTACCGTCTAAAAACAAACATTTGTTAGCAATATAACATGACGTCTACAGTTAATGATGTTGAGCTATTAACGTTTATGTTCATCTTGTAGCCTGGGTACCCATCACTTAATGTGTCAAGCAAAGCGAGGTCGGCGGTAGAGCGATCGAGGCATTAGACCACCCAACCGCTGGCCCGTGTTCGATTCTTAGTCGTGGATTTTTTTCATTCGATATTTTTTCGGCGTATCTGATAGTATTCTCATAATAGGAATACTTTTTCTTTCCCTTTTCCGAGTAATACATCGGGAGATGAGAGTAATAGTCAAATTGGGCGTATATTATAATGTATTGTCAGTTATTTTCATCGTAACACATATTACAAAAATACACCTGCAATATATTATTGCGTAACCCTAACTGATCATGTATTCTTGAGCGTTCTCACAGTTAGTGAGGTAAAACGTATTATCAAAACAGGCAAAACGTAAATATTTCCCGCACCATGCACAAAACATGAACGAAAGTTCGCCACATTGACATATTTTCGTTACATTGTTCGTGGAAAACTTACGTTTTTCATGGCCCTAAAAACAGATCAGGTATCAATTTGGATGCGTAGAAAGCGTGTAAAAACATATCTTGAAAGACAGATGTGGACAACTGGTTATGGATCAACGCTTTAATTTTGACAGTTCCCGCCCTATTTTGTAATTCTCTGTTCTGCTTTGCTGTCGCATTATTTTGAAGTCGTGCAATGAAATGTTTCAGTTCTCGTAAAAAGTAAACGTCACACAGTTGATAAAGAGAGGTGCATTTCGATGGTACAATTTTCACGGTACAAGTCTGTTGAGCATCACCATCTACGAAAGTTCTACCGTAGCGCGCCATGTATTACGATGAGAATAACTGTTAATACAGTATATATACTTATTTGATTATGAATCACATCTCCCGATGTTTTACTTCAAAAAAATAAAACAAAAGTAATCTCATTACCAGAATATTATCAGATACACAGAAAAAAATATCAGATGAAAAGCTACTACCAAAAATAGAATACTGGCCAGCACTTTGGTAGCGTAATGCCTTGACCGCTCGAGCGCCGAACTCCTCTGCTAGACACTTTGACGGGTACCCAAGCTACAGGATGACAGTACAAAAACGTTAACAGTTCTAACATTATTAACTTTGGGCCCCATGTTATCTTAATAAAAGAACTTGTTTTAGACGGTTTTTCGATGTATAGCATTGAAACTACCCGTCGTTAACTTTGACTTCGATTTTTTTTCAAAAACTAGGAAGTGTGTAGCAAAAAGCCGAAACACGTGTCCTATTATTTCCAGTGTAGAATGTCCTTGCAAACCTTGATCAAACTAAGTGACCCACATGTCATACTCTTCTCTTGTCCTCTTGTCAGCGGGAACGCTGGAGGAACTGTAGACGCATCACTTAAACAACAAAACAGTCGCGCACGGGACACAGATTGGCTTGCGTGCGGTTTGTTTTCATATTATGCCGTATTAGAAAATTCGAAAATCTTTAGCTATATATCGTGAAGAGCGATATTACACTGTTCCTGACTGGTGGTACAAGAGCATAATCTACAAAAATAAAAAAATAAAAATAAAATAAAGTTGCGTTTGCAACTGCATTACACCGGCAATATTGTGCGAGCCACATTGTTCCACGTAAAATTCTTATATCATCTTATCTGAGACAGAAATAGAGGTGAAAACAAATAGTCTGTATTGCATTCAGTTAAGTGTGGAATAAACTATCGTAACTAAATGCAAAAGGAAAAAAAATGTTATTATCTAGAACTTCTCTATCGACAGTGCAATGGGTACAACTCTCAACAAAATGCGTCAGAAACAAAACACCATGTTCATTATTTAAATACTTTTGGTTCGCTGACGACCTAATAACGTTGACATCTGGTGCAGTCTGTCGCCACGCTGACAAGCGCAGGCAGTTTATCAAAGTGTCGTCACTCAGGCTGCCACGTAATCATAACTTATTTAGTTTCGTTACCGAAATAAATATTTCACACACTTGAGTTGGTCCAAATGTGGATATCACTTTTGCAGTCACATTAAGAAGACGTGGAAAAAGTTCCCAAATAAAATCGTCGTATAGATCCTGGATAGTTTTAACGTAATGGAATTTGTTTTTTAATCGGGAATTAAATCGCATATCGATGTTCCCCCGGTAAGTGGCCGGGGGCGCTTTCAAATGATACGGCAAGTGGTCTTGAAAATGTCTAAAAACAATGCAAAGCTGGCAGTATCCTGTAAGCGTTTTGGAAACTCACCCTTTATTTCTTCCAACACAGAAATGAATTATTCAGATGTCGCATTTTTGTCTAACACCAAAGAGCTCAGCAAAAAGGCCGGCGTTTCAGAAGTTGTCCCTTCCAGAATGTAATTTCCATTTTAAACGCCTTTCCGATTAAATCGGATATTAATTGCTTCTCACTTTGCAACATCTTATTGAGGGCGTTCAAGCGTGCAGTCCAGTCAACTAAAAGTCGAAGCCTTCAGTCAATTTCGGATTTTTTAATGTGGCCTCTGCTTTCCTTTTTCCTTCACAAATTGAACAGTAGCACGTCTCTACTCGAAAAATCATTTCAAGCATGCCCCTCAGGTTTACTAGGTCCTGCAACCTGGATCGCTATTTTGTAGCTTGTTTGAAATGAGAGGCCACTATAGTTGGTTGGCGGCTAAAAATAAAAAACAATAGACCGGACTGTTCTAAGCACATTGCATTTTTACAAGCAAATACATACAAATACAAACAGCACAAAAACAGTGATTTTCATAAGCTACTCACGTTGAGAATTTGCAATTTTCGTTGTCGCTGAAAGAGAAAACAAGTTCGCGGACCTAGAAGGTGAAGTGCTGCACAGCGAGGAGATCTCAACTAGAGTAACCTGTAAAAAACCATCTGATGTTTGTATTTGTAAGTATTTGCTTGTAGAGATCCAGTACATTCTATTGTTCCTAATTTTTAGCCACCAACCAGCTATAGCGGCCTCTCATTGAAAGTAAGCTACAAAATAGAGCTTCAAGTAACAGAAACTAATAAACATGATAGTCATGCTTGGAACAATCTTTCTGGTGGAGACGTGCTATGGTTCATTTTACGAAGGGAAAAGGAAAGCAGGAACCAACATTAGAACATCCGGAATGGGTACATATAGGGCGAATCACATAAACTTGCACCGCAAATGTTGCAGCAATGGAAAGCGCTATTGACGTGCATTTTTCACAGAATCGATTGGTAGTCAGGGACTCTTTTCTTAGCTAATCACCAGATTGTGATAATACTTAGAAGAGTATTTTTATGGAGACATAATACTTCTTAAATGGAACAATGCCTATTGAGATTAACAAACCAGGAAAATTAGAATTCAGAGGTGTTTGTTGCAGATTTCTAGTTCGAGTCGTTTACGATATACCGTATTTTGAAAAGTTCCCACATCGACACTTATACAGAACCCATAATAGAATACACTAAATAACAATTGCATACTTAGTTATGTGTATTGTGACTAGTAACAAGACAACTGATCACCACGAGTTGCGTTCAAAATGACAACTGGCAGCTGTGATACACGCTTCCAGTCTGGTAAGGAACGACTGCTGCAAACGTGTTAGCATTTCAGTGGAGATGTCCGAGCACACTGCTGCACATTATCGAGTGTAGTTGGTACCTCGTAGACTGTTTTTCAAGTTACCCCAGAGAAAAAGATCTACAGGCGTCAAATCCGTATAACGGGCTGGCGAAGGTACAGGTCCTCTGCATCCAATCCAACGATTTGAAAACAATTAGTGAACGCTTGCTGTAGTACTTTGTGCACTATAGGCTGGACATCCATCAAGTTTGTACTACAGGTACCTCCTAGTCTGCAGATGAACGTCTCTTAAGATCCGTGAAAGATGGTCTGTTAGGAGGCTGCAGTACATGTGCGCGTTCAGTGTTCTGTCTATGAAAAACGGGCCTATGAGCTGATGGTTCACTATTCCTCACCACATGTTTACACTCCATAGACGCTTATGTTCCACCTGATAACGCCAACGCGAATTGCCAACAGACCAATAGTGCATGTTTCGGCTGTGCATCTGGCCGTGGCCGGCGGAAGTGGCCGTGAGGTACTAGGCGCTGCAGTCTGGAACCACGAGACCGCTACGGTCGCAGGTTCGAATCGTGCCTCGGGCATGGATGTGTGTGATGTCCTTAGGTTAGTTAGGTTTAACTAGTTCTAAGTTCTAGGGGACTAATGACATCAGAAGTTGAGTCCCATAGTGCTCAGAGCCATTTGAACCATTTTTTATCTGGCCATGATTTGTTAACCTGGCTTCATCAGTAAACAAGATACATCATATATCTGGAGTATCTTGTCTTTGTGCCCATGTACAGAAGTTAATACGATTCTTATAATTATTTCCGTGCAGTTCTTGATGGAGGGAGGTGTGATAGGGACGGAACTTATGTCGATGGAGAATGCATAGGACACTTGCCGGACTCATTCCATTTTCCGCATAAAACATCGGGAAACTTCTCCCCGGAGCTAACGTACGGATTAACTGCAACAGCACCAAGAATATTAATATCCCCTTCCTCTGTTGTCACTTATTTCCTCCTGTTACGCTGCCTAGGTGCTAAACTACCTCTTCCACTTAACTTGTTGAAGAGGTTGATAAATAATTGTCGAGACGGTTGACGTCTTTTAGGGTATCTTGCCACATACACTGTACAAGAATGAATTTCATTCTTCCTACACTCTGCATACACCATGAGCATGACGGCTTTCCCTGCATTGGTAAATCCTATTGTCCACTCACAACCTACTGCTTGGACTATCACACTTTAACTGACTACCATGTCGCAGTGCACTCACGAAACACACGAGCACACTGTAAGCAAACATAAGAACCTCGTACCTAGCAAGTACAAAGGTTGAATGGCACAGACAAATGTAAAAGTAAACAGGTTTGGCGGCAGCTTCTCCAAATAATAGTATATACTTAGTATATAATACACGTTTTGTGCACTTATAACATGTACTCAGTGTCTCTGAAACATACGTGCTGCATGACGGAAATTACTTTCTGCTGAGGCACTTCATTTACATCTCAATGATACACGACTACTAGAGAACATTGCTCTTTACGGCAGTCAATCCACTTGTAAATTAACGCCATGATGTCGCAGATATTAGGCAACACGTTACTAGGGATGAGAAAGGCCTTAAGGTTTGCAACTAAACATGCTACATGGAAACTTTTCAAAATGCGATATCTCGAAACAACTCACACTAGAATGCTACAACAAACACGTCTGGCTTTCTGATGTACCCTACTTTTAGTCTGTTAATGTCAATAGGCATTATTCCAATTAAAGAAGTATATCAGCACAAGAAACACTCTTTTTCAATATCATTGTAATCAGTTGATTGGCTCACAGTACGAGCCCCTGTTTACCATAAATAGCACGTTCCATTTTCGCAATATATGCGGTGTAAGTAAATATCTATTACACTACTGCAAAACACACACTGAGATTTTTCACCCCCCTCTTGAAAAAGGTACGGTTAATTCCCATTCATATTTAAATTCTCATAACAATACGTCGATAGGGTGCCTCTGTCTTGAGTGTATGTGCCACTGTAACAACCACTGTTCTTTTACACTTCAAAAAATGTTCAGATGTGAGTGAAATCTTATGGGACTTAACTGATAAGGTTATCAGTCCCTAAGCGTACACATTACTTAACCTAAATTATGTTAAGGACAAACACAGACAACTATGCCCGAGAGAGGACTCCAACCTCCGCCGGGACCAGCCGCACAGTCCATGAGTGCAGCGCCTGAGACCGCTCGGTTAATGCCGCGCGGCCTTTTACACTTCCTCTGAAAAACAAGCAAATAGCGATGAAATCACAGCACTGACTCTTCGAAAAAATACCGCACCGTATGCCGGCAGAAACAGTGCCGTGTTGCACTAATACATGAAACGTCGCGCCGTACCGAGTGCTTCTGAGGAGGACACGGCAAAGTGTAGACAGGCCCAGCCTCGGTCCACACGCTGCCCGCTCATCGCGCTTGCCGCGTGTTGTATGGGACGCCGTGGCCGGCCAGTCCTGGTCTAAGCTTTCCTCTGTGTGCAAAACTGTCATGAAAGCATCCTGTAGCTTCTCATTTCCCCTTCCTAATTCCCAATAACTCATCGGTACCTTCAGGCTGCTTTTATTTTCTATAGGATCCGAAGTGAGCATTGTCGAGCACCTCTAAATTATTGCACACATTCCTTTATGCGCTATTCTACTGTGTGTGTGAAAATGGTTCAGATGGCTTTAAGCACTATGGGACTTTACATCTGAGGTCATCAGCCCCCTAGACTTAGAGCTGTTTAAACCTAACTAACCTAAGGACATCACATACATCCATGCCCCAGGCAGGATTCGAACCTGCGACCGTAGCAGCAGCGCGGTTCCTGACTGAAGCGCCTAGAACCGCTCGGCCACAGTGGCCGGCTACTGTGTGTCAAGTCTAGGATACATCTCTCATGGCTTTCTTCTGCTGGGTAGAAGTGAAGGTTTTTGGTTCATGTAATGGGGCTGTACAAGCACACTCAAATCCATATCGATACATCCGTTCTGTCACCCACAAAGTCCACACACCAACTTGTAACATGGGTTTAATTTGTTCTCCATATTATCCATGATGTAACTCAGTAGCTCGGTTCTATGCACGGTGTCAAGCTGTAACCTGACAGCTGCAGATACAGCAGTAATTAATTTAAACAAAGCCGGCCGGGGTGGCCGAGAGGTTCTAGGCGCTACAGTCTGGAACCGCGCAGCCGCTACGGTCGCAGGTTCGAATCCTGCCTCGGGCATGGATGTGTGTGATGTCCATAGGTTAGTTAGGTTTAAGTAGTTCTAAGTTCTAGGGGACTGATGACCTTAGAAGTTAAGTCCCATAGTGCTCAGAGCCATTTTAATTTAAACAAAACAATATTAGCAAGTAGTGACGCTTACTATGTAATGCAATAATATAGCAAATACTTTAGATTTTCCTTCCTTTGGTATCAAAAACATTTTCTTAAACGATAGACAACGATAAAAATACACTGTGCTGTGTATGACACTCGAATGTGTTGTATATAGCGCAAGTGTAGAGACGATATATAAGAGGTCTGTTATGTTGTGTGATGTCCTTAGGTTAGTTAGGTTTAAGTAGTTCTAAGTACTAGGGGACTGATGACCATAAATGTTAAGTCCTATAGTGCTCAGAGCCATTTGAACCATTTGAGCCAAGAGGTGTGTTACAGAGAGGTGTGGAAATAATTTGGCAGCAGTTTCCACACAAGTAAATCGCCACATTGGATGAAAAGTGAAGAACGGACCCCATGTCGTCTCCGCCGAGCCTATTGGATAATCCACGGTCTGCTGTGAGTCAGATCGATGTAGATTTGATTGTGCGGCGTCAGGAACTCAATGTCATCCATGACTATGAGGAGACAAATGCGCTGCACAGACTTCAGCGCCCAGTGACCTTCCCAATACTATTGACCACTCACATTATACATCACAAAAGTTGTTTAGCTACTGTGAGCTGCAAAGAATCATTCTGTAAGGTTAAAGGTGTGGACTGGACAGGATCACCATCTTTGAAAGACTGTGGGTCCATACTGAAAGTAATGAGCAAAAACTTTTAAAACTTTTATTCTTTATTTTTTAACAAACCATGTAAATCATCTTAATGTACATACTGTGGCACATTTCAAAGTAGTCTCCAATCTTTTACACTTATTTTCCCCACCGTTCTGCAGGTTTGAAAATATCGTTACGATAGAACTCCGTTACAGCTTTTCGAAAGCACCGACGCACTGCATACCGAACATCCTCTACCATCTCACGGTATTGGCTTCACATCTGTTCCTTAATAGAACCGAAAAGGCGTCAGTCAGAGGGTACCAAGGAAGGATTTTAGGGAGGATGTGGAAGTGTTTCCCACCCGAACACCTCGGTCTCCTCTACAATGACACGAGCAGTATGAGGACGTTTAATACTCTGCTGCAGGATGATCTTCTTCCCTGGCAGTTTATCGCCCAAAGCACGACGGAGATTCAAAGGTGTCTGGATATAGTGAACAGTGTTTTGATTTGTTCAGATTTAAGAAAATCAATCAGAACGCAGCGCTCTGCACCTCAGAAAACAGTCCCCACAACTTTCCTAGCAGTTGGCAGTGTCTTTGTCTTTCCTTCGAAAGCGAATCCAAACGGTGGCTCTCCATACTTTGGCGTTTTGTTTTAGACTCATAATGAAGGAATCAGCTTTCATCCCCTTTCACAGTACTCAACACAGAATCATCACCTTCACTGTCAAATCTCCGGAAAAAGTTTTGGGCGCTGGTTCTTCTCTAAAGGTCTTCTGTCAGCAAACGTAGAACCCAATGGACACAAAATTTTCGATAACCTAAGCTTTAAAATATTACTTACACTGCACTTTGTCCCACTGCAGGTTATGCAAAGATTTCGTTCAGTGTGATACGTCTGTCTTCTCTGATGATTTTGTCGACTCCTTCCTTTTTGCGTCATGTAGAGGCATTTCGAGTTCTACCGCTAAAAGGCTCTTCATGGATACTCGTGTTTCCATCTCCGATACATTTCACCCACCTCCTAACACTGTTGGTAACATGCAGACTTCTCCACAGGCACGCTAAAGTCTGAATTTCAGCGGTACATTTGCCTCTTTAAGAAGCAGTACAACCATAGCACGCAGACGAAATGAAACACACATGTCAGCCATTTTGAACGTATTTCCTGTGGTCATGTGGCAGACGCTAATGAACATGTTATACAAAGCCTGTTGATTACACTCCCTCACTTGTTTTTGTTAGATTGTTAGAATTCGAATTTTAACAATATATTATGTTGCTCACGAATTATCAGTATACCTCTCGTACATTGAATGAAGCTCTATGCAGGTCTTGAGCTGCAGTGTTGTGACGTTGCCCGTGAAAGCTAGAGATTTTGGTTCTAAGAGAACTGCAGCTGGCTATTTCCGAGCCACGAGCCGTGAGAAGGTAGAAACGACGTCGTTTGAACGTGCCTATTCGCAGCAGCACCGGACTGGAACTGCAGAAAATTGCAGAAATTGAAATATGTATCAAAATTATGAAAGACATTCGTGCCTGCTTTAGCTACTGACGTAATGTACTGTGGTGTGCGTCTGCCCACTGCAAATTCAATAATATGTACACCTCCGAAATAAACGTTTTTTTGTGAAAGTGTATTTATCATTACATTCTTTAATCCTAGGCCGCGCTCGTAACTTCTGGGTATGCCTTTCAACTTCCGGTAGCACCCAGTTAACTATTTCCTTTCCTCACAAAGTCCATTTCACATCTTCGTCGTTTCTTCAAACCGTGAAAATAGAGGATGTATGGTTTTCTGTCGACGTTTCTCCACCGTTGGGCGTTTTTAAGCATCTTACGAACTCGATACATCCGAAAATGATACTGGTACTGAATGAATGGAGAGAGAGTCACAAGAAAATCGAAAATGAGAGGACCATATTGGAGTAGAAGAATGATTAGAAGGGAGTACAAACGAAAGGGGGAGTTCTTTTAGTTGTAAAAGGGGAGTCAGGGTCACGAGAGAATAGGAATAGCTAGATATGTGAAGACGTAGTTTTAGATGAATGGAAAGATAGTTTCTCGGGGGAAGGAAGTTTGGAAAATGGTTCAAATGGCTCTGAGCACTATGGGACTCAACTGCTGTGGTCATAAGTCCACTAGAACTTAGAACTACTTAAACCTAACTAACCTAAGGACATCACACACACCCATGCCCGAGGCAGGATTCGAACCTGCGACCGTAGCGGTCGTGCGGTTACAGACTGTAGCGCCTTTAACCGCTCGGCCACTCCGGCCGGCAAGGAAGTTTGGAATTTGGGTCCCTGGAGAGACAGGTGGGCCAAATAGAAAGACAGGTGGATCAAATAGCACAGATTGCTGAAAGCAGTGACAACAGCTGTTCCGACGCGTGAGATAGCGTATCGACAGTAAATAAAAAACAGGTGCGGCGCAGTGCAGCATAGTGGTGTGTGACTGCTCCTGCAACGAGGTATTGGTAAACATGAAAGTGAAAGGCGGCGACGTTTGTGTGGATAAAACGCACCATGGTCAGGTGGTTATTAAACAAGAATTGTATTGATGACAGTTTTTTGTCATGGAGATGGTAGTGTTGAAAGATGTGTGCAGGTATCCAATAGGAAACAGCAAATGGCAGTGTACCAAGATCACGATTATAATGTTGGGGTGGTGCAAGGGGTGCGCGGATGGGAAATATTAATAAAAGTGATTGATAATTTTGGCAGCGGATGGTCTCAGTTAAACCTGATACGAAATCTGTTGAGTTGGAGCTGCAGTCCGTCAGAGACGAAATCAAGGATATTGAGATTATCAGACCGAATACCTGAGTAGAAATAGGGAGATGGAAACCACAGTTGTCGAATAGGTAGAGGAGACCGCTGATTGTTGTCCAGATAAGACAGAAGAGTTGTAGGCAGGCAATGCTAAGATGTTGGAATGATTCTAGAGAGAGAGAAGGGGGGGTGGGGGGGGGTGCGGGGGTAGTAGATTTGGGTGAAGTGAACACGACATTCAGAAACACAGATTTTCAGAAATTAGTTCTTATTATTGGTATTTCTATTGTGAATTTGTGTAGACTTAAGGTGAACAATAAAGAAGTGGCGTTGAAATTTAAGTTTTTACTCCTTTGTTTTACGTCAGGTCATCTGCAGACTGATTGACGAACTGCGATAATATTACAAAGGGATTAAGCTAGATTTTATGTTAATCATTCATGTAGGGTTCCCTCAACAGTCGCATGCATGTCTGTAGAACGTTGCAGAGCACATTGTAGAAACCCTGGCAATGCGAGATTGTATTTCGTGGTAAGACAACGCAGCGACAATAATCAGATGTCTCTCCCTGTGTGGGAATCGCAGCAATTGTGTGAGTACAGTACGTAGACACAGGGTGACATGTGGAGGTCTGGGTCGGTCCTGCAGGCGTGCTGAGATGGCCGAGGCAGTTCTGGCGACCTCTCGCCTAAAGCAAGAACTCGGGGTTCGAGTCCCGGTCCGGCACAAAATTTCATTGTCATCATTACATTGTGCAGTTGGAGTCTGATCATATTCGCAGTTGCGAATACATTTCTTGGCTGAGTATGACATGGAGAGACACTCTGTCGTTTGTGTGATCAATTGTTGCTCACTTTAAATGTTAAATATATATTAATGGAGATGGGTAGAGGAAACATTCCTCTGATGCTGGACTATAGTGTTAAATGGAAAGAGCACACAACCTCAACTGCAGGAAAGACGAATGACCGACTGCTATTTATTGGAAGAATTTTGGGAAAGTGTAGTATATTTATAAAGGACACCGCGCACAGGAAACCTCTCTAGGGTACTGCTCGAATATTTGTGCTTTAAATCAGCTCTGATTAAAGAAAGCGATTCAGAGGCATGTTGTTACATTTGTTAAGTGTGGTCGATCAGCACAAAAGCGTTAAATAGCCTCTTCCTGATTTTAGATAAAAATTCTTGGAGCAAAGACGACGATCTATTCGCGTAAAGCTGCTGAGGAAGTTTAGAGAACCAGCATTATTGACAGACTGCAGAATGATTTTACTGGCTCCAAGCAATTGTTTTCCCTAGTTTCATCGGCAAGTGGATAAGGAATGGGAATTACTACCAATGGGACCATCTCCTCTTCACTTATTCATTATAGTAGCTTGCGGAGTATGTATGTATGCAGGTTTAGGCAATTGTACGAGATGTTAATGAGGTACAGAACAGAACAGATACCTTAAAGCGGAAACGAAAACAAAATTTCCTGCGAGCGGACACAATTCGTAGAGTCCAGTGTTCGAGTATACGCATGCAGCGGATATGGGAAAGGGGATCAAGTTTGTTCGAAACGAAGCCGAGCGGAGTTTCCTGCTGTCATCAGTGGCTACCGTGCAGCTCTTCTGAAGGTGCATGCAGGTTGCTTTTATCGACTACCTGTTGAATCTCACTGCATTGTTAATCATTCGCGAGGCACGCTACAACTGATTGTTCCCACGTGGAATATCGGAGGCACGCTACTGCAATTCGATGTGCATCATCTCACCCAACGTCACTTCATCATTTTCTGTCCTATAAATCATACAATACGTGCTCTCATGTTATATGCATCAGGTAGTATGCTCAGTGCCGGCCAGATGGCCGAGCGGTTCTAGGCGCTACAGTCTGAAACCGCGCGACCTCAGAAGTTTAGTCCAATAGTGCTCAGAGCCATTTGAACCATTTGGTTCAAATGGCTCTGAGCACTATGGGACTTAACATCTATGGTCATCAGTCCCCTAGAACTAAGAACTACTTAAACCTAACTAACCTAGGGACATCACACAACACCCAGTCATCACGAGGCAGAGAAAAGAACCATTTGAACTATGCTCAGTAGTCTTCCGCATGTATTGGACTACAAGCACTGTGAATTTCTTGACGGACATCATTTCCGGCTGTTCTGACTATTTGAATACCTAGTTTATGTCATTTAGCTATTAGCTAATTTCTTCCGCTTGGCTACGTCTGTTACTTGCATCACAGTAAAAAACTGTAAGCATGTGGTGTCATATGTCTTACACATACCTGTACAGGAAGCTACATATGACGGCGTCTTCAATAACGGTTTCTCATAACTATGGTAGTTACGGGCACAACTATTTCAGATGTTTTGTAATGAACACATAGCGCGTAGTGGGGCGATCACACTGTTGTAGAAATAATTCAAAAGCCAAGATCGCTTAAATACTGTTTACTGGATAACCGGTTTCAACACACTAAAGGTGCCATCACTGGACCTGAATGCAGCCGGCCGATGTAGCCGAGCGGTTCTAGGCGCTTCAGTCTGGAACCGCGTGACCGCTACGGTCGCAGGTTCGAATCCTGCCTCGGGCATGGATGTGTGTGATGTCCTTAGGTTAGTTAGGATTAAGTAGTTCTAAGTTCTAGGGGACTGATGACCTCAGATGATAAGCCCCATAGTGCTCAGAGCCATTTGAACCATTTTATGATCTGAATGTAGATTAACATTTATAAACCATTTGGATATAACGATACATGAGGCAGGTCAGCTGATATAAAATCATTGTCACAAAAATATAAAAAACTGCTGTCATGTTCGTTCTTTTCCACAAGATATGTAAAATCGCAGCCACAAGATAAAACTATTTGGTACATGACCGCTACTCGACTAACAACGGTCGGCACCACACTACCCTATTCCGCGCAGGTATGTACCAAATAGTTTTATCTTGTGGCTGCGGTTTTACATATCTTATGGAAAAGAACGACCATGAGAGCAGTTGCTTTTTTATGTTTGTGACAATGATTTTATATCAACTGGTCTGCTTGATGTATCGTTATATCCAAATGGTTTATAAATGTTAATCTACATTGAAATCTGATGATGGTACCTTTTCTGTGTTGAAACCGGTTATCCAGTAAACAGTATTTAAGTGATCTTTGCATTTGAATTATTTCTATTTCAAATGTGAAATCCATACTTAAAAAGGGAAAAGCACGACGCTTGTAAATAGGAAATTCACAGTATGTCTGAGTTGTACCCGTCACTTAGTTTCTCCGCCAGTTAAGACACTTCCGTGATACTCAGTAGGCAGTAAATGTGACTATCCGCACACCCCATGCCTCTATATGATAATGTTCTCTGTTAGTAACACCTGAGGCAGGTCCAATAAACGAGTGCAGTATTAAAGTATGAGTTTTACGAAAGCCCTCTTCTAGACAAACTGTACATTCGCTGTATCCTCCCGTTTCCTTTACCTGCAATTCAACGTATGTCGTCGTTCCGGTCAACTGGACTTACCCGTAACTTATGTAAAAGAACAGAACACTGGTAGTATTTCTTTAACGTCTATATTAGTTTTAGAATGCAAGTTGTGGTGACAGTCTGAGTAGTAGTAAGTCACTAGTTCTAAGTTTGAAAGATGAGAGTTTGGTTGTGAATTGGCGACGCGGTATAGAACGCTTCAGTTAATCCGGTCGTCTCACTTACATTTATACACTTACCAAAATTCATAATTTTGTGTGAAATGTCCAACTACAGCAGTGACTCAATCGCCCTGTAGTCAAGTGGAGTCCAGAACTTTGCGTTTCTCTGGAAGCGCTAGCTGCCGGTTGTTGCAAAAGTCTAATATTTTGTCGATATCTAACAGATAAAACTGGATAGATGTTCTCATAGATGACTGAGTCATCTACGGAAAGTAGAAACTTGCAACTAATACTTGATTCTAAGTCATCAATGTACAGGGTGTCCGGACTAGAGGTTACAAAAACATTTGTTTATATTTCAGTACCTATTGAGGTTTATAACTATTTGCCCAACATTGCACACAGGAACTCAAACATATTTTATGCATCTTGGTTCAGTTCAATTTAGGCACCGTTTGCATTTCGACAGATATCGAAACGATACACCACTTTTTGCTACACATTGATGAGCGTGACAGGTGTTGTGGCCTCCATTGCAGCGTCGATCCATTATACAGAGTGAGGTGGCGCAGTGGTTGGCGCACTGGTCTCGCATTCAGGACGACGACAGTTCAAACACGCGTCCGACCATCCTGATCTATTTTTTCTGTGATTTCCCTAAATCGCTTCAGACACATGCCGGGATGGTTCATTTGAAAAGGTAGGTTGATTTCCTTCCCCATTCTTGCCACAATCCGAGCTTGTAATCCGTCTTGTATGACATTGATGTCGACGGGACGTTAAACCCGATCTTCCTTTCCCCCTTCATTCGATCGGTTATCTTAAATCTACCAGATCTCGAACTTTTATTCTGTAAACAACGTCCTTGCTAAACCCGCATGCACTGAAATCTAGTGAAGTCAGATCGGGAGACCGATATGGGCTCCATCCTGCTGGAAAATGTCGTCGGAGGACGTATGTGGAATTGCATAGTTCGCCAACATGTCGAGATAGGGGTACCCTTCCACTGCAATCACACGATGTGTATGTAATCCCACACACACACATTAACTTTCGGTGTCGCGGGATTAGCCGAGCGATGTGAAGCGCTGCAGTCGTGGGCTGTGCGGCTGGTCCCGGCGGAGGTTCGAATCCTCCCTCGGGCATGGGTGTGTGTGTTCGTCCTTAGGATAATTTAGGTTAAATAGTGTGTAAGCTTAGGGACTGATGACCTTAGCAGTTAAGTCCCATAAGATTTCACACACATTTGAACGTTTTTTGAACTTTCGGTGTGCCCCTTTCACACTCAGTCACTTCTCCAGGAGTCCCTCTTATCCTTATTCGACAATCATTGTAGGTTAACTCTGCTGCAGACGTGGAAGGTAGATTATCACATAAACACCACTACATTGATTTAGTCGTTGTTTTCATCTATAGGATGCCACATTTCAGCATCAAAATCACATTGTCTGCAGTGATTCTCACGCTTACTGTGATGCAACCGGAGACGTTTGTGTACCGTCGAACGGGGCGACGGTTAGTTCCCTACTAGCTTGCCAAACGGATTTACGCGGGATTGTAGCGAATGCTTAGCGTACACTTTCCACGTTCTCCTCATTCACATGCATTTTAGGATGTTTTCCAACATTTGAAGTTAAATTTTCGTTTCTCGAAGTGTTCTGTCCCACTGTTAAATGGATTTACGTGTGGCAAGATCCACGTTCTATTCTCTTCTTGCACGCCGCTGAAAACGTGTTACAGGTTTTAACTCTGCTAACATAGCACTCATTGTACCTTTCGCTGTGGCGTCCACATGTTAACTGTCAGGACTTTGTCTGATTGCTGCACAGTAAACATGTGCTCATGACATAGTGAGGATCACATCTTCTATCGATTGCATTGAGCCGTGCGTGGCTCGTGTTCCCACTATCATGTATTTTTACACCCTATTTTTAACGTACTTCCACCGCACTACGTTAATTTGAATTACTACTGTCACTGAATTGCTCCTTTGCCTGACTGTGAGCGGCGTTAGCAGCGCGTATTGATATATCCCCTCTCGTAGTATCTTTGCTCGACTGCTATTACTTCCTGGTCGTTGTCTGTCGTAAGGCAGTGCGTCGGGAGTTCGGACTGCCAGTCGGTTGGAACGCGTCTGGAGCGCAGTCCGGACCTGCCAGTCGCTAGTTGCAATGCGGCACTAGTGCAGTCGGATTCGAGCAGCAGTGAGATCTGCGTCGACATGGCTCGCCCGGCCTTTGCCGCCACGCATCGCATGAGCCATGCCACGGTCTTGGTGGATCGTCGGTCGGTCGCCCTACCGGACGACGTGTTTTGGCTTGCCGATCGTTCATGAGTCGGCTCTATGTGTGTGTGTGTGTGTGTGTGTGTGTGTGTGTGTGTGCGTGTGTGTGTGTGTGCGCGCGCGCGCGCGCGCACGCGTGTGTGTGTGTGTGTCTGTGTGTCTGTGTGTGTGTTTGTGTGTGCGCGTGCGTGCATCGCCTCCCGATTTGTCTTCGTGTGTGCTTAGTTACATTTGGGTATCGTTCAGGTCTTCATGCAAGTGTTTCTCAGGTTGTGTGTTTAGTTGGCCTTTGACAAGTTATTTTAAATGTTGTCGGCGTACTGCCTCTGAGACGTCGGCCGTCTCATCGGCCGAACGCTTCTGGACCCCTTCAATTACCATCTTGTGGAACTTGGGTCGGTCCTTTCCTGGTGCAGGGATGTCGTTTTCCCAGTGGGTGGTTTCTTCTGCATGGTTGGGTCCGGCCCAGTATTTCCGCCGTCGTGTGTCTGGAAGTGAGTGGGAGACGCACCAGCAGTGCAGTCGCGACGGACCAGCAGGCAGTCGGTCGGTTGGTGCGGACCAGGGAAGATATCTCTGCGCGGTGCAGTCGCTGGGTCCGCTGCCGGTCCCTACGCAGTGTCGGAGCGTGCGTGGAGCTGTCCGATCGCTACGAGCTTCGTGGTTCACCGACGCAAAACGTCAAAGTTGAGTGTGGTTTTAAGAACACAAGCCTCGTCCATTGATGTTGTGGTTTCCTTTCGGTGGTTCGCTGTTGGGGAGGTTTTCCTGTGAGCAACACTGAGTGTTTGTACGTATTTGATTGTGGGTAATTACATCCGTAACATTTTGTGTTTGGGTTCTCATGTACCGACTGGTGGCAAGCAAGTCGTTGTGCGGTCGGTCCGTGTCTGTCCCCTGGTTGGGTTCCGACGGATCAAGTGTACTTTGGCTCACCACCTGTCTCGCCTACGTGAACGAGAGCAGACCGACTCCCTGGAGGCTTCTGAGTGCGGCCGGTGTTCCATTATCTGTTTACAGCTACTTAAAATTTAAGTATTATGGTAATTTTATCTTTTTTTCTTAAAAATTTTGCAAAATTAATTCTTAAATTTATCTTTCAAGCTTAAATATTGCGGCCTTCTGCCTTTAAAAGATTATGGTAATGTATTTTAAAATCTTGAAAATTAATAGAGGCTTTCAGCCGTTGGTATTGCACCTTGCATATGTTTGTTCTATCTGCTTTTCCTTGAGGCTTCCCACTTAGCCGTGATATGTTTCTTTAAATTTATTTTATTTGCCTGTTTAATTGCATTTTTATCTTGTTGATTTTTAAGATCTCTTGTTTTTAAACATTCTGGCCTTCTGCCTTTAAAAGTCTATGGTAATGTTTTCTGAAATTTTGAAATTTAGTTGTGGCCTTCAGCCATTTGTATTGCACCTTGCATATGTTTGTCCTATCTACTTTGCTGTGATGGTTTTTATTTTATTTTATTGCTTTCTTAATTGGACTTTTATCTGGTTAATTTGTTAAGATTTCTTGTTAGGAGGCCTTCAGCAGTGAAAGAGTTGCATTCAGTAAAGGTCTGGCTATGTGTCGCTTTGGTTGTAAAAGTTATTAAATTACAATAAATTACAACTAGACGGTGAAACTGACCGCAACCTATTTGGCTCTTTCCACAATCCTATTACCTGTCCTGCGCAGCGGGTTTAGCGGGTGTACCATGCATATTTACCCGACTACATAACATGTCAAATGCTTTCGTGATAAACATTTGTTTGTGTATACCTCTAGCCCGTGCACCTTGTACAAGACAACAGTGGTTGTCATGTCACACTTAAGATGCTGGACGTTATTACATGTAGTGTGTGTGTGTGTGTGTGTGTGTGTGTGTGTGTGTGTGTGTGTGTGTTTTCAAAGGCGCTGTTCTTACCAGGACAAGCTTTAGAACGTCGTCACCTCTGGGTAGCGATCAGAAACGGGGAGTGCAATCACTGACGCAGTGTGCTTAAGGGCCGCGATCTGAGCCGCAGTGCTGGCTTCCCTGACGGCAGCGGAAAGGCAGGAGAGGGGCATCGACATTGGACGCCACTTGACATCGTTCCTGTCTCGTTAAGCGCGCGCAAAAGGCCGTACGACCGAGACACGGTCTCAGGCCTTCAGCGGAACTGGAGGAGGAAGCTGTTCCCGGAACCCGCAAGGACGCCACGCGTGCTGGGGGTTTCGTTCGATTTTCCTGTATTTCACGTTCCATTTTTTTATGGTAAAGGTGTTACCCATAACCGTTCGTTAGTAACTCAAAATTAAACACATGAAAATTGAGAGGACCTAATCTCTTTCAATACAATGAAAAAAAGCTTGTGTCTCTTTTTACTTTCATTCGCATTACCGGTTTCGACAGTTGCTACAGATCGTCTTCAGATCCATATCTAATAACTGCAAATGGCACTTCGTTACCAAGTCCCAAACCACTCATTATTGCAATTCAGTCTGCTGACGAACTGCTATTCCTAGTAATTAGTTACGCAGCCAAACACTACTTTTAAAAGCGGTTGAAACCGGTATTCCGAATAAAAATAAAAAAAAGACCCAGACGGAGTCTGTTTTTCTTCGTTGTAACTGCCGATTCCTAGATTTCTAAGCCCACAGAGATTGCTTACTCTCACTTGGTCAATGTTTCCAGTTTCCCGTTATTCCGCACATCTCTTTTTTCCAAAATGGTTCAAATGGCTCTGAGCACTATGGAACTTAACATCTGAAGTCATTAGTCCCCTAGAACCTAGAACTACTTAAACCTAACTCACTTAACGACGTGACACACATCCATGTCCAAGGCAGGATTCGAAACTGCGACCGTAGCAGTCGCGCGGTTCCGAACTGAAGCGCCTAGAACAGCTCGGCCACATCGGCCGGCTCTTTTTTCCAACTCAATAGGAAAAAGACGCAGAGCGGCCTAGCCAAAGTCACACAGACGAAAAAGAAGCTGAACGAAGCCAGAATTAGCATAAAGATGATGACGCATGAAGCGTGCATCACTGTAAGTTGTTTGTGCCATTAGATATTTAAAAAAACTTTTGTGCTTGCTCGTTCGGATTCCGTAATCATCAAAATTCAGCGGACTGAGATCTACTTTCAACTGCACAAGCACAACTGACCACATACCTACTGCATCTCTGTGCCCTGTCACACGACCTATAGATCCCAGGCTCCATATAGAGCGTGTGTATCACCATTAGCAGGAGCTAATAAAACAACAAAGGTCGCCACTGGGCTTCCAACCCAAAATAAACAAAACTAAGTTAGCATAAGACAGTATTTCATTATAACTGTCACTCCTAACACCATTAGCAGGAGCTAATAAAACAACAAAGGTCGCCACTGGGTTTCCAACCCAAAATAAACAAAACTATGTTAGCATAAGACGGTATTTCATTACAACTGTCACTCCCCACCTACACTATTCATTTATTTGTACGGTGCTTCTTCCATTGTTATTAGAACATCATCATCCGCACAGACCAGTGTGTTGATCGTTCTGCGTAGCTGAATTCCTGTCTCTAGACTTGTTACATTCCTGTTTGCTCTTTCTAGTGACAGATTAAACAGGAATGGGAAGGTGGAAGGGGCAGTCTCCTTGTCATAGTCCCGAACTCCACCGACATCTTTCCATTCACTTTCGCCATGTGATTTGTCTCTTCTGTACATGCTTGTGTTAGTTTTATCAGTTATCTGGGAACTTGCGCTCTTTCCATTGCTTGTCATATTGCTTGAGTGTTCACTGTAACATACGCTTCTTCGAAGTCCACAAAAAGTGAGCATCTCTGCGAAATTCCCAGCTCTTTGATAACATACCTCTTATTACAAGCAATTGGTCTGCCATTAGTTATCCCTTTCTAAAAAATGCTTGCTTGAATCCAAGTACCTCCTCGGCTTTGATATTAGCATAGTCAGAATCTTATAATCTGTACATAGAAAAGTAATTCCTCCGTAATCGCTAAATCTCGTTGGGCGTCCTTTCTTATTGGGCAGATGACAGACTGCTTCCGATCTGCTGGGATCCTTCCACTCCTCCAAATTAACCATTATCAGGTGTAGCATTCCCTCTTGTAAAATAAACCTACTCTCTGTCAGCATCTCTGCAAGTATTCCATCTGTTTCTTGTGCCTTTCCTTTTTTCAGCATTTTCATGACTTCTCCTATCTCTTCTATACTTGGCAATTTATTCTCCCCTGTTGTTACTGCCGCTCTATTTATTTTTTTTGTATAATTCTTCTTCTTCTCTTGATGGTTTAGTTCACATTGGGAAGATTTTCGAAGTACTTTCCACTTCTCCAAAGGTTTCATCTATTTTTTGTCCTACTTGACATTTGATCACATTAACCCCTGGGTTATATTCTTTCTTGAAGAACCTAACTGTCCACGAGGTCTCTTGTATTGCCTGGTGTTCGATTTGCTATTTATATATTCTCGCTTTTCTGCTTGAAGGACTTGCATCTCTAGCTGCTTTCATGTATCCTTCCTTACCTTGTTCTTTCATACTGTTCGTCTGTTAGCCGCTTTTCTCTTGTTAAATAGTCTCTATGCCTATAATTATACTGTCTTCTGCTGCTGCTGCTCCTCCTCTCCACTAATTACAACTCATCTGTGGCGTGTTTGGCTCTAGTACTGAGCTTGTACCATAATTCGTCTACACCATCTTCCTCTGATTAGAAAAATAATACATGTAGAAGAAATGTTGACTGATATGGTCACTCACATCTAACTCTTAAGATCAAATATACTCTAAGACAAAAAAATGCATCACGAAGGAATTATCTTAATGGAATGGAAATCGTTAGATTTTATATACATGTATAAAAAACCAATGGCTACAATTTCAGAAAAATTGGATTATTTATCCAAGAGAAAGAGCTTCCCAGATTCATCAGGTCAGTAACGTGTTGGTACACATGTGGCCAATATCCAAGCAGTCATTCGGCTTCGTATTGATTGATTGATTGATTGAGTTGTTAGATGTCCTCCTGAGCGATATCGTACCAACATTCTCAAATGGAGAGAGATCTGGCAACCTTGTTGCCAAACACGAAGATAAGCAGTGTAAACTCTCGCCGTTTGCGGACCGGCACTGTCTTGTTGAAATGTAAGCTCAGGATGGTTTGCCATGAAGGGTGAGAAAACCTGACGCTGAGTATCTTTGACGAACCGCTGTGCTGTAAGGGTGCTGCGGATGACAACCAAATGGGTCTTGCTATGAAATGAAATACCACCCCAAACCTCGCTGCCCGTGGCTTCTCCAGACACGTCTTCGCTGGCCACTGCGGCTCAATTCGTCACTGAAGACAGTTCTACTCCAATCAATGATATTATAGGCCGAAATCCGACACCAGATTGGGTGTAAAAAGGTCAATGGAATCAGCGAGTGCGCAAGCGGCGCCGTGAGTTCAGCCTCGTTTCTCCGAGCCGCCTATTAATGGTTCTTGTAGTCACCCCAACACCTGTTGCCCTTGGATCTATGATCATGACGAGACCGGGCCTCTGAGTACGATCACTCGGTTCTCAAGTTCTGTCGTCTCTCTAGGTCGACCACTTCCTTCTTGAGTCTGTGTTCGGCCATGGCTCACTCATTCCTACAAACATCGTGGAATAGTGGGACCGCTCCCATTCAAATGTCAAGCAATTCGCCGGTTACTCCAACCGGCATCTTTCAGCCCAACTACACGTACTCTCTCAAATGCTGACATCTACGTATACCGTTTAAGCATCTGTCTGCGAGACGTAGTTACTGCCAACTTAGTACACGGAATGAAATTCGCGAAGACTTTCTGCCCTGGTGTCGACATGTCCTCCGTTTACTTGCATAAATCCTTCGAGGTGAATCGTTTTTTTTTTCGGTATATATTCTAAGAAAACAGGCTAACGTGTGTTATTTGTTGAACAACGCCCTTTATATAAGAAGGGTGGAAGAACGGATCCTCAAAATTACAGACCAATATCCTTAACATCGGTTTGTTGCAGGATTCTCGAACATATTCTCAGTTCGAATATAATGAATTTCCTTGAGACAGAAAAGTTACTGTCCATGCATCAGCACGGCTTTAGAAAGCATCGCTCCTGCGAAACGCAACTCGCCCTTTTTTCACATGATATCCTGCGAACCATGGATGAAGGGTATCAGACAAATGCCATATTCCTTGACTTCCGGAAAGCGTTTGACTCTGTGCCCCACTGCAGACTCCTAACTAAGGTACTAGCATATGGGATTGGTTCCCAAATATGTGAGTGGCTCGAAGACTTCTTAAGTAATAGAAACCAGTACGTTGTCCTCGATGGTGAGTGAGTGTTCATCGGAGGTGAGGGTATCATCTGGAGTGCCCCAGGGAAGTGTGGTATGTCCGCTGTTGTTTTCTATCTACATAAATGATCTTTTGGATAGGGTGCATATCAAGGTGCGGCTGTTTGCTGATGATGCTGTGGTGTACGGGAAGGTGTCGTCGTTGAATGACTGTAGGAGGATACAAGATGACTTTGAAAGGATTTGTGATTGGTGTAAAGAACGACAGCTAACTCTAAATATAGATAAATGTAAATTAATGCAGATTAATAGGAAAAGAATCCCGTAATGTTTGAATACTCCATTAGTAGTGTAGCGCTTGACACAGTCACATCGATTAAATATTTGGGCGTAACATTGCAGAGCGATATGAAATGGGTCAAGCCTGTAATGGCAGTTGTGGGGAAGGCGGATAGTCGTCTTCGGTTCATTGGTAGAATTTTGGGAAGATGTGGTTCATCTGTAAATGAGACCGCTTATAAAACACTAATACGACCTATTCTTGAGTACTGCTCGAGAGTTTGCGATCCCTATCAAGTCGGATTGTGGGAGGACATAGAAGCAATTCAGAGGCGCGCTACTAGATTTGTTACTGGTAGGTTTGATCATCAAGCGAGTGTTACGGAAATGCTTCAGGAACTCGGGTGGGAGTCTCTAGAGGAAAGGAGGCGTTTTTTCGTGAATCGCTACTGAGGAAATTTAGAGAACCAGCATTTGAGGCTGACTGCAGTACAATTTTACTGCCGCCAACTTATATTTCGCGGAAAGACCACAAATATAAGATAAGAGATATTAGGGCTCGTACAGAGGCATATAGGCAGTCGTTTTTCCCTCGTTCTGTTTTGGAGTGGAACAGGGAGAGACGATGCTAGTTGTGGTACGAGCTGCCCTCCGCCGCGCACCGTATGGTGGATTGCGGAGTATGTATGTAGATGGAGATGTAGATATGTGTACGCAGAGTGAAGTCGATGACTGCCTCGTACCTGTGGCTCTGCAAATCAATCCACCCGCTTTTCTATATACCTTTTTAAACACCTCATATAACTGAGACCGAGCGAGAACCTACGGGTATGTAAAACTGTAGTATATGGGTTTCCAATTCTGCCTGATTGATATAATTACGTGAAAACTACAGCAAACATCTACATCAGTGGATGTGTGCCAAAGTCCGTCTTAGCATAAATGCCGGCCGCGTTGGTCTCGCGGTTCTAGGCGCTCAGTCCAGAACCGCGCGTCTGCTACGGTCGCAGGTTCGAATCCTGCCTCGGGCATGGATGTGTGTGATGTCCTTAGGTTAGTTAGGTTTAAGTAGTTCTAAGTTCTAGGGGACTGATGACCACAGCAGTTAAGTCCTATAGTGCTCAGAGCCATTTGAACCATTTTTTTAGCATAAATAAAACTATATAAAAAAGTAGCTATAAAAAGTACCTTTCTGCTGTATTTTATCAAGCAATTTAATCCACGGCCACGGAGATCACAGATTTAACATTTTCACTGATGTCTTTGTACCACTATACGTGAATTTTCAAATTGCTTCTTACCCAAAGATGCGTCCGATCCATACGCCCTACCAATTTAAGCTACGTATGCCGATTTTACAAATGCGCTTATTTCTGTTAGCAGTTATTTTCATTGAAATTTAGCTTACAGTAGGGAAGGATTTTGCCTTTTGTTCGTGCAGATTCCCAACCACACTTTTCTGTTCCTAAGATACTGTAAGATCTAACTCGGTTAGTGATCTGATAAAGCACAACAGAAATTTATTTTGCAGGCTCCATGAATGCGTAATAGCAGTTCCGCCATTACAGAGTGATTAAGCGCCGTCGCAGGCAGCAGCACATTTTCTCCAATTAGCGACAGCAGCGAGCAGAGGGACCTGGAACACGGCCAACCATCTGTTCTTACAAGAACTGCCATTATCGTTACGAGACTTTCTTCCTTTCTAACTGGAAAGCGCCCTTATTCGCAGTCGTTATCATGCCCTAATAAGATAAATTGTTGCGCATATATTTACATTCGCTAAATCAGAATTTTACGCCTCCTTCTCGCAGTAATTCAAATTGCTTCCGCGAAGAAGATCACAACAGAGTTCCAATTTTTGTACGTCGCACGGCTACCAATGATAAATACTGAAATAAATAACTTCAGTCTTTCGGTAAGAGAAACACCACTGTATCTAGAGTATCCGGATGGTTTTTTTTTTTTTGTATCTCTTCAAGAGAGATACTGACAAATTTAAAGAGTTTTAAAAGCTTATACGGTGACTAAACTCTCATACTGGTTGCACTTTTTTCTTTCTACGTATTAGTTTCACTTCTGTGAGAGTCGTTCCCATACCTATGGCATACTGTAGTTGTACTGTATTCGTATTAGAGACGAAGTAACATTCTTTTCACACTACAAGTATGGAAAGTAGTTTTTTCGTGATGTCGCTTGATAATGCCCCACAGAACGAACTAATATAGCTGCAAGTGTAATTAACACATCAACTGCTACCGGTTTCGATAAATCTTATAAATTCATTACAGACTATTTTCTATAATTTATTTGTGCTATTGATAACAACAAATAGAGCCAAGTTGTGTCAGTTTGTAGGATTGTGGAGTTAGGTTTGCAGACACTGTGGTTTTTCATAGATTTTTTGCGCCACTCCTGATAGCGGGAGGTAATCGGTTTGCAAAATATGCCAAAATAGCCACGACTTCAGACTAGTTTAGGATACGATGCAGTTAGATTCGCAGGCGGTGGTGATGGGCTGTAGGAAACACGGAAGCTTTTATATCGATTTATCGGCCTTCTTCATAATCATTTCCTAAAAGATAAATTGTTGACCTGGTGAAACGGATTCCAGGATCCTGTCGGAAGGAATCGGCACGAATAATAAGGGCCATGGAAACTGTAAGATCTCGTAACTCTTTATTTTCATTCAGTGCCTCATGTGTACAATTAATATTCTTTCTGTAGACTCGTGGATTTCGACATGAAGTATCTCATCCTATCTGCCCTTTTCACACTTTGACTGGATTTTTGAAGTACTGTTTGCAAGACATATAAACATTTACGGGTGCATATAAGACTCCTTGCATATTTTAATTCTTTTCTGCTGATAAATATCCACCTGCCAGAACAACACTTGTTTTAAATATCAGAACGGGAATAAGAGACGTCCCGGCAACCGCAAAATATACTTACTCTAGCAAATATATACTTTATTTATGTACAACCCATGGAATCGTTTAGTTTTATGTAATTTGTTTCCGAAACAATTCTTCGGAGCTCAAGATTTCTGAAACAGTAAGCATAATTGTAACGCACTAACCTTCGAATGTAAGTAGCTTTTCGAGTACAGATTATTGAAGTTCACCCAAGATTTCACTTAAAGTTTCTACACAATACTATCAACTCCGTAATATTCTACCAACGACTCGTCTGAAGGAGGACTGAATGCAAGTTTAGGAAAGGCTTATATTGGTAGCTGTCGTTCTCTGCACTGTTGTCAGGATCCTAATATCATTATGCTACGATACAGAACCGTTCGTGGTAACACCGTCAGAGTCGAAGCAAATCAGCGTAACACGCCATCGTACAGGGCATAACGACAGTCAAGTTGTTCCGAAAGAAATTCAATATATAAACTACATGCCATGACCATGTGCTTAATAGCGTATTGTTCCTCATTTGGAACGCTGTGCAATGGCGGTTTTGATTGGAATGGATTCGAGGAATCCATTTTCCGGAGGTATTTTGTACGGGTCACGCAATTCTTGTAAATTAAAGATTGGTCTGTGGGCGCCGAGCTGACGCCCAATGGCGTTCCAGATGTGTTGAATTGGGTTCACATGAGACGAATTTGGTAGCCAACGTGCATTGACTATTACGCTCCTCAAACCACTGTACAGCAATTCTAGTCTTGAGATAAGCAGAGTTATTCTGGTGGTAGACATCAAGCACGAAGGGATGCAGTTGTTCACGTAGTCCCCAGCAGTCAAGGTACCTTCGATTACTACCATAGATACTAAGAAAGCCCAAGTGAATATCCCCACAGCATAATACCGCCGCCTTGCCCCCCCCCCCCCCCCATCATCCCTTTCCGCGGGCCTTCGGTGCGTGCTCCGTACAGCGTTTAACATGGCTGACGGCGTATTCGGAAGCCATTATGGGCCGCGTGTGAAAAGAAATGTGATCATCCAAACAGACAACAAATTTCCATTTGCCCACAGCGCAGTATCGACGCTCCCGTGCCCACTGATGTTAAACACGAAGGTGTCATCTGCTACGGAGGCCCTGTACTTTGTCGTCAGATGCACCACAGATCGCCGTCTGTCCTGCTTTACGGACATGGAAGTGTTAGAGGTCTACGTGCTGTGACAAAGTTTGAATGTCCATCACTTTGTCGCCTATTCGTGGCTACACCGTCTATCAACCGCGTTCCATATATGCTCACAAAAAATGGGTTCAAATGGCTCTGAGCACTATGGGACTCAACTGCTGAGGTCATTAGTCCCCTAGAACTTAGAACTAGTTAAACCTAACTAACCTAAGGACATCACAAACATCCAAGCCCGAGGCAGGATTCGAACCTGCGACCGTAGCGGTCTTGCGGTTCCAGACTGCAGCGCCTTTAACCGCACGGCCACTTCGGCCGGCTTATGCTCACAATAATAGCACGCGAACAGCCAATCAGCGTCATCGCTTCTGAAATCCTCGTTCCCAGACGCCGAGCTGTAACAATCTGCCCTTTGTCAAAGTCGCTTCTGTCAGATTTCCCCATTTTTGGCTCGTATTGTCCCTAAACTCAAAAAATGGCTCTGAGCACTATGGGACTTCACATCAGAGGTCATCAGTCGCCTAGAACTTAGAACTACTTAAACCTAACTAACCTAAGGACATCACACACATCCATGCCCGAGGCAGATTTCGATCCTGCGACCGTAGCAGTCGCGCGGTTCCGGACTGAAGCGCCTAGAACCGCTCGGCCACCACGGCCGGCGATGTCTGTAAACTGTCTAGTTTCCCCTTTGGTAATAGAACGTCTAGTTACATTAATGTGACCACTATCTATATTCGACGTCAATAACACCTCACACAAGGCAAGTGGCAGCACTAGCAGTGGAGGTTATGTAAGGCAAGTGTGGGAAGAACGCCGCATGCGGTTCAGTCGTTGTTGTCATGTGGAAACGGAGCGATTTAGCTGATGTCCTAAAGGGAATGATCATTGGCCTTCCGGCCAACGGTGGAAGCTTTTCCGAAACGTGTCCATTATAATTATCCGGGCTGTTATGCCGTGGTCGGTTGATGAATTCAGAGGTGATTCCCAACGTTTCGTCTCCGACTGCGGGAGACATCTTCAAGGGGGTCCGTAGCTTGATGGAAGGTCCAACACACACACTGGCTCGCTACTGACTGCCGCCAAATTCCGTGTCCGCGCGCCCCCGCGCCGCGGCGTGACGTCACGTGTTTTGAAAACGTCAGTGCAATTGGCCGCTGTCCGTCGCCGACGATCGCCGTTGCCATCACCCAATAGTGGACGAGTGGTACACATCTTCTTTAACACCGGCATCCATATACCGTTTAATTTGACGCCCTCCTCCTTTCGGTTGAAATTATTCGGGTGTTTAGCGATTTCGATTGCCTCCCTGTAGAGCCTTTCGTAGTATCCGCTCGTGGCCGCTAGTACTTGCGTCTCCTCGAAACGAATATTGTGGTTCCCTGGCTGGAAAGCATGTTCCGCAACAGCTGATCGTTCCGTTTCTCCTCTTCTACAATTTCCCTTGTGCTCTTCCAAACGTTTAGAAACAGTTCTTTTGGTGGTACCCACATAAACATCACCACAGCTGCATGGGATCCTATACACTCCAGATTTTTCCAATGGTTTGCGAGCGTCCTTGGCAGGCCTAAGGTATTCCTGTATCTTCCTGGTGGGCTTGAAGAAATCCGTATAGAAACAGTGAGAATATTAGCCAATGCAAAACCGCCGAAAAGTAATATAATTGTGGGTGAGAGAAGAGCTTTAAAACTCCTGAATGACGACGATAGTATTTTGGTTCTCCCAGCTGACAAAGGAAGCGCAATGGTGGTTATGGATGTGGCACACTATCAGAGAAAAATTACGATCTACTGGATCCGCAAGCATATAGGAAGCTGAATAAGGACCCCACTAACAACGTTCTCAGAACTGTGTCGCGGTTAATAAAAAAGTCCTCCATTGAAGAGAGTGTACAGAAAGGTCTCTGCAGTTCGGTTGCGCTACCACCGAGGTTTTATGGATTGCCCAAAATTCATAAAGAAAATGTTCCGTTAAGACCGATACTAAGTGCCATTGGTTCGCCCACCTACTCGTTAGCCAAGTTTTTGACTACGCTGTTAAAACCACATGTGGGCCGTTTGGACTCGTATATAAAGAATTCGACACATTTCATCAGCAGATTGAATGGCATAGTGGTCCAGCCGGAGGACATATTGGTCAGCTTCGATGTGGTATCGCTGTTTACCATGGTTCCACTTAATGATGTATTGGAACAGCTGGATCGAATTTTTCCTGCCGATATCTTAGAGCTGTTTAAATGTTGTTTGACGACCACATACTTCAAGTGGAATGAACAGTTTTATGAGCAAAGGGATGGCGTGGCTATGGGAAGCCCCCTAAGTCCCGTAATTGCAAACTTCTTTATGGAGAAATTCGAAGAACAGGCCTTAGGTACTGCCAGCAAGAAACCAAATGTATGGTTCCGATACGTGGATGACACGTTTGTGTTGTGGAGACATGGTAGGGAGGAACTAAGCCGGTTCCACGAACATCTGAACAGTATAAACTCAAGAATTCAGTTTACAATGGAGGAGGAGGTAGACGGCAAACTACATTTCCTCGATGTACTTGTGTTTAGGAACGAAAATGGTAGTTTGGGCCACTCAGTGTACCGCAAACCCACGCACACGGACCGTTATTTGCACCGGGATTCGAACCACCACCCACAACAGAAGCGGGGTGTTATCAAGACGTTAGCGGACAGAGCTAGAAATATTTGTGAACCTGAGTTGCTCGACGCTGAGATGGAACATCTCCACAATGCACTAACGAAGAACGGATATTCGTCCGCCGAAATAAAACGTGCGTTGAGGCAGCCACGCAGAAATCATACTGACGTACAGGCTACTGCAAAATCTAAGGTTTTCCTGCCGTTTGTTAAAAATGTAACGGAAAGAATAGGGAGGATCTTGACGAAGCGGAATATTACCGTAATTTACAAGCCCACCAGGAAGATACAGGAATACCTTAGGCCTGCCAAGGACGCTCGCAAACCATTGGAAAAATCTGGAGTGCATAGGATCCCATGTAGCTGTGGTGATGTTTATGTGGGTACCACCAAAAGAACTGTTTCTAAACGTTTGGAAGAGCACAAGGGAAATTGTAGAAGAGGAGAAACGGAACGATCAGCTGTTGCGGAGCATGCTTTCCAGCCAGGGAACCACAATATTCGTTTCGAGGAGACGCAAGTACTAGCGGCCACGAGCGGATACTACGAAAGGCTCTACAGGGAGGCAAAACACCCGAATAATTTCAACCGAAAGGAGGAGGGCGTCAAATTAATCGGTATATGGATGCCGGTGTTAAAGAAGATGTGTACCACTCGTCCACTACTGGGTGATGGCAACGGCGATCGACGGCGACGGACAGCGGCCAATTGCACTGACGTTTTCAAAACACGTGACGTCACGCCGCGGCGCGGGGGCGCGCGGACACGGAATTTGGCGGCAGTCAGTAGCGAGCCAGTGTGTGTGTTGGACCTTCCATCAAGCTACGGACCCCCTTGAAGATGTTTCCCGCAGTCGGAGACGAAACGTTGGGAATCACCTCTGAATTCATCAACCGACCACGGCATAACAGCCCGGATAATTATAATGGACATGATATTCCGGCCGTGAAAGTTTACATTTTAGTATTTTCCGAAACGGTTAAGTTCGTAAACTGTTCGCGTGTCCCCATGGTTCAAGTATACCGTGCATGGCGAAATGGTGCTATCCAAAACTGACATCGAGGCAGCTAAGGTGCACCGAGGGCCGTAAACAACTGGAGTAACGTCGGCTACGGAAATGTGTACAGGCAAATAGACGTGCAATTTTTTAGTAACTGATCGCCCAGAAGAACCTAGGGGGCTCCCAGCAGGTTTTTCTCACCCCTATCAGCGAACGTTGTTGCGTAAGGACCTCCGCAGTAGCCGCCTCGTTCGCGCACCAGAGGTGACTGCAGTTCCTCGGAAACGAAGGAGGGAATTTGAATGTCAGATGACCGTTGGCGTGTCCAACGTGAAACGTCTGAAAGCAAATTACCCTGCAGCAATCGTCGGCAAGCTGCAGGCCGGAGGAGGGAGCGATGTGGTTTGGGTCATATTTTCGTGGCATTCGACAAGTGTTCTCGTAATTGTGGAAGCCACAATGGATCAACACAACCATGCATCTCACCTTGAGGGTCATGTCCACCGCTACATGTAGTTTGTTTTCCCTCGCCAAGATGACATCTACCAGCAGGACAATGCAACCTGTCACACACCTCGAAGTGTACGAACATGGTTTACAGTGATCCCTTGGCCACCGAACTCCCTGGATTTAAAACCAATTGACATACATGTGTGACCACCTCTATCGGGCGGTTCACACCGTGGATACTCAACCGAGAAACGTAGCACACCTGGCCACGGCACTAGTGCCGTCGTGGATCCACATCCATGTCAGTAGATTCCAGAAACACATAGACTCTATTCTTGCATGTCTCCCAGCCGCCCGTTCTGCAAAAGCTGATTATTCAGGTTATTGACAAAGGTTCACACCAACGTGAATGGACAGTGCATATATTCTTCTTGCGTTCCGTTCCCGCAACGCCATTGTGTCACACGTGGCGGTCGGCGATTTCTAATCCCAATTCAAGACAAAAGTGTATCTAGCAAAACCTATAATCCCCCCCCCCCCCAAAGGTTTAATACAAATGCGATTTACGAAACGAGGCTCTCGCAACACAGTAACTGCGTTCAGCCTGGCTAAGAACTCTATGCTCTGCTGGAGCTGTCTCACTAGCTCAGTGAGACGAGGCTATACTGTGGGGAATCCATACACAAACTCGCCGATGTTCGAGTCGCGATCGCACCAAACATTTTTTTCCTCAGTTAAAGCATCAAATTGTATCCAAGTTACATCTCCACAATGCGGTGTTTTTTATTTCATTCTGTTACTTTACCTTTATTTAAACAATAAGACCTAACATCAACCTGCTACAGACGTAAACGTCCGCTTTGTTTCGTCCATGACACAAGTAACAGTGGATACAGTAACATCGTCTCTACCCAGTGAGGTACAAAAAACGCCACAGGTAGGCTACACTAGATTGCACGTTATGCTGCGCATAGTAATTCCATTCTGTACCTTTGACATCCAAGTATATCTTCACAAAGCAGGTACGTAAACGAACCAGCAACTTTTACTTTAGAGAAAATGTTCAAAGCGACCATCTTGCATTTGCAAATACTTCGCCAGTCCATGAATCGTACTTTAATTAACCCTACGCAACACACCTGCATCCACCACTGCCGAAGCGGCATGCAAGTGAACTGTTGGCCAGAACATTGGACCACCGCAACCAAACTATTTCCCTGAAAACGCTTCATTTAAATAGTTACACACATTCATTCCAAAGCGTGACGGTACACCATCATGCTGGAACCAAAGCCGAACGCCAATTGGAACGTTTTCTAATGCGGCAGGCAAAGTATTGCAAAGAAACGTACGATATTCGAGCGCACTAAACTTTTCCGGCAACAGGCAATATGTAATGGCCCAAAAGCACTCCTCCGATGATCTCAACCCACAGGTGTACGCCAAAGCCTGCCTGAATGCCATGTCCACGGGTGACATGTAGGTTGTGCTCCGACTAATTAATGGCGGTTGTGGAAGTTAAAAATACCTTCACGGGTGAAGCTAGATTCGTCAGTCCATATGACATTATTTATGAAATGTTCAGTATCTTGCACTTGGTGCAAAATCCATTCACAAAACTGTACTCGTCGTACATTCTGGCCAAACGTATTGAGTTGACGTGTAGTGATATGGATGTAGTTCTTCATCGTTCAACGCTTCAGCAATCTTTGAGATATCTGGAACTGCCTTGCAATATCACAGGTACTTCACCGAGGTGACTGGTGAACGGTTTCAAGAAACTCGTCCTCTGTTTGTGGAGTACGTCTAGCCCTTGGACAACCTCTGTCCTTACTTTTAGACGAAGACTACAGGTTTCCCGAAGACGTCGCTTCAGGCGACGAAAGCCATTCTTATCGGGATGGCGCATTTAAGGGTACCGTGCAGCGTACGCACAACCAGCAGCATCAGCAGCAGCTGCTTGGTTGTCGGATACATCCAACACCCATCGTTTGTGTACGTCATCTTAGCCCACCTACATGAACTTGACAAGACCAGTTACAGTTGCTCATTACGAAATTGGTAGACACATGCGTGCACTGTTGTGTGACAGGCTATTGTTAGTAACATAATGATGTCCAGTTTATAAGCGACGAGAACTAGGGAACTGACGTCTAAAAAAAATAAAAAAAAGGAACCTGAAGGGAACTGCAACGATAGTTCTAGTGTGGATGTGGGTCCGAAGTCCCAACTGTCTACTCAGTGAGCTACGATGGCGGTACGGTAGTGCGGAGTGATACACATTCCTCTGGATTTTCAGATGCACTGCACGTTGCAGAGCAATTTTTATCTTGATTCTGGATGAGGGATCGCATGCCGACCTCCAGGAGCGGCAAATTTCTTAAGTCTCCATCCACTTCCCCTCCCCCTCCCCCGCACCAGGTCGTTCTCGAAATGTATTTCTCGTCAGGACATGCTATACACAGTGTGTGCTACAATTCCTATTACAGACTTCTAGGGGTCTATTATTATTATTATTAATATTAATATTATTATTATTATTATTATAGGGGTCTAAAGAGGACTTAGCAGATAAAGTTTTGATGAGGAACCCATTTCCGGGAATATACCGTTTAGACGTAAAATAAGTTTGAATATCAGATCACTTTAACATTTTCCACTCCGTGGTACGCACAAAAGACGAGAAGTACCGAGTTTCTCTTCGTTTTTGTATGTTCCAGTGTTGTAGCTAATATGAAAGCATAAATTTGAAACGAGAGTGGTTTATGACAGTAACTAATGATAAGGCTGATCTTTATTGCTGGTGCTGTATACAGCCTAGATGCACTAACGCTTCGTTAATTTTCCATTCACCTTGAAGTTTTCCATGATTCTCTCACGCAAACATAAAATGCAATCGGTCTAGTAAGCCCACGGGCGCAATTTGACTGCTCTTCTATAAAAGCCTGCCACTTAACGCGAGAAACCCAGTAATTACTTTCGCTTCTATAGCTTACAAAAAAGGAGAAAAAAGAGTGGCATTTTGCAATCGTGTGAAATGGTGTCGCCGGTGTGTAATCAGCCTCGCTTGACAAGGCGTTGTGTGTCCTCAGAAAACAAGTAGCACATGGCGCTCGAGGAAGAACTGCGAGTGGCTGGCGGGTGCGTCCTATCACTCCACTTGCTGGGACATCAGTCACAGAGATATTTTAATCGGTGTAAAGCGTACCTGAAATTGTAGCCATTGTCTGCGTTGTCATTAATACGATGTGAATCCTCGCTATAACGCTTCCCAACAGACAACTCTTTTCACACAGTTACGTTCCATTACCGTACACAACTTGCTTCAGCGCTTAGGTACTGTTGCCTAATGATACGATAATGTTACGACCAAAAGTTTAAAAACAAATACATCAATGCATAAATCTACATCTCTTCTATGTTCATCTGACTAAGTAAATATTACCTACAACCAGATCTTGGTTGTAGTAAATATCATTATCTTTTACTTCATTTTATTCATGTTATATGGAATGATTTGAGGATTATGACTGTATTGTAAACTTCTGAAATATCTACTGCCACAGACACGTTATACTAACATTTAATTAGCGATACGCTTTTCAGAAGCATACTGCCATCATTAGGTGTATTTAAATCACATGTACATTATATTAATCTGAAGTGTGATTAGGTTCATTTAATGTGTGTACCAGTGAGATTATCTATCTAACTACGGCCCTGTACAGAACGATACATGTGTTTTAGTGTGTACATTGATTTGCATGTTTAGATCATATCATTGGTGCATTTACGTACATTTTAATTGGAAAATTAGTCGTCTGGCACACACAGTACAGTAACAAACACATCACCTCTTCACGTCTTCACATACTGATGTTTACATCATTTCAAAGAGTCTAAACTGCTAAGATAAACTAGTTTCAGTTGCTAAGACAGTAACATACAGTGAGTGTGAAACTTTTTCCATCTAGAGGCGTTTGTGACGCGGCACGTATTAGATAGTATAAAGGCAATGTTCTCAATAAGGTAAGTATTCATCATTGGAGTAGCTTTTGAAAAAAATAGTATTTTTTCTTTTAGCTTATCATTTAGCAACATGTTGGCATGTCCTCTGCCGTGAATGAAGTTCTCCAATTCTTCACTCTGTTAACCCCAACTGGTGCCCCTTATCCATTTTATATAATATAGGAATATCATTCACAATATCGTGGAATGGGTGGCCAGCGACTTTTACGTGGGTGGCTATTGCTGATTTATTGTAATTGTTTGTGTGTTACTAGCTGTCGATGTGGACTTGCTTCTTGACGCAAATTATCGTACAGAGGTAATGTGAGAATTTTTTTTTACGTACTACGGTGGGCTAAAAGAGCAGATTACTTTTGTTCAAATTATGTATAAATTTCCTGCCGTTTATGCCAGATAAGAGTGATAATGGTCATTGACCAAAACTAGTAGCAGACTGCGCAAAATAAACGATTGCTGAAGGTTTAGAATCATCAAGGGTACACGAGTGGGCCTTCGGCTCTGAAAACCCATATCGATGACCTTTCGTTGAATGGTTCGCACGCTGACACTTGTTGATGGCCCAGCACTGAAATCTGCAGCAGTTTCCGGGAGGTCTGCACTTCTGTCACGTTGAACGATTCTCTTCAGTCGTCGTTGGTACCGTTCTTGCAGGATCATTTTCCGGCCGCAGGGATGTTGGAGATTGATGTTTTACCGGATTCCTGAGAGTCACGGTTCACTCGCGAAAATCCCTACTTCATCGCTACCTCGGAGATTCTGTGCCCCATCGCTCGTGCACCGACTACAACACCACGTCCAACCTCACTTAAATCTTGATAACCTACCAGTGTAGCAGCAGTAGCCGATGTAAAAACTGCACCAGACACTTGTTGTCTTACATAGTTGTTGCCGACCAAAGCGCCGTATTCTCCTGTTTTCATATCTGTTTTCAATACGCATCCCTATACCAGTTTCTTTGGCACTTCAGTGTATGTGCACTTTGTGTTTTACTTGAGGCCGGCCACTGAGACCGAGCGGTTCTAGGCGCTTCAGTGTGGAACCGCGCTGGTGCTACGGTCGCAGGCTCTAATCCTGCCTTGGGCATGGATGTGTGTGATGTCCTTAGATCAAATAGGATTAAGTAGTTCTAAGTCTAGGGAATTGATAACCTCAGTGTTAAGTCCTACAGTGCTTAGAGCCATCTGAATTATTTGTTTTACTTGAATCCTACAAGGACTAGTAATAAATAGGGCTTTATAGCGAACTATGTACCAATAAATAGTTCGATGAATTCATTATGTTCATGAACTGTTAGTTACAGCATCCATGTTTCATGTATTTTAGGCCCAGCATTATTAATTATTTCAGTTGAAATTATCCATTGTGGCACACCTGTAATTAAATTCACAAGATCTTACTAGAAGCGATCTTTTTATCGGTACGGTTATCCGATACCGGTCATTGTGACATCCACAGGGGTATACTGATTGCTCACACTCCGCAGGTCCCCAGTTCTGGCTGTGATTTTTGCTGGTTATTTTCAGTAGCATTTTAGTATTACCAAGATCTGGTATGAAACTCAAAGGCTGAATACTTCCAAATATTACCATTCACCAATAACCACACAGCTACATGTATACCGATAATTTACTATTTTTCTGTTTCTTTCAGGTATGTGCCCGCAGCCGAATACATCGAGGGCTTCATGGCGAGTAGAAAACAGCAGATGACTTCGTGAGTGCACGAGTAAAAAAATCTTTTGCTTAGTTTTGTATGTTTGTTACGTTAGTACTTATGTCAGCTTTCTCACCTTGTATTTGTCTCATTACAAAATTGTTCAAATGGCTCTGAGCACTATGGGACTTAGCAGCTGAGGTCATCAGTCCCTTAGAACTTAGAACTACTTAAACCTAACTAACCTAAGGACATCACATACATCCAAGCCCGAGGCAGGATTCGAACCTGCGATGTCTCATTACAAATTCGACGAAACGGTATACAACTGTCACTGGTGACTGTATCATGAATACTGGCTGGCTGGTATCTGCAAGGAAAACTAAAAGCAACAAAGTTGGCGCGTGGTGAGGAAGGAAAATGAAATGCGGAATTGAGGAAAGTTCCATCGCTGCGGCTGAGATGCGAAAATGGAATGTTAGCGCGGGCGGAATGCGGCATTATTCGCCCCCGTGACGGCAGGCTGCCGCGTCGTTCGCCGCAGTTGCGCTGTGTTTGCTGCGCGCCCCAGTTCCACACGTTGGCGACGATATTGGACTTCTGTGTGCCAAAACACCGAACCTAGCACGTCACACTCGCTGCTGTCGCAGTCTTTGGAAATTGTGACTCGTGGAAGCTAAGAATCGAATGACGACATAGTGAAGAGCTCTTAATTGGCTCTTAGACACTTATAAGTAATCATAATGTTACTGAAAGCAGGGGACTGATGACGATTGCAATATTCCTGTGGAAGTGGGCAACCATGTTTCGAACGGAAATAGCTACCTTTACCAAAAATGGGAACCGTTTTTTGCAGTCTTCAGAATTAACCAGGCTTGAGAAATCAGTGAGGAGATGTAGTGGAAGTACAATGATGAAAAAAAAAAACTTCAACACCATGAAAAAGTTTGAGATATAAACGGAAATTGACAGGAGTGTTTTTACATCCGAAAGGTGACTTCTATTCAAATTTCGCTCGTCGCATAAGAGTGGTGCTAGTAGCGCCACAATGAGAATGCAAATCAAAAAAATTGTAAATTTGTGGTAAGGTTCTATGGTACCAAACTGCTGAGGTCATCAGTCCCTAGGCTTACACACTAATTAAACTAACTTATGCTAAGGACAACACACACACACACACAGACACACACACACACACACACACACACACACACACACACACACACATGCCCGAGGGAGGACTCGAACCTCCGGCGGGGGGAGCCGCGCGAACCGTGACAAGGCGCCTAGACCGGACGGCTACCCCGCGCGGCAATGCAAATCAGTTTTGCTTGTTTTGCTCCCAGGTGGATGCCATATTTCTCGACTTTCGAAAGGCGTTCGACTCAGTTCCGCACTGTCGCTTGCTACAAAAAGTGCGCGCTTACGGTCTATCCAATGACATATGCTGTTGGGTAGAAAGTTTTCTAACAGACAGGGAGCAGTATGTCGTCCTAAACGGGGTAACTTCAACAGAAAGAAGAGTAACTTCAGGTGTGCCCCAGGGCAGCCTAATAGGTCCTCTGCTTTTTACGATTTACATAAACGATCTGGTTGATGGTATTGACAGCGGCCTTAGACTGTTTGCCGATGATGCTGTAGTCTACAGGAAAGTAGTATCACACGAAAGTTGTGAACAAATCAATGAGGACTTGAAGAAAATATATGCGTAGTGTAATGACTGGCAGTTATCTCTCAATATCAGTAAGTGTAACCTACTGCGTATAACAAGGCGAAAATCCTCATTAATGTATGATTACAAAATAAATGATCAGTCTTTGGAAGCGGTAACATCAGTGAAGTATCTGGGTGTGACTATTCGAAATGATCTCAAATGGAAGGATCAGGTTACACAAGTAACGGGTAAGGCGAACTCTAGATAGTGGTTTATTGGTAGAATCCTGAAGCGATGCAGTCTTTCAACAAAGGAAATAGCTTACAATACGTTAGTTCGTCCAGTCTTAGAGTACTGTTCGTCTGTATGGGACCCTTACCACTTGGGTCTGATTCAAGAGAATGAGAAGGTCCAAAGAAGAGCGGCAAGATTCGTGACTGGTACATTTAGCCATTGCTAGAGCGTTACAAATCTCATAGAAAGTTTGAAGTGGGACACACTTGCAGATAGACGACGCGCTAAACAGAAGGGGCTCCTCACTAAATTCCCAAATCCAATCTTCACCGAGGATGTAGAGCATATATTATTACCACCAACTTTCAAATCGCGTAATGATCATCATTCAAAGATAAGGGAAATGAGAGCTCGTACTGAGGCGTTCAGACAGTCGTTTTTCCCTCAAGCGATCCGCGAATGGAACAGTGGGGGGGGGGGAATATGACTTTGGCGCGAATTGTACCCTCCGCCACACACCACTTGTTGGCTAGCGGAGTATATATGTAGATGTAATGCACACTGTAACGGTTATATGCGTTATTCACTTTGAGATGGTGACTTGCTGACAGTCAAGAATGGCTTCAAGGCGACAAAGACGCCATTGTCAGCACCTCACTGAGTTTGAACGATGTCGTGCAATAGGGCTACGAGATGTTGGACTTTACTTCTGAGATACTGCAGTCGTGTAGCCACTTTACATGTTTGCTAGCAGCGGTGATCACGAGAATGCAGGGTCGCAAGAAGACCGGGCTCCGCACGGCCACGTAGCACTGCCGAGAGGGAAGACCATCGTGTTGGACGTATGGCTCTGGCACATCGTACTGCATCTGAAGCTGAAATTGGAGCAGCAGTTGCCACCACAGTGAAACAACGCAATCCGTTACTTAAAGGACAGCTTCGAGACAGACGACCCTGTAACGTGCTTTCCACTAACCCCGGACCACCGCCCTTTGCAACTTCAGTGGTGTCAAGCGAGAGATCATTGGAGGGAAGGTTGGAAGTCTCTTGTATTTCCTGAAGAAAGTTAGTTCTGCCTCGGTGCCTCTGATGGCCGTGTGTTGGTCAGGAGGAGGCCAGCTGAGAGCCTGCAACCAACCTGTATGCGTGCTAGACGCACTAGGCCCACACCTGGAATTATGATCTGGGGTGCGATGTCTATGACTGCAGGAGCACTCTCGTTGTTATCCCACGCAACCTGACTGCAAATTAGTACATCAATCTGGTAATTCGACCCGTTACACTGCCATTAATGAACAGCAGTTCAGGAAATATGAGATTTTCACTCTGCAGCAGAGTGTGCGGTGATATGAAACTTCCTGACAGTTAAAACCGCGTGCCGGACCGAGACTCGAAGGTAGCAGACGAGGTGCTGGCAGAATTGAAGCTGTGGGGACGGGTCGTGAGTCGTGCTTGGGTAGTTCAGTTGGTAGAGCACTTGCCTGCGAAAGGCAAAGGACCCGAATTCGAGTCTCGGTCCTCCACACAGTTTTAATCGGTCACGAAGTTTCAGTTCAGGAAGTGTTTTCCAACAGGGAACCCACTCTCACATACCGCTATTGTAACGCAACATGCTCTGCGGTGTTTCGACATGTTGCCTTGGCCTGCTCGATCACCAGATCTATCACCTATCGAGCATGTATAACACGTCATCGGACGACAACTCCAGCGTCATCCACAGCTAGAATTAATCATCCCTTTATTCAACGATCAAATAAACAAGCGTGGAACTCAATCCCACAAACTGACAACCGTCACCTGTGCAACATAACATAGGCACGTTTGCATGTTTGCATTTGACAAACATTCTAGCTGTTACATCGGTTACTGACGTACCAGCATTTCATATTTGCAATAGCTTATCCCACGCTTACATTAACCTGTGATCTTGCATTGTTAATCACGTAATTATACAACCTACACAAGTTTCATTACTCTAATTATTTTTTGCTGTTGCGAATTCTTCCGTCAGTGAATGCTTCTAAGCGCGGTGACCATTCCGCCCGATAACTTTATTCACAAAACCAACAGAAGCTCATGTACAAAATATGTCATCCTGTTATCTTTTAATACCTGCCCGAACCTCGTTATGTGGTATTAGTTGGACAGTTACCATAATGTACGAGACGTAAATGACTAACAACTTAAGGTGCTGTCGCGACTCGACTTCTTTACAGGGCAATGCTAGTCCTACAGTTCCATTTCGTCGGTTTCTTTACCTTCTAACTTTGGCACGTCCTTTTCGAGCGCTCTGCTTCTGTTGCTGCAGGTATGTGACTACTCTCGCAGTGGGTAAAAATATGTGCAACTCATTTTTCTATATATATATATATATATATATATATATATATATATATATATATATATATATATGTATGTATATACAGGGTGTTTCAAAAATGACCGGTATATTTGAAACGGCAATAAAACCTAAACGAGCAGCGATAGAAATACACCGTTTGTTGCAATATGCTTGGGACAACAGTACATTTTCAGGCGGACAAACTTTCGAAATTACAGTAGTTACAATTTTCAACAACAAATGGCGCTGCAAGTGATGTGAAAGATATAGAAGACAGCGCAGTCTGTGGGTCCGCCATTCTGTACGTCGTCTTTCTGCTGTAAGCGTGTGCTGTTCACAATGTGCAAGTGTGCTGTAGACAACATGGTTTATTCCTTAGAACAGAGGATTTTTCTGGTGTTGGAATTCCACCGCCTAGAACACAGTGTTGTTGCAACAAGACGAAGTTTTCAACGGAGGTTTAATGTAACCAAAGGACCGAAAAGCGATACAATAAAGGATCTGTTTGAAAAATTTCAACGGACTGGGAACGTGACGGATGAACGTGCTGGAAAGGTAGGGCGACCGCGTACGGCAACCACAGAGGGCAACGCGCAGCTAGTGCAGCAGGTGATCCAACAGCGGCCTCGGGTTTCCGTTCGCCGTGTTGCAGCTGTGGTCCAAATGACGCCAACGTCCACGTATCGTCTCATGTGCCAGAGTTTACACCTCTATCCATACAAAATTCAAACGCGGCAACCCCTCAGCGCCGCTACCATTGCTGCACGAGAGACATTCGCTAACGATATAGTGCACAGGATTGATGACGGCGATATGCATGTGGGCAGCATTTGGTTTACTGACGAAGCTTATTTTTACCTGGACGGCTTCGTCAATAAACAGAACTGGCACATATGGGGAACCGAAAAGCCCCATGTTGCAGTCCCATCGTCCCTGCATCCTCAAAAAGTACTGGTCTGGGCCGCCATTTCTTCCAAAGGAATCATTGGCCCATTTTTCAGATCCGAAACGATTACTGCATCACGCTATCTGGACATTCTTCGTGAATTTGTGGCGGTACAAACTGCCTTAGACGACACTGCGAACACCTCGTGGTTTATGCAAGATGGTGCCCGGCCACATCGCACGGCCGACGTCTTTAATTTCCTGAATGAATATTTCGATGATCGTGTGATTGCTTTGGGCTATCCGAAACATACAGGAGGCGGCGTGGATTGGCCTCCCTATTCGCCAGACATGAACCCCTGTGACTTCTTTCTGTGGGGACACTTGAAAGACCAGGTGTACCGCCAGAATCCAGAAACAATTGAATAGCTGAAGCAGTACATCTCATCTGCATGTGAAGCCATTCCGCCAGACACGTTGTCAAAGGTTTCGGGTAATTTCATTCAGAGACTACGCCATATTATTGCTACGCATGGTGGGTATGTGGAAAATATCGTACTATAGAGTTTCCCAGACCGCAGCGCCATCTGTTGTTGAAAATTGTAACTACTGTAATTTCGAAAGTTTGTCTGCCTGAAAATGTACTGTTGTCCGAAGCATATTGCAACAAACGGTGTATTTCTATCGCTGCTCGTTTAGTTTTTATTGCCGTTTCAAATATACCGGTCATTTTTGAAACACCCTGTATATATATCAGTTTGTGACAATTGATCTGGTAACTGAAATCTGGTTTCGCAGGACAGAGCGGATCAAGTTATGGTTGTGGAAAGTGGCCAAAATCAGTTACTGTCAGTTGGAAAAAACACACAAACTTTAAGAACATCACACACATCCATGCCCGAGGCAGGACTCGAACCTGCGACCGCGTTGCTGCTACGGTCGCAGGTTCGAATCCTGCCTCGGGAATGGATGTGTGTGGTGTCCTTAGGTTAGTTAGGTTTAAGTAGTTCTAAGTCTAGGAAACTGATGATCTCAGATGTTAAGTCCCATAGTGCTAAGAGCCATTTGAACCATTTTTTAAAACAAACTTTATTTTCCTAAAAACATTTAATCACACGTGCCCTTAAAAGGATTCAAAACAATACGGCTGAAAGCCCGAATACAAGTTATTACAATTGCTTGAAGGAATACACACGGACGAAGGCCTTACTTAAAAAATAATTACGTAAATACTCGCCTGAAGGCCACATCTTAAAATATTTCACGTAAAAGTTTGGCTGAAGGCCACATACAGAACATAGAACAAGTCAAGGATTAAGGCCTGGATAACAGGAATAACAGTTAGAGAAGAAAACTTTAGGAAGTTTCAACAAAGTGAATTTTCAACTTTAATTTAAGATGGCTGAAGGCCTTATCTTAAAATATTTCACGTAAAGGTTCGGCTGAACATAGGACAACTCAAGACTTAAGGCCTGGATAATAAAGATTTCCAAAAGAGCAAAGTCCCCCCCCTTTTTTTAAAAAAGAAAAATTAGTTTAAGCAAGAATCTTCAAAGTTTTAATTTAAGATGGCTGAAGGCTTTATCTAAAAGCTATTTCACGTAAACGCTCAGCTGAAGGTCACATACTGAACATTGAAGAACTGGAGGTTTAAGGCCAGAATAACAAAGATTTCAAATAGAGCAAAATCTAGTTCTTTTTAAATAAGTTTTAAACCAATCAATCTTGAAACCTTAATTTAAGTCTGCTGAAGGCCTTATTTTAAAATTGAAACAAACTAAATTAATAGACAACTGAAGGCCTGTACTTGAGAGTAAAAGAAATTCACAATCTAAAAACAACAGAACAATGGTGCTCAGAAGTGTACCAAGGTTCGGCCTGAGGTAACTCTAACATAAGTTTAGGTGAGACAGGCAGCCAAGAGTAAGACTAAATAATCAGATGGCAACCCGACCCAGGGACGGCTGAAGAACCGACCTCACAATCTAATCAATTCCCTTCCACCCAACCAACGGCACGACAACGGAAAATATCCTCCAGGACGAAGATACCAGCAGCACTACGCCTTGAAAATTGGTGTCTAAATACAGTCAAGGAACAATAACCACTCAGAAATATGAACAAGGCCAAGGCTGTCGAACTACACGCCGTGCCGGACAGTATCGACATGGCAAGGAAAAACACACTGCCGGAAAACTACGCTAACGACCAGGGCATGCAACAGGAACGTTAACGGCCACAAGGCAGAAAATACCGATGGTGCACTTTACCAATGAGTAATAACCAATTCAATAGTTAAACACCATACAGGAAGGTGGCTGCAAAATGTCACCGACTCCAAAACACCATACGTTGCTGCTTGCGGGAACGGCCCAGGAAGCAACAACCAGCAATGAATGAAGAGATGTTCAAATAGCTCTGAGCACTATGGGACTTAACATCTGAGGTCATTAGTCCCTAGAACTTAGAACTACTTAAACTTAACTAACCTAGGGACATCACACACATCTATGCCAGAGCCAGGATTCGAACCTGCTACCCTAACGGTCGCGCGGCTCCAGACTGAAGCGCCTAGAACCTCTCGGCCACAACAGTCGGCGAATGAAGAGATGTCACAGGAGTTGAGGTTTCATAACAAGTTAATTGATCACTCAACTTCAGTGTCCAGTTTCGGTGGGCGACGAACTTTGTAGCCCTCGCAGCTAGCGCCTCACAAATCCGATCGCCCGTGCACGAAGCCAGCGGCCCCGGACTGACCACGCGCCATGGAAACTTCCTCGCTGCTCTATTCCAACCCACCGACTCCATCCAACACGCAGACAGCGTTACAATAACTGGTCAGTCAAAACCACAAGCTACACACTGTTCCACGGAAACACTTCCACAAATAGCTTGAACAATACTAAACCAGTGATTGTGGAACAACAAAGACTAATCACAAGTCGACACACACGAAGAACCCAGAAGCGATCTGCGACCAAATACACGTCGTCCGATGAGACGACCGGCCGAACGACCAACCAAGGTTGTCCCCACTCAAGTCATGTGTGCCAGCAACGATCGAGCGAGTCATGGCTGTCCGGACCCCACTGCTGCTCCGTCTCCACTCAACTCGCGACACACGACGACCCGGAAATGCTAGTGGTCACTCCAAAGATAATACGACAGTGGTCTTATCGATAAGCGCTGCTCCTGCCACTCACGGGCAGGCAAGCCACCAACTTAGTGACACCAGTAAATAGTATAAGAAATGGAATGGCATTACCGCAAAGACAAGATGTCAATCAATAAACGGCATGACCATGAGCCGCGCAGGGCTCAGTAAGACTATCTACATTTCAGCTATTATAGCAAACTTTCTTCAAAAAGGTGACGGCACGTGAGGTGTGGTTAATGCTTTACATTCAGGGTATTTCAAAATGCTTTTACAAACTTTGGGGTCAGTTCCCGTACACCAAACCAAGAAAACAGTTTCTAGTAAACATGGGCTCGCAAATGTACACCTATAAGCATTTGTTCAATAGAAGAGATGTGTTTCACAGTACCAAAGTTGAACAAGTACTCATCGTTCTTAAAGTATGTATTTTAGAGCCCATTTTCCCTAGATTTTTTTTCTTGTTTTGACGTAAGGAAACTGCCCCCACAGTTTGTAAAAGTATTTTTGAAACACCCTTTATTTTACTGCGTCCCATACGCCAGTTAAAAATGACTGGGCGTCCGGTTATGCTGTGTGTTGATTGGATGATAGTATCAAGGAGTGAGCAATATCAAACGCTTCTCTGGGATTATTTTCTGCTCTTTTTTATTGGTGGAAGCTTGTGGTGGGAACTGCCATCAAGGCGTAGTGCTGCTTAAGTATTAGCCTATGGCAATCGAGGTCTGTCAGTACAAATGGAGTCGAAACATTGGTAGTTTCATCACATCATGACGAAGTCGTAGATCCATATGAATTATATGCTCATACAGAGTGATACCTATTAATGTTTAAAAACCCTCGAAGTGACATTTGTGACACTAAGACAAGACCAATGGAGTTGGAAATGAAGGAAATACCCCAAGAACGAATGACAGATGTTGAAAATGTGGCGTCACATCCAAATTACGGGGGGTATTTTCGAGCGTGTGATCGAAGGGATGACTGAGCGATGCAATACTTTCATTCAAGTAAACGCTGCAGATTTCGAAAAAGTTTTGTAAATGTGATTTGCTGTAAACGTAGAAGTTACAAAATTATTCTCTTTGCTGTAACTAAGCAAAAGCTGTTATTATTTGGTGTTTCTCTCCTTTCGTCCCTTTTATTTTTTGCTTTACAGACGTTGTTTAGTAAAGAAAACATACGTCATTTACTGAACGAAGCAGTTCGGAAGCTTGTACTCATTTACTTGTGACGCAATACTGTAGGTTTTTGTTGTGCTGAACTTTGCAATAAACCAGCGGAGATTCGATGACTAGTAAATGAATTAATAAGTCAATACCTTAATGTAAACACACAATTGTCTCACGCAATGAAAAAAGAAACTGTCAGCCTTACGCAAGATTCGAACCCTGAGCCCCACGCGCTAAAGTGACTCGCGTAGACCGGGGACCACACTGACATGAATACTTGACTTGGATGGGCTGATCATGTGTGAAGAACAGATAGCCTCAACAGCTGCACTTACGGCGAGGTATGTCATCTGGTGACGTCACATGCTCGACATTTGTCATCCACTTCTGGAGTATTTCTTGTCATTTGTCGACCCAAGTGTCTTGTATGAAATTACTTGTCTCAGCGTCATCTACGTCGCTTCGGAGGTTTTTAAACGTTAATAATAATCACATTGTATATCCTGAAATACTGTTGGTAAACTGGGAAAACACAATATGGTGATACATGAGATTCTTCATAATGTTGATTATACGTACATCCCCCTCCCACGAACACGCCCGTACACACACACACACACAAGACACACACACACACACACACAGTAATACAGAAGTACCATACTTCGTGATATTTTCGTCTCCAGGAGTCAATAATAAAGTTGCTGAATCTATTTATTCAACGATTTTAAGAATATTTTACGTTGAGTTTAATGATCATGTAGAGCCAAAAATTTATGAGGTCAAGTTTTACTTACTTATTCCTCCACATCTGCTACACTTCCGATTGGTCTTTTGTCCATTAATATGCAGAATGTTCGATGTAGCGTTTTTATTTCGGTTCCCAGGAATCAGATAATTATCCTTTTATAAACATTAATTACTGTCATTTTGTTAAATTTTATTTGAGACGGTAATTTGCTAAAAAGATATTTCCATGAAACTTCAGTTTCTGTAGCAGAAAACCTAATGATATTAAATTTCTTTATCTTCGTTCCTGTTCATTAGAAGGAAAGCATCGATCTATGCAGGGAAAGCCACCTCTCTGCCTCTAGCTTTGTACTTGCTGAACCAAATAGGGAACTGTTATCTTCCCTTCTTCCTGAGGAACTAATAGGATATTGCAAATTGGGGCTCTTCTGATTCGATTGGATTACATTAATACAAATGTGCTCGAATAAAATCATTGCCCCGATAAGACGGGCTACCGACGCTGCAGCCGCAGAACTTAAAACTCTGGTGCTGCGGATAAACGCGATGTCTGCAGCAGCGGTGCTATCACGGCTTGTTTAAGTGTCAACGCAACGCAGTAGAGATAAGCAGAGCAAGCTTTACCAGAGATAATGCGACGGACTCATTGCGGTCAACACCGCGGTACCCCAGGCAGAAAAACCGTTAACGCGAACAGAATCAGGAAAATGATAGCGCTCAGCAGAGAAAATTTCTGAGGGATTGCAATGACATCAATGGTCCACTATTTATGTTAGGAATTCCCTAAGAAATCAAACAGAGAATTATCAAAGACCTGTACGAAGCTGACACACGGTGAAATAAGTCAAAATGAGTTTTAGGACAATAATGGCAGAAGCTTTCAGCGAACTACAAAATAGATATGTATCCTCCGGTCTGAGGGCAAAATACGAAGTACATAAGTCACTATGCGAATCAGTATCATTTGTATAGTTGTGTTGCGATCGTACCTGTACTGTAACGGAGAATGATACAGAGGAAACCGAAATCCTGAAACAGGTTTTCCGAAATTTTCACTGTGAGATACAGTACGAGGTGCATTCAAGTTTTCTAAGGCCTCCGATTTTTTTTTCTCCGGACTGGAAAGAGATAGAAACATGCGCATTGTTTTAAAATGAGGCCGCGTTCAATGTCAATACGTCCCAGAGATGGCAGCACCGTACGGCAGATGGAATTTTACCGCCAGCGGCGAGAATGAGAACTGTTTTAATTACTTAAAATGGGGACGTTTTCCTTACTTGAACAGTGTGCAATCATTCGTTTTCTGAATTTGCGTGGTGTGAAACCAATTGAAATTCATCAACAGTTGAAGCAGACATGTGGTGATGGAGTTATGGATGTGTCGAAAGTGCGTTCGTGGGTGCGACAGTTTAATGAAGGCAGAACATCGTGTGACAACAAACCGAAACAACCTCGGGCTCGCACAAGCCAGTCTGACGACATGATCGAGAAAGTGGACAGAATTGTTTTGGGGGATCGCCGAATGACTGTAGAACAGATCGCCTCCAGAGCTGGCATTTCAGTGGGTTCTGTGCACACAATGCTGCATGACGACCTGAAAATGCGAAAGTGTCATCCAGGTGGGTGCCACGAATGCTGATGGACGACCACATGGCTGCCCGTGTGGCATGTTGCCAGGCAATGTTGACGCGCAACGACAGCATGAATGGGACTTTCTTTTCGTCGGTTGTGACAATGGATGAGACGTGGATGCCATTTTTCAATCCAGAAACAAAGCGCCAGTCAGGTCAATGGAAGCACACAGATTCACCACCATCAAAAAAATTTCGGGTAACCGCCAGTGCTGAAAAAATTATGGTGTCCATGTTCTGGGTCAGCGAGGGCGTAATCTTTACCCATTGCGTTCCAAAGGGCACTACGGTAACAGGTGCATCCTACGAAAATGTTTTGAAGAACAAATTCCTTCCTGCACTGCAACAAAAACGTCCGGGAAGGGCTGCGCGTGTGCTGTTTCACCGAGACAACGCACCCGCACATCGAGCTAACGTTACGCAACAGTTTCTTCGTGATAACAACTTTGAAGTGATTCCTCATGCTCCCTACTCACCTGACCTGGCTCCTAGTGACTTTTGGCTTTTTCCAACAATGAAAGACACTCTCCTGGCCGCACATTCACCGGCCGTACTGCTATTGCCTCAGCGATTTTCCAATGGTCAAAACAGACTCCTAAGGAAGCCTTCGCCGCTGCCATGGAATCATGGCGTCAGCGTTGTGAAAAATGTGTACGACTGCAGGGCGATTACGTCGAGAAGTAACGCCAGTTTCATCGATTTCGGGTGAGTAGTTAATCAGAAAAAAAATCGGAGGCCTTAGAACTTGAATGCCCCTCGTACACCGGTTCCTCCTATCACTCGTCATTTATCTGCAGCTACATATACTCCACAAGCCACTTAATGGTATGTGGCAGAGGGTACTTTTTGTACCGCCAACTGAGACCTCCAGGCCTATTCTACTCGCGTATAGCGCGCGGGAAGAATGATTGTCGGTAATCCTCTGTACTGGCTCTAATTTCTCGAATCTTCTCCTCATGGTCATCGCGCGAGACATGTGTGTGTATGTGTATGTGTGGGAGGGGGGGAGGAGTAATACGTTGTCCGACTCTTCCCGGAAAGTGCTCTCTCGAAATTTCAATAGTAAATCTCTCCGTGATGCACAACGACTCTCTTGTAACGTCTGCCAATGAAGTTTGTTGAGCATCTCCGTAACGCTCTCGCTCCAACTAAGCGACACGGTGACGAAACGGCCGCTCTTCGCTAGATCTTCTTTATCTCTTCCAACAGCCCAACCTGGCGGGGATCCGAGACAGATGAACAATACTCAAGAATGGCCTTGTAAGCCACTTCCTTCTTGGATGAGTTGAATTTCCTTTAGATTCTTCCTATGAATCTGAGCCTGGCATCTTCATTCCACTTAAGGTCGCACTGGATAGTTACTCCTAGTTAATTTACGACAGACACTGTTGCCAGCAGTTTGTCATCAATATTGCAGCTATACAGTGGTGGATTTCTTTTCCTATGTATGCGCAATATGTTACATTTATTTACGTTCAGGGTCAACTGTCAAAACCTGCACCATTCATCAATTCTCTGGAGTTCATTCTGCAAATCGTTACTATCTTCTAGCGCTGCTACTTTGTTAACAGCATCGTCTACGAGCAGCCTTAGAGAGCATCCGACGTTTTCTATTGGATGATTTATATATATTGTAAATAGTAACGGTAATACCACACTTCCTCGGGATACTCCGGAAATTACTGTTACATCTGTCGATTTTGTTCCCTTAAGAACGACGTGTTGAGTTCTGTCTGCAAGGAAATCTTGAATCCGGTCGCAAATCGGCTCCGATACTCGATGATCTTGTATCTTTTTCACTAAACGGCGGTGCTGGACGGTGTCAAACGCCTTCCTGAAGCAAGGAACGCGGCATCAACCTGAGCGCCATTGTCTACGGCGCTGTGGATCTCACGGAGGAACAGCGCGAGCTGAGTTATCGAATAATCCATCACCAAATAGAAAACAGACAAGGGGCTGAACCTGATGGGATACCTATTTGATTCTCTGTCTGTTAGTGAATCATGATGCCTCCATTTAGCGGCAGTTTATCAGTAGGTCGCTAGAACCACGAAGCCATGTAAACGATTTATAAAAAGAGTTCATGTCAAGAATAGCCGTCGGAGATACGCACGAAACTATAAGCCTTTGATAGTGACGTCAATAATCAATGTTTCATATTCGCTTGAAATGACGTTAGTTCGAAAATCTTCTGTGTAGAAATCAACATGGATCCCACTGACAGAAATACTGTGATAAATAAAAGGCGTAGACAGCAGCATTCACATGTTCCTCGACTTCTGTAAATTGCATGATACAGTTGTACATTGTTCACTAGTGAGCAAAAAATGATCTTACGGAATATCAGAGCAAGTTTGTGACTGATTGCAGACTACCAAGTAGAATCCAGCATGTTTCTCCTAATGAGATCATGTGATTTGAAAGTAGCTTCTGCAGTACATCAGTAAATTATTATAAGGCCGTTAGTATAGGAAGTATCATGGGCGGTTCGTGGATGATGATGTGGAGTACAGAAAAGTCGCAAAATAGAAAGCTGTAGTGAAACGATGGAAAATCTGTAAATGAGGGGCGGAGACTGGAATCTGACAATCACCTTGAACAGATGTAGTGTGTAAATCAAAAACTGAGGGAAGGGCCATTACAATACCTAGGAGTATCGTTCCGAACTATTAAAAATTAAACGAGCATAATATTTGTTGTAAGGAAGGTAAGTAATGGACAGTGGTCAACTTTTTTAAGAGAATGAAATTTTCACTCAACAGCAGACTGTGCGCTGATATGAAAAACTACCTCGCAGATTAAAACTGTGTGCCGGACCGAGACTCTAACTCATGACCTTTGCCTTTCGGAGGAAAGTGCTCTACCAGTTGAGCTACCCAAGCACGACTCTCGACCCTCCCGCCCGCTCACAGCTTTACTTCCGCCAGTACCTTGGAAGGTAGGAGACGAGGTACTGGCAGAATTAAAGCTGTGAGTGCAGGTCGTGAGTCGTGCTTGGGTAGCTCAGTTGGTAGAGCACTTTCCCGCGAAAGGCAAAGGTCATGAGCTCGAGTCTCGGTCCGGTACACAGTCTTAATCTGTCGGGAAGTTTCAACTTTTTAAAGATTTTGTTAAACATAATGTTTACAACGTATGAAGTAGTTAACTGAGGTTAACTTAATTTGTATTGTGAGATAGTTACAATGTTCTTTCTTTGCAACCAATGATGTTTTATCCAGTGCAAGGTCCTCTGCTTGTAGTGCACCTACATCTGGCGGTGGGGTTGTGATATCCTTTTGCTGGGTGTATTCTGTACTGTGGTCCGTGGGCTGTCACCATCGTGTGCAGGTGTCGCAATTGGAAGTCGGCCTCCTTTCATTCATCATTTGTCATCGCTGGGCGTTTTGTGCAGCCTGTCTGCCGTCTAGTGTTTTGTGGGATTGGTATCAGGCTACAAGCTGCCATCATGTCCTCACTGAAGCAAGTTGTGTCTGCGGAGATGTAGGTTATTCTGTTCTGCGTGTATTTTGAAACATACAGCATTGCTTTCAGGGAGGTGCGTTTGACTCCCTCTAGTCGTTTGAGATCTGAGTGTGTGAGATGCCTCCATATAAGTTGTAAGCCGTGTGATCCAATGGGGGAAACGCTTATGTTGAATAGTCTCAGGACTGTTCTTACGGATAGTGGACTAGTTTCTTTATCACAAATGTTGCTTTCATTGCTCTTACCACTCTGTCTTGGAGAGCGTATAACTTGTCAGCTACAGTGCAGTTTTTAGGTATTTGTAGCTTTTAATTATTTTCGACAGGTGAAAACTTCGTTGTCTGCAAGGGTTCCTCCCTTCTTGAATTCCAATGATTTTGTCTTATTCCTGTTTATGACGAGGGCTTTTACCTGCGACCACTCTTATAATTTGTTACGGCTTCTTTCAGGGGCCTTCTTCTTTCTGATAGAAATATTATATCTTCTGCTTACAGCCACATTCTCATGTTTTTCTTTCTGCTTCCTTTAGGTCTCGTCGTGGGTCTACTGAATACAATGAGTCTACTAGGACCTCCCTGGAACGCTGTAGTCGTTTTCTGGATTACTTGGGAATATGTTTATCCATCTTATATTCAGACTGTATTTTCTCGGAGGATGCTTGAGGATCTGACTTTCTGCGCCTACTACTATGTGTAGAAATTAATTTTACGAGTCATACGAAAGTAAAATGTACGAATGAAGTACGTAACTTAATAAACCATTATTTACTCGTTGATTGTAAGATACAGAAGATCCAAAGAGCATTTTCTTCCTGACTGCATTTAATAAGCGCGAGAACGTCAGAGAACTATTCATCCAGGTCCAAATAAGCGTTTTGCTGGAGTGATTTCCTGCCCCACTGAGGGATTTACCGTTGAAATTCCGAGAGGTTCCAAGATGCATCAGTCTCGGTAGGCACGTCTACATACGTATACCATAATCCACCTTATGACGTATGTCGCAAACGGGGCGAAGGGGAAACGAGTCTCTATACCTCCGCACGAGCCCTTGTCTTTGCGGTTCTTAAGCGGAATGTACGTCGACGGCAGTGCAATCTTACAAATGTGTGGTCTCAAAATTTTCTCAAAAGTGTGTCGCGAAAACGTCGTCCCTTCCCTCCAGGGTGTGCCATTTGAGTTCACGAAGCCTCTCCATAACACTCTTGTGTTGATCGAATCTATCTGTAACAATCTAGCAGTACGCTTCTGAATTGCTTCGTTGACTTCCTTTAATCCCAGCTGCACTCAAGAACCAGCCGCATAAGTGATCTATACGCGGTCTCCTTCTGAGATCTACACTTTCCTAAAATTCTCCCAATAAACCTAAGTTGATCATCCGCCTTCCTTACTACTATTCTTACGTGCTCCTTCCACTCCATATAGCTTTGCAAAGGAACGCTTCGTTATTTAATGGACGCGACCGTGTCAGACAGTACACCTCTAACGCTGTATTCGAACGTTACAATATTGTTTTCTCTATTCATCTGCATCAACTTGCATTTTTCTACATTACCACACCAAATAGAGATTCTGTCAAAGCCATCCTGCATACTCATACAGTGACTCAATGACGATACTTTCCCGTCATCAGCAAACAGACGCAGACTGCTGCTCCCGCTGTCCGTCAGATCATCTACGCAAGTAGTCATTTATGTATATACAGAACAACAGCAGTCGTCACACTTCCTGGAGCCCTCCTCATCTCTGATGAACATTCGCCGTCGAGAACAACGTACTGCCTCCTATTACTTAAGAAGTCTTCTAAACACCGTCATTTCCTCGAACCTATTCTATATGCTCGGTCCTTGGTTAACAGTCTGTAGTGAGACACCGTGTCATGCGCTTTTAGGAAATCTACGTTTGCGGAATCTGCCTGTTACCCCTCATCCGTGGTCCGCGGGATACCATATGAGAAAAGGGCAGGTTGAATGTCACACGAGCGATGGTTTCTAAATCCGAGCTGATTTGTGGACAGAAACTCTTCTGGACAGAAGCTCTTCCTTCTCAAGCAAATTTGTTATAGTCGAACTGAAGAAATCTTCAAGAATCCGATGTTAAGGATACTAGTCTCTAATTTTGTGGGTTAGTTCTTTTACACTCGTTATATACAGGAGTCACCTGCGCTTTTCTCCCGTCGCTTGGGACTTTGCACTGAGCGAGATATTCACTGTAAATACAAGCTAAATAAGGCACCAGTGCCGTAGAGTTCTCTCTGCAAAATCGAATTAGGGTTCCGTCTGAAGCTCGCGACTTCCTCGTTTTCAGCTCTTTCGGCTGCTTCTGTACGCCAGGGATGCCCATGTCTTTGTCCTCCATATGGAAGTCTGGCGATGGTAATACGATGGCATGTCTGTACGAATCTACTGCATGTATGATTTTTTAAATGCGGTGCATGGGGGCTTAATTATATAAATATGGATGCAATGCAAATACTTTTAATTTTTCGTAGCTGTAAGTCCGATTACGAAGTCTCGTAAACGGTTGGCCCTAGTTTTAGTACGCAATCTGACTGCATAGAATAACGACAAAGAATGAAAGAAAATTTTCGTTAACACAATTAATTAATTAAGTCACCAGCAACTATAAAACCTACGAAACCAAAACACAAGTGCAATTGTTCTGTGTGTGGAAGTGTGATTCAACGTACACATCTGGCACGGTTCTTCTTCAATAAGACAAGAAATTTTAAATACCATTTATACTGAAGTAATTTAAAATAATAGAAATACTATAATTGCGCAAGAAAACCAGAATTACACTCTAATACAAGAACACGAGCCAGATGCTTTGTTGACTGAACCTGTAATGACGCATTATTTAAGACACTGAAATAATGAAAAAAAGGGAATTTTTTTTTTACCTCTCGTATATTGACGAAAGGCACTCTGATCATTACAATATCTCCATTCGAACAACATCTGCTGTCTAGCCCATCAAACAACTGCATAAAACATGGAACAAGCACTCTCCACTACGACTTCTCGACAAGAACTTTTCACTACGACATCTCTGCAAGCACTCCTACGAGTTCTCGACAAGCACTGCCAGTGGAGGCGGCTGAATAATACTCTTTGGCGCAATCTCTGGCGCTGTGGCTCAGTGTAGCCACCTTTCATATGCCCTTCCTCCACGGGCCAGAATTTGATGGTATTTTTGCCAGCATTGGTGGTGAAAATACCACCAAATTCGTCAAAAAAAATACAGACAAAAATAAAAGATAATATTAATACGTAAATATCACATAATTAGATAAAATTTTGGCTTTACACTGACCTTTCAATAATCTAATATATGAAATACAGTAAGCAATACAAGTTCTTTCATACATGTGACTTTACATAATAGTTCACACAATACACAAAAAATCAGTTTATACAAATGTTCACATAAAATGCTTTGAATGATTAAAAAAAAAAAAACAAGTAGTTGATAGTTCCAGCAGTAGCACCCAACAATCGTCAACAGGTGCAAATACCAACAAGTGACATCATTTTAGTAGAAGCAGTCCATCAGTGGCACCCAGCAATGTTGAACAGGTGCAGACACCAACAAGTGCCATCTCATCACTGGTTGAGCAGTTCCAACAGTGGCACCCAGTAATGTTGAACAGGTGCAGACACCAACAGGTGACATTATTTCAGTAGAAGCAGTTCCATTAGTGGCACCCAGCAATGTCGAACAAGTGCAGACACCAACAAGTGACATCATTTCAGTAGAAGCAGTTCATCCGTGGCACCCAGCAATGTTGAGTAGGTGCAGACACCAACAAGTGACATTATTTCAGTAGAAGCAGTTCCATCTGTGGCACCCGGCAATGTTGAACAAGTGCAGACACCAACAAGTGACATTATGTCAGTAGAAGCAGTTACATCAGTGGCACCCAGCAATGTTGAACAGGTGCAGACACCAACAAGTGACATCATTTCAGTAGAAGCAGTTCCATCAGTTGCACCCAGCAATGTTGAACAGGTGCAGACACCAATAAGTGACATCATCTCAGTAGAAGCAGTCCATCAGTGGCACCCAGCAATGTTGAACAGGTGCAGACACCAACAAGTGACATCATTCAGCAGAAGCAGTCCATCAGTGGCACCCAGCAATGTTGAACAAGTGCAGACACCAACAAGTGACATTATGTCAGTAGAAGCAGTTCCATCAGTGGCACCCAGCAATGTTGAACAGGTGCAGACACCGACAAGTGACATCATTTCAGTAGAAGCAGTTCCATCAGTTGCACCCAGCAATGTTGAACAGGTGCAGACACCAATAAGTGACATTATCTCAGTAGAAGCAGTCCATCAGTGGCACCCAGCAATGTTGAACAGGTGCAGACACTAACAAGTGACATCATTTAGCAGAAGCAGTCCATCAGTGGCACCCAGCAATGTTGAACAGTTGCAGACACCAACAAGTGACATTATTTCAGTAGAAGCAGTTTCATCAGTGGCACCCAGTAATGTTGAACAGGTGCAGACACCAACAAGTGACATCATTCCAGTAGAAGTAGTCCATCGGTGGCACCCAGTAATGTTAAGTAGGTGCAGACACCAATAAGTGACTTCATTTCAGTAGAAGCAGTCCATCAGTGGCACCCAGCAATGTTGAACAGTTGCAGACACCAACAAGTGACATTATTTCAGTAGAAGCAGTTCCATCAGTGGCACCCAGCAATGTTGAGCAGGTGCAGACAGCAACGAGTGACATTATTTCAATAGAATCAGTTCCATCAGTGGCACCCAGCAATGTTGAACAGGTACACACAGCAACAAGTCACATTATTTCAGTAAAAACAGTCCATCAGTGGCACCCAGTAGTGTTGAGCAGGTGCAGACACCAACAAGTGACATTATGTCAGTAGAAGCAGTTCATCAGTGGCACCTAGCAATGATGAGCAGGTCCAGACAGCAGTCCATAATATTCACTATCACTAATCACACTGTTCATCAGAGTTTATAAGCAGAAATTAAACATGTCCTAGTGGCACCAATCATGTAGAAAAAGTGCAAGTAACAGTCCATAATATTCGCTATCACTAATCACACAGTTCATCAGCAGAAATTAAACATTTCTAAGTGTCACACATCAATGTTGAACAGGTGCAGGTGTGAACAACAATTTGAATGCACACACAATTGCTTTTACAAAATTATTATCAATGCTATTACACTAAACATACAAATTATAATAAACACACAAATAATATCAGATAATTGTCATATTAACTATTAGGAATACACAAATATCAGTAAACCTACAATATTTATGGGTGTCAGAGCAAGCCACAACAAACAAGTAAAATAATATTTAGGAGGTAAGTCGGTACCACTTTTCTGGGATTAGGAAGGGAAAACACACAAAACACACTCACTCATCTTTCATCCACATTAAGTACTACTGTGTAATTGAATAGTGTTAACTGTGTAAATGCAATTCTATCAAAATTTGATGTTCATCATGTGTATCAAGTAGTAGTGGCAGCAATGTATAACAGTCAATAATAGTTAGTCAACGTCATAGTCATCATGTCAAGACCAATGTTTGCCAAGCCAGATCAAAATGTACGGTTGCTGAACAACTTTCAGTGAGCCAAGATATGCAATTTCTTCCTCTCTCCAAAAAAAAAGAATATGTACTGCTTATTGATTTAACAAAGTGTGTGTAGACAATCTTCTTTCCACTTTAGTGTTCTAGTCTGCTATCTTCATCCTCCTTGTTCCATAAAACCAACAAAAAAAATATGCTCCTCACTTACTGTACCTCTTATCCACCAAAACTCAAATAATCATTAGCATCACATAATCTTAATACTTCAATAATACCTCTTACGTCAATACATATAAACCTTATCATCAATATCATTTACCTTACCTCTTGTCCACCAAAACTCCAATAATCATCAACTTCACACAATCTCAATACCTCAATAATACCTCTTCAATACGTCGATACATATAAACTTTAGCACCAATATCATTTCACTTCCATAACAACTCTTTCCTCTAGTCAGTCTCCTCGAACAAGTACAGATAAAATCCTAGTGCAAACTTCAGTTCATCATCCCATACAATCCGAAGACACAATGTCCACACACAACCTCTGTGTAGTCCACCTGACCCATATCTTCTACTCATTATGAATCATAAAATACATTTTGGTTACCTTGTCCATCATTGAATAAAAGAAATGCATACATGACCTCTAACAGACTTTAGTTCGAAAAACTTTCAGTAATTAAGTACGATTACGGAGTGTGAATGATCGTGATATTTCAGTGTGTACACCACTTCAAGAATTATGACAAACAGAAGCAAACATGTGGAGTATTTCTTGTGTCAAGTGTCACTTACTATTTCAGTTGCTCACGAGGAATGCAGTGTAATAACTGTCAATGGTCTAACCCTAGTGTTGGTATGTCATGTCGTTAGCTTCCTTCCTATTAGCATAAATTTATACAGCTTCCATAAAACCCCCAGCTCATGTGACTTCTATGAAGGTTCTTGTACTAATGTCGTTCGTCGAATTATAGCAGTTCATTTTCTTATCTTAAAATATAAGGCACTGAGCGTGAGCAAAACATGCAACAGCGAGTAAATATACCAGTAGAGAACAGAATGTCAACAAGTGGATGCAGCACAATTCTTAGAACGAGGCTCTGCCAAGCGAACAATCTATAATTAATACAATAGTGTGACCTATACTCTATGTTCGTACACAGTACATCAGCATTTCTATATACCAAATTAAAGAGTAGTTATGACAACAAAACAGAAATGTGTAAATATGCAATCCATACGCAAAGCAGCAAATATGTATCTTACATAATAAACAGGTCATTAGCATCATATCAGCATAAGCAAATAAATGTTCATATGTAATCTTAATAAGTAAACATGAGGGCGCAAGCAGATAAATCACAAAGTGTAACCTACATACATAACCATATCAGCACAATTAATCATGTGACAATTATAATTTAAATAAATAAGCACAGCACGCACATAATAGAAAAATATGACATCAGTGAAAAAGCAGTGCAGCCAAGCGATGCATAATATATACAAATAACAACCCTGTTCATTAATCAATCATTGTCAAAATCAGTTAATGTACGCAAGCACGTCGCTTCACAAGTAAATTCATAGAACATGAAATTTAGCACAAAGTATGAATCACGTAATCGCGAGCAGCAAATTACGTCTAAAGTACGTACTAAGTGGAAATATGTTACCTGAAAAATAAACTCAATTAATAGTTACCTTTTTAGTTTATTAGTTTCTTCTTCGAAATTACATTCTCCCTGAAATTTTCTCGATAGCAAGTCGTCTTAACGTCGGACACTCACAGAATTTACCTGAAGTTCTTAAATATTTTATAGAACCGTATCCTGAAAAATACTGAACGTTAATAACATAATTCATCAAGTCACTATAGCTTTATACTGAATTTAATCGGAGAAATTAGACTGTGTATTTGTTTACGGCTGTCAGTGCATTGCACTGAGCGCTCGATCAGCTGTAGGCGCGTGACGTAGGAAGTAATTGTTTGCGGTCAACGACTGCCTTGTGCGGCGCGCAGACTTGACTGTTGCTTTGAGTATGTGCCGCCGCCAAAACACAGCGCGGTATCCTTGTATTCTCTGCATGTTTACATGTAGCTGTTAGTTTCTCTAAAGTATGTCATTCCACAAAAATTTTAACGTTCGATATATGATGTATTCCCTTAGAGCGCCGAGATTTAAGAGTTTCTACTTCGACAGTGTTATCATGAATAATTTTGCGAACTCTATTGGACCGTTATAAAGCAGAAAAAATTTGCGACACAAGCCCTTTCCTTTGTGAGACTAACGATGAGACTTAATTAACACCTTTTGACCAACTGACAAGGTTTTTAAACGACCAGGACGTTTAGCTGATTTCTCTCTTCTAGCAGCCACAGATGCAATATTTTGTAGAGCCGGGTTGACAACTTTAGAATGCCGCAGTTTCCACGAAGGCGGAAAAGGAACGATTTCAGAAATGCGATTTGTCGATGCTTTATTTTTTTAATATCAATATAGGCGGTAAAGAAGTTGAGTCATTAGGAAGTTCATTCAGAATGTTTTGAAAAACATGAAGATACTGATCCCAAGTTCTGTGATTCTGATGACAATAAGGACGACACAATTTATTGATTTCCTTCATCCATCTCTCTGAAGCGTTAGGTTGAGGGTGAAAAAGTGAAATGAAGATTGGTTTAATCTTACGACGCCGTAGAGTACGTAGCCAAATTTTAGAGCGAAACTGTGATCCATTATCTGATATAACCTTATCAACATGACCCACTTCTTTAAGAAAATGTTTGATGAAAGCATTAGATACTGAACGAGCTGTTGCTTTGCGTAAAGGTGTAAAACACACATATTTTGATGTCAATTCCACTGCTACTGAAATGTACCCAAAACCATTAGTAGAACGAACCACTGGACCGAACAAATCGACTGCAGCCATGTCCTTTAATTTCGCTGGAATGATAGGAAACAACGGTGCTCTGTGTGTAGTTGGCGGCTTAGCCTTTTGACATAATTTGCATTTGGCAAGAACAGATCGAATACGTTTTTCCATATTACTGAAGTAGCAATTTTCTCGTAATTTATGAAAGCATTTTCTGGGACCAAAGTGTGCATAACTGAAATGTGTGTACCAAATCAATTTGTTGACCCACTCATCAGGAATACAAACTAACCAAAAAGAGTTGTCAACCGATTTTCGTTTATAAAGAACTTTGCAGATAGTTCGCAAAAACGAGGTGTGGCCAAATTGTCCAATCTAACAAAGCGTCTAGGAAAATTAGAGACACCAAGGAAACTACGAACGTCACGTTTTGTGGTAGGAACAGCATAATTACGAATAGCGTCTAATTTTTCTGGATCAGGAAGAATACCTTCTGTAGAAATAATGTGACCGAGAAATTTCACCTGAGAACGACCAAATTCAGATTTTTCCAAGTTCACTGTAATGCCAACTCTTGCAAAAATACGTAATAATGAATCCAAAATTTTGTTGTGCTCACTCCAAGAATGTTTAGCAATAAGAATATCGTCAACATATGAAGTAATATTGTCACGAAGATAAACAGGTAAGATTTCGTTTAAACTACGAATGAATGCTGCTGAAGATACAGTAAGTCCAAATGGTAATTTCCGAAATCACTTTTGGGTAAATAGTCATATCCGGTTATTGTTTACTTACTCTCTAGATAGATTGATAGTCGAAGAGTTGTTTTGACAGATGCAAAGAATAGTAAAAGAGTAGGCAGCGGTGCAGAAAACTAAAAGGGAAATAGCACCACTACAGCTCGGGGCCCTATGCACGCTACGGCACATATTCACTTAGTGTAGTGAATCCCCTGAGGACTTTAATAGCCGCACATAGTTTCCAGTTTGTGACTTAGTGGACAGTTTCGTGGAAGTGCATACATAAATTGATCTATCCTTGAACATGGATGTGTGTCGTTCCTAGAATTGCGAAAGATCTTAAATTTCCGAACAGTTAAGAACTGTTTATAGTCAAAGTTTTCTCCTCGTGGTGACAAAGACCTACCGCGTCTGTCCCAGTCCGAATGTCGATTATTGTCAAGTTCGCGCGCCTGGCGCTCTCTTGTTGCTTCTCGTAAATGAAACAAATTACTTTCTTCAAACCCCTCTGCTATCTGTGATTCTAAATTTCTTCTACTGTTTTTTCCTACGATTTCGCTTTCAATATGTTTGACTTGCTTTTGTAATGCCTCAAATTCCCTTTTAATGCGTTCATTAAATTTTCCCTTATTTTCAACATGCTTATTTATGTTCTGGTACTCTTCGGTTTCTGAAAATGGCAATGGTGCTGTATATCTGAATCTCTGTCCCCACTTAAACTAAGACTTGTCAGTTTATCTGAAATCTCCTCAACTCTTTCCGATAAATCACCTATTTGTTCTTTCTGTTTATTTACGTCTTCCGTAAGTGTCGCGACTCGTGTTTCAGTATTAACACATTTGGTAGTTAACTGTTCATATTGTTGTGTTAGGTTATTTATTCTGTCATTTGGTACGGATTCCTCGATTCTCTCAAATATTTCCTCCTTATCGTGTGCACGTTGTAAATTTAACTCTGAAAATTTCTGTACTATCACGCGATCTCTTTCCTCCTGTTCTCTATCCTGTTCCTTTTGTCTGATTTCTACTGCAATTAATCTATTATTGTGAGCATTCAAAATCGGTTGTACTTCTTCTCTAATTTCTTTCTTTAATTCATCTTTCATGTTTTTGAAACATGTCCCTATTCGTGAATCTAACCGTGTTTCCATTGTTTAAATCTCTATTTTAATTGTTCCTATTTGTGAGTCTAACCGTGTTTCCATTGTTCCCATCTCAGTTCTAATTGTTCCTATATCAGTTTTAATTTCAGATCTCAAAGTTACCATCTCTGTTTTAAATTTAGATCCCAACTGTGATCCCAGATTTAATATTGCACCCATCAACTGCTCCATATTAACTGGTTCGAAATTCTTTTCACCCCTAACATTTCCCGCAAAACTAACTTCCTTCTACATAGCCATAAAGCTATCTGTGTTCGACACAATTTCAGAATCTTCTATCGTTAATCTCGTATTCTGTGAATTTTCTGATTGAGAAAAATTTTGAAATGGTTCCGGACTATTTTCCCGACTTATTAAATCGTTTTCCACTTCATTATTCATCATACTGTTCTCCTGTGTTGGCGAGTTCGCCATGTCAACAATTTCGCCATTCTGACTATCCATCATTTTTGCCTTTTTCATCGATCGCGTAATCATTTACAAAACATACAAAACTCGTCACTGTACGAAAATTACACACAATGACTCCTCATCTCCAACAATACCATTCACACCAAATGTTTCCCTCACTGCATAGAATAACGACAAAGAATGAAAGAAAATTTTCGTTAACACAATTAATTAATTAAGTCCCCAAACACAAGTGTAATTGTTCTGTGTGTGGAAGTGTGATTCAACGCACACATCTCGCACGGTTCTTCTTCAATAAGACAAGAAATTTTAAATACCATTTATACTGAAGTAATTAAAAAAAATAGAAATACTATAATTGCGCAAGAAAACCAGAATTACACTCTAATACAAGAACACGAGCCAGATGCTTTGTTGACTGAACCTGTAATGACGCATTATTTAAGACACTGAAATAATGAAAAAAAAGGGAAATTTTTTTTAACTCTCGTATATTGACGAAAGGCACTCTGATCATTACAATATCTCCATTTGAACAACATCTGCTGTCTAGCCCATCAAACAACTGCATAAAACATGGAACAAGCACTCTCCACTACGACTTCTCGACAAGAACTTTTCACTACGACATCTCTGCAAGCACTCCCTACTACGAGTTCTCGACAAGCACTGCCAGTGGAGGCGGCTAAATAATACTCTTTGGCGCAATCTCTGGCGCTGTGGCTCAGTGTAGCCACCTTTCAGCGGTCACCTTTCGTTTTGCTAGCTCCTACCGGAACACCAGACTGGTCGACGAGTGACTGGATACAAGTCTTCTGCCCGCTCACTGATTTCATGTAGGACCAGAATTTTCTCGGTTTCTGTAAAAGATCCTTTGCTATGACGGAAGTCATCTTTTACCAGATACACGAAATTCTACTCTTTTTGTCTGTCGTCATTTGCATGTTCTTTTTCTGACCCTCGTGTGCAAGAGTCTGCGCTTCCTCAGAATCTTCCAAGTTTTGTTATTAAACCACGGCGGATCTTTTCCGTCCTTACTCCATCTACTCGGCACATATTTACTATCATACCCCTCATACTGGAATTAAATGATGTCCATTCACTGTCTGAGTTGGGTGCTAACAACCGCTTGTCTTCTCTTTTCAGCATGAACTTTAGTACTCATCCTGTCTGTGAAATCATGTTGTCTGATCCCTGTTTCTGTACTGAAACTGTCCATAAGATCAGGTCTGTTTGTAGCTACAAGGTCCAAAATATTTCCATTTCGTGTGGTTGTCGAACTAGGTGCTCAAGATAGTTTTCGGAAAACATGTTCAGAACTAGTCCACAAGACGATCTGTTCGTACCACCTACAATAAACCCATATACGTCACAGTCTACTTCCTGTAGGCTGTCCTCTTGAACTAATGTCGCATGGTCAGGGTATTTCCGCGCTACTGACAGTACAGTTTCTTTGAATGTGCCTGCAACTGTTACGGTGGAATCAGGCACTTCCTCCAACATGTCTTGTGAAATGCCCACGATGGAAGAATCAGACTCATATGGAGGCTAATGGACAGTCGTCCTTCACCCTTACGATTGGTGGAAGTGACAGAAAGAGGGACATGTAGTGCGACTCCAAGCATCCTCCGTTATTCACCGCAAGGTGGTTTGTGGAGCATAGCTGTAAACATATACGGTAAATTAATATCGTACTTTACACCAAAGGTGATACAGATGAAGCGCTGATTAAACTAAACGGAAAAGCAATTAAGGTTAACGAGAAATCGATAAAGCGGAATTAGAACGAAGTGAGACATTATTGTGGTGGGATTAGAAACAAGCGACAGGCTAAGGTAACACGGTTATAGCTAAATGGAAATAACGAGGCTGCAGTGAGATGTTAGTGGAATACGTGACAGATATTTCCGTATTGGGAATAGTTTAGAGTTAATTTTGTTCTATGAAGCCATAAGTAATATTAGAACAACATAATGATTATCTTAATAGCTCTCACACCACTTCCAAATGGGCAGCAAAGCCTGTCGCCGTCCTTCCTATTGCCCAGCTAATGTTTAGGAGAATGGAAACCATCCTCTCCTGTCAGACACCCTGCCGTTTCCCACCCGCCTATAAAACATCACTTCGGGCCTTGACCATTGCTCATGAGAAAATTTGTTTTCCATTTTTGTTATCCTTTTTTGTGCTAAATCTCCACCTTCCAGCCCTTGGTTTAAATGTGTTATATTTGTCGAAAATAGGATCGCAACTTGTCTTCTAGGAATTATTATTCGGTTAATAATTAATAATTTCGATTAGCTCTTCTATGGAAGACTCTGAAGCTACTAGCAAAGTGATCTGGAAATTCGTGCCGGCCGGGGTGGACGAGCGGTTCTAGACGCCACAGTCTGGAACCGTGCGACCGCTACGGTTGCAGGTTCGAATCCTGCCTCGGGCATGGGTGTGTGAGATGTCCTTAGGTTGGTTACGTTTAAGTAGTTCTAAGTTCTAGGGGACTGATTAACTCAGAAGTTATGTCCCATAGTGCTCAGAGCCATTTGAACCATTTCTTGGAAATTCGTGTTTTTAATACTGTTCATTTATCATGAATGATTAACCTAATCAATGTCTATATTCTTAATTTGAGAAACTGGGCGGTGCAACTTGTTTCTCACAGTGAGTAAAGTCACTGATTCGATGTTAATTGCTTTGTTTGCGTCGAATAGTTAACGTCTCGACACGAATTATGCAAACGAAATCATTTCTTTACGATGTTAATTTTAAAATATGCCGTATAAATCGATTCATCGTGTATGAAATTTGCAATATCACTGGTTCAAAATGGTTCAAATGGCTCTGAGCACTATGGGACGTAACTACTGAGGTCGTCAGTCCCCTAGAACTTACAACTACTTAAACCTAACTAACCTAAGGACATCACACACATCCACGCCCAAGGCAGGATTTGAACCTGCAACCGTAGCGGTCGCGCGGTTCCAGAATGTAGCGCCTAGAGCCGCTCGGCCACACCGGCTGGCTAATATCGCTGGATGACAGGTTATTTACGCATTCAGTAATTTTTTAGAACCAACGGAATGTAGTGAGACTTGGTGCACAGCTAGACAAGAATAACATTCATGTGTGAAGAAAGGCTAATCACGACTAACATTTCGTGTAATATTACCACAAGCTCCAACAACATACACTCAAACGAACAGGTCACTGAAGAAGCTTCATTTTTTATATTCTGGTTCTTTCCATATGGACATACCATTCAGCCGTGATCTAAATCTGCTATCTGGTAAAGTGACGCTCTCTGATTGTCAATTTTGGATGTAAATTACGTCATCACTGAAAAGTTACCATTCTCTTTCTTCTGTCGTCCATCCGCTTCTTCTCCCATCTCCCCATTCATTGAAATGGCCTCAGATCGTTAAATTTCCGTATAGAATTGAATCTGTAATGTTGTGATAAATATTGCATTTCTAATACATCGTTCTACTACTACAGTGCATATCATTACTCTGTATCAAACCATTGACATATAAAGTTTCAATGTCAGTTTTTTCAACTTCCAACTTTTAAGAATTTTTCGTCGAATTTACGGTCATTTTTCATTCAATAACAATGGATTCATTTCGGAGGTGTGTAACGTACCGGTTGTCACATACGAGTGTTAGTGAATAAATACGTGCACCCTTTTTTATAATGCATTGTAGTAGTAAAAGTTTTACAATGGCACTTTTCGATATAGTCCCTCTATTTTAGTTACAAGTTCATTGTTGTACGAGCTTTCCGATGAGCGGTGTGCACCTACAACGCAGCATATGAAAATATGCAAGTAAGACATTTGCCCGGCATACTGAGCACAAGCCATTCGTTTATGTAACATAAAGTCGGATCCCACCCTGGACGCCGTATGGAATGCATGTAATACGATATATTGTCCCCATGCTAGCCGTCAAACGTAACACAACAAATGAAATTTATAGGCCCGGTGTGGGATCAGTGTACCCTATTATTGCATTACATGTGGAGGACAGCGTGGCCAATATGTCCTTGTTACGGCATTACAACATCGTTTCAGAGATGGAAACAATACGATGTTCAGGAGGACAAGTGATTTATGAGCGAACTAATGCTGTTACTTTCGAGCGGTCTGTCGGGTCAGCTATGGTGTTAATGAATTGACTTACTTTCAATTAGAGTATACGAAACTATTAAGAATATGGGCTCATAGATCTTGATTAAGCCTGCAGTGCAACTATTCGCAGCAGCACACGGCAAAAAAAGCTAAAAGGAACTATCGCGTCATACGACACAATGAGGTTTCAACCCCGTTGCGCTATTTCTGCTTATCTACACCTCTGATCTACCATTAAGCAGGTTAATAGATTATTTTCGCGAAATTTTCCCCTGCAGCCAAAGGCTATGACTAAATTTCTCTTTTTTAAATTCTCTCGAATATCGACAAATTGCTTCGCTCCAAACATAGAACATCAGTTGCTATACACCATGCTAGTTAGTAGCTACGATCAAACAAGCTGACAAATAATTCTTTAGTTGCATTAAATTCATTAAAATTAGTCGAATGAAAGCAGCTGCTAATAAATAAGTGAAATTTACGTCCATTCAATCCATTACCTTCATTTCAGAGAAATTAATCACACGTATATCTATGCGGCAGGGTAAGACACGTCAGCCTGACGAGTTGCATTCCCGAAAATATTGTTCAGAAAAAAAGAAGACGAAAGCGTAAATGGCACTGAAATATTTGGCGCAATTCTGCAGGCATGACATGGTGGCCTAATTGTTTACAGCGACTGTTCGTGACTGTTCTGGGAATCATTCCCGGTCTGGCATAAATTTTCGTATGTCACGACAAATTTTTTTGATTGCTTAATGTGATACACCAAAAACTTCGTTCAGTATATTGAGCACATAATACGTGGACACCCAATATACTGTATAATAAATATGTTCACTTTTTTAGAATCGCTGTGTGGTTACTAACCATTAAGTAAAAGTCAGTGAAATTCGTAGATTTTGCGGGTCTATTCGAAGTTCCTTGCAACCTCAGAAACCATCCAAATCTAAGTTTAAATAAAACCATAATTGTGGTTATCACAAACTGTTGCGGAACGCATGTTCATTGTTCGCATTATTTCATTATTAACTAAAAATATATTTTATTGCTACTAAAAAGGCACATGTTTCGGAAAACATGGAAATAACATCTGTGACGCTGAATAACTATTTTGAGCATAGTTACAAATATTTTGAAATGTTACTGGACTTCAAAATAAACTACAATAAAAATAAAATAATCTTAGTTAAACAACAAAACTGAACAGTTTTATAATATCAATTTCCCGGAAGATTGGAGAACCTAAAGTCGGTTTAGTACTAAAAGATGTGTCTCTCCTCATCTTATAGTAATACACACTAGTATCGATGCCGGCCGGAGTGGCCGTGCGGTTCTAGGCGCTGCAGTCTGCAGCCGAGCGACCGCTACGGTCGCAGGTTCGAATCCTGCCTCGGGCATGGATGTGTGTGATGTCCTTAGGTTAGTTAGGTTTAATTAGTTCTAAGTTTAAGGCGACTGATGACCTCAGAAGTTAAGTCGCATAGTGCTCAGAGCCATTTGAACCATTTGAACTAGTATCGATCTCTGCATCGACATTGTTATATGTAGTTAAAAATAGAGCAGTTTATATTTAAGGTTGAGGATTTAACACATTCAGTATATTGTCTTATTTGTAAGTCTGAGTGTCCTACTAATTTTCCAATTTTGACCTACTAAGTTTCCAACTCAAAATAATTGTCCCAGGAATTTAAACCTTTCCAGAACATCATCGTGTTGGCGCGGTAGGTCCTACAGTTGTCCTTGACGTGCCATACCGCATCTCTGTTGCTGAACAACTGGATATATTCACTTTTCCTCATCCTCTTCTCATCTCTCCATCGCATCTTCCATAACCCTCGGCCAGCCATTTTGTGATTTTCCTTTTCTTCTCCTCCTCCTAGGAGGTTGCCATGAAAGTACTCTGTCTGATCAACTGCCTTTTCCCATTCTTTCGACATGCCCTAACCGTCCTAGCTGTCTTTCTTCCATTACGCATGCACATTTCTTCCATTCTGTATGCGATTTTCATTTCTGTACTCGCTTTCTGATTCTTTTCCATTGTTATCTTCTCACCCAAGTCACCACCTTTGTTTTCTCTCATCTTCCATTTGATGTCCATTTCGTCACTCAGCAGGACTTAAAATGCTTTTCCCACTCTATCAGACTTAAATGGGCAGTTTTCCTTTTACAGGCGTTCTTTTTTATTTTTCTGTTCATTCTGACATAAAAGGCTCTATCTTGTTTGTCCATTGTCCTAAACCAATCATCATTCATCTCTTTTATGTTTACCTTTTCTTCGATGCTTGAAGTCCACCATTCTGGGGGCCACTTTCCATATTCTCTTTGTTGTCCCAGTGTTTCAAATGCTGTTTCATGCACGCATTTTTTAATTCCTTGGTACACATGCTCCGCTGTTGCTTCGTCTAGGTGCCTCAGTTTATACAGTTTCTTTATATATTACGGTTAGCAGACTTTCTTGTATCAGACTATCTAAGTTATATTTCATAATGTCCACTATCCTCGTGGGAATATTTGCCTCTTTAATTTGTCTTTGCCCCTCAGGGTTCTTTGTATCTAACAAGAAGTCTTAACCACAGTCTGCTCCCCTGTGGCTGTGACATCATTTGCTGTACTGGAATTTTTATTTTGAATACTATAGCGTATTATTGATCTGATATTTATGGAACACCTATCCCATGTACACGTGTGGATTTGCTTGCGAGGAAAGACGCCTTTCTGAGAACTCACATCTACCTTCAACCTCTCTGGTTCCTGGAATACTATTCTTTTCTTTGGGCCAAAACCTTGCATATTCCACGTTGTTATAAACATAGTCCTTCCCGTTGCCATTTTCGTCTTCGTGATGATCCTTTTCGGAATACATAAGTCTGTAATTTTTCTCCTGGGTACATTTGAATTTATAGTACACATCTGCTAAGGAAGCTACGTATCTGAAAACGACAATTGCCTTATGGGTAAGACAAAAAAGGTAGTTTCCCGATTAAAATATCAAGTTAAAAGACTAGACCAGAGTGACTGAACAATTCATATGTGGGTTGTCATTCTACAGGGAGCTATCAAAAAATACTTCGAGATCGTTGCGAATATCCAACGTTGCGCGACTCCTATACGAGTACATAAACAACGATATCTACGAAAGGAATTAGAGTGACATTCCCTTTTTTCTGACGGGCTTGCGGCAAATGAGGAAACGAGCACTATGGCGACTTTACTGCCAAATGCGTCCAAACAGAACCAACCTCTTGTTACTCTTTTCTTGGTCACCGATGGACAAAAACCGGTAGGCATTCACCGGAGAATGAAGAATGTGTTTGGGGCAGCATGTCTCTGGTAAACCAAGTCACGGAGCAGGACATGGTGTTTTAGACTTGCAGACTAGTTCTCAGTTTCAAATATCTCCTACATAGGCGATTTTTGTTGATGTTGTGGCCTTCAGTCGGAAGTTTGAGTTGATACCGCTCTGCACAGTACTTTATACTCTAAAAGTCTCTTCATCTCCACATAACTACCGCACTACACAACCGCTTAAACCTGCCTTGGTATCCTTCTACCATCCGAACCCACCCTCACTTCCCTCCATTGCCAAATAAATTATTCGTTGATTCGTCAGGATGAGTCTTACCTACGTAGCCCTTTTTCTTCCTGATTCCTTTCAATGCCTCTTATTTAGATACTCCGTTTATCCGTCTAACGTTCTGAATTTTCCTGCAGCACCACGTTCCCTGTCTGTACCATTTATCACTCACTTTTCAGTTTCATATAATCCTATACTCGACGCCAATACATAAATTGGTTGGATGTTAACTTATTTCCAGAAAATGTTTTCTTGCACAGTAAGTTTGCCTTTTATATCACTTTAATTTCTTACATCGCCAGTTCGTTTGCTGCCCAAATAGCCAAACTAGTCTGCTGCTTTCGGCGTCTCTTTTTCTATTACAACTGCCTCAGCATTACTTGCTTTAATTCGACTGTACTACGTTATCATTGTTTTACTTTTAGTGATGCCCAACTCCTAAAGATTTTTCAAGACTCTATGACTGTTGTACAGGTTTAAAAGGTGTCTTTTTCGTTCTGCTAGCTTTCCACCTCGTTTTCCGTCTCTGCAAGAATTACGGTATCAGTGGCTGATCTCCGCGAATATTAGTTCCGTTTCCTATTTTACCTTTTCTTCCTTAAATATATACTGAATAACAGTGGGCGTAGTTTACAGTGCTGTCTCCCTCGCTTCGTTACTACTGACTCCCTTTCCTCTCCTCCGACTTTTACAACTGACATCTGGTTTCTTTACAAGTCATAGCTAAAATTTCGCTCCCTGCTTTGTAACCTCCAGAGCGCGATATTTCTAATGAATCAACTCCAGTCAACACTGCCAAATCATTTATGGACATTTCCACATTGTGCAGGGCATAAACTTCGGTTACACGATAAATCAATCAAACCTAAAGGCAGTAAATTATACTTAATACCTTGGAATTACATTTACAAACAACTTGAATTGGAAATAAAACATAGAAAATGTTGTGGAGAAGACGATCCAGAGACTGCGTATTACTGGCATAACACATAGAAGATGCAACAGATTTACTAAACGACTACTTGTCCGTTCTCTTTTGGAGTACCCCTGCGCTGAGTGGGATCCTTACCAGATATGATTAACGGAGTACATCGAGAAAGTTCAAAGAAGAGCAGCACGTTTTGTATTATCGAGAAAGAGCGGAGAGTGTGTCATGGATACGGGATTTGGGGTGGACATCGTTCAAACAAAGGCGTATCTCGTTGCGGCAGGATCTTCTCACGAAATTTCAATCACGAACTTTCTTCTCCGAATGTGACAATATTTTGTTGACACCGACCTACATAGAGGGAAACGATTATCATAATAAGGGAAATCAGAGCTCGCGCGGAAAGATACAAGTGTTCATTTTCTTTCCCGCCCGCTGTCCGAGAGTGGTTCAAATCGTTCAAAGACCTCTGAGTACTATGGGACTTAACTTCTAAGGTCACCAGTCCCCTAGAACTTAGAACTACTTAAACCTAACTAACCTAAGGGCATCACACACATCCATGCCAGAGGCAGGATTCGAACTTGCGACCGTAGCAGTCGCGCGGTTCCGGACTGAAGCGCCTGGAACCGCTCGGCCACCGCGGCCGGCTCCGAGAGTAGAATTATAGAGAATTACTGTGAAGGTGGTTCGATGAAACATCTGCTAGGTACTTAAGTGTGATATGTAGGGTCTCCATGTAGATGTAGATGTATGTATTACGATCACACTATCAGCTGATTACACGTCCTCATAATTTTACAAAGTCATCGTGTGTGAGTGTATAAAGCTGATGTCTGTTATTTACGTATGTAAGTGGTGCTATTGTAGACCAGAACGATAACAACATTCAGTACTCGTCAACCATTTCATTAGTAGAACTGATTCACACAGAAATGATTGACGAGTATGGATAGTTGTTCTCTTTCAATACGTCACAAGTTATCCACTATGTGAGCAACTGACGATAGGTTGACCCCCATGTATACTAGGAGGCGGGGAGTAAAGTGTTGTCAGTAGAGAGGAACTAACAGCAGAATAGGTCGATCAGGAACGTCGACGATCACTCCACATCACCTAACAAAACCGTCAGATACATTTCAATCCTTCTAAAGTTACACAGGTCGATTGTTGGTGATGTGAGTGTGAAGTGGAAACACGAAGTAACAACCACCTGTACTGACGGACAGGGATCGCCGAAAACTGCGCAGGGTCGTCGTAAGAAGTCGTATGAAATCAGAGGAAGGCATCTAAATTTCCACCATTAGTCCTGGCACCACAGTGACTGTGCGTAGTAAGTTAAAAAGAATGGGGTAGAATGGTCGAACAGCCCCTCATAAGCCACACATTCCTGAAGTCAGTGCTAAGCGACGCTATAGGTTGTGTAAAGAGCGACGACACTGGCCAGTGGATGACAGGAAACGAGTGGTCTGGAGTGGCCAATCACGCTTTGCCCCGTTGCATTGGGACGGAAGGTTTTGAAATGCGGAAGTATGTGAACACATTTTACAGCATTGTGTGTACCGTATAACAGGGGAACAATTTGGAGGTTATGATTGTTTGTATCAGCACGGCAATACATCCTACAACAAAGCAGTATCTGTGAGGCAATGGTTTGTGGGCGATAACATTCCTGAAACGGACTGGCCTGCCCAGAATCCCGACTTGAAGCCAATTGGACATCTTTGGGATGATTTTGAACGGTGACTTCACTGCAGTCCGCAGTGCCACATACGGTTTCGCCTGCCATTCCTCCACTTCATTGAAAGTGTTCCCCGTAAAGTTCAAGCCAACATAAAGACAAAGGGTGGATGCATCCTATATCAATGTCCACTAATAGGTTTTCGGATCCCTTTTGATGGTTCAAATGGTTCAAATGGCTCTGAGCACTATGGGACTTAACAGCTGAGGTCATCAGTTCCCTAGAACTCAGAACTACTTAAACCTAACTAACCTAAGGACATCACACACATCCATAACCGAGGAAGGATTCGAACCTGCGAGCGTAGCGGTCGCGCGGTTCCAGACAATCCCTTTTTATCAAAGAGCGTTAATTTAGATGAAAGACTATGCTGTATACACCCAGTCTGAATGACTCTAAAATAACGACGATGTAAGCACGACAATGGCACATCACGGATATCAACAAACTGTGTGAAATAAACGTGTTCATAATATAGCCGAAGTAGAAAAATAAATTGTCCTTTAACAAATCTGTGACTCTGGCACCCGACATGAGAAACTTCTACTAGAAGTGCAGGATTGTAGCATATTTCTTTTTCAATCATTAGTTTCGTGTTTGTTTTGATGCGGCCACCCCGAATGCCATGTCCTCAGTTATTTGCTGGATTTATTCCAATCTCTGTCTCCCCCTACGTTTTTTGTTTTACCTCTACAGCTCCCTCTAATACCATGAAGATTGTACCCTTATGTCTTAACACACGTCGTATCATCTTGTCCCTTCTTCTTGCTGTATATTCCATATGTTCCTCCCTTCAACGATTCTGCAGAGAATCCCCTCATTCCTTATCTTAAGAGTCCACCAAATTTTCAACTTTCTTCTGGAGAACCACACCTCAAAGGCTTCGATTAAAGGTGTCGATTCTCTTCTGTTTCGGTTTTTCCACTGTCCATGGTGTCCTACAACGCAATGCTGTGCTCCGAACGTACATTTTAAGAAATTTCGTCCTAAAATTAGAGCCTTTGTTTGATACTAGTAGACTCATCTTTGGCCAGGATTCTTTGGCCAGGATTGCCATTTTTATCAGTGCTAGTATGCTTTTTATGTTGTCCTTGCTCCGTCCGTCATAGGTTATTTTGCGGCCTAGATAGAAGAATTCCTTAATTTCGTTTGTTTGGGACCGTCAACCCTTTATCGTGGTTCTTGTTTCTGCTACTTCTCATTACTTTCGTCTTTCTGCGATTTACCCGTGATCTATATCCTGTACTCACTAGACTGTTTATTCCATTCAGTAGATCTTGTAATTCTTCTTCACTTTCTCTGAGGATGTAACTGTCATCAGCGAAGCTTATCACTTCTATTTGTTCGTCTTGAATTTTATTCCCACTCTTGAACCTTTCTATTATTTTCGTCATTGCTTCTTCGATGTACAGATTGAACAGTAGAGGCTAAAGATTAGAGCTCTGTCTTACACTCCCTTTTAATCCCAGTACTTCATTCTTGTCCGCAGCTCGTGGTCTTGCGGTAGCGTTCTCGCTTCCCTCGCACGGGGTGCCGCCTCGAGATGACTGGGTGTTGTGTCGTCTTCATCATCATCATTTATCCCCATTACGGTCGGAGGAGGGCAATGGCAACCCACCTCCGCTAGGACCTTGCCTAGTCGGCGGGGCGGGTCTCCCGCATCGTTCCCTACGCTCCTCGGAGTACGGCACCTCATCATCGTCACTTCGTTCTTGGTCTTCCAGTCTTACTGTTCCTTCTTCCTTCTTGTGTATATTGTTTATTAGCAGTCTTTCCATATACGTTCCCCCATTTTTCTCAGAATTTGGAAAGTCTTGTACCATTTTAGGTTAATGATGTAGGCTGACAAGTCCAATGAAACGGACTTAATTTTACTTCAGTCTTGCTTCTCTCGTCAACCATAAAATCAGTGCTGCCTTTCTACTGCTTTTACCTTTCCTAAAACCAAACTGATAGTTATCCAACAGATTCTCAGTTTTATTTCCATTCTTCCGTACATTGTTCTTCTCAGTAACATGGATACATGATCTGTTAAGCTGATTATACAATAGTTCTCGCACTTATCAGTCCTTGCTGTCTTCGGTATTATTTGGATGATATTTTTCCGATATTGGTGCTTCGGCAGTCTCATATTCTACACACCAGCTCGAATAGTCATTCGGTTGCAATTCGTCCAATGATTTTTGGAATTCCGATGGAATATTATCAATCCGTTCTCCTTCTTTCATCCCTTCCAGAGCTCTTTTAAATTCTCACTAATAGTGGATCACCAGAGACTTCCATACCGTCTCTAATTTATTCTTCTATCACGCCATCAGACATCTTCCGTCTCGTAGAAATCTTCAGTTTACACTTTACACCTAATGGTTCTGACAACTGTGCTTGATTCTGGAATTCCCATTATACTCGCAATGCTGCTACCCATGCTATTGATTTAACATATCATTTCTGTTTTGATTTCTTCAAATTTTTCCCGCAGTCCTTTAACCTTGACTTCCCTGTTCTTCCTATTCATTTCATTCCTGAGTGATTGAAATTGCTGTATTCTTGTAACTCCCTGAGCAATTTTGTACTTTCTCTTTTCGTCGATCAACTGAAAAACTTCTTCTGTTACCCAGCTGTAGATGAAGACGGAAATTGTAATTCATCCAGCAAATAATTGAGGATGTAGGTTGCAGTTGCTACTCTGATGAAAAGGTTGGAAGGAATTCGTGGCCGGCCGCATCAAACCAGTCAGAAGACTGGTGAAAAAAAAGGTTTCTTTACTGTTACCTTCCTTGTATCTATGTCTGTTCAACATATCTGAGTGCCCTCTTTAGAGATGTCCACTCCATTTCAACTGAACTGCGTACTCTTGTATTTGTTATTGCAATAACGACATCGTTAGCGAAATTCAAACGATTCTCATCACTCTTGAGTACTTGCGTATCCCATTTCTTCTTCGCTGATTCTTCTGGATAATTCTGTTTCCTATGCTCTCTATCATTACTAAATTGTCATCTGGATCTATATCTTCTCCTGGGTACGTCTCGCAATCCAGTGTCCGACCATAAGGTAATTCAGCTGGAATGTTCCCATGTCTCCGGGTCTGCCAAGTATATCTCCTCTTCTTATGATTCTTGAGCAAAGTATTCGCCATTACTAGTTGAAATTTATTGCAGAACTCAATTAGTCTTTCTCCTCTCTCATCTCTACTGCTAATCCCATATTCTCCCATAACATTTTCTTCTACCACATCCCCTCCAACATAGTTTCAGTCCTCCATGATTATTAGAGTGTCATGTCCCTTTACATACTGAAATATCCGTTAACTAACATATACTTTCCTTATTTCTTCGTCTTTTTCCTTTTTCTGTTTGCGATGTCTGCGTTGGGTTGCTGTCGAATCTGATGAGAACAACCCTATCACTGAAGTGTTTACAGTAGATCACTGATTGCTCTATTTTCTGTTCATAACAAATCCTACTTGTACCATTTTCTGCTGCTGTTGTTATTAGCCTGGACTTGCCTGACCAGAAATCCTCATGTCCTTTCATTTCACTACATTGTCCTCAACTATATCTAGACTGAGCATTTACACTTCCCTTTTTATAATTTTCAGCTTTCCTACTATGTTCGGAAATTTCACGCTCCGGCTCGTAGAATGTTATACTTTCGGTGATTATTCAATCTTTTTCTCGGGGTCACCTCCGCATTGGCAGTCCCGGAGATCCGAATGGGGGACTAATCGGGAATCTCTTGCCAATGGAGTAATTATCATGACATATTTTTTATTTATAAGGCCACTAGTCCTTTGGATACACATTATGTAGTTTTCGTTGCCTTCTTTATCCTCTTGCCGTTGAGCCTTCCCGATTCTCCTGCCTTTCAGGGACAGTTTCCCACCTCATTGGCAAGAGAGACTTCTGAACCTCTGATCGTTACTCCGCCCTCCTTTAAAATGACATAGGCAGAATGAGAGTGACTTCTTATGCTCCAAGACTTCGGCGGTCATTGCTAATGAGACTTTTATACAAAATTTAAGCAGTGGCACGGTGCGAATCCAAGGTTCTAGGCGCTCCCCTAGATAACAGTTGCCTATTATATAGACTTGTAGCCTATTATATAAAGCAAACTCTCGCCACCAGCGTGAAGTATTTTCTCTCTCTCTCTCTCTCTCTCTCTCTTTTTCTCTCTTCCGCTGTGTGTGTGTGTGTGTGTGTGTGTGTGTGTGTGTGTGTGTGTGTCAAAGAGGTTACCTATTCCACTAAAGAGTGCTTTGCGTTGGACATTAACAGTATTTGGCTCCTCTTGACGTTGCAGTCCTTGCAGAGCACTGACTGCACTCATTCTCAAGAGAACCAGCCGCGGTCCTTCAGTGCAGGATACTCTGCGGTGTGGAGTCGGCGACTGGCGTAATGCGGGTCGGAAGTCGGGGGCAGTGCGCAGAGTTTACGGCACCCCCGGGGCGCTGCTGGCTGGCTAATGCGTGGGCCGCCTGACCCGTGACCCCGCAGTGCCGCAGTCGGGCTCTAATGTGATGCTGCCACAGCATAACGAGTCGTAATCTCATTCCTCTGGTGACTCTGCTCTTTTCCCACATACTAACAACGCACGGCAACTGCAAGACTCTGGAATAACCTCCGGCATTAAATACTGAGGTGACAAAATTCATGGAATAACGATATGCACATGAATATACAGATGGCGGTAGTATCGCTTATACTATCTGTAAAAGTACAGTGTATTGGATGTACTGTCAGTACTCAGATGATTCATGTGAAAAGGTTTCCGACGTGATTATGGCCGCACAGCGGAAATTGACACTCTTTGAAAGCAAGATGGTATTCGAGCTACATGCATGGGACATTCCGTTTCGGATATCGTTAGGGAATTCAATATTCCGAGACTCAAATTGTGAAGAGTGCGGCGAGAATACCAAATTTCAGGCATTACCTCTCACCACCGACAACGCAGTGGCTGACGGCCTTCACTTAACGACCGAGAGCAGTGGCGTCTGCGCAGAGTTGTCAGTGCTAAAAGACAATCAACACTGCTTGAAATAACCTCAAAAATAAACGTGGAACGTACGAGAAACGTATCCGTTAGGATGGTGCGGCGAAATTTGGTATTAATAGGCTATGGCAGCAGACGACCGACGCAAGCGCCTTTGGTAGCAGCAAGAAGTCGCTTGCAGCGCCTCTCTTGGTCCCGTGGCCATATCGTTTGGGCCCTAGAAGATGGAAACCGTGGGCTGGTCAGATGAGTCCAGTGGTAAGAGCTGTTGGTTGCGTTTGAGTGTGGCACAGACCCGAAGAAACCATGCAACCTAGTTGTCAACAAGGCATTGTGCAAGCTGGTGGTGGCTCCACAGTGGTGAGGGCTGTGTTTACCTGGGATAGACTGAGTCCTCTGGCCCAACAGAGTCCACCATTGATCGAAAATGGTTATGTTCGGCTACTTGGAGACTATTTTAGGCCGTTCATGGACTTCATGTTATCGAACAATGATGCAGTTGTTATGTATAACAATTGGGCTTATCAGCGGTCCTCAATTATGGACAATCAAATGGTTCAAATGGCTCTGGGCACTATCGGACTTAACATCTGACGTCATCAGTCGCCTAGAACTTAGAACTACTTAAACCTAACTAACCTAAGGACATCACACACATTCGTACCCGAGGCAGGATTCGAACCTGCGACCGTAACAGTGGCGCGGCTCCGGATTGAAGCGCCTAGAACCGCTCGGCCACCGCGACCGGCTATGGACAATCCGAGTGAATGATTTGGCCACCCAGCTCGCATTTATGGGACATAATCGAAAGATCATTTCCTTCACAGAATCCTGCGCCGGCAACACTTTCGCAATTATGGACGGCTGTAGAAACATCATGGGTCAATATTTTTATAGGGGACTTCCAACGACTTTTTGAGTCGATGCCTCGTTGCGTATCTACAGTACACAGAGCAAAAGGATGTCCGACATAATATTAGGAGTTATCCCATGACTTTTTTCACCTCAGTGTATAGGAGAACTGAATATCATCTTCAGCTTCAGAAGACAGTTAATGGCATACCTACTAAAGAAACGATAAAGGTTACCATTGATCCTTGTACATCTTTCTTTCTAACCTGTTCTTCCTCTTTTTCCCAGTGTTCTTAGGTGGTGCAGGCAAAATGTGGGTGTCCGTTTGTGGGCGATGATTCAGAGAATAAGGACACGATACACGATTGTTGAGAGAGAGTAACTTGGCATTATTGCCATAATTCTAGCGCTATTGATACGGCAGAATGAATTTATGGTGCCTGGAAGATGTCTACAGGCAGGGGGCATGCTGCCACGAATAAGAGTGGAACGTAGGACAAGATCGGACGAGGGCTGGCTGAGAAGACAGCAAGCGATAGGAACAGCAGCCCGCTCACCAGTCTCCCCTGAGCCCCGTAAGTGACCTTTCTCGTCCCTCTGATTGGCTGTTGGGGGTATTTTAGACGAGCGTCCCTGCCTAAGCGACGCTCTCCCCAGCAGCAGTACCTATTGTGAGAATTTATTCACGTGGGCTGATCGTGAGTACGTGGTCATATAGAGTCATATCTTGGTGCTATGCCGGCCCACATTCAACCACATTTCTGCAGAGAAGCGTTTCTACAACGTACAACGAAGGAGACTTGAAAGAATTAAACCACAAATAAAATTCGCATTCCTCACTGTCTGTCCACCATACACAATCTATCCTGAACACCAATTTATTTATGTCTGCCGCTGTCGTTATTGTTATTATTATTATTATTATTATTATTGTCGTTATTATTGCCATTATTATTATTATTATTTCCTTCCTTTCTCAGACGTTATGTCTGGTTAAAAATGGAAAGTGACACGGACCTTGATCAAGTGTGACTGCCTTCTAACTGTAATGTTACATTGCATTTAGGAACTTTCGGGTAATTGAACATGTATCAATAATTACAGATTTCTGTAGTTGTGTATATAAGTTTGGATGTAGCTGTATTGCGTTGATGTACTGGTGGATATTGTGTGGTATGACTCCTGTAGTTGATAGTATAATTGGTATAATGTCAACTTTATCCTGATGCCACATGTCCTTGACTTCCTCAGCCAGTTGGATGTATTTTTCAATTTTTTCTCCTGTTTTCTTCTGTATATTTGTTGTATTGGGTATGGATATTTCGATTAGTTGTGTTAATTTCTTCTTTTTATTGGTGAGTATGATGTCAGGTTTGTTATGTGTTGTTGTTTTATCTGCTATAATGGTTCTGTTCCAGTATAATTAGTATTCATCATTCTCCAGTACATTTTGTGGTGCATACTTGTATGTGGGAACGTGTTGTTTTATTAGTTTATGTTGTATGGCAAGTTGTTGATGTATTATTTTTGCTACATTGTCATGTCTTCTGGGGTATTCTGTATTTGCTAGTATTGTACATCAGCTTATGATGTAATCTACTGTTTCTATTTGTTGTTTGCAAAGTCTGCATTTATCTGTTGTGGTATTGGGATCTTTAATAATATGCTTGTTGTAATATCCAGTGTTTATTGATTGATCCTGTATTGCAATCATGAATCCTTCTGTCTCACTATATATATTGCCTTTTCTTAGGCATGTGTTGGATGCGTCTTGATCGATGTGTGGCTGTGTTAGATGGGGTGCCTGCCATGTAGTGTTTTCTTTTTCCAATTTACTTTCTTCGTATCTGTTGATGTTATGTGATCTAAAGGGTTGTAGAAGTGGTTATGAAATTGTAATGGTGTAGCCGATGTATTTATATGAGTTATTGCTTTGTCTATTTTGATAGTTTCTGCTCGTTCTATAAAGAATTTTCTTAAAGTGTCTACCTGTCCATAATGTAGGTTTTTTATATCGATAAATCCCCTTCCTCCTTCCTTTCTGCGTAATGTGAATCTTTCTGTTGCTGAATGTATGTGATGTATTCAATATTTGTGGCATTGTGATCGTGTAATTGTATTGAGTGCTTCTAGGTCTGTGTTACTCCATTTCACTACTCCAAATGAGTAGGTCAATATTGGTATAGCATAAGTATTTATAGATTTTGTCTTGTTTCTTGCTGTCAGTTCAGTTCTGTTTTCAGTATTTTTCTCAGTCTTTGTCTATATTTTTCGTTTAGTTCTTCTTTAATATTTGTATTATCTATTCCTATTTTTTGTCTATATCCTAGATATTTATAGGCATCTGTTTTTTCCATCGCTTCTATGCAGTCGCTGTGGTTATCCAATATGTAATCTTCTTGTTTAGTGTGTTTTCCCTTGACTATGCTATTTTTCTTACATTTGTCTGTTCCAAAAGCCATATTTATATCATTGCTGAATACTCCTGTTATCTTTAGTAATTGGTTGAGTTGTTGATCTGTTGCTGCCAGTAGTTTTAGATCATCCATGTATAGCAGATGTGTGATTTTGTGTGGGTATGTTCCAGTAATATTGTATCCATAATTTGTATTATTTAGCATGTTGGATAGTGGGTTCAGAGCAAGGCAGAACCAGAAAGGACTTAATGAGTCTCCTTGGTATATTCCACACTTAATCTGTATTGGCTGTGATGTAATATTATTTGAATTTGTTTGGATATTAAGTGTGGTTTTCCAATTTTTCATTACTATGTTTAGGAACTGTATCAATTTAGGATCTACTTTGTATATTTCCAATATTTGTAGTAACCATGAGTGAGGTACACTATCAAAAGCTTTTTGGTAATCAATGTATGCATAGTGTAGCGACCTTTGTTTAGTTTTAGCTTGATATGTCACCTCTGAATCTATTATCAGTTGATCTTTACATCCTCGTGCTCCTTTGCAACAGCTTTTTTGTTCTTCATTTATAATTTTGTTCTGTGTTGTATGTGTCATTAATTTCTGTGTAATGACTGAAGTTAATATCAAAATATTGTTGGTAGGCATGTTATAGGGCGATATTTAGCTGGGTTTGCTGTGTCTGCTTGATCTTTAGGTTTCAGATAAGTTATTCCATGTGTAAGTGTATTAGGGAATGTGTATGGGTCTGCAATGTGACTGTTAAATAATTTAGTTAGATGTGAATGTGTTGAGGTGAATTTCTTTAGCCAGAAATTTGCTATTTTATCTTTTCCAGGGGCTTTCCAATTGTGAGTAGAATTCATTGCTTGGGTGACTTCATGTTGCAAAATTATCACTTCAGGCATTTGTGGTATCATCTTGTATGTATCTGTTTCTGCTTGTATCCACTGTGCATGCCCGTTATGTTGTACCGGGTTTGACCATATGTTGCTCCAGAAGTGTTCAATGTCTGTTATGTTTGGTGGATTGCCTATTTTAATGTGTGTGTTATCTATTGTCTGGTAAAATTTCTTTTGGTTTGTGTTGAATGTTTGGTTTTGTTTCCTTCTATTTTCACTCTTTTTGTATCTTCTAAGTCGTTTGGCCAATGCTTTTAATTTCTGCTTCTTTTCATTTAATTGCTCTATCACTTCTTGTCGTGAGATTTTACCTACCCTTTTTCGTTTTTTTTTCTGACATTGCATTTCTTATAAATTGTGTTAGCTGTCCGATGTCTTTTCTCAGTTTTTCTATTCTGATCTGTAGCCTGTGTTGCCAAGCTTGTTTTGTGGGTTTCTTCTGTGTGTTGGTTGGTTCTGATCTCTGCCTAGTGTGTATATTTAGTGTAGTGAGTGCTCTTATATAAACCAGTAGTTGTAACTCTTCCATAGTTTTGTTTTCATTTATTTTGTTGTGTATGATTGTGTTGATAGTTTTTATTGTTGTTTCGACTTGTGGGTTATTTGGCGGTCTATGCAAGAATGGTCTAATATCTGTATTTGTGTCTTTGTATTCTATATATGTCAGCTGAAATTTTTCTTCTATATCTAACACGTGTGTCACTTCGTGTTCTATTTGTGCTTGTTCTGGTGGCTGTCTTAAGATTTCGTTTTCCTCTGCTTGTTTAATTGATGCGTGTTGTTCTTTGTTTGTTTGCTCTGGGATGTTTGAGTCCATTACTGTATTTTCTTCTTCTTCTGATTGTACATTATTTTGTTCCAGTATTTGTTGTACTTGTTGTTTGATGTTTTCTAATTCTGACTGGGGTATCCTGAAATGAAGAGGTTGACACATTATTATTATTATTATTATTATTATTATTGCTGTTAGTGGCAGCAGTTGCAGTACTTCAAGTACTGTCAGTATTAACTTTACAAATTCATAGGCAGTATTATTACTCACACTCACACTACAGGCACTCAAATCATTTTAATACTATTTGTCGAATTAAAATTACTTGTTAGGAAACTATGATGTGAAAAAGGTACTGTAAGTGCGTGGTTCGACGTAAGAAAGGGTCTAGTAGCCCTAATCAGAGCATGTTATAAAGAAACAAAATTATTATGGCAGGAAAGAAATTTCTGTACTTGGCACACACATGGCGTTCATTTGTTTTGTTGTGTTGCTTTGTGTTAATGTAAGCAGTTATTTCATATTGTCCAACTGAAGCACGCGATCAGTTTCAGAAAAGACTTTTCTTGTGCCAATTGTTCTGATCGCGTTGGAAACTAACATTTTAGTAAATACAAAATGCAAAGTTACTTTTTTTGTCATTGGCCTGCTGACTGGTACGATGCGGCCCGTCACGAATTCCTCTCCTGTGTCAACCTCTTCATTTCAGAGTGGCACTTGCAACCTACGTCCTCAATTATTTGTTGGACGTATTCCAATCTCTGTCTTGCTCTACAGTTTTTACCCTTTGCAACACCCTCTACTACCATGAAAGTTGTTCTCTGGTGTCTCAACAAATAACCTATCATATTGACGCTTCTTACTGTCTTTCATATATATTCCTTTCCTCGCCGATTCTCCGTAGCCCTCATTCCGTACGTTATCCGTCCGGCCAATATTCAACATTCCTCTGTAGCACCACATCTCAAATCTTTCGATTCCCTTCTTTTCCGCTTTGCCCGGTCCAACGCTTCACTGACATACAATTCTGTACTCCAAATTTCTTCCTCAAATTAAGGCCTATGGTTGATACTAGTAGACTTCTCCTGTCCAGGATAGCCCTTTTTGCCAGTGCTAGTCTTCTTTTTATGTCCTTCTTGGTCCGTCCGTGATGGGTTATTTCGCTGCCTGGGCAGCAGAATTCCTTAACTGCAGCTACTTGGTGATCACCAGTCCTGATGTTAAGTTTCTTGCTGTTCTCATTTCTGCTAATTCTTATTACCTTTGCCTTTCTTCGATTTACTATCGGTCCAATTACTATTAAATACAAAAAATTTAAAAATTCGAGATAATGGGAACATTAAAATATACTCATATTGCAATACAAATAATTCGTCGCACAGCAACCTAACTTCCATTTTCGTTGCATCAACCGCTAAAACTACTCTGCGTATTAATGTAATGGAACCATCAAGTTCATAAAGGATGCTTGAGGATCACTAGACAACATGCGTTGGAAAACTGCCCCTAAAAGGTAGCGGAACCAGTAATGATCAACGAAATAAGGATGCAGAAGGCTACGGGTACCACTACAATAAAGGCAAATAACGTGTGTCAAAAAGACATCTGTACTGTAATTGATAAAGTTATCAAGATTATCTCTGCATTCGCAAAAGCTCCATTCCGCCTCATTCGCCTTTGATAATAGAGTTATACGAAATAGCACCCCACCGTCACTCAGCAGCGTCTGTTATGAGGGGTGCCTTTCTGTTTTGTGGAGAGGCCAATGGGGCAGGGCACTTGCCTGAAGTCGGTGGGAGTGAAAAAGCTTAAGTGACAGATATTTTGGAGGTAACCACTACATAAGCTCCAAGGAAGCAGCTGTCGTACTCTTTCCTGCTCCAACTTGCTGTAGTCTACAGAGGGCAGTTGCAGCGTCGGAGAAGAATTCCGACATCTGATGTAATGCTGGTCCTTGGTGTTAAAAGTGGCTACGCAGCTTCGCAATACCCCTCACCTCACCTCATCACCAAGATTTTTATCGTAGTACTAAAATCACTGAGGGCTACTAGGTAGCGACGAGTAACTTTCTGTTCTAAGGAGCTCTTGTACTTTGTGAGGTGTTGTGTGTCAAAAAAAGGTATGCAAAATACGTGTGCTAGGACCAATATTTGGTTCTCTCGGCTTTGGTGACAAGCGTAATTGGGGACAACCTTAGTTCTTTTTATTGTTTCAGGATGCCATATGCATCAAAGTAAATTGTTTCTCCTTTCAAAAGATATGCCGTCCTTAAATACCCTTTCTTCACTGAAGCACTGTTTTTCACACTACTTTATATGCATGGCAACCATAGCCGAAATACGAAATTGTTCATGTTCTCCAATAAAGAATTCCAACAGTCGCAGCGGTCTTGTTTATTCAGATCACTTGTTTCTCCCTTCTTTTCATGTTTCATGGAAAGATTCCACTGCGAGGTCGCGCTTTTTGTAAACAAGCAGGCAGTTGTTGAAGGATTCCAGCCTTTGTCAGATGGGTAAAGCGTTTACGAGGCTGTCCGTTATCATGCTATCGGGGCACCAGCAAGAAGATGAGATTAGGTACCTTATTCTTTCGGCCCTTCTCACAGCACGAGGCACCCTAGTGTCCAACCCAATATCCTCAATAATTTATTGGATGTATGCCAGTCTGTGTCTTTCCCCACATTTTTTATCCCCTTCATCTCCCCCTAGCACCCTGTTGGTTAATCCTCATGGCTTAAAAATATCATCCTGCTCCTTCTTATACTGCTTTCCTTTTATCTCTATCCTCACCAATTTTGTTGATAACCTCATTTCTTAGCAGTGCACATAACTTTTAGCATCCTTCTGTAGCACCACATATTAAATGCTTTTGTTTTCTCCGTCTCCGTTCCGCCCTCCCCCACTCTCTCCATAATTCAATTCCATATAATACTGTGCTTCAAGACATACATTCTTTAAGTAGCCTGTTTATGTGTTTGTATGTTGGCAGCGCTTTAGACTACATTAACAGCACTGACAGCATTGTGCGCCCTTTGTAAGAGACTCTGTGGCTGGTCGGACTCGCAGTTGGAAGTTAATAGTTAGCAGTGATGGAGGTTGGCACTGTTAGCGCGAGCTGATGGTCCGGAAGTGTGTCCGTCATGGAGATGTACTATTGGTTCGCCATGGATTATAAAATAATGATTGATATATTTGCTAACGTCTGGGAAATGGAATTATTGACGATTATATAATTTTTGGAACTGGATGTCACATGATTAAGGTGAAATCTGATAAAAACATTGATTGCTCTGCTACAAAATCTTTCACTAACCATATGCCTATTAGTAGTTGGAGCCTTCAGTAGTTAGAATCATTTTATTTAGCTGGCTGTATTTGCTGCTTGCTGAATTTACTGTAGGTCGCGTCATGAAGATTTTCTGGGATGTAAGTGACCACACTTACACACAATATCTTAAACACCATAAAGGAGGAAGCGGGATGGAATCGTTGTTGGTGGTCACAATTTATAAATTAGACAGTCTATTAACATTACCCCTTTAAAAAAATTGACAATTACGAATTCTGGACGAGCCACTAGATAAAGCTTTGCATATACAATTACACAAACCAACGCACTCAGTGCTCTAACAAACAATTCCAAATCAAGAAAACAGGGTTACTAACAAACTTGAGAACTCCAAACTCCCATATAGGACTTCCTCAAAATAGATGTAATGAAAACAATTAGAGGTAAAGGGTGACATAATAACACTTGAACATTAGTGCCAAGCTAAGATGCCATTACATAACATGATAGAACCACTTAAATAAAAAACTAGAACAGAACACTGATCTTTAAAAAATCAATTTAACCCGCCTTGACAGAAAGGAAAATAAATACTAAACTTTGGAAGGCGATATATGTGAACAACACCGGCAGTGGCGAGGTTCCTAACCCTGCCACGCCTAGGCCTCGGATGACATTTCCCTCCCCGCCAAGGCGTTGCCACAATCAAAAGTTTCTGCCCCAACCACAAAGACATTCCAATGACTCTGAAACATAGAAACACTCGGCAGAACCTTTGACTCACTCATGGACAACTGTATTAATAGAGTGCAGGCTTTAAAAACGGCAACATAAAATCATTTGATATCAAGAGGTACAAAGCACTAGCAAAACTGAGAAAATTTTCAAGTAACGGCCACCATTTGACTAGGCCAACTGAACTCTTCAACACCGTCTTAAGGTTGGACTATGAAAGTCTCACCATAATAATAAAGTTTATGAATGCGTCAGTGACAAATTACGACGACTTACTCTATATCAGGAACACCATACGGTGGAGCGGGTTCCACAGCCTCACCGCTTCTCTTCAAATTTTGTTCCCAACGAAGTCACAGAACTTGTATCTCCAAGCCGCCCATGTCGGCAAAACGCCCATTCAATTTCATACCACAACGTGTAACGGGCATCACGCTTGTTCGGCAGCCGTTGACACTCGTCTCTCCGTGAATGTCATGAGATCTGCAGGGTTACCTGTCGAAGGCTCACAACCAACTCGCTTCGCCTGCCAAGCCGCAAGATAAGACACGCGAAAAGCAAAGATAGCTTAGCTCAACCACAATCGATCTCAACGATACATGAACAAAATAAGACTGGCGGCAGCTCGCCACGGCTCAACCTCGCCCTCCTAAGAGAGAGGACACCGCCCAGGGGTAGGTCAGACCCTCCCTACTCATCCTAGCTTAACGTGGCTGAGATCTACCTTAAACAGTTTGCCCGACGCGATCCCCTTACCTCCATGTTAACCGAGCTCAAGATTTTACAGATATGTCAAGAGCCCCTACATCTCGGTTTTAATTTTCCCTTAGTATCTTGGATAGACGGATCCGCCAAGCTACGGATGAAAACCAGGTCCCCGACTTTTCCCGAAAATGGTCTACGACCCTTGTTATACCGAAGCTGCTGTCGCCGGTGAGCTGCCCGGATATTCTGTCTGGCCCTTTACCAATTCTCACGGAGGCTCTGAGGGGTGATGGACGTTGGTAAGAGTTCGTTCAAATAATTTGATAACGAAGGATTAATGACTTTTGAATACATTGTGGGAGTAATCAGTGATCAATGTTATTACTAATATTTTCTATCAAAAACAGTCTTTATCACAAATTATTTATTCCGGTGACCGGTTTCGACCACAACTGTGGTCATCTTCAGACCAATGAGCAAAAACCACCTTCTGGTGGTAGATCACTAATAATCACCGGTGGTACGGTAATTCTCTTTCTGAACTGCAAATTCCTTAACCTATAATATAGAGGAAGTTGGAGGACTTGACCCATACAGTGACCATTTCATTTCAACAAATTTATTTGCATCATAGATAAGTCATTAAGAGAATTACAATCATAAATCAGATAATTTCTTTAAGAAACGCCATTCAGGCAAACTTTACAAACTGCTTGTTATATGAAACCACAAGCGAATTAATCTATTTACAAACATTTAAAAAAAACGCCACTCCGTCCAAGTAAATCATTTAAAATAAACTTTACATCAAATAACCAGGAAATCAATTACCAAACAACTTTAAAAGGTTATAGACAGTTTTATCATAATAACCCAGTTATTTCCCCATCAAATATGACATACGCCACTAAGGCTGAATTGCACCGCAATTTTAGAAAACGGTTTCAATTAAGACACATTCTTCTAGAAAGCCCCCAAAATTCTTAAGACAAATATTTAAAACATTTCACCCGGGCAGGCTTGCAGAGCCATCACAAGTTTTAGAGAACTGCAGCTTGTACAATAACTGAAGCCCGAGATTGTGAGGCCGCGGCTTGGCCACGAATGGTGGAGGCGACTGAGTACTTATCTTCGAATTAAGATGTGGACTCTGTTTGTACTTCCACCCCGTTCAGAACACCGAAATCGGAACCAAACAGCATACGCGAGCTCAGGAGAAGTCCAGCGCCCGTAAGCCCGCTAGTAATATAAAAGGTGAGGCTCTGCACTTCGGTGGCCCACTGCTTCCGATCTCTGAAACATAAATCAGAAGCGCCAACAGGGAACCAAACAACCCTTCCTTCACCTTAATACTCGAACTTATACAGAAAACAATAATAAAACTTATTTCATTCCTTTAAGCAGAACCCGTACACGAATGATGCAAACGGAACTGGCTCATTAAAACCCTAGCATCACATGGAGCACCTTATGTGGGCCTGTAAGGGTACCACACGGCAATCTTTAGACACGGAATATAGATCGTTCGGTAAGGCTGCGCACACGTATCAATGTTTTAGACACTTGGCAGCTGAAGTAAGAACAATACTATTCGAACCACACACTTAATAACAGGTATGAAATATCACATCACAGTCCTTGCAACACTTTGCTGCCTCAAGAGCAATCATCATTATATTTCACTAATCGTTGGTAGGACTTGAATTATTTAACATGATGCCAGCTGCTGGATCGATGTGGCGAAGACACCAGACGTTGCTTAGTCCGATAGTAACAGCGTGTCCCTTCACGGAAGCGAGCACATGCACGAGGTTGCCAAGAAGCCACAGCGCCGGCCCGCTGTTAGTGACCCCAGTACGATGAAGCGCTAACTGCCGCCCGTACTCTGGCACACCGTGCTCGCTGTCGTCTCTCCAACGTCTCGCTATTACGCGCACTTCCGCGTGCCGTGCCCAACCTTGTTCTCCCTTTCCACCCCGTACTGCCCCACTATATCCTCAGCCGGGCCAGGCTCCAAAGACAAACTTCTGCGAGAGGAATCGATAGTTCCTAAGCCAAAGATATCCCTGGCGCCAGTCCCGCCACGGCTCAACCGGAATGAATAATTTGTGATCAGCACTGTTTTTGATAGTAAATATTAGGAGAATTAATGGTATAGGCAAACATTGACGCAGCAGACGTCATCCCGGTTGCCTCATGTTTGGCCGTATTAAATACCTGATTGAGTCAGGGCAAGGCGATATACCACCTACCAGATGACCGGGCATGGTAGATGGTTAGGGCTGTTTTTAAATTCCGATTAACTCTTTCGGCAAACGACGCCTTAGAATGGTAAGGCGTGATGGTAATGTGTCCAATACCCTGATTGAAACAGAAGGCCTTAAACACACGAGACAGAAAGGCGGGTGTATTGTCGCTTATCAATGGTTTCGGCGGTGCAAACCAGGATATAACCTTCGACAATTGCCGGGTGGTGATTTCCACAGTGAGCCCCCAAGTAGGAAGCAGCCATGTAATCAGGGAGAAAGCATCCACGACAACCAAAATGTAACGGTTGCCTTTCTTTGTCCGGGGCAAGGGACCAATATAGTAGATAAAAACTTTATCGAGGTGATACTGCTCCCGTTGCCAGTGCAGAAGCCCACGAAACACCTCGGAATCAGGCTTCGCCCTTTTCAGAGATCACACCGCCCAACCAGTCGCCTAATGTCGCGATAAAGAGAGGGTCACACTAAATGTTCGCGGTTCCTGGCCAAGGTCTTATACGGGCCAAAATGGCCGCCAAGAACGGAATCGTGATAATACCGGGAGACCATCGGTACTAACTCAATTGGCAAACACGCCCTCCATTGTCGATCGCCACTACCCTGCTTACACAGTAACCCTTGTTGGAGGCAATAACCCAGCACCGAAACCCCAGCCATGACCCTTTCTCGAATCGGACTACAACACGGCTCCTTAAGCCCACCAAACACGTTAGGAAGGTCGGACAAAATCGCCCCAACACTAATGTCCTGTTCGCCTTGCTCCTGACCTTCCTGGGAATCGGCTGTAAACATACGACTCACAGCATCGGCAGTTGCTTTATCCGAGCCTTTAATATCTCTTGCCTTGAAAACGAAAGGCAGATATATGGAGTGCCCAAAGTGCAATTCGGCCAGTCTTCCTAGGCCTGGCCAAGACCCAACTTAATGTTTGGTTGTCCGTCTCTAATACAAATTCTTTATGCTCCAAATACAAACAAAACTTTTCCAAGACAAAACAACGGCCAGAGCCTCTAATTCATATAGAGAATAGTCGGATTCAGGAGCCGTCAGTCGCCGTGATGCATAAGCTAGAGGTCGCCTCTCCCCTTCATGTTCTTGAAGTAAAACTGCCGCTTATTTTTTAAATTTATTTATTTAATAGTATGGTGATTTTATACAATATACAGTTGATATTAGACAAGATTAAACCTTAAAGTCCGTGCTTTTCAACCAGTTAATTAAGCTGGGTGTGAGAGTGAACAAGTCATCGGGAATTCCAGGGTATGAATGAAGTGGACAGCGTTGGACTAAATGTTCAATTTTCTGCTCTTGTTGAATACATTCACACATTGGTGAACTGAACTAGCCCCATTTGTACCTGAAGTACCTACAAAAACCATGTCCAGTCCTTAACCTGTTGAGGTGGCACCAAAGGTTCCTCGGTTGGTCAAAACCTTTTTGCTTCTACCCCGGTATGACAGGCGTCAGTCTGTACCGCAGACTTACTATTAAAGTCCGGCACAGCCAACAACGGGGATTAGTAATTGCAGTCTTAATCTGCGCGAGGGTCGCTGCTGATTTTCTCCCCATACGAAATCGCTATTCTTCCGAAGATCATTAAGGGGGCTGCAAGATGAGCGAAATTGGCAATGAATTTACGGAAGAAATTCCCCATGCCAATTAAGCGAGCGACATCTTTCTTATTCTGGGGAGGGGGAAAATCCCGTAAGGCCTTGGTTCTATCCTGGTCGATGCTTACGCCTTTTGCAGATACCACATGGCCTAAGAAAGAAATCTGTTGTTAACACAAAGAGATATTAGATAGTTTGGCGGTGAGGCTAGCCGAACGCAACCTTAGGAAAACCTGCTCCAGGTGAACAAGGTGTTCCTCAAAGGTGCGACTGTAAAAACGACGCCATCTCAATAGTTGTAGACACAGACGAACTTCAAGTCCCCTAAGACCACATCCAACAAACGGGACAAAACAGCCGCAGCAGTGGCCAACCCGAAAGGGACCCGATTGAACTCAAATTCTAATCTGTGCAAAAGGCTGTCACAGGCTTGGATGACTCGGCAAGGGGGACCTGGTAATATGCCTGACTGAGATCTAAGATGGTGAACACATTAGCACCAGCAAACCTGGTAAAGCAATTGTGCAAATCGGGCAAGGGAACCGACTCCAGTACCATCTTTTTGTTAAGCCTCCGGTAATCAACTACCATACGAAAATTGCTACCCTGGTCTTTTGGCACTAGAAATGCAGGTCTAATCACCCACTCTTGTAGCACTTTAACTATTTTAGTTCTCAAACTCTTCATCTTCGGTGGAGACAGCCTATAAGGGGCCTGACGGACGGGCACCCTATCAGTTAATTGGATGTATTGAATCTTTGTCTCCCCCAACTTATCCGATAAGACCAGAGGATAGCGCCCCAAGACCTGGTTGAGAGCCTGTACTTGATGCGCCGTAAGACAACCCGTGTCAACCTGCACATTGCACACATAGCTCACATTCCCTGCACAAGACTGCTGGCACGAACACAAAGAAAGACGGTGGTGAGGTGCAAACTTAAAACAAAAGACACTCCCGGCATAATCGAATACCAAACCGGCATGCTGGATGAAATCAAACCCGACCAACAAGGGACCCTCAAATTCTTAGCTATGTAAAATCTGTGAGGTCATGAGAATTTATCGACGTGCAACCACCCCCGCACATCCCCTACTAGAGGTAACTCTCGCCCATCGGCGACCCGACATCTCTGAATCGGAGACTGCGGAGACGAAAATCTTCACAAATGTCTGTATTCTATGTACCAGTCATAATCAACTAAGGACACGGAACTACCCGAATCCAACAATGCAGCCGGCCGGTGTGGCCGAGCGGTTCTAGGCGCTACAGTCTGGAACCGCACCACCGTTCTGGTCACAGGTTCGAATCCTGCTTCGGGCATAGATGTGTGTGTGATGTCCTTAGGTTAGTTAGGTTTAAGTAGTTCTAAGTTCTAGGGGACTGATGACCTCAGATGTTAAGTCCCATAGCGCTCAGAGCCATTTTAACCAACAATGCACACACTGGTTCCTGTCCTACCCTAGCACAGACAAAAGGAAGCGCCGGAACATGCGTCACCTGAATGTCTTTACTATTCACGGGCCAGTTAGTAAAGTCACCCCTTTTTCCCATCCTCTAGCGTCAGCTATGAACGAGGGTTCCTAAGCACCGGATATCCCGCACTAAATCATCGACTGCATGCCAACGCCGAACTACTAAATTAGAGCTGCTATTAAAGAGTTGCTAAACGTAGGTGCCTCAGATATCACTTTCCCTTGTGCGGTGGAACGCTGTTCATCCGCCCAAGAAACAGCATGAATAGTATACACCAAATATCGAAACTGCTCCATGGAGCAAGGGCGTTGTAGAAGGTTCAACCTGGCGCGATCCTGTACCCGCATGCCTTCCAACATATGTTCGATACAATCAAGATCGAACACACGCACATCAAAAGCCTCTACAGCCATGTGAACCCTCTCAAAATACTGCGCTAAGGTTAGTTACACGCTTGGACCTTCCAGTAACATTCGCGCTCTAATTCGATACGCATGCGCTCCGAGAGCCCACTAATAATACTCTGAAGGAGCTGGACTAAGATACCCTGTTGTTCCAGTTCCTCTGTTATCATGCTACTAAGCACACCCTTAGCCATCGGATGTAATAATGCTAATACAACAGACTGTGGAACATGAAACGCATCAACATGAATCTGGAGACGGACTAACTACCACAGGAAGGATTGAACGTGGCTCAAATTTTCGATATACAAGACAGATATATTTCAAGACATTTATAATTAGATTAGGTAACTTTGAAAATAAACTCAAATATTCTCCATTACACTTAACGCGTGTGATCTTACATTTTCAGGCTTACAATCAGTACTTAAACCACCCACTTAAAACAAGCGCCACGGCGCGTGACTGCAAACCTCCGACAATATGAAGCAACTTATAATGGAGAGCACCCATTGCATCATTGAGATCGATTGAACCGATATCCGATAAACAATTACAGTTATGGCCTAAATGTGCCTGCACACCACATATTTGTTTATGCCTCGACTGAGTAGACGCCAGAAATTCAATTGTCCGACCTACATCACTTAAAGCTGCTTCGATATTCGACAACAAATCACCTACCTCGCTAACGATGTCTGTCGGTAGGGCGACGGGAATGTCAACTGCTCCACGAAGCCTGGCCAACAAATTAGACACATTTCCGTCGACCGGCAGCCCGCGCACACGGAGTTCGTACATCAACTGCTCTTTCCGTAAAGAAGTCATGCCGGGGCAAGCTCGGAGACTCATGTTGCGTAACTTCCTGAAACAGGCAGACAAGACTCAAAACACAATAATGACAATTTTGCAACTTACTAAGACACGACTGCGAACCATAGGAGAGGATAGGAAAAATAACCCACCACCCTTCTGTCTCTGCTACTAAGTGAAACGTGATTCCTTAATAGTACCACACTTACACAACATATCTTAAACATCATAAAAGAGGAAACGGGATGGAATCATGGTTGGTAGTCACAGTTTATAATTTAGACAGTTTATTGACATTACCCCCTTTAAAAAAAATATTGACAATTACGAGTTGTGGACGAGCCACTAGATAAAGCTTTGCATATACAGTTAGAAACCCAACGTACTCAGTACTCTAACAAACAATTCCAAATTAAGAAAACAGGGTTACTAACAAACTTGAGAACTTCAAACTCCCATATAGGACGTCACTAAAAATAGATATAATGAAAACAGTTACAGGTAAAGGGTGACTTTATAACACTTTAACACTAGTGCCAAGCTAATGTGGCATTACATAACATTATAGAACCACTTAAATAAAGAACTACAACAGAAACACTGATCTTTAAAAAATAAATTTTCACGTACTCAGACGTGTTAATAGAAAAATTACTAGAAAAAGCTGCACAAGGAACTCAGCAGCTGCTATGCAGTTTAAGGTTTAGCCAGTTGCCAGCCCCTAATATTTAAGAAAACAAGTTCATATACAAACAGGTTACATCCAATATACACATCTACCAGCTTAAACCGCCTTGACGGAAAGGAAGATGAATACTAAACTTTGGAAGGCGATATGTAACCAACACCGGTAGTGGCCAGGTTCCCAACACTGCGACGCCTAGACCTCGGATGACATTTCACTCCCTGCCAAGACGCTGCGACAATCAAAAGTTTCTGCCCGAATCACAAAGACATTCCAATGACTCTGAAACATAGAAACACTCGGCAGAACCTTTGACTCACTCATGGACAACTGTATTAATAGACTGCAGGCTTTAAAAACGGCAACATAAAATCATTTGATTGCAAGAGACACAAAGCACAAGTAAAACTGAGAAAATTTTCAATTAACGCCCACCATTTGACTAGGCCAACTGAACTCTTCAACACTGTCTTAAGTTTTGACTATGAAAGTCACACCACAATAATAAAGTTTATGAGTGAGCCGATGAACAAACAATTACGACGACTTACTCCATATCAGGTACACAATACGGTGGAGCGGGTTCCACAGCTTCACCGTTTCTCCTCAAATTTTGTTCCCAGCAAAGTCACAGAACTTGTATCTCCAAGCCGCCCATGTCGGCAAAACGCCCAACCAATTTCATACCACAACGTGTAACGGGCATCACGCTTGTTCGGCAGCCGTTGACACTCGTCTCCGCGTGACTGTCACGAGATCTGCAGGGTTACCCGTCGAAGGCTCACAACCAACTCGCTTCGCCTGCCAAGCCGCAAGATAAGACACGCAAAAAGCAAAGATAACTTAGCTCAACCACAATCGATCTCAACGATACATGAACAAAATAAGACTGGCGGCAGCTCGCCACGACTCATATTTGCAGTCAGTTTGCGTTGCGTTTATAAATTGTGGGTCATAAATGAATAGGATACGTTTGAGTTATATTTGTCAAGGAAAATTCTGTAGGTCAGTGTTGTAACGATATAAACAAGCAAAGTGACTGTAAGTTCAGTTGCACTCAGCATTTTAAAAAGGTTCAGTTGCATTCAGCAGATTAAGTGAATACGTAGAAGTTTCAATTCCCAAAAACGACTTCCTCAAATTAAGGACAATGTTTGATACTAGCAGACTACTTTTGATCACGAATGCCATCTTCAGCTGTGATACTCTGCTTTTTATCTCCTCCTTGCTTCCTCCGTCAAGTATATTGCCTGCAAGGTAACCAAATTCCTCGCTCCATGTACTTCGTGAGCTCCAATTTTGCTGTTAATTTTATTACTAATCTCGTATCTGCTGTTCCTCATAACTTTTTTCTTTCTTCCGTTTACTCTACCAATACTTTACGTTAGAAGACTGTTTATTTCGTTCATAATGTGCTGCAGTTCTATCTCGCTTCCACTTACTATAGCAATTCCATTAGCAATAGTTACCGTTCATGTTCTTTTGTCCTGAATTTTAATCTCGTTTCCAACATTGCTTCTTCGAAGCACGAACTGCACAGTAGGAGAGAAATGCCGCGTCCTTGTCTTACACCCTTTTTAATCCTATGAGCATGGCTTCATTTTTCTTCAGTCTTGCTTCAACTATCAATCGCAACGTCTGGACTGACTCTCTGATGCCTCATCGTTGATATTCTTTCAGCTTGAATTTTAATCCCATTTCGATCATTTCCTAAAACCAAAGTGATCGTCTAACGGTACTTCAGTTTCTTTTCCATTCTTCTGAATATTATTCTTGTCAAATGTAGCATGCAAGAGCTGTTAAACTGATAGTGTGATTGATGTCGCACTTATCTGTCTGGCCTTGCTTTGTTTGGAATTCTGTCGGTGATGTTTTCACAGACATCTGATATTATGTCTCTAGACTCAGATTCTACACACCATCTTGAACAGTAGTATGGTTGTCCCTTTCACCAATGATTTCCCTTCCACTTTATTTGATGGATTTGATACCAGGTCTACTAAACCTATATGAAACTCTAATACTCGGTTCCTTATGTCTTCCACATCGATTCCAATTTCTTCTGCCCCACCCCCTCCCCCCTCGTACAAGCCTTCCATTTTCTCTTTTCACCTCTCTGCTCTGTCGTCTGTGTTAGTTTCACAGAAGATTGTTTTGACTTTTGTATATGCTGAATCGGTCCTTTCGACGATCGTTTCTCTTTCGACTTCTTCGCATTCTCTCTGCGCACATTTCACCTTGGGTTCCCTGCACTTCTTGCCTGTTTCATTCCTAAAGAGTTCCTGTCTTTCCATGAACATTGTTATACTCCCTCCTTTTGTCGATCTGTTGAAGTATTTCTTCTGTTTCTCAAGGTTTCTTCGTTGTTGCCTTCCTTGTACCTTAGTATATCCAAAATCTGTGGCTGCTGTTTTAGAGTTGTCCGTTACTCTTCAACTGAACTACCGATTGTGACATTCATTATCGCAGAACTGCAGCCTTAAAGAAGTTATAAAAATGTCCAGTCTCTCTCGCGAAAGCGATCACATGGCATATTGTATCAAATTCTTTAGAAACTACTCTCGGTTCCGAACCCAATAGTTCCTTCGTTGCATAAACCTATTTTCAGCTAAATCGTAAGCCACAGCAGCAGCGGTGGTGAGAATTTCATAATAATGCATGTCCACATTTCGCGCCCTTATTGGCTTCATGTCGAACGTCATCCTTTACCGTACATTTTTAACAGTACATAACGGTGCCACATAACGAGCTCATAAGGTATTTCAACAAGGCAAGTAATCGAAAAGGTAGCGTTTGGAAATGTACACACAAAAACACCATGGATTTTAAAATACCATATATTGTTGCTGCCTTACGTGTGCGTAAATTCTTGTAATACTATCAAATATTCAGGAAACCACACTAATATTTCAAAACTTGGCACACTGCACGTTTATGCCCCATAGCGGTTGGTTGGATCCGTTACATGCGAAATTCATCACTGGCGTGTGCTGCATTAGCTATACACACAGACGTCTCTTTCCATTGGATACTGTTTCATAGCCAATCGGTACTGCAAATGAATTCTGTTTGATGAGTCAGCACATCTCTGCGTATAATTTGTGGAATTCAGATAATTTACTATAAGGGAATATAGAAATACTGAAGAGTAACATGAAACGAAGTTAATCGTGAAACGTCGGGCAGATGAAAACCATATGGCTCTCAGATGGGTTTCCTAGACTTTCGAGGACAATGCCCTTAGCCATAGAGTAATCCACGCTCAACACTTCCTTGAGAAGCGTCGGATATCACTTCTGTATTACTCTGTGACTTCCCACTAGTTTCTATAAAGTGTTGACTTTAGGAAAAGAAATCAAGAATCCAGTCGACAACTGAGACGATACTCCACACAATTTGATTAGAGGTCATTTGTGAAAAACAAGTTACAAGCGTTTTGGTAACAAACAGTAGCAGCGGTGATATAAACATGAGATTGACTGTCGGTGGCACTAATTACTTCGTGTGAATAAAGAGACAGTTGTCTCTATACTTTCTAAGTCCATGTTGGGTGTGTGTCAATAGATCGTTTTCTTAGAGGTGTTTCATAACGTTGAAACGTTCCAAAATCCTCTACATGTCTGTCAATGATATGTGGCTATAGTTCAGAGAATTACTTCTACTTCGTTTCTCGTTTATTGATGTGACCTGAGCAGCTTTTTCTTCTTCATGTACGGATCTGTCATCGAGCGAACGACTGTATATGACTACTAAAATGGAGCAATTTCATCAGTGTAGTCTGAAAGAAACCTAATTGCTGTATGATCTTGACTGGAAGATTGCTTTCCTACGCCACGGGAGTCTGCTTCCAAACTACTCATGTTTGCACCTATTCTTGATTGAAATTCCGGAATATTTACTGCACCTTCCTTGTTATCTTATCGCACCTCAATTACCTTGTTAAATCGCCCGATCTCAATTGTAAAGAAAATTTAAGCGGTTATCTGAGACAGCGGATGAAACATAGCAAGCACCATGCACAAAATTTGTTATTTGAACGGTATCCAACAACCAAGAAATGGTTTCAACTGAACGTGGAACACCTAAAACAACTTGTTATCCCATCCTTACGTAAAGGAGCTGTTACCAAGGCTAAAGGCGGTGTGGAAGGTTTTAGCGTCATCGTCACCAATTTGTTGTCGGCTGTGCATATCAATTTCTCATCTGTCTATCGTGTGCTGCCGAATTTCAGTGAGACAGTCCGTATAGCGTTTGTAAATAATACGATTCATCCCTACTGCTATAAATAAATACCCTTCTTAGCGAAATGTAGCGTCCACATGAGATAACGTTCGCATTTCATTTTAGGTTGGAAGAATGATACTAGTTAACCAACGTGCAGCTGGGACAGAGATATATATATTAAAGGGTTCCCAGCACCCGTGCCTACCGTTTTACCACCGCCGAGCGCTTCCGGAGCGAGCGCAGGAATACGCTGAAAGGGCGGCACAATGCGTGACGCGCCTACAAGGCATACCACACATACGCCGCCTGAGCCTAGCGGGTTGCCAGGATGCGCCTGTTGTGCAATTGTGCGGCAGGAGCTGAAGAGCGACGCATCGGGGAACAGGTGGAGCCTGCGGCGCTCGTAAAGGCCAGCGGTGGCGCTTAGGCTGCTGTGTCAGAGAACTGGAATCTCTGCGGGCGTTCTAAGGTTTCATAGCGCCGTTGCCTTCTGTTACCAGCTCTTATAGAAAACAACAATTATTACTCCCGAGAATAAATTCAGTTCTACATGTACATTACCAAAGAAACCCGGCGTTTCCCAAGTATATTTATTCATAGCTGTGCATCCACACCCTTACCACTCAGCGTCTGGTCCTGTGCTTAATATTTATGACGTCACATTTCTCAAACCATGTCGTACTATGGTAGAATATTGTAGGTACATTCAGTGACATACTTGAATGTTATATACTTACATGGGTATGGTATCTGCTCTTTCGGACAGGTCCGAAAGAACAGACACCATATCCATGAACGTATATAGCTCTGGCAATACCGGCCATGACCTTCTTCTTCTGTGCGGATGCACACGTATTACCCGAACTCTTACGGGACTTGGTAAGAATGTCTTCCACGAGTAATGAGTGTGTTGGGTAGAGACACTACGAATGTAGTGTGTGGACATATAAGGTGAGAATGTGGGTCTCGCGGGAGGCGTGCGCGAGATATTCCCTGCTGTTACACTATTCTCTGTGCCCTCGGTGGCTCAGATGGATAGAGTGTCTGTCATGTAAACAGGAGATCCCGGGTTCGAGTCCCGGTCGGGACACACATTTTCACCTGTCCACGTTGATATATATCAACGCCCGTCAGCAGCTGAAGGTATTAATATATAATTCTAATTTCGTACTTGGATATTATGTGCGAAGTTTATTGAGAATAGTTAGTAGCAAAGAAGCAACAGTTTTACGCTCATCAGATTCTATACGGCGTCATGTCTCCTGAAGTATATGTCGTAGAATGATACAATTTTGCTTGTACATTCAGTGGTATATGTGCGTATTGTCTGTAAAATGTGTCATGAATACAGTTAATAGCAAAGAAGTAATAAATTATAATTGCATGAATAGAAGAAAAGTAATAAACGATAAGCAATTTTCCTTTCATTACTTTGTAGGGGTTGTCAGCAAGAAAGAATTTCGTAAAGATTTTAAATTATTTTTAAAATTTGTTGCAAGTCGCTAAGTGCTCTCTTTCACAAATACTGGGTAGATAAATCTGGAAAATCACGCCTCACAGGCTCTGCTTGTTTTTCACCTCCACCTCTTTGATAGGTAGGTGGTTCTTAACCCCACAACGACTGTCCCCTGCAGTATGTGTACCAATTTTCAAGCATACACACGCACATACACACACAAATTTATAATATGTATGGATGTAGTTGGAAATAGGTGTTGCTAACGTAAAATGGTGTTACAGTCCTACGGCGCTATCTGTGAGACGATACTAAAAGTGAAATGACAATGATTTGTTCACTGAGGAACCATCTGCTTAACAGCGTGTTGGTCCGCCTTTAGAACTCAATAACAACGCAGTGGATCTATGTGGCGCGGATTCCGGAAGTCGTTGGTAGGTCTCCGGACTTGTGAGGCACCTCATGTTTACCTAAAAATCACCGAATTCCCGTAAATTATGTGTCGGTAGTTAGTGGGCGTGGAGTTGGCACCCGATAGCGTCCCAAATATGTTCCATCTGGTTCAGATCCGGCGAATTTGCTGACCAAAACATTAACATGAGTTCAGTATCATGCTCTCCAAACCACGGCAGCACGATTCTGGACGTGAGACTTGGACAGCTCTCCTGCTGGAAGATACGACTCTTGAGCAAGACATGAAGCCAAAAAATTATTTTTGATTTTGTGGCAAACAGTTCTTACAAGGCATTTTCTGTTATTTAATAATTAATTAACGTTTCTATAATAATCAGTTTTTATTTTGAAAAAAATATACTTTTAAATTGTAATAGAACATGGAGTGAATATACTTTGCATGAACTCAACAACTATTTGAAAGACCCCTGCTGAAATAGTCACGCTGCATCTGTGGTCATCCGTAAGTGCGAAAGTGTTGCCGGTGCAGGATGTCGTGCAGGAACAGTTCTCTCGATTACGTCCCATAAATGTTGGACGGTATTCATGTCGGGTACCAAAATCATTAGCTCGAATTGTCCAGAATATTCTTCAAACCAGTCGCGAACAATTGTGGACCGGTGACATGACATGGTTGTTTTGGAACAGGACGCCCATGAAAGGCTGCAAATGGTCTCAAAGTAGCCGAACATAACCATGTCCAGTAAATGATTGATTCAGTTGGACCAGAGGACCCCACTCCATTCCGTGTAAACATATCCGACACCATTATGGAGCCACCACCAGTTTACACAGTGCCTTGTTGAGAACTTTGGTCCATGATTTTGCGGGGTCTGCGCTGCACTCGAGCTCTTACCAACTGTAGTCGGGACACATCTGACCAGATCATGGTTTTCCAATCGCCTAGAGTCCAACAGATATCATGACGAGTTCAAGAGAGGCGCTGCAGGCGATGTTGTGTTGGTAGCAAAGACAGTCACGTCGGTCGTCTACTGCCATAGAACACTGACGCGAAATTTCGCCGCACTGTTATAACGGATACGTTCGTCGTAAGTCCCACATTGATTTCTGCGGCTATTTCGCGCAGTGTTGCTTGTCTTTCAGCACTGACAACTCTACGCAAATGCCGCTGCTCTTGGTCATTAAGTGCAGGCTGTCGGCCACTGCGTTGTCCACGGTGAGAGGTAATGCGTGAAATGTGGTATTCTCGGCACACTGTTGAAACGGTGGATCTCGGAATATTGAATTCCCTAACGATTTCCGAAATGGAATGTCCCATGCATCTAGCTCCAACTAGCATTCCGCGTTCAAAATCTCTTAATTTCAGTAGTGTTCCTTATTTACGTCAGAAACCTCTTCACATGAATCACCCGAGCACAAATGACAGCTCCGTCAATGCACTTCCCTTTTATACCTAGTGTACCCGATACCGCCATTGCATTCCCATTACTTTTGTCACCGTACTGTAAGACAATGCTACTTGTCACTTCGAGACTTCGTGACTACCTCGTAAAAAGACTAAGTATAGTGCCGTGATTCAGTTATTCCAAATTTGACGGTGTCGTGCCGCACGCCAGGTACACTGATCCCGAATTTAAATTGTAGTTGCTATTGATGCGTAAAACAACGACCATTTGTATATTAGATTTGTATTCACATGGCCACGTACATGGACAGCGATCATAGTTTGATTTCTAAATTGGTAGACGTGAGGTATCAAATGGCTCTGAGCACTACGGGACTTAACTTCTGAGATCATCAGTCCCCTAGAACTTAGAACTACTTAAACCTAACTAACCTAAGGACATCACACACATCCATGCCCGAGGCAGGATTCGAACCGGCGACCGTAGCGGTCGCGCGGTTCCAGACTGTAGCGCCTAGAACCGCTTGGCCACTGCGGCCGGCCGTGAGGTATCAATCATGAAAAATTTTAAAAGTTCTTAATAAGTGAACTGACTGTCATTTTGGATTTTCTCAGTACAATTCTGAGCTTATATTACGCATTGTCTAGATTTTGTAGAATGATACCCCAGTTACAGAATAATGAAACTTGAAATTTCGTCGGTTAGTTGGTGTTTTTTACACCAAAGTGTCAAAATAAAATGTATTCGAGTGGTGATTCCAGTTCACTACCAATAAATCGCTACAGTAGTATTCACTTTCTCTGCCGTACTGGCAGAGTCTGTCTATCTCGTCGAAGATTTCTCCCTTGAACGTAATGTCGTACAAGATGCTGCTCTGCTAGACTTGAGGGCTTTTGTGAAGGTTGGTTCGGTGTTTTTCTTGTGTGTGTGTGTGTGTGTGTGTGTGTGTGTGTGTGTGTGTGTGTGTGTGTGCGGAGGGGGGGGGGGATAAGAGAGAGAGAGAGAGAGAGCTACCGCAACTGAGGTCTCATCTTTGCTGGCAGTTCCCCATGTGTTGCTGAGCTAGTCTGGTTTGAGACCTGGTCCAACGGAGTTAATTACAGCAGTCAGACTGGCAGAGGGACAGAGAAAGGCAATGAATATTTGAGAGCGCTCTGCGCCGCCGACAGATAGTGCTTTAATATGACCTTTCCAGTCTCTGACAGGACACCGAGTCCGGCGCTCTTGCTACCGCTGTACCCTGAATCAAAGCGACTAGTTTATGTGAAGGATACTCATCTGATGTGATATTATGGACTGAAGAGGTTTCTTTAAGAGCTCCTTTACTTTTTGTAGTGTGCCTTTGCACATGACGCTGAGATACACTTTTGTTACATTCCAAAATAGTGATACCCTGTGTCTTTGAGGATCAACTGTCCATTTCAAAATAACAATCCTTACTACAGTGGTCTAGGAATGCAGGTGCGGTAGCTCAGCGTGTTCGGTCAGAGAGCTGGTTGGCCTCTGTAATAAAATAAACTGAGTGGAAGGATCAACAAACGAACTTTAACAGATGTCATGTGACGGTCCTTTTTTAAAAAAAAAAAAAAAAAAAAAGAAGGTAGCGTCTTTGATTCATAATCGAAACGTCTTTGGTCCCGGGTTCGAATCCCGCCGCTGCTTAAATTTTGATTAATAATCAGCATTGGCGGCCGGAGACGTCTGGCATAAGAAGTCACCCTCATTCTGCCAACGGCCTTGTCAAAGAGGGCGGAGGAGCGGACAAAGGTTCAGGGCACTCTCTTGTCCTAGGGGTGGGAAATTGCCCCTAAAGGCGGAAGAATCAGCAGTAATCAACGGCATCAGGATGCAGAAGGTAATGGAAACCACTGCATTAAAGGCACATAACGTGTATCCACAGGACATGTGGCCTGTAATTGAAAAGCGCGATGATGATCTCTCCGTTGGCAAAAGATTCCGGAATAGTCCCCCATTCTGATCTCCGGGAGGGGACTGCCAAGGAGGAGGTTACCAGAAGGATAACGTTGTGCAAGGCGGGTCGTGGAATGTCTGAAGCTTGAACTTGGTAGGGAAACTAGAAAAATCGGAAAAGGGAAATGCGAAGGCTCAATCTAGATATAGCAGAGGTCAGTGAAGTGAAGTGGAAAGAAGACAAGGCTTTCTGGTCAGATGAGTATAGGGTAATATCAACAGCAGCAGAAAACGGTATAATGGGAGTAGGATCCGTTATGAATGAGAAGGTGGGACAGAGCATGTGTTATTGTGAACAGTTTAGTGACAGGGTTGTTCTTATCAGAATCGACAGCAAACCAACATCGACAACGATAGTTCAGGTTTACATGCCGACGTTGCAAGCTGAAAGTGAAGAGATAGAGAAAGTGTATGAGGATATTGAAAGAGCAAGACAGTATGTAAAGGGAGATGAAAAGCTAATAGTCATGGGGGATTTGAATGCAGTTGCAGGAGGAGTAGCAGTAGAAAAGGTTACAGGAGACTATGGACTTGGGACAAGGAGTGAGAGAGGAGTAAGACTAATTGAGTTCTGTAACATGTTTCAGCTAGTAATAGCGAATACACTGTTCACGAATCACAAGAGGAGAAGGTATACTTGGAAAAGGCCGGTCAGACAGTGATTCCGAAATCAGATACTGGTTTGTAAGGCCTACACAGGAGCAGACATAGATCACAATACAGTAGTAATGAAGAGTAGGCTGAAGTTTAAGACATTAGTCAGGAAGAATCAATACACAAGGAAGTGGGATACGGAAGTACTAAAGAATGACGAGATGCGCTTGAAGTTCTCTAAGGCTATAGCTACAGCAATAAGGAGTAGCTCAGTAGGCAGTACAGTTGAAGAGGAATGGACATCTCTAAAAAGGGCCATTACGGAAGTTGGGAAGGAAAACATAGGTACAAAGAAGGTAACTGAACAGTGTATTCGCTATTACTAGCTGAAACATGTTACAGAACTCAATTAGTCTTACTCCTCTCTCACTCCTTGTCCCAAGCCCATAGTCTCCTGTAACCTTTTCTACTACTACTCCTCACGTTGGTGTGTAGAATGTGTGGGTCTGGTGACATACCATCTGACTTTCGGAAGAGCATCATCCACACAATTCCGAAGACGGCAAGAGCTGGCAAGTGCGAGAATTAGCGCACAATCAGCTTAACAGCTCATGCATCCAAATTGCATACAAGAATAATATACAGAAGAATGGAAAAGAAAATTGAGGATGCGCTAGATTACGATCAGTTTGGCTTTAGAAAAGATAAAGGCACGGGAGAGGCTATTCTGATGCTGCTGTTAATAATGGAAGCAAGATTAAAGAAAAATCAAGACACGTTCATAGGATATGTCGACCTGAAAAAAGCGTTCGACAACGTAAAATGGTACAAGATGTTCGAAATTCTGAAAAAGTAGGTGTAAGCAATAGGGCGAATCGGGTCATATACAATATATACAACAGCCAAGAGGGAATAATAAGAGTGAAAGACCAAGAACGAACTGCTCGGATGAAAAAGGGTGTAAGACAGGGATGTAGTCTTTCGCCCCTACTGTTCAATCTGTACATCGAAGAAGCAATGATGGAAATAAAAGAAAGGTTCAGTAGGTATTAAAATACAAGATGAAAGGATATCAATGATACGATCCGCTGATGACATTGGTATCCTGAATGGAAGTAAAGAAGAATTACATGATCTGCTGAACGGAATGAACGGTCTAATGAGTACAGAGTATGCATTGAGAGTAAATCGAAAAAAAACGAAGGTAATGAGAAGTAGTAGCAATGAGTACAGTGAGAAACCTAACATCAGGATTGATGGTCACGAAGTGGATGAAGTTAAGGAATTCTGCTACCTAGGCAGTAAAATAGCCAATGACGGATGGAGCAAGGAGCAAATCAAAAGCAAACTAGCACTGGCAAAAAGGGCGTTCCTGCCCAAGAGAAGTCTACTAATATCAAATATCGGACTTAATTTGAGGAAGAAATTTCTGAGAATGTACGTCTGGAGTACAGCATTGTATGGTAGTGAAGCATGGCCTGTGGGAAAACCGGAACAGAAGAGAATCGAAGCACTTGAGATGTGGTGCTAAAGAGAAATGTTGAAAATTAGGTAGATTGATAAGTAAAGGTACGAGGAGGTTCTGCGCAGTATCGGAGAGGAAAGGAACATGTGGAAAACACTGATAAGGTGAAGGGACAGAATGATAGGACATCTGCTAAGACATGAGAAAATGTCTTCCATGGTACTATAGGGAGCTGTAGAGGGTAAAAACTGTAGAGGAGGACAGAGATTAGAATACATTCAGCAAATAATTTGTGTTTCCAAGTGCTACTCTGACTTGAAGAGGTTGGCACAAGAGAGGAATTCGTGGGGGGGGGGGGGGGGGGGGCATCAAACGAGTCAGAAAACTGATGACCAAAAGAAAAACACTCTTTGAATGTCATGAAAGGTCCTTTAAAAGGAAGACAGTTATCTCCTTCCCCTGTCCTCTTAATAATTAATTGTTGTGAATTACACAGCGGTTAATAGGGCTTTAGAGGGAGATTCGTTTCTCATCAGGCAAAGAGAATCACCAAATTCCTGTATTCGTCAACTTAGAATAAATTATATATAACTTTCTTTGAGAATATTCCCGCTGAGAACAAAAATACTGTGTTAAAACCGATACTGATTTTAGTTTTGAATAACCGGTATCTTTCGAGATTTGTTTGGTTTCGGTTAAAACAGATATTTTAACTTTTTCTGATAACCGGACATAAAACTGATAGATGAATTTTCCGTAGCAGTGGTGCTAAATTTTTGGTTTTTAAATAAACTCTTTAGAAAACGAATGTGATAGTGCTACAGCTTCTGGAAAATTGGTATCATGTTTTAATAACATTGTTTTTGATGAAAGGAGTCAGCTTACAGATCAGCAATTTACAGAACGGACTAGGGAATAAACATTGGCCAATGCGTTCATTCGTCATCGAAATTTTAATTTCTCATGTAACTTTTTCTGGGAAACGACATATTTTGCCTATTATCTAACTTCATTTGAATTTGAAACAGCACTTTTTGTCAGTAATATATTAGTTTTATTTAAATTCCCGTTAAAAAGTAGATATCTATTTGACTAAAACATGGATTTTTCCTTTGAAATAATTAAAGAAGAAGAATGCTACAAATTTTACACATAAGCTTATCATTTGTCTGTCGTTTCTATAAACTAATAAAACAGAAAGGAGTTATAGCAACATCAATAAATTGAAAACTTGACAGTTCATTCATAAATTGCAAATAAAATAGGGAATATCTGATCTTCTGCCTATGTCTGTATAATATGTCTTTATCTGCTTGTAGCCCTTGGAAATATACAATATCAAGTTCTAGCACCTCAGTTTTCACCCTTTAGCAGTGACTATTCGTACGTGTTTTGAGAAGAGATTTAAAAAAATTGGTATCAGATGAATAACACTACTGAAATTCTGTCTTTTCAACCCCTCATTACTTTTATTTTCGTATTTTATTACAAATTTCATATGTCTTGAAACATACAATCCAAAAATGTGAGGGAAACTTTTTAAATTTTTTAATCTTTTTTTTAACATCTACATTATACCTGAAATAATAGCAACAAAGAAACCGAAAATAGGTTATTTTAGAAACCGGTTATTTTGAGTCGATGTGACACGTGGGCTAAGCAGAACATGTAAAAAACCGGTATAACCGAAAACCGAGTGCTTCAGCGATAACCGCGATCCCTACTGTGTGCCAGACAGAGATTCGAACTTTTGGCCTTTGCCTTTCGCCGGCCAGTGGTCTACTCCGCTGCACAGCGAAAATCTATTTTGGGTCGGCAGTCAAGGTTCAAATTTCGAGATTCGACATTCAGCATTCGGCTTTAGTATTCTGGAGAGCAGAAGGGCCATGCCACGCCAGAGACCATCACTACCTGCGACCTTGCCTCACCTTAATTCATGCAGTTGGTGTAAGTTTCGCAGCGAAGTGACGTACTGAAATCGCACAAGACGATATTCATGTATTGTCATATTACCTGATCTTCCACGTTTACGCTGACTTCTTGGATGAGACTTCGCTGTTTGGGGTTCACAGTCCTTTACTTACTAATCTTGCGACGCAGTCAAGATCATCCACTTAATTTCACGATTAAAAATCAGTCCGGGAGGTTGAACACATCGTTAGTAATTTGGTTTATTCTGATAGATCCTTTCTGTTCACTTCTTTCCTAGTGACCTTTGATTATTACGTGTTGCTATGAAACCTGCACTTTTTTTTCCTAACGAGTTATTTGATTCAGTGTTTGTTCTACTCATAATTATTTTAATTCTTAATCAATAAATGCACATAATTTACAGCACTTATTTCATTACGGTAGTTGATAATCACTACTTAGTAATTTATTAGTGTCGATGAGCTCGCACAATTCACATGTGAGTGCCAGTCTTCCTTTCGTTCCTTTGCGCACAGTTCATTTCTGTACACCTGAACCTCAGTGCGGAACTTGAACCTTGAGAGGAGACGCTCAAAAATGGTTCAAATGGCTCTGAGCACTATGGGACTCAACTGCTGAGGTCATAAGTCCCCTAGAACTTAGAACTACTTAAACCTAACTAACCGAAGGACAACACACACATCCATGCCCGAGGCAGGATTCGAACCTGCGACCGTAGCGATCGCGCGGTTCCAGACTGTAGCGCCAGAACCGCTCGGCCACCAGCGGCCGGCGGAGACGCTCAGTGCGGTAAGTGGCAGGGGTGTGTTTCAAGAAACTCATCTCCGATTGACTATAGGGATGAACAATAGGATGGAACTTTCTGTCGTAGTACTCCACAGCCTTCAAATTATCCTCGTTAGTCATGAGAAGTGTCCAACATTCCTACATGGTAATAGCCAAAACCAAATTTCAGGGGCTCTCTTGATCACCTTTCTCGTGCACGATGCCGCAGGGGCATTTATATTGTTGTCCATAATTGGCGTGCAGAATTAAATACATATCATGGTGACGTATGTGTACTCTCTGTGAACCGACACAACATCCACCTCCCCTCCTCCAGCCCCCAAAGGGGTAGTATTCAGTTGTGTCAAATTCTCGTCATGATACCTACGAGCCATTTGTCGGAAGTGGTCACCAACTAATGTAGTTTTCACCTCAGGAGACCACTACGAGGCAGACCTTCAATATCCTGTTATCCCACAAGAGTCAAACGTTCGAATGACGTCGCTATGGTATACAATATCTCATGAAAATATACGGACGCCCCTATGTAACACGAAATTGACTACTACATGTCTTGAGAGATGGATCGTCAGTATAAAAGGACGCTGGAAGTATTGTGTTGCAAATAGAGGTGCAGTAACAGCAAAAAGGATGGGTCAGGAGAAATCTTCGACTTCCAACGTCGACCAGCCACTGGATGTCACCTGAGTAACAAGTCCGTCAGGTACATTGCAGTCCTCGTAAAGCTGCCGAGGTCTACCGTTGGTGATGACTGTGAAGTGTATAATGAACTTTGCCTCCTCGGAACTCTCGCATGTTTACCGAAATGTTTGTTTCCGTACAAATTGTGGCCTTAATTGGGTTAATTTTCTTTATACACTTCTGATCTGAAGATGTTTCTGTACGTATATGATCGCCAAAAAACTGTTTTCTGTTAATATATTTTTATTATTCATATCGATCCATTTCGTAACGTCAATCTTACACCACAGAAATTAGTAATCAAAATTGTCACTTAAGTGATAAAAAGCAAATTTATAGTAAATATAATATTGTTTTATGCTAAAGTTTTCATGTAAACAAAATTACTTTCTTCATTTATAATTTTTCTTACTTAACTGTCGATATTGAAAGAAGTTTCATAAAATAAGAGGGAGTTACTATTTTTCGTAGTATCAAAGTTTGCAACGTTTATTATTAACCAGTAAGGCAATAAATCTTCACTTAAATAATTATTTTCAGAAAACAGGGTGTAAATTAAATCTGAAAAACCGTTTCAAATAAGGTAGTCATGTTAATACTAATTTGGACTTAAACCTGTTGTAGAAGGTACTGGAAGCTGGGTTCATAATATGTATTTGGCATGAAGCGCGTCAGAGTGGGTTTAGCATCTATTAAGTTTGGTGTATGTTGCTCTCTGATCGATGATGTTCTTTGTATGTCTCAAGCCAGCTGCACAGTGTACACATGAAAAGTGTCTGTGAAGAGAAATAGTGTTTCAAGAACGTGCAAATGAAAGAAGAAAAAATGGTTAAAAGCAACAAAATGTTCCAACTAGCCATTTAAACCACTCAGGACACAGCCTTTTCAGTAGGTTATATGAGGGCTATCCAGAAAGTAAGTCCCGATCGTCCGCGAAATAGACACTACTGTAAAAATCAAAAAATGTTTTATTTGCACCTGCTAGCCACAACTCCCAGCTAATTATCTAAATAATCGCTGCTCCGACTTAGACATTTGTCGTGGCGTTGTACCAATTTTCAATTCCCTTGTCACAGAAGGCAGCCGCCAGTCCTTTCCGCTAATTCTCTAAGCAGGTCTACAGCTCGTTGTCTGTGCCAAAATGTTGTCAGTTGCGGTCTGTATTGTGGGTGATCAAAAACTTCCCATTGAAAATGCAGTAGGAAGATCTTCATTGCCCCTGCAGAGTGTAGCTGAGAATTGTCACGAAGAAGGAAAGGCGTGACAGTTGGGGTACGTGGGCTGCATAGCTTCAGGCGAAATTTCTCACCAGGCCCTCGTACTTGGCGGGAGACACTATTTTGTAGGTGCATTTACGTACTCACTGTGCGCTCAGAAATGAAAAGAGCGATGTGACGCGATCGACGGGCGTTCTACAGGCACTGCCCAACACCTCTGTGCAAAGCTTCATCGGATTTTTACAGTGGTTTCCATTTCGCGACCGATCCGAACTTACTTTCTGGATAGCCCTCGTATACGAACAAAGGAACCAGCCGTGAAACTGATACCAACTTTGCAAGCAAAGTGCTATTTATTTGCAAATATAATGCATTTTCTCTTACTACATATTTACATGTTTAAACTTGGAGACAGTTACTACAGCATAGAATTTGTCCTTCGTTATATACCTATACGGGCTATAAGTATGAGTGTGCATCATAAGAGGAAACGCGAAGGAAGGTTCAATCCAGACACGTAGCACACAGGCACCGTCGGGTTTTGCAGAGGGTGGTAGTAGAAAATCGCATGAAACCAGCGGAAGCAATCACTCACGATCTCCAAAGTGCTGCCAACAGTCCAACTAGCACAATATCTGTCCGTAAGTAGTCAAACAGAATACAGTACAGTTGTCGAGAAGCCACTCACAAGCCACACATTTTCTTCTAGACAGTCCAAAGCGAAGCTTCAGGTGATATAAAGAGCGACGTCGCTGTACAGTGGATGACTGGAAACGAGTACTTTGGCGAATGGCTGAAGAATGTCATCTGCCATCACGTGCCAACAGTGAACTACGAACACTGTGGTGTGATGGAATGGGGATATTTTTCGTGGGTAGTGTGTGGTCCCCTTAATGCGCTAGAGAAAACTCTTAATGTGGAAAGGTATGAAATTTTACAGCACTGTGCACTGGGTACAGTAGAGAGACAATCGATGATAGTAAGACTTTGCAGAACGACCTGCTGAGAATTGATGAATGGTGCAGACTCTAGCATTTGAACCTGAACGTAAATAAATGTAACACATTGCACATACATAGGAAAAGAGATCCACTACAGTACAGTTACAGTAGTGATGACAAACAGCTGGAAACAGCGTCTACCGTAAAATATCTGGGCGTAACTATCCAGAGCGATCTTAAGTGGAATGACCACATAAAACAGATAGTGAGAAAACCACATACCAGACTAAGATTCATAGGAATAATCTTAAGGAAATATAAAACATCCACGAAAGAAGTGACTTATAAGGCACTTGTTCGTCCGATTCTTGAGTATTGTTCATCTATCTGGGGTCCCTACCATGTCGGACTGATAGAGGAGATAGAGAAGATCCAACGAAGAGCGGTGCGTTTCGTCACGAGTCGTTTAGCTGGCAAGAGAGCGTTACGGAGATGCTAAAGAAACTCCACTGGCAGACGTTACAAGTGAGGCGTTGTGCACGACGGAGAGATTTACTGTTGAAATTTCGGGACAGCACTTTTCAGGAGGAGTCGGACAACATATCACTTGCCCCCCACATACATCTCGAGTATTGACTACGAGGAGAAAATTCGAGAAATTGAGCCAATGCAGAGGCTTACCGATAATCATTCTTCCAAGGCACTATTCGCGAGTGGAACAGGGTTGGAGGGATCAGACAGTGGTACCGAAAGTATCCTCCGCCACATACCACTAGGTAGCTTGCGGAGTATGATGTAGATGTAGATTGATTGTGTCTGCATGACAACTGATCTTGTCATAAATCAGCGTCAGCGAGGCAGTCGTTTGTGGAAAACAACATTCCTAAAATGGACTGGCCTAAACGAAGTTCCGACTTGAACCAAATGGAACACTTTAGGACGAGTTAGAAAGTCGAATTTGTTCCAGACCCTAGGGTACAATATCACTTCCTTCTCTGGTCTTCTCTGCTTTCGCTCTTGACGAAGAACAGGCTACACCATTCCTCCACAGACATTCACACATGTTGTGAAAGTGTTACCAGCTGTGTTCAAGCAGTCATAAAGACGAAGGGTGAACACATCCCATATTAACGTCCACTAATAGGTGTTTGGATACTTCATATCGGATACTATACAACCATGCAGAGTGAGAATGGACATACACTATGTGTGTTTCGCGCGATTACTGGTTCAAAGACGTCGGGTGAACTAGTGTGCACCCGCGCTAATACGTGTAAACATGAATGTCGACAACATCGGTTAATACAAAGAGGTAGTTGGGACGTACTTGGCTGAGGTGTCCGCCGTCAAAGTACGCTTCGAGCCCGTGAGCTGTCACGCTTCGTCGCGTCCCGTGACGCCCGCATCACGGCCGTGACAAAGTGCTGTGACGCGTGCGCCACGGTCGACGCACGCGAAGTTCTCTGCTAGCACGCATATCGTTTCTGGCTACTTCTGGAAAACTACCCACGCTGGCCGTACAAAGCTGCTGCTGACTCAGGTCTAACCCTGAAGTTTCTTATAGTACCTCTATGACGTCGGGGCTAATTTCCAAATATCTTGGAATTGGAGATTGACTGATGAACGTGCTTAAATCACCCAAGTCCATAGCATTGTTGTCCTTCTGAGAATTAATATTTATATCGCTTAATTTTAGCTGTGAGATGCAAAATGATGTTTCTACAACTGTTCACACTTTACAAATTAATACACTACTGGTCATTAAAATTGCAGATGATAAACGTGTATTCATTGGAGGAATATATTATACTTCAACTGACATGTGATTACATTTTCACGCAATTTGGGTGCATAGATCCTGAGAAATCAGTACCCAGAACAACCACCTTGATACGCCTGGGCATTGAGTCAAACAGAGCTTGGATGGCGTGCACAGGTACAGCTGCCCATGCAGCTATAACACGATACCACAGTTCATCAAGAGTAGTGACTGGCGTATTGTGACGAGCCAGTTGCTCGGCCATCATTGACCAGACGTTCTCAAGATCTGGAGAATGTGCTGCCAGGACAGCGGTCGAATACTTTCTGTATCCAGAAAGGCCCGTACAAGACCTGCAACATGCGGTAGTGCATTATCCTGCTGAAATGTGGGGTTTCGGAGGGATCGAATGAAGGGTACAGCCACGGGTCGTAACACATCTGAAATGTAACGTCCACTGTTCAAAGTGCCGTCAATGCGAACAAGAGGTGACCGACACGTGTAACCAATGGCACCCCATCCCATCACGCCGGGTATAAGCCAGTATGGCGATGACGAATACACGCTTCCAATGTACGTTCGCCGCGATGTCGCCAAACACGGATGCGACCAACATGATTCTGTAAACAGAACCTGGATTCATCCGAAAAATGACGTTTTGCCATTCGTTCACCCAAGTTCGTCGTTGAGTACACCATCACAGGCGCTCCTGTCTGTGATGCAGCGTCAAGGGTAACCGCAGCCATAGTCTCCGAGCTGATACTCCACGCTGCTGCAAACGTCGTCGAACTGTTCGTGCAGATGGTTGTTGTCTTGCAAACGTCCCCATCTGTTGACTCAGGGATCGAGACGTGGCTGCACGAACCGTTACAGCCATGGGGATAAGATGCCTGTCATCTCCACTGCTAGTTACACGAGGCCGTTGGGATCCAGCACGGCGTTCCGTATTACCCTCCTGAACCCACCGATTCCATATTCTGCTAACAGTCACTGGATCTCGACCAACGCGAGCAGCAATGTCGTGATACGATAAACCGCATTCGCGATAGGCTACAATCCGACCTTTATCATAGTTGGAAACGTGATGGTACGCGTTTCTCCTCCTTACACGAGGCATCACAACAACGTTTCACCAGGTAACGCCGGTCAACTGCTGTTTGTGTATGAGAAATCGGTTGGAAACTTTCCTCATGTCAGCACGTTGTATGTGTCTCCACCGGCGCCAACCTTGTGGAATTCTCTGAAAAGCTTATCATTTGCATATCACAGCATCTTCTTCCTGTCGATTAAATTTCGCGTCTGTAGCACGTCATCTTCGTGGTGTAGTAATTTTAAAGGCCAGTAGTGTACTTTAACGCATCCAAGTGCGAGGATATGACATCTTCGTGCCGTACGAGAATGGCTGATTATGCGTTATTGATAGATGGATTCACTGGCCTCCTGACATTCAGATGTTGCTAGAATATATTGCGTTGTTTGTGGCCGTTACTACTGTACTCGTTCTGTTACGGCATTATGCATGAACGCAACCTCATATCCGAATGATGCTGGCCACGTCAACGAACTGTTTATTTAAAATAAACTAGTGCCCTACGCAGGGAACTGGTTTCATTTAACAAACACTATTCTTAGCCCTAAACTACTAAATACGATTAAGTGTTTGTAACGTACACCTTCGACTGAACATCTTAGTTTGTTCTGTTCGTTTGGGGGAAGGGCGGACTAAAGAATACTTTCTGCATAAAGGCAATCTTGTGACTTTGTACTGTCTGCATTGGTGTACCCAAAGGACAATAAAAAACAAACATCTGCTTGTAACAGATTTAATAAATGATCATAGACAGACTGTACATGAACTAACAGTAGAGCGTGGGCTTTTTGATTGTGAACTTCTTGTTCTGGTGTTTTAAGTGTGCGGACACCTGTAATTAACAGCGCTAAAGAAATTTCGCTGAAGGTGGAAAAATACGTTTAGTTGGTCTCCTAGTGGATGTCGAGGATAATGTACAGAAGTTGTTGATGGATCAAGACGTTAGAATTCCGATGAATACATTACTCTACACAAGTCCAGATTTGGGATATAGCGATTATACGGTAATGGACCAATACCGATAGTAGGACGAGGTAAAGCAAAAAGGAGTTCAGAATTGTAAAGATGTGTTTCGCGCGCAGCTTTTTACGTAAAAGACGATTATTCCACTGTTCATTAAAATTTTAAATAACCTGTTTCAGAATGACGTATTGCATCACAACCCATATCAGAGCGTCTGCAGTCGCTTTCCTAAATAGAAAACACCATTGCCACGAGTAATAGCGTGTTTTGTATGTTGGTATAATCATATTAATTCATCGTCTTTCGTAAAATGATAAGCGTCACCTTGGCCTTAGATGTCAGGTAATCTTCGAAGAGCAACGATCCTACAGCGGAAGAAAGAAATAATTAACCTGATACAGTGAGGATGTGGCATCCACTATGGAATATCCTATGGTCGAAAGTCATTTGGGAAGAGGGGGGGGGGGGGGGGGGATCGCAAACATTAACATTTTTATTTTATGGCGGCCCACAACGACTGCATCTCTTGTATCCATCTCATGATTTAAAGTAGAACCCAACACCCAAGATCCTGTGTTCGATAAATTCCAATCTCTGTCTCCCCTTCAGTTTCTGCCCACCACGGCTCCCTCTAATGCCACGTAAATTATTCGTTTATGGTGTCGTAACGCATTTTAACTAATTTACTTTTATTTTCAGATAGAATGTCAGTGCTATCTGCGAACCTTAGCATTGCAGTCTCAGAAATATTAGGATAAAATTTGGTGTCACTTTCTTGAACTACTCTGCAGTATTCATTTTAAATGGCAGAGGTAACAAACTGCAACTTCATTGTTTTCATTACAGCATCAACACAGTTTCTGTTGATACACTCTATCCCTCCTCTGTACCTGTAGCTGTTTCACTACAGGGATTTGCTTTCCCATCCCTGCTCCGCATTCAATGACACCGTCGTTTTCGCAGTTTTAATATTTCAAATCTATTATTTAATATTATAACGCTGAGATTTACTTTGGGTCCAGAAATATGAAAGTGAACCTTCCTTCTGTTATTAAATGTTACTATTAAACACTTTCCCTCAATTTTTTCTGAGTGGATTCATCACTGTCAAATAACCCGGCGCACAGTAATTTTTAGTATAATTCCATAAAAGTATTTAGAGGCTGAAAATACATTTAGCAGTAATTGTATTGAACTGATACTACACTCCTGGAAATGGAAAAAAGAACACATTGACACCGGTGTGTCAGACCCACCATACTTGCTCCGGACACTGCGAGAGGGCTGTACAAGCAATGATCACACGCACGGCACAGCGGACACACCAGGAACCGCGGTGTTGGCCGTCGAATGGCGCTAGCTGCGCAGCATCTGTGCACCGCCGCCGTCAGTGTCAGCCAGTTTGCCGTGGCATACGGAGCTCCATCGCAGTCTTTAACACTGGTAGCATGCCGCGACAGCGTGGACGTGAACCGTATGTGCAGTTGACGGACTTTGAGCGAGGGCGTATAGTGGGCATGCGGGAGGCCGGGTGGACGTACCGCCGAATTGCTCAACACGTGGGGCGTGAGGTCTCCACAGTACATCGATGTTGTCGCCAGTGGTCGGCGGAAGGTGCACGTGCCCGTCGACCTGGGACCGGACCGCAGCGACGCACGGATGCACGCCAAGACCGTAGGATCCTACGCAGTGCCGTAGGGGACCGCACCGCCACTTCCCAGCAAATTAGGGACACTGTTGCTCCTGGGGTATCGGCGAGGACCATTCGCAACCGTCTCCATGAAGCTGGGCTACGGTCCCGCACACCGATAGGCCGTCTTCCGCTCACGCCCCAACATCGTGCAGCCCGCCTCCAGTGGTGTCGCGACAGGCGTGAATGGAGGGACGAATGGAGACGTGTCGTCTTCAGCGATGAGAGACGCTTCTGCCTTGGTGCCAATGATGGTCGTATGCGTGTTTGGCGCCGTGCAGGTGAGCGCCACAATCAGGACTGCATACGACCGAGGCACACAGGTCCAACACCCGGCATCATGGTGTGGGGAGCGATCTCCTACACTGGCCGTACACCACTGGTGATCGTCGAGGGGACACTGAATAGTGCACGGTAAATCCAAACCGTCATCGAACCCATCGTTCTACCATTCCTAGACCGGCAAGGGAACTTGCTGTTCCAACAGGACAATGCACGTCCGCATGTATCCCGTGCCACCCAACGTGCTCTAGAAGGTGTAAGTCAACTACCCTGGCCAGTAAGATCTCCGGATCTGTCCCCCATTGAGCATGTTTGGGACTGGATGAAGCGTCGTCTCACGCGGTCTGCACGTCCAGCACGAACGCTGGTCCAACTGAGGCGCCAGGTGGAAATGGCATGGCAAGCCGTTCCACAGGACTACATCCAGCATCTCTACGATCGTCTCCATGGGAGAATAGCAGCCTACATTGCTGCGAAAGGTGGATATACACTGTACTAGTGCCGACATTGTGCATGCTCTGTTGCCTGTGTCTATGTGCCTGTGGTTCTGTCAGTGTGATCATGTGATGTATCTGACCCCAGGAATGTGTCAATAAAGTTTCCCCTTCCTGGGACAATGAATTCACGGTGTTCTTATTTCAATTTCCAGGAGTGTATTTTAAAATAACAATTTACGTTGAAAGAGGCTATCTTAGAAGACCTTTGGTGTAACAGTGTAATTTAGATTCGTACCAAGCAAAGAATATTTGAAGTGGAGCTATTATGAGGGGCAGTCAAATGAAAACCGGACGCCCGTCACAACAGGACCATGGAATGGCTCCATTCAAAAGCAATCACCACTCGTGTTAAGACACTTATCGCACTGGGAGCCGAGACGGTCAATTTCTGTTTCGTAGAGTGCGGTCAGCCGCTGACGGACCCACAACGGCACTTTTCGTCCTCCTGCAAGCGATATCCACTCATGACATTCTTGAGGTCGCCAAAGATGTGAAAATCACACAGCGAAAGATACGGGCTTTACGGGGGATGTTGCAGCGTTTCCCAAACAAATAGCCTTCGACCAATTGGCAGTATGGGGGCGGGCGTTGTCGTGCAAGAGGATGATTCCAACAGCGGAAACATCACCCCTCCCCCACCCCCACCCCCCCACCCAACCCAGAAAATCCAAAGCTGTTCGCAAGAGTTCTAGTAAGGACATGATGATGACTTCCTTCGAGTCCAGGGGCCCGCTGCTCCTAGAATTTCTCGAGCGTGGAGCATCAATGTGCAGCGCGTTGAAGACACTTTGCAGAATCTGCGATTCCCCACAAAGTTAAAACGCCCAGCTGTGGGACGTAATCGTCCCGTCGCATGATAACGCCCCCCCCCCCCCCCCCCCTCACTGTCAATCGGGCGAAGGCTACGCTCCAGTGTAGAGGTCGTAAGTTCACATGGAACCAAACGGCTGAGGTCATCGGTCCCTAAGCTTACACACTACTTAACTTAACTCAAACTAACTTACCCTAACTCAATGAATGTAACTCCATTCTCTGGTGGAGTATGGGACTACGGCTGTTCAATGTTCAATAAAAACAATACCAATCACCGTTATGTAAGTTTATTTCTAGGCAACTAGTTTCGACGTTACACAACGTCATCTTCAGGCCTAAACTGCTCCAACCGAGTAACCTTCGTGTCACAAATATAGCAGTGCCTTTAACTGGTCTCGTAATAGCTATTCTGCTCCATTCCAGTAACCTTTGTGTTACAAATATACCAGTACCTTTAACTGGTCTCGTAATAGCTATTAGGGGCATATGTGCTCGCTGGACAACAGTCAGCAACTTACTGTTGACCAGTGAGCACATATGCCCGTAATGGCTATTACGAGACCAGTTAAAGGTACTGCTATATTTGTAACACGAAGGTTACTCGATTGGAGCAGTTTAGACCTGAAGAAAAACAGTAAGTGGAAAATGGAATGAAGAGTGCATGAAAATGGCTGTGAGCAAGGTTATGTTGACCGCGAGGGAAGCAGCTGAAGCGTTCAGAACAATTAGAAAAGAAAAGGAAAATAAAAGCAGCAAAAATAAAATCTGGAATAGAGTTGAAGGGGGCTAAACTTGTTGTGTGTTCCAAAATTTGATAAACACACAAAGGGTAGCCATAGAAAGTGAATTACAAAGGGGCGAAGAGAACTGGAATTTACTAGAAATAATGGATCAAAAGAAGAGACTGAAAAGCGCATTACGTATTTGGAATCGTTTGAAGGAGACTGTGTGCCGTAAAGGCTGAGCATGACTTGGATGTGTGAATGAAGAGAATATTTTATATTTTATGTGCAATCTCTTTAAAACACTGAGCTAAACACTGGTGAACTGAGCTGAAATAGTAACAATAAGTACCCATGCATATGTGTTCCATTTTTATTCGTTAAGCATCAGTGCAGTGTATCGTTAACGACTGATACTATCACAGAAAGACAATGGCCGATACTGTAAGACATTTTCTACAGGCCTTGTAATTGTAGCTCTTTCACTTTCGGTGTAATTAAGTACTATAAATAACAAATAATAATCATTAAATTGTGCTATTCGTAGAACGTATCTCGAGGAAAAGGAATAGGACATTAATATTCCGGTTAGCCACCACAGCTCCACAATAAAGTCAGGAAACTTATGAATAAAATACATGTTTGTCCGTCAGTTGCAGCCGTCCGTTGTGACCGAGCGGTTCTAGGCGCTTCAGTCCGGAACCGCGCTGCTGCTACGGTCGCATGTTCGGATCCTGCCTCGGGCATGGATGTGTGTGATGTCCTCAGGTAAGTTATGTTTAAGTAGTTCTAAGTCCAGGGGACTGATGACCTCAGATGTTAAGTCGCATAGTGCTTAGAGCCATTTGAACCATTTGAACCACCAGCTGCTCTTTTCTTTAAAACCCAAATATCGACCAGTTTCAGTCACAGAACATCTTCGCGGACTAGGCTTATAACAGTTTAAGCCCAACATCACATCTGTCACTACTTAGTTGTTGCGATGTTGTGGCTAAAACTGTTTTAACCTTTTAACCCAAATCTGTGGAGATGGTCTGTGACTAACTTTGGGCAAAAAAAAAAAAAAGGGCTGATGGTCAAACATGTGTTCTACACATTTTTTGACGGCTATTAATAGCTACTTTCCAAAGAAAATGTTCCAAATACTTAAGCCGACCGATACTGGACGACTCTCTCCCTACTTAAGAGCATTCTTCACACTCACTCACTGGTCATACCGGACTCGAGAGTCCATTACCGCAGCAACGTATTTTCGTCATCTGTCCCTGTCTTGTGGTATTTCCTTCCATTCACCTTCATTACCTAGGCTCCTTAAATCAGCCTTCACGTTGTCCTCCCATCTACGCCTCGGTCTCCCCACAGGACGTTTTCCCTCTAGGTGCCCTACCAGTACTCTGCGCGCTGCCCTGCCCTCATCCACTCGAGCTACGTGACCCGCTCATCGCAGCCTACGTGATTTAATAATACTGATTATGTCAGGGCTTCAATAGAGTTCGTGAACCTCTTCGTTATGCAGTTTTCGCCACACTCCGCTAATGTCATCCCTTTTTGCTCCGAAAATTTTCCTCAAAATTTTGTTTCCAAATACTCGAAACGGCTTTTCATTTTGCACAGTGAGAGACCAAGTCTCACACCGATACAGCATAACTGGTAGAATAATAGTTTTGTATATTCTAAACATTAAATTCCTAGACAATATCCGTGATGAAAGTAATCTATTCAGTGAGAAGTAGCACGCATTTCCCTCCTGTAATCTCTTCTTAGTAACCCGTGGTCTAGGGGTAGCGTCTTTAATCAAAAACGTCTTCGGTCCCGGGTTCGATCCCCGCCACTGCCTAAATTTTGATAAATAATCACCATTGGCGGCCGAAGGCTTCCGGCATAAGAAGTCAGCCTCATTCTGCCAACGGCCTTGTCAAAGAGGGCGGAGGAGCGGATAGAGGTTCAGGGCACTCTCTTGTCCTAGGGGTGGGAAATTGCCCCTAAAGGCGGAAGAATCAGCAATGATCAACGACGAGAGGATGCAGAAGGCAATGGAAACCACTGCATTAAAGACACGTAACGTGTATCCACAGGACATGTGGCCTGTAATTGAAGAAGTGTCATGATGATCTCTCCATTGGCAAAAGATTCCGGAATAGTCCCCCATTCGGATCTCCGGGAGGGGACTGCCAAGGGGGAGGTTACCATGAGAAAAAGATTGAATAATCAACGAAAGGATGACGTTCTACGAGTTGGGGCGTGGAATGTCAGAAGCTTGAACGTGGTAGGGAAACTAGAAAATCTGAAAAGGGAAATGCAAAGGCTCAATCTAGATATAGTAGGGGTCAGTGAAGTGAAGTGGAAAGAAGACAAGGATTTCTGGTCAGATTAGTATCGGGTAATATCAACAGCAGCAGAAAATGGTATAACTGGTGTAGGATTCGTTATGAATAGGAAGGTAGGGCAGAGGGTGTGTTACTGTGAACAGTTCAGTGACCGGGTTGTTCTTATCAGAATCGACAGCAGACCAACACCGACAACGATAGTTCAGGTACACATGCCAACTTCGCAAGCTGAAGATGAACAGATAGAGAAAGTGTATGAGGATATTGAAAGGGTAATGCAGTATGTAAAGGGGGCGAAAATCTAATAGTCATGGGCGATTGGAATGCAGTTGTAGGGGAAGGAGTAGAAGAAAAGGTTACAGGAGAATATGGGCTTGGGACAAGGAATGAAAGAGGAGAAAGACTAATTGAGTTCTGTAACAAGTTTCAGCTAGTAATAGCGAATACCCTGTTCAAGAATCACAAGAGGAGGAGGTATACTTGGAAAAGGCCTGGAGATACGGGAAGATTTCAATTAGATTACGTCATGGTCAGACAGAGATTCCGAAATCAGATACTGGATTGTAAGGCGTACCCACGAGCAGATATAGACTCAGATCACAATATAGTAGTGATGAAGAGTAGGCTGAAGTTCCTGACATTAGTCAGGAAGAATCAATACGCAAAGAAGTGGGATACGGAAGTACTAAGGAATGACGAGATACGTTTGAAGTTCTCTAACGCTATAGATACAACAATAAGGAATAGCGCAGTAGGCAGTGCAGTTGAAGAGGAATGGACATCTCTAAAAAGGGCCATCACAGTAGTTGGGAAGGAAAACATAGGTACAAAGAAGGTAGCTGTGAAGAAACCATGAGTAACAGAAGAAATACTTCAGTTGATTGATGAAAGGAGGAAGTACAAACATGTTCCGGGAAAATCAGGAATACAGAAATACAAGTCGCTGAGGAATGAAATAAATAGGAAGTGCAGGGAAGCTAATACGAAATGGTTGCAGGAAAAATGTGAAGACATCGAAAAAGATATGATTGCCGGAAGGACAGACTCAGCATACAGGAAAGTCAAAACAACCTTTGGTGACATTAAAAGCAACGGGGTAACATTAATAGTGCAACGGGAATTCCACTGTTAAATGCAGAGGAGAGAGCAGATAGGTGGAAAGAATACATTGAAAGCCTCTATGCAATCTGTATATTGAGCAAGCAGTAAAGGAAACAAAAGAAAAATTCGGAGTAGGTATTAAAATTCATGGAGAAGAAATAAAAACTTTGAGGTTCGCCGATGACATTGTAATTCTGTCAGAGACAGCAAAGGACTTGGAAGAGCAGTTGAATGGAATGGACAGTGTCTTGAAAGGAGGATATAAGATGAACATCAACAAAAGCAAAACAAGGATAATGGAATGTAGTCTAATTAAGTCGGGTGATGCCGAGGGAATTAGATTAGGAAATGAGGCACTTAAAGTAGTAAAGGAGTTTTGCTATTTGGGGAGCAAAATAACTGATGATGGTCGAAGTAGAGATGATATAAAATGTAGGCTGGCAATGGCAAGGAAAGCGTTTCTGAAGAAGAGAAATTTGTTAACATCCAGTATTGATTTAAGTGTCAGGAAGTCATTTCTGAAAGTATTCGTATGGAGTGTAGCCATGTATGGAAGTGAAACATGGACGATAAGTAGTTTGGACAAGAAGAGAATAGAAGCTTTCGAAATGTGGTGCTACAGAAGAATGCTGAAGATTAGATGGGTAGATCACATAACTAATGAGGGAGTATTGAATAGGATTGGGGAGAAGAGAAGTTTGTGGCACAACTTGACCAGAAGAAGGGATCGGTTGGTAGGACATGTTCTGAGGCATCAAGGGATCAGCAATTTAGTATTGGAGGGCAGCGTGGAGGGTAAAAATCGTAGAGGGAGACCAAGAGATGAATACACTAAGCAGATTCAGAAGGATGTAGGTTGCAGTAGGTACTGGGAGATGAAAAAGCTTGCACAGGATAGAGTAGCATGGAGAGCTGCATCAAACCAGTCTCAGGACTGAAGACCACAACAACAACAACATGAGGGTGAAGATTTGTCTGATGTGATAGAAGAAGAAACAGGAGTCGATTTAGAAGAGATAGGGGATCCAGTATTAGAATCGGAATTTAAAAGAGCTTTGGAGGACTTACGATCAAATAAGGCAGAAGGGATAGATAACATTCCATCAGAATTTCTAAAATCATTGGGGGAAGTGGCAACAAAACGACTATTCACGTAGGTGTGTAGAATATATGAGTTTGGCGACATACCATCTGACTTTCGGAAAAGCATCATCCACACAATTCCGAAGACGGCAAGAGCTGACAAGTGCGAGAATTATCGCACAATCAGCTTAACAGCTCATGCATCGAAGCTGCTTACAAGAATAATATACAGAAGAATGGAAAAGAAAATTGAGAATGCGCTAGGTGACGATCAGTTTGCCTTTAGTAAAAATGTAAAGGGACGAGAGAGGCAATTCTGACGTTACGGCTAATAATGCAAGCAAGGCTAAAGAAAAATCAAGACACTTTCATAGGATTTGTCGACCTGGAAAAAGCGTTCGACAATATAAAATGGTGCAAGCTGTTCGAGATTCTGAAAAAAGTAGGGGTAAGCCATAGGGAGAGACGGGTCATATACAATATGTACAACAACCAAGAGGGAATAATAAGAGTGGACTATCAAGAACGAAGTGCTCGTATTAAGAAGGGTGTAAGGCAAGGCTGTAGCCTTTCGCCCCTACTCTTCAATCTGTACACCGAGGAAGCAATGATGGAAATAAAAGAAAGGTTCAGGAGTGGAATTAAAATACAAGGTGAAAGGATATCAATGATACGATTCGCTGATGACATTGCTATCCTGAGTGAAAGTGAAGAAGAATTAAATGATCTGCTGAACGGAATGGACAGTCTAATGAGTACACAGTATGGTTTGAGAGTAAATCGGAGAAAGACGAAGGTAATGAGAAGTAGTAGAAATGAGAACAGCGAGAAACTTAACATCAGGATTGATGGTCACGAAGTCAATAAAGTTAAGGAATTCTGCTACCTAGGCAGTAAAATAACCAATGACGGACGGAGCAAGGAGGACATCAAAAGCAGACTCGCTATGGCAAAAAAGGCATTTTTGTCCAAGAGAAGTCTATTAATATCAAATACCGGCCTTAATTTGAGGAAGAAATTTCTGAGGGTATACGTCTGGAGTACAGCATTGTCTGGTAGTGAAACATTGACTGTGGGAAAACCGGAACAGAAGAGAATCGAAGCATTTGAGATGTGGTGCTATAGACGAATGTTGAAAATTAGGTGGACTGATAAGGTAAGGAACGAGGAGGTTCTACGCAGAATCGGAGAGGAAAGGAATATGTGGAAAACATTGATAAGGAGAAGGGACAAGATGATAGGACATCTGCTAAGACGTGAGGGAATGACTTCCATGGTACTAGAGGGAGCTGTAGAGGGCAAAAACTGTAGAGGAAGACAGAGATTGGAATACGTCAAGCAAATAATTGAGGACGTAGGTTGCAAGTGCTACTCTGAGATGAAGAGGTTAGCAGAGGAAAGGAATTCGTGGCGGGCCGCATCAAACCAGTCAGTAGACTGATGACCGAAAAAAAAATCTCTTCTTCAGTTCGGATTCAATCTCATTTCTTGAAGTGATGTCCACGCCAGATACTTAAATGTGTTCACTTTTTCAAACTGCATGTCTCCAACTCTTAACATTTCCTGATCTACTGCTGTTGTCATTCTAGTAGTAACCAGGTATTTAGTTTTGTCTTCACTTATCCTTAGACCTACATCTTCATAAGCATTCGCATTTGCTGTTACAGATTCTTTCCCATCGCTAATGATGTTTAGATCATCTGCATACCCTAATATCTTAATATTTCCATTTAACTCCATACGCTCTGAATTATCTGCTGCCATTCGTACAATATATTCTAGGACTAAATTAAAAAGTAGCGGAGACAGGGAATCTCCCCGCTTAAGTCCGTTCTTTATTACAAATTCTTCTGACTCCAATTTCCCCACGCGTACTCTAACTTTTGTGTTTTTCAAACTCGCTTCTATAAGTCTAACATACTTCTTTGGTATTCCAAGTTCCAGAAGAATTTTGTACAATTTTGATTGCAATACTGAATCATATGCTTTTGTAAATTCTATGAAAAGATTATGAACTGGTTTATTGTATTCCCATTTCTTTTCCAAAATTTGACGCACGGTGAATATTTGGTCTATAGTTGATCTGTTCCTCCGAAAGCCAGCTTGGTAATACCCCACAATTTCATCTGCATATGGTGTAAGCCTGCTTAGCAGAATATTCGAGAAAATTTTGGAACATACTGGTATAATAGCGATATCCCTCTATAATTACTACAATCCATTTTGTCGCCCTTCTTAAAAATTGGGATCAGAATCGACTCCTGCCACTCTTCAGGTATCAACTCTGAGATCCATACTTTAAAAAAATGGTTCAAATGGCTCTGAGCACTATGTGACTTAACTTCTGAGGTCATCAGTCCCCTAGAACTTAGAACTACTTAAACCTAACTAACCTAAGGGCATCACACACATCCATGCCCGAGGCAGGATTCGAACCTGCGAGCGTAGCGGTCGCGCAGTTCCAGACTGTAGCGCCTAGAACCGCTCGCCACACCGGCCGGCTCCATACATTAGTTATCACTTTGTGAACTACTTCTAACAGGGGAACCTCCCCATCGCACCCCCCTCAGATTTAGTTATAAGTTGGCACAATGGATAGGTCTTGAAAAACTGAACATTGATCAATCGAGAAAATAGGAAGAAGTCATGTGGAACTATGAAAAGAATAAGGAAAATATACAAACGGAGTAATCCATGGGCAAGATATGCAACATCAAGGAGAAAGTGAGCTCAGGAGCGCCGTGGTCCAGCCGGCACGGTAGTTCAGCGTGTTCGGTCAGAGGGTTAGCAGCCCTCTGTGATAAAAAAAACTGAGTTAACCCGTCAAAGACGAACTTAAACGGATGTCTTACGACGTCCGCCTCGAGCACATACAACGAACGAAAGCGAACAAAATGAGAATTTAAAAAAAAAGAAAGTGGTTAGCGTGAGCAGCTGCGGAACGAGAGGTGATTGGTTCAAGCCTCCCCTCGCGTGAAAAGTTTAATTTTTTATTTTCAGACACTTATTATCTGTCCTTCCGATGCGAGGTAACTGCGCCGTAGTATGGAGACGCTACACCTAAACACTTTTTTGGAAGTGATTATCATATCCACAAGAAAACCTAAATCGGGCAAGGTAGAAGAATGTTTTTACCCATTCGCCAAGTGTATAAGTTAGGTGGGTCGACAACATATTCCTGTCATGTGACGCACATGCCGTCACCAGTGTCGTATAGAATATATCAGACGTGATTTTCTGTGGAGGAATCGGTTGATCTATGACCTTGCGATCAAATGTTTTGGTTCCCATTGGAGAGGCACGTCCTTTCGTCTACTAATCGCACGGTTTTGCGGTGCGGTAGCAAAACACAGACACTAAACTTATTTCAGTGAACAGAGACGTCAATGAACGAACGGACAGATCATAACTTTGCGAAAATAATGGAACTAAAGTTTTCACTCGAGGGAAGGCTTGAACGAAGGACCTCTCGTTCCGCAGCTGCTGACGCTAAACACTTTTTTTTTTTTCGTTTTCGTTCGTTGTACCTGCTCTGGGCGGACGTCGAAAGACATCCGTTTTAGTTCGTTGTTAACCATTCACTCAGTTTTTTTTTTTTTTTTATTACAGAGGGTAACTAGCCCTCAGACCGAACACGCTGAGCTACCGTGCCGGCACTTTCCACGGCGCTCCTGAGCTCAGACTACCCTTGATGTTGCCTATCTTGCCCATGGACTACTCAGTTTGTATATTTTGCTTATTTTTTTCATAGTTCCACACAACGTCTTCCTGTTTTCTCGATTGATTTTTCAAGGCCTATCCACTGTGCCAACTTATAACTAAATCTGAGGGGGTTGCGATGGGGATGTTCCCTTGTAAGAGCATTCTTAGTAACGTAAATAGAGCATTCTTAGTAACGTAAATAGTATTTAAGTGTTCCTTATTCTTTGATACCTGAACATGGGCAATAGCAGCTGGATAAGCGTGGCAAATATATGCATTTTATGACATTGGTGAATTCATAAGCATATATATAACCTTGACTGTAACAGTGACAGGAACCAGGTACTGAAAATATGGCAAATGATTAAAATACTTGCAACTTTAATCAGCGAGATTATAAACGTTAAGAAAAAATAGTAATGTACAGTGGTGTTACGGGAGGCGTCTTGCAGAATCCTAGCTGCAAGATAAACAGTGGCTCAGACCATTGGCGCCGCAGCCGTGTTAGGAGTGGCTGGGGAAGAGGTCGCCAGGCGGACGCTTTTAATTAAGTCCAGGCACACCCTGAATGCGGCCGCAATTCCAGGCAGCCATCCAAGATTGGCTTTCCTCCCCTCTCTCTCTCTCTCTCTCTCTCTCTCTCTGTCTCCAGTGGCGGGCGTGCCGATAAGCCGTGCTGCAGTTCGATCAGTCGTCTTAGCTCTCATACCTAAGCAGAAGCATAACCCCTGCAGGTGATACATGAGGTACCCATAAAATTTTAATTATCACCTCGAAAAAAATAGTTACATAATCAATTTTTTTAAACCCAGCCCCACAGTAGCGTAGCACGCCACTAGAGCGCAGCCCAGTGACAAAGTGGAGAACCGTGCAGCAATCAGTTTCCTGAATTTAAGGGGAACATAGCTGCAACAACAGTGTTTGGGTCGCGCAGACGCCTTAGATGTTGACAAACAAATTTGAATGATGATCATAGAATAGGCAGAGCATCTCTCTGTGATAGACCAGAAATCGGGAGAGAAGTCGGAGACCGGAATATCACAATCGTAGCGATGGTGGAAACACGAAAAATTGGCCATGTTCGAATAGGACTCGTCTACCTATGGTTCTGTACAAACTTAAAAACGTTTACAGTTCGTCCATTCCGTAAATCGAGACGGTCTTAATTTTAAGTTTTGAAGTCGGATGAATAAGTCGAAGTAGTATTTTTTTCGTGTGACATAATTACAGATTAACAGTTTTCTGACTTTTTCCCTTTACTTGTAGTATGAAACGTTGCTGTTGCCAACTTTGTTTACTCTAGGCCAACGGAATGTACCCCACAGATTTCGGTGAGTGAGTTTGCGAGTATCAAAATACGTGACATAAATGGCTATATCAATCGACTGCACTGACTTACAAGATAACGTTTATTATACCACTAAGGAACGTTAGACCTTAGTATGTGACATAAATCTCAATTTGATCCGTCCACCCATTCCTGAGGAGAAAGGGTCTCAAATTTTTTTTTCCTTTAGGTTTCTCATGAAATCTTCCCTGTTATCAGATTTCATGACTTTAGGTCAACCAGAAGTACCATATGAGTTTTGATGAGTAAGTTTGCGAGTATCTAAATATACGACATAAATGGCCGTATATTTTGACTTAAAAGCTTCAGTGTTTTACACCACAAAGGAACCGCAGACTTCAGTACGTTACACACATTTCAACGTAATATGTCTACCGGTTCCTGAGAAGAAGAAAAAAAAGTGTTTTTAACAGTTTGACTAACGGTCAGGAAAATTATACTGTAAGGGCTCCATTTTTAGATACAGAACCCTAAAAAACATTCATACATCGGTTTCCATCACCTTGTACGACAGTTTCAATATAAAAAAAGGTTGCCGCCCGCCGGGTTCCATGAAAGATCGCATCCACTATAAAAGCCCGCCGAATCGAGGAGGCAGCAGAAATGTTGCAGCTGTCAGACCAGCGTGATCCACCAAATCTTCATTGACGAATGAAGAACGGGGCCAAGCAAACAGTCTGAGCACGTGAATTCGCAGCCTCCGAGAAATATGTTAATACAGTCTTCGGGTTATTCCGAATTACGATGCAATGTTCCTTCGGAGATGCAAGCCTGTACGAAGGAACAGGCACTGAGGTGTCTGTAGCCGTTATGAAATATACATATGAATATACTAGTGTGGGCTGTAGACTGGGTCTGGTCGTGGGTCGTGCTCGTGCCAGATGGTAAGGCGTTCGAGACCCGTTTCAGCATAAATTTTCATTGTAGCCAATCCATTATCCGCATTCGCAACTGCGAATACATTTAATGCCTTCGAATAATGTCAGTATGTAACAGTTATCGAGCAAGTTGATGCTGAGTGTTGTTTTGGAACTGCCGTGGTGTGGTGCTAACAGGTTACGGTCATAAAGGACAAACCGTCACAGCAGCCTGCGGCAGAAATCACCTGACAAGGTTACGGGATATTGTCAAGATGAAGCGTCCCAGTAAGTTGTCGAGGGGGTGGTTTCGCTCCACGACGACGCTCTAGTTCATTCGTCACAGAACACAGCCTCACGTACTGCTGCTTTCGGCTACCAAATTTTTCCTCAAGCCCCACTTGCTGACACGATGCTGTGTGCGAGCAAGCCACTTCATTAAGCAGCAACTTTCGGCAGTAACGGGTTCTCTTCCTACCACATGCTTGACGCCAAGTAAATATGACGAATACAGCAGCTGTGTGTGTGATTATGTACAGAAGAATAGAGCAGGTACTGTCGCGGTCTTATGCTGTCAGAAGCATTTTCTGTGTGCCCATTTTTGTTTAAATAACAATACATTTATTCCGTTACTCTTAGAAATTCATCATAGATGTATATTCATTATCAGTCCGTTGCGTCTGTATATTTAACATTAGTCACATGTGCTTAAATCATCATTAGTCAGACGTGCGTAAATATCAGTTCTAATCTGTTGCACTTAAGGATTTACTTTGTTGAAACAAAAAGTAAAGCAAGTAGTCACCCACATACACGACTGCAAACCCTTAAAACTTTTCAGCATATGCGCCCTGAGGTGTTCGAATTATGGGGGCAAGCGATGCAAGTGCCACCTATCAAATGGTTCAAATGGCTCTGAGCACTATGGGACTTGACATCTGATGTCATCAGTCCCCTAGAACTTAGAACTACTTAAACCTAACTAACCTAAGGACATCACACACATCCATGCCCGAGGCAGGATTCAAACCTGCGACCGTAGCGGCCACGCGGTTCCAGACTGAAGCGCCTAGAACCGCTCGGCCACTCCGGCCGGCTGTCCCCCTATCAACTTGTCATGTAGAGGACGACTTTGAAAATAGAAACTAAATTACTGTTTATCAAAAGATGAGCTCAGGTACTGTCTTATGTAGATGCGAATGCTGCCGACCTGATATGACTCAAGTGAAGGGTTACGATATGAAACTCGTGCACTGCAAGCGGCAGCTGCGACCTGAGCGCAGGTGTTCCTGTTTGTTTGTTTGGGGGAGGAGTGGCGCCTGTGCGGCGGCTTCTGCGTCGGCAGCTGGGCAGGTCGCCTTTAACGCTGGCACACTTACCTGGCCGCCGCAGTGGCGAAAGCGTGCTTCCATTCCATTCCACTCCCGGCTTCGCTTTTCCTGGGACCAGTCGGCCATAACTCTCACTGCGCCCAGCTAAAGTCGTTCAGAGATCCAAATCTGTAGTACAATTTCTGCCGCACCCAGATTAAAGTGAAAGTTTTTTTTTTTTTTCAACAACGCAAATCTCATCTAAAGATGTATCGTCCGTCTCTGCACGCGCAGTCCGCAAGCCACTACCGTATACAGTGCGTGGCGGAGGGTACATCCTACCAGTGTCCTACTGCACTCACGTGTTGAGCGAAGGGATTTATGTTTTCAGACAGAAGCGACGAATGAAAATATTTACCAAGACCGAGGTTCGAACACACGTTTAGATGCACTAATGACTATCCTAGATGCCTCTCTCCTCAATGGCTCTGAGCACTATGGGACTTAACATCTATGGCCATCAGTCCCCTAGAACTTAGAACTACTTAAACCTAACTAACCTAAGGACAGCACACAACACCCAGTCATCACGAGGCAGAGAAAATCCCTGACCCCGCCGGGAATCGAACCCGGGAATCTCTCCTCAATCCAAAATCCTTTCCACGCCTCTGCCTACTTCATATTCCCCCTAAACCCGACCGAGCGAGGTGGCGCAGTGGTTAGCACACTGGACTCGCATTCGGGAGGACGACGGTTCAGTCTCGCGTCCGGCCATTCTGATTTAGGTTTTCTGTGATTTCCCTAAATCACTACAGGCAAATGCCGGGATGGTTCCTTTGAAAGGGCACGGCCGACTTCCTTCCTCGTCCTTCCCTAATCCGATGAGACCGATGACCTCGCTGTTTGCTCTCTTCCCCCAAAACAACCCAACCCTAAACCCGAAATGCATTGCGGAGGGTCTCCAACTGTATTGGAATAGCAACTCAGTATCGAACGAAACGGGGATTCCTGCCTGAATCCCAGGCTCAGGTGCTTTATTCAGAACTTCTAAGGCGTCAAACAACTATGATGTACATATGCAAAGCTACGAGTAAAAATTTATAACGAGACCAGTGTTAGAACCTGGGTCTCTTGCATTCTAAACAGATCCGCTAACAACTACGCCACCCTGGCACAATCGCACTGCACAACTCCATCAACTACCCTAGCACGTGGTGGGAGGCATGCAGGATATTCCGTGCAGTTGTGCAAAGCCACTGTGCCAGGGTGATGAAGTGGTTACCGCATCTGCCTAGTGAGTAGCAGACCTGGCTTCGAATCCTGGCCTTGGAAAATGCACAATGTCTCTGTAGGAGCCCTAACTCTCTTACCTTCAGGATCGCCATACGTCCCAATTGATCAGAATGTCCCAATTTTTCACTTTTCTTCCTGGTGTTCCAAAAGGCTCAATCATGGCGCTACCTGTCTCGATTTTCAAGTGAGACAATTGAAGGTTTATATTTTACTGGTTCAATAAATTAATATGTATTAATATATATATAACATTTAAGCAATCGACAGCAGCTTACTTTCGGATTATGTCCAGTTTATTTGATTGCAGTTGGCAACAAAATGTAATAACTATTATTCACTTGTTCGTATTGTTCAGTAACTTGATTTCCATAAATTCGTTTACCGTTGCAGTGTTTGTGGGTGTTATTATACTCCGTGTTCTCATTGTTTTGTGATGTCAAAAGGGCAAATGCTCTTTTAGTGACGTAAACACAGAAATATGGGCTTTCATAAAAAGAGGCAACAAAGATGCGGGAAGATTATGCAAACTTAGTTCCTGTTATTTTTCTACCGAGTATGGTGGACAATCTGACGCAAATCATCATATAGAGATCCAAAAGCACAAAAGAAGTACTCAAGCAGAGGTATCCCAGTTCAGAATCCATAACATTTTTTTTCTACCACTGAATTAACAACAACATACCGAAAATATTACCATTTATATAAGTCACTTAATTGCACGACGAGGGGAGCAAGGGCAAAGACCACAGCAATAATCAAACATATTCTTGCTCCTTGTTGTTCATCCATTTGCACAACGCAGTTGGAAAAAAACTCCGTTTTTGCGAAATAGCAATCGTAAAGCATTAAAGTTGTTTTCTATAGTATTTAGAATTTTGATGCAGGTTAAGGAATAAAAACTAAACTACTTAATCCGGATTCCGTACAAAATGAAACGTTGGATACTACTTCCAACTTACGAATTTCAGCACTCATGGATCATAAAAATAAATTTTAAAAATTGTGTAGCCTTTTGCAGCGACCATTACAACACAACTTTCAAAGGGGGGGGGGGGGAGGCGCTTAAAAACGAAATTGGGAGGAGTGGGCCGTCCATCGCGTATTTTATGTACCACTGTTTCAACCACCACAGAAATTTTATTTGTTAATATCGAGTCAATTGTTGTGAGACTTTTCAACTGCTTTTACATCTTCACAATAAGAACCAACAAACTTGCTAAATTTTGTGAATTTGTAGATACCTGCTATAGAAAGCTTATCTCACACTCTGAAACTAGATGGCTGTCTTTAATGCTTGCAGCTGAGGATATCTTGCAACCGTGGGAAGCTATGAAATCTTCTTTGTTGTCAAAGAAAAACCGCCAATGATCTTGGTACAGTTTTTCTCTGCTCCTTTAAGCGAGGCTTACTTTTGGGTTATTCACCATCGGTTGGGTTTGTTTAGTAAGCAAATAAAGAAAATTAAGAGTAATGATATTATTGGGTTATTGAAAACATAATAATTTCACTACAAGAGAGAGAAAACTGTTCTTATATGCATGAAAACTAAAGAAATATTTAAAAAATCCAGAAAATCATTACTATTATCTAACCATTGAAAAATTTCAGAGTGACCTAAAAATACTTTATAAAACTGCCATTACTTATCTTACGAAATGGCCTCATTAACTGTCAGGTGTTGACATTTATGAGTTGGTGTATTGCCTGAATGAGTGAAAAGGGCAGACTCAGAGAGGACATAGGTTTATTTAAAAGGGAAAGTAGATACTTGTGAGTCAGCAGGTTTGATCAGTACGTGCATTTGAACAATTTTCTTGCTTCAAAAGTTGAAGGAGATAATTGAAACTCAGTCCCATCACCCCAGAGCAAATGCCTGGAATTTTTCAGACGTGCGAAGTTCACATTGAGAAGTCAGAATTGCTAAAGATATGCCAATATATGATTTCAGTTATAACAATTAATTTACATGTTGAGAGAATGCTTTCATTAATAGGAGTTTGTGGGCTGAGGAAAGGAATCGGCTGGGTGTATCAACAATTGAGAGCAACTTACAGTATACTTATAACTTTCAAATGAGCTGTGCAGAGTTTTATAATTATGGAAGTAAACAAACTAATTTTATAAAAGATGTCAAATCATCTGAGAAGTTTGACTGATCCGTAAAATAATCTGTGTTAAATGTGTGTATGTAAGTAACTTGCGGTAAACTTTGTCCTTCTCGAATAAATTTATTTCGTTCGGTATTGACGCATATATTAATTTCTCCAGGCGTTTGAAGTACCTGCTCACCCTCACCTTATGACAGGATTTTCTGTGGATTTTGTCCGATTTTAACATCAACATTTATAGCAACCCTACTTATGTTATTACCATGATCTCTCTGTGAGAGATTTACAGCGGTGGAAAATGAGTTCTTGTCACAGCGAATATAGCTTCTCTAAATTTATGCGGCGGCATTTCAGGGGAACAACTTTGGTTTTCTTCAAATGATTAAAAGATTACCATTTAACTTCCCCAGATGTCTCTATTACACTTTTGCGTAGCCTATACTGATCTGTTAGAAACAGAGTAGTGACCTAGCAAAGGGTAAGAACCGAGGCCCAACTCCTGAACTGGAAAGTGGCTACATGGCAGAACGCCTGGAATAACAGTGAAATGAATAGAACTACTTACCAATTATTCCAGTGCATTTGAGAGAGCCTAGCGCTTGGTGATGTAAACCCCGGCCAGGGCGTGGTTCATTACTTAAGAGGAAACCTCCAGTATTCTGTTTACCCACCCGGCGGATTTGCGTCGAGGTCCGGTGAACCGGCCAGTCTGTGGATGGTTTTTAGGTGGTTTTCCGTCTGCCTTGGCGAATGCGGGCTGGTTCCCCTTATTCCGCCTCCGCTACACTATGTCGGCGATTGATGCGTAAACAAGTTCTCCACGTACGCTTACACCGCCATTACTCTACCACGCAAACATAGGGGCTACACTCGTGTGGTGTGAGACGTTCCCTGGGGTGTCCACCGGGGGCCGAACGGCACAATTACACTGGGTTCGGTGTGGGGCGGCGGAGGGGTGAAGTGGACTGCGTGAGGTTGCGGACCACTGCGGCTGCGGCGGGGACGGAACCTCTCTGTCTTTTCTGGGTCCCCGGTTAACGTAACATAATATAACATAACATCCTGTGAAACGTCCCCTTAGAAAAATTTAGTTTTACTTTGCTGGAAAACCTCTACGTTATTTGATTTTCAAACAGCTGAGCAGAACTGAACACTCAGACATTTCTCTCTTTACTTATTCTGATCATCACTAAACTGGCACACAATATTTTTATCGCAACGCAATCTGACTTTCAATAATCCCTACAAAAGAGTGGCCCTGACTAACAATGACCTATACCTTTCATGAATCACTTACCTCACAATAATCTTCGTTACTCGAACTACTGCAATACAGCGAGCGCCAATACTGCCAGCTAAATAAAATATTCTAACTACTGAAGTCACTAAATACTGATAGGCATAGTTAGCAAATGAAAGATTTTGATAGAGAACAATGTATTTACCTTAATAGTGTTCAAAAGTCATTATATATATATATATATATATCAGTTCATGATATTCAGTATTACAAATTTGCTCTTTCTGGTGGACACACGTCCAGATCGCCCGCTCTCAAAACTCCGCCATCTCTCTGTTGTGGCGTAGTAAGACAACCACGCCACTCGGAAGTAGCCGAAAGGCACGCGTTAACTCACGCAGGCTAGAGATAGGTCTGAAACAGGATACGTAATGAATGCTATAAAGAAAAGTACTTAGCTCCTGGAATACTTAACTTTAATCCATCCTTGTGGTACATCGCTCTTGACGATACAAGTGAGACTCTTTAGATACAAGCTATGTAAGGCTAATCTAACTATCTGCTCTGCAAATGAGCGAGGCTTCGTCAGTGTGCATCGCTAGCTACGTCGTCCGTACAACTGGGGCGAGTGCTAGTAAGTCTCTCGAGACCTGCCGTGTGGTGGCGCTCGGTCTGCGATCACTGACAGTGGCGACACGCGGGTCCGACATGTACTAATGGACCGCGGCCGATTTAAAGCTACCACCTAGCAAGTGTGGTGTCTGGCGGTGACACCACACTCTCCCCCCACAGCCACCACTGCTGGCGGCTCGCCTCCAACTGCGCAACACCACGCGCTGTTCACATACAACTGCCCTACACTGCAATAGAGAATATTCCAACAATGCCAACCAGCCACAGACTGCACACACCACAGTCAGTGATTTTCATGTCGAGCGCTACGTGGCGTTATCAACATAAAAACCTAAACAGCCTACTTACACCTGTTTACCTGTACAGGTTTAAGGGGAACCGGAGGTGGTCAAATCCAAAAAATTACGATTTTTTTTTGTTGCTACCGAAAATTAATTGGAACATTCCTCTTTAATGTAAACTGTGAATTATTGTTCTACTCGCCCTAGAAGTGGAGTTATTACCATTTTCCCCCACGCCTGCAGAGGAAATGGGCGGCCGCTGAATGCATCTAACACCCTCTCGTGACTTCCTGGCGAACTGCTTGGGATTTTCTCGGCCTTTTACGCATACAGTGCCATATGTTACGCATACAGCGAGTGTGCAAGGGTTGGCTACATTGTTTTCTGTGACAAATGAAGCGCTAAGAGCGCGGAACATCGTCTCTTTGCTGTTTACCGTTTCGGCATCGAAGGCTCAAACAAACTTTGGGTTCAAGTAAGCTCAGTGATGGAAAGACAATAGGAGGGAGAGGCAGGCTTACTGATGAGGTGATTGAACGTCTACAGAGATACTATGGGTATGCTATAAGGCAAAATACTAGTAATGTTAGTGACATGCGAAAAGCAGTGTGGGCATTGTTCCTTCATACTGCCTCTTCCAATGAATACCCTCAACGCAGCCTGTGCCCAAAAGATTCCTGGTGCAAATATAATGCAAAAAAGGACTATGATCACAAACATGGTTTGCCAGCAGCTGTGATAAATGCAATAAAACCAATTTTTCATGACTTAGCACAGCCAGAATTGTTACATAAATGTCTACACGGAAAGACGCAGAATCCTAATGAGAGAATAAGCAATTTGATTTGGAAAGTGATTCCTAAAAGGGTGTTTGTAAGCATAAAAACACTGCACTTTGGCATTTATGGTGCAATAGCAACCTACAACCAAGGGAACAGTGTGAAGTGTGAAGTTCTGAAGGCATTAGGATTTACAGCTGGGGTGAACACTGTACGAGCACTAAGAAATATTGACAGAGAAAGGATAAGAGGAGCAGAAAGAAGAGAAAGGCATATGAAGTATGATGGAACAACAGGCCAGAAAAGAAGACAGAAGAGGAAGCTTTTGGAGGATGAAGAAGAAGGCCCTGATAATCCATCCTATAGTGCAGGAATGTATTGAGAAACTTTGATAGCCATTTCCCGTAAATTAGAATTTTTCGAGTATAAGGAACATTTTCTCAAAATCCACTCAAGCCAGAGAGATGAAATTTTTATACAGCACTCCTAGTGGTCAAACTTACATTGTAACACAGCCATTTGGCAATATGTTCAGTGGTTTCATTTCAGTTTAATTATAAAGTAATTATTTGTAAAAAAATTTGGGTCATTAATAAAAAAAATAATTGGAAGGAAACTAGAAAAGATACTCCAAAATCCCTCTGTCATAACTGCAATACTAAACCACTCTATATGTAAAAAAATTCAAATTTTTCTATTTGGTACTTTATTCATAAATGTTCCTCAAACTTAGTGATTTTAACATGGGCAGCATAGGCACCTCCGGCTCCCCTTAACAAGAAAGACAATGACGTCCGTCCTTGTGATCATACGGGAACACCCGACCACATTCACTTTAACTTTGACGCCTATAAGGGAATTAGGGAACCAACGGATTCTGACCAACGTATAAGAATTATCGAATGGTGGACAGTAGTGGACAATGTTGCTGACACTATTTCCCGTCACGAAGAAGACAAATTTACCAGATACGGTAAAATCCCTCCCACCCCGCATACCGTCACCATGGGAGCGTCAACGTAAATAACGAAGTCCTAGCGAGTGCATCTAATGTTGTGGAAGAAGTGAATGAGAGTGTTGCGTTAAAAATGTGTGTGTGCAGCCAGGATCACAGCAAACCTGTAGTACCACATCAGTCCCACGTCGGCGTATCTTGCAGTTCCACCTCGGCGACGGGGATGAGGAAATGCGCATCGAAGAGAGTTGCGTAACGCATTTAGTGTAAACCAGCGCCCAAAAAGGTCTCGACGTTCTCAGATTGTTTTCAAACACAAACAGTAAATAATAAAAACTAAGAAGCTATTACTATGGCAAAGGTGTGAACGGTGATGCCGTTCAAGAGCATATTCAGACTTATACATACATTTTATGACGATTTTATTCATTCTGTCTCTTTCTGTGCATAGCTCTCTTCTTCAGAACCTAATTTGATATGGCTCTTACTACACACATACTTTCTATAATAGCTATAGTTGCAGATATTTCTATTGTTAACTGAGGACGACGTGCCGGTCGTGGTGGCCGAGCGGGTTTAGGCGCTTCAGTACGGAACCGTGCGACTGCTACGGTCGCAGGTTCGAATCGTGCCTCGGGCATGGATGTGTGTCATGTCCTTAGGTTAGTTAGGTTTAAGTAGTTCTAAGTTCTAGGGGACTGATGACCTCAGATGTTAAGTCCCATAGTGCTCAAAGCCATTTTTTGAGGACGACGTGTTGAACAACATAACATCAGTATTTATGTAGTTCACAGATTAATCATAATTGTAGATATTTTAACACATATGGTTTTAGGTTTTTGGTAGTATCTCCATGTACATGTGTGAAGAGCAAGCCATTATTGCTTATTGTCCCCTAGGTAGCAGAACAGATGTTGATGTGTGGAAACACGAACGCTAAACAGTTGGCCGGCCGTTGTGACCGAGCGGTTCTAGGCGCTTCAGTCCGGAACTGTGCTGCTTCTGCGGTGGCAGGTTCGAATCCTGCCTTGGGCTTGGATGTGTGTGATGTCCTTCGGTTAGCTAGGTTTAAGTAGTTCTAAGTTCTAGGGGACTGATGACCTCAGATGTTTAGTGCTTAGAGCCATTTCAACCATTTTTTGAACTAAACAGTTGGTCTATATTGACAGGTGTAGTCCGATTAGTGGTGCAGTTACAACCATGCAGAAAATATCAGGTCAAAGTTTGTGAAGTATCTGTGGGAAGGCTGTTCGACACAGAGAGAAAAAGAACCAACGCACAGATGTATGTGCATATTAAGGTACCACATATTAAAGTGTCTTCAGTTACATCCGCTGCACACTGTGTATACACTGCTGGGAAAAAAAATAGTACAGCCTTCTAGAGTTTTCCAATTGACTCAAGATTTATTTTTGCGACAGTGCATATCAGGTACATTAAGTGATTACATTTACAGATCAGTAGAAGTGGTTCTAAGGTGCCAGATTTCAGCCCATACTGAAACATCCACGTTAGTACGTGCTGTAACCTCCACAGACGGCAATGCAGTTCTGGCATCCAGTTGGTCGTACTGATGACGAACAGTGTCCTAGGATACGTTATGCCGTGACTGCTCCATCTTTTCACGTAGTTCTGTGAGAGTTTCTGGTTGTCGAGTCGCGCGAGTCACTTCTCGTCCCATCATATCCCACAAGTGCTCGATTGAAGCCAAGTCTGGAGATCGTGCTGGCAAGAACAATTGCTTCAGGTCTTGCAAAACAGGTTCAATTTCACAGGCAGTGTGTGGGCGAGCATTATCCTGCTGGAACAACACATCACCTCTCTGTTGCAAGAACGGCAAAGAAATTGGTCTAACAACACTCTACATATACTAAGCACTGATTAGCGTCCCCTCCCCACCCCACCCCAGAGAGATACAGCTTATCGCACCACAGACCATAAGGCCCGGGATGGGGCTGCCGTGTCTTCGATGAATGCAGTCTACGAGAAAACACTCACCATACATACGTGGCACGAGCAAACTACCATCACGTCTCTGCAGACAGAATCTGCTTTCAGTCGAGCCGCGCACATCGATGATGCTGCTTGAATGGAAGAAGGGCCGGAAGTATACAAGCCCGTAGTACCACTGCTAATAACCAGTTCACAACAGTTCGTGGTGACAGGTGTGGACTCACAAGCCCTCTTACCTGTGGTGTGCTAGCTATACGATCCTGACGGCGTCTGTGCTGCATGGACGTCCAGAACCTCGTCTACTGACATGAGAATATTGACCTATCCACTGGCAGCAGTATCGTTGCACACCTGGCGCAGTACGTCCAACTTCGGTGGCAATTCTCCGAAGGAACCATCCTGCCACTCAGAAGGCCGCGATGTGAAGCTTTTCAAACTCGCTTGTTTGGCTGTAGGAAGTACGAGAGGATCTTTGTGACAAGGATGTCTGCTTGCTTCACAGTTCCGCACCACGCTGAGCCTTCTGGCTGTGAGCATTCCCTATTAAAGGGTAGTCAAAGGTGGCGCTTTGGTAGCTGTATCACAACGCTATCTGGTGGCGACGTTGAAACCATTATCAGTACATTTACTTTTTCCCCACATAGCATATGCCGTCATCGGATCAAAATCGACGTCGTCTTTCCAGTTGTACTACTTTTCTCCGGCAGTGTATAATCAGTACCACGACCATCTCCTTGAGAAAAAACGGATAGAATTGTTGTGGGAAATTTTGCGTCATGGTAACAGGGAAATGATTTAAAATTTAGCATTATGCGAGCGTTGAACGAGGAAATGCATCACTTAACAACACAGTAAAAACAGAGCACCCACATCGCAATAACAAGTATTTTATACTGGAATAATAAATACAAACAGTTGGTTAAGTCAAAATATATTAATTAAAAACCATATGCTTTAATGCCTAAACATACTATTTTGCGACTAACGTGGCTGTTCATGTTGAACATGAACACAGCAGTTAAGAGCATCACACACCCCCACTATCAATATACGCATTTAAATACTTTCATTTATTGCCCTTTCTACATCTACATCTACATTTATACTCCGCAAGCCACCCAACGGTGTGTGGCGGAGGGCACTTTACGTGCCACTGTCATTACCTCCCTTTCCTGTTCCAGTCGCGTATGGTTCGCGGGAAGAACGACTGTCTGAAAGCCTCCGTGCGCGCTCTAATCTCTCTAATTTTACATTCGTGATCTCCTCGGGAGGTATAAGTAGGGGGAAGCAATATATTGGATACCTCATCCAGCAACGCACCCTCTCGAAACCTGGCGAGCAAGCTACACCGCGATGCAGAGCGCCTCTCTTGCAGAGTCTGCCACTTGAGTTTATTAAACATCTCCGTAACACTATCACCAAAACAAATCGCTAAACCATTTAGAAAACATATCTGTATGATGTGATAATTGGTTACTGAGCCTAAATAATGGAAAGTGTGAGATCATCCACATGAGTGCTAAAAGAAATTCGTTAAACTTCGGTTACACGATATTATCAATCAAATCCAAAGGTCATATAATCAACTAAATTCCAGGGAAATACATTTATGAACAACTTAATTTGGAAATAACACATAGAAAATGTTATGGAGAAGGCCAACCAAAGACTGCGATTTGTTGGGGAACACTTAGAAGGTGCAACAGATCTACGACACAGACTGGTTATCCGTCCTCTTTTGAAGTACTGCCGCGCGGTGTGGGATCGTTACCAGATAGAATGAACGGAGTACATCGAGAAAGTTCAGAGAAGAGCAGCACGTTTTGTGTTATCGAGAATCAGTGGCTAGAGTGTCACGGACATGATACAGGATTCGGGGTGGACATCATTAAAACAAAGAAGTTTCTCGTTGCAGCGGGATCTTCTCACGAAATTTCAATCACCAACTTTCTCCTCCGAATGGTAAAATATTTTGTTGGATGTGACCTACATGGGGAGAAAAAATCATAATTTTCAAATAACGGAAATCAAAGCTCGCAAGACAAGACATAGGTGTTCGTTACTTCCTCTCACTGTTCGAGAGTGGAATGATTGAGAATTATTGTGAACGTGGTTCAGGCACTTCAGTGTGATTTACGGATTATCCATGTAGATGTAAATATCTTAGCTGTGAAATGAATGCATAACACAGAGAAAAAAAATTCTGGCCCACACTCACCGAAATTGCCTGTCCCATAATATCACTCATAATTCCATAGTACAGACGTGAATACCTTTCATTAACAGCCGAAATGAGCTATAAATATTGATTAATTGTGATTAAAACTAAATAGATTTATAAACAGTATCACGAAAATTAAAGCTGTACATAAAATGGTGGAAACGAATCAACAGTTTACACGAAAACATTGATTGCCAAACGTGAATGCCATGGAGAAAGACACACGAAAATATTTGACTGTGTGGTTTCGAAAGAAACTCACGACACTGTGATTGTTTGTTTTAACGATCTTCTTTGAGTGAGCAGCGGGTCAGCCAATAGCAATACGTAGCCAGTGTGGTCAGTAAGGTCGGTATGTTTGAATAAGAAACAGAGGTTCTTTTCTCCTCTGGTCTGTTCTCGAAGTATGGCACGCCAAGCAATCCATTTGCAGCAATTATTACCGCATCTCTCATGCACATAAAATTCAGGTCGCAGTTCTCAATATAAATTTTCGCATACAAACCGAGGTTGTAACAATCTCCAAGTAATATAGCTCTCTTTCTCTGTCTCTCTCGATATATACAGGTTGGTCCATTTATCGTGACCGGGCCAAATATCTCACGAAATAAGCGTCAAACGAAAAAACTACAAAGAACGAAACTTGTCTGGCTTGAAGGGGGAAACCAGATGGCGCTATGGTTGGCCCGCTAGATAGCGCTGCCATAGGTCAAACGGATATCAACTGCGTTTTTTAAAATAGGGACCCCAATTTTTTGTAACATATTCGTGTAGTACGTAAAGAAATATGAGTGTTTTAGTTGGACCACTTTTTTCGCTTTGTGATAGATGGCGGTGTAATAGTCACAAACATATGGCTCACAGTTTTAGACGAACAGCTGGTAACAGGTAGGTATTTTAAATTAAAATACATAACGTAGGTACGTTTGAATATTTTATTTCGGTTGTTCCAGTGTGATACCTGTGCCTTTTTGAACTTATCATTTCTGAGAACGCATGCTATTACAGCGTGATTACCTGTAAATACCACATTAATGCAGTAAATGTTCAAAATGATGTCCGTCAACCTCAATACATTTGACAATACGTGTAACGACATTCCTCTCAACAGCGAGTAGTTCGCCTTCAGTAATGTTCGCGCATGCATTGACAATGCGCTGACGCATGTTGTCAGGTGTTGTCGGTGGATCACGATAGCAAATATCCTTCAACTTTCCCGATAGAACGAAATCCAGGGACGTCAGATCCGGTGAACGTGCGGGCCATGGTATGGCGGTTCGACGACCAATCCACCTGTCATGAAATATGCTATTCAATACCGCTTCAAATCAGCGTACATTGCACCATTTAGATTCCTATCGATAAAATGGGGGCCAATTATCCTTCCTCTCATAATACCTCACAATACATTAACCTGCCAAGATCGCTGATGTTCCACTTGTCGCAGCCATCGTGGATTTTCTTTTGCCAAATAGTGCATATTACGCCGGTTTACGTTACCGCTGTTGGTGAATGACGTTTCGTCACTAAACAGAACGCGTGCAAAAAATCTGTCATCGTCCCGTAATTTCTCTTGTGCCCAGTGGCAGAACTATACACGACGTTCAAAGTCGTCGCCATGCAATTCCCGGTGCATAGAAATATGGTACGGGTGCAATCGATGTTTATGTTGCATTCTCAACACCGACGTTTTTGAGATTTCCGATTCTCGCGTAACTTGTCTGCTACTGATGTGCGGATTAGCCGCGACAGGAGCTAAAACACTTACTTGGGCATCGTCATTTGTTGCAGGTCGTGGTTGACGTTTCACATGTGGCTGAACACTTCCTGTTTCCTTAAATAACGTAACTATCCGCGCGAGTGGTCCGGGCACTTGGATGATGTCGTCCAAGATACCGAGCAGCATACATAGCACACGCTCGTTGGGCATTTTGATCACAATAGCCATACATCAACACGATATCGACCTTTTCCAAAATTGGTATACTGTCCATTTTAACACGGGTAATGTATCACGAAGCAAATACCGTCTGCACTGGCAGAATGCTACGTGATACCACGTACTTTTACGTATGTGACTATTACAGCGCCATCTATCACAAAGCGAGAAAAGTGGTCCAACTAAAACATTCATATTTCTTTACGTACTACACGAATATGTAATTAAGAAATGGAGGTTCCTATTTAAAAAAACGCAGTTGATATCCGTTTGACCTATGGCAGCGCCATATAGCGGGCCAACCATAGCGCCATCTGGTTTCCCCCTTGAAGCTAGACGAGTGCTTCTTTCGTGAGATATTTGACCCAGTCACTATCAATGGACTACCCTGTATATAAATTTTGAGTAGGCCTGCTTCCTCCTTAAACATTCTGCAGACCAGCCAGAACAAAAAAGAACCTTTGTTCCTCATTCAAAGATGCAGACCTTACTGGCCATACTGGCTGCTACGTATTGCTACAATCTGATCCGCTGCTCACTCAAAGAACATCGTAAGACAAACCATCGCAGTGTCGTGAGTTTCTTTCGAAACCACGCAGTCATATGCTTTCGTGTGTCTTTCTCCGAGGTTTTCACGTAAGGCAGTGTTTTCGTCTAAACTGTTTATGCGTTTCCACCATTTTACGTTCAGCTTTCGTTTTCGTGATACTGTTTATAAATATGTTTAGTCTTAATCATAATTAATCACTATTTATCATTTCGGCTGTTAATCGCCTAGCTTCCACACCAGCTAAAAACGTCTGACAGGATGTCTACGCAAGTTGTAAGACATGGATTAATGTATGTGTCAGATGAAGACTGCAAGATTCAGTGGTTGCAACAGTGGTTTTCTGGAAACAAGAACCCAAGACTACCGAATATGAAGCATATAGAGTGCAACCAAACTACTTACAGATTTATAACTAACAATTCAGGATGCGAGACATACATCACTTTTATGTGCTATGATAACTTCTCCTTTCCATGATTTTCATTTGATCCAACTCAGCTTCTATCAGTCTTCTAGATTTATAGCATTAGAATGCGTGAGAGAGCAGTTCTGTGGGACATTTGATTTTAGTTTTCATTCACTTGTTGGAATAAGCGACCTCATTCCTCTCCAGTACCAAGTCCTAGTTTTTCTCCCTGCTTGAGGTAGGAGCTTGGCTGCATTGCTTTCAAGTTCAAGCATTTCCTTTCTTTTTTCTCTCTGGGGTGACGTGGGAACGTCCGTTAGGTCTTTAGAACACGCTGGCGGGCTTGAGACTCTGGGAAAGGCGAACTTCTCGCCGTTCTAAAAATTGTGCCCTTTGATAGGCCACGTGAAAACCAACGCGTGATATTCTGGAAGCTTTTTGGTCGCTCTGGGGACTGGCTATCAGCTGCCTCGTCTCTAAAGACCTGACGCTGGACATAGCGGCCGGAGAAAGCTCGCTAAGAGTCGGCAGGGCTTCACTCTGGCATGAGGATTCGGCGAGTTTTGGATATTCATCTGAAATATGAAGATTTAATGTTAAATCGGGCTGAGATTTATAAGTTAGGCCGTGGTTGAATCTGAAGGTATCAGCACCTTCGAGAGTAGGAAAGTATGCTTTTATTAATATTCGTGTGTGATAATTGATTATTTCCAGTGATTTCCTGGTAGGTTTGGCTTTGCGTTGTTGCTGTTCGTGTGGAATCACCACATCATGAGTGGTTAGTCCTGCATTCCAACTACACCTACATCATCAGATATCCCCGGACGTATGGAGTGTTGACTTTCGATCATTCTTAGTATGGTGTGTGACACCACACGGCCAGAGACAAGTGACCTTTGCTCAGTAACCATCTTAGCTAGAAAGATCTCGAGCACGCGAACGTAACGAATACCAACACACATAGAGTCAAACGAAAAACTTTTTCTTTTGTAGAATTCATCGTAGACTAGTACCACAGATTTCTCCTTTTTCCACATCTGTCTGGGTTTTCAATCTGCATGAATAGCAATTTGTCCTAAAGTAGTTAAAGAGCGCATGTGTATGTGTAAGCTTTCTGTAAAAAAAATATATCTGTGAATACTGAATATTTTGTTTTCTAAAACTTTCTCCTCGTGCAACACGTACTTTAGATATCGTGTTCAACTGCTGAGCAATACTGACTGTTGTTGGCCCTGCGTTGCGCCTGTGAACTGTATCGTGAAACGAAATGTGTATCTTAATGAAATTCTGAGTATGAAATAAAGAAATGAATCTAATTAACTGCCAAAAGAAACTAATTGTGTGTTAAATGAAAACTATATAATGGAAATTCAGTACCAACTTACCATATAAAAGTTACGAGATATGAAGTGCAATGTTTGACTTGGAGTAACCACAAAAATAAATTACTGCTCTACTCAGAAAAAATAATTCATGATTGGCAGTCGCAGGTTCGAATCCTGCCCCGGGCATGGATGTCTGTGATATCCTTAGGTTAGTTAGGTTTAATTAGTTCTAAGTTCTAGGCGACTGATGACCTCAGAAGTTAAGTCGCATAGTGCTCAGAGCCATTTGAACCATGATTGGCAGCACACCAGAACGACGTCCAGATTTTCAGTCACAGTGCATGGAATAACCTGAAGAGTACTCCTGCTGTCATACGATATCGCACCCCAGACCATAGCTCCAGGCGCAGGTCCAGCGTGTATCGGCCGCAGACAAGTTGGCTGCAGGAGCTCACCTGGCCTACTCCTAACCAAATGGCACCGTGGCAGACCGTCTGCCATCAGGAAACAACAGACTTCCGCCCTGCCATCCAGTGAGCTCTCGCTTGACACAACTGAACTCTCAAACGGCGGTGGTTTGGGGTCACTAAAGGCCACCTGGCTCGGACCTGTCCTCGAAGAAACGGAATTCCAGCCGTTGTGTCACAGTGGAGCCAACTGATGCTCAAATTGCTGCTGGAGATGCAGTATGATATGCCCAAGCCATACGCCGACCACGATGGTCCTCCCTCTAGATTGTGCCACGTTGCCATCCGCAGCCCAGTCTTCTTGTAATGTCACGTGGCCGTCCGCAGCTACCAATCATGTACAGTGGCTACATTCCTGCCAAGTCTTTCTGCAGTATCGCGAAAGTGACTTATGGCTTTTCGCAGCCCTATTACAGGACGTCATTCAAATTCAGTGAAGTGCTGTTGACGGTTTTTTCGTGGTCTTAAAGACATTCATGACTAACATCGCCACACTAGTTCCAGCCTCGAAGGCAACTAATGTTAACGACCTTGCATCACTTATTTAAGGCAAACCTGATTTGCAGCCTCATAATGTCACTACTAACACCGCTCTTAAACAGTTAGCGTGGCATTTGAATAGACTCCATCAATCGGATGTGGAAACACGCTTACCAACTTTCGTTTATTTTGCACAATTCCTTGTTGGTCTTGCTATTTTTTTCCGCTAGTGTACGTAAGGGACCGTAGTAAGATAAGATTTATCTTGTGTTACATTCTGTAATGAACAACGAATTTTAATGCAAGTTAGATTTCAATTAAGATTACTCCATCCCTTCCTTGCAAAGCACGCATATTTTCAAGAGTAAATGCCATAGATGTGCACAGAGCACAAATAAATCTTGGTCGCCACCGCATGCGTTTCCGTTTCATTTTCATTTCTCACATGAATACTATCGTTAGAGCTCTCGCACAGTCACAGTTCAGTACGACCCACGCACTTGCCGTGTGTGACAACTGTGCCCATGCGGCAAGACACGACGAGTAAAAACCTAGCCCGTATAATAGCTAAACTAAGACCCCCTCATAGAATAATGCCTTCACAAGACATAGGGCAAGCGAGATAATCCCCTTTCAACAAGTCCCTCGTCGAAGTATAAGAATGTAAGTAATGTGTAGAATATCTTATTGATCGTTAAATGGAACGTTTTCCAAAGAGAGAGTTTCTGTTGGTTGATGGCTTGTACGAGTATGCTGATGGCTTGTTTCGTTGAAATATGGTATGGCAAATAAATACATTAGAAATACATGTTGTTAACTTATTTAGCAGTTGATTAACATTCAAAGAACCTAGTGCAATATTACTGTTGTGAACAAAAATGTCAATATGTTTGAGACACTCGTAGAGTTTCAAAAAAGGATCGCTCTCTTTCAGTTAAATATTAGGCATAATGTCGAGTTTTTTAGCTCTACTGAAGAGTTAACACAAGAACGGCGTAGTTTCTGACATTCCTAAAACGGCGGAAAGGAGTCATTTTGAACCCACGTAAAATATTTTCATATTTGACTTAAATAAGTACTTTTTTAGTGTTTGTTAATCCATACTTTATTTCTAGTAATCACAACAATTACTTACAATTATAAATTTATTTGAACTACAATGTATCTTACAAATTTATTGTTGCTACTGCTAACAATTTTCTTAAGTATAGATTTTAAATTATGAACCATTCATACAACATTCTAGACACATTTAGTATATTTGGTCCATTTTACTCTCACATGTGTTTTACAAACAGCTCTGCATTACTTTTCACTCAAGTCATTTGAAGCTGCTAGACGCACTTAGCAGATTTGATTTCTGTTTTATGCGTACATTTTCCACACACTGCTTTTTGGCACTTAACACAGTTTGTGCTGGTCTTGTTGCCTTTGCAGAGAGTGATTTTGCACTTCCTCCGCTTTCGCGGTGATTTCAGTCCCATATCCTCTTCCTTTGCCTGATGTTCCTGCTCTTTCACTTGCCAGTTGAAGTATGAATTTCTTCCTTTCCTTTTTCTTGTTCGCTACTAGGTTATAGGTGACCCATGCATTTATTACCGCCATGTCCAGTATGTTGTAGAAGACATGCATTGACCATCTCCTACATGCAACCTTCGTAGTATATTTACGGGTCATTTCATCAACCACGTCCACCCTGTACTTTGTTGCATTGTAGAACATTACCGTTTCAGGCTTTTCTTTCCTTCCTTGCTTATTGTTACTTCAGCACGCAGCGTACCCAGAAGAATGACATTTTTATTCTTCTTTCCTTGGTATGCAGTCAAGGTGCAGTCTGTGATTGCACTATTGTGCAGTATTGTGATGGAGTGTATTTCAGCATTCGGCTTCACGACATATCTTGCTCATTGTACCAACTAATAAAGTTTTCTTTTCTTTGAGTTTTTTAGCAAGTTGAAGAGACGTAAAGAAGTCGGCTGCGGTCACATTTCATCCTTCATTTATAAATGGCTCCATGAGACGCAGAACAACGTATTCTCCAGGTGGTTGTTTCTATCTACGCATGTCCTCCTTGCCGAGGTATGGGAAAGCGTTACATATACACTTTGTCGTTACATCAACAGCCAACATGAATCTGAGACCTTATTTGTCTGGTTTGTTGGACATGGATTGAGTAAACCTGCATCTTGCTTTGCTTGGTAACAGTGGCTCGTCAATGGTTATATCTTCTCTAGGGCGGTAAGCGCGAATACCGTCTTCAATTAACTTTCCCCAAATTTCAGATACAAGAGCGAATTTGTTGGCTGCCAGGATTGATTTTTCATCAAAACGGAGAAATCTGAGAAGCTCCTGAAACCTGTCTCTTGGCATAATATCTTTGATAAAAACAGGCCCCTAAGAGTGCGACCAGAAATCATCCACAAACATAGCGTTTGTGCATAATACACCCTGAATATACATGATGGCCATCAGTTTCTCCAGTTCCTCACGTGACACAGTCCAGTCATTGTTTTTTAGTACTTTTCGAGCATTTGATTCTGTGTATTTCTTCATCAAAAATAAGACGGAAGGCACTGATGACAAAGCTGTCTACTCGTTGGCAAACATAAGCAGTGGGACCAGGAGGTCTCCTTCAGAACATTCACAGCTGACCGCCTTCCAGAAGATTCACAATTTCCAATCTCCCACACGGTTCCATCCCTTGCGATCAGCTTGTAGACGCTTCCAACTGTACCTGCCATGATGAAAGAGGTGATGATTGACGTATATCAGCATCTCAATCCTCTTCCACTAATTGCCACTCGTTCACCAGCGGAGTCAATTTCCAGTTCAACTTTGGAATGTAACACTACTTCATCAAAAACTCGACGCTGACGATACATGTTCGAAAACGTGTTCCACGGATAAGAACTGTACACAACATAAGCTGTGGCGGACTGGAATGTACACGTGCCAAGTTGCAACAATGAGGAGCAACTGCTCTGCGTTACTGCTCACTGTTACCACAGTATTGTTGAATAATTTGCTTATATTCAGAAGAGAAATTACAGTGGGGTCAAATCGACCCCTTCCGCCATTATAGGTATACTGAATGAAATGGCGAAGAAAATTAAAATATTTTGTAAATACTAAAACATCTTCAGAAAGAGGAGGAAAAAATAAGAAATCGTCATATAATTTCACTAACGAAATAAATACAGTGGGTATGACAATGAAGAAAAAACGTACGACAGGGGTCATTTTGACCCCTTCCGCCGTTCTAGTCTTAAACTGACGATGAATAAGATGGTTCAAATGGCTCTGAGCACTATGGGACTTAACATCTAAGGCCTAACCTAAGGACATCACACACATCCATGCCCGAGGCAGGATTCAAACCTGCGACCGTAGCGGCCACGCGGTTCCAGACTGAAGCGCCTAGAACCGCACGGCCACCACGGCCGGCGACGATGAATAAAAAATCTCAATCTGCACAATATATAGCATGTTTCGGGAATAACTCTTTTCGTTTTTTTATTTTCGCACCAGCAAATCAGACTTCGTAAATTAAATAGCAAGCAGGCTCTGAATAATTGCTACAATTCGTAGCAGTCTCAGTGAGATAGATTCGATGGTGGCTGAAAAGCCACCGGGTAAGTCGGTTATTCAATTTCATATAATCAATTATACCCGCATTTTAACTGTAAAACGTGTCAACAACACATACCAAGGATATTATTGGTACAAAACAAAAAAGAATATTACACTATGTTGGGACAAAAATGAGTAAATATTCTCACTTAAAGTAACTTAAATTGATACGTGCGTCTTAACAGATCCCGGCCAGAAGGAGGAAAGGTGAAGAAGGAAGTAGCAGGTGAAGTATGCCCGACAAAACCCGGATATTGTTTTACAAACCGGTATCTTACTTTCTAAACTGATTAATCCAGACTTCACGCACGAGGACTGCGTTTTCATACATACGTGTCTCTTCTGTGTCACAAATAACACGTTTATAATCAGACGATTATATTTGCTCTAAGAAAATGTTTTATTAAAACAATTAAAAGTAGAGAAAATTACTAATATGTCGTTATAGTTGACACTCTTCTATTCATACTTTGTAACAACGCAAGACATTCATAGAAATGGTTCAAAGGCAGACTCGCTCGCGACAGCAAAGGTAATACAGTAAAACTTCGTTAACACGAATCCGAAGGGACCAAAAAATCAGGAGTTCGTGTTAAAGAAATTCGTGTTAAGTGAAAAACACAGATTTTAATAAGAATACATGCACAGCAGTGCACTAATGTGTAATACACTACACTATCAATCACGTTATTGTAGTCTTACAACACTATAAAGTGATTGTAAAATCCAAGTACTCACAAATTATGTACGTTACTTTCTTGGAAAAAATTCGGTCACGGTTCGCTACGTTCAGGGGAACGATAATATTTCGTAATTTCACAACCAATTATAATGGTAGCGTCCGTAAACCCGGCAGTGATGTCGGATGTTGAAGCGCACTATTCTAAACAGTCAAAAGCGTAAACATCTCCTGACGGGTAGGTAGAATGATATCTGTATTCTCTTCCTCTTCACTTTCTTCTGATGGCCCTTCTTGCACCTCGTTCACAGCTTTTGGCACATCCGATTCCACAGAAGCACGTACGGCAACATCGTCGTATACACTAATTAATTCTTCGAAACTAATCCCAGGGTTCGCAACGTCCTGCAGAACAGTCCATTCATCAGGTGAAGTGGCATCTTCTAACTCGTGGACATCTTCAGTGTTGCTATGTCTCCAAGCTATGTTAAAGCACTTCCCTATATGATGTGGCGATACTGAGTTCCAGGCTGCTGCGATGGCTTTTATTGCATCAAGCAGATTCCAATTTGGGGTTGCACTATTCTTTTCAGCAACACGAAATGCAGCTCTTACAAGTCGCTGACGGTAAGCTCTCTTTATGAGAAAGATTATGCCTTGCTCTAAAGGCTGAAAGCGGCTTGTGGCGTTGGGTGGAAAAATCTGAACCTTTATGTTGGATAGGTTCAGATCATGAACGTTATGGGCAGTACATCTGTCCAATGTAAGAAGAACATGTCTCTTTTGAGCAACCATTCGACTGTTGAAACGAAGAAGTCACTTTGGAAATGATGTGTCATCGATCCAAGCTTTCTTGTGGTGAGAGTAGATGCAAGGTAAAGTGTCCATTTTTATGTTTTTGAAACAACGTGGTTTCTTGGATTTACCGATTACCCAGGGACGAAACTTCTCACTGCGGTCAGCATTACAGCACAGTACAACACTCACACGTTGTTTGCTTCGTGCTCCACCGTGACACTTAACACCTTTTATCCCCAGGGTGCGATTTGGAAAAAAGTTGTAGAAAAATACAGTTTCATGCATGTTAAACACATCACACGAGGCATACTTTTCCCTCACTCGTTGAATTCATGCAACCAGCTGTTCGTACTTTTTTCATCAACTTTATTTGCTTCACCACAAATTTGTACAGATGAATCTGAATGACTCTTTTGGAACTGATACAACCAACCAGCAGAACAATGGAAGTCTTCGATGCCCATATCTTTAGCAATATCATTTGCTTTTGACTGAATCACAGGGCCAGTTAAAGGTATGTTAGATGCACGCATATAATTGAACCATCTAGCAGTAGCGTCTCGATGTCTTAATACTTGGCGGTACGAAGTCTTAGATTTGTTTCCAGAACCCGGTGCCGCAGCACTAATATTTTTTTCCAGATTCTTATTAATCGTAGATAAAGTAGATTTAGGTATTCCAAACTATTCTGCAATTACGGTTTTCTTGGTACCACGGTCCACTTCATCTAGAATCTTAAGCTTTAACTGCACATTTAGAGCTGTCCGTTTCCTCTTTGCCGTTATCGCGTTCTACGTTACCGGTTGTAACTGTAGTTTTTATTCAGTATTCCAACTCGATACGGCTACGACTAACAGAACACCTCTCAAATCTGGCACTGAGTACATTCCTAAATGCTGCTGCACGCATTATTGAATGTCTTACAATGTACAGTATACGCTGATTGTTGAGGTGATAATAGCGGCTACCGACCTACAATACGTTAAAAACGTGTCAACAATAAGTATAATTAGCTCTGTAGCTACCTTTCCTACATTCATTTCGGAAAAAAATTACGCTTTAGAATACTCTACGGTCGGAAGTTTATGTTACAATGAAATTTAGTTGCGCTAGAAACTGAAACAGAGTTCGTAATTCGCACTAACAGAAATTCATGTTAACCGGTAAAACATACCGTAAGAACTAATGTATTCCTGGCGGGACCAATATTTTTTTCGCGTTAACCGCGAGTTCGTCTTATGCGAGTTCGCGCTAACGAGGTTATACTGTATATAGGAAAATAACATCGTAGCGCAAGACTATTCAACGACACTGTCGCATAGAAACGGTTAAATCTGCAAATTACAAGCCTTATATTCGAGGAAACACTGATGAGACGCGGAGTAACTGCCGAGAAAGGACTCGTTGGCAGCAGCTACCACTGACTGATGGCTGCTACGAGAGAATGCAGTGAATGGCAATCGAATACTGCGACCGTCCATCGCGAGGCAGACATGCAGTGCGTTGCGGGGTTTGAGCGCAGATTTAGAACCGGCGCAGCGCGTCCCTGCCCGCACGTACCTCAAACAGTAATCAGTAACAGGCAAGGAGGCGCGGCTGACAGACGCGGATCGAGCATGCCGCGTGATCTGCGACTAATTTTGGACATGGCGCGCGCTCTCTAGCACCACGTCATCGCTCACACACACGTTCCCAACGCAGCTGAAGTGGACAGGTAATTGAGTTACACTGCGAGGCCATCACGATCAAAGAAAGTTGCATTACAGCTCACTTTGGTCTGTTAACACCAGAAACACCTTAAAAGCATTTTCCCCCCTTTATATTGATGAAAAACGCATTTTCAGTACCACCCCGCTCCGCTTTGAGGTTTACGTAGGGCCTTAGCACTTATGAACTGGGATCCTTATCTAGCAGCATGTACTCGTAATTTAATTCCTTATAATACGTGAAAGTAACAAGCGTTAAACAGAGTTTTGTTACACTAATATAAGCACTAATTATCTTGTGGACTTGTTTTTTTATTATCTGCCTAATATAATAAACATCACTCAAAACGCTCTATCTGTGCGTGGCAGTTAACATTTATTAGCCCTTTTGAAATAGCAACGAAAACCAAGTGTTTGAGTTTAATAAGTCAATGTGTTATAAAACTGAAATAAAATTTTTTGACAGCTCATTGCTTAGGCCTTTTACAAGGAGGCCCATAAGTTACGAGCGTTTTGTAATTTCATTTGTTTTGTAAATCCGACTATTTTGGTAAACATGTCTGAAAATTATCTGAATAGCGTTACGCATATCAGACATTTACTCACATTTGCTCTCCTGCCAGTGTTGGAAGGGTTGCATGTGTTTTTGTACAATCTAAGATTACTTATTTTGTGTACAAATGAATCAGAGTATGTCTATTAATTTTTTTCACAAGAAAGAAATAAACTGCAGCGAAATTTTAGAAATGTAAAGTATTGCTTTTAGCGAGTCTCTTCTGACAGAAAAAGGCGTTTACAAACGATACATGCCTTTCTAAGATGGTCGTGATGGCGCTAAATATGGCGGCTGCCGTCGACGCCCCAGCACATCATCAACCAATGAAATCGTGGAAAACGTGAAAGATATTATGACGAACGATCGCCGTATTCTATTAATTTTTGCCACAAGAAAGAAATAAACTGCAGCGAAATTTTAGAAATGTAAAATGCTGGTTTTAGCGAATCTCTTGTGACAGGAAAAGGCGTTTACAAACGATACATGCGTTTCGAAGATGACCGTGACGGCGCTAAATATGGCGGCTGCTGTCGACGCTCCAGCACATCAACCAATGAAATCGTGGAAAACGTGAAAGATATTATGATGAATTATCGCCGAACAGAATCAGAGAACTCGCTGAAGATCTTGAGATATCAGCTGGCTCAGATTTTCGGTGTTTTGCGTATGAAATGTGTGACAGCAAAATTTATTCAAAGATTCTTAAATTTAGCATAAAAACAGCGGCGAATGCGAGTTGTTACTGAGCCGTCAGATAAAGTCGACAACGACGCAGAACTGCTAAAGCGAGCGGTAAAAGGAGATAAATAAATAAATGTCGTGTGATTAGGGCCTCCCGTCGGGTAGACCGTTCGCCGGGTGCAAATCTTTCGATTTGACGTCACTTCGGCGACTTGCGCATTGATGGGGATAAAATGATGATGATTAGGACAACACAACGAGTCCCTGGGCGGAGAAAATCTCCAACCCAGCCGGGAATCGAACCCGGGCCTTTAAGATTGACATTCTGTCGCGCTGACCACTCAGCTATCGGGGGCGGACAGAGAAGGAGATGAAACACGGGTTATGCGGCTATGATGTCGAAATCAAGTTTCAGTCGTCTTAGTGAAAGCATTTTGGATCATAGAGCTCTGAAGGAACATCGGTAAGTCCGGTCAAATGTGAACTTTATGCTGTGAGGCTCGTCCCGGCGGAGGTTCGAGTCCTCCCTCGGGCATAGGTGTGTGTGTTTGTCCTTAGGATAATTTAGGTTAAGTAGTGTGTAAGCTTAGGGACTGATGACCTTATCAGTTAAGTCCCATAAGACTTCACACACATTTGAACATTTTTTTTAACTTCATGCTCACTTTGTTCTTAGAGTAATAGCATAATGCGCCATGACTTCTTGTCACAAGGTCGAACCATCAAAAAGACGTACAGCTAACAAGTTAAAAGTCGTTTGCGTCAAGTAATACGAAAAGTCGCACGTATTTGTGGAGAAACAATTCATGACTTATCACCACAAGAGTTGCATCTGTCGACAGACTGTTGCTAGTTTGGCTAAAAAAAAATAGCGCCATATTCGCCATATTCATCAGACATGGTGCCAGTTACTCTTTCCTGTTCTCAAAAATAAACTCAGACTGTCCTTTAACAAGCATAGGTGAGATTAAAAATACATCGCTGAGAGAGAGAAAAGCTATACCAAAGTTCAAATTCCAGAAGTTTTTCGGGTATGAGAAATCCGCTGGCATAAGTGTGTAATGTCTAATGCGGACTGCTTTGAAGGGAATAACATTGATGTAGAAGAATAAATAAAAATATTTCCAAAACCACAAGACTATCGATTATTTTTTGAACACACCCTGTATACGCAAAAGTGACAAAGTTTTAAGGTGTTCTTACACAAAGTTACACGGGTATTCTAACGAGTACTCCGGTCTTTTGATATCATTCGAATTAACTGCAAGTAGTTATAGATATAGATTTATTAAAGGTACCTTAGATAGTAAAAATCAATGTATTCTAAATATATAACATCTAGACCTCTAGCCAGAAAAACGTTTTAATGACACAGTCCGTAGACGTACGCTACTGAACATTACTTCACGACACTCATGTTGTGCTTCAAGTGGACCGTACCTGCCTGCCCTCACCGATTTTATTCGTGTCGACACGGTGTGTTGAGATTGTAAATAGGATGGCGAAACTCTCAACCGCTTTCGAGAAAATAGAGTTTGAACATTTTAAGCATGTGTGTATATACTATCGTATAGTCGCTAAAAATCAAGGAGTCCGTAAGCAAGTCATTAAGTGCTTAGTTTCAGATGCGCAAGGTCTCTGGATCGAACCTCGCTGCTGGTGCTTTTTTTTATTCCCACATAATTCTAGCAACAGTTTTATTATGGCTGTCCACATTATCAGTATTTCATGATTCATTTATCATTTGCATATTATTTATCCTGAAGAATGGGAAGTAAAGGATACACCTTCATTTTGAATCAAATCAGGATAATCTTTTTCTTGACATTACTGTCCCTACATGTGTGACGCTTATAGATCACTGCACGAATCAGGATGATACCAACCGTAAAAAAGTAAAACAGTAATTATAGTGGCATACAGCACAAGTCTTTGTTTGGTTGGTTTGGGGAAGGAGACCAGACAGCGTGGTCATCGGTCTCATCGGATTAGGGAAGGATGGGGAAGGAAGTCGGCCGTGCCCTTTCAGAGGAACCATCCCGGCATTTGCCTGGAGTGATTTAGGGAAATCACGGAAAACCCAAATCAGGATGGCCGGACGCGGGATTGAACCGTCGTCCTTCTGAATGCGAGTCCAGTGTCTAACCACTGCGCCACCTCGCTCGGTGCCGAGTCTTTGCATTAGCATGGTTTCTTCAATGTTTCAATCTTGGTTTACGTTCATAAACGGTTCTCGGTCATCACACGGTTTCGCGGCATACCACACATATCATTTGATCATATAACCGAATTTTGGTGCAGAAAACTGATTGTATTCGAGTGACTGAATTTTTATGAACTCTTCTCTTGAAGATATCTCTCTATTGTGTTCGATGAAGTACGAGCAGTTTTGTAGTAGCTTTATAAGATTTTTCATCTGCTTATAAAAATAAACGTCCAAGGACTGCACCAACTGAGTACATTTAGTTGGAATTACTTTAATACCGCACGTTGGCAGATCTTGAAAAATTTCATCATACAAAATCAGGTTCGTTTTCCCTCCCCATGAATCGAGGAGCAAAATAAATTGTTCCTCTCTCATTTATGGCTTCAAAACGTCAATTAGAAATTTCCTGTATGGCACTGTTGCGAGTTTGCCGGATTTTAAGATGTTATCATAACGTTTTTTGTATTTGTGTGCGTACTCATCAGTTGCTTTTTGCACCCGTGATCCAAATAGGCCAGTGGTCTCTTGTAAGCAAATGAAGACTGTTGGTAGTTATTTTCCAGATAAGGCGGCAGCATACTGTGCGGTGTACGAATATGCCGCCTTATGCATATCTTTTCGCTTTAAAAGAACTATATTTTTTTCTCGTTCGACGAGAGTTCAGTCATAAACTGATTGACGTTGGAACCCTAGCACAAACATTCACAAATTAGCATTGTATGCTGTTTGAAAATACTATTGTAACTGATGTAAATAAATAAGGTATTTTTATCTCTAATAACTGTTTGATCAGTGTTAATAACAAGAACCTTGTCGTAATTTGGTATGAGGGGTCGAATCTGCAATCGGAAATTTGCTGCAGCGTCAAGAACTTGCTGCAGTGAACCGCTTTCAAAAAATGGTTCAAATGGCTCTGAACACTATGCGACTTAACTTCTGAGGTCATCAGTCGCCTAGAACTTAGAACTAATTAAACCTAACTAACCTAAGGACATCACACACATCCATGCCCGAGGCAGGATTCGAACCTGCGACCGTAGCGGTCGCTCGGTTCCAGACTGTAGCGCCTAGAACCGCACGGCCACTCTGGCCGGCGAACCGCTTTCCCTCTTGGATACAAATCCGGTGATTTTTCTCTGATGAATCCGATGTCTTTGTTTGAAGAGCACGACCCACGAGTCAGATGCATGAAAATTTAAATCAGGAAATTGGTTAGTAATAGCAAGAACACACTGCTCCAGATTTCTCGTTGTCACTTGCTGATTACATTGTCGAGCTTGTATGAAACGATCATAGGTCCACGAATCAATTTTATTAAGTTGTTCATGCCTTGTTCCACCTTGTTTTATATGATCTTCCCTTATTTACAAAGCTTTCACGCTTTTTAGTCGTGAATTTCTCCTATGAAGAGTGGCCAAACTCCATCCTGGATGCTCTCTCGCTATGATGACGACCCTAATCTTACTAATACTGCGGAACGTAATCGCTGTCCACTTTCGACTGCTTCTCTTCGGCCTCGTAATAGTGTGATGAAGATTAAGCGACTTCTTTAGATTCTTCAAACACACCCCCATTATCGATGTCTTGGTGGGCAATTAGTTCATCTTATACCACGAGTTGTTCCTTCGCTAGCATTTCTTCTCCAATTTCCATGTATTCTTGCTGTTACCACTGCAGAAGATTTAGAAGCGGTGAGTTTGTTTTGGAGAAGGAGCTGTTCACGGTACAGAAGTGCCGTTTTTAATCGTACTTTTGAAGCTTCACTTAGCGCGATTCGGCTTCACAATCAGGTTCCCGTTCTCTTGATGTCGAAGAACCAGGCACATCAACACATCTACTCGTAACATCAGACATCTTGGAGCGTTGACATGTAATTACCTCAGGGGTCAACATACGAATGAAATATTCTTCGTGTTCGTAAACGCCGTTCCCTTTCTCCCTCCATCAAACTAAAGTTGTTTGTGCACATGCAACAGTTTCTGGTGGATCAAGACTAACTCCAGGGTTACTAGGAAAATAGGTTCACACGGTCAGTCGTTCCGTACCCGTACCTATACCGGGAAAATGGGTTCATGTTCAGTTGAAATGTAGCAGCAGGTAAACGACTTCCAAAATGTTTCAGGTTATGTCAACAATAAATGATTCCTTAGGTATTGGTAATGTGCACGATCTTAATAAACCTGTTATTAGAATTACGTAGGAACGAATGAAAAAAAAAATGGAAAAAAAACAATGGTAGAAGCGAGATTGGAGCCAGAGTTCTCCAACTTATGAAACCAACCGTTTACTTTCTTTATTTTCATTTTATTTTAGAAGAACCTCCCCGGAGTCCAAAGCGAGGGGTGGGGGCAAAGTGGGCAGGGGTCGGAACCCGAGCCCTGCCCAACATGTCCCGTTCTCATCCTTCAGGAACCAAGGAAAGCGTAGGAAACATGGAGAGGAGGTGCAATGAACATCGTTTATTCATTTATTTTTATTTTCATTCTTTTTTGTTATTTTTAATTTATTTATTTTTGTCATTAATACTATCCAATAACAGGAAATCGGCGTCATGCGAGGAGGAGGGCGCAACAAGAAGTCAGACTAATTGAGACTATCAACATTTTTTTTTTCTATCTTTCGAAAGAATATTCCGATTACCACTGAATATATCGGTTCTAAGTGTAGAAGAGGAGAGGATCAACTCCTCGTGACAGGAACACCCCAGCTCTGGGGTGGGTTAAGAAAGACACTGCAGAAAAATTGTCTGTATTTTGGATTGCGGACAACTGCACAATGGCGTTCATTAAGGAACTGCCAAACGTCAAGGATACTTTTCTCGCCATCAGCAAACAAGTAGCGAGCAGCGTGCCCACAAATCCACCTCACAGAGTTCGTCTTCGCTTCCGGGAAGTATCCCGCGTCCGGAAAGTTACTCGGTCGACTACGACGCTCGTGGCTGCTAGCGACCGCACATTAGTAGATATGCATGCATAAAACTTTCAGGCTCGTTTTTCTCAAACACGGTTGAGAGTTGTGCCTTCTGTTTTACATATGTTTTAATCCCAGCCATGATCTACAACCCCTATGAATATGAATCAAATCGGCGAAGACAATTACTTAGGGTCCCCTTCTTAGTGGTGAAAGCTGGCAATCTAAATTTGCAAAATTTGGCGGTACAGAATGAGCACACAACCTATCAGAATGCGTTCAATATGAAATAGCGCAGCTGGCCGTTGTGGCCGAGCGGTTCTAGGCGCTTCAGTCCGGAACCATGCGGCTGCTACTGTCGCAGGTTCGAATCCTGCCTCTGCCATGGATGTGTGTGATGTCCTTAGGTTAGTTAGGTTTAAGTAGTTCTAAGTCTAGGGGACTGATGACCTCAGAGGTTAAGTCCCATAATGCTTAGAGCCATTTGAACCTTTTTTTTTTTTTTTTTTTTTTTTTTTTTTTTTTTTTTTTTTTTTTTTTTTTTTTTTTTTTTTTGAAACAGTGAATACTTCATAAAATGCTTTAAAACACACTGTTGAGGACACTGTCGCTGAAATTAAACTAGTAAATTCAACGTAAGAAAGAAACGTCACAATACGAGGAAGTGTGCTACGTTATCACTAGCCTTAATTCAAACGACTTTTGGAATATTCTCATTGTTCAACTGTTTCGCTGAAGTGACCTATTCCTTTTGGTATGCGTTTGTATCGGCAAACAACTTTCAAAGAAGCTTTGTTAACTGTGTGAAGCACATACCGCAAATTCTTATTAATACACTATAGAGTGGCGCCAAACATGTAAATGAAACTCTCGATCAAAGTTGTAATAAGTAAAGTGTGATTTAATAAAGTTGACTTATACAGAACGTGTGCATCAGACCACAGAAAATGTACACGACTTTTTGTCGGTAATCTATCAGTTCCAGAGCTTTAATCACGCATAGTTCTAAACGGTATTATACTTCCAGTTGAAAACGGATAACGGTTAGTCCGGTTTTGGGTCCCCTGATGGGTCGTCCTCCTAACTACGTACCACCTGAACTGTATCAATAAACCGCCCCTGGCACCGTTTAATCCCTGTTTTCTGTAATATCTTCTCTAGAAAGTACAACAAATATGGAATTTAATACATATCCCAAACACAGATGTCCATATTCTTATATTAGTATGGACGCCCTGCTGTTACATCACTGTCCAGTAACCTTCTAGTATGACGACATACTTTCTTTTCTGCGTAGTGGTTCTCAGACAAAACAAAAATATTGCACATAGTGTACACAGTAATAATTCCAATTCCACAGAAAGCAAGAGCTCACCGATCGGTTATCGAACTATCAGTTTAATAAATCGTGGTTGCAAAATACCAAAACGACTTATTTACAGTAGAATGAGAGAACGTAGAAACGGAGTTTGGGTAAGATAAGATTGGGTTCATGAGAAATGTGGAACCACGCGTGGCAATTCTGTGACCATGTCACTTATAATATACATTCAAAGCAAGTCTACGGTAACTGCTCCTCTAGACTTACGGAAAGCTTATCGCAATGTTGACTGGAAAACACTCTTTGAAATTCTAGAAGTAGCAGGGGTAAAATACAGGGAGCGGAAGGTTATATACGACTTGTGGATAAACCGGACGGCAGTTACTGTGTGTGTGGTTTGAGGTTTTCGGGCGCTAAACAGCGTGGTCATCAGCGCCCAGGCAGTTACTCATCGAAGAGAAGGAAAGGGAACCAGTCGTCGAAAAGGGAATGAGACAGGTTGCAACCCATCCCCGATGTTATTCAGTCTATAAATATAGAAGGTCTAAAGAAAAACAAAGAAAAATTTCACCAATTGTAATCATAATGACATCAGATACTATTATCTGAATATTATCAACAACATTCTTCAGTTTGGTCCTTCTAGGAGGACTCTTCCATGAAAGAAATCAAGGAATTAACGTTCAGGGAGACATAAAAATTGAGATCTGCCATTGCAATGGTAATTCTGTCGTAGAAAGCAAAGGACGCAGAAGAGCAGTTGAATGGAATGGACAATATCTTGAAAGGAGGATATAAGATGAACATCAACAAATGCGAAACAAGGGTAATGACATCTAGTCGATCTGAATCATATGATGATGAGGGTATCAGATCAGGAAACGAGACACCAAAAATAGTAGAGGAGTTTAATTATTTGGGCATCAAATTAACTTATTATGGTAAATGTAGAGAGAATATAGAAAGCAGATTGGCAATAACAAAAAAAATCCTGAAAGAAGTAATTTGGTGACATTGAAGAGTTACGAAATTTTTCCTGAAGGTATGATTATGGAGTGTACGGGCCTGATGTGGTGTCACCGCCAGACACCACACTTGCTAGGTGGTAGCCTTTAAATCGGCCGCGGTCCGGTAGTATACGTCGGACCCACGTGTCGCCACTGTCAGTGATAGCAGACCGAGCGCCACCACACGGCAGGTCTAGAGAGACTTACTGGCACTCGCCCCAGTTGTACAGCCGACTTTGCTAGCGATGATACACTGACGAAGACTCTCTCATTTGCCGAGAAGATAGTTAGCATAGCCTTCAGCTAAGTCAATTGCTACGACCTAGCAAGGCGCCGTATTCAATTAATATTTATTATATGAAGCATGTATCATCAAGAGCGATGTTATACAATTATGGATTAAAGTTAAGTATTCCAGAAGCTACGTACTTTTCTTTATAGCATTCATTACGTATCCCGTTTCAGACCTCACGTCAGCCTGCGTGAGTTTAAGCGCGTGCCTTTCGGCTTCCTCTCATTGTGTCTAGGCTGTCTTGTCTAGACACAACACCTGAAACGTGAACAATAAGCAGTTCAGAGAAGAAAAATAATCAAAGCATGAAATTACAATGAAATCCGGACCATTAACGGCTTACAGGCGTTGATATATATCAACGGGGACAGTTGAAAATGTGTGCCTCGACGCATCTCTGGCACGCTCCCCGTGAGACCAACATTTCCAACTTACTGTCTACACACTACATTTATAGTGCCCCTGCCCACTATATTCATTACCCAAGGCAGTCAATCTACTGATTCCAGTAAGAATTTGAGCAGTGTGAGTGCATCCGCACTGAAGAAGATCATTGGCAGGTAAACCTTATCTATGTGAAGATGGAGTATGTTCCTACGGACATGTCCGAAAGAACAGATACCATTGGCGATCTTGCAGCTCTCGAAGAATGAAATTACAATGAAATCCAGACCATTGATAAATATCAACGGGAACAGTTGAAAATGTGTGCCTCGAATGGGACTGTATCACAGGAGGACATCCTGGGTTGAAGTTCCGGTCGGGGTACACATTTTCAACTGTCCCCGTTGATATTTATAAACGCCTGTAAGCAGCTAATGGTCTGTATTTCATTGTAATTTCATTCTTCGATAGCTGCAAGATCAACTATGGTATCTGTTGTTTAGGACTTGATGAAGAAGTAGTGAACAGAATTAGGCAGAAAGCAAATTTTTAGCATCACTTGACCATCGAACAGACTCCCGTATGGACGATATACAAGTAGTAATAAGCACTCTTCCCACAGAGGAACAACTGAAAGAGTTGAAAACAAATAAGTAGCTAGATCTGGATGGATTCCCAGTTCGGTTTTACAAGAAGTGTTCTGTAGCACTGACCCCTTATTTAGCTTGCATTTGTCGCGAATCTTTCGTCCATTCCAAAGTCTCAAGCGACTGGAAAAAAGCGCAAATGACTCATATAAATGCATAAGAAGCATAGAAGAATGGACCAGCAAAATTACAGACCAATACCCCTAAAACTGGTTCTCTGCAAGATCCTTGAGCATATTCGCAGTTCGAATATAATAAATTTCCTTAAGGCCGAAAATCTTATGTCCACGAACCAGCAAGGTTTTAGAAAGCATCGCTCGTGCGGAACTCAGCTTCCCCTTTTCTCACATGATATACTGCGAACTGTAGATGAAGAACAACGGAAGGATTCCATATTTCTAGATTTCCGGAAAGCATTTGACACGATACCCCATTGTTGACTGTTAAAGAAGGTACGAGCGTATGGAGTAAGTTCACAGACATACGAGTGGCTCGAAGACTTCTTAAGTAACAGAACCAAGTATGTTGTCCTCGACGGCGGTTGTTCATCAAAGACAAGGAATGCTCCAGGGATGCGTGACGGGACAGCTATTGTTCTGGATATACATAAATGATCTGGCCGACAGGCTGGGCAGCAAGCTGGGTTTGTTTGCTAATTATGCAGTGGTGTATGGAAAGGTGTCGAAGTTGAGTGACTGTAGAAGAATAAAAGATCACTAGTTGGTGTGATGAATGGCAACTAGCTCTAAACGTAGAAAAATATAAGTTAATACGGATGAGCAGGAGAAACAAACCAGTGATGTTCGGATACAGCTTTAGTGGTGTCTGCTTGACACAGCCAAGTCGTTTAGATACCTGAGAGTAACGTCACACAGTGATATGTAATGGAACGAGCATGTCAAAGTTGGGGCAGAGAAGGCGATTGGTCAACTTCGGTTGATTGGGAGAATTTTGGGAAAGTACTTCATCTATTGGGAGGCCACACATAGGACGGTAGTTCAACCTGTTCTTGAGCATTGTTCGAGTGTTTGGAATTTGTACCAGGTTGGATTGAAGGAAAACATCAAAGTAACTCGGAGGCGGGCTATTAAATTTGAGCCGGCCGCGGTGGCCGTGCGGTTCTAGGCGCTTCAGTCCGGAACCGCGAGACTGCTACAATCGCAGGTTCGAATACTGCTACGGGCATGGATGTGTGTGCTGTCCTTACGCTAGTTAGGTTTAAGTAGTTCTAAGTTCTAGGGGACTGATGACCTCAGATGTTAAGTCCCATAGTGCTCAGAGCCATTTGAAGCCATTTATTAAATTTGTTACCGGTGGTATCGAACAATAAGCAAGTATTATGGAGATGCATTGGGAACTCTATTGGGAAGTGCTGGATGGATGCAGACGTCTTATCGAGAAACACTATTGAGAGAATTAGAGAACCGTCAGTTGAAAGTAACTGCAGAACGGGTCTACTATCGCCAACATATATTTCGTGTAAGGACCAAGAACATAAGATACGAGAAATTAGGGTTAACACGGAGGCATATAGACAGTCGTTCCTCCCTTGTTGTATTTGCGAGTGGAAGAGCAAAGTAAATGACTAGTAGTGGTACAAGGTATCCAACACCACGCACGGTACTGTGGTTTTTGTGTGTTATGCATGTAGATGTAGACCGGTTAAGAAGACACATTGTGAGACAACAACGAATCTTCTTGTAGGGGAGTTTTGAAGCAAAAAACTTGCAGGGAGATCAAGATGCGGACACAGTAAAGAGGCTGGAGTAGATATAGATTTCAGTAGTTATTCGGAGATGAAGAGGCTTGCAGAGGTTAGACTATCGTGAAAAACCCAAGAACAACAGTGGTTCTGATTTCTCATTACCTGTTATGTTCAGCATCTGAAGCTCCAAATTCTGTGTGAACTAAACAAAATCAAAGATTTAATATACGCTATGGATACATTTTTAAGTAACAGCATTATTTTCCTGTGTAATAGCCGTAAAAAATCGTACTGTGATTTACCGGTCCACGACACAGTCAGTCTCACCCCGCTCGGCAGTTCGAACCGTGTTGTTAATGAGATTCCGCTGTGACAGAGAGAGCGTGAATATCAAATTAGCCGAGTGCAGCGCAACCGCAAGGCGAAGAGCGACTGAGAGTGACAGCCGCAGGGGATCTGGTACGTGAGTGCAAAGCGGCCACAGCTTGGAGCCAGTGCCGGGAGCCGTGGGCAGCAGCTGTAGTACATAACTTCCAGAATGGCCTCAATGGAGGGCGCGCCATCCGGAGTTGGCTGAGTGGTTGATACCTAGAGTTTGTCGGCGAACGGAGCCACCTCCTGGTCTCCGAGCGAACACTAGGGGAGACAGGTTGTGACTGCATCTTTGAATGGCCTCGTACGCAAGGACCGTGGGCCGACCAGTGTTGTCTGGCAGTCCGTGTTTACTGAAGATAAAATCTTCTGGGTTTTTAGCCCGCGTTATATTTCCTCTAAAATAATCGACGTTTTCGACCCCTGTGCTGGGATCTACCTCAGGATCTTCCAGTGTCTACTACTGCTAGAACAGCACAACTAGACACTGAAAATTCCTGAGGAAGATCCCAGCAGAGGGGTCGAAAGGTCGATTATTTTAGAGGAAATATGACGCGGCCTGATAGCCCAGAAGATTTTAACTTCAGTGACAACGACCACGAAAGCGTGCCGACTTACGTAGTTCGTATTTAGTTGGTCAGGTAGCAGCGGAGCCAAAGGATCTGGGAGTGTGCGCTTGGAGACAAGAGTGGCTTTTGGCTGCTGGTAACCTGTGTGGAGGTGGCAGCTATTATCTTCAGGACTGAAAAAAAAAGACTGAAGAGAGTCAACGAGGGCTGACTCGACAAAGTAACCAACAGAGTGACGATGTGGGTATAACAGGTGAAACTGCCAGTTAGCATGGCAACCAGTGGGGTAGCGTGGTGTGGAGTCCAGACCTGAGCTAGCGGTTTAACAGCAGCTTGTTATCAACAGACAGACATCGGTTCCTGGTCCTGACTGGCGTTTCTACTCCAGTGAAGACCATGCTAGCTGTATACAAATGAATTCTTGAACGGCTGTGTACAAAGAGATATGGAGAGATTCATGCTGATGGTGATGGACGAGACCATCGGTAGTGCAATGCTCTCAGTTGCATGCTTCAGTGTTTCCCTGGTTACTGTTGCCTTAATGGCGATGCCACTGCAAGCTCAAGCTGAGCATGCATGAAAAACGCAACAGTTGTGGAAGTCTCTATGTTAGACTGCAAGGGAGGGGGAGGGGGCCATGCTATTATGTTTTTACGTGACGTTAGCTGATAAGTTATCTTATATTTACTCTGTGACCTACTATTTCTGCATTTGGTGAACCAGTCTATCTTTCCCATGTTCCAGCAATGTATAGGCCTTTATCAGTACTGTTTAAATTGACTATTTCTTGCTACTTTTAGTTTTGATTTGCTGAACTGGCCTTAGATTTTGGATGTCTTCTCTCATCTCCCATTGATATCTGATCTGGAAAATAGTATCTTGAGCTTGCGCCCAGCAACTTTGTTTTATTATTGTTCTATTCCAGCTTGAATAGTTAATTTGTTATACTCTTGCCGGCCGGAGTGGCCGAACGGGTCTAGGTGCTACAGTCTGGAAACGCGCGACCGTTACGGTCACAGATTAGAATCCTGCCTCGGGCATGGATGTGTTGTAAGTAGGCTGTTTAGGTTTCTTTATTGGTAACGCTACGTAGCGCTCTATATGAAAATCACTGACTGTGCTGTGTGTAGTCTGAGGCTGGTCGGCATTGTTGCAATAGTCGCTATTGTAGTGTTGGGCAGTTGGCTGTTAACAGTGCGTAGCGTTGCGCAGTTGGAGGTGAGCCGCCAACAGTGGTGGATGTGGGGAAGTGAGATGGCGGATTTTTGAAAGCGGATGATCTGGACGTGTGTCCATCAGAGACAGTACATTTGTAAGGCTGGATGTCATGAACTGATATATATAATATGACTTTTGAACAATATTAAGGTAAATACATTGTTTGTTCTCTATCAAAATCTGTCTTTTGCTAACTGTGCCTGTCAGTAGCTAGTGCCTTCAGTAGTTTGAATCTTTTATTTAGCTGGCAGTAGTGGCGCTCGCTGTATTGCAGTAGTTCGAGTAACGAAGATTTTTGTGAAGTAAGTGATTTGTGAAACGTATAGGTTAATGTTAGTCAGGGCCATTCTTTTGTAGGGATTTTTGAAATTCAGATTGCGTTGCACTAAGAATATTGCGTGTCAGTTTAAGCACAGTCACGTATAATTGTTCAAAGGGGACGTTTCAGTGTGTGATGTCCTTAGGTTGGTTAGGTGTAAGTAGTTCTAAGTTCTAGGGGACTGATGACCTCAGAAGTTGAGTCCCATAGTGCTCAGAGCCATTTGAACCATTTGTTATACTCTTGTTGATACACTTTGTGCTCTCCTTTTATTGTTACAGTAACTTGTATTTAAAGTCTCAAGATGTTTTCAAGCTGACATTTAATGTGAGATAATTTGAAATTTAAGATAACTTGTTAATGTTTTGTTTATTGGATTTGAGCGCAAGCAATATTTCTTACATTTAAGCCGATGCTCTCTCATTAGCTGGGTTGTATAAAAAGTAAATAATAGGGGCAAGTATTTATGTCCCCACAACCGCTGGTCACTTACCACACGAAACGATTCCTGCACCAAACAATTAGGCTCCGACAATCCTACCCAAACTAGCAAATTTCTAATGCGTTATTGCCCAGCATGATGTCTGCTAGTGCAGCCCCTGGCGTAGTCTGACGTCATTACAATGGTCCTGCCACAGGAGGGTGCGTCGGCAGGCACGTTTGCGTCAGTGCTCTCGGTGCTTAGGCTTAGTCCCACAAATCTGCATGCCCCAGTTGACTGCTTTCGTGATGGCATGTAGGCGGTGGAGCCACACAGGACAGCCCAGGAGGTGGTCTCATCACAAGGCAGTCTCAGCATACAGCCAGTAAGGCAGTACTTGTAGTGCCCGTGAATGGCTGCAAACGTGCGCTGCTCTCAAGTTAAATATCTTGCATATGGGCAAATCAGTTCTCCTTTCACAGAAGACCAGTCCGGCCTCATCTCTGCGCAGTCACAGGTCTGACAGGCAGGAATGCACCTCAAAGAGTTGAACTTCCGTCCACAGCTGGATGGCTGCAGACTCTTAACAGGAGGCTCCAAGCTGGCAGTGGCTGATCCTGCAACTACAGAGCCGGCCTTCCACCGGTACTGGTGATACAGTTGGAGTGGCCCGGCCCTGAAAGTGGCAGGAAGGCGAGGATTTTATAGCAGTTAATGACATGATGCCCCCATATTAGTGATGAATGTGCTTCCATTGACTAAGCCTCTCAGCTCTCTTTGCTGGCCTAATATTTAGTTTCAGAACTTCAGAGTGCTTTTTATGGAAAGTTTGCAGCCTGAAAGGCGCTCTTGTGCCGTCTCTAGATGCATTTACTACATATTGCTGAGAACATACCGTTGTCTGCTTGTCGTCAGGGCGCTGAATCAGGTGTTCCTTATGCTGTCCCTCCCACAGTCTGAGGCAATGAACTCCCTCCTTGTTTGTACTTCGTCTCTTCTGTGTTGATACTGGTTACACCATCGTTGGTTACTCGACGGGCATACTCCACTTAGCGTTGTCCCAAGTGGTTTCAATAAAAATTTATTCATCACTTAATTACTCTTCTGCTCTCTTCAGTTCTTGTCGGTATGATGTAGTCCTCTCTTCATAATGGGTCCATTTCCTTTTTCTCGGACTGCTGCACTGTTATAGCTTCTGTACAATTTTGTATCCCATAAACACACATTCTACAACGTATTTCTAAATTCTGTGCCATTATTTCCGACCGGCAGCCCTTTTATTGAAACAGGTTTTCACCGCCTTCCTTGCGCTGGAGACCTTTTCATAAGTTCTAAATGCTTATGTTATTAAGTCGCTCTTCTAACAGTAAGAGCTTTTATAATTGTTTCATGTCGGTCCACCCACCAGTTTCTGTACATATTTCTTATTTTCAGCCAGAAGTATTGTATCGTCCTTCTTGGCTGTTCTCAGTTTCTTCATCTTACATCACATGGTATACTACATAAATTTGTCTTAATTTTTTTCATCCGTTTCTCCAGTCACTGGTTTATAGAAGTACAATGACACCGTGAAGGCATAAAGGGATTTTGGATTTTAATTTATTTCTTCCGTTAGCAATTGCACGATCTAGATAGTGGAAGATGGGGAAGTTCATGCACCTAAGGTAATCTGTTATTAATCATAAGATTGTATTCATAAAATCATGGACATTGTTTCTCAGCTTTTATCCATGTGTCAGTAACTCAATACTAATATAATTTTTGGATGACTAATTTTTGTATGACATCGTATCTACCCTAATTTCGCAACCAGGCCACCCCCATCCCCCACCCCCACCCCCCACCCAACAGTAAGGGAAAATTATGCATCAAGTAGGGTGAAATGATGCATTTCAAGATGTTTAAGGTTCTCATTTATGTAGTTCTTTCCACCCCTGTTCTGAATGGTTATACGAACTTCAGCTGCTCACTATGAAATGACAACTAAAACACCTGCAGTAGTCACTTTTGCATTTATTTACGTAACCAGTTTCGGTGTTCTATTACGCCATCTTCAGTCCCCTTGACCAACTTGAATTGGGAGGAATCCAGCATCTTGTGTAGTCACAACAGGAGCCAGTATTATATAACCGCTGTTTAGTTCTCTTGTTTACAAGACACTATCCCTCCGTTCATCAACCTTCGGTTACGTAAATAAATTAAATGAAAAAGTGACGTCTGCAGGTGTTTTAATATTTATTCCACGGTTATTTGTTCTTTCATGTAGACATCAAAATATTGCAAGTTGAAAAAATACAACATTCACTGCTATGTCCCTACATGCAGACGAACACTGATGAGCCAAAACGTTATACTGTCGTCCATGGCGATAATACGGCCTGGTGGTTATACTGGGAAGAAATTTGTTAAGGGGAGTATCGCATACAAGCGAGGTAGAGACGAAAGGGAATCCATTATTGCGAAGATACGCACCACAAATGGGAGAAATAAACTGACAAAAGCGAAAATGACGAAGGACAGTTTGTTATGGCCTGGTGTCTGGACGCGAGCATCTCGGAAACGGCGAAGATGTTCGCCTGTCCGTGTGCTGCGGTCCTGAGCATCTGCGGTAAGTGGTTGGAGAAATGTGAAGCTACGAAAAGGCGACAAGGTGCAAGACGTCGAAGCCTCATAGCAGGCGTCCGAGGCCTGAGACGTGCCCGCAATGTGAAGTAGGATAGGAGGTGATAGGGGCACAAAGTGCAGTTTACAAAGTTTCCACAGTTTGAGTAGATTGGATTGGATTGTTTGGGGGAAGAGACCAAACAGCGAGGTCATCGGTCTCATCGGATTAGGGAAGGATGGGGAAGGAAGTCGGCCGTGCCCTTTCAAAGGAACCATCCCAGCATTTGCCTGGAGCGATTTAGGGAAATCACGGAAAACCTAAATCAGGATGGCCGGACGCGGGATTGAACCGTCGTCCTCCCGAATACGAGTCCAGTGTGCTACCACTGCGCCACCTCGCTCGGTCAAAGTGCAGTATAAAATGCATATTTAAACCATGAGCTGTTTTTATTTTAAATCCAAATTCTACCGGTTTCGATCTTCGACCAACTCCACGGATGAAGGGTTAAAATTATTTAAGCCTCCATATTGCGTTAGTCATTACTTAAAATGTATAGTGCGTTTCAGGAATATAAATATATAACACATGACTTTAAAAGCAAACATCCAAGTACAAATTGTGTGCAGAGCAATAGTTGTTCATGTTAAAAATGTCGAGAACATCGACAGCTGTAATTTCTTCTCAAATGTATTGGTTATCGCTTACAGCGTTACAATACGCCATCATCAAGCCATTAAACAACAAAATTAACAGCGGTACGTATCAGGCAAGTTACCATATGCAATAGAAGCCTCAGATTATTACTAGTAAATCAACGCATATAATGGCATAATATAAAAATAAAATCGCCGTATGATTGGAAACATGCTATCTAAGTTGGCATGGCTATATGACATGGTTATATGACTCATGTGGGCATTAACAGGTTCTTTTACTGTGCAATCCGTATGCATTCAACTTTTCTTCAGCTGTAGAATGGCTGAATAAGCATGTGTTCCTTGTCACTTACTCTATGTAACGGGGTACATGGTGCTCCATTCTAAATATTAGCTTGCAATAATACACTCTTCTATGTCAGCTGGCCTACATCAGTATCTTTATTACACGTCCGAGTTGTTCTGGGATGGTATTGACGTAGCTCACTCGTTTTTAACTACGGTGTCGTCCACTGATTTTCCTTTACAGTTTTTTTATCGCCTGTCGTGTGACACTGGCAGTCTACATTGATACTAGTAGTAACATACATAGCCCTGACAAGACTTCCACTCTCGTCTTTGACACTGTCCCTGTTTTACCGTGGGTCTGAAGCATACTGGGTAGATAGTATGTTTGCAGTCATATGGCGATTTTAGTTTGATATTACATCGTTTAATGCGTTGGTTTGCTAGTAACAAGCTCGGGCTTCTTTACGTATGGTAACTTACTTGATAAATACTTTCATTGATATATTATGAACTTATATCCATGTTTGGTAACTCCCTGTTTGTTAGTTCTTATTCATATCGTCTTTTAACACAAGAAACATAGCTTGGGAAATATGTGGACGTGGAGACCTTTATTTTCAGACTTGCTCAGGTAAGAGCATTAAAGACAAATATGTTTTCGTGCAACTGCTGTTTGTACATTTGTGTCATGTAATTCGTGACAATAATACGGCTGGTAATTTTGTTCTTTTAAGAGCCTGATGATGGGGTATTGTAACTCTGAAACCGGTAGCCAATAAATTGGAGATGAAATTAGAGCTGACGGTTTTCTTGACATTTTTAGCATATTATTGGCTGCTGTTTCACCGTTCAGTAAAGGACGAATTGATAACCTGAGTGAAAAATTTTCATTTATATCCTATTCTCCTCAACGTGCATTTTTAAAAAGTGGATACCTGAAAACTTCATAAAATGTAGTAATAAAAGCAAACAGATGTGTTTAGGGGTAGGAAGTGTATGTATTGTTGCCTCTTTGCGCGGCAACGCCACGCCTCAGCACAGTGGAGAGCTGTGGTGATGACGTAGTGGGACGCCGGCCGAGCCGCCTGTTGCGGAGCTGCCCCTGGCCCACGGCTTGGACTTCTGCCACGGAGGTTGCGACCCCGTGTCCTTTCGGCCGCAGACCACCGTGCTCTATCGCGGCGCCAATAACTTCACGGCTTGCCGCCTGTTCTGTTTCTCGTTGTCAGGCAGCTACTGTTAGGCAACATCCGGAATCAGTATTCCATACTGATCCATTCAACCGTCTCAGCGCAAAGACACTAACTGCAGTCTACATCTATACTTCGCAGTCACTTCCCCCTTCTCCTGTTCCAGTCGCATGTTACGAGGAAAAACGATTGCTGGTAAGCCTCGAGTAGGCTCTAATCTTTCTAATTTTATCTTCATGGTCTTTTTCCAAGATATACGTAGGACGAAGCAATGTACTCATTGACTCTTCCAGGAACGTACGCTCTCGGAACTTTAACCGTAAATCACACCGTAAGGCAGAGTGCCTCTCTTGCCGCTTCTGGCACTGGCATTTCCGTGATGCTTTCGCGCTTACTGACTGAACCTACTTCCTCTATCAGTCCTATCTGGTACGGATCCCACACTGACGAGCAGTATTTAAGTACTGGTCGAACGAGTGTTTTGTAAGCACTTCCTTTGTTGGTGGACTACAATTCCTGAGGATTCTTTCAGTGAATCTGTTTGGCATCTCCCTAACTTGCGAATAATTTTATGTACTCGCTCTAATTCATCTCGCTCTGTGCGCATGCTCTTAGTTATTTTACGAATCTAACTGCTTCCGATAATTTTTCTGCACATATGTACCCATACAATAAAGGTTATTGTTCCTATGTATTCGCAATAAATTATATTTGCTTATGTTGACTGTCAGTTGCCACTTCCTGCACCAAGCATCTACCCCCTGCATTTCGCTACTGCTATCTACACTAATGGCCATTAAAATTGCTACACCACGAAGATGACGTACTACAGACGCGAAATTTAACCGACAGGAAGAAGATGCTGCGATATGCAAATTATTAGCTTTTCAGAGCATTCACACAAGGTTGGCGCCGGTGGCGAGACCTACATCGTGCTGACATGAGGAAAGTTTCCAATCGATTTCTCATACACAAACAGCAGTTGACCTGCGTTGCCTGTGAAACGTTGTTGTGCTGCCTCGTCTAAGGAGAAGAAATGCGTGCCATCACGTTTCCGACTTTGATAAAGGTCGGATTGTAGCCTATCGCGAATGCGGTTTATCGTAGCGCGACATTGCTGCTCGCGTTGGTCGAGATCCAATGACTGTTAGCAGAATATGGAATCGGTGGGTTCAGGAGGGTAATCCGGAACGCCGTGCTAGATCCCAACGGCCTCGATGACAGGCATCTTATCCGCTTGGCTGTAACGGATCGTGCAACCACGTCTCAATCCCTGAGTCAACAAATGGGGACGTTTGCAAGACAACAACCATCTGCACGAACAGTTCGACGACGTTTGCAGCAGCATGCACTATCAGCTCGAAGACCATTGCTGCGGTTACCCTTGACGATGCATTACAGACAGGAGCGCCTGCGATGGTGTACTCAATGACGAACCTGGGTGCACGAATGGCAAAACGTCATTTTTTCGGATGTATCCAGGTTCAGTTTACAGCATCATGATGGTCGCAACCGTGTTTAGCTACATCGCGGTGAACGCACATTGGAAGCGTGTATTCGTCATCCCCATACTGACGTATCACCCGGCGTGATGGTATGGGGTGCCATTGGTTACACGTCTCGGTCTCCTCTTGTTCGCATTGACGGCACCTTGAACTGTGGACGTTACATTTCAGATGTGTCACGACCCGTGGCTCTATCCTTCATTCGATCCCTGCGAAACCCTACACCTCAGCAGGATAATGCACGACCGCATGTTGCAGGTCCTGTACGGGCCTTTCTGGATACAGAATATGTTCGACTGCTGCCCTAGCCAGCACATTCTCCAGATCTCTCACCAACTGAAAACGTCTGGTCAATGGTGCCCGAGTAACTGTCTCGTCTCAGTATGCCAGTCACTACTCTTGATGAACTGTTGTATCGTGTTGAAGTTGCATGGGCAGCTGTACCTGTACACGACATCCAAGCTCTGTTTGACTCAATGCCCAGGCGTATCAAGGCCGTTATTACGGCCGGAAGTGGTTGTTCTGGGTACTGATTTCTCAGGATCTGTGCATCCAAATTGTGTGTAAATGTAATCACATGTCAGTTCTAGTATAATATATTTGTCCAATGAATACCCGTTTATCATCTGCATTTCTTCTTGGTGTAGCTATTTTAATGGCCAGTAGTGTAGCTTCGAATTTTTCTTTATACAACAGTATCACCCGCGAAAGCCTCATGAAACTTCCAATGCTACCAGGACACTTATATGCAGCGTGATTCAGCTCGCCCTCCTTCTGTCGTTTTATACAACCCGCAATATTATTTATGGCCTTCATAAACCACGCGCGAGATGCTCGTATTTTATCGCTCGCCACGCGGAAATCACTGGACGCTACGGATTTCGAACTTTTCAAGAAAAACTTACAGAAGTGACCTCTAAACTTGGTTTCACTCAAAGCTTATCCCTCATTAGTCAGGATTTCTAGTACGTTGTTCGGAGCACTCCTTCCTACCAGTGAACTAAAATTTCCAACTACACGAACTATTCTCGATACTCGACGCTCTTTGGTCGCTATTCATTTGGCTATTAAGCCACGAACATAGTCGGCTACTTCGCCGACAAATATCAATTTAAACGTGCCCGTGAGAGTAATGAACGAAGAACGACTTCTGTAAACGTCACACTAAAACTAATTACGTTGACAATTCGATCCAAACTTAACCCATAGCAGCAGAGTAATTTTATTGTCAGAAGGTCTGACGAATACAACGATTTAATTTTTATTTCAAGCTGTTAAACTTGGAACTTCCCCTTTGAATGTAAAGAATGACAGTGCTGCAGAAACTCTTATGTTACTCGATTTTCAAACATCTGAGAAAAACTAAACGTACTGAAACTGTTTGCTCTTTACTTATTCTGATCATCACTAAACTGACACACAATATTTTAGCACAACGCAATCTGACTTTCAGTAATCCCTACAAAAGAATAGCCCCGACTAACAATAACCTATACCATCATGAGTCACTTACCTCACAAAAATCTTCGTTACTCGAACTACTGCAATACAGCGAGCGCCAATACTGCCAGCCAAATAAAAGATTGTAACTACTGAAGGCACTAACTACTGATCGGAATACAGTTAGCAAATGAAAAATTTTGATACAGAGCAAACAATGTATTTACCTTCGTGACATCCAGTTTGACAAATTTCCTTTTTCTCACGGACACACGCCCAGATCGTCCGCTGATATTAACATCTCAAAACTCTGGCATCTCTCTCCCCACATCCATCACTGCCTGCGGCTCACCTCCAACTGCCCAACGCTACGGGCTGTTCACATCCAACTGCCCAACATTACACTAGCGAATAATCCAACAATAAGTCCAACCAGCCACAGACTGCACACAGCGCAGTCAGCGATTTTAACACAGAGCGCTACATGGCGTCACCAACATAAAAACCTAAACAGCCTACCTACAAACTACACAAAATGGTTAGTCACAGTTTACAGAAATGTCAATTTTACAATTTGTTAGTGCTCGACTAAGCCGGTGGCGTAATAAGGCTAGTCACTGAAGAGCACGTGGCAAGAGGGACTGCTGTGAACAATATACCAGAAATCCTGGCCGGTGTGGGTTGTTCGTGGGAGTGGCGGTGCGTCTGAATGTCACTTTTTTACGTTTATCTTCAATAATTTGAAAACTACGACCTCTAGCGAAAACGTATCCTGGTACAAAAGTTAACTAATTTAAATTTTCTACAAAAAGCTCCTGTTCATTCCTTTCTGTAGAGCTAGCTGGATTTCATACGACAGTTTTTTGGCGAAAACCATGTTAATTACTACGGAGGAGATTTTCCATCTCCAGAAATGTCATAATACGTGAGCATAAAGTAATTTCCAAAATTCTGCAGCAGGCCGACATCAGAGATAAAGGCCTACAGTTTTGTGCGACTGTTCGATGACCTTTCTTGAAAACAGGAGTGACCTGTGCTTTTTTTTCAGTCAATAGGGATGCTTCGCTCGTCTAGAGATCTATTTTCCACTGCTGCTAGAAGAGGGGCAATTTCTTTCGCATTGGTATCCCGTCAGGCACTGTGGCCTTTCCTCTGTTGAGCGATTGTTTTTCTATCCCTTCACCACTTATTTTAAAACCTGTTATTTTATCGTTCCTACCACGATTTAGAAGAGGAAGTACAGTGCCAGCTTCATCTGTAAAACAGTTTTGGGAAAACACGTTTAGTAGTACGGACTTTCCTATGCCATCCTCTGTATCAATTCCAACGGTCACAAATGTCTAGACAGATCGATCCGTTCATTGATTTAACATGAGACCAAAACTTATCAGAGAGAGTCCCTTTAGTCAGCCATAGTGCCTGTAGTGTCAGTGTCGTCGTAACTGTCGTCTGCTTCACGTCTGCTGTGCAGCGAGCTACCTTAATTTAAGTATTAACTGTGTTTTTCTTACTTGTCACTTCTTCTTCCGTGTGTTTTTGCTTCTAGGAAGCTTTAATTGTCGAGTGCTAGTAATAGTGTTCCATAGATTTCGTGTTTGTTTTGAATACAGTCAGAGAGACTCCCTACAATCAGCCATAGTGCCAGTAGTGCTAGTGTTTGTTTTCAATACAGTCCAGAGACAGGTAGTGCTATTTTCATTGTTTTTCACAAGAAGTGGCTAGCAACCACAGTTTAGTGAACAATCAGCCGCATTCAGTGAATTAGCAGTCTAGTTAAAAGCTGATTAACTCTCTACAGTAAATTGATTTTTTTAGAATGGATAGGATGTGTGACTGCTGTGTACGGGCGCAGGAGGAGCTAGCCACTGTTCGCGAACAGCTGAACGTGTTGATGGCCGCAGTCAGCCGTCTTCAGGCTGCTGCCTCGGAGTGTAGCGGCAGCGGGGAGTCTGGTGCGTCGCATGGTACACCCCAGGTGTTACATGCTTCACCCACTGTCCCTGCTCTCGACACATCTTCGCGGGTATCGGGCACGGTTGGGCCACCCTCTCCCCAAGGGGAGTGGCGGGTTCAGCGGCGTTCGCGGCGCACGAGGCGGAGGGTAAATGTGGAGGCTGGCCGTGTGGCATCGCCCGCTCTGCCTGTGATAGGACATGTGCCCGCTCCTTCAGCAAGGTCCGAGCAGGCACACGGGGGGAGGGGTTTATTAGTTATTGGGAGCTCCAACGTTAGGCGGGTGATGGAGCCCCTTAGGGAAATAGCGGAAAGGCCGGGGAAGAAGGCCAGTGTTCCCTCTGTTTGCTTGCCGGGGGGTCTCGTCCGAGATGTGTAGGAGGCCCTACCGGCGGCGATAGAGAACACTGGGTGTACCCGACTGCAAATTGTTGCTCATGTGGGCACCAATGACTCCTGCTGTCTGGGTTCAGAGGTCATCCTCAGTTCGTACAGGCGGTTGGCGGAATTGGTGAAGGCGGAAAGCCTCGCTCGCGGGGTGGAATCAGAGCTAACTATTTGTAGTATCGTTCCCAGAACCGATCGTGGTCCTCTGGTTTGGAGCCGAGTGGAAGGCTTAAACCAGAGGCTCAGACGATTCTGCGGAGATGTGGGGCGCAAATTTCTCGATCTCCGCTATCGGGTGGAGAAATGTAGGGTCCCCCTGAATAGGTCAGGCGTGCACTACACGCCGGATGCGGTTACAAGCATAGCGGAGTACGTGTGGAGCGTACATGGGGTTTTTTTAGGTTAGAGAATTCCCTCCCTAGGCCCGACAAGACGCCTCCTGAGACGCGGCAAGGTAGGAGTAGGCAAAATGCAACAGGGAATAACAATATTAATGTGCTAATAGTAAACTGCAGGAGCGTCTATAGAAAGGTCCCAGAACTGCTCTCATTAATAAACGGTCACACCTCCCATATAGTACTAGGGACAGAAAGTTGGCTGAAACCAGACGTAAACAGTAATGAAATCCTAAACTCAGATTGGAATGTATATCGCAGAGACAGGCTGGACAGTGAAGGGGGAGGTGTGTTTATAGTGATAAGAAGTGCAATAGTATCGAAGGAAATTGACGGAGATCCGAAATGTGAAATAATTTGGGTGAAGGTCACGGTTAAAGCAGGCTCAGACATGGTAATTGGATGTCTCTATTGGCTCCCTGGCTCAGCAGCTGTAGTGGCTGAGCACCTGAAGGATAATTTGGAAAATATTTCGAGTTGATTTCCCCACCATGTTATAGTTATGGGTGGAGATTTTAATTTGCCGGATATAGACTGGGATATTCAAACGTTCATAACGGGTGACAGGGACAAAGATTCCAGTGAAATTTTTTTAAGTGCTTTAACTGAAAACTACCTTGAGCAGTTAAACAGAGAACCGACTCGTGGCGATAACATATTAGACCTTCTGGTGACAAACAGACCCGAACTATTTGAAACAGTTAACGCAGAACAGGGAATCAGCGATCATAAAGCGATTACTGCATCGATGATTTCAGCCGTAAATAGAAATATTAAAAAAGGTAGGAAGATTTTTCTGTTTAGCAAAAGTGACAAAAAGCAGATTTCAGATTACCTGTTGGCTCAACACAAAAGTTTTGTCTCAAGTACAGATAGTGTTGAGGATCAGTGGTACAACAACCGAGTTAGAAAACTGCTACGGAAGCAAAGGGAACTTCACAGCAAACATAAACACAGCCAAAGCCTTGCAGACAAACAAAAATTACGCGAAGCGAAATGTAGAGTGAGGAGGGCTATGCGAGAGGCGTTCAATGAATTCGAAATAAAATTCTATGTACTGACTTGGCAGAAAATCCTAAGAAATTTTGGTCTTATGTCAAAGCGGTAGGTGGATCAAAACAAAATGTCCAGACACTCTGTGACCAAAATGGTACTGAAACAGAGGATGATAGACTAAAGGCCGAAATACTAAATGTCTTTTTCAAAAGCTGTTTCACAGAGGAAGACTGCACTGTAGTTCCTTCTCTAGATTGTCGCACAGATGACAAAATGGTAGATATCGAAATAGACGACAGAGGTATAGAGAAACAATTAAAATCGCTCAAAAGAGGAAAGGTCGCTGGACCTGATGGGATACCAACTGGCTCTGAGCACTATGGGACTTAACATCTATGGTCATCAGTCCCCTAGAACTTAGAACTACTTAAACCTAACTAACCTAAGGACATCACACACATCCATGCCCGAGGCAGGATTCGAACTTTCGACCGTAGCGGTCCCCTGGTTCCGGACTGAGCGCCTAGAACCGCTAGACCACCGCGGCCGGCGATGGGATACCAGTTCTATTTTACACAGAGTATGCGAAGGAACTTGCCCCCCTTCTTGCAGCGGTGTACCGTAGGTCTCTAGAAGAGCGTGGCGTTCCAAAGGATTGGAAAAGGGCACAGGTCATCCCCGTTTTCAAGAAGGGACGTCGAACAGATGTGCAGAACTATAGACCTATATCTCTAACGTCGATCAGTTGTAGAATTTTGGAACACGTAGTATGTTCGAGTATAATGACTTTTCTGGAGACTAGAAATCTACTCTGTAGGAATCAGCATGGGTTTCGAAAAAGACGGTCGTGTGAAACCCAGCTCGCGCTATTCGTCCACGAGACTCAGAGGGCCATAGACACGGGTTCGCAGGTAGATGCCGTGTTTCTTGACTTCCGCAAGGCGTTCGATACAGTTCCCCACAGTCGTTTAATGAACAAAGTAAGAGCATATGGATTATAAGACTAATTGTGCGATTGGATTGAAGAGTTCCTAGATAACAGAACGCAGCATGTCATTCTCAATGGAAAGAAGTCTTCCGAAGTAAGAGTAATTTCAGGTGTGCCGCAGGGAAGTGTCGTAGGACCGTTGCTATTCACAATATACATAAATGACCTTGTGGATGACATCGGAAGTTCAGTGAGGCTTTTTGCAGGTGATGCTGTGGTGTATCGAGAGGTTGTAACAATGGAAAATTGTACTGAAATGCAGGAGGATCTGCAGCGAATTGACGCATGGTGCAGGGAATGGCAATCCAATCTCAATGTAGACAAGTGTAATGTGCTGCGAATACATAGAAAGATAGATCCCTTATCATTTAGCTAAAAAATAGCAGGTCAGCAACTGGAAGCAGTTAATTCCATAAATTATCTGGGAGTACGCAGTAGGAGTGATTTAAAATGGAATGATCTTATAAAGTTGATCGTTGGTAAAGCAGATGCCAGACTGAGATTCATTGGAAGAATCCTAAGGAAATGCAATCCGAAAACAAAGGAATTAGGTTACAGTACGCTTGTTCGCCCACTGCTTGAATACTGCTCAGCAGTGTGGGATCCGTACCAGATAGGGTTGATAGAAGAGATAGAGAAGGTCCAACGGAGAGCAGCGCGCTTCGTTACAGGATCATTTAGTAATCGCGAAAGCGTTACGGAGATGATAGATAAATTCCAGTGGAAGACTCTGCAGGAGAGACGCTCAGTAGCTCGGTACGGGCTTTTGTTAGTTTCGAGAACATACCTTCACCGAAGAGTCAAGCAGTATATTGCTCCCTCCTACGTATATCTCGCGAAGAGACCATGAGGATAAAATCAGAGAGATTAGAGCCCACACAGAAGCATACCGACAATCCTTCTTTCCACGAACAATACGAGACTGGAATAGAAGGGAGAACCGATAGAGGTACTCAGGGTACCCTCCGCCACACACCGTCAGGTGGCTTGCGGAGTATGGATGTAGATGTAGATGTAGGAGTTTCTGTCAAGTTGGTAGATAGTTTCACTTTCTAATTCGTTGAACGCTTCATGCACAGCCCTCTTTATGCTGATTTTGGATTTTTAGTTCTGTGAGGCTTTGGCAAAATTAAATTTGCAGTAAATCTCACTTTGCTTTCGTACCAGCTTCTTAACAAGGCTGTCGAAGCACGGCAGGTCTTTTCCATTGTCACAACTTTGCTCGGTACACAACTGTCTAAAGCGTATTCTACGATGCTCTTTGTTTAACTCGTTCCCATTATTCTCAACGTTTCCAGTGCTGGAGATGAAATTTTCGTGTTGAACTGTCAGGTAATCTGAAATCTGTCCCTTGTTGCTCCTGCTAAACAGAAAGATGTTCCTATCTTTCTTCGTAATCCTATTTACATTCGTACTGAGCGACGCTATACCGGCCTTGTGACTGATTCCCTTTCCTACGTTAAGTCGAAAAGTTTGGATCTGTTTGTCACCAGCATGTGCAAGATGTTATCTTCATGAGTCGTTTCCCTGATTAACCGATCAACGTAACTTTCGGATAAAGCACCTAGAACCATCTTACTCCATTATCTGTCCCTGCTACCCGCCCTAACCACTTGAGTCTCCCAGTCTATAAGTGATAATTTGAAATTTCCGTCTGAAGCTATAACATGACCAGGAAATTTACGCGAAATATTTTCAGATTTCCCTCAGAAGTTCCACCGCTACTGCTGCTGAGGCTGAGGGGAGGGGGGAGGGAGGGTTATCTATGAAAGGATCCGATGACCATGTTTGATCCACTTTCATCCAAATTATTCCGCATACTGAGTCTGTTCTAAACTCATCAGATATTATCGTATGTTTCATTTCTATAAACACACTTTTACCACCGACGTTCAAACTATATTTGCGGTACACATTCCAATTCCACTAGGAATTTCGAATTTCATTGCTCTTGACACCTGGTTTCAGACAGCTTTCTGTCCCTAGTATCACGGTGTCAACCGATGATCTTGTTCAGAGAGTAGACTAGGCGATTCGAGAAAATCCTCAGTTCACAACTTCTAAATTGAACGATTCGTTTCCAGATAGTTCAGAGTCAGCTCTCCGTACGGTCATCAGACAGACCGCAAAGTCTGTGTGAGATGGATTGCCAAGATTGCCAAGATCACAAAACACAGAGAATGCACGCCACCTTAACATTTCTCCAGCGCTACCTATATGGAGTAGACTTTTTTTAACAAAATTGTTACAGGGGACGAGATACGGGTCATTTCGAAATTGAAACGAACGATAAAACAGAGAATGCATTCTCATTGCTACATGCGAACTTTCTCCACCAGGAAGTGTACGACCACTGTGACCTGGCACCCAAAAGGGCTTTTGTTACTGGAGTTCATGGACCATTCGACGACCATCACAGCGGCCTCAAATAGCATGACTATTGAACGTCCACGAAGGGCAGTTTAGAACAAGCGAAGCAGAATATTGTTCTCAGGAGTTCTCCTTCTTCATGTCAATTCTCGGCTGCACACTTAAGCTGCAACAAAGATACTCCTGCAGTGTTTTCAGTGGTAAGTGTCTGATCACCCATCGTACAGCCCGAACTTGGTACCATGTGACTTAAATCATTTTTCTCACTTTGTCACGGACAATGAGCTGCAGACCAGCGTAGAAGGTTCGTTAAAAGTACTGCCGGCTACCTTCTATGACGAGGGTATTGCACAGTTGCTATCACGCCAATACTAATGTCTTTGTCGGAGCGGCGATTATGTGGAGGAGTAGCTGGAAGGTATTGCTAAATGTAGCAAATAAAAAATTTTGGTTTTCACTGTGGTTTCCATTTCGCGACCGATCGGACCTTGAAAAAATACGAATATGAAATGGCAGTGCCTGTGTTATTAAGAAGTATCACGCATGGCTCCTTCGGACATGCAACAGTTGTGAATATGGAGCACCTTCCGCTGTATATTAGATTTATGAGAGTGAAAATTTGTGCCGGACAGGAACTCTCACCAGAATTTCCCGCTTGCGGCGAGCGGTCGCCTTAACAGCTTCGATAACTTCGGCTATCCGTGCACGAATAACAGCCAGACCCAGATGTCCATATTTCGTAGCGTATATTCCCTCCCAGGAAGGAAATTTTTGTTGAGAGTCAAGGGCATTGTATTGGCGAAATACGAAATACTAGTGTCTGTGTTATTAAGAAGTACGATACAGTGCTCCTTCCGGCATGCATGCATGCAAGCATGTGAAATACGAGTGCAGGTTGTGACACAAGGGCGACAACATATGGATGTTCATATGGATGTTAGAGTCTGGCGCAGATAACTGAAGCGGTTAAGGCGACCGCTCGTGTAAAGTTGTAAATGGAGGCACAAATTTTCATTATCCTCATTTTAATACGCAGCCGAAGGTGGTTCATATTCGCAAATGCGAATACATTTCGTGTACTGAAAAAAATAGTTTTCGTGTAAACAGCTGCTCAAAGATCGTGCACCGAAGCGGAGGATGCTGAAGTAGACCACCGCTCAGGGATTGGGCCTTACGCTTCTTGCGACTGGCAACTGTTGCCTACAAGCCAGTAAGAGGGGCAATGTATGATTGTGGGACATATGATTACCGTGTCTCCCAGTTCCTCCCCTCATTATTACCAGTAGATGAACCCGAGTGGTGCCGGCGGCACTTCATTCAAGCAGCTCTTTATCTGACCTCACGAGGCTGAACGGTCCCCGTTCCAGACGGTCCTATCTCAAAAAAAAACCTGAAGAACTACTGGGAATGGAACCTGGATCCTTCTGTACCAAAGATGGCGACGCTAACATTTTTTTCCTTCTTCTTTCGTTCTATTTATCTTTTTTCCGATTTCTCGTCTGCGGCCGTCACATGATACCTCTCAAACACCATAGATGAAAATTTCACTGTTTTCGTTATTACAGAGGGTGGGCAGCCCACTGACCGAAAACCGTGGACTACCGTGCCGTCTCAGCTACGGATGCGGCCTATTGAGAAGGCTGAAACATTAAATTCCATGTTTTGAAGTATTTTGATTGCTCGAATGTTTAACTCTGTATGGTGAATGCGAAATAACTTCATAGTTAATAACAATCTAACAGCATTTTATGGTAGATCTCTACAACAAAGCATTCAAACAGATTACGAAGAGATTTAGGCCATTACCGTTTTCAAGAAAGGATTAAGACAGATCTGCATGACTATAATCCTGTATCGCTGAGTCTGATCTGCTGTAGAATTATGGAACAGTGTTGCTTTATGACCTCCTTGGAGACTGAAAATCTCGACTGCAGAAATGAACGTGGATTTGACGAACACCGATCTTGTGAACCTCGGCTCTCTCTCTTCGTTCTCAGTATCCGCAGGACAGTAGACATAACAGTGTCCAGGCCTCTGGCAAGGTTCTCGGCTTCCCTGAAAACTGAAATTACTGCTTCGCAATATCATCTAGTGAATAAAGTAGCCTACAGAATATCTAGTCACGTTTGTCGCTCTGGATACCACACTTCCTAGTAGAAAGAGCTCAGTACCTCGTTCTTAAGGTGGACACTGTCCGCCGCCGGTAGCTGCGTGGTCAGTCAGCACCACAGAATGTCAATCCAAAGGGCCCGGGTTCGATTCCCGGCTGAGTCGGAGATTTTCTCCGTTCAGGAACTGGGTGTTGTGTTTTCCTAATCATCATCATTTCATCCCCATAGACGCGTAAGTCACCGAGGTGGCGTCAAATCGAAAGACTTGCACCCCGCGAACGGTCTACCCGACGGATGGCCCTAGTCGCACGACATTTACATTTAATGTGGAAGCTTCCAAATATGAGTGTACCCCAAGAGAATGTTAAAGGGCCGTCACTATTCAGAATAGTGACGGTCCTATATACATTATCCCGTCGATAACCACGAAAAGTGAAGCTGTTCGAGCCGGCCGGTGTGGCCTAGCGGTTCTAGGCGCCTCAGTCTGGAACCGCGCGACCGCTACGGTCGCAGGCTCGAATCCTGCCTCGGGCATGGATGTGTGTGATGTCCTTAGGTTAGTTAGGTTTAAGTAGTTCTAAGTTCTAGGGGACAGATGAACTCAGCAGTTAAGTCCCATAGTGCTCAGAGCCATTTTTTTTAAACTGTTCGCAGATTATGATGATAAACATGTCGCCTTGTAGTGATTCAAATGGTTCAAATGGCTCTGAGCACTATGGGACTTAACATCTATGGTCATCAGTCCCCTAGAACTTAGAACTACTTAAACCTAACTAACCTAAGGACAGTACACAACACCCAGCCATGACGAGGCAGAGAAAATCCCTCACCCCGCCGGGAATCGAACCCGGGAACCCGCATTGTAGTGATATGTAGGAAGACTGACGTAGTATCAGCGCCTCGTGCAGAGGCTAGTGTGTGTGTGTGTGTGTGTGTGTGTGTGTGTGTGTGTGTGTGGAGGAAAAGGGGGGGGGGGTTGTAGGAGGATACCAAGGCTTGAATACTATAGCTAGAATACACTACTGTGGAGTGCTGCTTCAACTCAGTCTACGGACTGAAGACCATAGCAGCAGTAGCAATAGGAAAGAGAGATGACAGACTATGATTCATTGAAATAATGGTAAGGTATTAAGATTCACTCACAAACAAATGCTCTTCCAACTCCAGTGGCACGCTCTGATAGAGAGGCGTTGTGTATCACGGATGATTTTATTGATAAAATTCCGAAATCCTAGTTTCCAGGAAGAGTCCAACAGCATATTAATTCTTCCCACATACATCTCGATAAATGACCATGACTGTAAAATAAGGGAAATCAAGAAATTGGATCTCAGTAGAAGGCTTACCGATGGTTGCTGTTCACTTGCGCCATTCGCAAATGAAATAAAAATTAGGAAAATTACAATGGTACGCAAAGTATGATGTGCCACACCGAATGTTGTATTTCGTATTGTCGATATCAATAGGATGAAGCGTATTTAGACCACAGAATATGTCCAATGTAGCAAACATGGAGTATCATGAACGCGTCCATATGCACTTCAAAATTAAGTATGTCAAATGTCATTCCTTACAATAATTCTTGTTTTTTGCAAGGTCTATAGAATTTGTATTTCTTGGAAATTTCTGTTGACGCCATACTCTGGTGCACAGATTTTTCAGATAGCAAAAGTAGCTGATTTCGTGGAACAAGGATCGTGAAACATGTAAAAGTAAGAGAACAGAAAGAAAATATCCTCCGCTCCGTTCGTGGCTTTCAACTCGCGTTGAGGTGTTTCGAAGCATTTATATTCTGGACAAGGGATTCATGAAGCTTGTAAAGCTTGTAACCTGAACAACTTGGGGAGGTGGGATAATCTACCAGGCTTTATAGCTGGCAACCCACATTACTTATCTAAGCGCTACGCCGCATGCAATGTCGGCTGCCAGCCACGCAACAACGTCCCCGGGCTTCGCATGTTAGACAGAGGCAGTACAATTTTTACCATAATCTGCGCGCTAATAGCCGACATTCTCTTACCGTCGGTTAATAAATGAGAAAATGATATCACTCAAAGTTTATAAGTGTGGAAAACTCTTATCCACAACGGAATATAGGTTTTATGTCCCTTTACTTAACCAGAGAACGAACGTGGCAAGTACCTCGTCTTTGTTATCATCTAAAAGCAAATGTGTCGAAGGCGTAATGGCATGGTCGTCATCCGTTTACGCTACACACTGAGGTGACAAGTCATAGCATAGCGATATTCATATATACAAACGGCGGTAGTACCGCATACACAAGTTATAAAAGGGGGCATTGGCTGAGCTGGCGTTTGTACTCAGGTGACTCATGTGAAAAGATTTCGAGCTTGATTGTGGCCGCGCGACTGGATTTAGCAAACTTTGAACGCGGAATGGCAGTTGCGACTAGACACTTAGACGCTCCATTTCGGAAAACGTTAGGGAATTCAACATTCCGAGATCCACGGTGCCAACAGTGTGTCGAGAGTATCAAATGTCAGGCATTACCTCACACCACGGACAACACAGTGGCCGACGGCCTTCGCTTAAAGACCGTGAGCAGCGGCGTTTCCGTAGAGTTATCATTGCTAACAGACGAGCAACATGGCGTGAAATAGCTGCAGAAATCAGTATACGACGTACGACGAATGTATCCTTCGGGACAGTGCGGTGAAATTTGGCGTTGACTGGCTGTGGCAGCAAACGAGTGCCTTTGCTAACAGCACGACATAGCCTGCAGCGTTTCTCCTAGGTTCGTGACTACATCGGTTGCATCCAAGACGACTGGAAAAGTGTGGCCTGGTCACATGACTCCCTATGTCAATTGGTGAGAGCTGATGGCGGGGTTCGAGTGTAGCGCAGATCCCATGAAGCAGTGGGCCCAGGTTTTCAACAAGGCACTGTGCAAGCTGGTGGTGGCTCCACAATGGTGTGGGACGTGTTTACATGCAATGGACTGGTTCCTCTGGTCCAATTGAACCTTTCATTGACTATAATATGTTCAGCTACCTGGAGACCAATTGCAATCATTCATGGACTTCAGGTTCCCAAACAACGACGGAATATTTATGGATGGCGATGTGCCATGTCACCAGGTCACAGCTGTTCGCCGGTTTGAAGAATATTCAGGACAATTCGAACGAATGATTTTTCCACCCATAGAACATTGCGCTGTTTCCAAGAAACGGATCATCAACCAGACACTTCACCTATTGATAGACCAGCTGTCGCCTGCTTCAAGGGGAAGAGTCAAAGAGTAGGCTTCAGTTTATTTGCAGTTCAGGCTTAAGATGACTAATGCTACCCTTTTGGGAAATAGCAGTAAGGAAAGAACACTACCTGCATTCAGCGTTGTATGCCTGGAGGCCTATTTCACCATCTTAAATGGGCTGTTTTCGTAGCCATTTTGCGAACAGGGTGCAGCCAGGTGCAATTTGAGAGACACGTCTGAACGAACGATGCCTTTCATGTTGTGCCCAGCGTCATTCTTGGATGATTACAGCGACTAGTAAAGAGCAAAGTTTTAAACACGGCTGCTTGGTTCAGTGACCGTTTCTAAATTAAAATTGAAACAAATGAGCCCTCGGTCACTATTATTTTTAGTCTTATTGACCAGGTTTCAACACTTCTAAGAGTGCCTTCATCAGAATTAAAGCAATTAAAATGGCCTATAACATAGTTATAAGCTCTGTCTGTTATTGTTAGTCAGTACTTACACATTTTTTATATAAAAATGTCTTTTCTTGTAAATTTGTAACTAGGTTATAGTGTTGAAACCTGGTCAATAAGGCTAAAAATAATAGTCACCGAGGGCCCATTTGTTTCAGTTTTAACTAGTAAAGGGGTTGGTGAGCACCATTCTTTCTCATGGAGTTACAAAGAATCTGCTCCAACATGGCCCCCAGAACTGATCAGGGACCTTTGCTTCAAAGCCGAGCAGGCTAGAATCAGATACAGAGATTCTCTGACAAGGTAGGCTGTGACGTCCTTGACTTACGCCATATATTTGAGAATAGTAGGTACCCTAAATGTGTCGCTGCACTTCAGAGGCTGCTAACCAGGTGGCTGTGTCCGAAACGCTCACAAGTGTTGCTTAGTACAACCGACTTTCCACCCAGTCCAGTTAATTACAGCTGTCGGAGATACAAAGTATCAGTGTAAGATGCCTCCCATAGTCCACAAATTGCCTCAGCATTCGCAACAAAATACTAAAGTTTGAAGCGTTCTTAAAAAGCAGGGGAGCTCACATAACACTGGGTACAGAAAGCTGGTTAAAAAATGGAAATGATAGCAGTGATTTTCTGATTAATACACTCCTGGAAATTGAAATAAGAACACCGTGAATTCATTGTCCCAGGAAGGGGAAACTTTATTGACACATTCCTGGGGTCAAATACATCACATGATCACACTGACAGAACCACAGGCACATAGACACAGGCAACAGAGCATGCACAATGTCGGCACTAGTACAGTGTATATCCACCTTTCGCAGCAATGCAGGTTGCTATTCTCCCATGGAGACGATCGTAGAGATGCTGGATGTAGTCCTGTGGAACGGCTTGCCATGCCATTTCCACCTGGCGCCTCAGTTGGACCAGCGTTCGTGCTGGACGTGCAGACCGCGTGAGACGACGCTTCATCCAGTCCCAAACATGCTCAATGGGGGACAGATCCGGAGATCTTGCTGGCCAGGGTAGTTGACTTACACCTTCTAGAGCACGTTGGGTGGCACGGGATACATGCGGACGTGCATTGTCCTGTTGGAACAGCAAGTTCCCTTGCCGGTCTAGGAATGGTAGAACGATGGGTTCGATGACGGTTTGGATGTACCGTGCACTATTCAGTGTCCCCTCGACGATCACCAGTGGTGTACGGCCAGTGTAGGAGATCGCTCCCCACACCATGATGCCGGGTGTTGGCCCTGTGTGCCTCGGTCGTATGCAGTCCTGATTGTGGCGCTCACCTGCACGTCGCCAAACACGCATACGACCATCATTGGCACCATGGCAGAAGCGACTCTCATCGCTGAAGACGACACGTCTCCATTCGTCCCTCCATTCACGCCTGTCGCGACACCACTGGAGGCGGGCTGCACGATGTTGGGGCGTGAGCGGAAGACGGCCTAACGGTGTGCGGGACCGTAGCCCAGCTTCATGGAGACGGTTGCGAATGGTCCTCGCCGATACCCCAGGAGCAACAGTGTCCCTAATTTGCTGGTAAGTGGCGGTGCGGTCCCCTACGGCAATGCGTAGGATCCTACGGTCTTGGCGTGCATCCGTGCGTCGCTGCGGTCCGGTCCCAGGTCGACGGGCACGTGCACCTTCCGCCGACCACTGGCGACAACATCGATGTACTGTGGAGACCTCACGCCCCACGTGTTGAGCGATTCGGCGGTACGTCCACCCGGCCTCCCGCATGCCCACTATACGCCCTCGCTCAAAGTCCGTCAACTGCACATACGGTTCACGTCCACGCTGTCGCGGCATGCTACCAGTGTTAAAGACTGCGATGGAGCTCCGTATGCCACGGCAAACTGGCTGACACTGACGGCGGCGGTGCACAGATGCTGCGCAGCTAGCGCCATTCGACGGCCAACACCGCGGTTCCTGGTGTGTCCGCTGTGCCGTGCGTGTGATCATTGCTTGTACAGCCCTCTCGCAGTGTCCGGAGCAAGTGTGGTGGGTCTGACACACCAGTGTCAATGTGTTCTTTTTTCCATTTCCAGGAGTGTATTTAAGTGTATATGGAAATGATATGCCAATGGTAAATGGAGGTGATGTGTTTGTTGCATTAGAAAAGAAGCTCAAATCTAGAGAGATAGCAATAGAAGCTGCATCCGAATTTGCTGGGCAAAATTCAAAAGTGGGAACCCTCCATAAGTCGCTCCCAGGGTGAACAAAAAGGTGAAAATAGATTTCTATTTTGGTCCACATGCCGACATTCAGTAGTTTACGAGAAAATGACGGCCAAAGTATCTTCTCCACGTCTTCAGTCGACTCACCCGGTGCAAAACCACGTGAGTCGCTAGCGAAGTTACCGGGGTTACGGTTTCGAATTTTTTCCCCGCCGTGTTCAAATCGAATCGTTTCTTTTTTTTTCTTTTTTTGTCGCGAAAGCACTTAACATCAATATTTTTTTGATACCGTGAAATACAATGGGAAACAAAAGAAATCAACATTTCGAATCTCATTAACAATAAATTTTTCATCAAAATTCTTATTTAACATTATATAATTAACTTTGAATGAAAATTGAAACTAAACACATTCCAGTATCTCAGCTTTTGCATTGATTTTTACTTCCATATGTCAAGAGAACCAGTGCATTCCCCGAGTTGATACCTATCACAAAATCATTAAAAGCATTAAACTCGGAGCACAACCACCAACGTGCGAAGGCACGTACAATCAGGTGAAAAAAGGCGTAGGTTACCTCCTTTAACCCACCGCAGTGCAGCAACTCGATGTGACATGGATTCAACAAATTGTCGAAAGTCCCCTGCAGAAATATTGACCCATGCTGCCTCTACAGCCATCCATAAATTGTTGCCGGCGCAGTATTTTGTACACGAACTGACCTCTCTATAATGTACCACAAATGTTGGTTGGGATTCATGTCGGGCGATCTGTGTGGCCAGCTCATTTGCTCCAATTGTCCAGAATGTTCTTCAAACCACTGGGTACCAATTGTGGTCCAGTGACATATCATCGTTGTTTGGAAAAATGAAGTAAATGAAAGGCTGAAAACGGTCTCTAAGTAGCCCAGCACATCCATTTCCCATCAATGATCGGTTCAGTTGGAAAAGAGAAATCAGTCCATTCTATGTAAAGACAGTCCACACCAATATGGAGCTACCATCAGCTTGCACACTGTCTTGTTGACAGCTTCGGTCTGTGACTTCGTGGGCTGTGCGCCACACTTGAGCCCTGCCATCAGCTCTTGCCAGCTGAAATCGGGACTGATCTGGCCGGGCCATTGTATTCCAGTCGTCCAACCGATGTGGTCAGAAGGACAAATGCTGCTGATGATGTCGTGCTGTTAGCAAAAGCTCTCGCATCGGTCGTCTGCTGCCATAGACCATTAACGCCGAATTTCACTGCACTGTCCTAACGGTTACATTCGTGATTTCTGAGGTTCTTTCATGCTGTATTGCTTGTCTGTTAGTACTAACAACTCTACGCAGACGCCGTATTATCGATCGTTAAGCGAAGGACTTCGGCCACTCTATTGTCCGTGGTAGGATGTAATATCTGAAGTTTGGTGTTCTCGCCGCGCTGTTGACACTGTGAATCTCGGAATATTGAACTCCCTCATAATTTCCAAAATGGAATGTCCCATGCGTCAAAGGCCAACTGCCATTCCGCTTTCGAATGTTCAAATGTGTGTGAATTCCTAAGGGACCAAACCGCTAAGGTCATCGGTCCCTAACTGTACGGCTGGTCCTGGCGGAGGTTCGAGTCCTCCCTCCGGCATGGGTGTGTGTGTGTTTGTCCCTAGGATAATTTAGGTTAAGTAGTGTGTAAGGGACTGATGACCTTAGCAGTTACGTCCCATAAGATTTCACACACATTTGCACATTTTTTCATCGGTCCCTAGTCTTAACACTACTTACATTAACTTATTCTAAGAAAAACAGGCACACCGATCTACATCTACATCCATACTCCGCAAGCCACCTGACGGTGTGTGGCGGAGGGTACCCTGAGTACCTCTATCGGTTCTCCCTTCTATTCCAGTCTCGTCGAGGTGGCGCAGTGGTTAGCACACTGGACTCGCATTCGGGAGGACGACGGTTCAATCCCGTCTCCGGCCATCCTGATTTAGGTTTTCCGTGATTTCCCTAAATCCTTTCAGGCAAATGCTGGGATGGTCCTTTCAAAGGGCACGGCCGATTTCCTTCCCCGTCCTTCCCTAATCCGAGCTTGCGCATTGTCTCTAATGACCTCGTTGTCGCCGGGACGTTAAACACTAATCTCCTCCTTCTCCAGTCTCGTATTGTTCGTGGAAAGAAGGATTGTCGGTATGCTTCTGTGTGGGCTCTAATCTCTCTGATTTTATCCTCATGGTCTCTTCGCGAGATATACGTAGGAGGGAGCAATATACTGCTTGACTCTTCGGTGAAGGTATGTTCTCGAAACTTTAACAAAAGCCCGTACCGAGCTACTGAGGGTCTCTCCTCCAGAGTCTTCCACTGGAGTTTATCTATCATCTCCGTAACGCTTTCGCGATTACTAAATGATCCTGGAACGAAGCGCACTGCTCTTCGTTGGATCTTCTCTATCTCTTCTATCAACCCTATCTGGTACGGATCCCACACTGCTGAGCAGTATTCAAGCAGTGGGCGAACAAGCGTACTGTAACCTACTTCCTTTCCCGATGCCCAAGGGGGGACTCGAACCTCCGACCGGAGGGGCATTTCGCTTTCAGAGTCTGTTAATTCTCTTCGTGCAGCCACAAGCACGTCGGAAACCATTTCACATGAATCACGTGAGTACAGGACTGAGTATAGTATCAAATCCCCTAATAAACGCTGCTGATGATATGTTTAAACCAAATGGCAATCGTTTAAATTGGTAACATCTACCGAATACGATAAATGCTGTAAATTTTCTACATTCTGGGGCCAATTCCATTTGCCAGAAACTACTCCGCAAATCAATTGATGAAAATATCTTAGCACTGTGGAAGTTTTGTATCAATTCCTCTAATTTTTCTGGGCGATCTGTCTCAGTAATTATGATTGTGTTGATCTGTCTGGAATCAAGCGCTCACCTGATGCTCCCATCTCGTTTTTGTGCAATAGTGAGCGGGCTGTTATATGTGGAGGTAGCTGGTTCATTAATATCATCATCTAACATTTTATATATCTCCTGGAATACTTTCTTCCTATAGCTTAATGGGATTGTATAGGGTGGTACTCTAAATGGTTTGTGCTGTTCTACGAAAAGCAAAAGAGTTAAATTTGTTGATTCCACGCAATTTAGCGATAATTTCGCCGCACACCAGGGAATCGAAGGAGTTTTCTTGAAAGACGGAGCCTGCATTCGCCCCCAAATGTGATTTCCCTTTGCTGTGCGATGAGAATAGGACACCTCATCTTCGATAAAGGTAGACATCAAAGGGTTGACAGAAATACATACGCCTTAGCGGAGTTTTCAATGAAAACATCGGTATTCAGATTTCATCTACAGACAGTCCATCATATAGGCATAGATCGCTTTGCTCTCCCCTCGTGTCACTAATGTACAAAAACGGCTGCATTTTACCATAAGGTCCCCACTTTGTCCAGGAACGGATGACAGGACTCTTCCAGATTTTGTGGCTGTTGCATACACAGTCTGATGCCGTTTCATTAATTGGTTTACGTCTTGCTGGACTCTAGGGCCAAATTACGACTAATTTTTTGGAGGCAAACTAAAACTGTTGGTAACAATTACACTTCTGCGTGTTTTCGGAAGTTCCTGAAAGCTTAAGTATCTCGATCGAACGGAGGGCGTTAACCGCGAAAGGCGAAGTTTCAGTCTGGCACACTTTTAACGTGATAGGAAGTTTGAAAAATAGCACATATTCCGTTGAAGAGTGAAATATCCGTTATGGATACTTAATACTGCCCTAAATTAATTTATGAAACTTTTATAACTCATTGGCGTTGTTAATTGCCAGTTTCTTAAATAAATGCCGCGAAAATTAAACAAATTTGTTTTGCAAAAGTGAGCGCTCTTCCTCGATTCTCACATTTCGGTACAGAAACACTGGCGCAGTATCACGCGACAGAAATAAAGCCGGACGAGTCGGAGATGAAAACCGCTCTCGCTTCAATTCCGCGCATTCGATCGCCGCAGGCGCAATTTCCCGTCGCTGCAGGAGCGGCATAGTGCGCCCACGTGTCAGCCTGCGCTGGCAAATCAGGAAATTGTCTCCCTCGTCATCTTTCCTGACAGCTGCGTAGGCGCCTTCTATAAACACTACGCAACTCCGTCCGTCGATAGACGATGCTTAAACTACATGCGGGCATTAGCGTTGCAGCTGTTATCTGCCATCCCATCATATTAACCCTAAGGTCAGTCTCCTATGAATGAACTCAGCAAACAGCAGCTTCCGTGAAAGACTGAACTGTCATGAAATACTGTATATTGTTTTGACAATACAGAGTTAAATGAATGAACAAATCATAAAAGTGACACTAATTCAAGCTTTAAAAGTGACGAGTTCTCAAGTTCTTTGGGGACTCTGTATAACTAACACAGAAGATATTACTTCATTAAGAAATAATAAATAGCCAATCAGCTGCACCATGTAAGGTCTAAATAAACCTCTTGATCATGGTCCCCCCCCCCACGAACCATAGACCTTGCCGTTGATGGGGAAGCTTGCGTGCCTCAGCGATACAGAGGTGCAACCACAACGGAGGGGTATCTGTTGAGAGGCCAGACAAACGTGTGGTTCCTGAAGAGGGGCAGCAGCCTTTTCAGTAGTTGCAGGGGCAACAGTCTGATCTGGCCTTGTAACATTAACCAAAACGGCCTTGCTGTGCTGGTACTGCGAACGGCTGAAAGCAATGGGAAACTACGGCCGTAATTTTTCCCGAGGGCATGCAGCTTTACTGTATGGATAAATGATGATGGCATCCTCTTGGGTAAAATATTCCGGAGGTAAAATAGTCCCCCATTCGGATCTCCGCGCGGCGAATACTCAGGAGGACGTCGTTATCAGGAGAAAGAAAACTGGATCGGAGCGTGAATTGTCAGATTCCTTAATTGGGCAGGTAGGTTACAAAATTTAAAAAGGGAAATGGATAGGTTAAAGTTAGATATACTGGGAATTAGTGAAGTTCGGTGGCAGCAGGAACAAGACTTTTGGTCAGGTGAATACAGAGTTATAAATACAAAATCAAAAAGGGGTAATGCAGGAGTAGGTTTAATAATGAATAAAACAATAGGAATGCGGGTAAGCTACTACAAACAGCCCAGCGAACGCATTGTTGTGGCCAAGATAGACACGAAGCCTACACCTATTACAGTAGTACAACACTGTATGCCAACTAGCTCTGCAGATGACGAAGAAATTGAAGAAATGTATGATGAAATAAAAGAAAGTATTCAGATAGTGAAGGGAGACGAAAATTTAATAGTCATGGGTGACTGGAATTCGCTAGTAGGAAAAGAGAGAGAAGGAAACGTAGTAAGTGAATATGGATTGGGGGTAAGAAATGAAAGAGGAAGCCGCCTGGTGGAATTTTGCACAGACCACAACTTAATCATAACTAACACTTGGTTCAAGAATCATAAAAGAAGGTTGTATGGCCGGCCGCGGTGGTCTAGCGGTTCTAGGCGCTCAGTCTGGAACCACGCGACTGCTACGGTCGCAGGTTCGAATTCTGCCTCGGGCATGGATGTGTGTGATGTCCTTAGGTTAATTAGGTTTAAGTAGTTCTAAGTTCTAGGGGACTGATGACCACAGATGTTAAGTCTCATAGTGCTCAGAGCCATTTGAACCATTTTTTAAGGTTGTATACATGGAAGGAGCCTGGAGATACTGACAGGTTTCAGATAGATTATATAATGGTAAGACAGAGAATTAGGAATCAGGTTTTAAATTGTAAGACATTTCCAGGGGCACATGTGGGCTCTGACCACAATCCATTGGTTATGAACTGTATATAGAGTGTCTACACAAGGACGATGTACTTGAGGACAATATTATGGAAATGGAAGAGGATGTAGATGAAGATGACATGGGAGATATGATACTGCGTGAAGAGTTTGACAGAGCACAGAGACCTGAGTCGAAACAAGGCCCCGGGAGTAGACAACATTCCATTAGAACTAGTGACAGCCTTGGGAGAGCCAGTCCTGACAAAACTCTACCATCTGGTGACCAAAATGTATGAGACAGGCGAAATACCCTCAGACTTCAAGAAGAATATAATAATTCCAATCCCAAAGAAAGCAGGTGTTGACAGATGTGAAAATTAACGCGAATTCTTTACAGACGAATGGAAAAACTGGTAGAAGCCGACCTTGGGGGAAGATCAGTTTGGATTCCGTAGAAATGTTGGAACACGTGAGGCAATACTGACCCTACGACTTATTTTAGAAGCTAGATTAAGAAAAGGCAAACCTATGTTTCCAGCATTTGCAGACTTAGAGAAAGCTTTTGACTACGTTGACTGGAATACTCTCTTTCAAATTCTGAAGGTGGCAGGAGTAAAATACAGGGAGCGAAAGCCTATTTACAATTTTTACAGAAACCTGATGGCAATTATAAGAAACGAGGGGCGTGAAAGGGAAGCAGTGGTTGGGAAGGCAGTGAGACAGGGTTGTAGCCTTTCCCCGATGTTAGTCAATCTGTATATTGAGCAAGCAGTAAAGGAAACAAAAGAAAAATTCGGAGTAGGAATTAAAATCCATGGAGAAGAAATAAAAACTTTAAGTTTCGCCGATGACATTGTAATTCTGTCAGAGACAGCAAAGAACTAGGAAGAGCAGTTGAACGGAATGGACAGTGTCTTAAAAGGAGGACATAAGATGAATGGAATGTAGTCGAATTAAGTCGGGTGATAGTGAGGGAATTAGATTAGGAAATGAGACACTTAAAGTAGTAAAGGAGTTTTGCTATATGGGGAGCAAAATAACTGACGATGGTTGAAGTAGAGGGGATAGAAAATGTGGACTGGCAATGACAAGGAAAGCGTTTCTGAAGAAGAAAAATTTTGTTAACATCGAGTATAGATTTAAGTGTCAGGAAGTCGTTTCTGAAAATATATGTATGGAGTGTAGCCATGTGGAACGTGACGATAAATAGCTTAGACAAGAGGAGAATAGAAGCTTTCGAAATGTGGTGATATAGAAGAATGCTGAAGATTAGATGGGTAGATCACATAACTAATGAGGAAGTATTGAATAGAATTGGGGAGAAGAGGAGTTTGTGGCACAACTTGACTAGAAGAAGGGATCAGTTGGTAGGACATGTTCTGAGACATCGAGGAATCACCAATTTAGTATTGGAGGGCAGCGTGGAGGGTAAAAATCGAAGAGGGAGACCAAGAGATGAATACACTAAGCAGATTCAGAAGGATGTAGGCTGCAGCACATACTGGGAGATGAAGAAGCTTGCACAGGATAGAGTAGCATGGAGAGCTGCATCAAACCAGTCTCAGGACTGAAGACAACAACAACAACAACAACAACCTTCCGTATATGCCTGTAGAGCATACAGTGAGCAACTGAATTTGCACTTGGCATCTGACGAAGACAACTAAAAAAGTTGCCGAAATGTGTAAAGTTAAAATGAAAACTTGGCCTTCGGCTGTAAACTAGAAACCTATCAACTGCTTCTCTCTCATGCCGCTCGGCTCTTGTAACTGCCATCTGGTTTCTATATAAATTGTAAATAACCTCTCGCTCCCAGTATTTTATCCCTGCTACCTTCAGAATTTGAAATAGAGTATCCCAGTCAACATTGTCAAAAGCTTTCTCTAAGTCTACAGATGCTAGAAACGTAGGTTTGCCTTTCCTTCATCTTTCTTCTAAGGTAAGTCGTAGGGTCAGTATTGCCTCACGTGTTCCAACATTTCTACGGAATCCAAACTAATCTTCCCCGAGGTCGGCCTCTACTAGTTTTTCCATTCGTCTGTAAAGAATTCGCGTTAGTATTTTGCAGCTGTGACTTATTAAACTGATAGTTTGGTAATTTTCACAAACTGTCAACACCTGCTTTCTTTGGGATTGGAATTATTATATTCTTCTTGAAGTCTGAGGGTATTTCGCCTGTCTCATACATTTTGCTCACCAGACGGTGGAGTTTTGTCAGGACTGGCTCTCCCAAGGCTGTCAGTAGTTCTAATAGAATGGTGTCTACTCCGGGGGCCTTGTTTCGACTCAGGTCTTTCAGTACTCTGTCAAACACTTCACGCAGTATCATGTCTCCCAATTCATCTTCATCTACATCCTCTTCCATTTCCAGAATATTGTCCTCAAGTACATCGCCCTTCTATATACACCTCCCACCTCTCTGCTTTCCCCCCTTTGCTTAGAACTGGGTTTCCATCTGAGCTCTTTATATTCATACAAGTGGTTCTCCTTTCTCCGAAGGTCTCTTTAATTTTCCTGTAGACAGTATCTATCGTACCCCTAGTGAGATAAGCCACTACATCCTTACATTTGTCCTCTAGCCATCCCTGCTTAGCCATTTTGCACTTCCTGTCTATCTCATTTTTGAGACGTTTATATTCCTTTTTGCCTGCTTCATTTACTGCATTTTTATATTTTATCCTTTCATCAATTAAATTCAATATTTCTTCTGTTACCCAAGAGTTTCTACTAGCCCTCATCTTTTTACCTATTTGGTCCTCTGCTGCCTTCACTATTTCATCCCTCAAAGCTACCCATTCTTCTTCTACTGTATCTCTTTCCCCCATTCCTTTCAATTGTTCCCTTATGCTCTCCCTGAAACTCTGTACAACCTCTGGTTTAGTCAGTTTATCCAGGTCCCATCTCCCTATTTACTATAGACAGTTTTTTTTTTTCGCTTCGATGGTTATGGCAAGTTGAAAGTGAGGGCTGCACCGTGACTCCATCGAATGAAGGTGGTGCAGTATTCAGCATAAGATGTGGTAGCACAATGTTATCTCAGTACAGAAACACCAAGTACGTAACTTAATAGACCTAAGTTGGGTAAGAGAATAATTTATAGTGGAACATATCCTAAATATGGCCTTTGTTTAATAAGCAGTTGATTGGTTGAGACCACATAATAATCCCTAAAATAGACCATGAGGTATTTTAATTTTAATTGGGTAGTGCATCAGGATTTATGGAGATGCGCGTAGACTGGGTTCGGCCATTGTAACGCAAATTGGGACGGTGCGGCCGCCGAAGACGCGAAGCCCACAGGTAGAGTGGAAACGAGGGCATCGGGAATGTACTCGAAGCATGGTGCAGGAATAGTTCAGTGAAAAACTAGAAGTAAAATGCCGTTTTTGTAGGGAGTTACCCCTTAGAAAAAGTAGCTGCATTTGTTCTTAACACTGAAGGGTGAGCGAAGCGAAACTAGACCGTCAAGAAAAATACGATTTATGCGAGACAGAGCGACTGCAAAATTATTGTAGGGAGATTCCGGTGAGAGATTACGTGTGTTACAACATGATATCAAAACTGTGTATTATCGGAAAGGTGACGTGTTTGACATCATAGTCAGCTCAAAAGTTACAAATAGGGGTCACAGTTCCTTATTAGAATGGCTCTGAGCACTATGGGACTTAACATCTGAGGTCATCAGTCCCCTAGACATAGAACTGCTTAAACCTAACTGACGTAAGGATATTACATACATCCATGCCCGAGGTAGGATTCGAACCTGCGACCGTAGCAGCAGCGCGGTTCCGGACTGAAGTGCCTAGAACCGCTCGGCCACAACGGCCGGCTCCTTATTAGAAGTAGATCACAATTGGTGGTGACTGAGGACGGAGCTGTAGCTGTGTCCGTTCCATCCCAGTGATGTAATCATCTTTCTGGAAGTTCATATGGTTTGCAAAGTGGGAATATGAACTGTCGCATAGGAAGTGATTGAAATTAGTCTTTCGGATTTACATTTTTGTCTGTGGCAGTACCTGCAGTATTAGCTGGTTAGCTCACGTAAACAAAGCTTATCTCAGACTATTACGTCATCTCTCATATCGATGCTGGTACGTAGGAAAGTGCTTCACATCTTTCTGTACATTTTCCCAGTGCTGGATTAAAGAATCGCAGATGACCTTTTGATGGTGATTGTGAGTCTCTATGAGAATATTGCGTGTCTCGCTGCCAAGCAGTCTCAGAACTATCCTGGCATCGCAGCAATATCAGCGTTTCACATCACTGTGATCTTTAGAAAGACAAATTTTCGAGGTTTATTACTAGAAATTAGAGACTACACGAATTCTGGTGCGTGGTGCTTTTATCTTTTTGTTCATGTCGTTGCTAATGTACCCCAACATAATAGGACATACGGCGTCGACAGTGTAGTGTGTTTTTACTAGATACTTGCGTTCCTTAGTTGATAGTTAACAAACCTATCGAGTTGATCTGGTAGTGCAAATAGTAGGTATGTCACCGCAGTTAGAGTGCATTGTCAGAACGAACGCACACCATGTAAGGGTAGATGGGGCTTAACAAGTGTAAGTAGTGCAAATCGGCAACGAGTGAGCTGAACCATCGGGCAGGTGTCTACAAGGTTGTCCACAGCATACACACACTGGACTCGCATTCGGGAGGACGACGGTTCAATCCCGCGTCCGGTCATCCTGATTTAGGTTTTCCGTGATTTCCGTAAATCGCTCCAGGCAAATGCCGGGATGGTTCCTCTGAAAGGGCACGGCCGACTTCCTCCCCCGTCCTTCCCTAATCCGATGAGACCAATGACCTCGATGTCTGGTCTCCTTCCCCAAAAAACCCAACCCAACCCACAACATACAAAACTTCATGCGAGAGCGATATGCTGCACAAGTGCCTGCCTAGGCTCGGCCTGTGAGAGCTTTGCTCGGACCTACTCAGAAGCACTCGGTACAGCGCCACACTGTGGTGAGACATTTTTCAGTCGGCACGGCATTCTTTAGTTCGACAGAATCGTGCTGTTAGCGCTGTTTACCACTCGCTCTTTGTTTTAGTATGAAGGTAGCTGACAGGTCCACTGCTCATGAAAAGGCAGTCTAGCGATCTGTCACCATGAGCCTTTAAAAGCGAATCAGAATGATATAACAGAAGGGTAATTCTCAACATCTGATATGCAGTCGACGGGTACTGCAAATTTGCTATGGAACGGTATTACATCATCATTCAGAAAGATTTAAAGATTTAGTTGACGATGAAAGAGCAAAAGGTTACAACGATCGACAGATGAGATTCATTGCTCTGTACATAAAGACGCACCTCGTGATAAAATTTACAGGCTTGAAGCATGCGATGCAGTTGGTGGTACAATAGTAAATTTTCTGATTTTGCGTGCATTATTACTCTATCAAGATTCCCTTAATTTACGTCTATGGTCACAATCTTTTTTGTTTAACAGATTACCGGTTTCGGTCTTTAATGACCATCACCAGATCTGTTTCATCAAAAAAACAAAGTTCTAATGTACTGCAGCCATAGTGGCATCGTCAAATGTTACTGTATCAGTTGCAAAAGTTTTTGATGGAATTGTACGAAGAGTATGGTGACACCGTACAGGGAGTATCAAGTTAATAGCGTCAACGCATACTGTTTTACACGATACTAAACGCAAAAACGCGTAGTAAATATGGACTCTAAAACCTCATACCTTAAGAGCTATGAGCACTTGTTCAGTAGAAATGTTTCACAGTCGCGAAGATGTTGTGCTCATAGCTCTTAAGGTACGCGTTTTGTGACTACTCATACTTTCTAGTATCAGGCACTTTCAGCTGTATGCGTTTACGCCATTAATTTTGATAATTATTTATATTGCTGCAAAGTACGTTGGTTGAGTACAGGGGCACGCCTTGAAAGATTTTTCGATTTAAAACCCACTGTTGTTGAATTTCTGGATGAGTAAGGAGAGCAGGAAAAAAAATTAAAATATCCAGTACTGAATGCGGAACTCGCATTTTAAGCCGATTTGATTGCACACTGCCCAAAGTAAGACATTGCAAGGTGAGAAACAACTTTTCTGATTTGATGCGGATACATTTGAAAAGTAAATCGCATTGAGATATTCAACCAGCAAACACGACGCATTTCCTTAAGTGAACTAACATCAAAGAAAATGCGAGTTCTGAAGGATTCGTTGCAACCTTGGAAGAATTAAAAGGATAGTTTTCTGAGAGTTTTGAGGACACTGCCTATCTTACACTGGTTTTACTTTTGGGGCCGTTTGTCTTTTCAGTTGGAAGAGCCCCCATGCATGCGCAGATGGAACGGATTGATTTGCAGTGTAATTCCCGTTTAAAAGACAAATTCTTTTTCGTTAAAACTGTCCACGAGATCAAATGTGTATGAATACCTAAGGGACCAAACGGCTGAGGTCATCGGTCCCTAGACTTACACACCACTTAAACTAATAATAAGAACAACACACTTACACACATACACACACACACACACACACACACACACTTACACACATACACACACACATACACACACACACACACACACACGCACGCCCGGGGGAGGACTGGAACCTCCGGCCGGAGGAACCGCGCAATCCGTGCATGGCGCCTCAGACGGCCCGGCCACTCCGCGCGGCTCCAGGAGTTCTGTGTTGTTTTCATCGGGAAGAGTTCCCACGTCAGCATAATGAGATTGCATTTGTCTAAATGCAACAATGCATCAAATGGGCTGAACCTAATTCGATTCCGACCTTTCGGTGACTATTGCAAGACGCCTCCTCAGGGTGTACTGCTAACAGTTAGCAGTACACCCTGAGGAAGGCGTCTTGCAACAGTCGCCGAAACCTCGGAATTTTATAGTTGACAATGCGGCCTCAAACCAGAATAATTTGATTGATTGTTGACCGTTGATTATTCTTTACATTATTCGTCTTGCTATCGATATTCAGGTCTCCTTTCAGTTTCTATTATGTTTTCTCGCTTCTTAAGTTCGTCTGTACTACAGGTCGGTAGTACAATGTCGTTAACCAAACAAAGGGGATTGAGGTACATTCAGTTACTTCCTATTGCTTCTTCGTTCTCCTAGCTTAAGCAGCTAAAAACTTACCAAGAAACAAATGAATTAAAGGCGTTAGCTGCCAGTGGGCATTAACTTAAATGTGGGAGAAATCTGACGATATGTGCCGGACCGGGGTTCGAATCCGGGTTTCCTGCTTACTAGGCAGATGCTCTGACCACTGTGCCATCCGCATAGAATGGTCACCGCAACTGCACGAACTAGACTAGCACGCCTCCCGTCAGTTACAGATTCTCAACTAATCCACGTACTACTGATATAGTGCACCATTCCCATTATCGTTACAACACGCGACAGTTTGTCGATTCCCGTACGAATTCGGGCTTGGCGTGCATCCACAGTGAAGTGATCATTTGGCGTCCTTGCCCTAACTACGTATGTGATGTCGGAAAGAACAGGCTCTACATACATATTGTGGTGAGGATAGTTTCGGTTATATTTAATCTTCTTGTCTCATTTCCTCTTGATATCTGTTTTTTCCACTATTTTGATAAAGTATTACTGAATCTGTAGCACTGAAGCGTGTACACGTATCTATACATAACTTTTACCTAGTGGTATTGGTCATAATTACCCAATAACAACCATCACAGGCAGACAATACAATATTGTCACACAAAAGCATACAATTTACTAACAAACCTTTATTTTGTAATTCTAATATTTCAAATAAATTACCCCATCCGTTGCGATAGCATTCCTTGGATTTTGCGTGGTATCTTTTCACAGCTGGTACACGGGAGGCTTGTGCTAGGAGGAGAGACAGGCTGAACGTATCGTTCGACTGTTTGCAATATTTTAAGCACAGTCGTAGTTCAGTCGATTACCGAACTCCTCTGATAAATTAATTTAACTGACGCCATTGGCATCCCTATATATCTCTGAGCACTGCCATTCTCCTTGAAGTACAACTCGGTATAGTGGCCCAGCACCCTTTTAAAGTTCCAGTGATCATGTTTTCAGGTCAACTGTCTGCTGCATCGTGAAAGAAAACGTTTATCATCTGCCTGAAAGAGCAAAGGTCAGTGACATAAGGACTACTCATTTTTAAGCATCGCATCTAGAGTTTCTCTACCACATGTAGATGACACCTACGGAACAGCATGGGTAAATTTTCAGTTGACCGTCCTGCACATGGAGAATAGATTCTTCTCATAATTTCCAGTGAATTCTGTTTCGCTTATTACTGATTAATTGCATGACTGACAACGTTGCTTCTCATAATGATGTCGATTCAAAATCGTGCTTTTCTGAAACTGAAAATAGCCGTTAGACAGGCTTATTGTCGATGTATAATGCACCACAGTCAGTGTCAGACTATTACTACTTGTTTACCATAATGATGTCATTTTGAAATTACAGGTTTCCCCTGTAACATGAAAACCTATTCAAAAATAAACGAATTTGACTTCTCGAGAAGATACAAATAAGCAACAGCCAGCAGCTAAAAAGTATAGTGCAAGTACAAACTCCACAGACTTATGACAAGCCGTGTTTACCTCTCAAGGAAGTAATTATCACAGGGCACGCGTTGCAGGGCTCTTGTTAACGAACTGTCTCACAAGAGTGCCATTGTAGTGTCTTTGTTATCTTGGCATCAAAGGAGCGGGAAGATTAAAAGCACCACGGGTTGGACATGAGAGAGAGAGAGAGAGATGACCTGACCTTTCACGTTCCAGGCTTTCTTTGATGGGACCCAACTACGGCAAGAAATATGAGAGTACAGCAAAAATTACGTCGTGTCACAGAACATTCTAGTCGTCAACAAGACTGCAGTTATTTAATTTAGTTTCACATATTTTTGATTTATTTGTGATACTAAATTCCTCTGTATTTCATGGGAATGTCTGCGAGTAAGAATCTTTGTCTGCATAATGTTTAAAACATTAAGTATCGTGACTATCTTTATTTCAAAAATTCCACGTGGAACTGAAAAACTTTCGTATTACAACTGTCCAGCTAAAATTATAAATGTCGGGTAAACTATTTTGTGGACAGGGAGACCAGTTTGCCAACTCCCAAAGAGAATTTAAGTACCACCAAAGCTGCCCTCAAACTGCCCTCCATCCTGGGACAAGACCCACGACCCCCTTTTGAACCTGAGCCATTGAGAGGAATTTAGCATGTTCACGATTTCTTGACACTAGCCAGAGGTAACATCAGGCTACAATCAGAAACGAACGTAGAAACTCTATTGGACAAAGTTAAGGAACAGTGCTGACTAAACGAACTTTCAAAAGCAGCTCAGACATCAACTTTTATATCTCTGAAAGGAGTACAAAGCAATAGTCGAAACGATTTAAGGGGAATTAATTGTACAATTTATCAGTCTTCACCGGTGGAAATACACTGCACGGGTTTGCCGTCGGATAACACTGTTTAAGTCCATCAGTACTGTTCTGGCGATTATAGCTCTGTTAATATAACGAAAATTGATTGGCAATTTGCGAAAACGTATTGACATCAGCTCTTGGCGACATAACAAAATTTGTGCCTAACCAAAAATCGAAGCTGTACTCTGGTTGGTAGGTTGGTTTAAAAGAGGGGGAAAGGGACCAAACTGCTAGGTCATCGGTCCCCTGTTCCGAATAAAACAATGCCACAAGGGTAGGAATAAACAAGCGAGACTGACAACACAAAACGGAGAGAAAAGAAAAACCACAAGATCGACGGAAGGGCAACAAACTCTTAAATGGACAAAAGGGGAAAAGAAAACATCAGAAACGCAAGAAACAGGTAGAAGAGATTAGAACGACAAAACCGGTTACCATGACTGGTTGACCATGAGAATAAAAAGGAGAAGCCAGCCACTCTGCAACACATTCAAACCTCCACCCTAAAAGCACTAGGGTGGAGGACACAATAGGACAAAGGAATTGCGCTAAAACTTAGATTAATTGATAAAACCCACCCTCACGAATAAACCGTAAAACTAAATCAGCCGATGAGGCGTTGTGAGATAAAATTAGTGGCAACGAGTCCGGTAACCGAAGATTTCGTCGCAGGGCAGTCAAAGTGGAACAATGTTCCAGAATATGCGCCCATCGACACTGAGGCGGGTCTTCACGGAGAAGGGGATAGCCGTGGGTCGCCCAGGTGTGGCCAATACGGAGCGGGCAGAAAACCACAGAGTCCCTGCGAGAGGCCCGTATGGAGGACTGCCCCACATTTGTAGTCTCTTTAATGGCACTCAATTTGTTGTGCGTGTTGAGGTTATGCCGTTTCGTCTCCCAAAGCCACAACCTTGCGGCGTAGGACTGAACCCAGGTCAGTCGATCTCCATAAGTGGTTTCCGTGTAGCCTGTTTGTCCAGCCTGTCGGCAAGTGCGTTGCCTGAGATTCCCACGTGACCTGGGGTCCAGACAAACACCACTGAACGACTGGACCGTTCCAGAGCATAATGGACTCCTCGATGGTCGCTACCAAAGGATGATGAGGGTAGCACTGGTCGATAGCTCCAACGCAGAGACGTGAGCATAGTGCGCAGCAAAAGGTGGTAAAGGCAAGGACTCCAGTTTGGGGAGAAGGGATCGAACACGAACTGCAATAGGAAGCCCAGACCCGAGCCGCCGTGGATGGGAAAAGGAGACGGTGATTCGGATGCGCAGGAGAACTACTGGCCAGCAGTTGTGCATGCATAACCTTCAATGGAGGGACTCCGGCCTCCAACAGGACACTGGTCACCGGACTCGTTCTAAAAGAACCTGTCGCTAGGCGAACGCCACAGTGCTGCACTGGCTCGAGTAAAAGCAACGCCGAGAGCGCCGCCGAACCATAAACCACACTCCCATAGTCAAGGCGGGATTGAACAAGGGCTATGTAGAGCTGTAGCAGCGTAGAGCGATCTGCACCCCAGTTGGTGTTGCTCAGGCAGCGGAGGGCATTGACGTGCTGCCAGCACTTCCGCTTAAGCTGACGAAGGAGGAGGCCAAGTCAGTCAGGCGTCGACAGTGAGGGGATCATCAGTAAGGTAAAGTTCTGGTTCCAGATGAACGGTACGAGGTCGACAGTGGTGCATAATATACGACTTTGCGTCCGAAAACTGGAAGCCGTGGGCTAGAGCCCATGACTGCGCCTTGTGGGTGCTCCCTGTAGGCGCCGCTCAGTAACACCAGTACTGGTGGAACACTACGAAACGCAGAAGTCGACTGCATACAGAGAGGGTAAGACGGATGGCCCTATAGCTGCTGCTAGACCGTTAATGGCCACTAAAAATAGAGGTACACCCAATACAGAGCCCTGCGGGATCCCATTCTCCCGGATATGTGGGGAATTATGGGACGAACCAACTTGGACACGGAAAGTACGAAGCGACAGGAAATTCTGGTTAAAAATCGGGAGAAGGCCTCGGAGACCCCACTTGCGTAATGTGGCAAGGATATGATGTCGCCATGTGGTGTCATACGCTTTTCGTAAATCAAAAAAGACGGCAACAAGGTGTTGGCGTCTTGAAAAGGTTGTTCGGAGGGACAGAAGGTTATCAGTGGTAGGGCGACCCAGGCGGAAACCGTGCTGGCACAGAGCCAGTAAGCCACGTGACTCCAGGACCCAACCCAACCGCCGACACACCATGCATTCCAGAAGCCTACAAAGAACATTGGTGAGGCTGATGGGCCATAGCTATCTACATCAAGCGGGTTTTTGCCGGGTTTGAGCACTGGTATGATGGTGCTTTCCCGCCAGTGCGATGAAAAGATGCCACTGTGCCGTGTAGTGAATGGACCGAGCGAGGTGGCGCAGTTGTTAGACGCTGGACTCGCATTCGGGAGGACGACGGTTCAATCCCGCGTCCGGCAATCCTGATTTAGGTTTTCCGTGATTTCCCTAAATCGCTCCAGGCAAATGCCGCGATGGTTCCTTTCAAAGGGCACGGCCGACTTCCTTCCCCGTCCTTCCCTAATCCGATAAGACCGATGACCTCGCTGTCTGGTCTCCTTCCCCAAACCAACCAACCAACCGTGTAGTGAATGGGAGGACTTTCCGTTCCATCCGCCGTTTGAGAGTGCGAAACGGTGGGGGGAAATTCTCCAACGCAGAGGCGTGAGCATAGTGCTCCGCAAAGTACTCGGCAATCACGTTTGCGTCGGTAGATATCACGCCATTTATGATAACACTGGGAACACCTGTTGGGGGTCTGCTACCCAAAAACTCGTTTGATCTCTGCCCAGACTTGGGAAGGTGACGTATGGCACAAAATAGTCGAGACGTATCTCTCCCAACACTCCTTCTTCCGCCGTTTGATAAGCTGGCGAACGCGGGCACAGAGCTGTTTAAAGGTCATGAGTTGCTCCAGGGAAGGGTGCCGCTTATGCCGCTGTAGCGGGCGGAATTGCCAGGCTGGCGTAGAGCGTTGGTACCAAGTGGGGGAACACGTCATCCTTCTGTGGCAGAGACTTCATTGCGGCAGTTAGCGGAAGAAACGCAGGAGCAGGTAGCGGCGCGGCGAAAGCTGAGAGCTGCAGCTGGCTGGAAGGCGGCCAGCTGTGCTGTTGCCAACGCGTTGCAGAGGAGGCCGCATTGCGCCCTCGACCTCCACTCGCTGACGAGTCTCTGCATGCAGTCTCTCATCTCGCAAGGAAACGTCTGCCGCTCCACCTCATATTTTAAGGAGAAAAAAAGCACGCCTGGCAGATATCAGCCCCTGCAATCGCCCTCGAGAGAAAATTTGCGCCGTAATTCTAATAGTACGCAGTTGCGACTTTCTGAATGTAGAGCTTTTATACTTGGCGAGTGCCTGTTGTTTGTCAGTCGCTCCGCGCCACTGCAGCAGCCTGGTGCCCGAGAGCAAAATACTGTACAGTGAAGTGAGTGAGAGGTTTGTGAGATACTTTTCTGACGTTGGTAACATGCTTTGTTCAACGTTAAAAAAATTCGAGAACACCGTCACCTGTAATTTCATCTCCAACTTGTTGGCTACCGGTTTCAGCGCTACAGTACGCCATCATCAGGCCGTCTACGCCAGGTAGCGGCTGTATTTCCTCAGTGACAACAATAGGTATGTCGTAAGTGAAATTTAAAAAAAAAAAATGGTTCAAATGGCTCTATGCACTATGGGACTTAACATCTGAGGTCATCAGTCCCCTAGACTTAGAACTACTTAAATCTAACTAACCTAAGGACATCACACACATCCATGCCCGAGGCAGGATTCGAACCTGCGACCATAGCATCAGCGCAGTTCCGAACTGAAGCGCCTATAACCTCTCGGCCCCAACGGACGGCTAAGTGAAAATTACTTGACTTCGCACCAGGTCTTGCTCACAACACCACGTCGAACACATCTGTTATAGTTGGCATCATGATGGCGTGTTGTAACGCAGAAAACGGTAACAAGTAAATTAGAGATGAAATTACAGGCGACGGCCTTCTTGGCACTCATAACGTATATTGCGTCTGTTGTCCCGCCATCCAGTAAACCACGAATGGATCCGCCTAAGAGTTTTGTTCAATGTGCTTCGTGTCAAAGAATGCGGTTTCCAACCTGTCCATAGTACCAGAGGTTTCTTTGCTTCGAACATTTTTATGTTGTGATCCTCAAATGCAGTGTAAATCAATGAAAAGAGTTGGTATGTCACTAAAATAAGTATCGTATCGCTATATAATTAACAACATCTCTGTTGTGCGTTATTTTCTTCGTATTTTAAAGCTGACACTATTAAAATGAAAAGCAAGAGGTTCGCTATTCATCAACGTGATTGTTGTCATTAAATAGAAATCATCAACCTCACGTCAAACAACTGTTCAATTGGTTGGGTCCATTCAGTTTTATTCTGAGACATCTACACAGACTGATTTCTACTAATGTTTAAAAATATTCGAAGCGGCGTATTTTATTTACCGGCCTCTCCGCCTCTACTGAAAAGAAAGGTACAATAAAAACCTCGCGTCACGAATAAATTAATATAAGCTCCCGAACTGCGTTATTATCAGTAAATGGCCTACGTTTCCTTTACTAAATAAGGGACAAAAGGAAAGAAACAAAAAAATGTGAACTACTTTTCTTTGGTTGCAGCGAGGACAATAACCTTGTAACTTCTACGTTAACAACATATCACATTTATAAAAGGTGTTCGAAATTAGCACCGTTTGCATGAATGCAAGTATTGCATCGTTCAGTCAGTCCACGCAGAAGCCAAACCGTTGCACTTGCGGCGAGGTATGTCATATCGTAACGTCGGATGTTCAATATTTCTCATCCACTTTTGCGGTATTTCCCGACATTTGCGGTCCCATGTGTCTTGTATTAAAGTACTTGTCCCAGCGTCATGTACATAGCTTCGGGGCTTTTTAAACGTTAGTAAAAATTACTCTGTATAGCTGCATAATATCACTAGGAGAATATAGTTGAAATAATATTCAACTTTGTTTGAGGTTGACATATTACTTACTCGTATTACTTTGTATTTCTTGCGTAGAATAACATGTGTTCTAGAGTAAGATTTCAACACGCATTAGGCAATCCCTTCCTCTTCCCACGCTTTCAACATACCTGAATAGGAGAGCTCAAATTGTCTCACTCCACTTCGCTCCCCGGGATTAACCGGCTGCAAAGAAAAGTTGTGAAGAGATAGGGGTGGCGGAGGGAGGGGGGGGGGGGCAGTGGAGCATATGAACGACATCCAATGATATCTTGCAATTGTACCGTTTTCTCGTTAAAATATGAGGTCCAGTTAGTAACGTTTCCTTGTCACACAGTACACTGCCGTCACAGCCAGACCGCCAACCAGTAGAAATCAACTTCGGCTAAGCAGCTACGCTGGAATAACACACTTTCTCTCTCTCTCTCTCTCTCTCTCCCTCTCTCTCTCTCCCTCCCTCCCCCTCTCCCCCCTCTCTCTCCTCCTCCCCCCTCCTCTCTCTCTCTCTCTTTCTCTCTCTCTCTCTCTCTCTCTCTCTCTCTCTCTCTCCCTCTCTCCCTCCCTCCCTCTTTCTCTCTCTCTCTCTCTCCTCCTCTCTCTCTCCGCCCCTCTCTCTCCCCCTCCCCCTCCCTCCCCTGTTCCTCCCGCTGTCACAGCATAAACCTCCCAATCTGCAGACAGACATGAGCTTGCGAATAGGGCGCCCAACGCCCAATTGGCTTAGGTTGTAAGCCAAACCACTATGACCGCCTACCTAATAACGTGTTGGACCATCTTTGGAACGCAACATAGCTTACTGGCCGCATGTAGCACCAAATGTTTAAGCATAGGTCACGTAATTTCCGTGAATTACGGGATTACGGTTCGTGGGCACAAAGCTAACTCCCAATAGCGTCTCAGATGTGTTCCGATCAGGAAAATTTGGTGGTCAAGATAGCAATATGAGTTCAGTATCATGCGTCTTAACACAATGCAGGACGATTCTAGCCTTGTGACACGATCAGTTATCCTCTACAGGACGGCATTGCCATCGTCGAAGAAATCAAATTTGAAGCGATGCAGGGCGTTCACAAAAATGTTCACATACTCCATAACTATTATTTTGTCTTCGTTTACGGCCACAGATCCCATACCATCAGAAAAGAAATATCGCCCCTACCAGCATGCATGCATGTTTGTTTCGAGCAGTCGTTCGACAACAGATGTGTCTCGCCCAGCAAGATGACACGTTTCCATTCATCGATGATCTGATCTCGATGAAACTGTGCCAATTGCAGTCCTAATTAATGACGTTGTTGCGTCAGCTGCAGAGCTCCTTTTTCAGCAACGTACACTGAATCGTGTGCTTCATAACACTTGCGCCAGAAACACCGTTGTTCCCTGACGTCAGTTCTGCCACACGTCGTCGCCTATTCTGCTTTACAGAATGCGTTTGGTTAAAGCATCTATAAAACAAAACCGACGACCTTCTGCATATAGAGAACAGTTATTGATTTGTTGTGTTATTTTGTTACTATGTATTATGCCTGTACTAGCTAAAAAACTCGACCCTGCTCTGGTATTCATTTTGCCAATTTTCTATGGGAAACGAAAAGAGAAGTCGAACCTGTTTGTAGTGTAATATACCGGACAATTTCCGTACGCTGGGCGCAGCTGTTTCGCGTGTCTACAACGCAATTTTGTAAACGTCTCTATCGCAACGCTCTCCACAGCTCTATGGATGTCAATTGTTTTCGCCTACATCGGTTTGCGCTTCGCAGTTGAAAGCTGTGAAATGCACGATTTCCTGAAGTTGATTCAGCTGTAAGAGTGTCTCAGTAGTAAAAGATATCTGTATTAAAACTTGATGCATGATCAGCATTTTTTTCTCGGCCTCCACTGGTTTTTTATGTCTGTGATTAATACGTCATACCTCTTGAAGCATGTGTAGTAGAAGGATATATTTGTGTACGTACATCAGCGGCATATGGGAGTATTGTCTGCGAAAATTATTGGGAATAGAGCTAGTATCACAGAAGTACTAAATTTAAATGTCATGCATGATGCGGTAGTTTTCCACATACCTCATTGTTTATATCATATCTCTTGAACTATGGTAAGCAGGTGTCTTTTTGCCTCGACAGCGATTGTTGCCTGACGGTAAGGAATATGTACACAAAGTTTGGTTGTAATTGGTACATTGTTTTAGGAGTAGTTATGGAAAACACACACACACGCACACACACACACACACACACACACACACACAGAAACACCTCTATTTTGTAACATGTATGGATTTTATTTTTTATGTTATTTACGTCCTTTAAATAAATTTCATGCAGAAGGAAACACATTTTACACCTTGCGGTTGACATTGTCATGCTGAGACACTATAAGACGCAGTAGACCAGATTTGCTGTTTGGGCAGAAAGTATCTAGCAGTGATGGAAGACTGACAGTTTCAAAACAAGGGCGGTTATGCAAAAGAGAAATTGTTAACATCGAACATAAATTTAAGTATTATTTCTTCGAAAGAATTTTTCTGTAGTGTAGCCTTCTGCGGAAGTGAAACGTGGACAAGAAGAGAACAGCTCAGTCAGAAGCTTTTGAATGTAGTGCTACTGAGCAAGGCTGAAGATTACATGGGTAGATGGGGTAAGTGCTGAAGAGGAGTTGAATAGGAGAGAAAAGAAATGTGTTGCATGACTACTCATTACTCGCACGAAGTATTGAGTGCTATTGACAGCGGATTTCAAATGGATTCCGTGCTTCTGGATTTCCAGGAGGCTTTTGACACTGTACCACACAAGCGGCTTGTAGTGAAATTGCGTGCTTACGGGATATCGTCTTAGTTATGTGACTGGATTTGTGATTTCCTGTCAGAGAGTAATTGACGAAAAGTCATCGAGTAAAACAGAATTGATTTCTAGCGTTGCCCATGGTAGTGTTATAGTTACTTTGCTGTTCCTTATCTATATAAACGATTTGGGAGACAATCTGAGCAGCCGTCTCAGGTTGTTTACATATGACACTGTCGTTTATCGACCAGTAAAGTCATCAGAAGAGCAAAACAAATTGTAAAGCGATTTAGAAAAGATATATGTATGGTACGAAAATTGACAATTGATCCTGAACAACGAAAAGTGTGAGGTCATCCACATGATTGCTAAAAGGAATCCGTTAAACTTCGGTTAAACGATAAATCTGTCAAATCTAAAGGCCGTAGATTCAACTAAATACCTAGGAATTACAATTACGAACAACTTAATTTGGAAGGAACACACAGAAAATGTTGTCGGGAAGACTAAACAAAGACTGCGTTTTATTGTCAGGACACATAGAAAATGAAACAGATCTAAAGACACTGCCTAACTACACTTATCCGTCCTCTTTTCGAATACTGCTGCGCAGTGTGGGATCCTTACCAGATAGGACTGACGGAGTACATCGAAAAAGTTCAAAGAAGGGCAGCACGTTCTGTATCGCGAAATAGTGGAGAGAGTGTCACTGAAATTATAGAGGATTTGGGATGGCCATCATTTAAACAAAGGCGTTTTTCGTTACGAAGGAATCTTCTCACGAAATTCCAGTCACAAACTTTCTCCTCCGAATGAGAAAATATTTTCTCGATGCCGACCTAAATAGGTAGAAACAATCACCATGATAAAATAAGGGAAATCAGAGCTGGCACGGGAAGATATAGCGTTGTTTCTGCCCGCTATACGATATTGGAATAGTAGAGAATTGTGGAGGTGGTTCTATGAGCCCTCGGCCAGGCACTGAAATGTGATTTGCAGGGTATCCATGTAGCTGTAGAAAAGGAAGAATTAGTTTGATAGGGAACATCTTGAGAAGTCAACGAGTTATCAGTTTGGTAATAAATGGAAGTTTGAAGAAGAAAAATTATGGAAGGAGGCCAATGCTCCAATGCAGCCCATCTGGTTGTAATGGAGGTAGATTGCAGTAGTTCAGCTGTGGACAATCCAAAGCCGAGACTGCAGTGGAGGGGTGGTTGTACGGAAGGCTATTGCTTGTGCTGCTCTGTCACGTAATTGGCAGGCAATTTCCTCCAGCAAGAGATTGATGTCCTCGGGTACAAGCTCTCGGAACCTGTTGCCTGCCATTGATGTGATGGAAGAGCATAAGGAATAGCCTTCCATACAACCATCCTTTAAAGGCATTTCGAGTTTCGACTGTTGAAATGTATGTTTTCTTTTACATAATTTTTTATTTGAGACACAGTAAAAGAATACGAAATATCAATCATTTTCGGTCATGTATTGGCGCTTTTCATTTTCTGCTATAGTACAAGAAGAAAAAGTTTAAATTTACAATCATAAAATCTGTAAGAGTTTTGCCATTTCTACTTGTAAGTAACGTAAAGCGAAAAAGTAAATGCATCATATGCATTGTAAGGCGGCTTGCAGAGTGAAAGACAGTGGTTAGTACTCTGACAGCTCGCAGTAATCAGCCAATTGGGTGAGGAATATAGGAATACTGGCGGCTGACCGGCGTTGCGGAGTTTTCCACGGGGCCGGAACGTGCATGCTTAGCTAAATGGTGGAGAGACGATACAGTGGCGGCTAAGTTGTACGAAATGAAAGATGATTACTGAAAGTTATTTTCAACAAAACTACGCTACTGACTCAGCAAAAATTATGCAGAAAAATCGCGGTGATGGCAGGAGCTCATTGCGACTTTAAGCATGGTTCTAGGATAAATTTCAATAAAACTACAATTTTTTTATGATGGAATACAAAATTAACAATTGCACCACTGGAGCAATTTGATCACATGAAGTATAAAATGAAAGCTGATGGTGCCCATAAACACCACAAGAAGATACTTTTTGAATGCTGCGTGTGTATAAGGAATTAAAGATGGTTCTATTAGAAGTGTGTATGAAATGTGCCTGTACTATAAATCGTCCACAGTTTAACGTAATACGAAGGTAGCATGATTTCCCTAGGTCCTTACCTGATGTTCCTAGTGGAGGAGTATCGTACTCCAAATTTATAATTTTATATCCTTTGACTGATCAGTTACTGTGAATTGTATAAAACAGTCATGGAGGCGACAATTTTAATGAATGAAACATTTAAAACTACATTCCAAGAGCAGAAGGACACTCGTTATACAAACTGTTTATATTTTTAAATAATTTCTAATCACAATGCAAAAACATGAATTTTGTTAACACTTTGTTATACGTTGTGTTGTATTTTTTAACGAAAGGTCACAAAATGATGGAAAAAATTTCAGTTGTATCCTAATACCTTACATCTACGTGCGATTAGCTTTCTATGTGACTGGTCGTCATTATTTAACTGTCTAAGATGGATACAGTCCTGTGTGACGTCACAGAGTATTTAAGGGCTAGCTGTAGGGGTCATAAGGTGTTTTGTCTCAGTTGTTGGTCTTCTTTTACCAGTGAGCTGTCAGTATACTTTTGTCCAGGGGGCTGTGCGGCCGAGAATCTGCATCAGTTTCATTAACTTTTCATTGGATTTGGAATAGTTTTGTGAGCGCGAGTTAAGTACTCGTACTTTCACTTTTCGCTGGAATTGGATTATTTGACCGTCTTTTCCTCGACTGATTCTGCCCAAGTTTACGAAGTTCAAGTTCGTTTATGGGATCTGAGTCAGGAGATGTGTGCAATGGATTTGTGGTATTTTTTCCCACTGATTATCCAGGATAAAGAATTTCAGTTTGCATCAGGATGTACAGTGGCAAACTGCACTTTTGAAATGTGTGTATTTCCTGTTGCTTTTCGCGAATTAATGTCATTCAAACAAATTTATTTCTTTTCTCTGCAGTTCATTGTAGTTATCGCTTAATTGTGTGACTATCCATTCGTTGATATGTTTCTCTTTCCCTTTAACTGTTCCATGCTGGAGTAGGCACTGTCTTTGCAAGATATGAGGTAACCATTTTTACTTTTTTCTCACCTTTTCCCAACTCACAATCTCTATTTTCCTCCATGCCCTCATTTCCAGTTCTTCCAACCTTCTTTCTTCGTCTTTTAGTAATGCCCCTGTAAAGATGTGCTCCATTTACATGTTATTTAGTCAGTCTTTCCCTTTGTTTGTTTTCAATGCCTCACATAGCAATTTTCTCTTTTCGTTGAACGCTTCAATGGCGTACGCTCCCTCTCACTCTGTCTTTGTCACATTTTAGCTTCTGTATTACATTTCCCAACTATTTAAATTTTGCAGCCTCCCTTGGTTGTTGTCTGTCTAGTGAGATTTCAGCCTCCTCTCCTAATTTTCCCAGTACCATGGTTTCAAACTTTTTCTTATTTATTTTCGTTCTAAATTTTTCCGTGTTTGCTATTCAGTTCTTAAATCATTTCACACAGTTCCTTGCTAAATTCCATACCGTGTACATTCCATGTTTTGTGTCCTACAGGCTCGTTCCATCCATACACGAGTATTCCTCTATGATGCCTTCCAGGTAGGTGAAAGGAAACTTGCCTGCCTGTTTCATCTTGCTCTTCCTATTTCTTCTGTTAGTTCTTCGCCAATTCTTAGTTCTCCGACTTTTCTGAATCTGGCTTTTTGCTTAAAGCGTTAACTGCTTGATCAATTTCCTTGGTCTACGATCGATGCTGTGATTTCTTTAGATAAACACAAATCTATTACACGTCCGCCTACCAAAACTTTTTCCTAATCAATACAAAGGGTATTGTTTTCGTTGTATCTCTTCCCTAGTAGCTGTAGTAAGCCTGTAGCATCTCTACCGCCCACCCCTCTTCTGAACATTATCGAAATTTTAATGTCACGTCTACGTAGTATGTAGGGGCTGACGTAGAGTGATACTGTTAGAAATAATTGTGCTCTAAGTTGTGCTCTAAGCTTTTACTGGTTCCGCACTGGCTCAATATTTGACCACCGCTTTTTTTTTTTTTTTTTTTTTTTTTTACAAGGCCTTTGCGAAAATCTATCGGCAATTGACGGATCGCTACTAAGAACAGATCCTATCTGGCCAGATTACTGTGTAAAGATGATCTGACGCAGGACTGATGGATCACGCGCAACCATGCCATCTTAACTTCTTGGAGAACTAGATTACCTAAAAATTCCTAAAACAAATCTCCTTCCTAGTTCCGTTCGGTTCCCCTGATGGTGGTTTTCCCAAATCCCAATGTGAGAACCTCCTGTTACCGTGCTAGAAAATTATGGCAATCACTAAAACAAAGACGTTTTTAGTTGCGACGAAATCTTTTCACGAAATTTCGATCACCAACTTCCACCTCAGAGTGCAAAAATATTTTGTTTCTCGTGAACCAACGTAGAGAGAAATGATCATCATAATAAAATAAGAGAAATCATAGTTGACACGGGAAGATGTGAGTTCGTTTTCCCTGCATTGTTCGAAAGTAAAACGGTAGAGAAATTGTCTCTCGATAAAGTGAAGCGTGTGTTTTACAATGTCAATTCTGGTGCGTGCTTCTGGCAGCAGGAACTGTGGCAGCACGGCAATCCCGACGTCGTCGTCGTTGTGTTGCAGTCACGCTCGACCATATTGACGCAAGAGGCCGCTACTGCTGCCGGCTAGGAGGCCCATATGGTGCGTCGTTGCAGCGACTGCGCCAGATAAGCCTAAGCTGTGCGCGGTCGATGGTCGCAGTGCCATTCGCTTGAGAGTGCGGCAACCTGTATGCCACACGCGGTGTGCGGGTGACGCGTAGCCAGGGGCGCGACTGACAGCAGCGATTGTCAACGCGCTCGACAGGCTGCACCCACCGGCAATAATTTTTCCGTTTCTATCTTACAATTGCGTTGAAATCAAAAGCATGAAAACGACAGCTGTCTATATCGACTGCAACGGTAAGCTGTTATTCGAAACACAAGACGAACTGTCGTAGAACCGAACTGACATAAAACATATCACGAACAATAGGCAATATACACTACTGGCCATTAAAATTGCTACACCACGAAGATGTACAGACGCGAAATTTAACCGACAGGAAGAAGATGCTGTGATATGCAAATGATTTGCTTTTCAGAGCATTCACACAAGGTTGGCGCCGTTGGCGATACCTACAACGTGCTGACATGAGGAAAATTTCCAACCGATTTCTCATACACAAACAGCATTTGTCCGGCGTTGCCTGGTGAAACGTTGTTGTGATGTCTGGTGTAAGGAGAAGAAATGCCTACCATCACGTTTCCGACTTTGATAAACGTCGTATTGTAGCAGGAGCACCTGCGATGGTGTACTCAACGACGAACCTGGGTGCACGAATGGCAAAACGTCATTTTTTCGGATGAATCCAGGTTCTGTTTACAGCATCATGATGGTCGCATCCGTATTTGGCGACATCGCGGTGAACGCACATTGGAAGAGTGTATTCGTCATCGCCATACTGACGTATCACCCGGCGTGATGGTATGGGATGCCACTGGTTACACGTCTCAGTCACCTCTTGTTCGCATTGACGGCACTTTGAACAGTGGACGTTACATTTCAGATGTGTTGCGGCCCGTGGCTCTACCCTTCATTCGATCCCTGCGAAACCCTACGTTTCAGCAGGATAATGCACGACCGCATGTTACAGGTCCTGTACGGGCCTTTCTGGATACAGAAAATGTTGACTGCTGCCCAAGCAAGCACATTCTCCAGATCAATTGAAAACGTCTGGTCAATGGTGGCCGAGCAACTGTCTCGACACAATACGCCAGTCACTACTCTTGATGAACTGTGGTATCGTGTTGAAGCTGCATGGTCTGCTGTACCTGTACCCGCCATCCAAGCTCTGATTGACTCAATGCCCAGGCGTATCAAGGCCGTTATTACGGCCAGAGGTGGTTGTTCTGGGTACTGATTTCTGAGGATCTATGCACCCAAATTGCTTGAAAATGTAATCACATGTCAGTTCTAGTATAATATATTTGTCCAATGAATACCCGTTTACCACCTGCATTTCTTCTTGGTGTTGCAATTTTAATGGCCAGTAGTGTAGATTGACTTCAGCTGTACTTTTAATTGGTGACACAAGAAGGAAGATTGTATAACATGAACTGTCAACGCAGATATTATTCAATAAAATAACTGGTATTTAAATGCCTCTACGGGTTAAAACAACGATAAGATCGAATGTCCTCCGAAATCACGTTGGTGTGTGTGTGTGTGTGTGTGTGTGTGTGTGTGTGAACATTAGGACATGTGTACAACTCAACATATGGAAGTACGAAACTATTCTGGAGGCGTCCTCGGTTAGCCAAGTGGTTAAGGCAAGCGCTCGCATTAAGTGGGAAATCGCGGTTCAAGTCCCGGCCCACCACAAATTTTCATGTAGCACCGATTAATGATGCAGCTGAAGTCAATACAAATTCGCAGTTTGTGAACCAAATTTCGTAATATCTAATGAGCAGCTGTGGATCGTCACGTAGTGTCTGTTCCTTCAGTCATCCACGCATATCTGAAGCAACATCGTATAACGTGAAATTCAATACAGACATTGTGCAGTAACTTTATAAGTACTGCAATAAGTTGTAAACTATTACCATCTGCACTCTCTAAAACATACATAAGAATAGAATGTATGTAAAGAGACAGTACTAATAATTACTGTCACGAAAATAGTTTTTTGATGTGCAGCCTTATAATTATTGGTTAAGTGCGAGTGATAAACAGAACAGGTGAAAGAAAAGCAACTTTTGAAATGTAATTTTGCGGAAGGTACGAAGAGTAAATTTATTTGGTCCCCAATTCGATTCAGTATTCCTTCACTACTTATCCAATCTAAAGCTCAGGCTGACTAATAGAAATCGGTTGACAGCACACATCTGGAGCCACCAAAAAATATTGTCATTTTGGTAACGAAGGGAAGAGTGAGGGTACAACTCGTTGAGGGAGACCAAAGTTTCCCGAGCGGTTCTAGGCGCTACAGTCTGGAACCGCGCGACCGCTACAGTCGCAGGTTCGTATCGTGCCTCGGGCATGGGTGTGTGTGATGTCCTTAGGTTAGTTAGGTTTAAGTAGTTCTATGTTGAGGGGACTGATGACCTCAGAAGTTAAGTCCCATAGTGCTCAGAGCCATTTGAACCATCAAAGTTTTACTACAGTAAGCATGGGTAATGGATTAGCTTGCAATAGTTGATCAGAAATTGAAAGGCTTATATATGAAACTCTAGCGTGGATATCTACGTCGAACCAGTCTTCGACTGACGACTGGAATGAAAGTACATACTGCACTGATTATACGCTAAAAAAAATTATAACTTCAAGAAGGAGTTGTGCGACAGAAACGAAAGTTGGTAGGCGACTTTCTACATCTGAAAGATGGTGTCTACTCAAATTTACACCATTCGCATAAAAGAGTGGCCCTAGTAGTATCACTGTGATGATTCAAATGAGGTTTGCTTTAAATACATGCTGTAATGGTCGTGAGCGTTATTTACCTTTGAAATGTGACCTGGTGAATTTATATTAGTCGAGAACGTGTTTAAGGGAGCGAAGTCGCCATTATCACAACCTCACTGAGTTTGAACGATGTCGTGTATAGGGCTACGAGAAGCTGGATGTTCCTTCTGCGATACTGCACAAGGACTTGGCAAGATCGCATCCATTTTACACGATTGCTGGTAGCGGTGGTCACGAGAATGTGCAGTCGCAAGGAGACCAGGTTCCGGAGAGGAAGGCCTTTGTGTTCGGCGTATTGCTCTGGCGCATCGCACTGCATCTGCAGCAGTAATTAGAGCAGCAGTTGGCACCACAGTGACACAACGAACTGTTACAGATCGGTTACTTCAAGGAAGCTCCTAGCCAGACGTTCCCACCGACCACAAACCACCATAATTTCCGACATCCCTTTTGTCAAGCGAGAGATTGGGGAGCAGGGTGGAGGTCTGTTGTGTTTCTGCTGAAAGCTGGTTCTGCATCGGTGCTAATTATGGCTGTATGTCGATTAAGCGGCGGCCATTTGAGGGCCTGCAACCGACCTGTTGCGTTCTGGACACACTGGACGTATACCTAGTGTTACGGTCTGGGGTGCGATTTCGTATGACAGCAAGAGCACTCTCGTGGTTATCCCACGTAACTTGACTGAAAGTCAGTCTGGTAATTCGACCTGCTGTGCTGCCATTCATGAACAGAATTCAAGTGAGTGTTTTCCAACAAGATAACGCTCATCCATTGTTTTGTTATGTCCGCACTCTAACACAACAAATATTCCGTGATAACCAGATTTATTTGACCTTCCGTCACTCAAAACAAACTTAGGTTCGACTACACAACACTTCGCTGGCTGTAGATCCAAGGAGAAATCAGAGTCATTAGTAGAGAATACAAGTCCAAACCACTGCCAACTAGTCGATACCGACGCATCGCAAGTTTCCAGCCAGGGAGGCCACAGTACGGTTCGGTCGTCGTGAATCCAGCAGCTGGGTAGTAACACGGTCATCGGCGAAGATTGAACTGGTTAAACGGGCTCAGGGAGCTCGCTTAAATCCGCAGGTCCGGCCAATCAGAGTGTTGGTAGATGGTATATGGCGCCCTTATACGGTTGCTCACTCTGGCGGCAAGGGCAGCGCCGCCAGGGTAATTCGTATCGATAGTGGTGTGTACGCTGCCGCTAACCTCGCGACGACGCGTTCACTTGCGCCAGTTGTTGACATCGTGTGCGGCGCCAGCGGTACTCGCTGTGTTAACGGCTGCTGTGCGGCGGCCGATACGACATCCATATACCGCTGTCGTAACTCAGAATGCTCTACAAAGTGTCGACATGTTACCTTGGCCTGTTACATCATCGGATCTGTCTCCAAGCGAGTACATATGGGACATCATCGGACGACAACTCCAACGTCATCCACAAACAGCATGAACCGTCCCTGTATTGACCCACCAACTACAGCGGGCATGAAACTCCATCCCACGAACTGACATCGGGCAGGTCTACAACACAATGCTTGCATGTTAGCATGATTCCATTCAACATTATGGCGGCTACAGCTACTACTAGTGCACCAGCATTTCACGTCTGCAATTTACCTTAACCAGTGATCTAGCAAAGTTAATCAGTTAAATATGTTGCCTGGACAAATGAATTGCCGAAATTTCATTACGCTACCTTAGTTATTTTTTTGTGTTTGGTTTTTTTTTTCGCCAGTGTAGTTAAGGCAAAACTTTAACACCGGAATTCGAAACCCTTCTTTTCCCAGATGTGGACTCTCATTTACGCCAAGCGAGCACGCGTGCTTCTCACCACTGCTGCCAAATGAAAAAGTGGAACACCAAGCACAACCCGCGAAAGCCGATAGAGTCACACACACACACACACACACACACACACACACACACACACATACACACACACTTTCGTTCCCGCCGCTGCATGGTTTAAAGTCGCGTGTATCACGCTGAGTAACCGAAGTACTAATCTTGCATAATTCATGCTAAAACTGTAGCTGGAATGAAACAGTCGGCTTTATCTGCAGGGCAGTTCGTGGTATAAGAGAGAGACAAAAAAATAACATTCTCTAGCAAGGCATGTGAACCCGTAGTTCGCCGTAATCGACACGTAGCTCCTGCAGTTTGCTGAAAATGATTTCTCTTCATTATGTAAACATTCAATAAAGGCGTCTCACAGGCATGAATATCTGTCTTAATGACACTTCATGTATAACTGAGAAAGCATGTTTTAATAAAAGTCAGTCCAGATCGTAGTAAATATTTATTTTTAGTTCTGGTTACCGGTTTCGGTCTAAAGGACCATCATCAGAACAAGGCTCTAGATGACGCGAGGAGCTAGTGCAGATCGTGACAGGTGTCAGTCGGTACTGCTCAGTAGCTCTGTGAGCTGGTTCCAGACCTTGTCTTGAGCCTTTGTCTGAGGATGGTTTTATAGACCGAAACCGGTAACCAGAATTAAAAATAAAAGTTTATCGTGATCTGGCCCGTTTCTTTTTAAAATGTGAAGCTCGGTTCTGTGTCGATGAGTTCTGAGAAGGAGTGACTGCTATAAGGCAACGGTCGTTCTTCGACCGAAAGGGTAGCATACCACTTACAGCTTTGGCCATAAAATGAGTAGTTTACCTATTTTTCACGTTGTCTTTTCTCGATTGCGCAATGCCCACTTAATGGTATCACTTACTTCTGGAAAATAACTGCGAGTTTAAGGAGTTTAACCCTATGCTTAGTCCTACTAGCAAAATGTTACGCAATAAAGCTATATATTTATAATTGTTATGCACCTCTTGCTCGAAAACAATGTGAACGTGAAACATAATGTCGATAGAAACTTTTAATTTTTATTGATTTTAAGCAAAACGTAGGTAGCCTATGAGCATATGTCCAACAAGGCACCTCTGTGCATAGTGATGATATGTCGCGTTAGTGATGAGTCCGTGCAGGACCACAATCACGTAGCCTTTCAAGTAAGGTGCCACACGGCTGTATCTGTGGCTTAATTTAACAGCAAGACTTGAATTTAATAACTTTCATAAGCCTTGATCAAACTTTTTGCTATCTCCAAAATCACCATACGTGTTTCGACATTCGGTCATTTCCAAAGGCTATAAAATACAATGCAAAACTGGTATGAAAAAAATATGAAAGAGACAAGTGCAAACTGCTACCAAGGAAGGAATTAGACACCAAGTTGTCTAAACTGCCAATTACGCGATACACAATGCATTTGTTTGTTCACAACTACCCTTTTTGTCATTACATTGCATAAGACGTCATCAGAAAAGAATTGATGGAAATCAATTTGTAATGTTTTAAAAAAAGGTATTTTTTTCCTAACACTGCGTAACAGTTTCTTTTTTTTTTTTTTTTGTTTGTTTAACGCTTGAAATAATGCAATGTAAGTGGCTGCAAGTGGGCGCAAGGGACATATGGCAAATTTTCTGTTAACTACTTTAATCTTTTTTGGCAACTTATAGCGTATAAAATAAGATATGCATCAAAAGTTCATAAATACCATTGCATAATATTTACGAAATATGAAAATAACAGTTGAGGCATGTAGCATTCAGTTTTGAAGAACGGACGGGGCATTGACATTTCCGTCAGTGGGAGCACATGCATAACCGCTTTAAAGGAAAATCAATTAATTTGAGAAAGGGTAATTTTGAAGCTCCATTTATCAGTGTTACCAATAGAACGACTATATGGCAGCGACCCAGGTTGCCTTATATAATTAAAACTCCTTAATACTCAAACATCAAGATGTTAAGGAGTTTTAACTAGATAAACCAATCCAGATCGCTGTCATATACTCGTACTATTGATGACACTGATTTCAGCATTGCACCTTCTCTAATTAATTGCATTTCCTGTCTGGTGCTTATGCATTTGCTTCCATTGGTAGAAATAGCAATGCATAGGCATCGCTGGTTGTTCAAAGTGAATGCTACATGCCTCAACTGATATTTCTGTATTTTGTAAATATTATGTAATGGTATTTACGAATTTTTGCTGATGCTGTTGTTTTATATGCTGTAAGCTGTCAAAGCAAAATACGTGCGTTAACAGACAATTTAATCTCGTTCACCTTGGCGCCGTCCATCAGCTTACTCCATTGTGTTATTTTCGACCGTTCAAAGAAAAAACTGTTACGCATTGTTTTGTAAACAATAAGTCCTTGTAAAACATTGTAAACTTACTTTCGTGTATTCTTTACTGGTGAAATTGTTTCATACGATGTAATGATAAAAAAGTTATTTGTGAACAAACAAAGGCATCTTGTACCACCTCCTAGCGGTTTATTCCACTAAGTTTCTAATTTGTCCCTTGCTAGCAGTTTTCACTTGTCTCTTGGTTAAGAATGCCCTCAAGGGCAGAATTTATCTAGTGAACAGTTTTCTGTGATTTACATAACATCTGTAAGGTTAAAAAGCATATTCTGCTCACTATATTATGTTCCTCATCAGTGGTAAAATGTAGCATACTTTCATGTCTTCTGATAGCAGTTTTGTTTTATATTTTACAGTCTTCGAAAATGACTGAATGTCGAAACACATAAAGCGATTTCGGGAATCATAAAAAGTGTGGTCAAGACATCTGAAAGTTATTAAAGTGTGCCCAAGTGGCCACTTCGTCTCATAGCTGTTTAATGCCTGTTGCAACCAGACTTGGGGGTCAGTCATCATTCTCACTGTTCAACGTTTCCGTCAGTATGTGCCCACTGGCTAAGGCTTGTTTCGTAGCATGGACCGAAGCAACTGCACTGACAGTCCCGTGTAGTCCAGCCTTACCAGAAATAGCCGTGTGACACGCACTGGTGACGCGCCCTGTACGACAGGACACCGAAGGCCCACATCTGCGAGAGACACAGAGAGCGTTTTACCGGTCTGTGAGGCCAGCGACGAGCGGCAGTTTCACGGGGAAATCGCGAAACGGGCTTCCAGCCGCCATGACGCACGACTATGGCTGCACGAACACGTTTTAATTTAGCGCGCTAATTTCTGCCTGTACTTTGCCCTCGACGTGTAACACATTCGTAATTAGAAATACTTTTTCAACGGAAAAAAGGTGACCCATGATAAGTTCGTGTTTCAGGGTTACAGATACGGCTCGAATAATACGATATCTGATCGAAAGCATCTGGACACCTGTTAATGGACATTAACATAGCATCCTTCGTCTTTGTGACTATTCGAACTCCGCGGAGGACACTTTCAGTGCGGTGTCTAAATGTGCAGGCTTGGCAGACCATTCTTCCTCAAGAGCTGAAAGTAGAGCCGGTAGCGATCTAGAGCATAGTAGACGTTCTAACTAATCCCAGAAATGTTCAGGTCGCGACTCTGAGTAAGCCAGTCCGTTTTAGAGATTTTATTGTCCACAAACGATTGTCTCAGGGTCACTGCTTTGACAGGATGCATTTTCATGCTGTTTATGTTCTACTGTACGTAGTATACAATTCTGTAAAACGAGTTTCTATGCTTTTGCATTTATCGTTTTCTTAATCGCAACGAGACAACATCCTAACTACGAAAAACACTCCCATACCGCAACTCTAACTCCTCCGTACTTCTACATCTACATCTACTTGGATACTCTGCAAATCACATTTAAGTGCCTGGCAGAGGGTTCAGTGAATCACCTTCAGAATTCTCTACTATTCCAAACTCGTATAGCGCGAGGAAAGAACGAACACCTATATCTTTCAAGTACGACCTCTGATTTCCCTTATTTTATCGTGGTGACCGTTTCTCCTTGTGTAGATCGGTGTCAAGAAAATACTTTCGCATTCGGAGGAGACAGTTAATGATTGCAATTTCGTGAGAAGATTCCGTCGTAACGAAAAACGCCTTTCTTTAAATCATGTCCAGCCCAAATCCTGTATCATTTCTGTGACATTCTCTCCCATATTTCGCGATAATGCAAAATGTGTTGTCCTTCTTCGAACTTTTTCGATGTACTCCGTCAGCCCTATCTGGTAAGGATCCCACACCGCGCAGCAGTATTCTAAAAGAGGATGAGCAAGGGTAGTGTAGGCAGTCTCCTTAGTAGATCTGTTACATTTTCCAAGTGTCCTGCCAAGAAAACGCAGTCGTTGGTTACCCTTCCCCACAACATTTTCTATGTGTTTCTTTCAATTACCGCTGTTCGTAATTGTAACATCTAGGTATTTAGTTGAATTTACGGCTTTTAGATTAGACTGCTTTAGCGTGTAACCGAAGTTTAACGAATTCCTTTTAGCACTCATGTGGATGACCTCACACTTTTCGTTATTTACGGTCAACTGCCGATTTTCGCACCATTCACATATCTTTTCTAAATCGTTTTGCAATTTGTTTTGATCTTCTGATGACTTTATTAGTCGATAAACGGGAGCGTCATCTGCAAACAATGTAAGACGGCTGCTCAGATTGTCTCCCAAATCATTTATATATATAAGGAACAGCAAAGGGCCTGTAACACTACCGTGGGGAACGCCAGAAATCACTTCTGTTTTACTTGATGACTTTCCGTCAGTTACTACGAAATATGATCTCCCTGACAGGAAATCACAAATCCAGTCGCATATCTGAGACGATATTCCATGTGCATGCAATTTCACTACAAGCCGCTTGTGTGGTACAGGGTCAAAAGCCTTCCAGAAATCCAAAAATACGGAATCAATCTGAAATCCTTTGTCAATAGAACTCAACACTTCAGGTAAACAAAGAGTTAGTTGTGTTTCACAGGAACGATGTTATCTAAACCTATGTTGACTGTGTGTCAATAGACAGTTTTATTCGAGGTAATTCAGTTGTCGTGATGGTAGGTAACGTCTCCGAGCATCCGCCAAACCCAAACCCTTGCATCAGACTACCACAGGGTATGGCATGATTTATCACTCCAAATCATTCGTTTCCAGTCATCCATTGTCCAGCAGTGTGACTCTTGACAGTACTTCAACCGCCGCTTAGCATTGACTACAGAAATGTATGGTTCATGAGGAGCTGCTCGACCATTCTACGCCATTCTTTTTAAGTCCTCAAGCACTCGTTGTGCTACCTAAACTGTTGGTAGCACCTTGCAGCTCATAACTGAAACCTTCCCGTGATTTCATGCGATTTTTTACAGCCATCCTCCGCCGTTCCGGACGGCTTATCAGTACATAGGGTCTCTCTGGGCTTGGTCTAGCTGAGCAGCTTGAGCAGCTTTATAACGTTTGAAATGTCCCTCGCAGATTTCTTACTCAGGTGACATCCAATGACTAGTACACGTTCGAAGACACTATTCTGCTGTTAATGCTTCTTCAAGGATGACTCTCCCCGCCTCATTTTATACTCATGAGAAATCCTCTAGTGACATCATGTGGTCAATTACACATTACATAGTGGTGCCCAAATACTTTTAATGAGGTAGTGTTTGTGTAATGTCGCAGGTGTAAGAGTATACTACCAGGAATAATTTATGTGTAGCCGTTCTGTGCCTAATGGTCTGTAATATTCATAGTTATACCTACTGTAGAAAAGGAAATTCTTACAAAAATGAGCTTGGAAGTTCGCACACGCTAGTAAGAGCTGTCTATTCAGTCATTAGACGAACTTCTGCTCCCGTAATGCCCACGTATGATATCCATAAAAGGCTGTGCTTCCACGTCCGTAATTCGGTATCACTGCTGCCTTTCTTTTCTCTGTTTTTCGCATTCACTGACATTCCTCACATACTACTTACTATCGCTCGAAAATTGTCAGTGCACTGGCAGTAAATCTGTAAATCAGTACCATATAGAAGACTCATAAAGATCTGAGCACATCATGAATCTACTCAAATGAGTGATGGGCTTTAAGGACATTTTGAGAGATAAGCGTTGCTGCAATGTCTGTGACAGTAAGAGTTCCGCAGAAAGGGATGTCCGGAATGACATTAGACACACTGATGCTTACACAGACGACCTAACATATATTCATAGACTGTGCAGCTGGTCCCGGCGGAGGTTCGAGTCCTCCCTCGGGCATGGGTGTGTGTGTTTGTCCTTAGGATAATTTAGGTTAAGCAGTGTGTAAGCTTAGGGGCTGATGACCTTAGCAGTTAAGTTCCATAAGTTTCACGCACATTTGAACATTTGAACCTAACATATATTATCAGTAGCACAATCAGATTGTCTACTCACGATGTAGCCATGTAGAGACGTTAATACTCCTGTAGAACTGAAAAGAAACAGAAACGTATTACTGGAAACATCCACGTGGTGCGGTGAATGCAATAGTCCAAATTATGGCAACAGATACGATGGGGAAACATCTCATAAGATTTCCGTACAGCGCTATTGGCGTCCTTCTGGACTCGATACGTCATTGGAAACGATGTGAAATTAGACGATGACACACATGACTTGTATACAGGGCAAATGGTTGATTTAGATACACTGGCAGAATTTTGCTAATACGTACTGTTTCTGCCAAGAGGACCTACTTGAATCGTGTTCTACATATTCGTGAGCATTTCTCCTCTGCTTTGGATACACACATCGAATTACGGGATAATATGGAATGGTGAGACGTTCTGCTTGAATTTTAACTGTCATTTGATGAGAAAGAGTGTGTTACAGAGATGCTAAGAGACCTGAAATAGAAATATAAGAAAATTCAAAATTTATAGCAGAACTTTTTTTTGACAGATTTAGAGAAATTTTCGAGGCAGTGAAACGATGTCCTAGACTCGTTGTACATAATGCACGTAGATCATAAGAACAAGTCAAGAGACAGCCAAAGACTACGGCGGCTTTCACACACCCAATTTTTGAATGTAACAGTTAACGAAATAACGAAACTGTCAAGCACCCTCCAGTAACTTGCAGAAAATACAGTGTGTTTCACGTATCCTGGTCCAATTTCTTGTAGACTGGTCCAGGCGAAGATGGCGTCAGCATTCAAGATATCGAAGCGAGATTTCTAACAAGCGGCAGTCATACTTTCTATCCAGGCAACAGCCTTTAAATTTCACAGCAATGAGAAAAAGTGAATAAAGGGTTCGGTATTTTAGCGTACCATTCTGATTCACAATATTTGGTTTTGTTTGTCAGTATACAGTTACTGAAGTGTACAATTTGTTAGCCTCACATTGGCTAACCAGATCATGAAGTTAATTTACATTAATTACATTTGCTAGTTCAAAACAACGCACTCGAGTGTAAAAACTAAGATTTAAAGTAATATGGCCATTCCATTGATGATATTGTCAGACTGTCCGAATGCCTTACCTGGGTGCCAATAATTAATTATTTTGATAGAAATGGAACGTTTGTTACAGTGATTTAAAGTACTTTGTTATCAGGTAGCAATCTATGTGTTAGAAACTTGCAACTGATTTAGCTGTTTTTCACCTTTTATTCACTAAGAAAGCATTCTACAGCCGCAGAGTACAACCATATTCAAGGTTTTAAAGTTTTTACCTGTCCAGATTTCAAAGGCTGTTTCTAAATACATGGACATTTCTTTTCAAATCCTCAATACAAGTATGACCATTGATTTTAATAAGCAGTGTGACACAGTTAATTCGACGCCAGATTACGAAAAGACTTACATAAATGTCAAACGGTGTTAACCACCCTCGACTAAGAACATATTTTAACATGTATACCTGTACAGTGTTAAAAATTTTATGAGTCAGTTATTGATGCTTCAGAAGAAGACATTTTTAATGACGTCGAAACCTATGTCAATGAATTTTAATTAACTATTGCAAGTGATCTGGCTCTCTTTCGCCTTTTCCTCGCGAAAATTACATTCTACAGCTGCTGCCTCCAGCCGTATTAAAGATTTTCATGTCCTTTGCGCGACATTAAAGAGGAGTTCCAATATGAAACAAAAGTTCTAATATATTAACAAAGAAACAATTTCTCAAGGCAATAAAAATAAACCTTGCAATATATGGGTAATGAAGCGAGAACTCAGTTACATTTTCTCCACCGTAATTATTCCACGATATGTCCGGAAACGTCTTCTAGTGCATTAAACACAAGATAAACTACGATGGCTATGAACAGTTTTCGTTACGAACTTTTGCTTCGTAAATTGTTTCCTTTCGAACGTCCTGGAGTTTTATGTTTCATGCACTGAACGATGTTAAACCATGGGCTGTTTGTATTTCGGACATATCAGGACGCACACTAACTTGCACATAAAGTGCAAGAAGAACACTCCCCTCCCCCCAAAGCTTCTTGATGTTATTTGACCACGACTGTATTAGAAAAACTACGTAAACGTGTGGTTTCGTACTCGTGGTTGACGCAGGGCTCGGTGTCTTGTGCGCCACATGTCTTCCCTCGGACGAACTTAACCAGGTTACCGCCTGCAAGCCTTCTCTTATAGCGAACAGGAAACTGGCTCAGAACTTCAATAAGCCTTAAATAAAGAACTGGTGTTATTTTTATTGGTTTCCATGACAAGCAACACTTCATAGTTATATTTTGCCAAAAAAAACTTTGTGTTGAGTAAATGATAACATTTTGACCGTGAATGTGTCTAAATAGGCTGGTAACCGCCGAAAAACAAAATAGACGTATCACGACCTGGCATTTGAATTGTGTCCGCTCTCTTAACTATAAAGAAGTACTTAAAGGCAAATAGTTTGTATCTTCCAGTAAGCCATCTGATCAGATTTATGACTCTTTTCAATCCAGCTGTTGATACAAAAATAACACTAAATCTTAAAATAGCGTGGACGGAGTTGCTGCCTCCTCATTAGCACACACAAACACAGGTTGTGTCAGCCTCAAGCCCAGAGTTCGGAAAACCACCCTTGTTGCTCGGTCGCCGCGACAGTAGAAGATTGTTGAAAATTGGATGGACTAAGAAGGGATCACATTCAGACGCGTCGTTTAGGGGTAGCAGTTTTGATTGGTAATCAAAACGCCCTCGATCCCGGGTTCGAATCCCACCACTGCTTAAATTTTGATTAATAATCAGCATTGGCGGCCGAAGACTTCAAGAATAAGAAGTCACCCTCGTTCTGACAACGGCCTTGTCAAAGAGGGTGGAGGAGTGGACAGAGGTTCAGGGCACTTTCTTGTACTATGGGTGGGAAATTGCCCCTAAAGGCGGAAGAATCAGCAATGATCAACAGCATGAGGATGCAGAAGGCAATGGAAACCACTTCATTAACGACACGTGACGGGTATCCACAGGACATGCGGCCTGTAATTGAAAAGCGTCATGATGATCTCTCCATTGACAAAAGATACCGGAAAAGTCCACATTCGGATCTCCGGGAGGGGACTGCGAAGGAGGAGGTGACCATGAGAAAAAGGTTGACTAATCAGGGAAAGGATAACGTTCTACGAATCGGAGCGTGGATTGTCAGAAGCTTGAACGTGGTGGGGGAAACTAGAAAATCTGAAAAAGGAAAGTCAAGGCTCACTCTAAATATGGTACGGGTCAGTGAAGTGAAACGGAAGAAGACAAGGATTTCTGGTTATATCAACAGTAGCAGAAAATGGTATAACGAGAGTAGGATTCGTTATACATAGGAAGGCTGTGCAAAGAGAGCGTTACTGTAAGCATTTCAATGACAGGTTTGTCCTTAACAGAATCGACAGCAAACCAACATCGACAACGATAGTTCCTGTATATATGCCGACGTTGCAAGCTGAAGATGAAGAGAGAGAAATTACATGAGGATATTGAAAGGGTAATACAGTACGTAAAGGGAGACAAAAATCTAATAATCATGGAAGAGTGGAACGCAGTTGTAGAGGAAGAAGTAGAAGAAAAGGTTTTAGGAGAATATCGGCTTGGGACATGGAATGAGAGAGGAGGAAGACTAACAAGTTTCAGCTAGTAATAGTGAATATTCTGTTCAAGAATCACAAGATGAGAAGGTATACTTGCAGAAGACAGAGAGAGTAGCGTGTTTTGATGAAAAGAAATACGACAGCGATAATTTTGTTAATTATTTTGTTGGAATACCAGTTTTGGTGCCTCATTGGCACGGTCTTCAGGCCCCTGTACAAGTAGCCGAATAAGTCATCTACACGTCCACGCTATTGTAGGGATCACTAATTTCAAGTGGCTTCCGTAGATTTCTAAACCTCTGTAGACGTGGACTGTCGTTAGAGATATGCTTAGGACAACGTATATAGGGGACTGAAGAGAGTTCCGATGAAGCATCGAAGCTGGCAGTGAAATAAAATATTTAATAAAATTACGGCTGTCTGTATTTAATCTCTTCAAATCTTTGACCAGCCACAGTCTCACTCCATTTGCACAACATGGAAATACAATGCGTAGCGTGTGTCTCGCCAGCCTCCGTGCCCCGGTCGCCCCGTCCCTCCATTCATCAGTTGAAGGCTGGGACAAGGAATGAGGTGATGAGAGGCGGCGTCCAGGGCGCCCCCTGGCTCGCGTGCAGCCGACGGGCAGTTGTTTTCGGGGTGACGATCGCGTGCCGCCGAGCCCCGCCCAGTCCAGCGCATCGCACGATGGAAACACCGGCGATCGACATGCATGTTTCATGAGCCGTCGCCTCCCGTCCCATCCCATCACCTGCCATTCAGTGGCCGCTTGCCGGCCATTCACTCCGAAACAGGCGTGCACAAGCGAGGTACGGTTTGGTCGTGACCGACATACGGATGTGCAGCTTGCTGGATCTCCCAAGCTGAGCAGGCAAGCCGTAAATCATTGTGTAACGTGTACTTTTCTCCCTTCCCTTTCCATTCATAAGAGTAGTATTCACGAAGCCTTGTTATAGTTGTCAGTAGTTAATTATTTCACTCATTTCCGAGCAAATGGTAGCCTGCCAAACGCCAGCTACGAGGGGTGGTCGTAAAGTTTTAATAACCACCTCGAAAAACTAAAGTTACGCAATTATATTTTGATTTTCTTAGACTGGAATCCATTTGAGTCCGTTGTGCGCAGCGATCGCTGAATGTAGACAATGGAGAAAAGAACAACAATCGATTCCGAAATCGGTCGTTTTGTTACAATAGATCTAGATTGCAACTATTGTGTAATCATCTTCGGTGCATATGACAACAGATGATATTAAGTCTCCGTGGTGGCGGGATCTCGACTGTTTACTGTAAATGTCAAATCATAACACCTTCAGCCGTCTAAATTTCCAGTTTTACATTATTTTTGCAACCGGTTTCACCGTTACATTACGTCATCTTCAGGCCCCTTGACCGACGTCTAGGAAGAATCCCATCTCGTACATAGTCGAAATAGGAGCCAGATGATCGAAGGGATCCGTGTATTAAGAAAAAATCTACGGATACTGGCAACTGAATGCCATTTCGACTTTATAACAGGTGGCATTCCTTCCACACGCCGGTCAGGGCACCTGCAATTGGCCTAATATAACGCTGCAAATGGGTGCACAAATAAAATAAAACTGGAAATTTACACGGCTGAAAGTGTTTTGTTTTGATATTTACTGGTGACATTAGCCCAAAGTGTCACGTAGTAAGCCGGCCGTGGTGGCCGAGCTGTTCTAGGCGCTTCAGTCCGGAACCACGCGGCTGCTACCGTCGCAGGTTCGAATCCTGCCTAGGGCATGCATATGTGTGATGTCCATGGTTTAGTTAGGTTTAAGTAGTTCTACGTTTAGGGGACTGATGACCTCAGCTGTTAAGTCCCATAGCGCTTAGAGCCATTAGAACCATTTGTCACGTAGTAAACACTATTCATTGATGTAGAACATACAGGAGCCTAACATGAACTTCGACTCTTATATGTTCTACATCAACCAATAATGTTCACTGCGTGACACTTTGGACTAGTACCGAGCGAGGTAGTTCAATGGTTCAAATTTCTCTAAGCACTATGGGACTTAACATCTGAGGTCATCAGTCCCCTAGACTTAGAACTTCTTAAACCTAACTAACCTAAGGACATCACACACATCCATGCCCGAGGCAAGATCAGAACCTGCGACCGTAGCATCAGCGCGGTTCCGTACTGAAGCGCCTAGAACCGCTCGGCCACAGCGGCCGGCCGAGCGAGGTAGCACAGTGGTTAGCACACTGTACTCGCATTCGAGAGGACTACTGTTTAAATCCGTATCCGGACATCCTGTTATTTCCCTAAATCGCTAGAGGCAACTGCCGGGATGGTTCCTCAGAAAGAGCACGGCCTATTTCCTTTCCCATCCTTGCCTAATTTGAGCTTGTGCTCCGTTGTCGACGGGACGCAAAACTCTAACCACCTCCTCCTCCACCTATGGACTAACGTCAACAGTTGTTGTCGTTACGCGCACTGAAGATGACTATCTAACAATTGAAATCTAGATGTGTTGTAAGTTTTTTTTGCTTTTTTTGTGTATATACTGCACATATCAGCAGTTTTGGTGGAGATAAAATCCCTGCGTCATAATACCGTAGCACGACCGGACTTCGGGAAACCCCGGATCAAATCCGACCGGTGGATTAACGACTGGGGCCGATGTACCAACCAGCCTGGATATAGTTTTAAGCGGCTACGTACCCACAACCCACTTCAGTTGCCCAACTGGCAAACAGAAAACGTTCGCGTACTTTCACCCGGAATAATGTTAGATACAGGCAGTTAGGGTACACAAATTATGTCCGGGGAGGGGAGGGAATGGATGGGAAGGGAAGGGGATGGGAGGGAGATGGGAGAGGGAGAAGGGGTCGCGAGAGGAAGGCCATTCTCCCACTCCCTACGACTAACATAGCCAATACCAAAAATTAATGTCCCTACCTCGTGAAGAGAAGGGACAAAGGGTAGCAAAAAGGAGATAATGATATAACGTGCCGCAAGAGGCGAAAAAATAAAATTTCACAGCTCATTGATAAAGTTGAATATCTTGCGGTAATTCCTTTCCAGTACCAGTGGGAATTTACAACTTAGTCAAGCTAATCCAGATTATTTCTTTATCCTGTGCAACAGTCGATACGCTTCACATTCGTAATCGTTTCAAAGCCGCTTATATCAGTTTCTATGGCAGGGCGACAATCTTAACTTGACGCAGCTTTCTCGTTTTGTACCTGCATCCATTCATTTTCACACTGTCACGATTTTACTCCTTCGCAGCAAGATAATAGGGAGCAGTTCTGTAGCTCATGGTAGTGTTTTGTTATTTTTGCGAGTATCTCTTGTCACCCTGTTTGTTCTGATGATTTCCAACGCTCATATATAATCCGATACTCAGCAGCACTTGGTCCCCTAACGGTTGTCGTATGGATAGAGCGTCTTGCGTGTTAGGCGCTGTTTCTGTCTGCTGAGTACGTTTAGTGGGCAGTCTTAATGGCACTTACGGAAACAGGGCAGATGAGAAAACTCTTCACTCAGTCGCCGCCGGGTATCTTCTCCAGATAGGGATATTTGTTGGTCATCAATATTTACAGAATACCTGTGCCGGGAATTTAAACATCGATGTTTCAATATCGATACTAAACTTTCTGAAAAATGGCAACATAACATCGACTTATGTAGTTGGCAAAAACGAAGTTACGTGTTAGAAATTACAATAATTTTTTCACCATTTAAACGAATATTTTTCTTATCAAATAATGACATCAGTGCAGTGGTTAAAACAGCAAAAATCGCATTTGTAAGGAAAAATTGTATACGGTAGCATGTATTGCCCATACTGACAGAAAAAAAATCTATTCAAAAGATTGACAAACTGCCCGATTCGATTATTGTTATGGAAAGTGTATATTTTAGTAGTGTCTGTTCTGTCGGCCTAAACAGATACCACTTAGATTACATATTTCTGTAACGAGACGGCTCCTGGACGGTTGCCTCAGTACAGATGCACTGATATCATCTGAACTCCTACGGGAATCAATTATTCGCAAGTAGGGAGTTCATGGAAGAAGGACGCTGCATTGCTGTGTGCGGTAAGTTGGAAATTTGAGTCGGTTGGGTACCGTGTCCGGATGGCCGAAGCGGTTAAGGCAGTCTCTCATGAAAAGCGGTAAATCCGTGTTAGAGTTCTGGTCCAGCACAAATTTTCGGCTTTCACCATTGCATTACCACAATGCACTGTGCGGCTGTAAGTCACGAATTCCCAACCTCCATTCTTTCCCCAGTCTCCATTTCATATAAATTTTGTGATAAGGACTGAAATGTGGTTCCAAAAAACTCTGGTAGCAGTTGATGAGCTAAGAAAAGAATTAGACGTCATACAAATTCAAGACTTATCCGCTACGTGAAATCCACTTTTCTGCATTATTGATAGAGTTTTGCCGCTTCGTTCATTGATTAATAATACATTGATTACCATGCTAACAGTCGCATATGTTGTAGATCTGGCAGATGTTCGTCACAATTAATAAAATATTCTGGGCTATTATGTCGTGGTCTAAGGGATTTCACTTCAAAACCCGACGTTTCGTCTCTGTCTCCGGAGGACATTTTCAAGGGTGATCACACTCTGGCTCGCTGCTAACTACAGCAAAATACCGCTTCGCGAAGTGGCGTGAAGTCACGTCTTTTGAACACGAGAGCGCAACTGGCCGTTGTCGACTGCGGTCGTTCGCTGCTACTGTCATACTACGGTTGAAGCACCGGAATCCAAATAACATTCAATTTCACGCCCTCCTCCTATGTTCCAAGCAGTAATTCGAATAATTAGCGTAATTAGTATCAAAATATCGGACAATCTGCCAATCCAGACAACGGGAGATAACCTTAAGGATAACATCACAACAGAAATCAAAATGTGATTACTACCAGCTGCACACGTTAGCATATTAGCCTTGCTCGACCCTAGAGTCAAGAACATACTCTTAATATGCTGTAGAATCTTCGGAAACCTGTCAGAGAGGATGTGTAACACGTTGTTACATTACAGGACACAGTGAAGAGTAATTTGATTTCTAGAGAAAACATTTTAAAATAAGAAAAGAGTAATTTACACATTGGAGCAGAAACTGAACTCCCATCACAGTTAAAGGTAGCTGACACGTCATATTTATATAGATATTCAGTTATAATCTGAAACATCGCCTTCTAAATCTTAAATAACACCCATTAGGAGACTAATGTGTCCAAAACTAGTACAAATTGCAAAGAAGAATTTGACCTGGCCGGCCGGTGTGGCCGAGCGGTTCTAGGCGCTTCAGTCTAGAACCGCGTGGCCGCTACAGTCGCAGGTTCGAATCCTGCCTCGGGCATGGATGTGTGTAATGTCCTTAGGTTAGTTAGGTTTAAGTAGTTCTAAGTTCTAGGGGACTGATGATCTCAGATGTTAAGACCCATAGTGCTCAGAGCCATCTGAACCATTTTATTTGATCTGTGTAGCCAAATCGTCAGGTTCTGGAAGACTATTCTCAACAGCTGAATATGCTTGTTGTCAAGAAGGCTACAGACTGAACGGAAAACATTTCAGAGTACAAAAATTGTGGGATACGTAAAGTTAATTATTGTTCTACTTATTGATTGATAAATATATTAGTTATATTACTATCTTGCTTTGTACGCCTTTCTATAAAACTGTGATTTAACGTGTAAAAAACACCGGTGTTTTGAGGTCGATAATTATCGGCCATCTATGTTTAGACGTCAGTAATGAAATCGAAATTAGTACCGATGATCTGCAAACATCACATATTCCTACTCCAGAGCATTGATAATGTGCTGTTGTTCCGAACAGGTCAGAGGGGGACGGCAGTGACTTTGTGTCGTAAACTGAACTCCAATGTGTGGCGGTGGCTTCAGCAGACACTCACGAGGTCCTGAAGACGCCGTAGTATTATGAGATAATTTTAGTTGGTTTTTAGTGCAGATACAAGAAACTGTACTGTGGACTGAAGATGAGTACAGTGAAGAAAAGTTGCGAACTGCGGCAGGCGCATTACGCCCGGCACCGCGAAGTATGCGAATTATAAATGCGAGAAGTTTGGCTTCGATTTGGGTAATTGGAAAGTAAAATTATCTATCCTGAAACTATTAAACTGTTCGTAAAACAGTTCGTGTATCTTAGTTGGATAATTAAACTTTGAAGTAGACCTCAGAACTTCCACTAAACAGAAATCGTTCTTTTCGTCTGTCCTCAGAGCTCCCAGTTCATGGTGCGATATAGCACTTAAGACGTCAGCCAGAAATCACGTGCGATTAGCTACGTATTGGTTAGCTGATCTGCTGGGAAACGTTCATTGACGAATTATGATGAATTCTCAGCAGTGCTATATAAAGGTCGCCGGCCTGGCTTTGACCTGCAAAACATGATCGTATTTCTCATCGCCCCAAAAATGATTAAAAAGCCCTGTAGTCATGTAAGTAACAGTTCATAGGCTGATTCCTAGCAGCTTCCACCGATAGTCTCCAGAAACAAATCAAGCATACAGTTTGAAGTCGATAGGGAGAAAGTCACACGGAATTTTGAGTCGTGTGCCAGCAATCTTCTCCTCCTGCCGTTCTTGTCCATCTTGCCGCGACTTGCTGCTTCCTTGGTTTGACCGACTGTGGCCTTCACTTTTCCTTCCAGAGGGTAGCGAGGGCAGAGAGATGTGCTATTTAGGTGCGTGCCGAGATGACGAGAAAGACTGGCCGCGACGAGTACGTCACAGCTCGTGACATTACAGGTATTACGAATGCCAGCAGCCGTCTTCGGCGGAGAGCTACCAACTGTTTCAGGCGAATTTAGCAATTCTTGACTTTGTGTTTACATGCTTGGAAGTTTTCGATAGCACACGACAAAATTAAGACTTTTACTAGGCAGCTTTGCAATTGAGTATTGATTTTTTGTGGGCCCTGCACAGAGCTGAACGTTCAGCAAATGTAGCGGACAAGCCGACTAGTGTGACGTCACAATTCGTTGCAAGGCCCGTTTATCGCGTTGACCCCAGGCGCGCGCGCGGTGACCCAGAGAGCAACCAGCTTGTAGAGAGTCAGGTGACCAGTGGCACGTCGGCGATTAAGGCCTCAGATTTGTTACAGGTGCTTGTACAGTCTACTCGCCATGCGTATGTGCGCTTGTGTGTGTGTGTGTGTGTGTGTGTGTGTGAGAGAGAGAGAAAGAGAGAGAGAGAGAGAGAGAGAATGCTCGTGGCACGTTCTCAGTATTGCGATAAGCTACCCAAGGGAGTCGTCGTTGTACTTCCTTCCGTTTTAAATTTGTGATATTACTTGCGTATTTTTATGAATGGTTATCTGCTTGTAGTAATCGCTTATGTAATAGGATTTTGTTGTATACTTGATTCGCTCTTTTCAAAATTTTGCAAATTCGGCGTGAACTATACAGAGTGGCAGATTCGTATGGCGGTGGCCACTTTGACAGAGGGCGATTCTCGTACTCTTAATGGTTGAATAAGACACCACATGCATAAATCGAGTACCTTGAAGTTAACTTGATTTACTCTCTTGCCAGGTGCCTCACTTGTAATTACATGATTCTGGTAATCAACTATCTTCTGTCTGCTGCAAGTTTCAGGCTTGATATTATCTTCAAGCGTTAATATTAGGCTTCGAGAAGCAGACATTTGTTGCAGGCTGTAGAAATTATTGCAAGCTATTCTCCGAATATGTTACCGATTCTTAAGCCAACTGAAAAAATTTAAAGTTGTTATAGTTGCACAGCACGTTCTTGTAGTTCAGGCTTTTATTATAAATTGTGATACCTAGATATTTTACGTAGCTATAGTACCAGTTGTCTAAGCTTTTATAGAAACGTATTTAAGTTTTAAGTGAATTTCAAGTTGTATTCAAGGGTCATGGTTTTTCTGTGCTGTGGCCTTAAGTTCCACTCTTCGGTAGGTCACATTAACCTAATTTGTGGCCTGTCCTTACTGGACATGTGAACATTCGCTAAACGGCAATACTCGCCTTGAAAAGCTGAAATGGCTCAACGAGAAATTCACATTTTTGCACGATAACTCATAACCTCGGTTATCCGCACTCCAAGAAATAACTCCGTTGGTCAAGTACGATGAACTACTCCCCACTTCAGAAGTACACTACGGAAACAGCACCTCAGCCCCAGAGGATATGCCGTGCGGGGTGGCCGAGCGGTCTCGGGCGTCTTGTCACGGTCCGTCGGATCCCCCTATCGGAGGTTCGAGTCCTCCCTCGGGCGTGGGTGTGTGTGTCGTCCTTAGCGTAAGTTAGTTTAAATAGTGTGTAAGCTTAGGGAGCGATGACCTCAGTAGTTTGGTCCCTTAAGATCTTACCACAAATTTCCAGTTTCCCAGAGGGAACACGAATTCTACATCCAACGAGGTTTGTCAGTAGACTCCAAATTTCGAGATCTCCAAACCGCTCCACTATATGGCAAACGTCACTGTTACAATCTTATGTAATGCAAGATTTCAGAACAATAAAATATAACTAATAAATCGCATTTGAAATGTGACCTTCCGTGCAAATTTCGTTTGTAGCTTTCAAGTCTTACTTTTCTCTAGCGTTTTGTCCCGCTAGCCCCTCCTCCCTCCCCCCCCCCCCCTCCTATCTCGCAAACTACACGCTACGCGTTACGTTATTAGAGACCAGAAACGGAGCGAGTACATGTCTAATGTCCAGTCTTCGATAATTTGGCAAATTTTCTCTCATTACTTAGCAGTGAGGTCAGGTGCCCTACCTGACGCCACAGTCGTGAAGGTACCCTAAAGGAGCGAAGTCCGGTGCGCCATCTGGCGGGGAACACTGTACACTTTGTGTGTGTTATCGTATTTTAACGTATCGTGTATTGTACTCTCTGGGTACTAGCCCAGCACTTGCCTAAACGAGCGTGGGAAACGTACTAAAAATCACAGGCTAGCCCCCCCCCCCTCCCCCCCCCCTCCTATCTCGCAAACTACACACTACGCGTTACGTTATTAGAGACCAGAAACGGAGCGAGTACATGTCTAATGTTCGGGTTGCACACTTCACAAATCAAGGCGCCGCTGTTACATCAGTGTTAACGGATTTTCCTTCGTTGCACTGTAGTTCCGCGAGTATGACGAGTTTGAGATCTGTGGCCCTGCAGTCGCTTCTTATTTGTCACCTCATTCTCTCTTAACTGAACGAAGCAAGTCGAAGTACCGAAGATGAGTATATGATTTTGCTGCTGTAAAGAAACACTGACAAGGCGAAATACAGATTGCTGGGATCAGAAGGTCTTTAACGAAGCTGTCTTTTCTGAGACCGTGGAGAGTGTAAGATGAAAATTAATTGATGCAAAGTACACATTTGCAAATACAGGGTGACAGTTATTGAACTACATAAAAAAACGTAAATTGGTTACAAGTTACGGCATGCACACACTTCATTCAACATTTAAACGTCACTATCGATATTCGGATTTAGGTCATGACTTAATTGTCTGCCATAATTAGCGATGATGTGGCGCAGACGAACAGCGAAATTCTGTACGACTCGCTGAATTTCAGGAACATCGATGCTGTCGATGCTCCTAAATGGCTGTTTTCATCACAGTAATGGTTTTGGGTTATTGCTGTACACCTTGTCTCTAATGTAGCCTCACAAAAAGGAGTCCCATCCGGAGAATATGGCGGCCGATCGAGGCCCATGCCAGCTGCCTTTGGGTACCCCAGAGCCAGAATGCGGTCTCCAAAGTTCTCCTCCACGACATCAAACACTCTCCTGCTTCGATGGGGTCGAGCTCCGTCATGCATGAACCACATCTTGTCGAAATCAGCGTGAGTTTGAATAATGGGGATGAAATAATCTTCCAAAACCTTAACGTACCGCTCGGTAGTCACCGTGCCATCAAGGAATGTCGCACCGATTATTCGGTGGCTGGACATTGCAACACCACACAGTCACCCGTTGAGGTTAAAGAGACTTGTCGATTGCGAAATGAGGATTGTCAGTCCCCCAATGCGCCAATTTTGCTTACTGTCGAACCCATCCAAATGAAAATGGGTGTCATCGCTAAATCAAACCATGCATGCGCATACTAATTCCCATCGTGCCGGTGGCCAGACGTGCAGTTTGAACGTCCTAAAGCAAGTTTTGACGATTTTATTTCACACAGTTCAACAGTTGTCAATCTTTATGTTCCATTAAGGAGGAGTGATATTTGGAGCCGACCGGGGTGGTCGAGCGGTTCTAGGTGCTACAGTCTGGAACCGCGCGACCGCTACGGTCGCAGGTTCGAATCCTGCCTCGGGCATGGATGTGTGTGATGTCCTTAGGTTAGCTAGGTTTAAGTAGTTCCAAGTTCTATGGGACTGATGACCACAGCAGTTAAGTCCCATAGTGCTCAGAGCCATCTGATATTTGGACTTCGTTTAACGCTTAAGTTCACGCTTCAGACGAAACACACACAAATTTCTTCAAGTGCAAACAGAATGGTTGTATTCTTCTTTATTCCATCTTCGCCACGAGAAAACATGTGTTGCGTCAAATCAAAACTGGTCCCAGAGCAATGTCACTGCTATATCCCGGCGACGAGAAAGCGCATCAATTCTGTTTGGTCATGGCAAATTGCGTTTATGGGCTAACAGCGAGTTATGTAATTTATTGCAATAATTAATCGCCTTTTAGAGACTGCACTTCAGCCTCATTTCATGTTTTCTAGTACTGTCCTTGCAGACTCGGTAACGCCTCGAAAGTATGTATATATCAACTCAATTGTCAGACGTTCTCTGAACAGTAATTAAATATTAAAACAAATTTACAGTAGTCTTCAAAATAGTTTTATGTATATAAATATATGTACACACAGAACAATATTCATTTCAAACCCATCTATCATTATGTTGTTGTACAACTTGCTTTTGCCATTTAGGCACGTCGAGCTTTTGTGACACTCCAACTTGCACTCGGGAATGGTTATAAAGCCGAAATCATGATTGTGCGAAGTAAATGAACAGTAATTTACAGTTTAACAGCGGAAATTTCTTTCAAGAATGGTTGCGTATGTAGCGGGAATTCCTCGAGTCATTGGTTATATTCGTGAACTCGTGCACTTGCTCACCGTTCTGAAAGAGTCAACTCCAATTGTACCCCACAACTGACTCAGGTGACGAGTGGGCAGAGGGCAACGGGAGAGACTCACGAGTAGACACAAGGGGCACACGGAGACGACGAGTTCGAAGGTGACGTCACAGGACTCGCTTTCGTGTTTAAAGCGGGTATATGGAGCTCATTTCTGATCTCTATACGCTATACGTGCAGGTTTATTTCCAGCTGTCCAATATTCTAGGTTACATGTAGAGGTAGGTACTCCACGTTGACCTCCTATTTCTGCTTCGCTTTTTATTAACACGCTCAAGAAACTGCTCATGTCCTAGTTATTACTGTTTTCACGATATACAAGCCTTTAAAGAGTGATAGCTTCGATGGATTGATTATTGTGATTTCACTTTGTTCTAATGACTCCAATGTCTCTTGCCATACCTGTCGCGCAGTGTTCTTCTAAACTTAACTATTCAGGAAAATAGGAATTCCTTTTTTAATATTTCCACCATCCGAAGGAAAATTTTCTCTTATTTTGTATTTTCGTTAATCTCAAATAAAATACCCAAAATTGAAGTTCTCACTGTCATATATTTGTAATAGAAAATTTTTTTATATTGGACATTGTAATGTTTGTCTTCCAATGCCTCGCGTTGTTTTGTATGCCGTGTACATGTAACTGCGATTGATGCAGTATTCATGAAATGGTACCTTGATTTCTAGTTCAGGATTAGTCTTGAAATTGTGACAGCAAAGAGTTTGTAAGATTCTGTTCATATTTTTGTTTTGTTTTAGGTAAAATCTTCGTCTATGAAAATAAAAGGTCGTGTTGTCGGAAGGACCAGGCACTTCAGCGTAATGTAAGTAACTCATTAAACGCAAATATATTGATAAGTAACATGCGGAAAATGAAAAATTCACATACATACATAATTTTTGTGATGAATTAAACCACTTCATAAAAATAGTTTTATATGTATGGGATAAAATTTTTGCAGCCATTATGACGTAAAAGTCTATAAAATGGACAATAGCTACTCAGTCGCTATCAAAAACATTTCTGGACATACATTTCTATCTCAGGAAGGTAATGAAGTCCCAATAACTCTCTTGCACCATGTCATGGTTAACATAACACATTGCTGCGAAGAATATCTGACATCTGACAGATATGATACGCATATTCTCTGTTGACTGTTTGGTATATTCCGTTATAATGGAACAGTTCTTCCTAATAAGATGCATGTTGAAAAACTGTGTATTTAGCGTTCTTCCCTTATTCTGGATCTCTTCAAACGTTTTTTTTAGCGAAATCTGTTTTCCTGGTTATGCTCAACTTTCAAAAATATGTGTAGATTCAGTAAGACGCGCGCCTGTATTTGTGACCAAACTTCATCCCGTATTATGAATGGTCATCGCGCTACGTCAAAGTTTGAACGAAAACAATTACTGCTTACTTAGAAAGGCCGAAACGAAGAAATATGCTGTCGAACTGCCAACGTTCCAACGAAAGTATTGTAAGTAGGCTGTTTAGGTTTTTTTATTCGTAACGCCACGTAGCGCTCTGTATGAAAATCACTGGCTGTGCTGTGTGCAGTCTGTGGCTGGTTTGAATTGTTATTGGCTATTGTAGTGTTGGGCAGCTGGATGTTAACAGCGCGTAGAGTTGCGCAGTTGGAGATGATCCGCCACCAGTGGTGGATGTGGGGAGTGAGATGGCGGAGTTTTGATAGCGGATGATCTGGACAGAGACAGTAAATTTGTAAGAATGGATATCATGAACTGATATATATATATTATGACTTTTGAACACTATTAAGGTAAGTACATTGTTTGTTCTCTATCAAAATCTTTCATTTGCTAACTATGCCTACCAGTAGTTAGTGCCTTCAGTAGTTTGAATCTTTTATTTAGCTGGCAGTAGTGGCACTCGCTGTATTGCAGTAGTTTGAGTAACGAAGATTTTTGTGAAGTAAGTGATTTGTGAAAGTGTAAGTAGGCTGTTTAAGTTTTCTTATTGGTAATGCCACGTAGCGCTCTGTATGAAAATCACTGGCTGTGCTGTGTGCAGTCTGTGGCTAGTTTGCATTGTTGTCTGCCATTGTAGTGTTGGGCAGCGGGATGTTAACAGCGCATAGCGTTCGGCAGTTGGAGGTGAGACGCCAGCAGTGGTGCATGTGGGGAGAGAGATGGCGAAGTTTTGAAATTTGTAAGACTGGATGTCATGAACTGCTATATACATTATGACTTTTGAACACTATTGAGGTAAATACTTTGTTTGTTCTCTATCAAAATCTTTCATTTGCTAACTATGCCTATTAGTAGTTAGTGCCTTCAGTAGTTTGAATCTTTCATTTAGCTGGCAGTAGTGGCGCTCGCTGTATTGCAGTAGTTCGAGTAACGAAGATTTTTGGTGAGGTAAGTGATTTGTGAAAGGTATAGGTTAATGTTAGTCATGGACATTCTTTTGTAGGGATTTTTGAAAGTCAGATTGCGTTGCACTAAAAACATTGTGTGTCAGTTTAAGCACAGTCATGTATAAATTGTTCTAAGGGGATGTTTCATATGGCGACACTGCCAGCATACCTCATTGGAATCTTCTGATTTTTTCTTGTAGTTTGTGTAATTAGTGTAGCTTTTGTTTATTGCTAGCACGTAATTATAGAGAGAATTTCCTTTGCAGTTGTTGTTTTTCATTGTTGTACAGTAAAACAGTTGTGGCATGCATGTAGATTTGCAGCAAGTATTTCGCAGCTGCTTGCAATTAACGAGATATTATTTTTAGTGCTACGTTAATGTGTTCTCTTATTTTTGCTCTTCAAATTGTGCTTTTCTGTCTTATCGTGTGAAATATTGTGACAATAATGGCGTGTGAAAAACGTAATACTAGGCTCCAAAGTAAATTGAGAAATGACAGTGAAGACGAAAGCAGTGTGTTAGCGCCACCGAGTAATGAATTAAGTAATGTTCAAAGTAGTAACTTGGTAGTTGCGCATAGGGAAATGGAGTGGGCTGCAAACAGTGATGTAGACAGTGAAACAATTAGTGAACAGGGAAGCATTATCGATCAATCGGTCGGCAACAGCTTGCCTCAGGAATCCGAAATGACAGGACACAATCTTGCAAATACTGTAGATTCAGGTTTTGCGTCCTCACTGTTTTCCCAAATAAGTCAATATTGCTGGTTTAAATGCATTGCCGAATAGCACTGAGGAACATGTTTCAGACAGCAGTGCATTGTTATTACAATTAATGCAACAAAAGGGACAAAAGCTTCAAAATTTAGATATAATGGAACAAAATCTTCAAAAGTTAGACGCAATGGAACAAAATCTTCAAAAGTTAGACACAATGGAACAAAATCAGAGACAAACACAGCAAAAGCTTCAAAAGTTAGACACAATGGAACAAAATCAGAGACAAACACAGCAACAGTTAGACACAATGGAACAAAATCAGAGGCAAACACAGCAAAAGCTTCAAAAGTTAGACACCACACAAGAACAAACACGTGAAGATTTAACTACTGAGTTACATAACATTGAATCGAAATGTCAAAAAGTCTGTAATGACGTAAACCATAAAAGAACTGCAAACTATTGTTCATGAAAATCATGAGACCTTGCAAGCTAAAATTGACTCAGTTGCATCTACCGATTCAGTTACGCAACTTGCAAAAACTCAAGAAAACTTAAAGGACACAGTAGATACTCTGAAAATTGGTTCAGAAAGACAAATGGAGGAAATTAGATCATTATCAGAGAAAGTAGTTGAACTTTCGGATCAGCTAAATAATTTATCTACGAAGGTAGACGATAATCTGAATGACACAAACCAGTAGTCTTTAATGACACAGAAGAGTGCGAACAAGTTAGGAAATTCAAACAAAATCAGAATCAAATTAATACGCAACACCAAAGAGAAATCCGGGAAGTACAAGATCAGCTGACACAGGTAATACAAGAATTACGTACTTCAGAGGACATTCGCGCTCCAATACGGGAAGAGGAACATAGAAATACGGAACAGCCACAAAATAATAACACAGGGCACTTCGGAAATTATGAAAGAAATTGGCAAGGTACACCGAATTTTGAGATGGAACCGCCGTAACAATGACCGACATGCGACTCGCCGACATGATGATCTTGACTATAAGCTGTTCATTACTACATGTAAATTCAAAACATTTAAGAATTCAGGCAACGACATTCATCCACAGGCGTGGCTTCATCAATTCTCTCATTGTTTTCCTCCCAACTGATCATTAGAACACAGATTAGAATTTATGTGTGGCTACTTAGAGAGTGAACCAGCTGTAAGAATGCGATCGGTCATTCACAATTGCCACAGTGAAGGAGAGTTTTACCATGCCTTTTTCTCAGCATATTGGTCTCAAGCTACACAAGATCGAGTAAAACATAGCATCATAATGATGAAACATTTCGAACAATCTCAATTTTCCAGTCTTGTGAAATATTTTGAAGACATGTTGCATAAGAATCAATATCTTTCAAACCCATACAGCCCTTCAGAACTCATCTGCATTTGCTTAATGAAATTGCCTGAACATTTAAGAAATATTATTTTGGCAGGACGTTGCAAAGACGACATTGAAGCTTTTCAGGGACTCTTACAAGAATTAGAAATTGACACAGACAGTCACAGGATGCAAAAACAGGAAAACAATCACTACAGGTCACATCCGTCACAATTCCGTGACGACAGAAACAATAACTGGACACGACAAGTCTATTGTTACAACGCAAATCGTGACCAAAACAGACACCACCCATATGACAACCACTGGCAGAGTAATAATACACTCCTGGAAATTGAAATAAGAACACAGTGAATTCATTGTCCCAGGAAGGGGAAACTTTATTGACACATTCCTGGGGTCAGATACATCACATGATCACACTGACAGAACCACAGGCACATAGACACAGGCAACAGAGCATGCACAATGTCGGCACTAGTACAGTGTATATCCACCTTTCGCAGCAATGCAGGCTGCTATTCTCCCATGGAGACGATCGTAGAGATGCTGGATGTAGTCCTGTGGAACGGCTTGCCATGCCATTTCCACCTGGCGCCTCAGTTGGACCAGCGTTCGTGCTGGACGTGCTGACCGCGTGAGACGACGCTTCATCCAGTCCCAAACATGCTCAATGGGGGACAGATCCGGAGATCTTGCTGGCCAGGGTAGTTGACTTACACCTTCTAGAGCACGTTGGGTGGCACGGGATACATGCGGACGTGCATTGTCCTGTTGGAACAGCAAGTCCCCTTTCCGGTCTAGGAATGGTAGAACGATGGGTTCGATGACGGTTTGGATGTACCGTGCACTATTCAGTGTCCTCTCGACGATCACCAGTGGTGTACGGCCAGTGTTGGAGATCGCTCCCCACACCATGATGCCGGGTGTTGGCCCTGTGTGCCTCGGTCGTATGCAGTCCTGATTGTGGCGCTCACCTGCACGGCGCCAAACACGCATACGACCATCATTGGCACCAAGGCAGAAGCGACTCTCATCGCTGAAGACGACACGTCTCCATTCGTCCCTCCATTCACGCCTGTCGCGACACCACTGGAGCCGGGCTGCACGATGTTGGGGCGTGAGCGGAAGACGGCCTAACGGTGTGCGGGACCGTAGCCCAGCTACATGGAGACGGTTGCGAATGGTCCTCGCCGATACCCCAGGAGCAACAGTGTCCCTAATTTGCTGGGAAGTGGCGGTGCGGTCCCCTACCGCACTGCGTAGGATCCTACGGTCTTGGCGTGCATCCGTGCGTCGCTGCGGTCCGGTCCCAGGTCGACGGGCACGTGCACCTTCCGCCGACCACTGGCGACAACATCGATGTACTGTGGAGACCTCACGCCCCACGTGTTGAGCAATTCGGCGGTACGTCCACCCGGCCTCCCGCATGCCCACTATACGCCCTCGCTCAAAGTCCGTCAACTGCACATACGGTTCACGTCCACGCTGTCGCGGCATGCTACCAGTGTTAAAGACTGCGATGGAGCTCCGTATGCCACGGCAAACTGGCTGACACTGACGGCGGCGGTGCACAAATGCTGCGCAGCTAGCGCCATTCGACGGCCAACACCGCGGTTCCTGGTGTGTCCGCTGTGCCGTGCGTGTGATCATTGCTTGTACAGCCCTCTCGCAATGTCTAGAGCAAGTATGGTGGGTCTGACACACCGGTGTCAATGTGTTCTTTTTTCCATTTCCAGGAGTGTAGTTACAGAGAAAGATCGCATTTCCGAATTAATGAATATGACAGAGATTACCATAGAAAGAGACAATATGGGAACAAAAACAATTATTATCAAGGGAGACAGAATAACTTCAGACGCAACAGTTCAGCGCGCGGTTACGATTCTGGGAGAAATTCTCCACCACATGACCGACAAACAAAAAACTATGTAAACTACCGACAAAACGACAGACCTGAATTCCATCAGAACTGGCGGGATTCAAACAGAGCAGGGCACTCTCGACAAGGTGAATTTATAGGGCTTAGGTCTCCTAATCCCAATAACGACGCGTGCCAACAAAGAGACAGACAATGACTCGCACCACAGGCAGCCACGTGCGCTGGCAGGCTCAGAGAAAAATAACATAGACGCTAATCTTGAGAAAAATTCCAGTATTCTTTACCGACGTATACCACATGATTACTGCATTCAAATCAAACTGTGAGTACTATGAAAAGTAAAGGATAGCACCACACTTCACATGTAAAACCGCTTATTGAGCGATAATCTGATTTTTAACTTAGTCTTTGCCATAAAACTTTTCACTTTACATTACTAATATGCTTTGTCAGACTTAGAATCTGTTAACATGCAACAATGTTCGAAGTTAAATATCCAGTCAAGAACCAAGAGAACTTATTTCAACAGAAATTACGAATCCATTGTTATAGTGAACAGACGACACATTGTTGTTATTTGTACATTCTTGCTTGTTAGTTGCTCAATTACGTAACGACTATAAGACTTACAGACTTAGAACATATACTGGTACTGCTAATGAGATTCTAATGCAACATTTTGGTTTACTTGAAAATACATTCTGGATTCAAAGTACTTTCAGTGAGATACCAGATGACACAGTGGTTAGTTTATGTGACAGCTACACAATTTTATCACCACACTACTAATGAGTGATAATTTACATTGTTGCTTTTGCGGTGTTTCTGTTTTACATCTGCACAGTTTTTCTGAATTACTCTGGAAAGTAAAACATGTTTTAGTAGTAACTTTTGTGGTATAGCTACAATGAGACAGCCTTTTCCGTGGCTCAACAATACGTTACATTATAGTACTTTCTTGATCACGATAAGGTACGTAATAACTACGATATCTATACGCATAGCATTTCACTTCCATTTATGATGAGGTAAGTACATTGACTTCAGCAGAACTTTGCTTACAGAGGACGATAACTACAACACTTCCACAGAGATTATCTTACAACAAGACGCACAGTTTAGCGCTACAGTACATGTATTTGAGTGATTAATTTTGTACTTAAAACATTTATTTTTAAAGATTTTTGAATTACAAAGATACAAAGGTTTTCCGTGATACATTTCATTCCATTGCTGTAATCTGCTACACCTGAGGGTATAATTACATTAATCTTCAGGGGGTACACGCCTACTTTGTGTACCATGAGTTTGGCAAGCACATGAGCCCTAGCTAATATGGTATTTGCTTATACAACTTTACACATCGGTACCATATTTCTCTAACACACAAATTACACAGCTATCTGATCATTTAACTGAGAGAGACAAACTTTTTTACTACGGCAGTGACAGATGTTTACGTAATTACACCGTTGGATAACTTCACACTTACAAAATTGTATTTTGTCTGTACTTTGTGAACTGTTCATATTGTTTCGGACACATTGTGATATTATGAGAGCTTTGAATGATATATTTGGTATGGGATCACGATTTTTAAAGTACGTTTGAGGCAGATAACACTTTTGACATGAGCAGAGAATTTTTTTTAGGTTTTGAAATTATTGGAGGAAGCTACGACGATTTTGAGAGTTGACTGCGGTGTTATGATGTTATTATTATGATGACTATGTGTATTATGCTGTTGCGGTATGTTTATGATCAATAAGCTGATGCTATATGAATTATTTGATTATGCTACATATCTGTTACGATGAAATATTGAAGAAGTGTCGACGAATAAGGTAAGGAATAATGAGTAGTGGTTAGGGACTCTGGTTTGTGAAAAAGGTTGTTGGAAACCAAGAATCGTACTTTAAGAGTTATGAAATGTACGTAAATGCGTGAATGTATTACAATGCCGACAAAAATTTTTTGGACACTGTTATATCAATAGGATTTTGTTTCTACAGATTTGTAACGTAAATTCTTGACTTGTGAAATATTTTTATATGAGACTGTCACTGTAGCGGAAACTGCTGTCGTAAATACACTCCTGGAAATGGAAAAAAGAGCACATTGACACCGGTGTGTCAGACCCACCATACTTGCTCCGGACACTGCGAGAGGGCTGTACAAGCAATGATCACACGCACGGCACAGCGGACACACCAGGAACCGCGGTGTTGGCCGTCGAATGGCGCTAGCTGCACAGCATTTGTGCACCGCTGCCGTCAGTGTCAGCCAGTTTGCCGTGGCATACGGAGCTCCATCGCAGTCTTTAACACTGGTAGCATGCCGCGACAGCGTGGACATGAACCGTATGTGCAGTTGACGTACTTTGAGTGAGGGTGTATAGTGAGCATGCGGGAGGCCAGGTGGACGTACCGCCGAATTGCTCAACACGTGGGGCGTGAGGTCTCCACAGTACATCGATGTTGTCGCCAGTGGTCGGCGGAAGGTGCAAGTGCCCGTCGACCTGGGACCGGACCGCAGCGACGCACGGATGCACACCAAGACCGTAGGATACTACGCAGTGCCGTAGGGGACCGCATCGCCACTTCCCAGCAAATTAGGGACACTGTTGCTCCTGGGGTATCGGCGAGGACCATTCGCAACTGTCTCCATGAAGCTGGGCTACGGTCCCGCACACCGTTAAGCCGTCTTCCGCTCACGCCCCAACATCGTGCAGCTCGCCTCCAGTGGTGTCGCGACAGGCGTGAATGGAGGGACGAATGGAGATGTGTCATCTTCAGCGATGAGAGTCGCTTCTGCCTTTCTGCCTTGGTGCCAATGATGGTCGTATGCGTGTTTGGCGCCGTGCAGGTGAGCGCCACAATCAGGGCTGCATACGACCGAGGCACACAGGGCCAACACCCGGCATCATGGTGTGGGGAGCGATCTCCTACACTGGCCGTACACCACTTGTGATCGTCGAGGGGACACTGAATAGTGCACGGTACATCCAAACCGTCATCGAACCCATCGTTCTACCATTCCTAGACCGGCAAGGGAACTTGCTGTTCCAACAGGACAATGCACGTCCGCATGTATCCCGTGCCACTCAACGTGCTCTAGAAGGTGTAAGTCAACTACCCTGGCCAGCAAGATCTCCGGATCTGTCCCCCATTGAGCATGTTTGGGACTGGATGAAGCGTCGTCTCACGCGGTCTGCACGTCCAGCACGAACGCTGGTCCAACTGAGGCGCCAGGTGGAAATGGCATGGCAAGCCATTCCACAGGACTACATCCAGCATCTCTACAATCGTCTCCATGGGAGAATAGCAGCCTGCATTGCTGCGAAAGGTGGATATACACTGTACTAGTGCCGACATTGTGCATGCTCTGTTGCCTGTGTCTATGTGCCTGTGGTTCTGTCAGTGTGATCATGTGATGTATCTGACCCCAGGAATGTGTCAATAAAGTTTCCCCTTCCTGGGACAATGAATTCACGGTGTTCTTATTTCAATTTCCAAGAGTGTATTTCGGTAAGAAAGTTAAGTGACCACGTAATGCATCGTGGGCACCCAGCTGCATGACAAACGCCTGGAAAAAAGCCATTAGTGTGTGTCTTTCAGAGGCACAGGTGGAGAAGAAAAAAAAGAGGCCATTATCCTCGCTATTGACATTCCTTTTAGAAAGCATCGTAAATACGACACTCTCAAACTTGAAAACATGATTGCACTGTAGAGTTCTTAATTTATGATATTTACTGAAATGAAATGATGAGAAACATTTCATGTCTATTGTCTTGCTAGTTGGAAGATTGTTTACTGCATTATGAAATGCCATATGGCTAGTTAATGACGTTTCACGCCTTGCTTTGCCTATTTTGTTTAATATCTAGTTCCTAGCTGCACTGCAGCATTGGTTAAAATAAAATTTTATAGATGTACTAATATAAATATTTTATGCCTAGAAATACAGTAAAAAATAACTTTATGATGGATGTACTCCAAAAAAAATGAGGGAGCACAAAAAGACATTTCCACTTCACAGGAATTGCATACATAATTTTTGTCAGTGACTTGTCTGCTAGAGCAAGTTACAGTGATGCATCACTCTAGTGTTAAGATGTGACATAGGTATTCAACATGGCCATTTTTACTGTAATATTTTTTCTGCTTGAGCTTTCTCATGTTTAGATATAAGTTATTGCATTTGCTGCGGCTGTTTGCTAGGCATAGTGCTACTAAATTTCACTTTGTATTACTCTGTTAAGCCAGTTTTACTACTGATTTATTTTTTTTTGTTGCTGCACATTGGCTCATATTAGTTGTAATGTTGCATTGCTTGGTAATTTAGATTTACTGTAGCTTGCTTTGCAAATTTCCATTTTTTTGTCATTGTTTGTGTTAATTGTTTTGTGCTGCTGCATTGCCTCGTCCCTTAGTTTAGCATCTGAGCTCATTAGATTTAAGTTCACTTAAGAAGGGGGTAGACTATATAAGAGAATGAGTTTTGATGAATTGGAAGAAATGCATTGCGAAGCTATAAGAAAATGGTTTGGCCAAAAAAGTAGTGTACAGTGGAGAAAACCTATTTTTGAAAGAGGATGTGAACAGAATACAGAAAGCAAGCTTGGATAGAATTTTTTTTGGTGGAAACAAATGTTGAAATAAGAGGAAAGATATATGGAATGAAGTTTTGGGGTGGACTGCAGTACCAAATGTCACACTGAAAACAAACACTGTCAAGTATTTTTGTGTTATTACACTATGTGAATTTGTGGTTTTCCTGTCTTAATGTGTTTAGCTAATAAGAGTTATGTTGTAGAATTTTTCTGATAATATGTTATTTTCTTTGTAAAGATGTTTAGAAATTATTTATTCTGTTTTGTTTTAATGCTCATGTGTGAAGTTAATGTTATTCTGATCTTTTATGTATTTACTTATGTCATAATTCCTGTAACACTGATGTATATGTTATTTCGATTCTTCTGTAAAGCCTGCATTACCACAAATGTTATCTGTATTGTTATGTTCTTTAATGATGTATTTTGTACCTTTGTTATTGTATTCTTATGTTATAAAATTGTAATTAACACCAGTTCATCAAATTAAGTAACTTGTAAGTTACATTTCACTGCACACGTTTCTGTTGGTCATAGTATATGGACAATATGTGAGAAGTAGGGACTGTTAGTGTCTGGACGTGTGTTGATAATTCAGCAAGGGACTGGTTAACAGCATTGCTGGTTCTCAGGACAATTCAAAAACTTTGTGAGTGCACAAGTGGTGGTTTATGGACTTGCTATATTCTCCACAACACTCTTCGATGGTGATTGTGCACCTGCACAGTCGCAACACATGGCTGTTGGCCGTCTCTACAAGGACTACAGTGGGTCTGCATCTTTGATGACCCACCAATACCATTATTTCTACAAGGACTACAGTGGGTCTACACCTTTGCTGATCCACCAATACCATTATTTCTACAAGGACTGCAGTGGGTCTGCACCTCTGGTAGCCCACCAATACCATAATCTCTACCAGGACTACAGTGGGTCTGCTCTGTGATGACCTACCTACCAATACTCTTCAAAATTTCGACTGACTCTGCTGTGGGTTTGCTCTGTTGTGGACCGATACCTGTCTGCATGTAAAGAGTCAGCTCTGTCTTTCCGTAGGAAGGACAACACTACTTCTTCAAGATTGCATCGAAATCCACTACTTCTGTGTGCATTTTCTTTTACTGCTCAGACTTTGAGAAAAAAAAACGCTGCAATTTTACTGTGATGAATGATCAGGACTGTCTTTATGGACTGTGAGAAAATTTTAGCTTTTGACCTACATTGTATCAATAAGTGTGTGCATTTGATTTCTTTGTTATTGTAATTGTGAAAAAAATTTTAACAAATATGTGTTGGCCAGTGCCAAAAAAAACTTGTAAAATTGTTTGTGGGGAGCATGGGGGCTATGTAAGTAGGCTGTTTAGGTTTTCTTATTGGTAACGCCACGTAGCACTCTGTATGAAAATCACTGGCTGTGCTGTGTGCAGTCTGTGGCTAGTTTGCATTGTTGTCTGCCATTGTAGTGTTGGGCAACTGGATGTTAACAGCGCATAGCGTTCGGCGGTTGGAGGTGAGCCGCCAGCAGTGGTGGATGTGGGGAGAGAGATGGCGGAGTTTTGAAAGTTGTAAGACTGAATGTCATGAACTGCTATATACATTATGACTTTTGAACATTATTGAGGTAAATACATTGTTTGTTCTCTATCAAAATCTTTCATTTGCTAACTATGCCTATTAGTAATTAGTGCCTTCAGTAGTTTGAATCTTTTATTTAGCTGGCAGTAGTGGCGCTCGCTGTATTGCAGTAGTTCGAGTAACGAAGATTTTTGGTGAGGTAAGTGATTTGTGAAAGGTATAGGTTAATGTTAGTCAGGGCCATTCTTTTGTAGGGATTTTTGAAAGTCAGATTGCGTTGCGCTAAAAACATTGTGTGTCAGTTTAAGCACAGTCATGTATAAATTGTTCTAAGGGGACGTTTCAAAAGGTATAGGTTAATGTTAGTCAGGGCCATTCTTTTGTAGGGATTATTGAAAGTCAGATTGCGTTGCGCTAAAAAATATTGTGTGTCAGTTTAAGCACAGTCATGCATAATTTTTCTAAGGGGACGTTTCATATGAATCTGACTTTCAATACTCCCTACAAAAGAATGGCCCTGACTAACATTAACCTATACCTTTCACAAATCACTTACCTCACAAAAATCTTCGTTACTCAAGCTACTGCAATACAGCAAGCGCCACTACTGCCAGCTAAATGAAAGATTCAAACTACTGAAGGCACTAACTGCTGATAGGCATAGTTAGCAAATGAAAGATTTTGATAGAGAACAAAAATGTATTTACCTTAATAGTGTTCAAAAGTCATTATATATATATATATATCAGTTCATGATATCCTTTCTTACAAATTTACTGTCTCTGTCCAGATCATCCGCTATCAAAACCCCCCATCTCACTCCCCACATCCACTTTTGCTGGCGGCTCACCTCCAACTGCGCAACGCTACGCGCTGTTAACATCTAGTGTTGCCAACTCTAAAAAAACCCGAGTCGCTAGATTCAATATCAAAACTCGCAAGAAAGTCGCTAAAGCTGATTTTACTAGAGGTGTACCGAAAATTTCGTACTGTGAACGTTGCAATAAGCCAGTGGGGGGGGGGGGGGGGGGGTAATAAAATATTAATAAAAATTGTCTCATACGTAATTGCTATATTGTCTTAATTTAATGACGCATTGCTTGCAACAACATACATATAAAATGCGCTAACTTTAATTAAACATGTTATCATAATTGATGCAACACATAAATTGTTGTTTCAATCACAGTAGTCAAATATACTAGAAATAACAACTATATTTGTAACACAAGAAAGCAAGAACTCAAATTAGATTACAAAATATATCCATACCGGTATGTGAGCTATTCATCGTCGTCACTCATAAGAACGAACAACTGTTCTGTTTCATGCTCTGACAGAACTGTAGTTGATGTACAGGATTGAACGTCGTTCAAAATATTATGTTGCAGTTCGACTGGTTTTGTCACAAAAGAGTAACTTCTGTTCATTCCAAAAGCTCCAATACGTCTGACGGTACGTCAAAAGATGCACAATCTTTATTTTGTTTCTTCAGCTGGTCTCTCAATATGATAAAAGCATTAATTGTCTTTAACGATAATCTGTTACGTTGTGTAGTTTTTATAACGTCCATAGAACTGAATATTCATTCCACTTCTGCATTTGAATGCCATAGGCATAGAACAGTCATTGCTAGCTGTGAAATCAAAGAAAAACGATTCTCACCTGCGGTATTTTTATACTGCAAAACCTCACTCCAAAATCGAACAGTGTTAGTAGTGTTATTCCACCTAATGAAGTTGATATTATGCCATTCTTGCAGCATACGGTCTATGAAATCGCCACTAAAACCCAATTCTTTGGCTACATCCGCTACAGCATTATTTTTATTCACTTCTAGTGTTTCTTCAACATTCAGCATTGACATTTTCCCAGGATCGTAACGTTACTTGGCAATCTTTGTTGAACTTCTTTTATGAGTTTCAGACTAAACTGAATGCATCTCTTCTTCAAATAAACTTTATTTTCTTCAGACAAACTTGATTCAGACAATTTCTGATCAAACATAAAGCCAAGGTTCGGATTTGCGTACATACATTCGCTTGGAACGGCTGTTGTCAACAAATCAACGGTTGGAAAAACTATGTTTTGTCCGAGTGATTGCATGAGAAATACAAGTGTATCTAGTAATTTAGTGGGGTCATTGTCTTCTCCTTCAAAAGCTTTTATTGCTATTTGTACGTATTTTAAAGCATGTTTAAGGTAAAACATGTAAAGATGATTTGAGTCGTCACAATACATCTTGTACAAAAGATCGGCAGTGTAACAATTGTCTTGAACCATGGCAAGTGAAAAATGTAGCTTTAGTTCTTCCCACTGCTCCAGATTTCTTCGTATTGCTGGTTCAATTGAATGCCAACGTATTGCACAGATCTTCAAAATTTTTAGTGGCTGTTTTCCACAATTTACTGTCTCATAAACCTTTTTATATTCCTCTTGTCTTTTGGGTGAAATGGAGAACCAATTGTAGGTTTTCCGTACAAGAAACTCTATGTTTCTAGGTGTGGTATTCACTGAGGCGTGCGAAACTGCAAGCTGAAGAGAGTGACAAATGCAACGGATCAATACCAAATGCCTCAAACCATATTCTCTCTTGAGTTGTTCGAAGAGCCCATTGTTTATTCCAACAATTGCAGAAACATTATCTGTGCAAATTCCTACCATATTAGCGATTGGAAGTTTGATAACTTTCAAAGAACAGCAGCCAGCTTTCTTTCATCTGCAGTTTCTACTACAGCGAGTTTGAGGAATGCTGATCTAATGGTTTGGTTGTTTACACTAAAGTACCGTATAACGATACCTAGAATTTTAGAAATTGATACATCTGTGGATTCATCTATTAGTACACCGTATTTTTGGTTACCTATATCTTCAACCAATGATTGTGTAAAATATGGAGCCAAAACTTCAGTTATAATGTTAGTGCACTTTGAACGATGTAAGTGCATGTTTTTAGCGCCCTCATCACCGGAAAACACCTTCTTGCACAGTATTCCTAAATGATCTACAGCTAAAATAGAACAATGTTCAGCAATAAATAAATAAAGGGCACCTTCCGCTCTGCTTGCTATTCTAACGGTAGTTTTCGGAACAATTTTCACAGGTAAGGTCGTTTTTGTTTTTTTTTAAATCAATTTTTTGTTTATGCTCAATAGTTTTCGAATGCTTTCTAATATCACACAATTTAGCATAAAACTCTGTTGCACATACTTGACATCTTGCCTTGGATAAGTCTCCAACGACTGGTTTCAGCCACCCATTGAATTCAGGTTCTGCTTCTTCTTCTGCGGTAAATCCATTATGTAAGCCACCACAACACAAGTTTCACCAATTTATAATCACTGAAAATACATTAAGACTCAGGTGAACTAGAGGTGATGAAACAATCTACTCACTCGGTAACTCGATATCAGACATATTGTTCATTGTTTAAAACGTAATAATGTCTGAGATACCCCCACCGAATTGTTCTTGCGTTGCCACTGTGCATGTGGTAATAATTTGACTGCGAGTTAGCATTTCGAAAAATTAGAGGTTGCTGGACAGAAATGTATTTTATTATACTTAATATTACGTATGTTTTTTGTCAATTCGAAAAATAAAGGGAGTTCAAAAGTTGAATAATTATAGATCGATACGTTATCGACGATAACAGGCTAGTGGGTAATGAATAATGAATTGTTCTATAGTCAAGGTTTTCTCACTCTGTAGGCAATTCCCACATTCAGATTTACTAAATGTTGAACAATGCTACACGATCCGCTAAGAACTTAATTTAACTTAGTAAATCTAGAACAAAGTCAGTGTAGTACCCATTCTATAGTTAAAATCTTAGTTTTGTTAATGAAAATACTGGCCCAAAATAGTTTTGATTTGTACTTCAAAAGTCGTCAGTACTGCAAAAGTCGCCAGATAAGTCGCTAAATAATTTATGTCGCTAAAACGTTGTTTTTTTTGTCGCTAAGACGAAGGCAAAAGTCGCCATTTCTAGCGACAAAGTCGCTAAATTGGCAACACTGTTAACATCCAGCTGCCCAACACTACAATAGCAATAACAATGCAAACCAGCCACAGACTGCACACAGCACAGCCAGTGATTTTCATACAGAGCGCTACGTGGCGTTACCAATAAAAAAACCTAAACAGCCTACTTACAGTATTACGTATTCGGATTAATCGTGGCTGGAAGGAAGAGGAGTTAAAGTTAATTTGATCAACAATTTGCTCATATCATATTCAGGCAGGTTTTGAAATAGAAAACAGGAAAGCAGCGAAACTTTTAGTGGGAATTGCTCTCCGTCAAACTAAGGAATGTTAAGTAATCTAACTTTTATTTGCAGTGGCAAAGTTACTCAAACGCTGATGCATGCACTTTGAAATTCCGCTGTCGGATTCGATCGCGTTATATTACAAAAAAAAAAAAAAAAAAAAAAAAAAAAACCGGATTCGATCGCGTTATATTACAAAAAAAAAAAAAAAAAAAAAAAAAAAAAGCCAACGTCTTCTCCTACTACAAGTATCGTGAGCTTCTGGACTGCTTTCGAACGCTACCAGGATTCTTCAGTCATGTTATCGCTGATGACAAATCATAGATTTTTAGTGCTCTGTGACGACAAAAAATCGAATTCGAAAGTGACACAACAGCACCAAAAATCGATACTCACTAGTTTTCTGACAGTCGGTGTCTCGGTAGCAAAGAATTTGTTTCCTCGTGGACTGTCTATCAAACATGTCATTGGAAGTCACTGAAAGAGCGAGGAGAAGAGATACGTGTGCGATCAGGCACTGCATGCACTTGCGTTATGTACCACACCACGACCAGATGTCCTGTCACTGCGGTCCACAATGACTATTTTTGGTTTAATTAATTTATTTATTTAAAACTAGTACATAAAAATGGTATCAGTTGCTGAGTGATAAAAGAAGGAAAAGCGTTTCCGTTTTACTGGCTTTCCAAACGTCTCATGCCCGGGAACTGATGAACGGCAGACTGGATAACCGGGAGATTGATGTGGACGCGACGTAGACAATGAAAATGGTCATACGATGGAACAAGCTCTACAGGCAGCAGTAGTTTTCAAGGTTATATAATACAACGAGGCACAGTGTTTGTTTACTTCGTGAAGAATTACCAATTATTTATCTTCTTATCGCTTTTGAACTGGTAGTAAAGGTGAACTTTAAACATTTACATTTTCTCTGGAGTGACACAAATTTTTAAAACGGGAAGTCATAAGCGACATAGGAACGTTGTTTACTCTTCATAATTTCAACTTTTAATTGAGCTGTTGTATGAGAGGCTCCCTGCAGCGACGGAATATTATCATTTCACAGTCAAATGCTTATTTAGGATCCCAGTAACATATTTTTGCTTCTAAAAGGCGGTTTTGCTATGAGGTTTGAGTCATGTCTCTTAAACGCCAGGGCAGAATTGTATAGAGGGGCCTATAGTACATGTTATTACGAATCTTAGCGCTTAGGATCAGGACTATCCATACGTGTTTCCACTTTAACAATTACACTATCGTACTTTCATGCTGGCCCAGTAACAAAACCCGCGTAATGGTTGGGCTTTTCAAATTTTACATGTGGACTTCATAACTTGGATATTTTGAGTCTTCAGTCTTCTCATTGGTATGAAGCGACCCGCCACGAACACTTCTTCTGCGCCAACATTTTCATCTCAGAGTAGCGTTTGCAACCTACGTCCTCAACTATTTGCTGGATGTATTCCATCTCTGTCTTCCCCTACGGTTTTTACTCTCTACAGCTCCCTCTAATACCATGCAAGTTATTTCCTGATGTCTTAACAGGGGTTCTATCATCCTGTCCCTGCTTTGTCTCAGTATTTTCCATATATTCGTTTCCTCTCCGATTCTACGGAAAACCTCTTGTATTCCTGTTTTCCCACAGTCCCTGTTTCACTTCCATACAATGTACATTCTCGAAAATTTCTTTTTCAATTGCCTATGTTTGATACTAGTAGACTTCCCTTGGCCAAGGATGCCCTTTTTGCCAAGTCTGCTTTTTATGTTCTTCATATTCTGTTGCTCATGGGTTATTTTGCTGCCTAGGTACGAGAATTCCTTGACACATTCTACTTCGGGACCTCAAATTCTGAAAATTTTCTTCTCATTAGTTTCTACGATTTACTTTGTCCATATTCGTTACTAATTAGACTGTTCGTTCCATTCAAGAGATACTGCAATTCTTCTGAGGGTAGAAGAAGGTGTAATTAGATGAATGACGAACAGTAACTTCACTTAACGAAGTTGTATTCAGCACTTCCACATACAAGAGCGCGGAGCGAACTGCCTCCGGCCAGTTATACAGTTACAGAACATTCCAGTACAATGATTCTTGACATTTGTGGATACTTCTAGAATGTACTCGAACCGAATATAGAAATTAAAATTTTACAGCTCAGGTGAGTTGTGAACTCACGACCCTCTATGCAATAGTCTAGTATCATAACCACTACATTACGGTGACTGTGCTATTCAGCTTCTTCTGCGACAATATCATCAGTGCAGTTTATCATTGGTATGCTTTCACCCTGAATTTTAATGCTGCATTTGAATCTTTCTTTTATTTTTGTCATTTCTTCTTCGATGTATAGCTTGAACAGTAATGGCGAAAGACTACATCCCCTATACGCTTTTTAATCCGATCAGTGCTCCTTTCCCCATACCAATGTGTGAAATACATCATTCTCTGTACCTAACAACTTCAGTTTTGATTTAGCTTGATAGCGCCGAAAGGTGGTGAAATGATTTCAAAATAAAAAACAGCTTAGATGGGGAAATGACTTCCTTTGGGGAAAATTTTTTTAAAAAGAGTCACCGTGACTGGGGTTCGTACACATAAAAGACTATTCCCCTGAGATAGTCCTCGGGGATTTCCACAGTATTTTGCATAATGTCTAGAAGAGCGCAAGCGACTAGATGAAACTAGTGCAGCAGAAGCCTTCCAGAACACCTACGAGGACTAGAAACAAAGATTCCTTCGCTGTGTTTCTATCGAAGATAATTAGTATGAAGGGGACAATTTTGTTCAGGAAGAATACAGTTCATCGTTATCCTTCTGATACAGCTCGTACATCGGTGCGGCTGTCAGTCTAATTTATTCTCCAGTTCCCAAGGACCCGGGCGACACAGCGATACTTCAGGGACGCGCCATATTCTGAGCTCCATGGGCATAAAGTGCAGGCCTTACGAGGCCCGGAGGAGCCCGCTGCGCCTGCCAGCGTTCAGACTGCAACCCGCAGTACGGACGACCGCAGGCACTTTACGGCACACCCATTTTATTGCTCCGCGCCACAGATTCAAACTGTCGACCAACATCCAACTGGCGTCTCTTCCGTTTCTTCAGACGTCCTTTTCCACTCACAACAGTTAAGAAGAATTTCATGGTAGTGTTATTGGCTACCCTTAGCAAAACAGAGACGGTCGGTGAACGATCTTTTCAATATACCGGTTGGTTATAATTAAACTTTCCCTGTTTAACGCGTTATAACACGGAAACTAATTACCGTACTAGGACCAAACTTGGTAGCATTAATGTCAAGGACGTGGGGAAGAGAAATAATGTAGAATGAATTCGACTGAAACACTTTTTAACATGCTGCTACGGTACATCATACCATTACATACCGGTACCATTACTGCTACAAAAGGCGCTCAATATGGAGCCCATTAGTGTCCAGAAGAGCCTGAAAGCGCAGAATTGTATTCTGCACAGCAGAACGGAACATGTCCGTAGATATGCTGGCTACCTCTCTTGATATGCTGCGCTTCAGATCAGCACATTTGTGAATGTTCCTCCGGTAAACCCTGACCTTCAGGTAGTTCCACAAACAGAAATCACAGGGAGTGAAATTAGGTGATCGTGCTGACCAAGCATTTGGAAACGATCGGCTGATAATTCGATCGTTCCCAAATGTGTTTCGGAGAAGCAGGTGAACTTCACGAGCGATGTGCGTTGAGGCCCCATATTGCATGAAAACTGTTGAGTTCAGTGCGTCTCTCTACTGTAGGGCGGGTGTGACATGCTGTCGAAGCATATCTCAGTAACGTTGGCCAGTCACACTGCGCGTCTTTGGTACTTGAGCGCCAGCCATTCAGAGGAAATTCACGCACAGTGACTGGAGGTGAAGATCCCCCCAACTCTCGTCAACCCTTGAGAGAAAGTGGAGCGAAGTCAACACGTCGTTGTGTCTCCTGTGATGCAAGCTGCTGTATGATAATGATCGTGTACGGATACAATTTCAGAATGGTTCGTAGCACCCCCCGTACAGTGGATCACGGGATGTTCAACTGTCGTGACACGGCACGCGCACTGCCTGACGATCGGGCATTGCGCGCAGCGTTGTCTGCCATAGCAACAGCGATTTCATCAACCACCAGTGGTGTAACCGGTCATCGGCCTCTTCCCTGAGCGACGCTCAGTTCTCCAGTTGATTCGAACATCTTCATCATGCTCCGTGCATAAGGTGAAGAAAGAGGACCCTTCCGTAATCGTTTCAGACGGAGATATTCTCGACGTGTAGCTGCAGCGTTACTGTTTTGATAATAGAGCTTCACCAGTAATGCCCTGCTCCTACTGTCCAAGCTCATGTTGACACATTAGCAAGTGCACTGCGACTGGTCAGGTGTGTGAGACAATGAATCACGACGACTGATCACGGCACCTGGTGGCGACATTTGGAACTGTTTGGAAATCATGCACCGCCATACTCTGGACATTAATGCTACCAAGTTTAGTACTCGTGCGGTAATTAGTTTCCGCGTTACAACGTGTTTAATTTTAACCATCCGGTAGTACAGAACAGAAATAATGTCCGTCTACGATTTTTTCAATGTCATTTTTACTTCGTCATTGTACGTTCCGAAAGCAACAGGGCATCATTTGTTTATCGAAGAACTTTCACTACGGTACTAGCTCGCCGCGGACGCGTATCTGTGAATTTTGCCAATACCTTGCAATAAAGTAACTTCCACACTGCAGAGCCGCACTAAGAACACCGACAGTACAGCACACACAGAAACGCAAAACAATAACATTCATGACATGACTATCACAAAGAAATGTTACACTGTAATATACAGACACAAATTAAAACATCCCTTTGCGGTGTCGGGGGCTAGAATAGACCAGCGGCCCATCCTTGCCTGCCGTAAGAGACGATTAATAGGAGTCCTTTTATTTGGTTACGATATTACCTTGATGTTTTGACTATAATGTGGTCTTCCGATGGTTTTCACTCTTTTCGTTTTTTTTACGCCTTTTTTGTCACCTTTTCTGGCTTTTTAAATTCCGGTCCCCATTTTGGATTTGATCTCCACTTTCCCAATTTTTCATGGAAGTGCGGGCCGTTTGGGGAAGGATGCCTTACAGTGGTGTCCGCTGTTATAGTTTGCACCTTCCGATCAAGTGGATCTATCTCTGCACACGCAATCCAGCACGGTAGTTAGTCCACCATGGTGAGGTTGTCATGTACCCTATCGGTGGTAGCCCCTAGACGACGCGGTTATCGCACTGCCGATGCCTAACGTCCTCGTGACAGCCAAGGAGTAGGTGCCCATCAGCTTCATGATACCGGTACTCCGGGAAACATCTGCTGTGCCAGGCGGCCTTTGCCTTGGCAGGGTAGCGCCCACAGGGGGAGGGGGGGGGGGGCTCTGATCGGTGTGAGTGGCATCGTGATCGTGGCGGATGACCCGCAATGATTCGCATCAGACTTAACGGCGGTGGTGCCAACACTGCTGTCTCATCATTAGGAACAGTGATTTTAATTCAGAGGTTCGCAGTCCTATGGCATTTCCATCTTTGGCCATGCCTTGAGAAGGGAGCGAGGTAAGGACAGTTTTCTGAGTTATTGGTATGGTCCCGAACTGACTCAGGATCTGTCGCTACAACGAAGCCACTGTTTTTCACTGAAAATATTGAAGATCGGTTTGCTGATCAAAACATCACACGACAACCAATCATGGACACTTAAGGCCTGTGTAAAGATAGGAGATATTCCAGTCACCATTTCTCCTCATAATAAGCTCAATACAATTCAAGGTGTTATCTTCCATCGGAGCCTTTTTTTTGTCTGAGAAGGTTAAGGTCGTGGTTTATAGGTGTGATGCCAGGCCTTATTTTCTTCCTCCGGTGAGATGTTTTAGGTTTCTCCCCTCGTTCACAGCAATGCTCAGTGTTCAAGAGGATGAAGATATCTCAAGAGTATAAAACATTTCACCGCCTGTCTTACCAAGATGCAAAGAAACAATTTGAAAGACTTCTCCCGACTGATATGGTCTCAAATTTTGCAACCGTCGTATCACAGTCCACTCCTCATGCGATGACAATGCCTCACACGACACTCCTGGCCCCGGTCCTATTCCAGGGCCTCCCCCCTCCCCCCCCCCCCCCCCCGCCCCAGTTGGGGGAGTGAATGTCAGCTCCCATGCCCCCTACCCGGTAGGGCTAGTGGTTCTCACACCATTGATGCGGCCAGAAATGCCTAGTCATCTCCTGGCGTCGTCAGGACGTAGACACCAGTCAAAGTGCCTCCTCTCAAGACAAGGACCAGCAGCCACAGGCTGCCGTCTGAAGAAAAATACTGTCCTGTTTGCTCCGGGAAGATAAAATGGGGTTATTTTCAGAGAAACCGAAGTCTTACAAGGATAAGAAGGATAAGCAGAAAGATAAACTACTTTCTGAGGCTTCAGATGTTCCGACAAAGGTCGAACCTATGCACCATGACCACATACCATACAATCAGGCGGACTGCGACCTGGTAGTAAAGTGATCAGTCACGTTTCCCATTCGCCACTTTCTCAGACCTGACTCAAACGCTCCTTCACTGGAATTGTAACGATTACAGTTACATGACCGAACTCCATCATTTACTGGCTACTTATTCCGTATTGGCGCTTTAGGAAACACGGTTTCGGTAACACATCTCCATGCTCTGAAAAACACTACTGTACCAATCGCTTTAATGTCGAGAAGAGCGTACGGTGGGGTTTGTACCCTCATACGGTCTGATATTATCAGTGAGCAGATGCCCGTTACTACTGAACTAGATGCCATGGGCGTTAGAGTCTAGCTGTCAGCTCAAACAACGCTATGTAATCTTTATCTACCTACAGGCGGACGTTTCCTTTATCGCGAACTACCTTCCCCCTTCCTCTTATTATGGGTTTTAGTGACTTAATCCTCTGTGGGGTGGGGACACTACGTATCGTAGAGGCCGCGTATTAGAACACCTCCTTGCGGAATTAGACGTCTGCCTACTCAGCACTGGAGCTGCAACACATTTCAGTGCGGCCTACGAAACGTATTCGATTATCGATCTCACAGTTTGCAGTCCGAATATCTTACCCCTGATTCAGTGGTGCGTTCACGGCGATCTTTGTGACAGCGACCACTTTCATATCGTTCTCTCTTTCTCTACTTACAGACATCTGGAACATGCTCCACGTTGGTCGCTTCGGAAAGCTGACTGGCAGGCCTTCTCCTCTACAGTCACTTTTGCTGCTAGTCTTGCAACGGATATCGATAAAGTGGTACAAGGTACTACAGATGTCCGATTCACACCCTCGCTCGCTACTGACTGTTAGACAGTAGTGACCCAGGATGTGATTTGGACATTCATCAAAGCTACAATCCCCCTTGAAAATGTCCTCCGCAGATGGGGACGAAACTTTGGGTTTTAAAGTGAAATCCACTAATTGTGACATTTCCTGCCGTTAAAGTTTACATTTTACAGTCTAATGAGTACAGAATATGGATTGCGAGTAAATCGAAGAAAGACGAAAGTAATGAGAAGTAGCGGAAATGAGAACAGCGAGAAACATAACATCAGGATTGATGGTCACGATGTAGATGAAGTTAAGAAATTCTACTATCTAGGCAGCAAAATAACCAATGACGACGCAGCAGGGAGGACATCAAAAGCAGACAAGCACTGGCAAAAAAGGCATTCCTGGCCTAGAGAAGTCTACTACTATCCTTGAGGAAGAAATTTCTGATTATGTATGCTGGGAGTGCAGCATTGTATGGTACTGAAACGTGGACTGTGGGAAAACCGGAACAGAAGACAATAAGCACTTGAGATGTGATGCTGCAGACGAATGTTGAAAATCGGGTGGACTGATAATGTAAGGAAAGAGGAGGTACAGAGCAGATTCGGAGAGGAAAGGAGTATGTGGAGAACACTGCAAAGAGAAGGGACAGGATGATAGGACATCTGTTAAAACAGGAAGGAATGACTTCCATCGTACAAGAGGGAGCTGCAGAGGACAAAAACTGTAAAGGAAAGCAGAGATTGGAATACATCCAGCATGTAATTGACGGCGTAGGTTGCAAGTGCTACTCTGAGATGAAAAGGTTGGCGCAAGAGAGGAATTGAGGAATTCTTAGCGGACCGCATCAAACCAGTCAGAAGAACGATGACTCAAAAAAAAAAAAAAATGCGATCCCACACCCAATTGTCCCAAATATGGACTCAGCTCCGCCGCATTTGCGACCATCCACCACACACCGTGGTTCCTGGCATCTTTGTCAATGGTAACATCTGCACTGATCCCATGGTACTTGCCGACTGTTCTGCGGCTCACATCGCTAATCCTCATTTCCTGACCTGGAAGCACCTCACTGAGAGCCGCCCGCTGTCCTTCCATGTACACGGCCGTCTATCGTACAACGTCACTTTTAGTGAATGGGAGTTTCGCAGCGCTTTGGTAGTGTGTCGAGATACGGCCCCCGGACCTGACAAAATCTACAACATGTTCGTGCCCACATCACGAAATATATCCTCGGAATTTTTAAACATGCTTGGCCAGAAGGAGTCGCGGGAAGGTGTTATTCCTATACTGAAATCGGGAAAGGACCAACGCATTTTAGCTAACTACTAGCCAATTACCCAGACGAATAGGCTGTGTAAGCTATTGGGACGAATGCTTAACCGCAGCTTTTGCCGGTGCCTTGAAGCCGGAGGGCATATTTCACGATTCCAAAGTAGCTTTTGGGCTTTCCAGTCCACCGAAGGACACCTGGTTCGTTAGGAATCCGCAGTGCGTAATGCTTTCGCACATCGCCAACATCTAATTGTTGTGTATTTTGGCCTACCGAAGGCATACGATACCACCTGGCGACATCGCGTCCTGTCTACACTGCATGTGTGGGGTTTCCGGGGCACTTTTATCCATTTTTATCCAGAGTTTCCTATGCCTCCGAGTTTTTCGGATCTGAATAGGTTCGACTGTCAGCAACTAATACGTACAGATAACTGGAGTACCTCAGGGGTCAGTTCTGAGGGTAACGCTGTTCGCTATCGCCATCAATGCCATCGGAAATGCAATGGGCCCTACAGTCTCTCCGGCATTATAAGTGGCTGATCGTTGCCTGCATTATGCCTCTGCATCACAGGCACCGCTGGACGCCGTCTTCAGGGGACTGTCTGGAGAGCACATGACTGGGTCGTGAATCACGGTTATCAGTTTTCTCCTGCAAAATCACGAGTTGGACATTTTTGAGGACTCTGAACTGTGAAACTGCGCCCAGAAATTTATCATGGTGACCAGTTACTTGAAGCCATTGAAACTTTTCAGTTCTTTGATATTTTATTTGACAACAAGCTAATTTGGCTGCCACATGACCACCGGCTCAAGCCAACTTGCTTGAAGAGTTTAAATGATCTAAGTGTACTTCGTAATTCCTCGTAGGGTGCGGACCGCATAGTTCCTCTGAGATTTTACAACGCGCAATAGACTATTGATGCCTACGGGTCGGCAGCACAGTCAGTATTGACAAGGGAACCTCCCCATCGCACCCCCCTCAGAATTAGTTATAAGTTGGTACAGCGGATAAGCCTTGAAAAACTGAACACAGATCAATCGAGAAAACAGGAAGAAGTTGCGTGGAACTATGAAAAAATAAGCAAAATATACAAACTGAGTAGTCCATGTGTAAGATAGGCAACATCCAGCTGGGTGTAAACCTGTGAGCGCCGTGGTCCCGTGGTTAGCGTGTGCAGCTGCGGATCGATAGGTCCTTGGTTCAAGTCTTCCCTCGGGAGAAAATTTTAATTTTTTATTTTCAGACAATTATCAAAGTTCAGGCACTTACATATAATCAACTTAGGTCTCCAAAATTCCAGGACATGTTCAGATTTGCTTGGACATATGCAGGATTTGACGGTCTACACACGGAAAAATTTGAAAAAGTTAAAAAAATATGTTTTGACAGAGCACAGACAAAACTGTGCGACTGTGAAACTGTTGCATTCATTTGTTGCAGTTTATGTGACAAACTCTTGTTTTCACACTTTTTTGGGAGTGATTATCACATCCACAAGAAAACCTAAATTGGGCAAGGTAGAAGAATTTTTTACCCATTCACCAAGTGTACAAGTTAGGTGGGTCGACAACATATTCCTGTCATGTGACGCACATGCCGTCACCAGTGTCGTATAGAATATATCAGACGTGTTTTCCTGTGGAGGAATCGGTTGACCTATGACCTTGCAATCAAATGTTTTCGGTTTCCATTGGACAGGCACGTCCTTTCGGCTACTAATCGCACGGTTTTGCGGTGCGGTCGCAAAACACAGACACTAAACTTATTACACTGAGCAGAGACGTCAATGAACGAACGGACAGATCATAACTTTGCAAAAATAAAGAAAGTAAACTTTTCACTCTAGGGAAGATTTGAACCAAAAACCTCTCGTTCCGCAGTTGCTCACGCTAACCACGGGACCACAGTGCTCCAGAACTCTCCTAGATGTTGCCTATCTTGGACATGGACTACTTAGTTTGTATATTTTGCTTAGTTTTTTCATAGTTCCACACAACTTCTTCCTGTTTTCTCGATTGATCTGTGTTCAGTTTTTCAAGGCCTATCCACTGTGCCAACTTATAACTAAATCTGAGGGGGGTGCGATGGGGAGGTTCCCTTGTGAGCTTGCTGTATCCTGTTCACCGCACTGGCGTGCGGTTAGCAACGGGATCCTTCCGTACGAGCCCAGTTGACAGCTTCCAGGCGGAAGCCGGTGTCGCACCGCCGTGGGTTAGACGACAGCAACTTCTGGCTAATGACGCACCCCAATCTGTCAGATGCCTAGTCTCCCATGCCACTGACTCTTGTTTCACAACCAACAGTTCAGACTGTTTGTACACCTGCCAAATCGGAGTAGACCAACTGGGATCCGAGTCGATACTCTATTGAAGAAACTCTAACAGCCTCGCTTAGTCTGTGTTCCTAGAGCACCCTTTCGATACCTCCCCGTCGTCTGTATCCCGTCCTATGATAAGGATTGATCTGGTTTGTGGCCCCAAGGAGGATGGTGCTCTTACCCTTCTCCGACATCAGTTTCGTTCGATCCTCCACTGTTATTTAATTCGGTGTACATCTACAAACACGAATCGAAAGCCAACGACAGTGTACTCTGTCGAGTACCTGCAGTGTACACCTTTCAAGTTGGTTGCCATATCTCAGACTTTGCAGTACGTCAGATCCCTTGCCACGACGAACTATCTGTACTGTAACGACTCCATGAGTTGCTTAAAAGACATATCCCTGCGCTAACTCAAAAATCTTTTCGTCATGTACATCCAGGACCTACTGGTTGACCTCTACAGCTCTGAAAAGAGAGTGACCTTCATCTGGAAACCGAGCCACATAGGCATTCCAGGAAATGAACTTGCCAACCGTCTAGCTAAGGACGCCACTGCAGGAGTTTAACTTGACGTCCGAATACCGGGCACAGACTTACGATTACGACCTCGAGGCAATATTTTGAGGCTCTGGGAGAAAGAATGACAGGCTACCACGACCCGAAACAAGTTAAGAGCGATTAAGGGGGTTTACTAAGATGTGGCATACATCTTTCCAGGCCTATCGGAAAGATGCCGGTGTGTTGTGCTGACTACGCATTGGCCACACAAGTCTCACCCACGAATTCCTTCCGCTGCGGTAGTCTACTGACGATAGCGCATGTTCTGGTACAGTGCACCGTGCTGGCCGATCTGCGGCACTTGCCTACCGTACTACCTCAGATGCTTGTGGATGCGGGTATCCCACCTTGCGACCACAGGTTACTTTCTTCTCCTCTCGCTTTGTTATGTTTCTAGACGCCCTTGTGCACGATGCTGCCTGGATTATTTCAATTGTGTTACAACTACTGTCACGCGCTTTTTTTTAAAAAAAACACTCTGACTTGCTTACATAGTTGGAGCAGCCAGGTCCCCACTTTTTTCAATTTTTTTTTTTACCTTTTTAGATGTTTCTCTCATGGAATGGTGGGACTGATGACCCAGTAGTTTAGTCTCTTCAAACACATAATCATCATGACAAATCAGCACACAAAACAGCGAATATACTAAAGAAACAAGGATTACACATTGCTTACAGAACAAGAAATACACCCCGTCGCATTTAAAAACAACAATAGATAACTACCAAGGAGCCGGTTTAGAGGGTGGTCCATTGACCGTGACTGGGCCAAATATCTCACGAAATAAGCGTCAAATGAAAAAACTACAAAGAACGAAACTTGTCTAGCTTGAACGGGGAAACCAGATGGCGCCATGGTTGGCCCGCTAGATGGCGATGTCATAGGTCAAACGGATATCAACTGCGTTTTTTAAAATCGGAACCCCCATTTTTTTTACATATTCGTGTAGTACGTAAAGAAATATGAATGTTTTAGTTGGACCACTTTTTTTCGCTTTGTGATAGATGGCGCTGTAATAGTCCTAAACATATGGCTCACAATTTTAGACGAACAGTTGTTAACAGATAGGTTTTTTAAATTAAAATACAGAACGTAGCTACGTTTGAACATTTTATTTCGGTTGTTCCAATGTGATACATGTACCTTTCTGAACTTATCAATACTGAGAACGCATGCTGTTACAGCGTGATTGCCTGTGAATACCACATTAATGCAATAAATGCTCAAAATGATGTCCGTCAACCTCATTGCATTTGGCAATACGTGTAAAGACATTCCTCTCAACAGCGAGTAGTACGCCTTCCGTAATGTTCGCACATGCATTGACAATGCACTGAGCATGTTGTCAGGCGTTGTCGGTGGATCACGATGGCAAATATCCTTCAACTTTCCCCACAGAAAGAAATCCGTGGACGTCAGATCTGGTGAACGTGCGGGCCATGGTATGGTGCTTCGACGACCAATCCACCTGTCATGAAATATGCTATTCAATACCGCTTCAACCGCACGCGAGCTATTTGCCAGACATCCATCATGTTGGAAGTACATCGCCATTCTGTCATGCAGTGAAACATCTTGCAGTAACATCGGTAGAACGTTACGTAGGAAATCAGCATACATTGCACCATTTAGATTGCCATCGATAAAATGGGGGCCAATTATCCTTCCTCCCATGATGCCGCACCATACATTAACCCGCCAAGGTCGCTGATGTTCCACTTGTCGCAGCGATCGTGGATTTTCCGTTGCCCAATAGTGCATATTATGCCGGTTTACGTTACCGCTGTTGGTGAATGACGCTTTGTCGCTAAATAGAATGGGTGCAAAAAATCTGTCATCGTCCCGCAATTTCTCTTGTGCCCAGTGGCAGAACTGTACACGACCTTCAAAGTCGTCGCCATGCAATTCCTGGTGCATAGAAATATGGTACGGGCGCAATCGCTGTTGATGTAGCATTCTCAACACCGACGTTTTTGGGATCCCGATTCACGCGTAATTTGTCTGCTACTGATGTGCAGATTAGCCGCGACAGCAGCTAAAACACCTATTTGGGCATCATTATTTGTTGCAGGTCGTGGTTGACGTTTCACATGTGGCTGAACACTTCCTGTTTCCTTAAATAACGTAACTATCCGGTGAACGGTCCGGACACTTGGATGATGTCGTTCAGGATACCGAGCAGCATACGTAGCACACGCCCGTTGGGCATTTTGATCACAATAGCCATACATCATCACGATATCGATCTTTTCCACAGTTGGTAAACGGTCCATTTTAACAGGGGTAATGTATCACGAAGCAAATACCGTCCGCACTGGCGGAATGTTACGTGATACCACGTACTTATACGTTTGTGACTATTACAGCGCCATCTATCAAAAAGCGAAAAATAGGGGTCCAACTAAAACATTCATATTTCTTTACGTACTACACGAATATGTAATAAAAATGGGGGTTCCTATTTAAAAAACGCAGTTGAGATCCGTTTGACCTATGGCAGCGCCATCTAGCGGGCCAACCATAGCACCATCTGGTTTCCTCCTTCAAGGTAGATGAGTTTCGTTCTTTGTAGTTTTTTCGTTTGATGCTTATTTCGTGAGCTATTTGGCCCGCCCCCTATCAATGGACCGCCCTGTATACCAGTTAGAATGTCAAGAATGTGTAACACTATATCACAGGGAGTTGCAGAACGTGCTACCCATGGCTGTACCACTCTTGTTCCTGACGTCATCCAGCATGAGGCGGCTTCCTCCACTAATTTAACTTGACCCATGAACCATGACCAATAGCGCTCATGTCAGTTCCTGCCGCCTGGAGAAAAGTGTTGAGACTGTGCAGATGGACAGTGGGTGAGAAGATCCTGACCGGCCTTCAAATGATCCTACACACCTGTGAGAAGCTTCGGATTTCCGTAGATACCAAGGGTCCAAAATGTGAAAGACCCAACTCCCTGTCGAACCCATGTGACTTCCATGCCCGAGACGTAAATTGCTGCTTCACATCCTCCACAGTCTCCTGTCGATCCTCAAGCACCAGAAAAATCTCGCATTCGTCAGTGAAGAGAACCCGATCCCATTAATCCACGTGCTCCAGTGCTGCCTTTGATCGCTTACCATGGTGCTGGAGAAGTTGTTCTGAAAGGATGCCCAAAAGTCAGGTTGAGTTACGTGAATACATAAGTGTATTTTCTGATGTGACAAGCCCTCCCAGTTGCTTCCTTTAGAGTACCTTCTCCTCCTCCTCCTCCTCCTCCTTCTTCTTCTTCTTCTTCTTCTTCTTCTTCTTCTTCTCCACTTGCCATATTAGACCATTTACGGTCTGTTTCAGTTACCAGTTCCTCAGTCTGCCATGATCTCCCTTCCCTTTCGATTTAAACTTCATCTGACATGGTAGTATCTGTTGATCCATTCTTTGGAGATGTTCATTCCATTTCCTTTTGTTTTCGTCCAGTTTTTCTTTCACAGTCCAAATTTGCAACTCCTTTCGAATACATTTCGTGTTTCATCTATTCTTTTACATCCCTTCGCCGCTCTAATAAATTTCACTTCTGTTCTCCGTATATATTTACCTTGTCTTTTATCCTATGCCCACGCTTCGCTTATGTATAATGGGGTTGGCAGTGAGAAGTTTTATAAAATTTCTATCGCGTTTCTTTCAGTCTTTCATGCTTCAAAGTTCTGTTATTTGTTCCACAGATACAACCAAGATACTTAAATATTTGTGCTCCTGTAGTTTTTTCTCACTAACTGCTATCTTCGTTGCGATCGAATATTTTTAACGAAACGCCATTGACTTGCATTTATTACAAGATATTTTCGAATTATGTCCAGTACATATTTTATGTAGTTCATAAATTTGTTTTTGTGCATAACAATTTGTAGACAGTTGTTATCAGCTCATATTATTGATCAAGGATGACCACTACGTTGCGAATCTTCGACGACAGTATCATCATGAAATTTTAACTGATTAGATTGCACTAATAAACTTGTTTAGATCGCTACTCGTTCTTTAACCACAGTAACCAGTTGCAATTGAACTTTGCAGACATCTTCAGGTCATATGGTCGTTAACGAACTCATCAGTCCACCAAAAACACAATTTCATAAATTGACGTACTGACGAGTCCCCCAGATATGTGTCAGAAGACCTGTTGTAACATCATCACTTTCTCCTGGAGAGGACATGGCACAAGATGTGGAATTGGAGCAAAAGTCTGTATTGTAATGGTTATGAAGGCCAGACGTCAGGGTCCGAACTACGAAGGAAGATTAGGTCCTGCCTAGACAGGATCGGGACAGCTACTCCAGGTCTAGGGTTATCATACACAGATGGGGTATCGTCGACAGGCATGAATGTGACTGTGACACAGTGTGGGTGACTGGAGGACTCATCGTCCAACGATGTTCCAGGAGAAATTAATCTAGCAAATAGAGTCTTGTGCTGGAAGCTACAGCTAAAGCCAGTCGTTGGATATGAAACTTTGACATAGATACAAGAATGTGAAATGCTGTTGAAACCCTTTTTTTCATGGAACTTGTAATTTAGATAAGTTTTTTTGTTAAATAGTGGGTTGTTTCTATAATTTGTAATATTATAGTCACTAACTTCTTCTTCCATATTTGTGATTTATAACTTGTAGCACTTCATTTGTCATACAAAAAATAAGTAACATTAGCTTATTACATTCGTTTATTTCCATATTGCAGTAGTCATCAGATAGCAAACCTTCCACTGTATTAAGCAACGCAAGGAACATTTATAGAAGAGCTTGTCTGATAGCGTTGTAGTCTGAAGTCATAAGAGATTATCTGCAGTATCTGATTAGATTAAAAGGTAAATCGCTCAGGATGTATTAATGATAGTGAAAGTCGAGGAAAAGGAAGTCTGAATATTAGTGTGAAAATACCTCGAAAATAGAGAAAGGATTCCAAACCAAAACCACTTTATTTCGGTATTAAGAAAAGGACAGCAGTCAGTCGCAGAATCCGTTGTTTGTTGCAGGTTGGCTTGGTTCAAATGGCTCTGAGCACTATGGGACTTAACTACTGAGATCATCAGTCCCCTAGAACTTATAACTACTTAAACCTAACTAACCTAAGGACATCACACACATCCATGCCCGAGGCAGGATTCGAACCTGCGACCGTAGCCGTCGCGCGGTTCCAGACTGTAGTGCCTAGAACCACTCGGCCACTCCGGCCGGCCGCCTTTCTTGGAATTTCGATGATTACAAAAGTATGAACAACAGGAAGTGTTTGTTGTGTAGCACCCTAAATTTTTCATTCTCTCAGTACGTGTTCAAAAACGAATCACAATGCATCATTTGCGTAAACATGATGTTATTTAAAAAAACCGTAACACAATTCTGACATTGCGCAGGTGCGATAGGTTACGCAAGTCGTACACTTGCTGGAGTTAAAACTGAATAAAACTTGAACAGACTGCAGAGATAAAAAATTGATTCATTTTTCGTTTTGTTGGTGATGTTCACCGTTCTTCTGCCAGGTTATCTCACCTAGAGGAAGCTGCGCACTGACCTGCTCGTATTGCACAGGTGCCTACCGCCTGCAGTCTTCCTGTGGCGCCCCGCTACCTCGACACAGTGTGGGCGGCGTAGGCGGTGACCGCGGCGTCAAGGAGCGTGACAAATCCGGCTTAGGTCGCGGCGGAGCGGCTCGTTGTTGGGTGGGGCGAGGACGCGCAGTGGCTCTGCTTCCTCCCTCCCCCCCCCCTTTCTCATTCCCTGCCCCCTCCCCCTCACCCTCTTCCCCTCCGTCGCCTCGCGACCCTCTTGGCTGGTGGCAAGTGGCCGCAGAGGCCGCGCTGCTGTTAAAGGCGAAGACGCCGACCCGCAGCAGCTGGCAAATCAGCTGGGCCCTGCATACGCGTCCAGCTCACGACACAGTCCGCTGAGTCACTGCACGGCACAGCACATGCGACTCCACAAACTCAGTGCTCATGATTAGACTGCTCAAGCCCCTCTTCCAGTCGATGGACTGGATGTCTTCGATTTTCTTCATACTTGCAGAACATTTAGTTTCGTGACCAGACATCAGTTTCCTAAATTCTTCCAATCCATGTGTGGCATACAGCAAACCAGTGCTTAACAGTAATGGTTAAAACAGTCTTAGTTGCAATTTTAATTTTTTATTTTTCAACTACGCGTTTCGCCTCATTTAGGCATCTTCAGGTTTGATGTTACGCAGAGATGAAGCCACTCGTTTTTCCGCCCGACTAGACAGCATACTATAGAAATTCTTCCAATCCATATGTGACATACAGCAAGCCAGTGCTTAACAGTAATGGTTAAAAACAGTCTTGGTTGCAATTTTATTTTTTTTATTTTTCAACTACCTGATGACGCGTAAATGAGGCGAAACGCGTAGTTGAAAAATAAAAAAAAATTAAAATTGCAACCAAGACTGTTTTTAACCATTATAGTTTCCTAAATCAGTGTGACGCATTTCTCAAAAAAACTGGAAACAATAGTCTTTGGAGATCAGAAGACTTTTAAGCACCGTTAAACATTTCACACTCACTAACGTAGCCACCGTTAGCTGCAGACACAAAACAGGTAGAGGAAAAGTCTTGTAGCCATAGCGTCGTTCGTTCGAATCTCGCTATCAGTAACATTTTTCCTTTTATTTAACGTTCTTTATGCTATCAAGCAGCCGTTGTGGCCTAGCGGGTACAGCACTCAACCCAGCCAGGGAGGTCCGGGATTCGATTCCGGTTTCTGTGTAGGGGACAGGTCTTTTCTTCGTTCCATCCCCTCCATGAGGCCCCAGGTCCACCCAGCCTGGTATCAAATGAGTACGGGGGTTCTTTACCGCGATTAAAAGGCAGCGAGGGCGATGAGTCTGCCATAGTCGTCTTCCTAAAGCTGTGGCGAAGACAGGCTGCACTCTGCCTGTGCCAGGACAATAGACTGGTCACAGTTCGCGCCAAAGACTGCGCCTATACCTTTATATATAATCGTATTAACAAATATTAAATCAAAATTTTTAATAAAATTTAATTTTTAATTCTTAACAGCAAAAAGTGCGTATTTATTAATTAAAAATTTGAAGTTAAAATGTGAAATATCAAATATAAAATAGATTAGAGATTGAACAAGAGAAATATTTCATATAGCAATAGGGAAATTTGCAAGTTTGTATGAAATTATGATTGATTTTCTTTTGACAGTTGTAATAGCACAGGCCTCATCCACGGCCTAATATCATAGCCAGGGCATCAGCCGTCAATGCAGCCACAGTCTACGACTTGCTAATACAGTATCCTCGTCAAAAGTAGGCTGCTTCTATGGTTCAATGAACTGAAATGTAGCAACAGCACAGGTTGGGACACTGGCCTCCGCTCGAGATGCTGCACATGGAAACAGCTCCTTTCTTGTAGTCAGACCCAGACAGCAGTATTCAAACTCACCCCACACCTCAAACCGTGGTCAGCCTGTCACCGTTGAACAGCTCGGATATACTATGACGCCCAGTCTGTGCCACACAGATGATTGAAAAGATGGAGCCGCCACCGTCACTATTGTCGCCGGGCGTCGAAATTCGATTGTCATGTGACCACCTGGGCACTTGTGCAGCTCAGCACTCTGCAGTCTGCCTCGTTCACAGGTCTACGATGCTGGAATCCATCCATCTGCAAATGGGCTGAGGTACGAACAGGATTCCTTAGCCCTGTGCCACGGAGACAAGAAGACCAAGCGAGGTGGCGCAGTGGTTAGCCACTGGACTCGCATTCGGGAGGACGACGGTTCAATCCCGCGTCCGGCCATCCTGATTTAGGTTTTCCGTGATTTCCCTAAATCACCCCAGGCAAATGCCGGGATGGTTCCTCTGAAAGGGCACGGCCGACATCCTTCCCTAATCCGATGAGACCGATGACCACGCTGTCTGGTCTCCTTCCCCAAACAACCAACCAACCAACGGAGACAAGACGCAGTATGCTGTATTCTCGATGACAGAAAACGACTCGCCGGCCCCTTGTTATGGCTAGAAACATAAAACTTCCACTGATGCAGAAGCGGCGGGCAGCACGTGCTCGCTACCACGAACAGCAACTGCACAATGACTTCGACACAACGTGAGACGCCCTGATGATGTGCTTACCTAGTTTGCCAGGAATCAACACCAGCAGCATTGAAAACTGAATGAATGTAAATAAACAGCAATAAAGGGTTTCTTGTGCCAATGAGGTGTCTTCTCCTGTTGCACCTACATACATCTCATGTAGAGATTCCCTGCCCACACCAAGCCATCCTAAACACCCCATTATATTTGGTGGCAGGAGATCTACTGAAGATGAAGACGGACAACAACCGGAGAGGACAACAACCGGAGACAGCAGTCTGTTCCACGGTTCTCCAGCAGGAAGGTTCAACGTAACTTACTGGCAAAATATTCTTGAAGAGAAGTGAATGGATGGAAAATGAGACTGATTTGATGGAAAGAAAAGAAGAGAAGTAGGCAAGGTGTTGCGCCACGGAGGATTTAACCAATATTCCAGAGACTGTTGGGGCCCGCGAAGGATTCCGTAGGTGCTCTCCACACTGGGGGGCGTCCACGAACTTCGATGTGAAGGCGGCAAAGTCTACGTTGATGAAACCAGAAGAATGATTAGCACTCACCTGTCGGAGCATAAACGCTATGTGCGACTTGGGCAACACTGGGCAGCTGTAGCTGGAAACCATCAGAACTTTATGCTTGCTCGGCAGCCCCGGACGCAGCAGCGAGAAATGGACGATTGAAATAATAAATCGCTCTAACATCAAGAACATGGAGGATAGCTACAAGTTATAGACGGCGTGGCATCCAGCGCTCCCAGACCAGTGGGCCGCCTGTGTTCGCCAGCCAGCAGCTCCGCGGACGCGAGTTGAGAAGTATAAACAAGCGGCCACAAGAGGACAGCCGTGCGGGATAAACGCCTCGTTACAGGAGAACACTACCCCTGAGTACAAGCTGCAAATTCACTATTGCTTACTAGATACCTGACGCACAGCCAATCCCCCCCCCCCCCCTTACTAAATCACATTTACTTCCATTTGTCCAATGGCATTTCTGACTGTAACATGGGTAGCCTCCTGAGAACAGAAATAATACAGTGCACAGTAGAAGAGCAGCGATTAGTAGCCCTTAAGAAGAATGCTGCAAAGCCGGTATTTTGGTTGTTTTATGTTTCGTATTGAGGCAGCCCAAACCAAAAATAAGTTCATCTTAAAATATTCGATTGATTTTCACAGCAACCTGAGTGGATGGACACAAGTCATGGCACAAGAAATGTCACAGAACCACATACTGCTGGTTACACAACCTAGTGGGTCTTCGGTACCCCCGAGACCTTTTGGTAAGAGACTCGTCTGTAGCGCACTCCTCCACTTAGCTACTGTCCAGTATGTGTGGTGCTTGCGCATTAAAGACTTGAAGCTTTATGTGACGCTGTGACTCTAGATGACCATTGTAGCTTCGAAAAATCCGCTCGAATATTGATTGAGTTGCACCTGCATTCTTTGATAGCAGCAATTCCTGTCGTGTTTGGCACTGATAAAGCGTGCCGCTCTCCTCCAGTCCCTGTCAGTTAGGATCTTTCCACCACCATTCCTTGTGAACACAGTGGATATTCTGCGTTGGTACACCAGTAATTAGGGCTATTTCATTCACTTGGGAACTTCCAAACAAAATAGTTCCCTGCTCCATTAAATTTCGGGAATGCAGCCGCATAAATTCTGCTTCTTCTTCTAATATTTCGGCTGTATATCTTTCAGCCATCTTCAGAGACGGCTCTCTCTGAAGATGGCTGAAAGATATACAGCCGAAATATTAGAAGAAGAAGCAGAATTTATGCGGCTGCATTCCCGAAATTTAATGGAGCAGTCTTTGCGCCGCGAAAACCTGAAGATTCACATAAAATAGTTCCCTTTTGCTATTCGGTCCCACGTCTCGACGTCGACCCATTTTACTGCACTTATTCCATACAACCGATCGGCACCAGAGCACCGTTTCACTGCCGTGACGTCTGTCAGCGGTGGAGAGTCAAATGACCGCCTAGTAGCAGATCCACGCCTCCTACAGCGCTCCGGAACAGCTAGCTTACACTCTAATAGGTGGATACTATTTTGTACTGTGACTGGCAGAATTGTAAAACTACGGTATCCTAGTGTAGACTAACGTAGACTGTGGTACTTTCCCCAGTGGCTTTGGTCAGTTGAGGTCGTACCTGCCTTATTTGTACATTAAGTGTGTTGCATATCTATCAGGCGTTACCTCACAACTATCGATTTCTTTATATATGCAATCAGCGTCTTAGCAGAGGTTGAAAATACCGCTTAAGTTGTAAATTACTTTTATTATCACGACCGATTTCGGGCTCTCATAAGGCCATCCTCAGGCGTCGCAACTGTGCTGCGGCCCCCGGAGCGCCGCGGTGGACGTGTACTAGGCGCGGTTTTTCAACCTCTAGTATAATGTTCGGATGCGGATGTTCGTCCAACAGGAATCAGTGTCATATTAAATTCGACTAGACACCGGAAGCAGTGAACCATCTAGAAGCTGAGTTAGGATATATAAAGGGTCGTGTAACATACGGAACACTTGTGCTCTGCTTAGTTATCCTCCACCCTATTAGATAAAAAAAATAAAAAATAAACAGTGTTTATAGCGAAACTGAAATTTTCAATTCAGGTTTTATCCTAATATTTTTGATTTGTAACTCGGAACGGAGGGGTGACGTAGTAAAAACAAAGAAAACAGTACAGATTTATCACATAAGGATAGAAAACGCAATTTCCTCAACAAATAGGTAAAATAAAGAATAACAAAAATATATCAAACATCGCTTCTGTACATCGTCGTACTTAAATAAAACATGTTTCTGTTACTCATCAGCCGGCCAGTGTGGCCGAGCGGTTCTGGGTGCTTCAGTCTGGAAACACGCGACCGCTGCGGTCGCAGGTTCGAATCCTGCCTCGGGCATGGATGTGTGTGATGTCCTTAGGTTAGTTAGGTTTAAGAAGTTCTAAGTTCTAGGGGACTGATGACTTCGGATGTTAAGTCCCATAGTGCTCAGAGCCATTTGATCCATTTTTGTTACTCATCAACAATTTTGATTTTTATGAGTAATAACAGGATACTCTTCCCCTTGATCGTTATGGTTCAAATGGTTCTGAGCACTATGGGACTCAACTGCTGAGGTCATTAGTCCCCTATAACTTAGAACTAGTTAAACCTAACTAACCTAAGGACATCACAAACATCCATGCCCGAGGCAGGTTTCGAACCTGCGACCGTAGTGGTCTTGCGGTTCCAGACTGCAGCGCCTTTAACCGCACGGCCACTTCGGCCGGCTTGATCGTTATGATGAACGTTCTGTTGAGTATGAGACAACAATAATAGTTACATATACTTGTTGTGTTTGTACATGTAAACTGTGCAACCATCAAAAGTAAAAGACTTTGATTACACAAAAGCGGTGAAGTTAAACGATCAGACACTTTTTATTATTTATAAAATGCAATTTATTTTCTGTAAGAATATATAATATACAATGATGTGCGTTTCTAATTATGAGAAAAAAACAAACATACAAGAAACAAAGAGAAGTCGTCGGCTCCCGTTTTCTCTCTTACAAATTATTTTATGTTACCTACAAATGCTAGCAGTACTACTGGTAATCCTACCATTTAATACGTAATGTATGTATTGCATCAAAATTACCGAACGTTAGTTTCACAGACATGACGGCGCGATTATATAACCAGAAATATTTTGTTGAAGACTGCAACGGTCATGGAAGCCTAGCGTCGCGTATATAGACCCCCCAGCCCCCCCCCCCCCCCCCCGCCTTTTCCTATCCGTATCATCTCGCGTCATTCATTCTGCAGTTTCCCAGCCGTGTACGCCCTCAAGGCTCGTCCCATACCTGTGACCTAAGCGATCATTTCCAGCTTCAGTACTTGCTGCAGTCACAAATCACAGCCAATAATGACGTCGTCGAGAGCAGAATGTTAACCTGGAGCTAATGGGAATTGTTACCTGGTCTCAGCAGGCAGCTTGCCAGGGAGTTCTGCCAGAGTGGCGAGCTGTCATGTGGTCTCATGCACACCCCACTGGCTGTCCATCTCTACCGATTATTCTTTCCAAGCATAACAGACGGAGCACTGCGCGCCGTACGCAGTGTTTGTAGGTTCTCCAAGTGCGTCACTTTAGTTTGTGTTTTTCAATAGCGGCAGAGAGCAATTTTCTAGTTAAAGATCAAAAGGCCAACTGTGTCTGTGCAAGATAAATGATGCGCGTTTTATTACAGTTATAGTATGACGATGTTTGAGCAGCCCCTCACAGCGAATTTTCCACTCAATTTAGCTCTCCAGTCAGCAACCAAATGACGGGTATATCAAGTGTTTAAAAAAACGTACTTCTGCTATTATTACCTCACATATCATCGTCAGAATTTCCAAGGCGAAATTATATACATAATAGCCGAAGTATTCGGCCGAAACAGAAGTGCGGAAGACATCAGCAGCCAATACGCAGAGGTATGTAAAGTTACAAGACGTCTCAATTATCTTCACCACCCCAAATAACTTGTTGTCCACAGTCAAAATCAAAAAATGTAGCAAGCAAATATTGCTTTTTGCTGCCTACCAGGGCGATATTAACCACTATGACTGCCTTTCTTGTAAATAGTTCAAATGGCTCTGAGCACTATGGGACTCAATTTCTGAGGTCATCGCCGCGCGGGATTAGCCGAGCGGTCTCCGGCGCTGCAGTCATGGACTGTGCGGCTGGTCCCGGCGGAGGTTCGAGTCCTCCCTCGGGCATGGATGTGTGTGTTTGTCCTTAGGATAATTTAGGTTAAGTAGTGTGTAAACTTAGGGACTGATGACCTTAGCAGTTAAGTCCCATAAGATTTCACACACACACATTTTTTTCTGAGGTCATCATTCGCAGAGAACTTAGAACTACTTAAACCGAACTAAGGACCACACACATCCATGCCCGAGGCTGGAATCGAACCTGCGACCGTAGCCGTCGCGCGGTTCCAGACTGTAGCGCCTAGAACCACTCGGCCACTCCGGCCGGCCGCCTTTCTTGGAATTTCGATGATTACAAAAGTATGAACAACAAGAAGTGTTTGTTGTGTAGCACCCTAAATTTTTCATTCTCTCAGTACGTGTTCAAAAACGAATCACAGTGCATCATTTGCGTAAACATGACGTTATTAAAAAAAACGTAACACAATTCTGACATTGCGCAGGTGCAATAGGTTACGCAAGTCGTACACTTGCTGGAGTTAAAACTGAATAAAACTGGAACAGACTGCAGAGATAAAAAATTGATTCATAAAAAATTGATTCTCAACCCACACAAAAACCAGAGTACAGAAATCAATATCAGTGACATTATGAAAGAAGCTGTGACAAGAAGAGCTGTCCGACGAAGCTGTTGTCTCTCTTGCCGTAGTGGCCGAGCGGTTCTAGGCGCTTCAGTCTGGAACCGCGCGACCGCTACGGTCGCAGGTTCGAATCCTGCCTCGGGCATGGATGTGTGTGATGTCCTCAGGTTAGTTAGGTTTAAGTAGTTCTAAGCTTAGGGGACTGTTGATCTCAGATGTTAAGTCCCATAGTGCTCAGAGCCATTTGAACCATTTTTTGTTCTCTCTCTCTCTCTCTCTCTCTCTCTCTCACTCTCCATATTTATTTATATACTGTGAAAGTGAAAAGTAGTGCAGTGAAAAGTGGCCAGTCATCGTGACTCATTTCAAAGCGGGCCTTGTCACGGAAGACAACTGTGCTCCAGTCAATGAAGTTCCTGGAAACATTGCGATGGCACACCAACCTGAATGTCGCCCGTCATATGACTCGACAACTATGAGTGATGGGCTGCGATGCCATTTCATTTCATAGCAGGTTCCCTTTGGTTGTCATCCGCGGCACATCTATAGCACAGAGGTTCGTCGACAATATTCTACGCCTCGCTTTGTTGTCCATCACTGCAAGCCATCCTGGGATTACATTTGAGCAAGACAGTACCCGCCGATACGCGGTAACAGTTACTATTGTTTGTCTTCGTGCTTCTCAGACCCCACGTTGGCAAGCAAGATCGCCCGATATGTCCCCAGCTGAGAACGTTTGGAACATTATACACAGGGCCCGCCAACCAATTAGGTAGATTGACTGTCGAACGTACCAACTGGATAGAATTTGGCACGATAACCCTCAGGACAGCCAATAACTCCAGAAATCAATTCGAAGCCCAATAACAGCTTGCATAAGGGTCAGAGGTGACCCACGCTTTATTGACTTGCTCTATTTGTGAAGCTCCATCTGTTGACTGGATCATACAATCTTTCTGAAATTGTAATCATTTTTTTGTCTGTACACTTACATCACATCTGGATAATTACTTGGTGTTGCCTCGTTTTTTGTCTTAAAATGTATTTTCAGTTTTAAATTGTCAAAGTTATGTGAGGTAAAGAGACAAAGAAGTACGATTCGAAACTTATCTTCTTATAAAACAGCGGAGAAATGTTTATAACCGTTTTAGTTAAAAATAATTACAAAAATATTTTATGTTGAGAAGAAAATGTAGACACTTTTATTAAATAAAAATGGCTTCTAAATTACAATCATTGCTTGCCTAGTTTTGTTTTTCCTTTGACATCCAGTTCTCCTTCCCTCAGAATTTATCAACTATTTTCTCCCACGTCTCTCTTTTTTTCTTACCTGTCTGTTTCAACATTCAGTGAAACAAACTTGCCATATCGCTCTACGATGTTCAGTTGCGGTACTAAAGCTATCTGTACCAAACGTCGTAGTCTGAAAATAGCTTACAGACACCGTGTTGGCTGTATGGTCGGTAAGCGGAGTGCGGACACATGGCTCGGTTCTCGCTACTCAGTGGTTGCCCCAGTCCCAGGTAGTCGGGGCTGGTCGCTCCTGCACTTCTGGTGTCCGACGGCTCTCTGGTTGTGACAGACAAAAGCATAACCGCCCATGCTTTCTGTACTGTCTTTTGGTTGCTGCCGATTCAGTTGCTGACAACCAGTCGCGAATGAATATGAGGACTAAATCTTTTCTTCAGTCTTCGGCATAATACAGGTATTTTTTATGCTTCTCTCTGTTCGATTACAGTAGATATCGACGTCCACTCAATACGGTCGACTGATGCGCCTCTTCCTCTTACATATTTATGCAACCCAGCAAAACTTTATAAAATGTGATGCATGATCTCCCTTGTGTGGTATCGTCTTCACAAACATCCTCTGTTGTTTGTTTTGATTAGCCGTAAGGCTCATTTGATAGAGTTCACCTCCACTGTTGCCTGGTGCCTGCCCACTTTCACTCGATGAGAACATCACAACAGTCTCTCTTACGTTCTCGTATCTTGTCCTGCCCATACTAGTATTTCGCTCTACCATCGCCTCAGTTATGGTTTCCAGCACCATCTCCTGGTGTAGTATGTGCTCAATCTTTCTTTGTCTAACTACGTTCTTTATTTCACTTTTTTCTATTATATTTGTTGCTGGCCATCTACATCGGATCAAGGTCCACCCATCCCATTTTCAGCACTCTATTGTAACGCCACATTTCAAAGGTTTCTATTCCTTTTACCTGCGTCTTCTTTAATTTACATCTTTCGCACACACAGAGTTGTGCTCCAAGCTTATCTTTCCCTAAACATCATACAGCTGCGCTAATATTTTACTAATCAACACATGAGCACTTGGAGGGATAAACCCATTATCAACAGCCCAGCGCTAAAGAGTGCAGAATTAAGTGTTTAATAGAGGCGTTATGGTAAAAGTAATTGGTAACTGTCGAACACCAAAAATTTTAGTCTGTACTGTCGGAGAAGTTAACAGCAAATTAAGTCAACGTGTAGAGGTTCCATGTATTTAATGGCTCTGAGCACTATGCGACTTAACTTCTGAGGTCATCAGTCGCCTAGAACTTAGAACTACTTAAACCTAACTAACCTAAGGATATCACACACATCTATGCCCGAGGCAGGATTCGAACCTGCGACTGTAGCGGTCGCTCGGCTCCAGACTGTAGCGCCTAGAACCGCACGGCCACTCCGGCCGGCCATGTATTTAATGAATGGCATCATGGAACCACAGAAAGCTATGGTAATTACAGTTCCGCGTTTTTTAATTTATTTTTTGCAAGTATTTGTGCGGATACGGAGGTCGACTTCCACAACTGCTAAACATAGCAGTTTCTTTTCCATGGCAGAATTTTTCGGCATTTGATGTTCGTAATATTGGTTGACATTCTGTGGAAAATCGCTCGTGTTTGACGGGGTCCGTGCGACCGACCGACTGCATTGATATTGCTTGCGACGGATCGCTGCGATTCATTGCCCATGTGTGTGTCCCTTAAGGCCATTTGCCGATCACCTTTTATTCGACAGCGAAAAATTACAGGCTGAAAGGCGGTTTCGAGACGACATTAAAATGTACTTCTCCCTATAGCTGATTTCTTTTTTTTTCTCTCCTCTAGTCCCGCGGAAGCTATTCTGTATCATCCTGCCATGTCTTCTAATTATTTTTCACACGTTCCTTCCCTAACCAAGTCTGCGGAGAAGTATCTCATTTCTCATCAGCTAGCGTATTTTTTTCAGTGTTCTTCTCTAACTACAGCTCTCAAACGCTTCCCTTCCTTTCCAGTTCTCCTGCAGTCCATATCTCAGAAGTAAATCCTTGGTAATTTCTTTCTAAACTTATACCCTGTGTTCCACACTAGAGGACTTCTTTTGTGTAGTAGTGATTTAACTGTGCTGGTACCGGGTGTTTCTCCTAAGAGTCATCAGGTGCACTTTCTCTTTTGTTTCGGCAGATATTCGCAAATTTACACTACTGGCGATTAAAATTGCTACACCACGAAGATGACGCGCTACAGACGCGAAATTTAACCGACAGGAAGAAGAGGCTGTCAAATGCAAATGATTAGCTTTTCAGAGCATTCACACAAGGTTGGCGCCGATGGCGACACCTACAACGTGCTGACATGAGGATAGTTTCCAACCGATTTCTCATACACAAACAGCAGTTGACCGACGTTGCCTGGTGAAACGTTGTTGTGATGCCTCGTGTAAGGAGGAGAAATGCGTACCATCACGTTTCCGACTTTGATAAAGGTCGGATTGTAGCTATAACGATTGCGGTTTATCGTATCGCGACATTGGTGCTCGCGTTGGTCGAGATCCAATGACTATTAGCAGAATATGGAATCAGTGGGTTCAGGAGGGTAATACGGAACGCCTTCCGGAATCCCAACAGCCTCGTATCACTAGCAGTCGAGATGACAGGCATCTTATCCGCATGGCTGTAACGGATCGTGCAGCCACGTCAACAGATGGGGACGTTTCCAAGACAACTGCACGAACAGTTCGATGACGTTTGCAGCACCAAGGACTATCAGCTCGGAGGCTATGGCTGCGGTTACCCTTGACGCTGCATCACAGACAGGAGCGCCTGCGATGGTGAACTCAACGACGAACCTGGGTGTACGAATGGCAAAACGTCATTTTTTCGGATGAATCCAGGTTCTTTTTACAGCATCATGATGGTAGCATCCGTGTTTGGCGACATCGCGGTGAACGTAATTTGGAAGCGTGTATTCGTCATCACCATACTGGCGTATCACCCGGCGTGATGGTATGGGGTGCCATTGGTTACACGTCTCGGTCACCTCATGTTCGCATTGACGGCACTTTGAACAGTGCACGTTACATTTCAGATGTGTTACGACCCGTGGCTCTACCCTTCATTCGATCCCTTCGAAACCCTACATTTCAGCAGGATAATGCACGACCGCATGTTGCAGGGCCTGTACGGGCCTTTCTGGATACAGAAAATGTTCGACTGCTGCCCTGGCCAGCACATTCTCCAGATCTCTCTCCAGTTGAAAACGTCTGGTCAATGGTGACCCAGCAACTGGCTCGTCACAATACGCCAGTCACTACTCTTGATGAACTGTGGCATCGTGTTGAAGTTGCATGGGTAGCTGTACCTGTACACGCCATCCAAGCTCTGTTTGACTCAATGCGCAGGCGTATCAAGGCCGTTATTACGGCCACAGGTGGTTGTTCTGGGTACTAATTTCTCAGGATCTATGCACCCAAATTGCGTGAAAATGTGATCACATGTCAGTCAGTATAATATATTTGTCCAATGAATACCCGTTTATCATCTGATTTCGTCTTGGTGTAGCAATTTTAATGGCCAGTAGTGTACAATTTACAGTTTCCATTTTGCGTTGTGTAAATGGAATGAGCCCAGACAAGTACTGCTCTTCGCGTCTTTCATGCGACACAGTGTCGACGGAAAGCATCGGTTTGTTTCCCCATTACAAACAAAATAATTTTAAAGCGGAATTTTACGTGCCAATTGAACAGGGTGGTAGATTATTGTCGTCCTATATTTGTTTCGTCGATACGTATTAACAGGGACAGAAAAACACGAAGAATAACCAGTACTACAGCAGTGACAGCACTGACCTAATCCGCACAGGCGCTAAGGCCAAGCACCCAGCGCTACTGACAAGGGAACATTCCCAAGTGTTAGTAAACGATCTTGAAACTTAGCGGGTATGTAGAAGGGGCAAAATGGTGCAATATATATATTTTTGTCCTATTTCACTTTTAAAGTATAAAACACACCCCGAAAGGCAATTTGGCATTTTAGGTTTAGAGGGATTATCTTCGAAACGATATTAAAAAATGTTTTTCATATAAATGTTGATATGTCATTAATGTTCTTGAAAACTGTATAATGAAGCTCCACATGAGAAACAATACAGTCGTGCTGGAGTCGCCAGCTCATAATCAATTCTCTTCGCCAAGGCTTGCCAGTGTACTAAAATGTGCCTGATGCAGATCAGGATATTTAGAGGATCACCTGCGGCGATATGAAATCCTGATGAATCTTGTTTTGTCTTGGCTTGTCCTTCGTGAGTATAACGTAAAGAAATTTCGTTCATTTTCTGTGCATGGCGTAAAAAAACGTTATGTTGTAAGCATTTACTTACAGATTATCATTATTGTAATTATTTTATATAATAATAACGAGTTCCTTATTATTGTCAACTATCAAAATACACGTATGCGAAATGGTATATTAAAAACCAAAAAGCTTATGTGAAACGAAAAATAACAATTTAATATATAAAATAAATTGTAAGTAAAATAAATAATTAGAATAGTAATGAATGTTCATATACTTTAATTAGATATGTTGAAGACACTCCGACAGCACTTTGTGTACAGCATATTTTCCAAAAATGGTATTTTAGAAATCAGCTTTAGTACACAGGGATGTATGTGGCTTGAAAGATTCTTTAATTTGTATTGTAACAAAAGTTTCCGTTTTTCAAAATCAGTTAACGGTGGTGAGGTATTTTGCAAAATTTCAAATTTTTGCGAAAGTTGACTATCAGTTTTCAAGAATATTAATCACATATCAACTTTTATATGAAAAACATTTTTTATATGTCGTCGTTTCGAAGATATTTCCTCTAAACCTACAAATTACTTTTTGGAGTCTGTTTTGCCCCTTAAAAGTGAAGCAGGGCACAAACAGCTATTTTGCCCCCTCTACATACCCGCCAAATTCATCAAGATCGCTAATTGAAACTTGGGAATGTTAAACTCGGGAATATTTCCTTTCGAGTCGCTGGTGAATTGTTTGTTTTTCGTGTTTTACAGTTAATACACATCGATAGGACGAATATCCGATGAGACTAATTTAACAGCTCTCTATTGAATGGGCACATGAAATTCCGATTTACAAATACTTTTGTTAGTAAAGAGAAACAAACTGGCGTTTTCTTTTGTCACTGGGCATCGCATCAGAGACGCGACGAGCAGTAATTTTTTGGGCTGATTACAGGTACGGAATGCGGAAACGAAATTACAAATATCTGCCGAAACACGAGAGAAAATGCGCCTGACTACTCTTAGAAGTGATACCCGTTACATATTTATTTTTTGACGAGACTTTGACTTCCGGGTGTCGTGTCACTTCTTTAACCGCGACCTAAATTTGACTGGATTATTGTTAAGACAATCATATTATTCCCAAGCGTTTAGCAGATGTTAGGTTGAGTCGTTCCGTAACACTTCGCTCACGGCTCTCCTTACTCCAGCCATTGTTCAAATGACTTTCTAAGATACGGTAAACCATTGTGTCTGTATTTAAGAATGGGATGAGAATCGGTGAAACTTTACCTTGTGTCCTTTCCAACTTAAAACAAGCATTCTATTAACTCAATAATTCGGTCTCCACTCCGGAAGGGATACAAACTGAAAAATGTTTTTGTATGTGTGCTTAAAATTATTAACACAATTTGTGTTGAAATGCTACAACTTGGTTTCAGTGAAACAACGAACCAAATAACCCTAAATTTGCTTTTCTTCAGCCACTAACATCATTCAATTTATTTAAAGAGAAATGATATCATGTGTTAATTTTGATGTTTTACGTTAATCTTGCAAGATCTTAATAGTCGAATTAACTGTGAACTAAGGCAAAGTTACGATTCCAATAAATAGTTAAAAACTTCAGTTTGTCTTTAAACTGTGACTTTTTCAGTTATTATTCGTAATCCAAATAACAGTAAGTTGTAGTAATAGATTAACTAGCCACTTTTTCTCTACGCTGAAAGAATTTAGTCACTACTTCTATCAAGTAACAGTGTTAGGGGACAAACATTCGCGCAGCACATAATTACTCTTCAGTTAACAATATGACTTTGGAAACATTATTATAGATCATGTTGATATATTTTTCAGAACTAAATAACAACGTTTCCTAACATAACCGATCATCCTGTTACATTTCTAACAAGGTTAGAAAACTATCTCGACTTCAGACTGGAGCATAGAAGTGTAAAGAATGAACAGTATGTTTTTGTCTCACGTCCATGATGTAGCCACTGTTTGCCATGATGCATTTCTTGATCACAACGCCGGCCGCGGTGGTCTCGCGGTTCTAGGCGCGCAGTCCGGAACCGCGCGACTGCTACGGTCGCAGGTTCGAATCCTACCTCGGGCATGGATGTGTGTGATGTCCTTAGTTTAGTTAGGTTTAAGTAGTTCTAAGTTCTAGGGGACTGATGACCACAGCTGTTAAGTCCCATAATGCTCAGAGCCATTTGAATCATTTGATCACAACGCTTGCTGGACTTGTAGCACTATTAACTTCAGTACTCATTTAGCCTCAAAATTTTTTCAATTTGAGACTTTTACACAACTGAGACAGCTTATTATTGTCAATATACCAGACCGACCTCTCCATCCAGCATTGTGCAACAATTCACTGCTCAAAATTAACTGCTTCTTATGAACATCAGCCATCGATTGCACTTTACTACAGTCTAGCTATGAATGGCTGCCAGTCTCGTTACACGATGCGTGCCAAGGTAAAAAAAAAGACGTCAAACTAAAAGATGTAGTATACTGTTTCTCTGGTTGAATACCACGTTCAGAAAGGCGAGAGCGAAAAATAATGCCTCCGAACTTTTTACGTAAAAACTCTTAAAGCTTTTTAAATAAAACTAATGTTATTAACATTCTACAGCTTTATTCTTCGTGTGTACCTGTTTGCAGCTCTCTGCCACTAGAAGGCCCCGTATTGCAGCATGTAACATGGCGGAGTGTAAAGTAACTATCTCGGTGGGTGATAAACAGCACGCTGTAATCGAGATTCTAACTGTAGGAAACGTTCGTGCGCACGTGCAGCGTCCTCTGCTTCAACATGACAATCCCAGACTACACACAAGTGCTCCGACATCTGACGCATTGGGTGTCATTGGTCATCCTCCATGCAGTCCCGACTTGGCCCCATCCGATTTTCATCTGTTTCCAAGACTTAAAGATTATCTTCAACAACTTCACTTTGAAACACTGCAAGCAGATGTAAGGCTATATACCCGTGTCAAACATTCGACAGCATCGGTATCAACAAACTGGTCTCTCATTGGGAGAAATGTGTTCGTCACCAGAGTGACTAAGAGTGATTGTGCTGAGACATAAATAAGTCGACATGAAGAATAACTATGCAGACAGTTAATAGCTTTCGTTTTATTTAAAAAGCTTTAAGAGTTTTCACCTAAAAAATTCAGGGATATCACTTTCCAGCACGTTCTCGTATCACTCCCTCAGGAAAACAGCTTTTATTAACAATCATATTTTTCAAACATACACAATTTTATGTACGACATAGCTTCAATAAAGCAAATTATTAAGCGCGTGTTGCATATTTACCAGTGGTTTCACAAACAATATGTATAAAATATAACATGTTAAATACAAAAAAATATAACAGGTATAAATTACGATGCCAAAAATGAGACAATAAGCAGAACGTTGTGTTTTTACGTTCCATGCTTCTGTGACGTTTGCCCCCGTTACGATCATGATCTTATAGTACCACACTACGGTAGTCCCAACCCTCACTATGCATTATGTTGACCAGCGACGATTGTGTCTCCGCCTTTTTCCACGTTGGTGAATCCACGTGTTTCCCCAGTTTGCTTTGCTCCTTTGTCTCGGTCTCAGTGATAAACCAGGTCTCACCGATGGTATGAGGCGGCTAAAGAAGTCATCTGGATTGGCCTGACACAGCTGCAACACTTCCGCTGATGTCTCGCTTCTGTGCTTAGTATTGGTGTGAGCAGCCGTGGAACAAATAGGCGATGACCAGTGTCATGTTTAAAATGTCATTTGGCCCTTTCAGACGATGTGGTTCCGTCTGAAGCCACCTAGGATTTTCTCATTTCGTGGCATATACACAGTAGCTATGTGATCAAAAGTATCCGGACACCCCCAAAACCATATGTTTTTCATATTAGGTGCATTTTATACCACCTACTGCCAGGTATTCCATATCAGCGACTTCAGTAGTCATTATACGTCGTGAGAGAGCAGAATGGGGCGCTCTGTGGAACTCATGGACATCGAACGTGGTCAGGTGATTGGGTGTCACTTCTGTCATACGTCTGTACGGGAGAGTTCCACACTCCTAAACATCCCTAGCTCCACTGTTTCCGATGTGATAGTGAAGTGGAAACGTGAAGGGACACGTACAGCACAAAAGTGTACAGGCCGAGGTCGTCTGTTGACTGACAGAAACTGCCGGCAGTTGAAGAGGGTCGTAATGTATAATAGGTAGACATCTATCCAGACCATCACATAGGAATTCCAACCTGCATCAGGACCCGCTGCAAGTACTATGACAGTTAGGCGGGAGGTGAGAAAACTTCGATTTCATGGTCGAGCGGCAGGTAAATGCCAAAAGACGCTTCGCTTGGTGTAAGGAGCGTAAACATTGGACAATTGAACAGTGGAAAAACGTTGTGTGGAGTGACGAATCACGGTACACAATGTGGCGATCCGATGGAAGGGTGTGGGTGTGGTGAATGCCTGGTAACGTCATCTGACAGCGTGTGCAATGACAACAGTAAAATTCGGAGGCGGTGGTGTTATGGTGTGGTGGTGTTTTTCATGGAGGGTGCTTGCACCCCTTGTTACTTTGCGTGGCATCATCACAGCACAGGCCTATATTGATGTTTTAAGCACCTTCTTACTTCCCACTGTTGAAGAGCAATTCGACTGCATCTTTCAACACGATCGAGAACCTGTTCATAATGCACGGCCTGTGTCGGATTGGTTACATGACAGTAACATCCCTGTAATGGACTGGCCTGCACAGAGTCCTGACCTGAATCCTATAGAACACCTTTGGGATGTTTTGGAACGCCGACTTCGTGCCAGGCCTCACGACCGACATCGATTCCTCTCCTCAGTGCAGCACTCCGTGAAGAATGGGCTGCCATTCTCCAAGAAACCTTCCAGCACCTGGTTGAACGTATGCCTGCGAGAGTGGAATTTGTCAAGGCTAAGGGTGGGCCAACACCATATTGGATTCCGGCATTACCGAAGGAGGGCGCCACGAACTTGTAAATCAGTTTCAGCCAAGTGTCCGGATACTTTTGATCACATAGTGTAGATGTGTAGCCACCCTTTACGTCTCTAGTAGATGCTGCTCTGTATCGGCTGCATTTTGAACATCATCATATGTTTCGAATCTTAGCAGTTAGACGAGTAAATTCAGGAGCCATTTTCGGATGCAGTGCACGACTGTCTTTGTTTTCAAATTGCGACTGAATTTGTCCGTAGGAGGTATGTTTTGCGCATAGATTAGGTACAAAAAACTGTCCTGTTGAAATTTATGCACTGTGTATTGCGACAGCAATTACATTTATGTATTTATTTTCATAATTATTGTCATGGTCTGCTCTAAAAGCAACATGAGTGGCTGTGACAGGTTGCTGTCTTTCCAGTTTTACGCGATGTAGTCTCGTAGAATAAAGGAAGAGGGTACTCTGAGGGATTTCTCTCTATGGCGACTCAGATTGGCAGTAACAGTGAAAGCGAAGATGACTTATTAGCTGAAGACGGTGATCTCGATTTTCGATCGAAAAGGTCATTGTTGTCTTGCATTTTTTCAAATAGTGAGAGCAAGGAATCATTAGCAAAAAAAAAAAAAATGTAAAACTGTTGTTCCACCTGAAAAAGATGAAACGAAGCAAAACATCCACCAATACAGGACAGCTTAAGGCAACGTGTACACTGCAGCACACAGAAGGAACATCGCAGAAGCATCTGGAAGTGTCAAGTAACCCTATGACTAAAGGCAGAAAGGAAATTCATTTTACCTTATCACCAAAAGTAACAATGTTTCGTGTACAGTAGTTCTATTTGAACCCCCCCCCCCCCCCCCCCTCCAGAACAGGTTCAATTAATGTTTCTGACATGTTGTGTTTCATTGCATGTCTAATAATCGGACAAAAACAAGAAGACTAAAAAAATAGTTTTTAACATTTCAAGTGTGAAAGGGTAAAGATACTTAGAACCTATCCGTGCCATATTTTCAATTTTTCCACTAAACCACACTATCTTACACCAGTCGCTGAGCACCTCAACCTCCACGTATCTTATGTTTCCTGGTTCTTCATCATGAGATTGTCAGCCTCTTCGTTTCGCCTCTTTCAGACTTGGTCTGACCACACTCAAATCAGCATGTTATATGATAATGTACACTCCTGGAAATTGAAATAAGAACACCGTGAATTCATTGTCCCAGGAAGGGGAAACTTTATTGACACATTCCTGGGGTCAGATACATCACATGATCACACTGACAGAACCACAGGCACATAGACACAGGCAACAGAGCATGCACAATGTCGGCACTAGTACAGTGTATATCCACCTTTCGCAGCAATGCAGGCTGCTATTCTCCCATGGAGACGATCGTAGAGATGCTCGATGTAGTCCTGTGGAACGGCTTGCCATGCCATTTCCACCTGGCGCCTCAGTTGGACCAGCGTTCGTGCTGGACGTGCAGACCGCGTGAGACGACGCTTCATCCAGTCCCAAACATGCTCAATGGGGGACAGATCCGGAGATCTTGCTGGCCAGGGTAGTTGACTTACACCTTCTAGAGCACGTTGGGTGGCACGGGATACATGCGGACGTGCATTGTCCTGTTGGAACAGCAAGTTCCCTTGCCGGTCTAGGAATGGTAGAACGATGGGTTCGATGACGGTTTGGATGTACAGTGCACTATTCAGTGTCCCCTCGACGATCACCGGTGGTGTACGGCCAGTGTAGGAGATCGCTCCCCACACCATGATGCCGGGTGTTGGCCCTGTGTGCCTCTGTCGTATGCAGTCCTGATTGTGGCGCTCACCTGCACGGCGCCAAACACGCATACGACCATCATTGGCACCAAGGCAGAAGCGACTCTCATCGCTGAAGACGACACGTCTCCATTCGTCCCTCCATTCACGCCTGTCGCGACACCACTGGAGGCGGGCTGCACGATGTTGGGGCGTGAGCGGAAGACGGCCTAACGGTGTGCGGGACCGTAGCCCAGCTTCATGGAGACGGTTGCGAATGGTCCTCGCCGATACCCCAGGAGCAACAGTGTCCCTAATTTGCTGCGAAGTGGCGGTGCGGTCCCCTACGGCACTGCGTAGGATCCTACGGTCTTGGCGTGCATCCGTGCGTCGCTGCGGTCCGGTCCCAGGTCGACGGGCACGTGCACCTTCTGCCGACCACTGCCGACAACATCGATGTACTGTGGAGACCTCACGCCCCACGTGTTGAGCAATTCGGCGGTACGTCCACCCGGCCTCCCGCATGCCCACTATACGCCCTCGCTCAAAGTCCGTCAACTGCACATACGGTTCACGTCCACGCTGTCGCGGCATGCTACCAGTGTTAAAGACTGCGATGGAGCTCCGTATGCCACGGCAAACTGGCTGACACTGACGGCGGCGGTGCACAAATGCTGCGCAGCTGGCGCCATTCGACGGCCAACACCGCGGTTCCTGGTGTGTCCGCTGTGCCGTGCGTGTGATCATTGCTTGTACAGCCCTCTCGCAGTGTCCAGAGCAAGTATGCTGTGTTTGACACACAGGTGTCAATGTGTTCTTTTTTCCATTTCCAGGAGTGTATTATCGGGGAAGCAATATACTCGGTACCTCATCCAGAAACGCACCTTCTCGAAATCTGAACAACGAGCTACACCTCGATGCAGAGCACCTCTCTTGCAGAGTCAGAGTCTGCCACTTGAGTTTGCTAAACATCTCCGTAACGCTATCACGCTTACCAAATAACCCTGTGACGAAACGCGCCGCTTTTCTTTGGATCTTCACTATCTGCTCTGTCAATCCGACCTGGTACGGATCCCACACTGATGAGCACTACTCAAGTATAGATCGAATGAGTGTTTTGTAAACCACCTCCTTTGTTGATGGACTACATTTTCTAAGGACTCTCCCAATGAATCTCAACCTGGCACTCGCATTACCAACAATTAATTTTATATGATCATTCCACTTCAGAGCGTTCCGAACACATACTCCTGGATATTTTACAGAAGTAACTGCTACCACTGTTTGTTCCGCTATCATATAATCATACAACAAAGGATCCTTCTTTCTATGTATTCGCAATACATTACATTTGTCTATGTTAAGGGTCAGTTGCCACTCTCTGCACAAAGTGCCTATCCGCTGCAGATATTCCTGCATTTCGCTGCAATTTTGTAATGCTGCAACTTCTCTGTATACTACAGCATCATCCGCGAAAAGCCGCATGGAACTTCCAACACTATCTACTAGGTCATTTGTGTATATTGTGAAAAGCAATGGTCCCATAACACTCCCCTGTGGCACGTGAGAGGTTACTTTAACGTCTGTAGACGTCTCTCCATTGAGAACAACATGCTGTCTTCTGTTTGCTAAAAATTCTTGAATCCAGCCACACAGCTGGTCTGATATTCCGTAGGTTGTTACTTTATCAGGCGGCAGTGCGGAACTGTATCGAACGCCTTCCGGAAGTCAAGGAAAATGGCATCTACCTGAGAGCCTGTATCTAATATTTTCCGGGTATCATGAACAAATAAAGCGAGTTGGGGTCTCATACGATCGCTGTTTCCGGAATCCATGTTGATTCCTACAGAGAAGATTCTGGGTTTCCAGAAATGACATGATACGCGAGCAAAAAACATGTTCTAAAATTCTACAACAGATCGATGTCAGGGATACAGGCCTATAGTTTTGCGCATCTACCCGACGACCCTTCTTGAAAACTAGAAATACCTGCGCACTTTTCCAATCATTTGGAACCTTCCCTTCCTCTAGAGAATTGCGGTACACGGCTGTTAGAAAGGGGGGGGGGGGGGGGGGGATCAGCGTTGTTCCGTTACCGCATGAACTGCAAGTTACCACTGGAAAGACCATTTGTTTTCGCTCACCTAGCGGCGTGCTACTGGATTTTCCTCGACACACACACACACACACACACACACACACACACACGGATGCAGCCGGGGTATCGGCGGAAGTCCGGGCTCGGCCGGCGCCGGCCCGACAGCCGCCGACGCCGGAGTCACACAGTGGCGGCAGCCAACAGGTGCAGGCAGCGCCGGCGCTTTGCCAAGACAATTTCGCATCCGTCAGGTGTCGCCACTCACCTACGAGCGGTGTCTCGCTTCGCGAGCGTGAAGTGGCCGCCACCTCCAGCGGGTTTGCTGATCAACGAGTCTCGTCGTTAAGAGGTTGCGCACTCGAGTCACAGGCGTAAGCCCATGTCGTCACGCACACGACAGCCGAGGTGCCGTTTCAAGAAGCAGGCGCACGTATCGTGGGAAGATGATGTCACCGACAGCCAGGAGTCTGACTCAGGTGAGAACGGCTGGCGATGGTCCATTACTGCGGCTTCTAACGTTAACGCACCTGCAAACGAGAAAACTTGAGTTAGATTTTCACTCTGCAGCGGAGTGTGCGCTGATAAACTTCCTGGAAGATTAAAACTGTGTGCCGGACCGAGACTCTATCTCGGGACCTTTGCCTTTCGCGGGCAAATGCTCTAAGCTTGTAAGGTGGGAGATGAGGTACTGGCGGAAGGGAAGCTGTGAGAACGGGGCGTGAGTCGTGCTTGGGTAGCTCAGTTGGTAGAGCCCGAAAAAGGCAAAGATCCTGAGTTCGAGTCTCCGTCTGGCACACAGTTTTAATCTGCCAGGAAGTTTCATTTCAGCGCACATTCCGCTGCAGAGTGAAAATCTCATTCTGGAAACTTCCCCCAGGCTGTGGCTAAGCCATATCTCGGCATATCCTTTCTTCCAGGAGTGCTAGTACTGCAGGTTCACAGGAGAGCTTCTGTGAAGTTTGGAAAGACGGAGATGAGGTACTGGCGGAAGTGAAGCTGTGAGGACGGGGCGTGAGTCGTGCTTGGGTAGCTCAGTTGGTAGAGCACTTGCCCGCGAAAGGCAAAGGTTCCGAGTTCAAGTCTCGGTCTGGCACACAGTTTTAATCTGCCAGGAAGTTTCAAAAGAGAAAACTTGTTTGACAAATTTACTGTTTCCATTCCACGGGTTTGTCAAACAAGTGCGAAGACACTGAAAATTTAACCGAACTTTCTGAAGCAGCTGTCACGCTGTGCGCATTGTGTCGTGGTGTATTTTGAGACTACTGGGAACGGCTGTCAATGTAGACAAAACATTTCTTAAATTTTTAGACAACATAGTTGTATGGAGATAAACAGCGATTAATTTACTTATAATCAATTATTCAAAATGACAGTCACAATCACATTCTTTATTTTGCCGCCAACCGGTTTCAACCCACGATGGGGTCATCTTCAGGGCAATTTACACCATTTGGTCGCTCGCTGGAGTCGTCACACTGCCTGTAAACATTTGGTAGTTACCAACCGTGCACAGGCAGTGTGACGACTCCAGCGAGCGACCAAATGGAGTAAATTGCCCTGAAGATGACCACATCGCGGGTCGAAACCGGTTGGCGGCAAAATAAATAATGCGATTGTGACTGTCATTTTGAATAATTGAAAACATTTCTTGTATTTACTTTAGCACTGTGTGTAAAGAAGGAAAAGAAAACGGGACCCATGTTCGAGGAATAAATGAAATTGAGAGATAAATATAGCCTACTCAAGAAAATCTGTTAAAGGAAATATTATACTCAGAAACTGATGATTACATAAACCGTCTTCGAATGGACAGCCAAACTTCCAATAACCTCGCACTCACACAAGAAGACATAGTTACGCGAAAATCTGTTCTCCTCAGCTTGGTTCTCTAATGAAAATTCATTAAAATATGACAGTATGTGGACACTTACATCGTCCATGGAAGAACCGTAAAGCTTCAATTTTTTTTGTTGCACTCCCGCTTGTTATGTTGTGCGTGGAATATTGATTTTCTTCTTAAAGTCTTCCTACGTAATACATGGATGAGAAACACGCAGCACGCTACCACTTAGGTACTTGCCATTGTTTTTGAGGGTTCCTTGCCTCGTTCTGTATAAAGACATCGCTCTGTTGTCGGCACGTCTGTCTGTCTGTCAAGAATCATTTTTCTGAGGAACAGTTAGACTAACCAAGTTCAAATTTATGTCACATACTAAGGTGTATGGTACCTTGGCCCAGTAAAACTTGTAAGCTTCTGGGACAATTCAATAAAAAATATGGCCATTTATATCGCCGCTTCATACTCGAAAACTCATTCATCAAAACCTAGAGGATCTTCCCATTGACCTATAATCGTGAAATTTGCCAAGAAGCAAGGTTTCACAGTACAATTAAGGAAAAAATCCAGAATTGTTAATTTGTCATTATTTTTGTTGTGGTATTCAGTTCAGAGACTGGTTTGATGCAGCTTTCCATGCTACTCTATCCTGTGCAAGCTTTTTCATCTCCCCGTACCAACTGCAACCTACATCGTTCTGAATCTGTTTAGTGTATTCATCTCTTGGTCTCACTCTACGATTTTTACCCTCCAAGCTGCCCTCCAATACTAAATCGGTGATCCCTTGAAGCCTCAGAAGGGCCCTACCAAGCGATCCCTTCTTCTGGTCAAGTTGTGCCACAAACTTCTCTTCTCCCCAATCCTATTCAATACTTCCTCATTAGTTATGTGATCTACCCATCTAATCTTCAGCATTCTTCTGTAGCACCACATTTCGAAAGCTTCTTTTCTCTTCTTGTCCAAACTATTTATCGTCCATGTTTCACTTCCATACATGGCTACACTCCATACAAATACTTTCAGAAACGACTTCCTGACACTGAAATCTATACTAGATGTTAACACATTTCTCTTCTTCGGAAACGCTTTCCTTTCCATTGCCAGTCTACATTTTATATCCTCTCTACTTCGACCATCATCAGTTGTTTGGCTCCCCAAATAGCAAAACTACTTTAAGCGTCTCATTTCCTAATCTGATACCCTCAGCATCACCCGATTTAATTCGACTACATTCCATTATCCTCGTTTTGCTTTTGTTGATGTTCATCTTCTATCCTCCTTTCAAGACACTGTCCATTCCGTTCTGCTGCTCTTCCAGGTCCTTTGCTGTCTCTGACAGAATTACAGTGTCATCGGCGAATCTCAAAGTTTTTATTTCTCTCCATGGATTTTAATTCCTACACCGAATTTTTCTTTTGTTTCCTTTACTGCTTGCTCAATATACAGATTGACTAACATCGGGGATAGGGTACAACCCTGTCTCACTCCCTTCCCAACAACTGCTTCTCTCTCATGCCCCTCGGCTCTTATAACTGCCATCTGGTTTCTATATAAATTGTAAATAACCTCTCGCTCCCTGTATTTTATCCCTGCTACCTTCAGAATTTGAAAGAGAGTATCCCAGTCAACATTGTCAAAAGCTTTCTCTAAGTCTACAAATGCTAGAAACGTAGGTTTGCCTTTCCTTAATCTACCTTCTAAGATAAATCGTAGGGCCAGTATTGCCTCACGTGTTCCAACATTTCTACGGAATCCAAACTGATCTTCCCCGAGGTCGGCTTCTGCCAGTTTTTCCATTCGTCTGTAAAGAATTCGTGTTAGTATTTTGCAGCAGTGGCTTATTAAACTGATAGTTCGGTAATTTTCACATCTGTCAACACCTGCTTTCTTTGGGATTGTAATTATTATATTCCTCTTGAAATCTGAGGGTATTTCGGCTGCCTCACACGTCTTGCTAATCTGTCATTATATCACACAAGAAAATATTTCTTTTTTCATTTGTTGTCCGACTTCAGACTTGAAATTAAAAAATTCTCGAAAGACTGCGATCGATATCTTGCCAGTATCAATGTGGATAACAGGCAAAAATAGTCAAATACCTCCGTTCCCAGGACGGACAAACTATGTGTACACATAATTACGTTTCTCGGAACCCTCAATGCGGGAGTCCTACTCACACCGGCCCATTTTTTGTTTTTATCTATACACGTTTCTGATCGTACTGTCCACAACTTTGAAAATTCACGAAACAGTGAGACAAACTGTAATAAAAGAACTCATTCTCGCTAAACATTAAAGGCGAAACATCAACGCAGACTACGTCCGACCTCTTGACAGTTCGGCTGTCAATCATAATTTCTCTCAAAAGGGTCAAACAGTCTATGTTTGACAAACAAATCCAAACACTGTCAAATATATTGACAAACAAGTGAAGTCTGATTGATGGTTTGATCGTTTACAGAACCATTACATCTATTCTCATCATTCGCAAATATAGATGTTATACGGTGGGCCGGCCGGAGTGGCCGTGCGGTTCTAGGCGCTACAGTCTGGAACCGCGTGACCGCTACGGTCGCAGGTTCGAATCCTGTCTCGGGCATGGATGTGTGTGACGTCCTTAGGTTAGTTAGGTTTAAGTAGTTCAAAGTTCTAGGGGACTGATGACCACAGCAGTTAAGTCCCATAGTGCTCAGAGCCATTTGAACCATTTTTTTATACGGTGGTTAACTGTGATTCCAGTTTACTTAAAAAGAATTTACAAGTGTTTTTGCAATATAATTTAAAACTTTTCGAAAACAGGAAACGCACATCTATTTTATGCTTATGTCTGGTTCCTCACGCTGAGTATTGTAATGACTAAGCCATTATCCGTGGAAAATTCGTAGGTTCATTGTTTTATATTTTGCAGGACTTCATGTGGTTCGGGTTTTTTCAAATCAAACAAAGGAATTAAAACTTGCCGGCCTGTGTGGCTGAGCGGTTCTAGGCGCTTCAGTCCGAAACCGCGCGAATGCTACTGTCGCAGGTTCGAATCTTGCCTGGGGCATGGATGTGTGTGATGTCCTTAGGTTAGTTAGGTTTAAGTAGTACTAAGTAGTACTAAGTTCTAGGGGACTGATGACCTCAGAAGTTAAGTCCCATAGTGCTCAGAGCCAATTAGAACTGATTATGTTTATTCACTCTGCAGTGCGTTCATATCACATCCCTTCATATAATATACAGACTGTTCATGTGTTAGAACACTTCACCATCCTGGCCAATCAGCAACAGACAATGTCAAAACATACAATGATCTCTCCCACCGAAAGGCTCTCGACACCAAGACAAAGATATTGCAATACAAAGAAAATATTGGTTGTTTTCGTGATTTTGTGTACTTGTTACATTAATTGGAAATTATATAGTTAAATGCGCAAATTAAAATAATTATTCTGTACTGAATTTTTACAAGGTAAATAAAAAAAAGTAGTTGGTTTCCTGGTTGTGAGAGGATCACATGCGTAACTGATTTTTTACGCGGCCCCTACTTGGCCCCTACTTGAAAATTAAATACTTTAGTCACAAAATTGCAAATGAATATGTAATTTTGAATTGATCAGTACCGCTTTGTGACATAAAATCAAGAGACTGATACCCATATATGCACTCACTTTACAGGCTCATACGGCCTGATTAAACACTGGGTAAGTATTGAAAAGTAAGCCTACTGCTTAACAAAATTACTCGTTGCTGTTGCTACATTTCTGTACTTTTACCAGTAACATGCATGTACAACATAGACATGACTCACCACTAAAACACAGACACGCACGTACCAACAAACAAGTCATTAATGTTATTTGATGCCGCCTTCTGTAACAGCCGACGATATAGCTTCAACTGCCAATATTGGCCCACTTTACACCTTACACTGAGACGGCTGATGTTTGCCGTCAGGACTTCGCTACACGTGTTAAGCATGCGCACAGGCCACTTCCCTCTTTCCATACCCCTCGACCCTCTGACGGCGAACATCTCGTGGTGCGACCATAGTACATACGAGTGTATCAGTCATTCTTCCTCCGCTGTTGGATTCAATATCAAGTTTCTGTTGCTAGATCCCTTTTAGGGGCTGTCTCATAAACGGTCCCTCCAACTTCCATAGAACTCTTACGTAGTCTATTCTTTCTGTTGTCTGACGTCATATGTCCGATAAAATATGTTTCACAGTTCCCTATTGTATAAACTTTTTCTCCTCGCTACTTCTTATTCGTGATTCTATGCTGTTGCTCTATAATAAGTTATTATCTGTTTACAATAAAAGATAAATAACCGGCCCGAGGATGTTGGACATTAAGTACCGAAGTCGTTAGCGAATAAGAAGGTTCAAATCTGAACCGACTTGCGTGTCTGTAAGCAAAACACTCTATTATGGTTATTGAAAGTGAAAAACTTCACTCATTTCGTATGAAATGAAATGAAGTCCCATGCTTCTTGCAGATCGTAGGGAAACGATGCGGGAAACCCGCACTGTCGTACTAGGCAAGGTCCTAATGGAGGTGGTTTGCCGTTGCCTTCCTCCGACCGTAATGGGGATTAATGATGATTATGAAGACGTCACAACAACACCCAGTCATGTCGGGGAAGGTGAAGATCCCTGACCCTGCCGGGAATCGAACCCGGGACTCCATGTTCGGGAAGCGAGAACGCTACCGCGAGTCACGAGCGGCGGACTCATTTCGTATAGTAATGTATAAATATTGTTCATGACTGCTAAAGTGTTTTCCCACACAGAATCCATGAATATCTAATACCAACTCATCACACTTTACATTTGCGGGGAAATATTTGGGTAAGTTCTTAGCGTTTTCCTTTTGCGTGTTGGTATCCCGGCTGCTACGTGCTTCTTTATCAATTGTCGTGATTTATTTGTAGTTCACTGTTGCTGTTTGAGCTTACATATTGTCATTTGCAGATAGTGAGTGGAGCTGTGGATGCTAGAAAATATAGATCCAAGTGGAGAAAGGGGAACATTTACGATATATTCTTGTGTCTGAACTCAGTAGAGTGGTGACAGCAGCGGAGACACCCATGAACATTTGTGCCGTGTATGAAGATAGTGTCATTGGATAGACCATGGCAAGAAAATGGTTTTCTTATTTTAAGAGGGCCGTTTTCACATTTGTGACTCCTCGACGTTCAGGAAGACCTTCGGGGTTTGATGAGGATCGTTTAAAGGCATTAATGCACAATGATCCATGTCAGTCCACTCGAGGAACTGGCAAATGTGATTAAGTGTGATCATTCCACCATCTTGTAACAGTCGAATGCGGTGGGGAAGGTTCAGAAATCGTATTTGTGTGGATCCCTCATGCTCTAAGCCAAATCACTATTCAGCAGGTCGCCATATGAGCATCTCTGCTTGCTCACCATCGATTGGTTCGTGAACAACACCGATCATTCCCATCCTGTGCCGTTACGGGTGATGAGAAATGGTGGGTGGGTTTGTGCTAACATAAGGAAAAGAAAGTAATGGTTCAGCTCAAACAAAGCATGAACATCCCTTACAAACACCTGCGTTCATCCGCAAAAGATAATGCTATGCATCTGGTGGAACAGCGACGGTGTGTGTACTACGAATTGCTTCCCCGAGTTATAACCATCACTACTGACACTTATTGTCAACAACTGAGACGTCTTGCAGGCGCAAACCAAGAACAGCGACCGGAGCGACTGCATGTAGCCGGCCAGTGTGGCCGAGCGGTTCTAGGCGCTTCAGTCTGGAACCGCGCGATCGCTACGGTTGCAGGTTCGAATCCTGCCTCGGGCATGGATGTTTGTGATGTCCATGGGTTGGTTAGGTTTAAGTAGTTCTAAGTTCTAGGGGACTGATGACCTTAGATGTTAAGTCCCATAGTGCTCAGAGCCATTTGACTGGGTGTAGCGATGCTACTCCACCATAACGACAGCCAGCGTTCTGTTAGACTGGTAAAAAGCACTGTTGAGGAGTTGGAGTGGGAAGTCGTGCCTCACCAACCTTATTCACCTGCTCTTGCGCTCTCGGTTTTTCACCTTTTACGCTCGTGTCGGAGTACGGCCCGAGCCAGCGAGGCTTGCGGATCGCTGCTGGGTCGAAGAGAGCTTGTGAAGAAATTCTGTGCTGTGATCGCGGCGAAACGTAAATTGTCGGACGTTGTTTAACAACTGCCGAGCTCTCCGCGCCACTGCATGGGGAGAAAAGCTGTGCAGAAGAAACCTGCCGCCACGAAGGTCGTGCAGCTCACTGAGTGTGCCGACCATGCCAAGAAGATTCGAGAAGAGTTGTAGCCTGTTTCGCCTTTGTACGTCAACTGTAGAGGCGGGCGGACAGCGCTGTTCGACTTGATGACGAGCTGCACAAAGCATGAGGTAGTCTACGGGCCTGTAGATTCAGATTCGATGATCTGCGTGCAGGTGGCGAACACGGCCTACCTCACGGCGATCAAGAGCGCTGTGGCCGCCATATTGCCGAAGCGCCACTGGAGCAAGAGAAGACCACTGCTGCAAGGACTGTGAAGACGACCCTGGCTGCCTTGGTGTAGTGACGAGACTGCAGTCCGAGAACGACTGTTGCGAGCAGGGTTCGATAATGCGGATTTGCGGCTGCATAACCGAACCAACAAGAGGAGAATGCCGCTATTTGCTGTCGCAGTGAAAACGAGCGACTGTGCTAGCGAAGTCATCTCACTGAGGAAGTTGCTGGGCTTTCCCTGTTGACAGCAGAGCCTTCGGCGTCAGTGCTTAAAGTGCCAGGGCGAGGGGCCAACGCAGTAGTTGCATTATGTGCTCAGGTGAGCATGACAGTTGCAGCTGCAGCTGTGACCGCGGCAGAGAAGTTCTGCCGAACTGTGTTCGGTGCGGCGGGTCACACGTTGCCGGCTGGCGTGGCTGTCCGGCTTCTTCAAACCACAGCCGGGCCGAACGCGGCACCGACGCAGCGGAAGAGAAGACGAAAACGACGACGACGGGCTAAGACCGGTCCAGTACAGCAGAGGGACACCACGGTGACAAGCTCTCGCCGCCAATAGCGGGGACGACCGCCCAAAGGCGGATGGTCGGAACGCAGCTCTTGCCCGAAAAGAGCAGCGGCGGCGAACTTCGCGCCGTAGTGGAGCAAGCGACAGCGGCCCTTAAAGCCGTTACGGCGGCAGGGAGGGCCGTCTGCGCAGCCGCCCTGCCTGTGGAGGAGGAGACCTTGACGCATTTGCGTGCATACCTCGCCCAAGGCCTACGATCAGCAGCAGCATATAACGGTACTTTGCGGGCAGGCGTGTCAATTAGCATCATATTAATTAAAATGGGGGATAAATAGACTTTATTTTGGAAGAATTAAAAAGGGGAAAGTAATACGAAACTTAAATAACTGCACAGTATTACTAAGAAGCAATATAATGCAAAGTAATAAAAAGCAAAGTAGCAAAGACCAAGCGGGACAGAAAGACATAGCGGTGCGTTTGTTTTTTAATACATATAAAAGAACATGTAACACATTATTGAGCTTCAGTTATCGCGATCGGGCTAGTCGATGAAAAAGTGGTACACGACTGCGAAATTCGTTAAGGAGATTATTTAAAGACTCTTCAAGCACGTTTAAAATACATTACGTGTGACGAAGTGATCAGAGACGTTTATTGTCGCGTGGAGTGAAAATAAATCCGACAACATAATTCGAACTTTGTGTTAGCTGGGAAAAATACTCTTGGGAAACTATTATGGTTGTGGAACCTACGAAAGTTGTGCGCAACGGAAAGCTATAGTTTACGTAATTCTGCATTTTATAAAATGGTGAAACGCGTGTGCGCGGAACATTAATAGAATCTTATCCTTGGACGTTTGCGGGGGTAACTGATACAAACAACGCGCCAGCATAAAAAATAGTTCGCTTATTAACTACCAGATATTAATTAACGGGGACCTAAAATACTAAAAAAGAAGGATAGGATCATCACCTCCAATCCCGATTCATGTTTCATATTTAATTAGTGAAAAGAGAAGTGTTAATAAACAAACTACATTTCAATTTTATCCACGATTTTGGCTTCATTACGTAGTCTTGACTACATGATAAACAATATCTGTGGAAGTTGTATGCAACGTATCGTCATAATATTTAGCCAACCAATATTGTGGGACACCAAAAAATGTAAGTGCATGAAATTGTTCTTACAGCGGATGTATAACGTGTGAGTGCGGCGAACTATATTGAGAAACTGAACATCCATTACGTACTTGCATGTTTATCTGCGAAAATGGTCCTTGTCGGTACATCAGCATAGAGTTCGAATAGAATCGCTGGAACATTGCAAACCATTCACATTAATCGAACATCTAAATAAGCATAATGCTGGTACCACCAGGATGTGTTCTTTCTCCTCACCCCCGTGGCAGTAATTGAATTAAGAGTCAGCCGGGAAATACATTTAAATCAACTGACGACCATTGAGCTAGCGTCACGAATTTTCAAACGTCCACTGCTATGTATGAAGGCGAGTGACATCACGAGTGTTAACGTCGATCGAGGGTGTCGTCGTGATCGTATTGAATGACATTGAGCGGTTACAAGCAGCAGCAACTTCATTCCTCTCTGAGCTTTGAAACGTTACCCTTCGTTCGCTTTCAGTCCACTATCTATCTCCTCGATGCAACCGTATTAGTGGGTAGTCCTACCCATAGTTACGGATAACATCACGGTCCCACATCCCGTGAAGTCCTCTAGTAGTTACTAACAAATACGGTGGTGGCAGTCGATATTTTGAGTCGATTACCTCGTTGGTGTGGACGTGGACTGGCTCTACCCTTAAAAACCTTTTCCGGTTTCTGTGTAACAGTCTCCAAGAATCTTCCTTTCTAAATGAAAATGTGCTCCACACATGTCTCGACGAGTTCTTCGCCTCAAAACTACCCGATTTCTACAACTGCGGAATGGAAACGTTACCTCAGCATTGTAAATGGTGAATATATTATTGGTGACTAATATGTCTCTCTTTTGTGTATCTGCTGTGCTTATTAAGCTTCTGGGAAAACGCGACGAAATGCACCGACCTAATACACCGATGGAAAAAAAAATCGAAACGCCAAGGAGGAGTTGTGTGACATTAACGGAAGTTGATAGGCTTGTTTCTACACCAGTCGTATAAGAGTGGTGTTAAGAGCCGGTATGAGTATATAACCATGTTTGCTTTAAATACTCGTCTTAATGGTTGAGCGTTAGTCACGTTTGAGATTGGACTTGGTGAGTTGACGTTAGTCAAGAATGTCTTTAAGGCGACAAAGGCGTCTTTATAAACACTTCACGAGTTTGAGCGAAGTAGCGTAATAGGGCTACGAGAAGCTGAAGGTTGCTTCTGTGTCACTGCAAAAAGGCTTGACAGGAATGTAGCCACTGAACATGACCGCTGGCAGCGGAGCTCCCAGGAACGTAAGGTGGCAAGAAGATTGGGCTCCAGGCGGCCACGTGGCAGTACTGCATCGTGCTCGACATACGGCTCTGGTGCGTCGTACTGCATCAGCAGCAACTGGCACTACAGTGACACATCGAACTGTTATAAATCTGAAACTTGCAAGGTTTGCAGAGCTTCTGTGAAGTTTGGAACTTAGGAGACGAGGTACTGGCAGAATTAAAGGTGTGAGGACAAGTCGTGAGTCCTGCCTGGGTAGCTCAGTTCGTAGAGCACTTGCCCGCGAAAGGCAAAGGTCCCGAGTTGGAGTCTCGGTCCGGCACACAGTTTTAATCTACCAGAAGTTTCATATCAGCGCACACTCTGCTGCAGAGTGAGAATCTCATTCTGTTATAAATCTGTTACTTCAAGAACAGCTTGAGCCAGATGCCTAGTAGCGTGCGTTCTATTGACCCCAAACCACCACCATTTGCGGCTTAAGTGGTGTCAAGCAATAGATCATTGGAGGGCAGAGTGGAAGTTGTGTTTTCTGATTACAGCTGGTTCTGATGCGATGCCACTGACGTCCGTGAGGCGGTTAGGAAGTGGCCAGTTGAGGGTTTGCAACCAACCTGTCTGCGGGCCAGACACCCAGGACCTACACCTGCAGTCGTAGTCTAGGATGCGATTTCGTATGACGTCAGGAACGCCCTCGTGGTTATCAGACGCAGCCAATTTGAACCTCAATCTGATGACTGGACCTGTTGTACTGGCATTCATGAACATCGTTCCAGGAGACGTTTTTCAACAGGATAACGCACGTCCAACACGCTCTACAGTGTGTCAACATGTTGCCTTGGCCTGCCCAATCACTAGATCAGTCTCCAATCGAGCACATAATGGACATCATTGGATGACAGCTCCAGCGTCGTCGGCAACTAGCGTTAACCGTCCATGTATTGACCGACCAAGGGCAACACGCATGGAACTCCATCCCGCAAACTGACATCTGGCGCTTGTACAAAACAATTTATGCACCTCTGCACACTTGCATTTAATATTCTAGCAGTTACACCGGTTATTAATGTAGCAGCATTTTGTATTTGCTTATCTCGCGCTTACATTAACCAATGATCTTGCAGTGTTAATCACTTAAATATGTAATCTGGACAAGTGTGTTCCCGAGATCTCATTACTCTTCGTTATTTTTAATTGTTGTTGCAATATAATTGGTTGACTCTGAGCACTATGGAACTCAACTGCTGAGGTCATTAGTCCCCTAGAACTTAGAATAGTTAAACCTAACTAACCTAAGGACATCACAAACATCCATGCCCGAGGCAGGATTCGAACCTGCGACCGTAGCGGTCGCTCGGTTCCAGACTGTAGTGCCTAGAACCGCACGGCCACTCCGGCCGGCTAACGACTTCCAAGCAGGATTTGTACGCTAAAGGCCGTTAACTGTTCAGTGCTTGGCATTATCATTCATTTAGTCGACTGGTAAAAATAATTCGATTCGTGACTAAAAACATTTGTTCTGGTAGAAACGTGGGAAGAATTTTATATGACCTGAATGGTCAAACATGTGGAGTACACCCTCTTGATTTTCTATATAAAATTTGTCTTGATGGCACATTTATAAAATTATGGCCAGTTTCAATTACTCAAGCAGTCATATTTAAAAGACATACAAAAGATTGTTCGCACAAAGTTCTTCGACGTACAATATATGTTATATAAAAATGAGAGAGAACACATCATTAAAATACCGTTACAGTGAGTAACTGGTCACATAGTACAAATATGTACAGTTAACTGTTGTGTGTCCGATGATGTTACTGTTTAAAATAGCACATCTGCTGCAGGGCTCAAAGGTGTGCACAGTTACGTGATTAGATCAGCGTATAAAAACAAAAATAACCAAAATACTCTAAAGAAATAATGTTGGCATATCAACTGATGGTAGTAACAGAATTCCGCACGTGATAATAAAATATAGAGAGTGGAAAGGTGCACATCAGTAACTACTAAGTAAGTTAATAAATAAAATGCAAGGCACAAAAGGACAAAGAGGAAACGGATGAGTTCGTTGCACATCAGTAAAATACGAAATAATTAAACTAATAGAGGGAAAATTGCAAAAGAACGGAGAGGAATCGTTGCAGCGCCGTCGCGTTCATCGCAGCCAGCAGGTGTCGCTGTCTTCGGGCGGGATGTAAGCTGTCTGCAGACGCTGATGTGTTGTCGACAAGAGCAGATGGGCCATGCGGATGAGGTGGTCTCGCTGTCTCCTTGGCTTCAGGCGAAGCAGTAAGCGTCACAGGCATTCTTGTTTCTGCGCGTTAAAGTATCACATTTCAGCACGAAGCTCCTCAAAGAAGTTAAAATACTCATCTTGATTAAGACGGCACTTTTCGTTTGAAATCTTGTCGCATCTCTAGAAAATGTTGTGTATCTTCCCACATACTCTCCGCACCTTACAGTATTATCACTCGTGGAATTCTGTGCTACCCTCACTTAAATTGCAAACATTCCTTTCCTAATCTTGTTTAATTTTGTTTCTTTTTATACGACAAATTTAGTCATGCAACTGTGCGTACCTTTAATAGAAATGTTTTTCTCTATCTTATATAGTAGCATCATAGAACACACAGTAGTTTGACTCAGTACGGGTTTGTGCTACCTGTGACGAGTTACAAACTAACGATATTTTAATGGTATGTTCTGTTGTTTGCTTTCCTTTCTGTATAGTAAACATTGTAGTAGGTAGAAGTTTCTGTGAACAATATTCTTTTGTGCTTTAGATCTGAAGATGATTGCTTTAGCAACCGAAATCGGTCATCATTTTATAAATGTGTGATAAAGACAAATAAGTTTCACATGCGGAAAGAATTACTGAGCAAGCAGCACAATTATTTAACATTACTGCTATACATTACATATAAATGTTTGACGGGAAGCTTGTCTGTTGAAATCAGTTACAGAAATGACCAAGGAAAGGAAAATACAATAGGATGCAGGGAAAAGAGATGCTGAGAGGTTCTTAAGTTGTAATACAGGGAACGCGTAATAATCATTCAGAAAATATTTTTGTATGAATCTCTTGTTATTTGTAGGAACTGGGAATGCCACTTCGGATTCACGAATTAGCCAGAATTCGTCAGAAGTTTCACAATGACTAAGAACGCTAAGTCTGTCTTTCAATCGTCTTCTTGTTACAAAACCATACCTATGTAAATGAATAACACATCGACTATAATAACTGAATCATTAAAGTTGAGTATAAATCGTATTTCCCTTATCTAGCGGACTGAGCGATTAGACTCATGTCAGGCTTTTCCTTTATGCCTGCCTTAAGAAGTTTTACAGAGTGATTAACATTTGACTGCGCACAGTCTGGTGCGAAGTTTTAATCCAGAATGGTTCTTCGCTATACCTTCTACAGGAGTTTCAGAAACATGAGAGGAACATATATGTTTTCCTCCAGATGTCCAACTGTACATTCTAAAACATGTAGCTAGATACTGCGAATAACAAGCATGATGATGCGGTGAATTCAGGAAGTAACACAATATCCCCATTTTCAGGAGATCTCCTTCTGCTCTCGTAAGGTTCCCATCCGACAGACGCGTCACCATTGAGTTTGTCCAGTTTCTAGGCACAACGCTGTAATTTTTCCGCTTTCATTATACTAATTTCAATAACATACGAGTGGGTTTAAACTCCACCACTGACCATTAAGTTTTAGATTTTCCGTGTTTTCCCGTAGATTATCCGCTTACCGGGGAGGTTTCTTTGAAATTGCTACCAATTTCGTTTCTTATAACATGCGAACTTGTTTTAGTCTCTAATGATTTTATCACTAGATGCCACACATTAGTGTTCTTCGCTTTATTTGAAGATTCAGTAGAACCACTTATGGTGAATCATCAGTTCCGTTCATAAAAGTAGCGTTCTTAGCTAGTGTACTGCTATGATAACTTTTCTGGCAGGAGCAGTTCGATAAAATACAGTAACAAGCTTCACCAAATTCAAGTTCCTCATCAAGCCTCAGTTCAGAGAAATTACGTTAAATATTTCGACCGCACATGCCAGTACAAGAAAATTAAAATAACCAGCCGTTACTGCGTAGGATCCAGAGTCGCAGACTTAATGTCCATTGCATTGGCTGTACTGAAGTTATGTGTAGGTAAACTGAAAAATGTTTTGAGAGGACTACAGAGAGACTGATATTTTATGCCGCACAAGAATTAGGCAATTCCATTTTTCTCACTGAGAATTTAAGAAGGAAACGCCTACGCGTCTTCATATTACAGCAGACACTTCATTTCAGTACACAAGGCAGATTTCCTTTCTGGTAAACAAGCGTGTTTGTACAATGGCTAATAGACTTGGACGAATGTGATGTGTCCGATCCAGCCCTCTAAACTTGTTGTTTGCCTGTGAGGATTCTTTTGATGGTTCATCTGTTTCCGCTCCACGTCTAATGACCCCGTGGTCAGCGGGACGTTAAGCTACGATATTCCGTCTTTCCTCGTTGTAGGAAAGGTACTTTGCAGGGAAAATGAGTAAGGAAAACACCTGACAAGGGGAAGCCACGACGTTCGGATCATAGACTTACGTCAGACTTGATACACTTTTAATAGTCCGTTAGGACAACATGATGTGCAAGTGACGTCAGTGACGTACCGGTGCGTTGCAATCCTGAGCAAGAGGTTGTTGGCAGTCATGTGGTTATGGATTAAACTTCCACAGTCGGTGACTCACTGGATCGAATTCCGCTCATATTTCTTTTAATACTAGTCGTGTTGTTCCGCACATACATTTGGAAGGTAATATGAAAAAAAGACACTTGTATCTGCATGAACTATTATTGAATATCCAACGTTATTTCACTGTTCACTGATTTTTATTATTACGACATATTTTATGCGACTTTTATTTCCACAGGCACGTTAAAAACCTTCTCAAGCGTCTTCAGACTTGTTCGTATTTGATTGAAAACAAACGAGAAATTGCTATTCGTGAAGATACTGTTAAAATACATTCAATCGTACATCGCCAATTTTCGGCATCGACATTAACGAAACCGTTGTTACTCATGGTTTGCATCCGAATTTTCAGAAGGAAGAGAGATTTTGCAAAATGTCAGCGAGCTCTATTTTTCATTAGAAACTCTGGAGGTCTGTGTGCACGTCAAAATTGCATTCATTCGTTGTAGTAGACGCCGAAAACCTCAAACCACACACACACACACACACACACACACACACACACACACACACACACACGCCATTTTGTCTTCCGTATCTGTACGAGAAATACCATCCTGCAACTTGTAATGTCGAAAGCACATCCGACTATTAATCGTACATTACCCTCATATTCTGGCATATTCTGAGCGATTCAGAAAACTCTAACGCTGAAGTAAAGCTTAAACAAAATCAGTCGCAGAAGCGAATTTTCACAAAACTCCAATGCAGAAGCTGAGCTCACAAAATGACGTCTGTACCTTTTATATTTTCTGATTCTCAGCGAGTAGAACAAAAATTACTAAGGCAATGTTAGAATGACCCGCGCAAGTGTCTGTGGAATCTACCTAGATCGGCAGTCGAAGATACGGAAATCGAGAAAAAGTGACTGGAAGTAAAATATAACTTTTCCTTTTTCCAATCCATTGTCCATCTGAACAACACTCCCACCACGATATTTAACAAACATTGTCTTTATACCGCATTATCGGATTAATGTAGAGGGTGTTTAAAAATCGCCCGATTTCACATGACTTTACCTGAATATAAAAACTTGAGAGAAATAATAACTTTGCGCATTGAACAACAAAAATTTATAAAAAACCAATTCAAGCATTTATGTGCTACATGCATGTACACACATCCTTTCGTAAATATTCAATGTGATCTCCGCAGATACACGACAAATATCCAGACAGTATTCGTATTCGCCCCTAATTCTAAGAGCACGTTTGGCTTTGTCGCATCAACTGATGTTGCTGTGTCAAGGCGCAGTGCACCCAAAATTGATGAAAGTGGAGGCACGTAGATTCTTTCACGAGCACCACAAAAACATATTACACTGCGATTGGGCGTCCTAGGAAACCAATGATGCAATGCGTGGGCCATACGCCCCTTGCGCTGCGTTAGGGACAGTACGTTAGTCTGACGAAGATTACGCACCACTATTGTAACTGAAATACACCTGCTAAAACGGAGAATACAAACACATTTCGACGGTTTGCTATCGCCATCTCGACTCTACGCACATTGTATAATTAACAAGCGAGCGAGTTAACTGGCTGCACTGCAGAGAACGCTCAAATGAGTAAATCAGAAGTAAATACTTCGGCGTAGTGATGCAGCTTAAGTCAATAAAGTCAAGTCTTCCACTCCACACTGTATACCAATTAGGTTCCTTTCGGAGTGCGCTGATATAATAGCCACCTACTTAGCTATTACACACAACCGCTCTCTCGACTATAGATCCCTACCTAAAAAAACTCAAACTTGCACAGTTAAAACTAATGCACAAGAACGGAAATAGAAGTAATCCGCTGAACTATAGACCATTATCACTGATATCAGGTTGCAGTAGGATTCTGTACATGCATTGTTTGCCCAATACCGCCAATAAAATGATCTATTGACACATATCGTTCTTGTGAAAGTCGTGTGGCTTTTACTAACACAAAGTAACTAGCGCTTTCTAAAGGGAATTTCAAATTTATTCCATATTTTTAGATTTCCAGAAGACTATTGACACTGTTCCTCATAAGCGACGCTTAAAAAAATTGGTGCCTATGAAGTACTGTCGCATTTGTGCGACTGGGTTTGTGATTTCCAGTCAAGGAGGTCACAATTAACAGAAGATCGTCGAATGAAACAGCTGTAGTATCTGCCATTTCCAAGGAAGTATTGCTGTTCCTAATCTATGTAAACTATTTACGAGACAGTCTGAGCAGCCCTCTTACATTGTTTGCAGATTACGCTGTCATTCGCCGCCTAGCAAAGTAATCAGAAGATCAAAACCAGTTGCAAAGCTAATTAGACATATCTGTATGGTGTGAAAGGTGGCAACTGACTCTAAATAACTCATCTTTTAACGAAATTTCAGTCGCCAACTTTCTCCTCAGTGCGAAAATATTTTGTTGATTTCCGTCTAGAAATGACCTTCCTAATAACATAAGAAAAATCAAATCCTATGTGGGAAAATTTAGGGCTTCGTTTATCCGTATGATGTTAGTGTGTGGAACGGTAGGAGAGTCTGAAAGTGGTTCAGTGAACCCAGAGCCAAACTCATAAGTGTGAACTGCAGAGTAGTCATATAAATAAGTCTAGTGATATCGTGTGAATCTGTTTGGAACGGCTTGTAATTTACGCTGCAGATGTGTCTTCTCGAATGGGCAAGCTCTGTTTACAGCGTTGCTAATGGAAGCACAAGCAGTTTCATGGAACCATCTAGATTCTAGAACCTACAGTGACGGGGAGCACGGTACCAGCGCGGAACGAGAGATGACCGACCGCACTCTAATCACTTTGAATTCATAGACTGCGCCCGTGTTTGCTAATTAACATAGTCGTAAGGCAGGGATATTAACAGCGTTCTGCGTCGAATTAGGGGACCCTACGTGTACCGACATATCTGACAACCTCTCTACAAATATGCGGGTAATAAGTGAATTGCGGCGGTGACCCTGTATTTCACCTACCTGTATGCAATCCGTCGTGCCCATGCCACCGTTCTGTGACATCTGCAACCACCGCAATCAATTTGTCACAGTTAATCCAACGCACTCTGCAATTTAGTATCTGTAGTTGGTCACTCATTACGTAGGTGAGTGCGCTTGCAAATGACGGTCACTAGTTTCCGAGAAATACCGCTCGTATAATCAGACAGTAAAGCATGCTGTTCTACCTGCAGTGTTTAGTCACCGAAAACAGACAAATGCGGAAAATCTACCGGCTACGAGCGTAGCGGCGGTGACTTGCTGACTTGATAATAAGTAGGATATATAGGTTGTCGCTGCCAAGAGCGTACGCAAGATCTGAGGTACGGCAGCGGGCGGGGAAGCATCTCACGTTAGTTTCGCTTTGACTGAACAAAATGGTTCTTTGATTTACTACCCACGGCTCTGAGTACACTTCCAACTAAAAGTTCGAGCGATTGACAGAATCCTCTTGCATATCAATGAAAATAAAAATAAAAATAAAAATTCTGTTGATTCTATTCAGTCAATGGGACAAAAGCTTAAAACAATGGTTATTCAGTGTTGTGGCTGCAGATCGTAGTCCAGTGGCCAGCGTTGCTGCTTCTGGATCACAGGGTCCGGGGTTCGATTCCCAGCCGAGTCGTGGATTTTCTCCAGTGTCTGAGCTGTCCTCATTTATCTTCATTCGGAAAACTGGCGAAACTGGGCATTAAAAAGATTGGGAATTTGTAAGGGTGCTGATAACCACGCAGTTGAGCGCCTCACACACCAAATATCGTCCATCATCAAAGTGTTGCCATCTAGTAAACAACGGTGAATAGATGTACTGCATTATTGTATTGTAGTCTATTTTTTAATGTTGGCTGGAAGTATTTAAGTTCGACAAATGTGTTTTTTCAAGTTATATCTTTTGTGTAGTTTGTATAAAGTGCAACCCATCTTACAATTTGACAATATGCATGTGAGGAAAACCTCCAAACCCCCTAAATCCTCACTCAAATTGACGACGGACCTCAGTCCACCCTGCCCAGTCTGATGCATTATTGTGCAGCCATGTTAACTGGGTTCCATTTTGAAACGTCATGTAGCGCCGTCTTGCACGGCATAGTCGAGAACATTCGAATATTCGGAGAGGGCATCTGTTCGACATTATACTTAAACAACTTTTTTTCCTCTCCTCTAGTGCAAAACAAAAGATATTTTCTCTGTCCAGCTGATGCAATTCGGCCTACAAATGAAACATTGGTCAACACCTCCACGTTATAGTAAGCACGTGTTCTTCGGAGTGTAATACACTCGCTCTGCCGTTAAAACTGAATTTACGAGGGGTAATCAAAGTTTAATGACCCAGAAAAAAATAAAATTGTGTTTCATTTAGTTTGCGGTTGGCTAGGGCACTTGATTGTTGCAATGTTTTTCTTTGACTTCTTAACAGTACTCAAATCACTTTAATTTCACTGATAAAACAGTCACTAACATCCTTGTAACTGTTTCCCAACGTTTCTGATGCTGAAACTCGGAACTCGTAATAAAACAGTTTCATTCGTAAATCGTACTTTGCTTCTACATCAAGCAATTCCATCACTGCAATACAGGTACTTCCATAAAGTTCTTTATTTTCTGTTAGATAAGAAACTGTCCCGGCTGGTGTAGCCACGTGCGCATATCTCGCTCAGTGCTCCAGCAAGTTCTCATCCAAAGTACTCTGCTACCCAAATGCAGTCGGACTTGGTGGCCTAGTGGTAAAGTGGAAGTCGCAGACCGTAAGGCTGTGGGATCAAATCGCGGTCGGATACCGGAATTCTTCAGTCTGCCTTCACCTCTATTATGTGGTCATATCTCAGAAACGACACGTGCTTCGGGTTCCGAATGACGGTCTCCCAGCCAATCATGCCATGCAAATTTCCTTTAATTCATCCGCAACTCCTAAACAATCCTGCACTCCCTGCTTTTTTATACTTCATCAGTCTTCAGACTGGTTTGATGCAGGCTGCTGCTACGAATTCCCCTCCTGTGCCAACCTCTTCATCTTAGAATAGCATGTGCAGTCTACGTCCTCTATTATTCGCTGGATGTAATCTAATCTCCGTGTTGCTCTACAGTTATGCCCTCTACAGCTCCTGACGTCTTAATAGATGTCCTGTCGTCCTGTCCATTCTCCCTGTCAGTGCTTTCCATATATTGCTTTCTTCTCCGATTCTGCGTAGTACCTCCCCATTTCTTATTATAAATTCACTTAATTCGCAGCATTCTTCTATAGCGCCACATTCTTCTATTCTGTACCGGTTTTCCCACAGTCCCTGTTTCTCTACCATACAATGCTGTACACCATCGCAGGCGCTCCTGTCTATGATGCAGCGTCAAGGATAACCGCAGCCATGGTCTCCGAACTGATAGTCCATGCTGCTCCAAACGTACCTTTCCGGAAATATCCACCTCAAATTAAGACCTATGTTTGATACAAGCAGACTTCTCTTGATCAGAAATGCCCTTTCTGCCAGTGCTAGTCTGATGTCGTCCTAGCTCCTCCCGTCATTGGTTATTTTGTTGCCTAGGTAGTAGAATAATTTAACCTCATCTACTTCGTGGCCTTCAATTCTAATGTTAAGTCTCTTGCTGATTCCGTTTCTGCTACTTCTAATTAATTCCGTCTCTCTTCGGTTTACTCTCAGTTCATATTCTGTTCTCATTACTGTTCATTCCAGCAGATCATGTAACTCTTCTCTACTTTCACTCAGGATATCAATGTCATCAGCGAATCGTATCGTTCATATCCTTTCACATTGAATTTTAATACCACTTCTGAACATATCTTTTATTTCCATCATTGCTTCTTCGATGTACAGATTGAACAGTAGAGGCGAAAGACTGCATACCTGTCTTACACCCTTTTTAATCCGAGCGCTTCGTTCTTGGTCGTCCACTCTTACTATTCCCTATTGTACATATTATATATTACCCGTCTCTCCCTATCGCTTACCCCTATTTTTCTCAGGATTTCAAACATCTTGCACCATTTTACATTATCGAACGCTTTTTCCAAGTCGACAAATACTATGAACGTGTCTTGATTTTTCTTTACTCTTGCTTTCATTATCAATCGCAACGTCAGAACTACCTCTCTCGTGCCCTTAAGTTTCCTAAAGCCAAGCTGATGGTCATCCAACACATCCTCAATTTTCTTTTCAAGTCTTCTGTATATTATTCTTGTCAGCAACTTGAATGCAAGAGCCGCAAAGATAATTGTACGACAATTCTCGCAGCTGTCAGTTCTTGCAGTCTTCGGAATTGTGTGGATGATATTTTTCCGAAAGTAAGGTTGTATGTCGCCACACTCATTCTACATACCAATTTCTCCCACTAATTTCAGAAATTCTGATGCAATGTTATCTGTCCCTTCTGCCTTAACTGATCATAAATCCTCCGAAGCTCTCTTAAATTCTGATTCTAATACTGAATCCCATGTCTCTTCTAAATCGACTGGTGTTTCTTCTTCTATCACGTCAGACAAATCTTCCCCCTCATAGAGGCCTTCAATGTACTCTTTCCACCTATCCGCTCTCTGCTCTGCATTTAACAGTGGAATTCCCGTTGGGCTCTTAATGTTGCCACCCTTGCTTTTAATTTCACCAAAGGATGTTTTGAGTTTCCTATATGCTGAGTCAGTCCTTCCGACAAGCATTTCTTTTTCGATTTTTCACATTTTTCGTGCAGCCATTTCGTCTTAGCTTCCCTGTACTTCCTATTTATTTCATTCCTCAGCGACTTGAATTTCTGTATTTCCGTGAACATTTTTGTACTTCTTTCTTTCATCGATCAACTGAATTATTTCTCCTATTACCTTTGGTTTCGTCTCCGTTGTCTTCTTTGTACCTTATGTTTGTCTTTCCACCTTCTGTGATTGCCCTTTTTAGATATGTCCATTCTTCTTCAGCTGTACTACCTACTGATCTATTCCTTACTGCTGTATCTATTGTCTTAGAGAACTTAAAGCGTACCTCGTCATTCCTTAGTACTTCCGTATCCCACTTCTTTGCGCATTGATTCTTCCTGACTAATCTCTTAAACTTCAGCCTACTCTTCATCATTACTACGTTATGACCTCTGTATCTGCTCCTGGGTACGCCTTACAATCCAGTATCTGATTTCGGAATTTCTGTCTATGATGTAATCTAACTGAAACATTTCCGTATTACCCGCCGTTTTGCAAGTATACCTCCTAGTCTTGTGATTCTTGAACAGAATATTCGCTATTACTGGCTGAAATGTATTACCGAACTCAATTAGTCTTTCTCCTCTCTCATTCCTTGTCCTAACCCACATTCGCCTGTAACCTTTTCTTCTATTCATTCCCCTCAACTGAATTCCAGTCCCCCATAATTTATTTTCATCTCCCTTGACGTACTGTATTACCTTTTCAATATCCTCATATACTTTCTCTATCTTTTCATCCTCAGCTTGCAACGTCGTCATGTATACCTGTACTATCTTTGTCGGTGTTGGTTAGCTGTCGATTCTGATAAGTACAACAGTCACTGAACTGTTCACGGTAATACATTCTTTGCCCTACCTTCCTATTCATACCATTTACACCATTTTCTGCCGCTGTTGGTATAACCCTGTACTCATCTGACCAGAAATCCTTGCGTTCTTTCCTTTTCACTTCACTGGCACCAATTATATCTAGATTGAGCTTTTGCTTTTCCCTTCTCAGATTTTCTTTCTTCTGTACCACGTTCAAGCTTCTGGCATTCCACGCCCTGACTAGTAGACATTTATCCTTTCGTATGTTATTCAATATTTTTTCCATAGACACCTCCCCTTTGGCAGTCCCCTCCCGAAGGTCCGAATGGGGCTACTCCTGAGTACTTTTCCGATGGAGAGATCATCATGATTATTTCTCAATTAGAGGCCACATGTCCTATGGGTACACATTGTCTCTTCCGCCTTTAAGGGCAGTTTTCCACCCCAAGCACAAGAGTGCCCTGAGCCTCTGTCGGTCCTCTGACAATGCTGTTGGCAGAATGAGGGTGACTTCCTATGTTCGAAGTCTTCAGCCACCAATGCTGATTATTAATCAAAATTTAAGTGGGACGGATTTCGAACCCGGGACCGATGTCGTTTTGGCTACGAATCAAAGACGCTCTACCTAGACCACAATAACGTAAGATGCTGAAGACTGCTCACAAGACCTTACTCGAATTTTTGTTCAAACTACAGCTTTCAAGGACAGCTTCGTCGCTGACTTATTCACCGTCCGAACAGAAACAACTGGTAATCCGAAGCTTCTTAGTACCATTTCTGCTCCGGTCTTCGTGACGGTTTTTGTTGTTTCATGGTCTCACTAATTTAAATCCAGATGAGTATCACATCAATTAATCGCCAAAGCCGCTGTAAAATGCTTATTCAATCCCCAGGAAAAAATGTGGTTGGTAATTGTATTATTAACGGTATTAGACGTAATTTATATATACCCCATCACTGCGAAATTTCTGTACTTGGTAATAAGCTGAAAGGCATACATTTGATAATAGAATTACTAGCTGCTCTTACATATATCCAAAAGCGCTAATCCATTAAAAATAAACTCCAGTGTTATGACTTACCTAACATCGTACCCCTATCTTGATGTTAACGTATCTACCATATTCACCTGTACCCTCAAAAAATTGTATGAAATATTTTTAACTTGGGCTGCCCCAACAAACTTCACTTCATTTCTCCTTTCTGATAGTCTTACCAAACATTTCCCTAAATTCGCTTCCTCATAAGGGCATACTGTTTGTTTTTTCCTCATCTACTGTCTGTGGTACCTCTTTATTTAGCACATGTTTAATATCCTTCTGTAGCGTTTGTTATCGTTCTGTACCGATTTCATCGGTGTAAGACTTCCCCTCCCCCACACTGTCCTGTTACAAGCCCACAAGTCCAGCGACTCCGCAAACTAGTCCAGGTATTACTACGAATAGATTTACCGCAATAAGCGCTCTTCCCATGAGTAACTTTGATCTTGTGTAGTGACAAAATTCATACATCTACCGTCTTCTCAATTATTGATGTTGATATTTAATAGTTCCATTGCTTACGGTGCTTACGGAATCGTGGGAACGCAGTCGTATGATTGAGAATTAGAGTAAATTTGCCTCAAGTTGCAAATAATGATCAATTTTATAACATGATCGATTTATTGGCTTCTAGCCTCCTCTTCAGATGTACTAAACACGTATCTGTTACTTGCTGTTCAGCGTGAAATTACTTTGTGACCCTCTAAGCTGACTGGTGGCGGGTAAATAAGATAATCTATCCTCCTGGTTTGGATAGAACCATTTCAAGAATGTGTGCTTCTTCTCTTGACGGGGTATGTTCCCCTTTCCAACTGCACAGTTCGTGTAACGGTAAGAGTGTGCGTCTTAAATACCCACGTACAACATAATTTTGTAACCTTATTTCTCTCTTAGTTACGCCGGTGTTTAGGACAGGCGGGTCTTATCAGACATTTAGCACGTAGAATAACGTGGAGAACATAGCAGGCCCTTGTGTACATTTGTTACAGGCTGTGGTTCCTGTGTTGTTGCAGTTTCTAACGTGTTAGAAGTTGAGCAAACTGGAATACTTCCTCGTTAGTTCTTTATTTTAACTCGTTGCGTTTTTCTCTTATGTGAGTGTAATACTTTTAACTAATTATATCCAAATACATGCATAAAAAAAGATAATACAGTGCATAGTTTATTCAGCATAATAGTTCCCGGTTGGTTTTAGTAACCTTCGTTCACTCATTCCCCCCACACAATGTTTTAAAATACCTAATTTTAGCCTAAGACTGTCTATCCCGTGTAGCGTTGAATTGTATCAATGTTCACCTGTCATGGACGGAACGTCATACAAATATGGTGTCCTCAGGTGACAAAATACCATTTAGTAGATAGAGGCCGTAGCGTTTAACGTGGAATTATTAGACTGATTTCCACAATATTTGAGTAATGGAACTCCACCATAGTATAACCTAATCTTCAACGCTATCAGATGATACTCAACATACGTAAACTGCATAATACTATTTTATAAAATAATACTTTTACTTACGAGCACATGAAATTGTGGTTTTATGTACGTTTTGATTTGAATATTAATCTCGCAGATGGAAGAGATGAAGGAAGCTGTTACCACATAATCACCAAGTAGTGTAATTGTATTATGTATGGCCGCGCGGTATTAGCCAAGCGGTCTCAGGCGCTGCAGTCATGGGCTGTGCGGCTGGTCCCGGCGGAGGTTAGAGTCCTCCCTCGGGCATGGGTGTGTGTTTTTGTCCTTAGGATAATTTAGGTTAAATAGTGTGTGTAAGCTTAGGGACTGATGACCTTAGCAGTTAAGTCCCGTAAGATTTCACACACATTTGAACATATTTTTGTTTTATGTATGTACTTCATCATAATTCGTAAATGTGAACAGGTACCTCTACAGATTAAGCTAGCAGTCTCGAAATCGGTCATGTTACAATAAAAGTGAAGATCATTCGTTGCAGTCTTAGGCAAATTCATTCTCAGTTTCAATCACTGATGTAGAAGTTCAGCATTTCCATCTTCGGTTCTCACCTCAAAGCCTGTTTGAGGTAGGTTGTCCAGTCCATTCGATATTTCTTGTACGTTTTGATCACTATCCACCACAATCTCGATTGCGAAACTGATCACAGGTATTTATTCTCTACAGACTATGCACCGAAACACGAGGAGCATTCAATAAATAATGCAACGCATTTTTTTCGACCAGTTTCTGTTGAAAAAAGGCGGAATTTGTTGTGGAACATGGTCGAATATTCCTGCTTCAGCCCCTATAGTTTCATGAAGTTCCGATAGCTGACAGCGCTGTACATAGCCTCCAAAATGGTGTCTGTACTGGAGGTGTGTTCCAGGCATAGTTTCTTTTGGCGGAAAACCAGAGTATCAATGTAGATGTAGATGTAGATATTCATAGGCGCTTGCAGAATATTTACAGAGACTGTGAACAAAAGCATGGTGAGTTGGGGGCGAGGCGTCTGTCATCATGTAACAAGGTCACGCTAACCTGCTCGATCTCCCTCTACCGGCCGGTCGCACACAGCTGTGACTCCTGTAATGTTGGAACTTGAGGACACTCTGATTCGACTTTTGTGTTGTTCTCATTATTTCATCATGATTCATGAAAGTGGGGAGTTTGGACTGAGCGAAGGTTGGGATTTTGTACGGGGGCTGATAACCAAGCAGTTGAGCGCCCCACAAACCAATCATCATCTGATTCGAGGTGATAAAGGAATCACAAAAACCTCGCTGCACAACTGGACGTCTGTGTTTGTACAGCTGATACACTCGTCCATCATTTGGAGTATTCAAAGGTGTTTGCCCGCTCGGTTGCCCGCCGCCTAAGGTAGGACCATAAAGATCAACGGAGGAGCATCTGTGCGGAACTGCTTGCGCTTTACAAAACTAATCATGTCACTTTTTTTTTCCTCTCTAGAACATCGTCAAGGGCGATAAAACATGGGTTCGTCAGTTCCAACCAGAAAAAGTTCAGATCCGACCCCCAGCCGGTAGACTCACGGCGATGGTCTCCAGGGACTCCGAAGAAGTGCGACGGTCAGCTCTGAAGTGTATTGTGCTATCGGAGCGATCTTAAGATGGTAGGACATGAAGTGATTTCTACAGTAACGGCAGCGTCTCTGCATAGTCCACATTTGCCGCTAATCTCAACGACCTCGTCTGCGTTTCCCGGGTAGCGAGCAGCGCTATCGCTGCGGTTAGAATATCGCGGTGGCGTTACTGTGATGTGTTGCTACGGTAGCTTGCTGTTAGACCTATCACGCGACCGGAATCTACCCCGGGGCGATAGCAGAAGGTTCTTGTTCCTCTTCCATCGTGATCTCGTGACCAGCTATTCGCACAACATCTGATGTGTAATTTTATGCACATATTAAAATTTTTAATTATCCTTTGCAGCTAAGTTTTTATTCATTTCGACTGCAGGTACTATAATTCATAATTTTCAAGCAACTGAAATCATACCGTACATAGGATGTTTACGAAGGCTCACAAAAGAAATCACGTGTCCTATTCTTCATAGAAATAGAGAGGGAAGAGTTACAGATAATGTTCAAGATACAGACATTCTCTGCTGTAAGAAACTGCTCTGAACATATTCTGAATGAGCACTGTTTCAGGAATATTTTATGTCTTTGTTGTTACATATCACAGTTCTGACCTGGATGCACATTAACTCTGTGATCGTGTTAATTTTTGTTACTCAATTTTGTTTGAGATAGTTCTAGTTGTTCCTTGTTCAACGTTGCCTTAATGTATCATGAATGAACGTTGCCCTCCTATCTTATCTTTGCTGCTATTGAGTTCACATCACGAGAGCAGCTGTTAGCTGTTTTAATACGTATTTACAATCACACATTTGATGTGTTGTTTCAGTGGAACTTGCGATGGGACAAAACGGTGCAACCAAACTCCCTGGTGCCTCCCATGTTTTATTACATAGTACACTTTAAATCAGTGTGTGTGCTTTTTAGCTGTACCACTTGTTTACTTCCAGTAACATACGCTTAATATGCTATTACTTTTGTTGCTTGTCAATTGTGCGATTCCGTACATCTGGTTACAAAAATGGTTCAAATGGCTCTGAGCACTATGGGACTTAACATCTGAGGTCATCAGTCCCCTAAACCTAACTAACCTAAGGACATCACACATCCATGCCCGAGGCAGGATTCGAACCTGCGACCGTAGCGATCGTGCAGTTCCAGACTGTAGCGCCTAGAACCGCTCGATCCCCCCTGGCCGGCTGTTTTCTTATATGCTAAGCAAATTACATGTGAGAGACTGTTAAAACTTTGCAAACGTACACATCAAAAAAAGTTTAACATCACCTCGGTTCCGAGAGTTCCGGAAAATCTACAGAAAATTGGAATAGATATCAACATAAACATCATTCCCGCTCTTTTTATTGCTCATGAAAACCACAAATTTTGTACCACCATACAGCGAGACCTTCAGAGGTGGTGGTCCAGATTTCTGTACGCACCGGTACCTCTAATACCCAGTAGCACGTCCTCTTGCATTGATGCGTTCCTGTATTCGTCGTGGCATACTATCCACAAGTTCATCGAGGCACTTTTGGTCCAGATTGTACCGCTCCTTAACGGCGATTCGACGTAAATCCTTCAGAGTGGTTGGCGGGGGAGGGGGGGGGGAGGGGGGACACGTCGTCCATAAACAGCCCTTTTCAGTCCATCCCAGGAATGATCAATAGGGTTCATGTCTGGGGGACACTCTAGTCGAGCGATGTCTTTATCCTGAAGGCGGTTATTTACAAGATGTGCACGATGGGGGAGTGAATTGTCATCCATGAAGAAGAATTCGTCGCCAATATGCAGCCGGTATGCTTGAAGTATCGGTCGGAGAATGGCATTCACGTATCGTACAGCCGTTACAGCGCCTTCCATGACCACCAGCGGCGTACGTCGGCCCCACATAATGCCGCCCCCAAAGAGCAGGGAACCTCCACCTTGCTGCATTCTCTGGACAGTGTGTCTAAGGCGTTCAGCCTGGCCGGGTTGCCTCCAGACACATCTCTGACGATCTGGTTGAAGGCATATGCGACACTAATCGGTGAAGAGAACGTGATGCGAATCCTGAGCGGTCCATTCGGCATGTTGTTGCGGCCCTCTGTACCGCGCTGCATGGACCTCGCCATGGACATTGGGAATGAATTTGCACACCATGCAGCCTATTGCGCACAGTTTGAGTCGCAACACGACGTCCTGTGGCTGCACGAAAAGCATTATTCAATATGGTGGCATTGCTGTCAGGGTTCCTCCGAGCCATAATCCGTAGGTAGCGGTCATCCACTGCAGGATTAGCCCTTGGGCGGCCTGAGTGAGGCATGTCATTGGGAGTTCCTGTATCTCCTCCATGTCCGAACAACATCGCTTTGGTTCACTCCGAGACGCCTGGAGATTTTCCTTGTTGAGAGCCCTTCCTGGCACAAAGTAACAATACGGACGCGATCTAACCGCGGTATTGACCGTCTAGGCATGGTTTAACTACATACAACACGAGCAGTGTACCTCCTTCCTGGTGAAATGAGTGGAACTGATCGGCTGTCGGACCCCCTCCGTCTAATAGGCGCTGGTCACGCATGGTTGTTTACACCTTTGGTCGGGTTTAGTGACATTTCTGAACAGTCAAAGGGATGTGCCTGTGATGCAATATTCCCAGTCAATGTCTATCTTCAGGAGTTCTGGGAACCAGGGTCATACAAAACTTTTTTGATATGTGTATTATCTCCATACTGCTAGTGTGACAGTTTTTTAAAGCTGTCTCCTAGTATTTGACTGCCTCATTCGTCATGCACCTGCTAGCTGGAAAACATGGGTGGTACAGTATAGATGAGCTAGTGTAGCTGAATTTGAGGTCATATGTCTGAGTGACCATATCATTCATGAAGCGAGGGGTAACAAGAACAGAACTATAGGTGCCAGACGGGAGAACGCAAGGTATGCGACTAACCAATACTTGAGCTACCGGGGAAGGCACTATTTCCATTACCTGAATCTCTTGGACAGCCCACTCATCAAGATACACGGGGCCATTCCGAGAGGGATGACCGCCATTGCAGTTGATACAGCGGGGAGGAGGCAGACAATTGCCCTCATGCGGCTCCCTACCACAGGTTACAGATTTGGCTGCGTGTCCACAAAACTTTCTAGTGTGGTTGAAACGATGACACTGGTAGCAGCGCATCATGTTCAGAATGTATGGCCGGACTGTGATAATTTCGTTGCCTGCTTTGATCTTGGACGGAAGCTCCACTCCATCAAGGGTGAGAATAATTGCATTAAGGAGGAATCTATATTTTTCATCACCGTGTACCTCCCCCTCACTTATCGACCTTAATGACAGTGAAAAATTAAACCACGTGCACCTAATGGAAATTTGGGAAAAGCAATCGTCACCGAAGTTAATTTGTCGGTAAAGAGGGAGGAAAGGGTTACATCTAAATGAAAGGAAAAATGCAAATGAAATTGGTGAAAATTAATTTTGAGAAACGGGTAAAATTAATAAAGAAAGTAAATTTGCGGTCGTTACGTTAACAATTAACTAGCGGTAATTAGATATTTGAGATTTGGGGAAAATTACGGTCGCCAGTCATATGGACAATTACTATAGTATGTAATGGTCGCCTAGTCGTAGATATTGCTATACTCGCACTATTTCACTCCCATTTACGGAGATTGTTAGCACTTGATGTTAGGTTGGCGCCATTAAAATGCATTGTGGTAATCTCTGCTGCTTGCTGGATCGCTGTTGTGTCTCGATGCTGATGCTGGCTCTAAATCTGGTTGTCTAGGGATAAAATGAAGAGGTCCCGTGTTTTTGATGTACTTTTGATGATAAATAACGAGCGAAACCAACAAATATTTAAACTTCAAATATTTATTTCTCTGGTGGCCATCTTAAGTCCACTGTCCACCAAAGACAATGACACAACACAAAGTAGTACTTCTTTTACATGTTCTTTGCATTGTTTATCCATCTTGAACAAAACACACACACACACACACACACACACACACACACACACACACACACACACACACACACACACTCTTCACCAAAGTGACATTCTGACTGCGCCCTCAACCCTTCATGCTGCTTGTATTTATAACCTTGTCAAAGAACTATTAAAAAGATATATAGTTTATAAGTCACATGTACATCTGTTATCGTAATTTGTGCAGAAGAGTTATTAATTTATATCAAGTGACATAATTTAACAGGTTATTAAAATGACACAGATTTGTTGACTTGACAGAATAATTCTTTGTTACAAAAAGGCCGTTTTTTAGAAGTTTGTTAATTCACTTTTCTAATTTGCATAAATAAGTAAATAACATGAATTATTAAGAATTACATTGGTTTTGTCTGAAATAGGATTGTTTACATGAATGCTGAATGAAAACGGACCTAGTGAACAAATAGGTTTCACTGGGTGATTTTTATTTAAGGAGATCCAAAATATGTAAGTTGGCCACTATTTTTCGTGCTTCATATTAATTATTAAAGATAAACTTAGTGTTTTTCCATGATGACATTTGCTGTATCAGTGATCAAGTGATATTAACTTTTGTGTGGGTCAGTTATTCAGTATAATTTAATGGGTTCACTGTTTATGGATCATTGTTAACATACACAATAACTTTTCTATAATCATAAATACTCGTTAAACTGGTTGAATTTGCAGGGTATCGCATACTTTGGTAAAGTAAAGCCTTTAATAGGTTCCGTTACAAGTAACTGAAAAAGGTTATTGCACATATAATTAGCACTAAAAGCATGGCAACTGAAGGTTGACACATGCTGTGTGAAAACTGAATGTTTGTCAGAAGTAATAAATTTCGCTACACTCTGACTTAATTTATCAAAAGAATGAATAAAACCGGAAAATTGAAAGTTAATTTAGTGACTGAAATTAATAGTGAACTTTGTTTCTGAACCACTACGAAATTCAATAAAATAAGGTTAGTCTTGGGCTACCTCAACAATCATTTCAAAAGCTACTTGAATCTACGCAATTTAGAAGTAAGAGATTTATCTTTGAACTTGAATCAAATGATTCTGAACAATTAACAATAGTAAAATTTAGCACGTACTAAGCTGAGCTGCAGTCACAGGTAAGTTAAAATATGCTAACAAAACTCGCACTCTTAGCTTGTGCTTGTGTAATGTAAGTATTGTAGCCAGCTATGAATACTTTAACTGAACTCTGAAATTAAAGCAATGAAAAGGAATGATATTACTGTAATGCTGGCGTTTGAATTTCAACGACACTCGGGTTCATTCCAGAAAAGGAAGGGACCCTGCTTGGTAATGCAATTGGGACAATGAGCAACAAAGGTTCATGCTACGTTTCTGTAATTTAGTGAAAAAATTTATCAGTTTGAAAAGCTGTGGTCTGCCATACAGTTCTAAAACTTTACGTACTTCCAGTCTTCCTTGTTGGTTGATTGAAGGTTTGAAGTCGTCGATCGAGGAGGTGGCGACAGTCACTCATTGTCGGCCGTCGCTGTTGCAGAAGGTGGTTTGTTGGCGCGCCTACTTCACACGGTCACCAGGCGAAACGGGTTCTTGATGTGCGCCAGCTAATGCTTCCCGTCCGCGACACCGTGTCAGAAACTATTATAGCAAGTCGAGCGCAATTACATGCTGCCAAACCCCGAAAGCGCGGCAACTCGCGGGAGCGTCACTCAACACACCTGCTCCACGGCCCTACTCCAGCCAGACTCTCTCTGCCCGCGCTCCATGCGGCAGAGTTAACACTCCCAAAGATCCTAAACACTTTGGTTATCCACACGACCTATCGATGTATTCGTTCGATAGCATAGTTTTCCCTAGGCAAGACCCAGCGTAAAAATACAAATAATATTTACAAAACAAACCAATTATACATCGACATAAATGCATATATATAAAGACACCGAAATGTCATATCTTCAAGTAACAAAATAAGGAACAAATTTATAGCACAATAGATGAAAATAGGATGATATGCATTTCTGGCGTTACGACCCGATAGATGGCACTGACACCCTGATCAGAGAAGTAAGATTTGATTTCGGCCTCAGACCGTCGAACACCCTAACTTACATCACCCCACGGGAAGAATTCAAAGTTCTAAGGACCTCGACATCAACAGGGTAACCGTGCAGAAGCAAAGCAGCAAGCAGTAGTTGTGCTTGAGAATCAGTAGTAGTCTCCAAAAGCAACTTACCCTTCTATAAACGAGAGCAGGATTTCACAAGGCGGCAATTGCATCAACACATTTCTGAATAATAAACGGATTTACTGTGGCGAGGGACTGACTGTCTTTAGTAAGTGAGACCACGAGGAGCGGTAGTGTAGCATGAAGGGTCTCTGAATCGTTAGCCTCATTGCGTTTCGTAGACATTGATTGTGAAGATGATTGGCACATTGCGAGAAAATCCCCAATGACTGCCAGTGTCTCAGATGGCCCGCTCCTTCCAACTGGGGGCCCCCATTATAAGGGCGGGTGCACCCTCCTTAGGTGATAGTTCACACCTCAGGGCACACCTCCCAAACACTTGACAGAGGGACCAATCTTCCATTTGGGAAGGTTGCAGCTCGGGCAGTCAACCCTCCATGGGCCTGCCCTGTTGACCCGGCTGGGAATTAGGCGTTACCCAGTCAAATAGTTCAAATGGCTCTGAGCACTATGAGACTTAACATCTGAGGTCATCAGTCCCCTATAACTTAGACCTACTTAAACCTAACTAACCTAAGGACATCACACACATCCATGCCCGAGGCAGGATTCGAATCTGCGACCGTAGCAGTCGCGCGGTTCCGGACTGAAGCCCCTAGAACCGCTCGGCCACCGCGGCCTGTTACCCAGTCATCTGTTAGCCGTAGACGCATGGACCGGCCGTCAGGAGTGCACAGGGAGGAAGAAGAAAGAGGACCCTCAAACGCCGAAGCGGAGGAACGAGAGGAGAAGGGAAACAAAGAAAGGAAAAGGAAGCGTAAAACAGTGGTAAGAATGTTCTTACGTCAGCGACAGACAATGCGGAACATTTTCAATAACACCCCAGCCATGTTCACCAAGGGAGGGGAAAAAGAATAGCAAGCGGATAGACATGCAGTACGGAAGGGAAAAGTTGCTGCAGTGGCTGGGGCCCCATGGTAGCCAAGCATGAACCCGCCAAAGGGTGTCGAGCCCCCTGGGGGAGTTTGTTGGCAGTGACACATCGTGCGAAGTCACTTTCGTTCGTAAGGTTTGCACATGTGTGTGTGATTCGGAAATGAACAAGCATCGCTACAAAAAATAAAAAGCTTGAAACTGTAACTGAGTAGTAGTTATGTATCAAACGAGAATATGTACACAGGCTCGTCTGAACAGTGGCCGTATTTATGCTTAAGTGTTACCCAGACCAGATGGTAGACAGATATCCAGAAAACCAATCTGAAATCGATGCGCTGCTACCAGTGCCATCGTTTCAAGCACACTAGAACGTCTTGTCATCCAGCCAAGTGTGTAACCTGTGGTAGGGATGCGCACGAGGGCGATTTTGCACCACCTCCTCCCCGCTGTATCAACTGCAATGGCGTCCATCCGTCTCGGGATTGTCCCGTGTATATTGATGAGTGGTCTGTCCAAGAGATCTGGGTAAAGGAAAAAGTGGCTTACCCAGTTGCTCGCAAGTTACTGGCTAGTCGCAAAACCTGCGTTTCCCGTCTGGCACCCATAGTTCTGTTCTTGCTACCCCTCGTTCCATGAATGACATGGTCATGCAGACATGCGACCTCAAATTCACCTCTGAGGTTGTGAAGTCACCCACGGTCCAGGTAGCACCGCAATCGCACTGTGCAACAACCCGTCAAACTCTCGCCTCAGGGGGCGAAACCACAATCTACACAACCGGTAGGCCAGAAAGGACAGGAGTAGTACTCCCGTAAAAACTTTCCTTTGTCCTTCCCGACAAAAACACCCGAGTCTTCCTCTATCAGGAAAAGCCCGAAGAAGTCAACCAAAGGGAAACGGTCTTCTCCTTCGCCAACTCGAAGATCCTCTTCGACAGTGTTGCCACATGATACTTTAGCCCGGCCGGCCTCCGTGTCGCCAGTGCGAATTCACCAAACGTTTTTCAGTGTTGTACTCCACAGACCGACAGCACAAGCAAGCCGGTGCTTCTGTGGATCCCATGGAGTAGGATCCTTCTGTTTCTGTGCCCTGCAGTGGCGACTCTACACCGGCTGTCACTCGGCAGCCGCCGAGGTAACACCCCTACAGATCATCATGATTCTCCTCCAATGGAAAGTTCGCGGCCTTCGGTCCCACAAAGGGGATTTACGGCTGCTTTTAGCACTGCAGCGTCCCCTTGCACAATGCTTTCAGGAAACGAAATTGCGTCCTCACGACCACTTAGATCTTTCACATTACTTACCGATTCTTTTTGATCTTCCCCCTCAGGTCAGGATTCCATCCGATGGGGGCGTCATGCTGCTCATATGGAATGACATTCATAGTCAAGCCATCTCCCTGAGTACCCATCTACGAGCTGTTGCAGCTCGCCTTTCCCTACCCCACTTGACTTTTTCCCTCTGTACCATTTTTGTCCCTCATCATTTGATGTCACCAGCGCAGACTTCCTTCAGCTTATTGGACAGCTACCTTCCCCCATTTCTGCTACTCGGTGACTTCAATGCGCGTCATCCCCTTTGGGGTTCTCCCAGGATCTGTCAGAGAGGTGCTCTCTTGGCTGATCTTCTTAATCAACTTCTTCTACCTTAACACTGGAACACCCACTTTCCTTTCAGACTCCTCGCCAACCCGTTCCCATTTGGACCTATCCTTCTGCATTGCCCAGCTTGCCTATGGTCTTGAGTGGTCCGTTCTTTCTGACACCTACTCGAGCGACCATTTTCCATGTGCTATTCGTTTGCTGACTCCTACCCCACCTGCGTGCACATCCAAATAGCAGCTTACTAAGGCTGACTGGCGGCTTTACTCGTCCATGGCGACCTTCGAAGAACAAGAATCCCCCAGTTGTGATGACCACTAACGCTATCCTTACTTCTGCAGAACGTTCCATTACTCGCACTTCCTCTCTACTACGCCGTGTCCCAGTCCATTGGTGGACTGAGGCGTGTCGCGACGCAGTTCGTGCACGGAGACGTGCTCTCAGCGTTTTTAGCAGTCTTCCTACGATGGCAAACTGCATATAAACAGATGTGTGCAAAGTGCGTCGCGTTCTTCGGGATAGCAAAAAAGCTAGCTGGATTTCATTCACTAGTTCTTTTACCAGTTCCAGCCCTTCCTCTGTCGTGTAGGTCAACTTCCGATGCCTCTCTAGGACCAGTATCCATTCGCCAATTTCCGCCCTGACAGTAGCAAACGATATGTTTGAATTCCAGGCCGACCCTCGGAACTTCTGAGCGCCCTTGGGTGTACTGCCTTTTCTTGTTTGTTCTTGTTGTTTGCACTTGTATGGATACTAACCGATTTTTAGATTAAGGTTGTTTTGCCCGTAAGGCGTCAGATGGTTTGGGCCATCAGCCTAATTTAAGAACTGTTTTACCTAAAGCCTTCGGCATTTTTAATATTAATGTTATTGAGTCTTAAGTGTTGGCCCTTCAGCCGGTTTTGAATTTGTTTTGCTCTTAAAGTGTCAGATTCTTTGGGCCTTCAGCCTAATTAAGGAACTTTTAAAATAAGGCTTTGCCTTTTAAATTTCTGATTTTGGTTCAGCTTTAAGTTATTGGCTTTCAGCCATTTTTAAATTAAAGTGGTCTTGCCATTGAGGCATAAGATTGTACGGCGCATTCAACCGCTAATCAAGTTCCGAAACTACATCTACGTTTTTTTAAAAAAAAATTCTTGGCTCTTGTTTGATCAAATAAAAGGTTGTATGTTCGAGTGTAACTGACAGCCGCTTACTTTGGCTCCTTACCACAACTTAAACTACCTGTCCTGTCCTGCCCTGCCCTGTCCTGCGAGTTTAGCAGGGTGTCTCACGCACATTTCCCGGACTTTGGCTTGAAGCCACCGCCATACCCATATCTAAGCCCAGTAAGGACAAAAACCTACCTTGTAGCTACCGCCCCATCTCACTCACCAGCTGCGTTTGCAAGGTGATGGAACGTATGATTCGTGCTCGGCTGGTATGGTGGCTCGAGTCTCGCAATTTACTAACAAATGCGCAGTGTGGATTTCGAGCATGCCGTTCTATAGTTGACCATCTCGTTACATTGACTACCCATGTCATGAATGGAATTCTGCCCAAATCGCAGACTGTGGCAGTGTTTTTCGATTTTGAGAAGGCCTACGACTCCTGCTTCTGAACTGGTATTCTCTGTAATCTTTACACGTTGGGCTTTTGTGACCGCCTGCCCTGTTTCCTTCAGGCATTTTCAAAAGACAAAGATTTCGAGGTACGTGTGGGTTGTGCCATGTCGGACACCGTTATCCAGGAAACCGGTGTGCCTCAGGGCTCCGTCCTGAGCATCGTCCTCTTTGCGGTCGCCATTAACCCTATCGTGACCTGTCTCCCACCAGGCATCTCCGACTCCCTTTTTGTTGACGATTTTGCCATCTGTTGCAGTTTTCCACTGACCTGTCTCACTGAGCGGCGTCTTCAGCGATGTCTTGATCGTCTTCACTTCTGGAGCATCGACAATGGCTTTCGTTTTTCCACTGATAAAACCGTCTGTATGAATTTCTGGCGGCGTAAATGGTTTCTCCCACCATCTTTACATCTTGGGGCTGTTGCCCTTCCGTTCGTTGAAACTACGAAATTCCTGGGGCTCATGCTCGATAGGAAACACTTTTGGTCCTCACATGTCTTACCTGGTAGCTCGCTGTACGCAGTTCCTCAATGTCCTACGTGTCCTCAATGGTATTTTCTTGGGTGCCGATCGAACCACCGTCCTCCGTTTGTACCGGTCCCTTGTCCGTTCGAAACTCGACTGTGGGTGCTTTGTTTATGCGTCTGCGCGTCATCCCTCTTACGCCGTTGCAACACTATCCACCATCCAAACATCCGTTTGGCCACAGGCGCCTTTACACCAGCCCGGTTGAGAGTCTGTATACTGAAGCTGCTGAACTACCACTGTCCTACCGCTGTGACTTTCTCCTCAGCAGGTATGCATGCCGTTTGTCTGCCAAGGGTGGCCACCCATTCTATACCTCCTTCTAAGTTTCCTTTGATCGCCAGTATGGGGCGCGTCCCTCTTCTCTGTTACCTCCTGGAGTCCGCTTTTGGCACTTAATACGGCGGCTTCGCACTATCTGCAACTTTCCCGGTGGGTGTGAAGCCTTCACCACCTTGGCTTCGTGAAGCGGCCCGTGTTGACCTTGGCCTTCATTCGCTTCCTAAGGACACTACTCCAGCCTCTCTCTGTCGCCTACAGTTTCACCACCTTCGCATGGAACCTCGAGATAGTACCTTTCTGTACACTGATGGCGCCCTGACCGACCATGGGGTCCGGTGTGCCTTCGAGTGTCGGTTAGACCGTCAGTGAGAGAGCACTTCGATTTCCTGCTGCTAATAAGGCGAGTACACCGTTCGCTTGTTACACATTTTTGCAAGCTTCAAACAGGTACAACTTATTTTCAGTTATCTGGGTAGTTAATATTTTATTTTTGTAATTTCTTGCGTGTTTGAGTGCCTACTAGACACAACCGTTTATTTTAATAACAGTGTAGTGTACAGTATCGCCGTTGCTATCGACCCTCGTATCGTACAGGCTTTTGTTTGTTTGGTTAGAACAGCTCAGTGTCGGTTAGACCGTCAGTGAGAGAGCACTTCGATTTCCTGCTGCTAATAAGGCGAGTACACCGTTCGCTTGTAGGGTAAACATAGTCATGTGTAGGGACTGTGGTTGTTGTGAGCGGACGCAAGGAGAATTGGCCACTCTTCGGGGGCAGGTGGAGGCTTTGTCTGTTAGGCTCATCGAGCTCGAGGCGCAGGCGTCGGCTCGTAGTGGCGTTGGGGCAACTGTGGTGAGACCTATGCCTACTTCGGTGGCCTTGGAATCGCATGGAACCCCTGATGTCGCTGCGTTTTCCGGCAGTGAGCATCTTACCGGTCAGCCATCACTCCAGGGTGAATGGCGGACAGTGGTGGGCTCGCGCGTGCCTGGCCGAAATGCGAAGGTGGGATCTGGCCGCGTGGCAGCTGCCTTACCCCTTTCCAACAGGTACGGGGTGCTTCCTAGTGGTGATGACATCGTTTCCGAGCCACCACAGGATGCCTCGCCTGTTGGGCCAGTGGCCGATTCTCCGGCAAGGTCCCGACAGTCACAGAGGGCGGGCCTATTAGTTATAGGGAGCTCCAACGTTAGGCGGGTTATGGAGCCCCTTAGGAAAATAGCGGGTAGGTCGGGGAAGAATGCCAGTGTGCACTCGGTGTGCTTGCCGGGGGGTCTCGTCCGTAATGTGGAGGAGGCCCTTCCGGCAGCTATTGAACGCACTGGGTGTGACCGGCTGCAGATAGTAGCACATGTCGGAACGAATGACGCCTGCCGCTTGGGTTCTGAGGCCATCCTTGGTTCCTTCCGGCGGCTGGCTGATTTGGTGAAGACAACCAGCATCGCACGCGGAGTGCAAGCTGAGCTTAATATCTGCAGCATAGTGCCCAGAGTCGATCGCGGTCCTCTGGTTTGGAGCCGTGTGGAGGGTCTAAACCAGAGGCTCAGACGACTCTGCGACTATAATGGTTGCAAATTCATCGACCTCCGTTATTGGGTGGAGAACTGTAGGGCCCCCCTAGACAGGTCAGGCGTGCACTACACACCGGAAGCAACTACTAGGGTAGCAGAGTACGTGTGGCGTGCACACGGGGGTTTTTTAGGTTAGAGGGACCCCCCCCCCCCCTTGGGCGAAACGATAAAATACCTGACGGCTTACCAGAGAGGACATTATCATCGTTGTTAAAGAACGTCCGTCCTCAGAGACCAAAAACAGGAAAAGTCAACGTAATATTGGTAAACTGCAGGAGTATCCAGGGCAAGGTTCCTGAATTAGTATCTCTTATTGAAGGAAATAGTGCGCATATAGTATTAGGAACGGAAAGTTGGTTAAAACCGGAAGTGAACAGTAACGAAATCCTAGACACAGAATGGAATATATACCGCAAGGATAGGATAAACGCCAATGGTGGAGGAGTATTTATAGCAGTAAAGAATTCAATAATATCCAGTGAAGTTATTAGCGAATGCGAATGTGAAATAATCTGGGATAAGTTAAGTATCAAAGGTGGGTCAGATATGATAGTCGGATGCTTCTATAGACCACCTGCATCAGCAACCGTAGTAGTTGAGCGCCTCAGAGAGAACCTGCAGAACGTCGTGAAGAAGTTTCGTGATCATACTATTGTAATAGGGGGAGACTTCAATCTACCAGGTATAGAATGGGATAGTCACACAATCAGAACTGGAGCCAGGGACAGAGACTCTTGTGACATTATCCTGACTGCCTTGTCCGAGAATTACTTCGAGCAGATAGTTAGAGAACCAACTCGTGAAGCTAACGTTTTAGACCTCATAGCAACAAATAGACCGGAACTTTTCGACTCCGTGAATGTAGAAGAGGGTATCAGTGATCATAAGTCAGTGGTTGCATCAATGACTACAAGTGTAATAAGAAATGCCAAGAAAGGAAGGAAAATATATTTGCTTAACAAGAGTGATAGGGCACAAATCGCAGAATATCTGAGTGACCACCATCAAACGTTCATTTCTGAGGAAGAGGATGTGGAACAAAAATGGAAAAAATTCAGAAACATCGTCCAGTACGCCTTAGATAAGTTCGTACCGACTAAGGTCCAAAGCGAGGGGAAAGATCCACCGTGGTATAACAGTCATGTACGAAAGGTACTACGGAAACAAAGAAAGCTTCATCATAGGTTTAAGAGTAGTCGAATCATAGCTGATAAGGAAAAGCTGAACGAAGCGAAAAAGAGCGTAAAGAGAGCAATGAGAGAAGCATTCAACGAATTCGAACATAAAACATTGGCAAACAATCTAAACAAGAACCCTAAAAAGTTTTGGTCATATGTAAAATCGGTAAGCGGATCTAAATCCCCTATTCAGTCACTCGTTGACCACGATGGCACCGAAACAGAGGACGACCGAAGAAAGGCAGAAATACTGAATTCAGTGTTCCGAAACTGTTTCACTGCGGAAAATCGTAACACGGTCCCTGACTTCAGCCGTCGCACGGACGCCAAAATGGAAAATATTGAAATAAACGATATCGGAATTGAAAAACAACTGCTATCACTTAGTAGCGGAAAAGCATCCGGACCAGACGAGATACCCTTAAGATTCTACAGTGGTTATGCTAAAGAACTTGCCCCCTTTCTATCAGCAATTTATCGTAGATCGCTGGAAGAACGTAAAGTACCTAGCGACTGGAAGAAAGCGCAGGTCGTTCCCATTTTCAAGAAGGGTCATAAATCAGATGCGAATAATTATAGGCCTATTTCGCTTACGTCAATCTGTTGTAGAATAATGGAACATGTTTTGTGTTCTCGTATTATGACGTTCTTAGATAATACAAATCTCCTTCATCATAACCAACATGGATTCCGCAAACAGATCATGTGAAACTCAGCTCGCCCTATTTGCCCAAGAAATTCACAGTGCCGTAGACACTGGCGAGCAGATTGATGCCGTATTCCTGGACTTCAGGAAGGCATTTGATACGGTTCCGCACTTACGTTTAGTGAAAAAAATACGAGCTTACGGAATATCGGACCAGGTTTGTGATTGGATTCAGGATTTCCTAGAAGAAAGAACACAACATGTCATTCTTAACGGTTCAAAATCTGCAGATGTAGAGGTAATTTCGGGAGTACCGCAGGGAAGCGTGATAGGACCTTTATTGTTTACAATATACATAAATGACTTAGTTGACAACATCGGTAGCTCCGTGAGGCTATTTGCAGATGACACGGTTGTCTACAAGAAAGTAGCAACATCAGAAGACTCGTACGTACTCCAGGAGGACCTGCAGAGGATTAATGCATGGTGCGACAGCTGGCAGCTTTCCCTAAACGTAGATAAATGTAATATAATGCGCATACATAGGGGCAGAAATCCATTCCAGTACGATTATGCCATAGGTGGTAAATCATTGGAAGCGGTAACGACCGTAAAATACTTAGGAGTTACTATCCGGAGCGATCTGAAGTGGAATGATCACATAAAACAAATAGTGGGAAAAGCAGGCGCCAGGTTGAGATTCATAGGAAGAATTCTAAGAAAATGTGACTCATCGACGAAAGAAGTAGCTTACAAAACGCTTGTTCGTCCGATTCTTGAGTATTGCTCATCAGTATGGGACCCTTACCAGGTTGGATTAATAGAAGAGATAGACATGATCCAGCGAAAAGCAGCGCGATTCGTCATGGGGACATTTAGTCAGCGCGAGAGCGTTAGGGAGATGCTGAACAAGCTCCAGTGGCGGACACTTCAAGAAAGGCGTTACGCAATACAGAGAGGTTTATTATCGAAATTACGAGAGCACATTCCGGGAAGAGATGGGCAACATATTACTACCGCCCACATATATCTCGCGTAATGATCACAACGAAAAGATCCGAGAAATTAGAGCAAATACGGAGACTTACAAGCAGTCGTTCTTCCCACGCACAATTCGTGAATGGAACAGGGAAGGGGGGATCAGATAGCGGTACAATAAGTACCCTCCGCCACACACCGTAAGGTGGCTCGCGGAGTATAGATGTAGATGTAGATGTTATTGGCGCTCGTGTCGTCAGGCGTCATACGACCAAGTGAACGTGGCGTTATGGTTGTTCATCAACAGTCATTTTCTAATTTGAAGTGCTTTTATCTTGCGGTTACATATTGAATTTTTCATGCTCGAAACTTACGAACGTTGTTCAAGAGCTGTAAAACAGTCCCAAGTGAAAAGAAGTGTAACATTTGCAACATATTGTTTGCTCGGTTTAACAGAGGTGTGCAGGCAGCAAGGCAGCTAGAAGCACTTGCACTTTGTGTGGAGCGAGTGGTTTTGGTCAAAACACGCAAGCAAAGGATTTTACTGTTTCATGAAACGTCGTTCGTTCTTCATGAATCATTTTCTACATTCTGGAAGTCTCTGTAACTGACATGTGACGAACCTCGACCATTTAACCTTAGTACGCGATTTGCATTCAATACACAAGATTCAGAAGTCGGTTTTAGGTGAACAACTGGCTCTAAGTGAAAGCAACAAAAACCGAAGGGTTAAATATTTCTGCATTTTAGCCTGAACATCATTATTTCGCCCATTGATGATTCCTATGCAATATTGCTGCTGGTGTCTTGTAGTGACGTCTTTATGTTATCTTCTTAAGAGGAAACTGATGCCTGAACCGTAAGAAAAGCCATCTCCTCGAGCAAAGAGAGGTGCTAACATACTATTTTGCAGCTGGTAGCTCAATGTACTACGAAACTCTCCCCATGGTCGTGTCTATCACAGCTGGTGCTTGTTGCCAACACCTAAGGACTGTAACTCAGCTTACGATGAAACTGTATTTTAATAAAATAAATTACTGTAACACGACCCTGCCTGTAACAGCACGAATCAGATATTACTCATTCTGGACTTGGAAACAGTCTGTGTTTATTTGCTGTCCTATGTCAAAGTGAAACAGTTGGCAAATTTGGCGTTTTATAGTTGTAATTTATTTATTGATTTTGTATTTGACTGCCTGTAGCTCTGACACGAAACGGCTAAAAAATCGGACCTTCAGCAAGACTGAAACCATGGCCCAAAGCAGCCCTCACTTCAGAAGCAAAATCATTACTTCAGTTCCACTGAAGCACTGCTGTGATTGTCTCTTCCTTATTCTTCCAGTGGTGGCTAGAACCGATCAAATGTATCGTAAAAGACTAGATTAGTTGCAATTTCGGTGTGTAATGATCTCTCTGGACTCAAAAGCTTGAAGTAATACGCCGATGTCACACCTTTAAAGAAAGTAACTCGTATTATTCAATCAAACTGACAAGTCATATTCATATGTCATTGAGAAAGTAACTCGGCAATCACACCATTTCCAAACATATTCTACATTGTTGCCAAGTTTCATTTATACTACGGGCAGGAAGAGTTCGTTTCGCCAGATGATATCAAGCCTGGCGCGGGTGAGCACGTCTTGTCTGAAAAACATGGCGAATAAGGGTCTGAATACCGAAAGTATATGACAATAGATTTTATTCGCGTTTCTGAACTACAGCGTAGTTACTAATAATACTCAGATGCTCTGACTGCAGATTAAACATCATAAATCAGTAACTGGCACAGTTATTTCTGTTTCTCTGTCGTAAGCACAATGAAAACTGAAAAGCTAATTCGCCAAACGCGATCCCCATGTCTCGAGAGTCTCGAGTGGCCATGATGCATACTTTACGAGAAAGTTACACGCTTTTTGATCGTTACAGACATTGAAAATGTTTTTCTTAAGAATTCTGTCATTGGCACCATCCCCGAAACAGAACACAAATGAGAGGACGACTCAGCTTTCACTGCAAAATCTGAACATCTAAGGAGAGGCTTCGTAAGCTACGAAAATCGTTACGTTCCAAATAAAGAAATAGCTGAAAAGCGGGCTCAAAGAGCTGTTTAAAAATTGATACAGTGAATACGTGCAGTGTTAGTTTGATTCGAGCTGTTGCTAACGTGAAATGAGAAGCAGTTGTCATCAGGACAAGGAGTAAGGAACGAAGAATGCAGACAGTAATGTCTGGAATAAGTCGCCCTTAAGCGAAATTGTCATTAAGCTTATACAAACTGAAATAATGACGAGTATCTACTCATAATGATTACAGCATAACCAATCTGATTTTTTGCCAATAAACGCGAAGAGGATCCATGCTGAACAGCTTTTCAACTTACATTATGCTTAAGACAGTGTTACCGAGATAACAATGTCACCATGTGACAATTTTCTATGGAGTCCTTCACACTCGGTGCACGGTGTTATTAACTAAGTCCCTGGTGGTCTTTATGGACGACGCCTTTATTCTGCCACAGTATTCAGAAGAGAGTTATACGACGGCACAGATGGGCACACAGTTCTACTACTTGCAGAAACTATCGATGCGCTGCTGATGCCTGACGCTACCACTACGTCGGATTGTATCTCAGACTTTCTGCTCATGAAAGAGCTGCTCAGCAGTGGGTGAATAGCATCCACACTCTGGTATCCCACACACTGCACAGACCCATAACATTGCAGTTAATCACAGTGAAGTGCCATATGCTCGCATCTCTTTGGCAGCGTCTTTTTTTTTTTACTTTTTTCTTCTTTCTTCTTTTGCAATTGACTGTCACCTCGTTTTGGAAGCGATAACCAATTGTTACAGTCCACCATACCATAATTCACACCCATTCTTCCCCGCCAAACAACCACCACCACCATGGATGTTTCTTAACACACACCACTGGATGTAGTTTCATACCTACTTCATCGGCTTCTTTTCAGTTTTTTGAGTGGTCATTCTGAAGATGAATACGTAAGGTAAATGATGTTTTATTGTGGTGAACTTCCAATGCCTCCATTCTTCAAGCTCCACCATTCAAAATGCGGTGACAATTTCCATTAGTCATTTGACTATTACGAACTGAAGTGTTTTTTAGGATTCCTTTAGGAGGAAGAGTAAACTGGTCATAAACGTTCACTTGTAGTGGGATCTGAATGTATGACTACAGTTACAGCAGTACACAGCTAGTGAGATAACATCGAGAATGTGAACATTCTATCATTGCTGTAGTACTAGCTAAAGCATTATTTACTTTGTTTCACTTTACATGCTGTAACCCAACGAGGTCCAAAATCAGTAATGAGGGTTGACCAGCCAACCCCACTACGTCTGGACATGGTTTCACCTTGGTTTCGCCACGTTCTGAAGATACCACAGTCCTCCTCGAACACCCAGCAAGCCGTACAGTTTCCGAATTGCTCGTGCCGAGCCTCCGAGCCATCATAGTCACCCCTCGTTCAAAATCAGATAGCGCGCCTTCTCCATTGTACACAAGAACAGCACGCTCAGTGATACTACATGCACGGTGCGTGTGTAGACTAACAGACATTCCTCGCCAGCAGTGCTGCTATCGCCTGGACGGGTTTATATCGACAGTCGGTCGGTAGGTATAATGTTCTGACTGATAAGTGTACGTTTGGAGCAAAGTAGTGAATTATGGAAGGTGGGAAAATCGGAAAAGGAGGAAAACTGAAGCGTTTAAGACGTGGTGCTATAAAATGAAAAGCAGGTGGTCCTCCAGACAAGCGACAGGAAGGAGAATACGTGGAAAACATTGGTGAGAAGGGACAATCTAATACGATATCTGTTATAATTCCAAGGTATACGTTTCACGATAGTGAATGGAGGTGTTGAAAGTATAAATAAAAGGGAAGACATAAATTTGAATATATCCATCAAATAATTTTGGGTGATAGGTGTGTTGTGCTGAGATGAAATGGTTGGAAAAGAGGAAATCGTGGAATTAATCCAGTTACTAGGTTAACGCCCGGATAGTAATAATAAGGGGTCCACATACCTATAACAAAATAAATGTCAACTTCATTAGATCGCTTAAGTACAAAAAGTTAATGGTTCAGATATTACCCAGCGTCTCAGCGTTTGGTGTCACCTTACTAGGTGACACCAAACGCTGAGCCGCTGGGTAATATGCATGCAAGCAAGTAATATGCATGCAAGCAGAAGATGCTCGTCTGTTCACCCAAGTATTACGAGCATGATGGTGGGCTCTCCACTCCTCCCTGCCTTAAGTAACAGCGTTGGCTAAAACCCCAACAAAACAACTGCTACGGGTGGGTAGCCTTGCCGTGCCCTTGGCCTGCACGCCTTTGGCGGTGCTGTGCTACGCTTCGCTGTGTTGCGGGTTGCGGCAGTGTACCCTGCGGACAGGCTGCGCCAAATTAGCCGCACTGCCGCCCCAACAAATGCGGAAGTCGAGGCGAGGGCGGCACGCGTCCACAGAGTTGTGCAGCGCTAGCGGCTGGCTGCCGTGTGCCCGTCTCAGCTATTAGCGTGCCCTTGTCACGCGATGAGGTCGCTTTGTCACTCGCATGGTACTGCATTCATAGTTTCGCCCCGTCTCCTCTGGCATTAAGTAGTTCTACATGCGGATTCAGTTGTAACAGCTATTCACAGTACCCTCAGGTCAGTCTGATTTTTTGTCATCCTCTATTTTCCCCCTGAACTAACTCTGTTACCCGTTCTTTCTATCACTTCTACTATATCCAGCCTACCTCTCTTTCTGTTTCTCTCTTCCTGTTTCTCTCTTCCTGTTTTTCTTCATCCTCACTGTGATCACCATCCTATTTCTCCTCTTTTTGTCCTTCCTCCTTTTGTTCTTGCTACTCTAACTCTTCAATCCCAAAATTGATGGCACACATGATGGTCTCTCAGATGCTTCTCCTGCAATTGCATCTTCTTGATTCAATGATAACATTCTTTCCTTTCCATGACGTTCATAAATTAGTCTCGTGACCTTGCTCTTTCTTTTATTTTTCCACTCAATTGGAATGGTTAAAACGTGACCCTGTTTTCTTTATCCTTTCTACAATGCTTTTTTTTCCTTCATTCTTTCTAAAACATTTTGAAAATGATTGATTTTCCTGCACAACCGCACAAAACAAGAAACTGCCGGTTTCAAGCATCACTGACCATCTTCAGGGCGTAGGAGGGAAACGCTGGTTCACTCCCAAGCCGTCTAAAAAAAAAAGAAAAAAAACATTGCAATTAAGAAAATTAGTCGCCGTATGATGCTTCCTTGAGGCATGTCAGATTTTTTTAATTTGTTGAATAACAGCATACTGAGTTCTATTAGTAAAAAGTTCTTCGACTTAATTACATATCCAAAGGGTCGTATCCTGTTAATTAGATCACAGTCGTACAGTATCGAACGCCTTTCGGAAAAGAAAGTAGAATGTTTGACTGAATTTTTTCATGCTGAGAAATTGGAAGGGACGATCTGTTCTACTTAGTAAAAGCTTTCTAAAGCGAAGATCGCATAAATATTTCTTTATTTACAAACAACTGATTTCTAAAGACTTTGCTGTCATCTACAGGTCTTCATTTTTTTATTAAGTGTGTTAATTTTGAGTTGTACCTCAAGACAAGTTGTCCTGTAGATAAAATATAGCACACAATATAAAGATTTATCATATGTACTTGGACATGGCCAAATGCACAAGGTGATTCTTGATTTTTAAATATTTTATTTATGATAAAACTTAATATTATCCGCAACATTTTATTTAGGTGACAACTTGTCATGAGATACAACTCAAAATTAACACATTTTACAAAATAAATTTTTCAAGACCAGAAGATGACAGAATAGTGATTCAAAACCGGTCGTTTGTAAGTAAGGAAAAGTTTATGCCATTTTGGCTTTTGATAGTTTTTCCGAAGAAATCTGTCTTTCCAGCTGAATCCTTCCAGCTGAATCTACTAGTTTAGCCATTTTGTAAATAGTGACTGAAGTTCATTTAGAGTCGTACATTGTATTCCCGCGGAGACAAGCTTAATTTGCTTGTGCTGTGGCGCAACTGTGCACTACCTTGGTCGCCTAAATGAACGAGGGCGGGGCTCCGTCACAACAACGATGGGAAGAACCATAGCAGTACCTTGTCGTCGGCTACTGACAGTGCCGAGGCATACTCCAGCCATTGGTCCTATGTGAGCCAATCAGCTTCATTTGTTAACTGCTGGTCTATGAGGCCACTGCTACATCTGATAATACTCGGGGTAGAACAGGTGTCAAGAAGAATGGACCAGCTCTGGTATTACTTAGTCTCCGGGCATCTCCAAATGACCTGGGTTCGGCACCTGGACACTATCGTGCCGCACGCCTGAACGGCAGCGGGGAAGGATTGACTGTCCAGCACACCCGCCTGCCGCCTGCTGGATTTCTTTCGTTTGCGAGGCCTCGCCAACAACTCCCACTTAGCTGAGGCATCGCTCAGCAACCCTGCGTACTCGCACTGTCGCAGGCCAAGCACGCCGTCGTGTGGTATGCTGAGGTGGTAGCTGCTGTCTGTTGGTCTAAAAGCGCTAAAAACGCCATCGAGTCGCCGCCATCAACTTCTGTACGAGCTCATCTGATTTCATGACCGTCGGAAGGTTGGTAGTTAGGAACCCACCGTCCTGTACACGTCACCCCGAGACGGCCATCCTGGCATATAATGATGTCCGAATCCCCAATTTTACCTGCTACTGCGTACAATTCTAAACGTTTTACGCAACACAGACGTGCTTTACTTGATTATGTAGAAGCAGGTAAAAACGGCAGCAGTACGCAACACAGCGCTCAGCTACCTACAGGATTCGTCTGGGCCCCTCAGGCGACACCAGTAACAATGCTAGAGATGTCGTTATCCAACATTAATAAGCAGTTTGAAACAGCGAATATACCAATATCACAACATGACCGCCGGCCGCGGTGGTCGAGCGGTTCTAGGCGCTCCAGTCCGGAACCGCGCTGTTGCTACGGTCGCAGGTTCGAATCTTGCCTCTGGCATGGATGTGTGTGATGCCCTTAGGTTTAAGTAGTTCAAAGTCTAGGGGACTGATGACCTCAGATGTTGAGTCCTATAGTGCTCAGAGCCATTTCAACCATAACTTGACCTCCTTAGACTAGATCGTTGCGCAAACACTCTCTCTCTCTCTCTCTCTCTCCGCGAAGATAAAAAGAACCTTGCCACGCTCCGTTCATACAGTAATATGAAACAATGTAAAATACAACACGCATTTTATTAAGTATGGTGTGGAGGGCTTCTAGTAGTGGGAGGACCAGGAGCAATATGACCAAGAATGTTCATGGCCAAGACGAAACTCGTGAAAATCCTTTGAAGACTGCAGAAAATGGGTCAGCAAAGTTTACAACGAAGGAAAAATACCCGCAGAATTTGAAAGTCCAGGGGGAAATGACGACCTGACGTCTTACTACTATGAAAAAGACAGTCTTGTTTAAAATATTCTGATTCAATTAAACGTATCTGACACACTTGCCAGTCCAAAATCAGTCACGAAAGCAGTCACATTGTCGAATCGTAACCCGTGAGAGCTGATCAATACACTGAATCAGTTCATGGCGAGAATCTATCGTACGTCACGACACAGTTGTAAACGAAACCGAGGAAGTGTGAATAATGTAAAACACTCCTGCTACCGCTCCTCCAGCACGGAAATAGACAGCCATGAAAAGGCAAAGACGTGAATAGTTCGAGAATAGTGTCAGTGGTAAAATTTAAAATTCAGACTGGCGTAACGTACTCTTAACCGGTTTAGATACAATCCAGCGTAAGCCCTGTTGACTTCAAAATAGTGTCAGTATAAGGTTCGTTGCACTATTGACACATCGTCAGCACAGATTCAGAAAATATCGTTCTTGTGAACGATACTCATGAAGTAATAAGTGCTATCGACAGGGATGTCAAATTCATTCCATATTTTTAGATTTCCAGAAGCCTTTCGACACCGCTCCTCACAAGCGTCTTCTAACCAAACTGCGTGCCTACAGAGTATCGCCTCAGTTGTGCGACTGGATTCGTGATTTCCTGTAAGAAATGTCACGGTTCGTAGTAATATACGGAAAGTCATCGACTAAAACAGAAGTAATATCCGACGTCTTTCAAGGAAGTGTTATAGGCCCTCTATTGTTCCTAATGTATATTAACGACATAGCAGACAATCTTAGTAGCCGTCTTAGATCGTTTACAGATGATGCTGTCATTTACCATCTTGTAAAGTCATCAGATGATCAAAGCGACTTGCAAAATGATTTAGATAAGATATCTGTATGGGGCGAAAAGTGGCGATTGACCATGAATAAAGAAAAATGTGAAGTTATTCACATGAGTACTAAAAGAAAGCAGCTACATTTCGATTACGCGATAAATCACACAAATCTGCAGGCTGTAAATTCAGAAAAATACTTGGGGATTACAATTACAAATAACCTAAATTGGAACGATCACATAGATAATATTGTGGGTACAGCAAACCAAAGACTGCCATTCATTGGCAGAACACTTAGAAGGTGCAACAAGTCTACTAAAGAGACTGTCTACACCACACTTGTCCGCCCTATTCTAGAGTATTGCTGTGCGGTGTGGCATCCACATCAGGTTTGGCTGACGGATGACACCGAAAAAGTACAAAGAAGGGCAGCTCATTTTGTATTATCGCGAAATAAGGGAGATAGTGTCACAGACATGATACGTGAATTGGAGTGGCAATCATTAAAACAAAGGCGTTTTTCGTTGCGACGGGATCTTCTCATGAAATTTCAATCCAGTTTTCTCCTCCGATTGCGAAAACGTTGTTGGCACCCACCTACATAGGGAGAAATGATCATCACGATAAAATAAGAGCAATTAGGGCTCGCACAGAAAAATTTTAGTGCTCGTTTTTCCTGCGTGCCGTTCGAGAGTGGAACGGTAGAGACAGCTGCAAGGTGGTTCATTGAACCCTCTGCCAGGCACTTTATTGTGAATAGCAGAGTTATCATGTAGACGTAGATCGTACATAGATAAATACGGTACCAGAGTGAGATTTCACCCGTGTGGCTCTCTTCCTCTGGTGTGCATTATTACACGAGGAGGAAAGAACGGTCAATAAGAAACAGCTTCGCTGGATATTACTGAACACCTAAAATTTTGCTTAACTGGAGCTTCAGACTACAAGAGCTAGCGCTATAAAAAAGTTGTAGCTGCTTTCTTCAGATGGGTTCAGTGGGCTGGTGACAAACGTGCTCTAGGGGGTAATTATTCCATTTGCTTACGCTGCCTTTCCTTGCGCTGCCTTTCCTTGCGCTGCCTTTCCTTGCGCTGCCTTTCCTTGCGCTGCCTTTCCTTGCGCTGCCTTTCCTTGCGCTGCCTTTCCTTGCGCTGCCTTTCCTTGCGCTGCCTTTCCTTGCGCTGCCTTTCCTTGCGCTGCCTTTCCTTGCGCTGCCTTTCCTTGCGCTGCCTTTCCTTGCGCTGCCTTTCCTTGCGCTGCCTTTCCCTGCGCTGCCTTTCCCTGCGCTGCCTTTCCCTGCGCTGCCTTTCCCTGCGCTGCCTTTCCCTGCGCTGCCTTTCCCTGCGCTGCCTTTCCCTGCGCTGCCTTTCCCTGCGCTGCCTTTCCCTGCGCTGCCTTTCCCTGCGCTGCCTTTCCCTGCGCTGCCTTTCCCTGCGCTGCCTTTCCCTGCGCTGCCTTTCCCTGCGCTGCCTTTCCCTGCGCTGCCTTTCCCTGCGCTGCCTTTCCCTGCGCTGCCTTTCCCTGCGCTGCCTTTCCCTGCGCTGCCTTTCCCTGCGCTGCCTTTCCCTGCGCTGCCTTTCCCTGCGCTGCCTTTCCCTGCGCTGCCTTTCCCTGCGCTGCCTTTCCCTGCGCTGCCTTTCCCTGCGCTGCCTTTCCCTGCGCTGCCTTTCCCTGCGCTGCCTTTCCCTGCGCTGCCTTTCCCTGCGCTGCCTTTCCCTGCGCTGCCTTTCCCTGCGCTGCCTTTCCCTGCGCTGCCTTTCCCTGCGCTGCCTTTCCCTGCGCTGCCTTTCCCTGCGCTGCCTTTCCCTGCGCTGCCTTTCCCTGCGCTGCCTTTCCCTGCGCTGCCTTTCCCTGCGCTGCCTTTCCCTGCGCTGCCTTTCCCTGCGCTGCCTTTCCTTTCAAATCCATACCAGCATCAAAATCGGATATCCACGTAGAACTACACACAATAAAGTTGAATCCACTGGACCGACTTCAACCAAACTTGTACACAAATGCCTTACTGTCTGGCAAAATTGCCATCGAAGTAAGAACAACCAACCTATCATAGTCCAGACGATACCACATCATAAACAGTGACACGCGTGAAAAACTGCCGCATCATGTATGACGTTTAAAAGTATTACTCCAGTGGTTCTAATTTTATTCGCACTCAATTTCGCAGACAGTGTCCACATTTGCAGCTAAATGCACCTATAAAATTATGGTACCACACATGAGGAGCATCATTTCAAAACGTATTAAATGCAGCCGAGGAGAGTTTAGTGTTTGATGCGTTTTCACCTCTTTAACGCTGTTTATTCAGATCGGAACATTTCGTATTCTTTGCCATAGTAATTTAGTGCTGAAAACACGAATCGTATCAGGTCCCGTTATGTACACCGCAGCCGACGGTTCAAAAGGTACATTAAACATTGTTTCCCAGCCTGCTATCTTAGCCAGATCTTTCGTTGGCTGTTCCTACTATTTTGATCTTGCAGCTCACAGTGTGGTGTTGATTGCATGACTGCTCATTCTATAACTACAGAGCGGGCTATTTTTCCGTGGAAGAGCGATCAAAAGGAAGCAGAATTCTAGAGCTGCGAAAACTAGAAGAAGGCGAGAAAAGGAAGCTCAGTAAGTAATAATACCAGAGGTGCTTCACAAGTGACCATTTGCAGTTAAATTTGTGATGTCAGTGCATTGATGTTATTTGTGTGGGAAATAGCCAGAATCCGCTGTAAATTTCAAGTGAAAGTGATTTCAGTGCACTATCGAAGATTGCAGACCTTACGGGATCGGCGAAGGAAGATTCTTATTTTGGAAGGCATGAATTTACAAAATATCTTGTCAGTGTCGTATGGCTTACATAGGATAGACCATACGCACTATGACAGAACGCTGCATTGAACATAAACGTTGCACTCGCCTTTGGCAGCCAAGAAAGTCCGCTATTGCCTAACACTGTAGTTCCAATGGAATTTCAATGGAGTATGATATAACTGTGATTGTGACCAGAGCAACAGCTTACTGGAACTCCCCAACTAAATAAACCATGAAAATACACCTGGCGGAAAATTTGGTGAACCGTGATAGCGGCTACCAGTTGGGCACTGCGTGAAACCACATCTCCATGACTTGTTCTGATCGAAGACCGTAAAGTGCGCCAACTGCGGCGGCGAGCGTTAGTGAAGAGGACAGCTGAGTTTCGCGGTTCCACCAGAGAGGGAGCTGCCGCTGTGGAATGTGGTCCGTATGTCAACTTGAATTCTGACGCATGCGCGAAATACTCGCAGCACTCCATATAGGGCGGAACGGAGCAAACCTTCGTCAGTCTTGGATGGCTCACTGGCAGGTGCGTAGTCGAAATATCGTGCAATGAGTTAGACGACGACAGGCTGCAAGTCCAACATTTGTTTGAACAGTCGTGCCATTGGACATGGCACATTTTCTAGTCCTGTTCACGCAGCGAACGAACTAGGGGTTCTTACTGGCTACTAGTTTTAAATTTAAATTTGTCCATGGAATGCCACTTGTCAAGGGGAGAAATGATTTTAGATTAGATTTGAAACGTGGTTTCTTAACTGTCAGATGGTTTGTTATTGGGCAAATGGCAAAAAAATTTTCATGTTGCGTACCGAACTCCTTTCTGCGTCACTGACAGTTTCAATAAGGGGTGTTTATTATTTGTTCCTGTAATGTTGCTGGTATGGACCTCATTACTCTTCACAGCTTATTGTGATGTTTCACGCAGTCTTCCTGGTCGTTGTTCTTCGATTGCGTCTGCAGAATATCTCAGTTGTTGACAATAAATGTCAGCAGTGCTGGTTACACGTCGGTGAAGAAAATCGTAGTACACCACACCATCGCTGTTAAATCAGCCGCATAACATTATCCTTTGCGGATGAGTGCAGGTCTTTGTAAGGGGGATTGTTGCTTTGTTTGGACTCGATCATTCCTTTCGTTTCTTTGCGTTAGCATAGACACATTTCTCGTCACCAGTTAACGATACAGGATAGGAATGGTCGGTGTTATTCACGAGCCAATTGATGACGAGCAAGCAGACTGCAGATATAGCCACCTGCTGATTTTTGTGATTTTGGCTTACATGCGGGTACTCATATACCCGATTTTTGAATCTTCCCCACAGCATGCCGTTGTCAGTTCTCGAGTACAATGACGCGGATCATTGTGGATTAATGCGTTTAAACAATCCTCATCAAACCCCGACCGTCTTCCTGAACGTAGAGTCACTACTGCCAAAAGGATACTCTTTAAAACGAGAAAACCATTTTCTTGCCGTGCTCTGTCAAATGGCATTAGTCTCGTACACGGCGCAAATGTTTCTGGCTGCCTCCGCTGCTGTCACCCCTCACTGAACTCAAACAGAAGAGTAAGTCGGAAATGTTCCGATTTTTCCACCTGGCACTCCAATTTCTAGCATCCACAGCTCCACTCACTATTTCAAACTGACAAAATGACAAACAGCAACAGTTAGCTACAGTTAAAAATGACAGTCGGTAAACAAACCCATAACAACCGGAATACAAACATTCAAAACGAAAACGATATGAATATATTAGAAATAGGAGTGGACCCAAGACTGAATCTGGTAGGACACCGTTTGTGGTTTCTACCCAGTGCTTCCAACATTCAACATTGAATTATTCAGCATAGCCTTTTGTATTCCTGTTTTTATACCCATATGCCGAAGACGGCAAGAGCTGACAAGTGCGAGAATTATCGCACAATCAGCTTAACAGCTCATGCATCGAAGCTGCTTACAAGAATAATATACAGAAGAATGGAAAAGAAAATTGAGAATGCGCTAGGTGACGATCAGTTTGGCTTTAGGAAAAGTAAAGGGACGAGAGAGGCAATTCTGACGTTACGGCTAATAATGGAAGCAAGGCTAAAGAAAAACCAAGACACTTTCGTAGGATTTGTCGACCTGGAAAAAGCGTTCGACAATATAAAATGGTGCAAGCTGTTCGAGATTCTGAAAAAAGTAGGGGTAAGCTATAGGGAGAGACGGGTCATATACAATATGTACAACAACCAAGAGGGAATAATAAGAGTGGACGATGAAGAACGAAGTGCTCGTATTAAGGAGGGTGTAAGACAAGGGTGTAGCCTTTCGCCCCTACTCTTCAATCTGTACATCGAGGAAGCAATGATGGAAATAAAAGAAAGGTTCAGGAGTGGAATTAAAATACAAGATGAAAGGATATCAATGATACGATTCGCTGATGACATTGCTATCCTGAGTGAAAGTGAAGAAGAATTAAATGATCTGCTGAACAGAATGGACAGTCTAATGAGTACACAGTGTGGTTTGAGAGTAAATCGGAGAAAGACGAAGGTAATGAGAAGTAGTAGAAATGAGAACAGCGAGAAACTTAACATCAGGATTGATGGTCACGAAGTCAATGAAGTTAAGGAATTCTGCTACCTAGGCAGTAAAATAACCAATGACGGACGGAGCAAGGAGGACATCAAAAGCAGACTCGCTATGGTAAAAAAGGCATTTCTGGCCAAGAGAAGTCTACTAATATCAAATACCGGCCTTAATTTGAGGAAGAAATTTCTGAGGATGTACGTCTGGAGTACAGCATTGTATGGTAGTGAAACATGGACCGTGGGAAAACCGGAACAGAAGAGAATCGAAGCATTTGAGATGTGGTGCTATAGACGAATGTTGAAAATTAGGTGGACTGATAAGGTAAGGAATGAGGAGGTTCTACGCAGAATCGGAGAGGAAAGGAATATGTGGAAAAAACTGATAAGGAGAAGGGACAGGATGATAGGACATCTGCTAAGACATGAGGGAATGACTTCCATGGTACTAGAGGGAGCTGTAGAGGGCAAAACCTGTAGAGGAAGACAGATTGGAATACGTCAAGCAAATAATTGAGGACATAGGTTGCAAGTGCAACTCTGAGATGAAGAGGTTAGCACAGGAAAGGAATTCGTGGCAGGCCGCATCAAACCAGTCAGTAGACTGATGACCAAAAAAAAAAAGCTTCAGATTGCGTGTAAAACATTCAGTTCCATAAAACTGTATTTCTTTCTAGAGGGTAGCGTGATCTACGGAATCAAACACCCTGAAAAATCACAAAAAATATCAGTCCCTAATATTTTATTCTTTAAAGCATGGATTATCAGGCGAGTGAGTGTATAATAGCACTCTCGATCAAGCAACGTTCCTGAAATCTAAACTGTGATGGGATAAGCAAATTCTATTTCATTGTGAGACTACGCTTGAGTACTTTCTCGAATATTTCGGAAAAACACGTCAGTAAGAAAACTGGACGATAATTATTTAAGTCTTCACACTGTACTCATAAATAGGTCTCACTGCTTTGCTGGAACTATAAGTTGCCAGATAATTTATTTCCATTCATTGTACACCGTGATCAGGCAGTCCTTTCAAAATTTGGTGCACATTAACCGTTTCAGCCTGAGCACTGATGCAACGAATTGTAGCGGTTTCCCTCAGGCCATAGACCAACACCATTCCATAAATTCAGAACAATTGAGTGAGCAGTTTTACAACACTGATAAGAGCTTCAGTGTACAGAACGAACCTGTACCCCACCGACAAAATTTCAGGAAATATTTTCCAAACATTTTGGTACAAGCGATCCGTAGTCTCTGATGGCTTGTTACAGAGTAATAACATAATTTTCACGTACTCAATTAATTACACCGTTCACATTTGGTTTTTTGAAAATACCTCTAGAATTGTGAAAAAGCCTGTAATCAAAACAAAACGAGCAATACAATAATAATGCAACTACCCTCTGAATAAATATGTACACCATTATACGCGGTGCAGTCACATTGTGACTACCGCTTATGTTCAAACGTCAACCTCCAATAAACTCGCAGCCGACAGGTGGCAGCAGAAGCAATGGAGGATATATAAAGCACGCCGGGGGAGGGGCGGGGGGGGGGGAGGAGGGGGGGTCGCGGGAAACAGTAAAGTCGTTGTTGTAACGCAAAAACGTGACATGGCGCTATCCAACAACAGCAGTGAGGCAAATGTGGTGCCGACGGCTGCGGGGATGTGTACGGGCGAATAGACGTGCAACGTCGAGCGTCTGACTACCCAGATGAACCAAGGGGCTACCAACAGTGTCTCCTCAACGACTGTTCATGATACATTGCTGCGAATGGGCCTCCGCAGCAGGTATCTGGTTCATGCACCCATGCTGTCTGCTCTTCATGCGTGAATAATGCTGGAATGTGCAACCCAACACCACAACTGAACGCCCACTAAGTGGCAGCAGGTGGCATTTTCAGATGCGTCGCGTTTTACGCTCCACTGGACAGATGGCCGTTGGCGTGTACGGCGTGAAACGTCTGAAAGCAAACACCCTGCAACAGTTGTCGGAGCGTTATGATATGGAGATTGTTTTTGTGGCATTCCCTGAGTGATCTCGTCATTCTGGAAGGCACTACGGACCAACACAAGTATGTATCTATTCTTGGGCATCCTGTCCACCCGTACGTGCAATTTGTTTTTCCTCGGCACAATAGTACCTACTATCGAAAGACTGAAACGTCTCTCACATCTCGCAGTGTACGTGCGAGGTTTGAAGAGCACCAGAATGATTTTACCGTACCCCCCTGGCCGCAAAACTCCTTGGATTTAAACCCGAATCGAGAATCTGTGAGACCACGTCGATGGGACTGTTCACTCCATGGATCCTCAATCGAGAAACTTAGCGCATCTGGCCAAGGCACTGGTGTCGGGATGGCTGCACAGTCTTCTCGGTATATTCCAAAACCACCTTGACTCTTTCCCTTCTGCAGGGGTCTGCGCTGCAGAAGCTGGATAGTCAAGCTTTTGACAGGTGGTCACATTTGTTTGACTTGGCAGTGCATTATCATGGTGTGTTCAGTCTGAAGAGTACAGTACAATACGTTTCCTTAAAGGCGTTATTCAAATGAGCACGGGAATGTCCAGAGCGAAGTACCATCGACTCTCTTAAATGACGAAAGATCTCAGGAAAGCGGCATACTACTTCCGTGGCTGCGTCGACGATCCTAGCTACAGACGCCATGTAAGTAACAGGAGCCTTTCATACCACGCCCATTGTTTAGATACAGCTGACACTGTCTGAGAAACGTTACCGAACAGTCGTGAATGTCAGTTTGAAGGGGAAGAGTAAAGTGAATATTTGTTCAAATGGCTCTGAGCACTATGGGGCTTAACATCTGAGGTCATCAGTCCCCTAGAACTTAGAACTACTTAAACCTAAATAACCTAGGGACATCACACACATCCATGCCCGAGGCAGGATTCGAACCTGCGACCGTAGCGATCGCGCGGTTCCAACCTGAAACGCCTAGAACCGCTCGGCCACACCGCCCGGCAAAGTACGTGAATGAGTGGAACAAGTTTGTTCCCAGAGAAGACACACAGCGCATATCGTCTGCTGTGCAGATAATTTCAGTGCAACACACATAGAATGGTATATTGGCGTAAAAACTTAACTGCAATGCCGTAACTCCATAACGAGCCAATGGAGACCACGAGTCTCACATACAAAACACCAAGGAAAGGTGTCAGATTCTTTCGGTGAAGTTAGGGTTCACTATGTCAGTGTACTCGCCACCGGTGCTGTTCCTACTAGTCCTGTTGATAGGCTTCTGGTTGAAGCTGGGATCCCCCCCCCCCCTCCCCCTTTCTGTTCGGCGGTGCCAGCTTCTGGTCTCTTATGCAATCGCTGTCCGTTCATCTCCCACTCATCCTTCCTATTCTATCCTATTCCCAGACCAAGGACGTCGCCCACCTGATTCACGCCCTCGGGCGGGTTTACCGGTTGGGCTCCGCCTTGCGTCTCTTCACCGTGATTTTCAGCTTCCTTCTTTGTCCTGTCTCCCACGTTCCCTCCCCAACACCCCCCCCCCTCCCCCCTTGGCTATTTCCTCGGCCCCGGATTCGGATGGATCTCCACCGAGGTCCGAAAGATTCTGTCCCCCCGATGGTGTTCCGTTGTTTTTTCCGCCGGATTTTATGGGAGTTTCGGGATGCTGTTGCTTTTTACACCGATGGCTCTAAATCTGCTGATCGTGTGGGATATGCCTTCACGTCCTATGTTGGCATGCAAAATCATCTCCTGACAACTGCATGTGTGGTGTTTACTGTGGAATTAATGACAATTTCCCAGGCCCTTACCTTTATTAAACAGTCCCAACTCAACCGCGTTTTGTTATGTACGGACTCAGTGAGTGGCCTTCAGGCTATTGATCGGTGTTTTTCCCGCCATCCCTTGGTCTCCGACATCCATGACCGTCTCGCTGATCTTCACCATGCTGCTTGTTCCGTTGATTTCCTTTGGGTCCCTGGCCATGTGGGTATCCCAGGTAATGAGATTGGTGATCGTTTGGCTGGGGGAGCAGTCACTTGCCCATCCTTCTCTGTAACCCGTCCTGCGGCGGATTTACGGCTTCATATCAAATCCCACTTTGCACAATCATGGGACGACTCTTGGGAGGCTACCTCCCTGTCAAATAAACTTCGTGCGATTAAGGTGGCACCTGTCTCATGGCGTTCTTTCTTCCGCCTCTTCCGAAAGGACTCTACCACCCTGTATCGACTCCGCATCGGCCATACCAGGCTGGCCCATGGTTTTCTCTCGCGTAATGAGCCACCCACCCCCCTCCCCCACTTTGTGGTTGTGGAGCCTTCCGGTCAGTAGCCCACATTTTGGTGGAATGCCCCCTTGATTTAGCTCTGCGTGCTAAGTACAGACTTCTCCGCACTTTACCTTTAATATTGGCACACGATTCCCGGATGGTTGAACTGTTACTCAGTTCCCTCTGTGAAAATGGTTATTATTTTCAGTTCTAAGGTTTTTAATCTCCCTCTGGAGTAGGGGCAGGGCGTTGAGGGTTGGGGTGTCTCCCACTGTAAGCTCTGTTTGGAGATTCCTGACTCCCCTCCCTGGTCAAGATCCTCTTCTCTCCCTTTTACTCTCTATTTATCGTCTTTTAGATTTGGTCACTCTCCTTTTACAATACGCACTTTTGCATCCTAGCGGTTGAACGCTTTTGAATAGCAGACGATCATGCCTGTACTGCATCAGAGGTGGGATATTTGCTGCCTCTAGCATAGCCTTGGGGTTGCACAGTTGCTGATTTCCCTCCTTTTGTTTTTACCGTTGACACCAAGACTGCACTTTTTTAGCCTTTTACCTTTTATCGTTGTGACTCTTCTGAGATGTAACTCGTCCTAATGGACCACCTTTGAAACAAGGGACTGATGACCTAACTGTCTGGTCCCTTTAACCCTAATCAACCAACCAACCATCGGTGTACTCACCCCAAGTCCAATACCGCTGCAATAAGGACGAACCTTTGGTTGTTCTAAATATTATGCGGCACTACGCACGGATGATTTCAGTACTTCACGAATCTGATTCTCGGCAGTGTAACTCTACGTTTTGAAACTGTACATAAAGTGATCGAATTTTGTGAATCGAGAAGCTGTTACAGCTCATCCAAAGCACTTCAGACATTTATTTATGAGAGCTATAAAGCACTAAACCTGAACATGACAATGTACATAATTTTATAGCGACAGTGTGCATAATTCCCGATGCCATGTTTAAACATGATAGAAACAAATAAATTAGAACAAGATGCGTAGAGACAGGAGGGTGTCCAGGGAAGGAGTTCTCAATTCAGAATCAAATATATCGAAACGGTCTGATTATTGTGAAAGTTACAAGAATTTTATGCAGAATTATAGAATAGTTTCCAAATAGTGCTAACAGATGGAGCTTTAACAGCAATATGTAATGCCTGTAAACAGTGGACCACAGCTCAGAGCGAATAGTTCCACAGTTCAAACGTAAAAGAAAATTACCATACCGAAGAATGAGGTTTAAATCCGGCGTTCCATTGAACAACTTTTTTTTCTGACACTGGATTACCACAAATCAGAAAACTGACCTGCAGCAACAAGGCGCAGTTTCCAAACACGATTTAGTGTTCCTGAAAGAAACGATGTGAAAACAGTTCACAATCCCTTCGCCAAATTCCATCGGACGTGCAGCGTGGATGATCTAGCGGAGAATGTTGCCCCCCCCCCCCCCCCCCCTTCCCAGCAAAACGATAGCTACTCTTGAAAATGTCGCCACGGTTTCTGGAATTATTCAGCGAAATCCAAGGAAAAGCTTCAGAAGAATTGAAGCGGAGACTGTTTTGAAGCGTTCCAGTGCGCATAAAGAACTGATACAGAGCATACACGTGTATCCATCGAAACCTCACTCACCAGGTGACACCTGCACGTGTTGCGTGACAAAGGGCTAACTTTGTGAACCAGATTCTCACAGTAATTTATAACGAAGGACTTCACGCTGGCTGCACACGGATGAAACGCACAACCACCTGAATGGAGAATTTGGGGCTCCGAAAATGCCCATTTCTGTGAAGGGAAATCTCTGTATTCTCCCAGAAGTACCGTTTGGGCTGCAGTATGCAGCAGAGACAGTACTGGCCCTTTTTCGTGCGAGAAACGATCGCTAGTGAGCGTTGAGTTGTAATTTTGTGGCGGGGATAGTCCTTGCATTGGATTATTGCAAATTTACTAGCAGAGGTATGGATTGGTCTCCATATTCGTCCGATCTGTCTCCTTATAACTACTTTTTGTGGAGCACATTGAAAGACGCTGTTTAGCGGAACCATCCCCCCACGCTGGACGATCTTGAATCGGCGATCTGAATCCATTTCAATTGACACTATTGATGTGATGGCAAATTTTAGTGTTCCTCTGCTCTACCTCCGTACTGAGAGTGGTGGACATACATTAAATACTTCGATGTAATTCCTAAGACAGCTTACAGACGAAGAGTTAAATTATGTAAAATTTGGTATGTTCCTATGGGACCAAACTGCTGAGGTCATCGGTCCCTAGGCTTACACAATACTTAATCTAGCTTACACTAAGGACAACACACACACACACACACTCATGCCCGAGGGAAGACTCGAACCTCCGACGGAAGGGGGGGGGGGGGGGGGGGGGGGGGGGGAGGGAGAGCAGCGCGAACCGTAACAAGGCACCGGAGACACTGCGGCTACCCCGCGCGGCTTTAATTTTGTAGACTGATACTGTTATAGCTGCACAGCGGCATCTGTTAGTAGAAGAAGATATTTAGTGGTATGCTGTTAAGTCCTTCCTTGCGCATTTGCTAGTTTGTAACCATGTTTTTTTGGAGTTCGGATATCTCGTTTAGTTTTCAGGATTATTTTAGAGCAACTTGTTTAAGTAATAGTGATGATTTTTGAAATGTCCGAATGGAAAAACCGCTGCGAAAAGTCAGTGAACGAAAGAGGAATTCCTTGAAGGTGACAAGGACCGATAATCGACAAATTCCGCAGAGCTGTTACTGTTCAACACCTATCAAGCAAGTTAAGACAGCCGTAATATAGTTCTCTTTAGCCTGTACAGTGTTGCAGTGTTTATATTTCAGATTCATGTACAATCCTTACACGCGTACACGATTCAGTGTGCTTAATGTAAATGGGTTCCACGAATAGCGCTGTAGAATGTACTCCATTTTCTGTTGTCAGTAGAAAGAGAAAATAATTACATGGTCACGGCCATACCTTCTGATCAGTTAGTTGCGTTGCGTGCCTGTAACTTGCATTGCAGCTGTTTGTCGTCTTAAGCACCAGCTGTTACCTGTAGCAAAACATTTCTCGAAACAGAAAGCATTAAAGCTACTATAGCCTAAGCGAGGAAATGAAAACGTTTAAGGAGACACGTGGTGAGCTTACTACAGACACGATCACGACACGCTGTCCGTACAAAGTTTGTCATCATTCACACGACATCACCTGCTGCTCTGACTTCTCGTGCAGTACATTCTTAAGAGGGTGACGTTCATGAAAAAAAGCACACTATTTAAAAGATACATCAAATCCACAATTTTTAATGTGTCAGTGGAATTTTGAACCGAGCTTCATATGAAATCAGCACAGTTCCTTGTTAAATACATATTTAACTTTTTAAGATAACATATGTACCTTTTTTCGGGAACTAATAACATTTCTACAAAATTCTGTATATGGTAAACTTCTCGTGAAGTTTTCTGAATATATCGAAGAGAAGAACTTAAAAATTTATTAAATTATAATTCTGTAGGTATAATATAAAATCCATGCAAAATTCCAAGCACTTTGTCCTATATCGCAGCTTAGACTTAACAATTTCAAAATTTACTCCGGAGACAACATTTATTGGGTTTATAGACATAAATGTACAACATTTCACAATTCTAGCCTTCATAAATCCTGAAGAAAAGGTACATAAACTTTTTTAAAAAAATTTTGAAGAAATGCAGTTTAAAGTTTAACCTAACGATTTTTCTTGTCGCCTCTTCAGAAGGCCCCAGATTCGTACTCGGCGTCCTCTTTTCCTTCAAGGTTTCTCTTGTAGCTTCTTATTTCCTGTCTTCTTTTCTTTACCAGGTCTTCAACTGAATTTTCAGCTGCAAAGAGGAACTGTGAACCCATTTTACTCAAGATATGTTGACATTTTCTGTCTTAAAGCCCATTCTCTGTAATACCTTCATCTTCCCTATTTTCCCATCATTAAATACAAGAAGTGGCTCATAAGTTGTAATTCTGACAACTGTAGCATGTGAAAGTGTGGTTTTAGGGCATCGTTTCCATAAGAGTGAATTTAGACATTCATTTGTATTCTGGGTTTTGCCATGAACACACTTTTTTAGGAGTTCAGGATTCACAGCTTCTAGATCAATCCCGTGCAAGTTTACTTGAAGTAATTTGTGGAATCGTTGTTCACCGACCTGGTATTTGGGCGCTTATACCCATAGTTGTCTTTGCGCCCTAAAACAAAACAAAACCGAGCTGGTATTGAAATGTTGCTTCAAAAGGGGGGCGTGGCAGGGAGGTTAGCATGGAGGTCGCCTCTCACATTTAATTATTTTGCAGGCAGTTCGGATGCGATTTCATTATAGAAACTTTGGGAACTTATTGTCCATGAGTTCTACTAATAAATAAAAAATAAACTGAAAACTGACATTTTGGGTAAATTTCATGAACGTCCCCCCCCTTAGACACATGAAGAGTCCACGTCTACAGAGAAGGTCTAGAAATCTATGAGATCCAGTTGAAATTAGTGATCCCTATAGTAACGTGGACGTTTAGATGACTTATCTAACTACTTGTGTAGGGGCCCGAATTTGGTGGCAATGAGACATTGAAACTGGTAGTCAGATAAAACAATTAATAAAATTACGGCTGTCGGTATTTATTTTCTTCAAGACCACATTCATTAGAAATGACTGTCTTGTGTCGTGACATCTTCCCTGCTCCATTCGATTGTTTTCCTGTCCCTTTCCTTTTCAACAATTACCACCATGAGTCTCACCGTTGCACTCTGAGCAAACTCCAGATTTTGAACGGTTTTCGCAATGAAAGCTTATATCTCGCTGCCATTAAGCACATACTAATTATCATATTTTCTTTTACGAAAAGTTCATGTTTAATAGTCTTCAGGGTGTTCTGCGGAGTTGCCGTTCCCACTTTATGCGTAGAGCAGAACAAGTGGAAGCACACTATTAATCAATGGCACCGAGGAAACCTAAGAGATCACATAAGATTCATTGGAAAAAAAAATTGATTTCGCCACGGTAAACTATAAAAATAAATATAAATTTTTGAGACTGAAGCTTAGTATAATTTGAGTCACGGAGATAGGTATGTGCGAAATGGCGACTAAATGACGACTTTTAAATGTATTCCTTTACATCCACATTTTTCCAGATTAGTTGGTCAGTTTAAACTCCTTGGTCATTATGACTGGATTTGGCACAATATTAGTTCTATTCTACGTAGAGTACGCGGAAGAACTTGCCCCTCTTCTAGCGGCGGTGTAACATAGGTTTCTGGATGAACGAAGCGCTCCTAATGAATGGAACAAAGCACAGGTGAGCCCCGCTTTCAAAAAACTGTGACGTCGCTCTGTTGTAGAATTACGTGCAGTGTTTTACGCTCCCGTCGATCAAATATCTCCTGTGTAGAAACCAACATGGGTTCCAATAACAACGATCGCGTGAGACCCAGTTCGGTCTGCTCGTCCACGAGACCCAGAAAGCAGTAGATACAGTCGCCCAAGTAGGTGCAGAGTCCCTTGAGTTATGGAAGGCGTTCGGTGCGGTTCCGCACTGCCACGCAATGAACAAAATACGACCGGACGGAATAACAGACAAAATGTGTGACGGGAGCGAAGAGCTTCTAGCAAATAGAACACAGCATGTCATTCTATACGGAGAGACGCCTTCAGACGTAAAAGAACTTCAGACATGCCCCAAGGGACGATTACTTTTCGCAATAAATGTGCTTATTATACCTGGAAAGTTCCGTGAAGATTTTTGCGGATGATGTCGTATACAGAGAAGCCACACCGCTAGAAAATGGCAGCGAAATGCAGGATCGACGCTTTCTGCAGGGAGTGGCAATTGAGCATCATCATAAACAAATACATGTATTGTGAATACATAGAGAGAAAGACCGTTTATTTTATGATTATATTATTGCAGAACAATCATTGGAAGCTCGTATAAGATTCACAGCAGTTAAAGCAGTCAGACGCCAGACTGAGTTTCGTTGGAAGAATCGTCAGAAAATATAGTCCACCAGCAAAGGATGTAGCTCAGAAAATACTCCTTCGACCAATTCTTAAATGTTGCTCGTCAGTCTGGAATCTGTACCAGACAGGACTGTTAGAAGGAACACGGAAGACACAAAGAACAGCACGTTTCGTTACTGATTCATTCAGTAAGCGTTAAAGTTTCTCGGGTGATCTCAGAGAATTCCTTTGGCAGACGCTGCAAAAGAGGCGCTATGCATCACGGTGTGGTCAACTGTTAAAAGTCCTGGGAGCGTACGTTCACAGAAGACTCAGCCAGTATACTGTTAGTTTCTGTGCTTATGTCGCGAAAAGACCATGAAGATAAAATTGGATTAGAGCCCACACAGAGGCTCGCCGGAATTAGTTCTTCCTGCGAATATTCGCCACTGGAATGGGAAAACAGGAAGTGTCACTGGCATACCATAAGGTGGTTTGCGGAGTAGAGATGTAGATCTGTCATACCTACATCATGTTTATATCCCTTCGATGTTATCACGTTTCTGAAACTGCCTTTATACCTATATGCGTTTCCTTTAGCGTCAGAGATAATCTTTAATCAATAAACACAATTAGCCAGGTGCGAATAGGACTCGCGCACTGAGAGCTCCCTACAAACATAATTGTGTGTATGAAAAGTTCATCCATCCCGTGAATCGAGAACCACCTTGATTTTCGCCTTTTACCGGCATTGATACAAGAAAGATATTGGTCTCGGAAATTCCAAGACTTTAGAGTGTGTTTTAAGTATGAAGTCGGATAATAAATTACAAAAGAATTTTTTTCGTGTTATAATTACAAATTAACATTTTTTTATTTTTCCTTTCTCTGTACTGTGAAACTTTCTTACCGCCTAATTTCATAATTCTAGGTTAACGGGAAGTACCTTATTGGTTTTAATGAGTCAGATTGCGAGTATCAAAACATGTGACACAGATGACCGTATCTTTTGACTGCACTGAGTTAGCACCACCAAGGGACCGTAAACCTTAGTATGTGACACGAATTTCAACTTGACGCCGGCCGCAGTGGCCGAGCGTTTCTAGGCGCTTCAGTCTGGAACCGGGCGATCGCTACGGTCGCAGGTTCGAATCCTGCCTCGGGCATGGATGTGTGTGATGTCCCTAGGTTATTTAGGTTTAAGTAGTTCTAAGTTCTAGGGGACTGATGACCTCAGATGTCAAGTCCCATAGTGCTCAGAGCCATTTGAACCATTTTTTTCAACTTGACGGGTCTACCTGAGAAAAAGGGTTCTTAGTAGATGGACGGACAATAAAGCGATCCTTTAAGTTTTCCGCTTTAACCGACTGAAAGACGGAACCCTAAAAAATAACCAAGTTGTACTTTGAGAGATTGACCTGTAGAACCCAAAACGCACAAACTTAATACTGAAGTTTAAATGAAGGCCCGCCTTCTAGGGTGGGGATTTCAATATACTGCACTGTACTTCTATAATGACTTTTAGATTAGTGATCGGCTATTTGTATATGGACTGTGGAAAAACCGAAGAAAGAAGAGAATCGCAGATTTGGAGCTGTGGTGGTATGGAAAAATATTGAAAATTAGAGGGACAGATAAGAATTTAAGTTCTTCGCAGATTCGGTGAGAAACATCTGGGAAACACTAATAACAAGATGAGACGCATGATACTACGTATGTTATATCAGGGTACCGTAGAGCGTAAAAACTGTAGGGCGAGACAGAGAGTGCAAAACACTCTGCAAATAAACGAGGACGTTGGGTGGAAGGGATACTCAAAGGAGAGCAAGAGGTTGGCACAGGGCAGAAAGTCAGTCCTGGCTGCCCACAGCAGACCAGTCAGTGGATTTATGATAAAAATAAACGAATACACAATCATCCTTAGGCTTTTAATCTCTTCTCTATTAACCCTCCTTGTCTTCAGCGCTACTTAGGCACTCAGATCAAGCATCACTGGTACAGCCAACGTTTTATTGAGATAGTCTCTTACGAGAATGCACTGCAAGGTGCAAACGTCCTACCCCCACTTTACTAGGTGCCACTACGCAAATTTTATAACTGATCTGAAGATGGTTGTATGAACAGTCGAAACTAGTCATTTAATTTGTTTTTGAGATATTGGATATCAAAACACTTTTTGAAGGATTTTTTACTTTTTACAATATTTAGATCGCTTGTCTCCATCTCCTGATTGTCAGAAATTAAAGTGACTTGCATTGCTTAAACAATTTACATTTATTGTAGTCATTGTGTGCAGGTACGGTGTGGCAGTAATTGCTGCCTTATCTCGCACTACGCTTACACCGAGCTCCAAAAACCGGTTTTCGAAAACCAGTTTCCCAATGCTGCCACTGGAATGGGAAAAGGGGAAGTTTGCAAATGCTGTTGTAGCTGATTGATTTAGTCACTCCAATATCGAGTTTGCAAATGCTGTTGTAGCTGATTGATTTTAGTCTCCCACATGGATCAATGCTCCGCTGTTTTTGCAACGTGCGTGGGTTGTCACATTATTATATGCTATTAAAAATACTCTCGGTACTTAACTTTTTGAGGTTTTTTGTGCATCTAAAGAGAGTACTGGGCAAAAAAGATGAGAATGTAATTTTTCATGGCGACATTCATGTGTAAATGCTTCAGGAATTCCTTGCAGCGTCAGATTTGTATATAATCTCAAGCTTTCGACGACTCCCTCTGTCGTTACCTGTAGGTAGTGCTGTAATTTATCTACTTAGCTGAATTATACCACGGAGAGTTTATTTCCCTGTTGTTTCCCAGCACCAGTCCGCCCCCATAGCTGTGGACGCAAATGACCTTCCTTACTCGATCTTCTAAGACTGTATACACTACGGACATCATATTAAGCCCAGATTCTTCCTCCTTTACACGGTCGAAAACCCATACCGTCATGTGATAGCTGGGACTCTTCGTTCATTTTCTTTTAGAAGGCTAAGGGGAAGATAACATGAACTTCATGCAGTACATGATCACAGCCTATTGGACTTGCTTGCAAATGCCTCGATATCGAGACCTCTTAGCCAACCTGTTGAATCTTGTTTCCCGTCGGCAAGGTGTTTGTTAATTACATTTTTCTGATGAGAGGCGTTTTCTTTGTTATAAATGTTCACATCTGATTTGACTTGTTCTTTCGCAGTTTCCCTGCTCGTTTTGTTTTGTGTTTTGACTTCTTATGGATCCAGTTCTATTGTAAAATGTGTACAGATGAAGTGTGCATGTACATGAGCGTGTATAATCCTTGCAATCAGATTGGTATTTTTCTTAGTTTGCTATTTAAAATATAATCTGATTTCATTGTCCTTCTGATTTTTGATCCTATATAAAAAAAAGTGGTATGCGCGACTAACTGCTACGCAGAGGACCCGGGTTCGATACTCGGTTCTGCCAGTGATTTTTTCTTTGCTGTGAGGACTGGTACGGGGTGCACTTAGCGACGTAATGCCAACTAAGGATTTATTTTACTGAGTAGTAGTGGTGGCAATGTCTGGAAAGTCAGCAAAATAGCTGGGAGAGCGGTGTGCTGACCTCCTGCTCATCCATATCGCATCCACATGATGGTGCAAGACACAGGAAGACATTGCGGCCGGCCTACATACCTTGGGCTTTCACGGCCTGGGCAAGGAGCACTTCTTTTTCTTCCTTTCTCCCTTCCTTTTAGATTCCCGTGCCTCAAGCGGTGAAAATGGAACTCTTGTAGAATCGCTTTGTTGTCCATCTGTCAAGAACCCCTTTGCTCAGGATTGGATAGACGTATGAAGTTGAAATTTAGGTCACATGCTGAGGTCTACGGTTCCTTGGTGGCGTAAAAATTGAAGCTTCTAAGGGAATGCAGTCAAAGATACTGATATCTATGTCAAATATCTTGATACTAGCAAACTCGATCATTAAAACCAATGCAGCACTGTCATTGATTGGCCTAGAATCACGAAATCTGACAGAAAGAAAGGTTTCACAGTATAAGGAAAAAACTAGAAAATTGTTAATTTTTAGTTATATCTCACTAAAAATATTTCTTTTCTCATTTCTTATCCGTATTAAAATTAAAATATTCTCAAAAATCTTTGAATTCCAGGAACCAATATCTTGCCAGCATCAATGCAAATAAGCAAAAATCGTCGAGATTTTAGATTCACTTGATGGATGAACTGTGTAGATACGTAATTCAGCTTGTAGGGAGCACTCAGAGAGTGAGATTCGTACTGGCACCTGGATAATTTTATTTTTAGCATTTAGTGCCCATTTTCATCCAACCGGAAGGGATCTGCTATCCCGGTGATATTTTTATTACAATTACTGATCTCAGCGGTGTCCCTGATGGTAGAATTCAGTAAAAAGGTGCACAGCATAAGATTTACTTTCGATCTAACATAATCATATGTTTGTTCGTTAGGATATGTAAAGTGTAAGGCAACAGCAAATTTGTGGAAATCATGATGCTTAATGCGGCGTCGGTGGTCTGTGCAGCATTCTGAAATCGTTCGCACTGATCAAGCGACGATTCTATATACATACACAGGATGTATCTCCTAAGAGATATTTCCAATGTCATTTTTGCGATATGTACACAGGATCGTCCGAAACAAATATCGCGACAACCAATGCATACTGAAAGCGTCAGTTTGTTTCCAGTTGCAAGGAGAATGGTTTTTAAAGTGGAATTTTACGTTCCCTTTCGACAGAACTGCCCAGTCTAATACGATTTTGTGTATAGTGATATGTATTAACACAGCAATAAAATAAAAAGTATAACCAGTACTTCGACAGCGATTGAGTAGCGCTGCTGCGTGGTGGTAGCAGACGGTGGGGTTCAGGGCGGCGTATGAGAACGGGTTAAGTCAGGCAACAAAAACGTGGCGTACAAAGGTTTTACTGTGTTTTGCTGTACCACTAGTTCTGCTAAGCCGAATATTGCACTAGACTAATTTTGGGCCACTCTATCGAAAGGGACATAAAATTTCGATTTAAAAAACATATTTGTGGCTGAAAACAAACCTACGCTGTCCGTTGACGGCTGGCATCGCATGAAACATGTAATGACCATCTTCAGCTTTTGTAGTCCCGTCGTCCTCGCTTGCGTACAGTATTACAGTATACTGATAATTGTTACTTTGGGACCATCTAGTCAAATTTTGTAGACATGACAATAATAAAAGAAAATGGGAAACTTTCCTTTAATATTTTTAGAAAACCGGCGCCACAGAGACAATAGTACATCTCATATTGAATCATCCCCATAACCAGAAGCTAGCAGCAGTAGGATATATGTTGTAGAGAATAAACAGGATTCCATCAACAAGAAAAATTATGAAAAAGACATCATAAGTAGCTGAGAGTAATGGGTATGACACACAAACAGTTCAGACACAATCAAAACACCAGTACGAAAGAGAGAGAATGCATCCGACATATCCAGAAGGTAGGAAAAGTCGCCAGCCTCAAACCCACAAATACACACAATACACATACACAATGAAAACACCACACAGAAAAGAAGCGCACAGCACACATTGACTTACACGCGGGAACTAACACACTGAGTGGCAAATATTCTAAAGAAATAGATTACAAAATTGCGCTAACACTCCAAACAAACTTAGGTACCCTGACAATCAAGAGAACAAAATCCAAGGATCAGTAACTATACAAACTTGAATGTCAATGTTGAGATGCGGTATACAGAGGCATGACATGTAGGGATTTTGAAACACGGTACACAGGACACATTTGGTGTCGGAAGTATGAAACAAACCATTCCACATTTGCAGAGCACTTAAGCCATTGGTAAGAACAAACATGTGATAAACTACCGGACACACACCAATACGAACTCTCTATTAAACTTAATAAAAGAAATGAAAAAAAAAATCCATTTGTACGAATGTTCTGTTCGTAGTGCTCCGGAAACTAAATTTTAAATGGCAGTAAACTGACGAAGAATAGCTGTAGCGCATTAAAAAGGAACACATGTAGATCAGCATCCACGAAATGTGTAAGTAGAACTTTCAATTATGACCACATCATAGAAAACTAGAAAGTGCCATAACTGTTCGTAACCTCCAATGTCCAAAATGTAAACCAGATAGTATAAACGAAACTTTCTATGTATTCCAGGCCACTGAATACTTCTAGCAAGTAATAAAGGCGAAACGCGTAGAGCACGGCACAGTGTTTTATTCTGTCGTGATTAGATGGTCCCAACGTAACAATTCTCAACATACCTTAATGTGATGACCAGAAATTGCCTGGTTTGATTAGAGCAACACATTTCTAGAACTAAACTGCAAATATCTGCCTATAAAGCAGAGGAAATGCGCCTGACGATTCTTAAGATACTCCCAGTATAGTCATTAATTCCTTTCCCATTAACAATACTTTTATTTTCTCAAAAAATGACAGCGTGAATGTAACCCTTGCACCAAGTACGGTCTCTACAAATACTTAAAGGAATTAACATTGCAGAGACAGGAGCCAGGCGCACAGTGAACATGTGTTTAACAACCTGCTAGAGGACATTAAAATTGATGTAACTATTGTGGTGAAGTTAAAGACGAAGTTAAAACCAGCTGCAGTTCTTAGAATACGCTTTCGTTTCCAAAAAACCTATCGCTGTAGTTTTTTTCCCAAAAAAAATTATCCTATGGCTTATTATAAAATATAAATACGCATAATGAACTAGCTTCTTTCAAAATAACCTTTTGCTCTTATCATGCATATTGCAGACTTAATTGAACTAAAGTGTTTCATTAATGGTAGACATTGGATTTTCCGACCTGAGGTTGTGATCGCTCTGTAATCCCAAAAAATTAACCCTTTTTGCTACTTGTATTTCACTGTGTGAGAAACATAACTGGGTAATTGTGAGAATCTGAATTGTACTAACAAAATTTTCTCGGGCCTCCAGGCGGTTCAATATCCACAAGCTTTCGGACGAGTGCTCCTCACCCTTTGTCAAGTGGTGAAAATGGCCAACCAGCACCCGTCCGAAAGCTCGTCGATATTGAACCACTTTACCTTTCTGAAGGCTGGAAAAGGTTTTATTGGTTTATATCCCTGTGAGACCATGCATTTGTACACTGGTGAATTTTATGTAGTGCCAAAATTTGATTCGGACCACATTTTTTGTGTGTGCAGAAGACGAGCAGCCGGCGGCTATGTCGAGGAAGCAGCGCCACCGAGATGAGCGCTACGAGCTGAATGGCGCGGAGTTCTCCACGCGCTACGGCAGCATCAACCGCGAGCTCGAGCGACAGGGCATCCTTCAGGTCGGTCGCCAGCGTACTACTGTGGTCAGCTGGACAAAGCATAATTTGTTAGAAACTGAACATGTGCCTAAAGCTCTAATCGACTTGATGACTGATCTGAACTCCGTTAGCCTTGCTGTAGTGGTAATACCAGTTCCCGTCAGATCACCGAAGTTAAGCGCTGTCGGGCTTCGCTAGCCCTTGGAAGGGTCACCGTCCATGTCTGTTGAGTGACGTTGGCAATCGGGGTGCACTCGGCCCTTTTGAGGCCAATTGAGTAGCTGCTTGATTCACAGGTAGCGACAGTGGTCACGAAAACTGACAACGGCCGAGAGAGCGGTGTGCTGATCGCATGCCCTTTCGTATTCGCATCAATGACGCCTAAGGGCTGATGATGACACGGCGGTCGGTCGGTAGCGTTGGGCCTTCAAGGTCTGTTCGGAAGGTGTTTCTTAGCCCATATGAGCTTCCAGTAGGTGTAAGCTCACAAAAAAATCATCGTCAGGAGACGTATGGCCTTGATAATGGGCTTAGTTCTGGGGAAAAAGGCTTCTGTCGTATTGTAGAGTGCAGACTTTTCGTTGACTGGCCACAAGGCCTGTCACTAATCTATACTGCCATATAGTCCGGTTCAATGACAAAGGGATATTGTACAGATTAAATTGAATCAATAATTTTCATTCAGATTCGGGTTATTCGTTAAATTACCTTTCATTTGCTATGTCGCTCGAGCCGATAAAATAATTCTCAAAAGTCGTTACAATTAATCTCCAGTTATACGATATCCAACTTCCCACGACGATTTGAGACCAGCAGGGGCTCGCGGGGGCAGGCGAATTTTTAGGATGCAAATCAATAATTGTACAATATCGCAAAAAGGCAAACTTCCGCAGAGGGTACCCAGCCAGCTGTTAGCTTTTAATGCAGATCACGGCTACTCGCCGCGGAAGGACGCACGAGGGCCCGCCGTTTCCGCGGAATTCCCACCACAGTAAGAGCAACAGCCACTGAGCTGGGGAGACCTGTGACCACTACACAGGAGTGTGAGTGGTAACAGCGACGCTGGTTAGGTTAGCTATACGCCCTGAGTCTCGTCGGCGGAACCATACTGTGCTGAGGACTTCTTGGTCGCCAACAGTGACGAGAGACGGCAATAAACGCCAGTTGTTACTAGTGGTCTGAATGGAACGGATGTCAACAGATACGACGGTCGTCAGTGAGGAGCCAACCACCATCTTGCTATCGGTGATAAAGTTTAGTACACCATTTTCCGTCCTGGTGGCTCCACTCGCGAGATGACACCTGTCAGCACCTATATTCAGCGGCGTTTGCGGTTATGCTGGTTATCGTCGGCACGCCACAGACTTAGCGCTGTTTAAGGTGATTACTGAACAGGAAGTTCCTTGCGCGGGCTTGCATTACCTTTTCTTGCCAATAACGTTCTCCGTGAGTTCTCTCCTCGCACACTCGCATAGTTCAGGGATGGGTCAAGCTAATTCAAGGTTGTACTATTGGTTGACGGTTTCCTGTGTGCTATTCTTGACCCGCAACAAGAAGAGGCAGGAACTGCTCTTTCCTTTAAATATACCGTCATGCTTGTAAATAAGGCTGCCTCACCATCCTTTTGTGTGCTGCTGGAAGTACAATATACCATGATTTTACAACGATAGACGCATTTTCTCTGGTCTGTAGCTTTCCCTGTTTTCCCGTGAAGTATTTCAAATAACCATCAACTGATCCGCTGCTAGGAGAAAAGTAGTTCGGTACCAGCGACGATCAGGGCAGCAGGTGACAAGCAGGTGGATGACAGTTCTCACCGCTTGCAGGGAACGGAGAGTTCGTCTGCTCTAATAATCACCTTAATTAAAGTTAATTGTTGTCATGGCTTCGTCTCTAGCAGACCACTAAAGGCTGCAGTATCGAGCTGAAGCCACTCATTCGTAGAGGTACCAAATCGCGGTGATGTTATTTGCTTAGTTTCGTTCACGCTTCCATGTAGTGCCAAACTTACCTTTGGGTTTTGAGACTGGGTAATATTGCAGAGAAATCGAGGTGCGGAAGGGTGACAGTGTGTCTATCAAACCAGGAACTCATTTGTGCATCTCTCTAAACAAGATTGCTGTCATCTTGGGAATGTCCAAAGGGTACTCATTATGAAGCTGTAGAAGAAAAAGTAGTACTTGGTCACCAACAAATTGGAAATAAATGTCGTGATGAACGAATGGGCCTAAGTCAAGATACGACAAATACCTCCAAAACATCACCGAACCCACCTACAACGTGAACTACACACACACACACACACACACACACACACACACACACACACTGCGACTTAAACGTCTCATTGGACTACCGATGTATTCGACGTCCTGCATCAGTTGAAAAGAAACAAAATTTCTCCTTTTCAGCCCACACTACGCGCCTCCACTCAACTACAGGCCACTTTTTTTTGTTTCCACAGTGAGGACGTGCGGCCTTATGTACAAGCAATTCCCTTCGCAATGTTCGCTAGTTCATATGGATCTACCTTTCACTATCGTTTTTGAAATCGGTTGTCATTAATAAGGTGCGATATTAGTCTCCGATCTCTGTCGGTAGTCTTTTACAACTACTGGTCTTACGCTGTTTCACATTTCTGCTAGTAACATACCATTCATTGTAGACACGTTCGACCAGACTGCGTTGACACACCGACAAATTGGACAAATTTATTCTCGGTGCGGTCGTGGGCCCGCCGAAATGCAATAGCTCCATTCTGCCATTCTTTTAAGTGCCCTTGTCTACACATCTTACTATGCTGATTCCATAAAACCGTCTTCCATAACTTACGACAGCCGTGGAGCGTCACATGAATGGCTAGTACCATCTCAGCTCCATCTATAGCACTCAAAAGAGATAGTTCACTTTGAACGCATGAATAATAAGTGGTTTTCCTGAATTTTTCAAGTAAAATAAAAATTAATTCAGAATATGATGACACAGTTTTATTACTTAAGCTTTTTTCCTTAAGAAATCGTTTTTGCGTGCACATCGGACGCTCCCTGTAACCGCTGGGTGGAAGGATCCCTTGAAGCCGCAACATCGGTCATCGGCGGCAATGCCCGAAGTTCTCCTATTGGACCTGTAACAAAATAATTTTGTCAGTCATTTTCAATACGTTTTCAGTCAGAAAAAACAATACCTAAAAAACATTAAATTCCAACAAATGGTGACTTATCGAGACAAAAGCGCCCACCAAAGTAGACTTTTGAAGATATCGCGTAACGGCTACATATACGCTGGTAGAGAATTCAATTTAGAATGCCGGCATCGAATTCCGATCAAAATCTTATTTATCGTTCTGTGATTGTTTCCCGCCAGTTTGAAAAAAATTGGTTTCGTGAAAAACGCATTCAAAGTTTGATGTTACCGTTTTTGTAATTGAGTTAAACAAATCTCTTGTTAGGTGTTCCTGAACCACACATCAATGCTTCCAGATTCAAAAGAAGGTCCTCCCCCATCTTCTTTGTGGCCATCGTCGTCCTGTAAACCTCTCCAGCGGCTTCCGTTATCCGTTGCTCGCCCCATTCGATACACCGGTACTTTTCGTCTGACTAGTCCAGAAGCTGTATCTGGCTGGTCCGATTTCAAGTTCTAGTACAGTTATAATTTCCATAACCCTCTTTAGGCCGCCGTAGAGATTACTTGTCGAACATTTTTTCCCGCTGTGAGTGGTTTTAGGAGACACTTTTCACAAATCGCCATGTAACTCGATAACGGACTGTCGGGGAACTTGGGATCAACACTACAATAAATGAGACGTCCCAGAGAAAATGTAAAGCTGAAAATTCGATTTTTTTTTATTTCATTGAGAGCTGTCCCCTTAGGGGATGACTAATATTTGATTTAGTAAGCTTTATTTTCAGCTGCTGGCCACAGTGAACTATTTCGGGTATAGCATTACGGGTGGAAATCGTCGCAGAGTCTCAGCTCTGCTGCCACACGTTATTTTCCACGAAGTTAAAGGCTACCCTGGATCTGTGCTGAACGAATACACTATATTTGCATGACAATAACTTGCACCTCCGGTGCACGTAAAGACACGTAGAACTGTTTTGTGATATAACTATCTCGCCCCCGTACGGCAGTACTGCTCTTTCCAGCAAGAAACGATTACGTATTTGCAGATAAAACATAGCAGCTACCCGTAACGCAACATTTTTTCGAGGAATGGCTCGAAGATAACACGGGCCTGTCACCGTCAATCACCAAATTCATCGTACTCATATGAAGATAGTAACTGTTCTCGAAAGAACAGATGCCGTTGATGACCGTGCAGCTTCTCTAGAAATAAATAATTGATTGAAGCCCTCAGCTGCCGACAGGTGTCGTTGATATACTTCGATGGGGACAGCCGTAAATTTGTGGGAGCTACCGAGGACACAGATAAATAGCGACTGCAGGACTTATCCCTTGCACGCCTCCCGTGAGACCCACATTCCCAACTGTCCACAATCACATATGTGATGTTCCTAATAAATATTTGCCCGTCTACTCATTACTCGCGCCCACCGAGGTGACGATTCCCGCAAGAGTTCGGGCAATCTGTGCGCATTCGCACAGACGAAGGTCAATGGCCGGGTAGCCTTTAACTATATATGGAGATAGTAACTGGTCTCGAAAGAACAGATACTGTTGATGACCGTGCAGCTTCTCTAGAAATAAATAATTAATTGAAACCCTCAGCTGCCGACAGCTGTCGTTGATATACCTCATGGGGACAGCTGTAAGTGTGTGCCCCGACCGGGACTCGAACCCTGGATCTCCTGCTTACATGGAAGACGCTCTATCCATCTGAGCCACCGACGACACAGATGAACAGCGCGACTGCAGGGACTTATGCCTTGCACACCATTGACCTTCGTCTGTGCGAATGTCACAGGTTGCCTGAACTCTTACGAGAATCGCCACCTAGGTGGGCGCGAGTAATGATTAGATGGGCAAATATCTATTAGGAACATCACGTATGTGATTGTGGATAGTTGTGAATGTGGGTCCTACGAGAGGCGTGCAAGGGATAAGTCCCTTCAGTCGCGCTATTCGTCTGTGTCCTCGGTGGGTCAGATAGATAGAGCGTCTGCCATGTAAGCAGGAGATCCCTGGTTCGAGTCCCGGTCGGGGCACACATTTTCAGCTGTCCCCATCGGGGTATATCAGCGACACCTGTCGGCAGCTGAGGGTTTCAATCAATTATCATTCATCGTACTCAGTATGTGCTCCGTTACAAAAACAACCTGTTAACAGACATCGTCTTCCACCATGTCACAAAAACGCAGCTGACAACTAGTGGCATTTTTATTTGGATATGAGACCCGAACCGAGATTATTGTGTACTGTCAGGATCCATCCTATCCTGAATGCTCGATCATTTCTAACCAATAACACAGATAAGTTAGAAAGCGCCGCCGTTGAAAATAAGTAACAGAAGCTTTCTGGTAGTATATACAGGATTCAACTTGTAACGCACGAAACTCTGCCGCCAATTCCAGCTGAAAAATATAAATGATCGGGTTACAACTGCCTCGTCAATATTAAATAGCACTAGCTAAACTGAAAACTCTACAGCGAATCGTACAATCGCCGATTAAGTTTTATTTCAGTGCAGTTAAGACTGGTTTTGTTAAAATCCTCTCCAGTTACAGAGAAGATCCACCAAATAACGACTAAATTCGTGATGTATTTCCAACGTGAAGTCAGGACAGGGCCAGCAGGTTGAATAACATAAGTTCTCCATTGTAATTCCGTCACATTTGCGTTTAATTACTCTGGCGACTAGTTTCTAATTACAAAGCTTATTTTCAAGCCAGGTCTATTAGGCACTTCTGAACATATCAACATTATGAAATTTGTCTTAAATTGACTGTCACATAACCAAGCGCTTTCAGTGCAAGTTTAATAAGCCTGGCTTGAAAATGAACTCTGTAGTTCGAAACTAGTCGCCAGCATAATTAAATGCAACTATACTGGAACGGCAATAAAGAATTTACAGTAAATGATGTTTACATTGAAGATCACAGAGTCGCCGTGACGTAATGAAATATTCCTTACGATAAATTAAACTAAGTAAACCGCACTAACCCATAAAGTCGATACAAACCACTGACCAGCCCTAGCGTTGATTAACATTACTAAGATTCATGTGGACTTCATGTGAAAGCGTCAACACTGGCAGTGGCGGAACTATTCCGAAAATAGTCTCTGGATTACACAATTCTGGGACCAACGAAGTTATTTGCTCTTTCTTACCATTTCTAAGATCTAGATAATCAGAAGAAACGTCTACTTTGCTGCGCTAAGGAGTTCTTCACTGTCTAAATGCATGGTTTCTACTACTTCATGATTTCAAATGGGGAAGTATGTTTGAATAATTACTACGTAAAGTGATGTAAGGTTGATTTCACCATTATTAGCCTGTCATTGAGATTAAATACGTGCTAGACCTTACCGCTGCAGCCCATTTGCTACTTTCGGCAACTCCAGTTCTTCCACTCTGCTTAGCGCAACTACGAATTACTCTAAATTCACTGTTGTATAAATCACCACTTTATCCTCACCCTTTCTCACATTCTCGTAGAAAGTCTATATGGTTATTTCTTTTGTCATGTTTCACTTCTGCAGATTTGCTGTTTAAATCAGGGTCTGTAAATTCAAAGTAGGTTAAATATATTTATACCAAATTTTGAGCTTGATAGTGAACCAAGAAGCCCCCTTTGCTCCATCCAGATGCGGTGTTCTGAATCCGACAATTGACATTCCATTATTCTTCAGAATTCATACCTCAGAATAGCTAGTGAAGTTATTCTGATTTCTTTTGATTTATTTACTTAGCGGTCCCCCAACGTGACGACGCTTGGATCAAAATGTTACTACTTTTGTGAAACTTACAGGGGCAATACATACTACTTTCTGCAGTTTTTTTGTGTAGAGATTTTTAAATCTTCAAGTTTCATTTGATGCTTTTTAAACTATCTTACACTAGTAGATACGGTACGATCGACACTCTATCTTCGCATTCAAACAAATACTTTCCGGTACGCAACGCAAATTGCGACTAGAGGTATTTTTCACTTATGCGATTTACGTCTTTCTTTTCTTAATTCACACACACATTCATTGACTGTTTCAGTACATATTCAGTTAATTTTGTTAACATAAGCAATAATTGGTGGCAATAGTTCTGAATCAAGTCTGAAGAAACTGCGCTGCCATTGCGCTCTTTTGCAATAGGATGCCTAAAGTATTTGGGCAAAATGATTTTATTCTGAACTGTAGACCTCAAAAAGGATTACACAAATGTCTGCGTGAGCGTATGATTCTCTTGCAGATGAGTCACAGTCACCCTTTTCCTCTTTTGTAGGTGGTGAAACGGGCGACTTCGAAGACAAAAATTATCATTGTTTATCAACCGTAAAAGAGAAACATATGTTCTCGCGGAGTTTTATTTGGTTCTTTCTGAGTTCTGCTATGTAACTTGATATAACTCTTATATACTGAAGTGCCAAAGAAACTGTTATAGGTACGCGTATTCAAATGAAGAGGTACGTAAACAGGCAGAGTACGACGCTACGGTCAGTCTGGCGCAGTTGTTATATCGGTCACTGCTGCTAAAATGGCAAGTTATCCAGATTTAAGTGAGTCTGAACGTGGCGTTATAGTCGGTGCACGAGCGACGGGACACAGCATCTCCGAAGTAGCGATGAAGTCGGAATTTTCCCGTACGACCATTTCACGAGTGTACCTGAACATCATAAATCCGGTAAAACATCAAATCTCAGACATCACTGCGGTCGGAAAAAAATCCTGCAAGCATGGGACTGAAGAGAATCGTTCAACGTGACAGAAGTGCAGCCCTTCCACAAATTCCTGCATTTCAATGCTGGGCCGTCAACAAGTGTCAGCGTGCGAACCATTCAACGAAACATTATCGATATGGGCTTTCGGAGCAGAAGGCCCACTCGCGTACCCTTGATGATTGCACGACACACAGCTTTACGCCTCGCCAGGGGCCTTCAGCACCGACATTGGGCCGTTAATGACTGGAAACGTATTGCCTGCTAGGAAGAGTCTCTCTTCAGATTGTATCGAGCTGATGGAAGTGTAAGAGTATGGAGACAACCTCATGAATCGATGGTCGTTGTGTATGTTAGCAGGGGACTGTTCAAGCTGGTGGAGCCTCTGTAATGGTATGGGGCGTGTGCAGTTAGAGTGATAACGTCTGATACGTCCTGATACGACAGACAGTTGACACACATGTAAGCATCCTGTCTGATCACCTGCACCCATTCATGTCCATTGTGCTTTCCGACGGACTTGGGCAATTCCAGCAGGACAATGCGACACCCCACACGTCCAGAATTGGTACAGAGTGGCTCTACGAACACTCTTCTGAGTTTAAACACTTCCGCTCGCCACCAACTCCCCAGACATAAACGTTATTGAGCATATCTGGGATGCGTTGCTTGGTGCTGTTCAGAAGAGATCTCCATCCCCTCGTATTCTTACGGATTTGTGGACACCCCTGCGGGATTCATTGTATCCGTTCCCTCCAGCGCTACTTCAGGCATTGGTCGAGTCCTTGCCACGGAGTGTTGCGGCACTATTGAGTGCTCGTGGGGGCCCTATTAGGCAGGTGAACCAGTTGTATTAGCTCTTCAGTGTATATCACGAAACGTTTATCAAGAGCGTGCGCTGGCAGAAAACATTTTTAATTAATTTAGCTGATGAAATTTAAACTGCTGAACAGACTTTCGTGGAACATAGCTAAGAACCATCTTGATTAACGCAGCTTTCAACTAGAAAAACAGCATTAAAATCGTATCTTTCGTTTGGAAGCTTCGATGCCCCGGACAGATACACACGTTAAAATTACAACAACCCACTTTTTGCGTCGGAGGTTGAAAATACCAGGCCTCGTTCAATAGTATGTTCCACATTACCATACTACTGAGACCCCCAAAACGTGGCGTCTACACACTAGCACGTAAAACCCATGTGCAGTGGATCGGCCAAGTACAGACTCGGCCATAATGCGCCTTAAAAATTACAGAAAATTTTCTAATTGGTCGCTGATTTCTCAGTTAATTTTCTTAAGTTTTGTTTTACAAAAACTACTTCGTAACAAGTCTGTTCACGGCAGTCTGGCTAAATAGTAAACCACGCTGGGCCACCAACAGCGTCCACTGGTTGTATGCAGTCCACGAATCACGTTGTTACTACTCTCCGCAATCATAAATTATGTCTATCCGCAAAAGTGGCCGAAGCGTCACGTGTGTGTGTGTGTGTGTGTGTGTGTGTGTGTGTGTGTGTGTGTCGCAGCAGTGCGTGCAGCACGCAAGTGTAAAAGCGCTGTGCTCCACCTCCGTTGTTTTGGCACAGCGCACGCGCACACGCCATTCTCAACAGCACAGGCACTCCGGGGTCTGCGCGCTACCGACAGGAAAAACCAATTTACTTCTGCACTCCGCTGGCCATTGACGCGGGAAACTCTGTGTTGCAGCGGCTTCTCGTTTATTAGCCCTCCCCCCCCTCCCCCTCACCGCAATGAGTCACCTTATCTGAGAAAGAATTCGTTATTCTAAACATTGCACCGTGCTGGGGCATTATCCACATTACACATGAAAAGCCTCGTACAAATTCTTGCGTAGGCTATAGCAATACTGACGTTGAAAATTGAATTAAAAAAACATCCAATGCCCAATGGATGAATCATTATCTGTTTCCTTGCCGAGTCAAAACTCCAGAGCAGAACACAGCAAGTGTCACCACCCGATTTCCCACGAACTTCGCTCAGTGGCAGAAGAGTAAAAAAAAAAAAAAAAAAAAAAAAAAAAAAAAAAAAAAAAAATCTCCGGTTATCCGTAGATACTCGACCGTTCCTGAAAAAATTGACGGTCAACGTTTTCGAGTTATTTTCGAACTTTCGAGATAGTTAGCGTCCCAGCTTATTAATTTTGTGCCCCATATTCGACGTCCGATTATTGTTTTAATTTATTTTATTGTTTTCATTTATCTACACATGTCCATAGCAAAGTACTATACGGGTGTTTCTTATCAAATAAGGGAATACAAGGGCGTTATATTAATTGCAAAAGTATAACTTGATTCCATAATAAGTGTCACACTTTTATCATCTAATATACGTGTACATGGCATGGTGAGGTGTGACAATTTTTTTAAAATTCTCATATTCTGATATTTCATTCTCATATCAATTATTACAACTTAGGAATTGCATCTGCGAGGACGTTGATTCAAAGCCTCGTCCGACCATAATGATTTAGGTTTTCCGTGATTTCCCTAAATCGCTTAAGGCAAATGCTGCGATGATTCCTTCGAAAGGAAAAGGAGCTCGTTGTCGACAGGATCAAAACATTAATCTCCTCCTCCTCCTCCTCCTCAATACATTTACTTTTCAGGAAAACTTGCTGCGTTCTCTCTAATGCTACCGACCGCAGAAACATTCGAAACCGAACACCATGAGCATCGCCCGAGGAAAGGTTTGTCAGAGTGACATTTCTTCTTATGAATCTCATTCTCGAAAGAAACATAGATTACGCGCGTTCGCAATAATCTCACGGTAAATCATGCATAACGGATCACATTTTCGAAATCTGGCGCTTGCAATTGATTACGAATCAATATACACTACACCGAATACAGTTACAAATCATTTTCTCGTTCATTTATGCTTTTAATTCGTTTATCAAATATTCAGTCACTAGACTAATAAGGATAACATATCCTTATACATGGGAAACATCGGTATAGTAATCTTCTACAGATGTAGGTATATAAACGGAAAAACAAAAATAAAAGTAATGATTTGGTTTCGAACACGGGAGGCAAAAATAAGAAGCAACAACGCTAATCCTTGTGACACCATTTCGTCTGAATATGTAGTGCAGTGAAAGGTACATAAAACAACTGAAAAGATCTTTAAAACTTAGACCAACGTCTTTTTTTCCGAAACTATTACCTACGGATAAGCCGGGATACGTGGTGTTTTCGTTCATTTTGATCCCTCTTTCTCTGAGCGAAGTTCCTGGGAAATCGGATTATGGCGTGTTCTCCTCATCAATAGAGCCTCAAGCTTTCAACGGTCACACCAACATTGTCTTCAACGGAGGAACTTCATTGTTGTGTCTGCAGCTGTGGTGCGCTTTTATAGCCCATAGACGGCTTGTGATTGGTCGACGTAGTTCTTCATTATAGCATGCTGCCGTAGAATGAGTTAACGTCTGCGCTGGTGGCGCTATCGATAGTAGCGTAAACAATTCCGCGAATTATTCTGTTTTCCCTATATGCATAGAGCTCACTTTCACGCCACTAAAATAATATCCGCTGTCTCATTAGAAGTTTTTCTGGCGCACTGTAATATCTACTTCCTCTTTTATAACAGGATCCCAGTGCGTGGAAGCACGCATCAAGATTGTTTCATCAAAAACTTTTCTGTCGTTCTTTGTGAGGCTTTGCAACTGCTTTTTTCTCAAGTTTGATTTTTTAATGAGCCGTCGTGCACAGCGGTCGTAAATCGTGCAGATGGACTAACGGATGTAGTTGCTTCCGCATTCACAAGGAATCTTACGAATCCGAGAGAGCCTGAGACGGGAACTGCCCTTAACCGAGCGCAGTGTCTCCTTTATCTTCTTAGGTATCGTAAAATAGGTCTCACACATAGTCTTCCCAGAGACCACCCTATTTTGTTAGAAGTAGCAGCTCAGATATGAAGGGACATAATTTGAGGATCACCGCGTAGTTGTTAAATATTTTCACGTTATCGTTTCTTGGAGAGTGCCAACTTGGTACCTCGAACCACAAAAAAGTTCTTTCGGTACACGTAGTGCAGATGTTTGATCCCGGAATCCAAGCGGACCTTGTCAGAAACAAATACAGCTCTGTATATCAATGTTTCTGCTCTATTCTAGACTGGATGGTGAAAAATTTGCGCGGTGCGATGTAAATCAGCGTGCATCAGTTTGTGGAATACAGAGTGGCCGTGCAGCCCATCGACTTTTCGTCCTACTAGAAGATCCAAATTGGCAGTTTTCTTTCACTTTAGTCTTGATAGTGAACCAGATGTTTGAGTCAACAGCATGTGGCCAGGCGATTAAGTGTCGCCAACATACCTATGCAACGGACATGGGCGAAATAGAACCATTTAATACGCGTTCCTCAAAATGCTTCATAAAAAAGTTGTCCACTTATGATGTTTTATACAAAAAAATTTCGCACCGTGAATCTTTGCTATCACATTGTCAAATGCTCATGCGGATTCTGTATTTTTTTCCATTCTAACGAGAAGTGAGGTCATGCTAGTTACATAATTGGTGAAATACGAGGGCGTCACGTTGCTCTTTCCAGTTCGGAACGTACATTGATCACCTAAAAATGCTAGAAAATAGTGTCTCCCGCCAAGTACGAAGACCTGGTGAGAAATTTCTCCTGAAACTATGCAGCCCACGGAACGTAACTGTTGTACGTTCCGTTCTTTGTGAAAATTCTCGCCCGCACTCTGAAGGGGCAATGAAGATGCTCCAGCAACGTTCTCCATGGGAAGTGTTTGATCATCCACAGTACAGCCTTTGACAGGAAACTTAGCTGGTCTCCACATGTGTCATATTTGGCTGCCCGTTGTACCCGTTCTTTAAATGTCCTCCGTGTTCTCAGTGGTATGTCGTGGGGAGCGGATCGAACCGTCCTGCTTCGTCTATATCGGTCGATCGTCCGCTCCAAGCTGGATTATGGGAGCTTCATATACTCCTCTGCACGGCCATCCATCTTACGCCGCCTCAACTCCATACAACATCGGGGTTTACGACTTGCGATCGGAGCGTTTTATACTAGTCCCGTAGAGAGTCTTCATGCTGACGCTGGCGAATTGCCACTCACCTACCGGCTCGATATACTGCTTTGTCGGTATGCCTGTCGGCTACTGTCAATGCCCGACCACCCTTTTTTGACGACTCTCTCGACCGTCAATACGGGTTGTATGTCTCTGCCCTGCTACACCCTGGAGTTCGCTTTCGTCGCCTCCTTCAACACCTTAATTTTTCACTCCCTGCAACCTTTCGAGTGGGTGAGAGCCACACGCCACCTTGGCTCCAGGCTCAGGTCCGCGTTCACCTTGACCTCAGCTCGCTCCCAAAAGAGGTTACCCCCGGTTCGGTCTACCACTCCAGTTTTGTTGAACTTCGTTCAAAGTTCATCAATATGACCTTCATTTATACAGATGGCTCAAAGACCAATGACGGGGTCGGGTGTTCTTTTATTGTCGGGGCACAAAGTTTCAAATACCGGCTCCATGGCCATTGTTCGGTCTTCACAGCTGAGCTCTTTGCCCTCTACCAGGCTGTTCTTTACATCTGCCGCCACCGACATTCTGCTTATGTCATCTGCTCCGATTCCCTGAGCGCCATCCAGAGCCTCAGTGATCCGTATCCGGTTCACCCTTTCGTGCACCGGATCCAACGCTCTCTTCAGCAGCTGGTGGACGTCGGTTCTCCGGTTAGCTTTATGTGGGTCCCTGGCCATGTCGGTATCCCTGGGAACGAAGCTGCAGATGCCGCGGCCAAGGCTGCGGTCCTCCAGCCTCGGACAGCTTCTTGTGGTGTCCCTTCATCAGATTGTAGCAGGGTCATTTGTCGGCGCATTTTATCGCTGTGGCATGCCGATTGGGCTGCACTTACAGACAACAAGCTTCGGGCCTTGAAACCTCTTCCCGCGGCTTGGACGTCCTCCTCCCGCCCTTCTCGGCGGGAGGAGGTAGTTTTGGCCCGGTTACGCATTGGACACTGCCGGTTCAGCCATCGCCATCTGCTGACGGCTGCGCCTGCGCCGTTTTGCCCATGTGGGCAATTGCTGACGGTCCGCCACATTTTAATGTCGTGTCCGGATTCTACTACACTGCGTCTTGATCTTGGCCTGTCATGTACTCTCGATGCCATTTTAGCGGATGACCCACGAGCAGCTGCTCGTGTTCTTCGTTTTATCAATTTGACAAACCTCTCTAAGGACATTTGATGATGCTGTTTTTTAATCCTATGCCTGTCAGTCTCTTTTATCGTGTTTTCCCTTTTAGTTGTTGTTTTAAACTTGTGCCTTGCGGTGCATTCTTAACGTAGTCAGGGCGCTAATGACCATTGAAGTTGTGCGCCCTAAAACCACAAAAAAAAAAACCAGTACAGCCCCTAGTTGGCTCCGTCTGCTCACACGAAACGCTATGAAGACAACATTCTGGCACGGACAACGAGCTGTAGACCAAAACAGGGAACTGGCTGAATGCACTGGTGACTGCCTTCTGTGACGGTGTTGGAAAGATGGTACAACGCTGCATGTGTGTACATCGCAACAACTACTATGTAGATAAGCAGCTGGAAATTGTAACTAACGGTTGCAAATAAAACATTTTTGATTCTCAATGGTTTCCATTTCGCGGCCGATCGGAACTTACTTTTCGAATACCCCTTGTATTTAAATATGTCTCACATCCACGTCTGACGAAATGGCTCTGAGCACTATGGGACTTAACTTCTGAGGTCATCAGTCCCCTAGAACGTAGAACTACTTAAACCTAACTAACCTAAGGACATCACACACATGCATGCCCGAGGCAGGATTCGAACCTGCGACCGTAGCGGTCGCGCGGTTCCAGACTGTAGCGCCTAGAACCGCTCGGCCACTCAGGCCGGTGTCTGATGAAAAAATATTAGGCACTCCTATGTAATGCAGAATTGACCGCTGGAAGTCCCTAGAAGGGTACCGGTCAGTGTAAAAGGAGGTGGATGATATTATTTTATCTGTAGAGAAGAGTAACAGCTGAGTCGTTCTGCCAGTAGAGCGTAGTGACTTCGAATGTGTGCTTACACCTGAATAACAGATCCGTCACCAATATTTCGACCCTTCTAAAGCTGTCCAAGTCGACTGTCAGTGAAGTGATTATGAAGTGGAATCGCGAAATAACACCCACAGCTAAACAAGACCAGGGGTTGAAAAAAACTGAGGTGCAGTGGTCGAGTAGTTCCTCGTAAGCCGCATGTGTCTGTAGTCGGTGTCAGTGGTACGCACCGCTTGAGGTGGTATAAACAGTGACGCCCCTGGACAGTGGATGACCACAAACGAGTAATTTGGAGTCATGAATCGCGCTATACACTGTGTCAATCCATTGGGAAGGGTGCGGGTTTAGCGAATGTGTGACAACGTTAGCTGCCATTATGTGTATTGCCAACAGTGACGTACGGAGGAAGTGTTGCACTAAAGGAAACGATAAATGCGGAAGGCTATGATATTTTACAGAATCGTTTACTGCGTATAGCAGAGGAATATTTCGGAGACAACGACTAGTTGTACCAACGTAGCAATCCACGCTGTAATGGAGTGTCTGAAAAGAAACTGAAACCTGATGACTCGATATGAACCCAGCGCAACACCTCTGAGACGAATTAGAACGTAGACTTCGCTCCCGGCGCCAGCGTCCAACAGTAACATACTCTCTCTGGTTTCCCTGTCTAACATTAAAATCAGTTCTTTTCGTGCCCCACCTGCTCTGCAAAATCCATCCACCTCTCTAGTACCATAAAACTTGTTTCTCAATAAGGGGCAAACCCTAGTAGGGACATCACGGGAATAATGACAACATAGTGTTGTGCTGAATGATGGCCGAGAAGTTGTGTAGGACACGATAGGTGGAGGAATTCGTTGAAGCCGGCGGTATACGAATAGGACTGATCTTAATGTTAGACGGAGAGAGATTAGTTGGAAGTTTTAACATGTAACGGTTGTTGACTTTTAGCATATGAAGACTGTTGTATGTTTAACATGAGGGTGAGAACTTACTAATTGAAATGCATCGTTTCACATGTAATTGATCACTAATTGTATATGATTGAGCCAAAGTTTAATATTTCACTAATTATGTGGATTCGTTTTCTTTTCTGTTGTCGTCCTACATGCAGGGGTAAGGCGTCTGCCTCTTCAGTCTTCACAGGGTTTATGTTCATCGTTTGCTTTGGCGACTTGTCCCCCCTCTTTCCTTTCGGCTTATAGTTGAGGATTTTCTTGGCTTGTCTGTGTCTATTCGCATGTTACTTCCATCCATCTCTGTATTCAGTTATTTGCTCAATAATACCAAGTATATTCATCGCATTTGAAACACTTTCACATTTTATTAAATTCTCTTCACTCTGCTCAAGAATCTTGTCTCTGTTTCTTGTATTTTCTATCATCTTTCTTAACTGAACTCTCGCTTCTTTACAACAGCAATGATACCGCCACGGATATGTAAGAGATTGTTTCGCGTTTTTGTTAACTGTTCGGTTTATTGTCTCATGTATTGGTCGCAATTTGTGCAGATTTTCATCTACATCACAGTAATCGTGACTCGTGTGACAGCCCAGAAGTTTAAAACGTGACACTTGTTCAGTTATTTCGTTGTAAATTTCTGTTTTCAACCGTACTGGATCTCTTGCTGGAAGTAAATTTCGTATGATTTAGTGAAATTTTAAAACTGTATTCTGCGCGTAACTGGTTTCGACGATGAACTGGTAACTCAAGGGCATACACATTTTCTTATATTATTACTTTATCATCTGCAAATAGTAATGCGCTTCGATTATTCTATGTATTTAGTTTCATTTTGGATAATTTCGTGATTTCCAAAGCGCTGAATCAACGCCAGACTAGCACCCTGCTCTCTCTTTCCCCTCGCGTGTGTGTGTGTGTGTGTGTGTGTGTGTGTGTGTGTGTGTGTGTGTGGAATGCAGATTGCATGCAGAGAGCTACCAGATCGGTGACCAAATTGCCTCTGCCCCCCCTCCCCCCGCCCCCACCCTCCGTCAACTCCCCACTCAGCACAAACCGAGCAGCAGACACACCTGCTGTGCGCAGCATCACATCCCCGGTACCTTGATCACGACAACCGCCTCAGAGGTGGCAGACAGCGAGACTGACGGCAGACCAGCGAGTCTTCCGGGTAGTGAAGGACAGAGGTAGGATGCAATAGCAGCGTTGGCAGCCGCCGGGGCGCTTTCTCGTGGCTCTACTGCATACTGATGGCTGTCACCTGGCACAGGGCTGCTTTAGTTCTCTATCCTCGCGCTCATGTCAAATGTCTCACAGTGCTAGTTCACCTGGCACATCATCATTGATACGTGGTGCTTACTGGAATTAACGAAAACGTGAGGGAGAGGACACACCAATATTACTTTCTTTTCACAAAACCTGTTTATTTAACAATATGTAAACTGTGTTTTACACATAATCGAAGCATTTAACCATAAATTTTTTTTAACAAAGTGAACAAATTTGGTAAATTCTTTTGACCTTAAACCTTAAGCTGAATAAGCTTTTATTCTTTGCGAACGAAATCGGAAGTGCTATACTGCAAAACAGCAAACAATAAGACAATGATTACAAGACGGCCGGACCTGCAGCCCGCCCGTTATTGGGTGAAGCAGCGGTGTTTACTACCACGCTGGACAGTCTGTCTTATTAAATGCCCTTCCTCAACACATGAAAACTATATAAGCACCATTGATGACAAAAGTGATTCAATTACTCAAAACAGATTACTTTTAATTTGAAAGCTGTATGTCTGAAGGTTCGGGGTTAAGATGCGCTCCTGTGCTTGAAGATTAAACGGACTAACAAACAATATGGCAATGATAAGGCTTACTTCAAATTTCAATCGGCAACCAAGGTGTGACTCGCTCCCAACCAGTCCGTTCTGACAATTTTATTTTGACTAAAGCCCTGGTGACAGTTGGCAGTTAATATTTTCAAGGTTAAATTGATTACACAGCTCTACAAAATAATTTTTTTTTTTCGTTGCCAGGGAAGTTTGAACGAAAATGGGATATTGTTATGATACTCATTCCGAGTATATTTGTACTTTTTCCAAATTGGCTCTGGTTTTTGAGATATAGGTTATTTGTGGAAATGAGAGTTTCATGTGGATAATATCGACTGCAGGGTCCATATATGGTGTAATGTATTTGCTACCTGTTTTTTAATTAGTGATATTGTACTATCTTTATTAAACAATTGTGCTCAGGGAGTGCATCTGTGTGGTTGAGGATTACATCATGCAAACATCACACTGTCAGCATGTGTTCAGTCCTGTTGTGCGGTGCGTGTGTTGAAGATATTGAGGGTTATGCAGATTTGAATTCGGCGGTACTCGACATTCATTTGTTAGCCGAGGTAATCCCCGCAACAGCCGATAGGTAGCGTTCAGTGTAAACAAGAAAAATGGCGATGGTCGAAAGTCACACACATGTGCAGTGCAGCTTCAAGGAGATAGAACCTTTTCTTCGTGACGTAGCAAATAAGAGGTGAGTATTCATTTCACACAAAACAATTAATGATGTTTGTTGGATGTGATTGACATGCAAATACAAGAAAGTTCTGCATAATATGTAGTATTTGTGCAATTTTGTTTTAGGAAAACATGAGTTCTTCACGCCGTCTTTGCGTGAACCATCCAGATGAGTTCTGCTACATTTGTGGTGAATACGTTCTTCAAAAGAACAGGAAGAATATCACTCCTTTTGTGAAGGAAGCGTATCTGGCATATTTCGGAATTAAACTTGGAGATCAAGACAAGGCGTGGACACCCCATAAAGTTTGTAAATGCTGTGTGGAGTGCTTACGGCAGTGGACTAAACGAAAAAGGAAAAGCTTAAACTTCGAAGTGCCTATGGTATGGCGAGAGCAGAAGAACCATACAGGTGATTGCTATTTTTGCATTGTTAATGTGAAAGGTTTTAATAGGTTCAAAAAACGAAAGTAGGAATATCCCAATTTGGAGTCAGCAAGAAGACCGGTGGTGCACAGCAACGATGTTCCTGTACCAACCTTCACAACATTACCCACGCTAACATCATCAGATGACGATGTGCACGGCGAGGAATGTACAAGTAGTTGTTCGGAATACGAAGGACGTGAGACACAACCCCAGCAGTTCGACCAGAAGGAGCTCAGTGACTTGATACGAGAACTCAATCTTTCAAAGCAAGCATCAGAACTCTTAGCATCCAGGCTTAAGGAAAAGAACTGTCTTCATCCAAGTGTTAAAATAACAGCTTACCGGACGAGAGAAGAAAACCTTCTTCCATACATCAACCAAGAAGAGGTTATAGTGTATTGCAGCAATATACCTGGACTTTTACTTGAATTGGGGCTGCCGGAATATAGACCAGAGGACTGGCGTCTCTTCATAGACAGTTCCACTAGAAGTTTAAAATGTGTTCTCCTACACAATGGCAATCGTTACGCATCTATTCCAATTGCCCACTTAACAAAACTTTGTGAAGCATATGCTAACATCAAGATGGTTCTGCAGAAACTTCAGTATATGCAGCACCAGTGGTTGATTTGTGTTGATTTGAAAATGGTGAACTTCTTGCTTGGACAACAATGTGGATACACAAAGCACCCATGTTTTATCTGCATGTGGGATAGTAGGGCAAAGCACGAACATTGGAAGCAGAAAACATGGCCTCCAAGGGAACATATGGCTGTTGGTGAAGCAAACATCATTAATGAACCTCTGGTTAGTAGGGACAAGATTGTTCTTCCACCATTACATATTAAGTTAGGACTAATGAAGCAATTCACCAAAGCTTTAGACAGAAATGGTAATTGCTTCACATACATCTGCAATACGTTCCCTGGACTCAGTAGTGAAAAACTTAAGGCAGGAATATTTGATGGTCCTCAAATTCGCAGGCTCATCAACGATACCAATTTTACAAGTGTCATGACTGTCACTGAAGCATCGGCCTGGAACAGTTTTGTCGCTGTTGTAAAATGTTTTTTGGGCAATCATAAAGCTCCCAATTACGAGGAACTGGTCAAAAACATGCTCACTAACTTTCAGAACTTAGGAGCTAACATGAGCATAAAATTGCACTTCCTTCACAGCCACTTGGATCGATTTCCTCGTAATCTAGGTGATTTCAGTGAGGAACAAGGAGAGCGGTTCCATCAAGATATGAAAGGAATAGAGGAAAGATATAAAGGAAGATGGGACAGGCATATGATGGCAGATTATTGCTGGAATCTGCAACGTGACTGTTCTGAAGAGACCTGTAAAAGGAAAGCGTGCAGGAAGCGGTTCGTCATGGACGGAAAATGATATACTTATAGAGAAACTTTTCAATTATGTTTTATACGTGGACAAATGCCTATCAGGTTTTCATAGAAGCTATTTATAAAGATTATTTTCTTTTTTCATTGTAGTTTGTAGCGCTCGAGTTCAGTATTAGCAATTTTTTCTAATTTTTTGAATAAATCATGCATTATCTCAAAAACTAGAGCCAAGCTGCATAAATGCTTGCTGTATTCGTCCTCAGCACCACTAACCCATCCTAAAGCCACTCAAATATCCTTGGCAAGAAAATGAGTGTTGACCAGTGTTATCAGCCATTAAGACCGCTCTGAAGGAACGTCTTAAAACATCACTTGTGAACACTTACCCTGTATTACAAGAGAACTCACTCGACGGAACTAAAAGATCCAGCTAAAATACACCAATAATGACCCGATCTTTCAAACACGAAAACGAACAGCTTAGTACAAGTTCTTCTGATTATAATTAATGACTAAGAAATGCAATTACAGTCAAAGAATTCAATCAGTTAAGAGATAAATCTAACCATAAGGTCCCTCTTTTGTTCAATGGCAACCTGTGCCTTAGTAAAATTGTAACGGCTGTATTTACGACCAAGAGCTGATTAATTAGAACAAACCAGAAAGGAAAGGCAATATAATAGCCGGACAAATTTTCAAACGACAACTAGTGTCTTAGTACTATACTACTGCCTATATTTACCCGTGGTCTAGGGGTAGCGTCATTGATTCATAATCAAAACGTCTTCGGTCCCGGGTTCGATCCCCACCACTGCCTAAATTTTGAAAAATAATCAGCATTGGCGGCTGAAGACTTCCGGCATAAGAAGCCAGCCTCATTCTGCCAACGGCCTTGTCAAAGAGGGCGGAGGAGCGGATAGAGGTTCAGGGCACTCTCTTGTCCTAGGGGTGGGAAATTGCCCCTAAAGGCGGAAGAATCAGCAATGATCAACGACATGAGGATGCAGAAGGCAATGGAAACCACTGCATTAAAGACACGTAACGTGTATCCACAGGACATCTGGCCTGTAATTGAAGAAGTGTCATGACGATCTCTCCATTGGCAAAAGATTCCGGAATAGTCCCCCATTCGGTTCTCCGGGAGGGGACTGCCAAGGGGGAGGCTACTATGAGAAAAAGATTGAATAATCAACGAAAGGATAACGTTCTACGAGTCGGGGCGTGGAATGTCAGAAGCTTGAACGTGGTAGGGAAACTAGAAAATCTGAAAAGGGAAATGCAAAGGCTCAATCTAGATATAGTAGGGGTGAAGTGAAGTGAAGTGAAGTGAAGTGGAAGGAAGACAAGGATTTCTGGTCAGATGAGTATCGGGTAATATCAACAGCAGCAGAAAATGGTATAACAGGTGTAGGATTCGTTATGAATAGGAAGGTAGGGCAGAGGGTGTGTTACTGTGATCAGTTCAGTGACTGGGTTGTTCTAATCAGAATCAACAGCAGACCAACACCGACAACGATAGTTCAGGTATACATGCCGACGTCGCAAGCTGAAGATGAACAGATAGAGAAAGTGTATGAGGATATTGAAAGGGTAATGCAGTATGTAAAGGGGGACGAAAATCTAATAGTCATGGGCGACTGGAATGCAGTTGTAGGGGAAGGAGTAGAAGAAAAGGCTACAGGAGAATATGGGCTTGGGACAAGTAATGAAAGAGGAGAAAGACTAATTGAGTTCTGTAACAAGTTTCAGCTAGTAATAGCGAATACCCTGTTCAAGAATCACAAGAGGAGGAGGTATACTTGGAAAAGGCCGGGAGATACGGGAAGATTTCAATTAGATTACATCATGGTCAGACAGATTCCGAAATCAGATACTGGATTGTAAGGCGTACCCAGGAGCAGATATAGACTCAGATCACAATATAGTAGTGATGAAGAGTAGGCTGAATTTCAAGACATTAGTCAGGAAGAATCAATACGCAAAGAAGTGGAATACGGAAGTACTAAGGAATGACGAGATACGTTTGAAGTTCTCTAACGCTATAGATACAGCAATAAGGAATAGCGCAGTAGGCAGTACAGTTGAAGAGGAATGGGCATCTCTAAAAAGGGCCATCACAGAAATTTGGAAGGAAAACATAGGTATAAAGAAGGTATCTGCGAAGGAACCGTGGGTAACAGAAGAAATACTTCAGTTGATTGATGAAAGGAGAAAGTACAAAAATGTTCCGGGAAAATCAGGAATACAGAAATACAAGTCGCTGAGGAATGAAATAAATAGGAAGTGCAGGGAAGCTAAGACGAAATGGCTGCAGGAAAAATGTGAAGACATCGAAAAAGATGTGATTGTCGGAAGGACAGACTCAGCCTACAGGAAGTCAAAACAACCTTTGGTGACATTAAAAGCAACGGTGGTAACATTAAGAGTGCAACGGGAATTCCACTGTTAAATGCAGAGGAGAGAGCAGATAGGTGGAAAGAATGCATTGAAAGCCTCAATGAGGGAGAAGATTTGTCTGATGTGATAGAAGAAGAAACAGGAGTCGATTTAGAAGAGATAGGGGATCCAGTATTAGAATCGGAATTTAAAAGAGCTTTGGAGGACTTACGGTCAAATAAGGCAGAAGGGATAAAAAACATTCCATCAGAATTTCTAAAATCATTGGGGGAAGTGGCAACAAAACGACTATTCACGTTGGTGTGTAGAATATGAGTCTGGCAATATACCATCTGACTTTCGGAAAAGCATCATCCACACAATTCCGAAGACGGCAAGAGCTGACAAGTGCGAGAAATATCGCACAATCAGCTTAACAGCTCATGCATCGAAGCTGCTTACAAGAATAATATACAGAAGAATGGAAAAGAAAATTGAGAATGCGCTAGGTGCCGATCAGTTTGGCTTTAGGAAAAGTAAAGGGACGAGAGAGGCAATTCTGACGTTACGGCTAATAATGGAAGCAAGGCTAAAGAAAAACCAAGACACTTTCGTAGGATTTGTCGACCTGGAAAAAGCGTTCGACAATATAAAATGGTGCAAGCTGTTCGAGATTCTGAAAAAAGTAGGGGTAAGCTATAGGGAGAGACGGGTCATATACAATATGTACAACAACCAAGAGGGAATAATAAGAGTGGACGATGAAGAACGAAGTGCTCGTATTAAGGAGGGTGTAAGACAAGGGTGTAGCCTTTCGCCCCTACTCTTCAATCTGTACATCGAGGAAGCAATGATGGAAATAAAAGAAAGGTTCAGGAGTGGAATTAAAATACAAGATGAAAGGATATCAATGATACGATTCGCTGATGACATTGCTATCCTGAGTGAAAGTGAAGAAGAATTAAATGATCTGCTGAACAGAATGGACAGTCTAATGAGTACACAGTGTTGTTTGAGAGTAAATCGGAGAAAGACGAAGGTAATGAGAAGTAGTAGAAATGAGAACAGCGAGAAACTTAACATCAGGATTGATGGTCACGAAGTCAATGAAGTTAAGGAATTCTGCTACCTAGGCAGTAAAATAACCAATGACGGACGGACCAAGGAGGACATCAAAATGGCAAAAAAGGCATTTCTGGCCAAGAGACGTCTACTAATATCAAATACCGACCTTAATTTGAGGAAGAAATTTCTGAGGATGTGCGTCTGGAGTACAGAATTGTATGGTAGTGAAACATGGACCGTGGGAAAACCGGAACAGAAGAGAATCGAAGCATTTGAGATGTGTTGCTGTAGACGAATGTTGAAAATTAGGTGGACTGATAAGGTAAGGAATGAGGAGGTTCTACGCAGAATCGGAGAGGAAAGGAATATGTGGAAAACACTGATAAGGAGAAGGGACAGGATGATAGGACATCTGCTAAGACATGAGGGAATGACTTCCATGGTACTAGAGGGAGCTGTAGAGGGCAAAAACTGTAGAGGAAGACAGAGATTGGAATACGTCAAGCAAATAATTGAGGACGTAGGTTGCAAGTGGTACTCTGAGATGAAGAGGTTAGCACAGGAAAGGAGTTCGTTCGTGGCGGGCCGCATCAAACCAGTCAGTAGACGACAAAAAAAAAAAAAAATTACGACCAAAGAGGCGACCGAGTAAAACTCGGGTACAAACCAGAAAAAAATGAGGGCAGGTAGACAATGACACACATCACCATGAGGATTACAGTATGTTACTCCCCTTTATTAGCAAGCAGTCCTATGGACCCACGGTGCGTCGCAGCGGCTACTGCGTGGTACCGGTGAAGTCTGGTAGAAGAGGGCAGCCAGGCCACGAGCGGTCGTCAGACATAAAACCAGCCAACTGGATGTCGGCCTGCTGCTTGCAGTCGACGCTGACCCCGGTGAAGTACTCCGGTATCTTCGCTCTGCGCAGGCCCTCTTTGCGCAGCTCGTGGCTTCGACCGCTCGGACTTATTGTCACATGTTACTGATGTATAGATAGGTTCTCCGGGAACCTGACAACCTGTTCTGCAGATGTTCAGTCAGCTGCTTACCACAGCTGTCAACAGAGCGAACGACGCAATTTTAGGTCTGTAGACTTCACAGTTCGTTTTAGTCCAGTGTGGACGGAAATTATCACTGGGCTGAAATGATCGTTTGGCAGCGAAACCTGATAATGTGCTAATGTGTTATTGAGGAACCGATTTACGCTAGAAAAAAATTAGTTCCAATTTTAGCCACCAGTTGCAAATATGGCGCTGAACAGCGTCTCGTAAATGTCTCCGGCGTTCATATTGAAACAACTGTAACAAGCGATTAATAAAAAAAATCAACATTATACCTTTTCTCAATTGTTCGATCTTTTCTGCCCACCTTCCGTTCCTAATCCATGACATATGGACACATTTTTCTATACACCTGGTGGGGAAAGCTGGAATTTTTTCCCAGGGTAAATCGGTTCCGCATTAGCGCATTGGAATATCTACCAAGTTTTGCCGCCACGCGATAATTACATCCCACACTGGGTCTATGTGAGTAGCTGCTCTTTAACTATAATCATCTGGCATTTGGGCATCTTTTCATTGCAGGTGGTTTCAAAATTACAGGTATTGCCCATACAGCAACGTCTGTGAGAAAAACGAGTTCTTCAGATTTATTGATCAGTGTTACGTGAGATCTATTACAACGGATTGTTTTATCGGTTATCATTTTGCAGTTTCAGCAATCTTTGATTTTTTTCCTACAACAATGGGAAGATCGTATCTGTAGTATGAAGGGGAGCCTAACATCAGTTGCTGTATAAATTTCTGGTGATTATTTTGGTGACCTCATCATACCTTTTGAAATATACTGAGAGTGGCGGGATAATGTGTGATATGGTCTCCTTTTGATACCCGCACTGTTATCATAGACAGGGGAACTGAGTTTGGTAATCCCAACGACAACACTACACACATATGGCACCACGTCGTCTTTTCAGACAGATTCCCAGTTTTGAGTGTAGTATCATGAAGGACATATCCATGTGTGGAGGCTCCGAAAGTTGCCACAAGGTATTCACTCATCATCGTCATAGGGGACCAGCACTTCGCATGATATGTAGTGCCGGATGGGTACACAACACGATCAGCTGTGGTTTGCATGGATGGTGATTTGGACAGCAGCTGTCGAAAGGGTGGTGACTGGGCCCAATCTTCGAAGTGACGTTATCTTTCAACAAGATAAATCAAGATAAATCAAGACTTCCATGTTGCATGTTCTGTTCTCACCTCGACACGTAGGGAGTTCGATTGTTGCCTTAGCCAGCCCGTTCTCACCCGTTGAAAATACCTGGTCAAGAGTTGCGAAGAGACTGGCGTTGCCACCATTCCCCATCCTCTTCGGTTGTTTGACGTTCAGCAGAAGCAGCATGGAATGACGTATCCGTGTCAGTCAACCAAGCTCATTTCGAACCGATGTCCACACGAGCTAGAGCCATTTTTGCGGCCTGAAGTGACAAATCTGTGTAATACATTTCACACTCTGTATACCTCCAAACCGGCTGCAAATGAAATCACACATTCTTCCTCCTATACCGTATGCGCATGACGACTTAAATTACATTATTTGCTTTCGTCCAAGGTGTAGAAATTTTAATGGTCATCGCTGAACTTTGCTTCATTGTGCTGTGTATGACCAGTCTGTTGTGGAACCCGTTTACCTTCGACGGTGTTGGCGGTGTATACATTGCTTACCAAAAGTGAAGCACGTAGGAGAGGAAGAGCGGGTATGTGCCGTTATTGCTCTGATTACAAAATCTATTCATACTTAGAAAGAACTTGGCAGCATAAGCCCACTTATGATTATGAAATTGCATCCCTTCTGGCCTGCTTGCAAGCACTGGTTCGGTTGGGAAAGGACAGCGCTGTCAGACTTGGTGCCGCACATATTCTATCGTGGACAGACGTGGGAATCTTGCTAGCGACTGCAGTACTTCAGCTTCACGGACTCACTTCATAGACACACGTACTGGTGTGTGGACGAGCATGGTCCTGTTGAAAAGCGGTACCACAACACCGCAAATAAGATGTAACAAATGGAGATGCAGAATTTCCAGAGCAAACTGTTGAGCTAACAGAGGTCATTCAGTTCCTACGAGCCGTGACCTGAAGTCATACCTGATGGCCTCCCACACTATGACGCCGGCAGTATCGCCATCGGGCCTCTCAAATTTTGAAATAGAACGTCTCCACAGTTCACCGCGATAGCCCCAGTGCCGAGTATAATACATCATTCATCAGCTATGCATGCTTCCCAGCCACTGCATCATTCCAAACACTGCCTTTGTGATTCTAATGGAAGAACGGCACCCTAAGCATAAGATGGTAATTACCTAGTCTGGCCGCTGCTAGTCCTCCGACCAATGGCGCAGAATGCGACAGAATGTTGCAGGGACTTCTCGGATGGCGGGCGCGGATGTGAATGGCTTACGGTGTACTTTGTGCGTAACACTTGATCCTGTGGTGCTCAGATGTGGTCGACCAGAACCTTGAAGATAAACATCCCTTCCCTCATGGTCCCATGTAGTCCCACATCGCGCCACTGTCACATCCGACTGCCCCAGAAATCTGGATACGGCACGATTCGACCAGTCGGCTTCATGGAGACCCACAATGAGGCCCTTTTTCAGACTTGGTCAGGCGCTGGTAACGCTCCCACACGAGTACGCGAAATCACCCTGTCCTTCAGTGATCACTCTACATCTGGCGCTATTCATGCCCTCTTACAGAGGGTTCTTTTTTAATCCTGAGACAATGAAATATCACAAACTGTTCATAGGATTAAAAAAAGGGATAAATGTGTTCAATTCTGTCAGGCGATACCTATGTTGACCCCTCCAAAATGGTTCAAATGGCTCTGGGCACTATGGGACTTAACTTCTGTTGTCATCAGTCCCCTAGAACTTAGAACTACTTAAACCTAACTAACCTAAGGACATCACACACATCCATGCCCGAAGCAGGATTCGAACCTGCGACCGTAGCGGTCACGCGGTTCCAGACTGAAGCGCCTTTAACCGCACGGCCACAACGACCGGCTGTTGACCCCTCCCCTCCCCCTCCCGCCAATGGGTGTGTGGCGGGGAGTCAGCTGCGAAATCATAATGGAGCATTCAATTATTGTAAGGTCGGATTTTACCGGGAAAATACATAACTTCTGCATGTAACAGTCATCGTTGGGCAACAGATGGCATTGAGGTCGACAAAAAACCCAGTTGGTTTCCAAAACGTTACTATCTCAAGAAAGAAGCATTGGACCAAAAACATAAAAACAGACAGGTGTGGCAAACGACTCATTGTTTTGCAGTTTCCTCCGTGTAGTTGTTTCGAAACATTCGTTCAGTCGTAATTTGATTTTATATAATTGTGTGCACGTGGTCCCGCATTTCTTAAATACGTTCCTTCATAAGGTACTACGTTGTTAGTCAGAATGCATGCCATTGCAATAGAAGAGAAAATTAAATGGGTTGCATTTATGGAGAAAATAGCAGGCATGTCGATAATGCTGTAACTCTTTATGCTCAGCATTTTGCAAACAGGAAGCGACAACGCGCTACTTTTTGTCAGCTTAGTCAACAGTTCTTCATCAAGGAAACTGTACAACCACTCAAAATGAATCTCCAAAGAATAGTAGCTGGAGAGAATTATGAAATTGGGATTTTAGCTACAAAGAAACAGAGCCCCCACATAATCACTTGGGAATTAAGTCTTGAGTCGGGAACTAGTCGAGTACTGTTCGCCGAATTTTGAAATGTAGAAAATATCATCCATTTCATATTTCCTGTTTCCTGTCAGCAGTTACTCCACAGCAATGATTTGCAGAACAGAGTGACATTTTTCCAGAGGTCGCTTCAGCAAATACACACACACACACACACACACACACACACACACACACACACACACAACCAGTTTATTTGCTCAAGTACTGCTTTCTGACGAGTCGATCTTTACGAGCCACTGTACGATTGACACAAAATGCGTTATTGGAACGTGCCACACCGAAATATGTTACCCCAAGCTGAAGAACAGTGTATGTGAAATGTGGATGTTACGTGTGGAATAATTCGCGACAAACTCATCGGTCCTTTCTTTATCGATGGCACCTTATATGTCGATAAACATTGAACATTCTTGAAGGGTGATATTCCAGTATTGCTTGCAGACCTTAACTTGGACTTGCGACAAACTATGTGATTTCAACATGGCTGTTGTCCACATTATTCTGTAGCAGCACGTAAAGTATTATATCGCGTTTGCAATCTTCGGTGGTACGGAAGACGCACTCCAGAGTCTTGGCATGCAAGATCGCCAGATCTTATTTCGCCTGACTTGCTCGAGGAGTGCGAGTTACAATAAAGTGCCAACAACGGACGATAATATAATTCAGCGTTTCATCAACGCATGTCAACCGATTACATCGGAAAAAAAAACCTGCTCAACTGTGTCGAATCATTCCACGTGCTGATAAATTGCTGCATCGAAGTGGGCGGCGACATTTTTGAGCACTTACTGGGAAACAGTTCTTACAAACAAGCACCCTGTTGATGAGAGGCAAGAGGACACACTTGAAAGAAGCTGTTTTCACAGTTACTGAGCTTATCTGGTTTCCTTTTCTTGTTCTAACGCACTTTTATCGAGATAATACCGTTTTGGAACTCAGTTGTGTTAACTGTCGATTACAGCGCTATCTGTCGTGCAACGATGGAAGCGTTACATGCAAAAGTCATGTATTTTTTCCCGTAAAATCCGAATCTACAATACAAGGGGGACCTTACTATTTTTTTATTTTTTTAGTGGTCAATCCAAGGATTGATTTGCAACAGCTACAATGGCAGATTGTCTCCATTCTGTGCGTCTTTCAGCTTCTCTCTTCATTTCTTTATAGGTGTTAACATCCCACATCTTTCACATCCCACATCTTTCACGATTTGATCCATGTACCTCAGCCGTGGTCTTCCTATGGTCTTCTTCCTTCGACATATCCCTCTATGATTGTGTTCAGGAGTCCTTTATGTCTTAATAGATGGCCTGTAAATTGCACTCTTCTTTTAACAATGAAACTCCAGAAGCTTCTCTTCTCACCTGCTGTTTCCAGAACCACTTCGTTTGTGACCTTGTCGATACATTTTATTTTGAGCATGCGTCTAGAGCACCACATTTCAAAAGAATTTAGCTTCCGTTCTTCCTCTGTCCCGAGAGTCCATGTTTCACACCCATAGCATGCCACACTCCACACACATGATTTCATAAAATCTTTTCCTAATTTCAAGGCTGATGCTCTTAGATGTTAAGATGTTTTTCTTCTTGTTAAAAGCAGCCTTTGCTTGAGCAATTCTACTTCTCACTTCTGCCTTGCCCCTTCCATCCCTGGTAATATTACTGCCCAGAACTTGTTCAAGCAGTTCATTGCCTACATGAACTTGGACTTTCATTTGATCTTTTTGTCGCATCCCATTACTTTTGTTTTTGCTTTATTAATTCTCATATTATATCCTTCCCCCATAACTTTATCCATTCTATTCAGTAGGACTACAAGATCTTCTTCACTTTCAGCTAGAACAGCTATATCATCGGCGTATCATATTTCTTCGTTGGCCATGAATTACTACACCTGTCTGCATTTTCCCTTACTTTTTTCAGCGCTTCTTCAATGTATGGGTTAAAGATAACAGGGGATAGTGCGCAACCTTGTCGGACACCTTTCCGTATCTGCACCTCTTCTTGTTTTGTTCGTCCACGGATAACTGCTGTCTCGTTTTTACTATTAAAGATTTGAAAATGGCTCCCCGCCCATTTCCTGGGGGTGGAGCAAGGAATCAACATTGCTTTCGAGGGATAACATTTTTAAAAACATGGAACACATGTATTTATCGGTATTTTAGTCCTGTGCGTAGTCTTTGAGATAGTTCGTTCTCTCAAGACAAAAAAAACTTACCCTGCATACCCTTAGAGTCCTGGTAATAACACTAAATACTGAAACATCCCCTTAGAAAATTTATGAATGATTGTGCTGGTAAACCTCTTACACTATTTGATTTTCAAACAGCTGAGCGGAACTGAACGTACCTATTCTGATCAACACTAAACTGACACACAATATTTTTAGCGCAACGAAATCTGACTTTCAAAAATCCCTACAAAAGAATGGCCCTGACTAACATTAACCTATACGTTTCACAAATCACTTACCTCACAAAAATCTTGGTTACTCGAACTACTGCAATACAGCGAGCGCCACTACTGCCAGCTAAATAAAAGATTCAAACTACTGAAGGCACTAACTACTGATAGGCATAGTCAGCAAATGAAAGATTTTGATAAAGAACAAACAATGTATTTACCTTAATAGTGTTCAAAAGTCATAATATATATATATCAGTTCATGACATCCAGTCTTACAAATTTATTCTCTGACAGACACACGAACAGATCATCCGCTCTCAAAACTGCCAACTGCCCAACACTACAATAGCAAATTCCAACAATGCAAACCAGCCACAGACTGCACACAGCAGTCAGTGATTTTCATATAGAGCGCTACGTGGCATTACCAATGTAAAAACCTAAGCAGCCTACTTACAATACGAATAGCATTTACGTACTCTGATGGCCATTCTGCGCTTGACAGAGAATTACAACTCTAATAATGTACATACCCGACGACGGTGTGTACGTGTATGAAGTTACATTGACATCCGTCTACGTGTTCTGAGTGCCTCACTTTCTTTTGTCGGGCAGTGTATTGTCAGCGTCTCCACAAAACGGGAACGGAGTGAGGCAAGTGAATGGTGGTACGAAATAGCCTGTTCCATGCAAAGCAGACGGTCGATATAGAGGCGTAAGGCGCGGCGTTCGGGTTGGAGTGTGGGGTAGACGAGTCAGCAGGCAGGCTAGCGCCACGGCCCAGCAGTTGTGTGACGCGGCGCGGACGGCGCAGGAAGACCGAGTTACGTAGTGTCGCCGGCACCCACCAGCCGGCTCCCAGCTCCCAGGCAACCAGTTACCGCCGGAACGCGTGGCGCCAAGCGCTCGCTACCAGCGGCAGAATGGCTCAGGACCAGCAGCACACAGAGTCTGCGGAGGCAGCGCAAGCAGTCGTCGCCGCAGATGCGTCTCCTGCAGCGGTTGAGGTGAGCCAGTGATACCAGAGTGGCAGCGGAAACGACTTGAAGTCGATTCACATCTGCACGTCACGAACGAAAAGTCGAAACATTCCACAGTGCGTCACGATTGGCGGCATTCAGTAAGCGCCCGTACAGGGTGTTATAACAAATAATTTTACTTAGACATTTTTTCTGCGATATTCATATCTATGACTGTATATCTAGTTAGAGCCCAGCAACGCTTGCCCGTTTAGTTGAAACGTCGCTATTAGAAATTATGGAAGATATAACGGGCCATGTTATGAAGACCACTTCTGCGACAGATCTTACTTAATAAGTTCCTTTAATTTACATCTATGGTCACAATCTTTTTAACAGATTACCGGTTTCGGTCTTTAATGAGCATCATCAGATCTGTTTCATAAAAAGTCCTAATGCACTGCAGCCATAGTGGCATCGTACATTAGGACTTTGTTTATATGAAACAGATCTGATGATGGTCATTAAAGACCGAAACCGGTAATCTGTTAAACAAAAAAATTGTGACCATAGATGTAAATTAAAGGAAATTATTACATATACGGGTCGCTGTGTTTTTTCGCGACGGTGTCGCAGCTTGTGAAGATCTTACTTAGACTTCACTTCAGCATAAGTGCTTACTGAGTAGATTGATTAATAGAAACGTTGAGAATTATTTTGTGGTAAAGATTCAACTTATCGTTGTGAGCGTAGTTGTGCGGAACGCATTCTAAGGTAACATAACTGTGAAATGAAAAACAGGATCGACAGTGTGAACTTACTTGTACCAGTGAATTATTTACGGATATTTATCACTCAAGTACTTCAGAAATACTGCTAGAAATCCAAACGCGATTAATTCAAAATATAAGTGCAAGTTTTGTGATCTTATCTGGAAAGCTTGGATTTGAGTCGCTGCTCAGACTATATTTATTTTTCAATGAAACCGCCGCACATGTCAACTTGAAACATTGTTTATTTATATTTAAACATACAGTAGTTAAAAAGATTATCCATGCCAATTATCGCCAGATAAGACGAGTGTTATTGTCATACTGAGTACCAACATTCGGAAACACAGCACAATTAGCGCTACTCTCGCAGTAGTCATGCATGGGAAGTAGCCGTAATTTTATAATAGTGCCTGGCAAGCGCTATTAGAGAGTAACATGAACGTCTGGCTTTACATTTTAAACATCTTCTGCATCAAGGAATCTTCATCGTATGCTAATAGTACAATACGACGAAGTGACGGTGATGACTTACGTACGTAATGGTAGTAGACTATTTCATTAAGATAAACTATAGTCTTTTAAAACGAATTTTAAAGCCAAATAGCTTTAATGAATTTAAATGACGCTATTGTTTCATATCAAAAATAACCACCACCACCGTCTTCAAGAATTAGTCCTTTTGATATGTTCCGCCCTAGAATTGTTTAGGCCATCTCTTTAAGCGAAGTTCAACGTTTCTCTTTCATACTGTGTAGTGCAGTATTGCTGCTTTAGTTAGCCTACTATTAGACATTTGCTGGACACGGTCTTTCCAGTTCATTCAGTTTATTCAGTTACAGTTGCGTGGGGTTCAACACTTAATTATTTTCTAGTATCGGTGTTCCATCTGTTGCTGAGTAATGAGTATCCGGTTACGAAGCGGAGGAACTTAATCTCTGATGATTTGACTGGTCACAATTGATCAGGTGTTAGGATTCAACATATAGCGGCAAAGGCAAGGCTATTACTTTCTGAAGTTTATTATTATTGTTTATTTCGGTACGTTGTGTCTTAATGTGCGTTGCATGGTTCCTCAGAAATGTCTGCTTCTGATCATATTTACCTTAACATCATTTGACTTGGAAGATTTAAAATGGTACACTAGATATTTAAACTCTCTTGTTCGTTCAGCTATTCGTCCATCTAAAACAATTTTGGTACTTATGGGTTCCAGTGCTTGAAATTCCATCATTTTTGTTTTATCTGTCTACATTGTAATTCAGTATTCAGACGTTTTACCCAACTTACGTACTAAAATTTGAACCTTTTATTCAGATTGTCCCATTATAAGGTGATTACCAGTAAATAGCATCGTGATGCAATTAAAACTATCACTTCTTTATGTGTCGTTCAATATAATCAACCATTCACATATGATATCGTCAGTATAGACATTAAAAACGGTGGGGGATAGTGGATAGCCTCGTCTAGCTCCTTGATTAATGTCGGCAAATTGTGTTGCATTCAGTGCAGTACAGGTCCGTATTTTATTACTTCTGTGTAATATTCAACTGTCGTTAACTGATGTTCTGAAACTTTAGTTTCCTTCAGGGATTCTCATAGCAGTTCCCGTTTTACCTTGTCATACGTCTTATCATAATACATAAATACATAAGAAGTCGGTAACCTAAATTCTCTTGTTTTCTCTGTTACTTGTGCCAAAAGTCAGTCGGAATATGATCTACATTTCCTAAAGTTATGTTGTACCTCTATCACACATGCTTTCACCATTTATTATTATTATTATTATTATTATTATTATTATTATTATTATTTTTGGTTTTCGAGATGTGCCCGTACAGTCATTTCAATAGCGCAGTGTCATTCCCGGAGATAGGAACGTAAGGAGAGCACAACCCGGTCGGCGATACAGCCAAGACCCCTTTCGTTAGCAATCCACCTCACTGACCGCACAACTACCGAGGCGAACAGCTTACACTTACAATTTTAGTGCACAGATTGTAATTTTTCTGAATTATTCCTTGGTGATTTGCACTTTGTGATTTACCTCCTTTCTAGCAAATCGGGCATATTAAACTTCATGTCATCCGCAGCCGGCAAACATTCATAAACCTTTAAATTACTTTCATCGTTCCTTTTCGGATCTTCGTCTTTCGAATGGGCCAGCTAAGGACCCCGATATTCAACTTTTCAGCCTGGAGAGGGACTTGATGTTTGCCCAGTAATCCCGCATTCTCTGGCTATGTTTCTCCTTTCTCTCCTTTGTCCTATACTGTGGTTACGTGTATCCTGTATACTGATATTAAGGTAGCCCTCGGTCTCGCTGGAGATCTGCCCACCATCCTCGCAGATTCCAATACCAGTGTTAACAGAGTGGTGAAATTTTGTGAACTGCCCGGCCTCATCCATAAACTGGTGGGGAAGGGCGGCATACTTCAGTACGTTATAAACTGCTCAGCATGTGAGTACAGCCGTCGTCCCCACCGATGAGATTTCATGTTGACTTTTCGTTAGGGCGCTGATGACCATGATGTCGAGCGCCCCCTCAACCCAAATCATCATCCTTTGTCCAAAGGGAGCGGTCTTTCTACGGGGTGATCTGTCCTGAAAGTTCTGTTCTTTTAGTATCCTTCTGAGAAGTGCTCGGTTTCTAATGTCACTTTCAGTTGTGTTCAGTTCTTGGATGTCTTTCTTGACTTCTGTCAGCCATGGTGTCACGGTTTTCCTGCTCTTCCAGTTGTTGAGGAGTCGGTTGGTCAGTCTTGTTTGGTCCATCCTTGTGATATGTCCGTAGAAAGCGAGACGTCTCTTCCTAGCTACATCTGTGATTTTCTCAGTATGATTGTATAGCTCCTGGTTAGATTGTCTTCTGCACTCATCTGTTTTGATAGGTCCAAGAATTTTTCTCAGGATCTTCCTCTCCTGGATCTCTAGTTTGTCAAGCCTTTCCTGTTAAGTTTGGAACATTCTGAGGCATATGGGGCTTCAGGGCGGATAACTGTTTGGCAGTGTTTTAGTTTGGAGTTGCGAGATAGGCATTTCTTGTTATAGATGCTCTTGGTTAATCGATATGTTAATTTTAACTTATTAATCCGAGTTGTTACTGCTATTCCTTCTGATACGTTGGGTTCCAACCATTCACCTAGATACTTGAATCTCTCAGCTTTCTCAATTTGACCTTATTCCAGCTGTAGTTCACTGGGTGTATCACTGATGTTGGTGAGGTATTCTGTCTTTTCTAGTGACAATTGAAGTCCTACCTTGACAGCTTGGAGTTCGAGCATACTGAGCTGCTTTACTGCTACTTCGACTAAGCTTGCTATAAGTGCGAGATCATCTGCGAAAGCTAAACAGTCTACTACTAGTCCCTTCTGTTTGTGTTCCAGGTAAATACCACTCGCTGTATTTTGTATTTCCATTCCTTTTTGCCACTCTCTGTCCAGTGCACAGTTGAAGAGAAGAGGTGAAAGTCTACTTCCATGTTTAATTCCTGTATTTATCTCAAAGCTTCCTGAGAGTGTTCCCCTGAACTTTACTCGTGATCTAGTGTTACTCAGGGTCTTTCGGATAAGGCTGTGGGCTTTCTGGCCCAGACCTATTTCCTGCAAAATTCCCATAAGAGTATGTCGATTCAAAAGTATGCTTTCTTGAAGTCAACGAAAGAAACTAAGAACTGTTTATTCGCTAGCTTAATTTGACTTAATACTGACTTCAAGTTAAGGATCCGTTCAGCACAAGAACGTCCTTTTCTAAAACCACCCTGATTATCTCCAATTGAGGGTCGGGTCTGTTCAATAATGACTTAGATAATATCTTATAGGTGACTTATCGACGAGATCCCTCTATAATTGTTGGTGACAGTCAAATCACCCTTCTTGTGTAAGGGTTGGATCAAAATGGTTCGAATGGCTCTGAGCACTATGGGACTTAACATCTATGGTCATCAGTCCTCTAGAACTTAGAACTACTTAAACCTAACTAACCTAAGGACAGCGCACAACACCCAGTCATCACGAGGCAGAGAAAATCCCTGACCCCGCCGGGAATCGAACCCGGGAACCCGGGCGTGGGAAGCGAGAACGCTACCGCACGACCACGAGCTGCGGACGGGGTGGATCAGAGCAGCTGTCCATTCATCTGGTAACTTCTCAATATCCCAAATATTCCGTAGGATCTCGGTCAACTTCCTGATTGCTTTGTCTCCAGCCTGCGTCCACAGTACTGAAACTATAGCGTCTTCTCCTGGTGCTTTGTTATTCTTCAGGAACTGAATGGTGTTTTTCACTTTTTCTGTTAGAAGGTGAGAGTTTGGTTGTCTGGGACTGTCTTGATAGATAAAGGAGGTTTTAGGAGACTCACAGTTGAGGAGAATCTCATAATATTTGGCCAATATGCGGCAGTTGTCTTTGTCATTATAGGCTATGTTTCCATCTGGTCCTCTGAAGTGTAAGCTGGGTGGGGCATAGCTCCTAAGTTTTTGCTTGAAAGTTTCATAAAAGTGTTATTCTTCTTGAAATATTCATATAATTGAGTCAACTGGACCTGATTGTACTGACGTTTAACCTGCCTGATGGTTTTGGCAGTTATCCGGCGCTATTCTATGAACTTCTCCTTATTTGTTTCGGACTTCTGTGAGCTCCATCTTAGCCAAGCTGCTTGTCTATTTGCGATCGTTTGGTCGAAAGTACTGGTCCACCACTCATGTTTCTTCTGTTTCTTTAGTGGGGAGACTTCTGTTGCCGTTTTTACTAATTTGTCCCTTAGTTGGTGCCAGTTGTTGCATTCATGATCTAGTGTTTGCATTTCTCTGTAAGCATATTGCAGGTTTTCAATTTTTCCAAGTCAAACTTGGTAAGTTTGGGAGTTTGAGACACTCTTGTATTCTTAGGTAGAAATCGGAACCTTATTTTTGAGAGGTAGTGGTCAGAGTCCAGATTCGCCCCTCTTAACACACACACACATTCTGGACTTCTCTACAGGACTTTCTTGAAATGGCCACGTGATCTATTTGAAACACTCCTAGAAGTTCATTGGGTGAAGTAAATGTCTTCTGTTTTCATGTGCGGTGCTCAAATGCCGTTGATTTCATTACCACGCTAAATAATTTACAGAGTCCCACAAGTCGTTCTCCATTTCTGCTTGTGCGCATGTGAGCTGGGTATTCCCCCACAATATATTTATACTTCCGCTCTTTCCCTAGCTGGGCGTTAAAATCACCCAATAGTATGACTGTATTCCGGCCTGGTATTTTGCCCCCTTGTGTTCTCGAGTCCCCAAAATTGCTCTGTGCCTTCAGGATTTGTGAGATTATTCGTTCTTCCCAGAATTAATTTTCGATGATGATGATGATGATATCTCTCTCTCTCTCTCTCTCTCTCTCTCTCTCTCTCTCTCTCTCTCTCTCTCTCACACACACACACACACACACACACACACACACACACACCTGAGCGAAGGAAATCGCCGACGCGGCCGGAAATCTAACTCAGAGCCCCAAGATCGAGAGTCAGCAATGCTAACCATAAGATCACAAGCTCCCCCACATGTTAAGAGGTAATGACAAGGTTTTCAGATAAGCCTCCTTTTTTGCTTTTGTTAATCTGCTAGTATAGTCGTTCCACGTAGTTAATCCCAAAATATTTCTTTTTCCTCGTTTCTAATGTGCTCGGACAGCAAAGGAGCCGAAGTTATTAAAGCGACCGCTCGCCTAAAAAGGGTGGGGGGGGGGAGGAGGAGGAGGAGGAGGAGGAGGAGGAGGAGGAAATCCGGATTTGAGTCCCGAGCGGCATAAAGTTTAACTTGTCGCCAATGAATTATGCAATGCCCTCACGCGGCTGACTGGTTTTCCTCATTCATGAAATAAATCTTTGCTCTAGCTAATAGACCTCACATCTCTCTCCCTCCCCTAATAATTGTCTACAAACAAAATTGTCTTTCATGCAATACATTTTATAACATACTGCCGCATGTAAATATTATGATTAACTGAGAAAGAAGAAAGAATACACAAGAAAGAGAGAAACTGTGTCACAGTCTCGAATTTACTGTGTCATTCACATTGGGACCAACACTCAAAAGTCTTGAATAAGAACCTTTTGCAGCTCGGACCGCTGCGAGACGTGCTGGAAGAGTATCAGAGAGGTGCTGGAAGGTAATGACAGGGATGTGGCCAGCTGCAGCAGGTTTCCCGGTTGAGGATGCACGGCACGAATACCTCGATTGACGTGGTCCCACAGATTCTCGATTGGGTTTAAATCTTGGAAGTTTGGTTGCCAGGGAAGTACGGTAAACACATCCGAGTGCTCTTTGAACCACGCACGTACTCCGCGAGCTGTGTGACATGCTGCATTGTCCTGCTGGTCCCGAGGAACAACTAATTGTATTGTAGCTGTTGACGTGGTCCCCAAGTGTAGTTGCTTAATGGGTTTCCAGAATGACGAGATCACCCAGGGAACCCCAGGAAACCATTTCTCAGACCATAACGCTCCCTACTCCGGCCTGGACGCTTTCGACGATTATTGCAGTGCCGTACACGCAAATGGCCATCTGCCCGATGGAGCATAAAACGTGTTTCATCTTAAAAGGTCGCCTGTAGCCAGTTGCTACTGGCGTAGAAATTCCAGCCTGATACACCTTACATGCATTTTGAAAGGACTTGAGGTGTTTTTACGCTCCGTTGGACACAATCGATGTTACTTTATTTTCTTTTGACTTCGCCGTGCTGTATAACACAATGGGGTTTAACAAAAATTATTTACTTATCACTTACCAAAATCATACCGGCCACTATCCGCTTCATTTATAGACTCAAATTAATTTCCATTGTTGGCAATTATTGTTATACATTGAAAACTACTAATTAAAACGTTCGAGATTAATTCTTGCACACGTTCAGTTTCGGTTTTACAGAAAAAAAATCTTTAAAAATAGCACCTGAATTTTGCTACACGAAAGTGCTTAAGGTTTAGGTTCGGATAATCATCTATGTTACCAAACGGCGAACACAGTTCAAGGTTTATGCTGCACAATCCCCGCTGCAGGTTGCCTACCTAAAGGCTTGGTTGTGTATTTCAGTCATTTGTCCACGTTTCAGTTACCACCTAGTATAATACTAAATTTGTTTACGGTTTGTATTTATAGTGCTTCCCAATTACAGTACGTATGTTAAATAGCTCTGTGTTCTTTACTACTTTCCTTTCGTTGACTAATTAGGCTGACGACCTTCTACATTCGAAGCTACTGTTCGACGACTTCCATGTCTTGTAAATTCAAATTTTCTTGTGCTTGTAATTTAGGTGCGTTCCGTAGCCTTTAAAAGAGAGATTGGGACTCCTAAAATGTGGCGCTTAAACTCGGTAACTCAGACTACCCATAGATACCACGGTCAGTTAGTAAGCACATTCGAGCTGTTGCACGAAAATATTTTTCATTTAATTAACGTAGATTGCATATTATGTCATCTATTAAAGCGGAACAACTACAGGAGCTCGACTTTCGCGATACCTTAGAATGTGCGATAAGTAATTCGTCCGTAAATACTAATTCATAGTTCCAATACATCCATTAACTAAAATTATTACGATTTTTGGTTGTATTTGATATGTTACGAACATTCGTGTAGTCACACAGTGGTTAGTACATATCATTCACCTTATTTAATCATAATTAGGTTCAACTACTGGATGATTTTTATTTTGTACTTTATACCTGATGATAACTTAAGAATTCTACGATGGATAACATGAATCATTCACTAAAGTCTTTCAAATAATGTGCGCCTTTATATCGGTATCTGCGCGACCATAGTTCGCCATTAGTAAATAATTTGCAACGTTGTTGGATGATTTCAAAATTGCATTTTTCACAAGATACAAAAGTGAAGAAATTCAAGAAAAGGCATAAAATGTGAATCATTTGACGTATGGAGGGAAGAAACGGCACATACAGAGTTGCAGCCTTCAGTGAGAAAATATCGCTTACTTGACTGTCGTAAATTTACCACTGGGCAGAGGGCGTGCTGGAGATCGTTGAGATAGAAATGGAGCCACTACTAATGAACGTGTGACACCGTCCCAGAACGTTAGTGACAATGAGTAAATGTACGGATGCATATTGGCTGCATTTTAACCCCTCAACCTATGATATAAGTTCAAACGGACTGTGCCCAAAATGTAAACACGATCACACAGTCTTCGAGCCATTCCACGGTTCGCCAAATCGAGCCAACGATGTACCAATCGTGGAGAATTTCCGGAATGTATGTACATGTGAGATCCAACTCGTTTAATTTTGTGAAATAACTGATAAGTAATTGTTAGAAATACCACAAAATGTTTATTATCAGTCAGTACAATATAAATCAGTACAGTTTATCTCCAATTCCTGAATACATTCATAATTCACATAATTAGTACTCCTATAATTACGAAAAGCGGCATCACAAATCAGTAACGTTCAATGGAGTGATATTGTTCTAAGCACACAGCCAGAAGTAATGCAATTTTGCATCTCTTGCATTCGCACGTATGTATGTATTCTACATCTACATCTACATCTACACTCCGCGAGCCACCTTACGGTGTGTGGCGGAAGGTACTTTTTGTACCACTATCTGATCCCCCCTTCCCTGTTCCATTCACGAATTGTGCGTGGGAAGAACGACTGCTTGTAAGTCTCCGTATTTGCTCTAATTTCTCGGATCTTTTCGTTGTGATCATTACGCGAGATATATGTGGGCGGTAGTAATATGTTGCCCATCTCTTCCCGGAATGTGCTCTCTCGTAATTTAAATCAAGGACCTAGAAACGACGGAGAGGCTTCGTCCCGCCATAGCCCTCAGTGGTTCACAACCACACAACAGGCCACAGCAGTCCACCCACCCCACTGCCGGCCCACACTGAACCCAGGGTTATTGTGCGGTTCGGCCCCCAGTGAACCCCCCCGGGAACGTCTCATACCAGACGAGCGTAATCCCAAATGTTTTGCGTGTTAGAATAATTATGGTATACGCTTACGTGGAAACGGAGTTTGTGCAGCACTCGCCGACACAGTGTAATTGAGGCGGAATAAGGGGAACCAGACCGCATTCACCGAGGTAGATGTTAAACGGCCTTAAGAAGCATCCACAGCCTTACCATGTTCCTGTTCCTCTAAAGCATCATGATGTCAGTGCTACTTTCCAGTATGTTTAGTTTCTCCACACGCTTTCGCTTTGCCTCCCAGTTACTAGTCTACTTCCTTTTTTTTCTTTTTTTTGGGGGAGGAGGGGCAGTACGTTTCAAGTTACTCATGGAGGATGGTGGCAAAGTGATACGTGTAAGAGGCTGAATTCGCATTCGGGAAGTCGGCGTTCCAAGCCCTGTCCATCCATGCAGATTTAGTCTGTGCATAGAACCCCAAATCAGTTACGACAAATGCAAAGCTGGTTCCAATTAAGAGGAGGCTAATTTTCTCCTTTCGTTCTTTCATCTTTTTACGGTCCATAGTTACAAATGAATGTATGTCGATATTTCCGCTCATACATTATGTTCCATATCCAATCGATTGAATTTTAATCCCAGTGTTAGAAGAGGAAAAAGTGGATTAAGCTCCATGCCTTACTAATTTCAAGAAATCACTTCTTCTATCGAGATACGGTTACCTCAATGACGATATATTTACTTCGTCGGCAGCAAGGGTGCGAATCTTATTTTTTCCAAGTGTGTGATGTGGACTGCCGAAGGTGCCGCAATGTGTATATCTGGGAAAATTGAAACACATCGCTCTTGGGATGTCTTAACGTAATCTGAGCTGTTCATTCCACAAGTTTTTGTAAAGGAGTAGTAAGGTCTCTGCTCCTATTCTTTACAGAACTTACGTACATCATTAACGATATTTCTCCTCTGGGAACGTATCACATCTCCATTGTACTTATTTTACGAAGAAATACAGCAGACAATCTGTAGCGCACGTGAATAACAGCTATGTTACTCACATACTTACTGAAACATAACGCTCATCTCAGGTATGATGAACTCCCTACTTTCAGAGATTCGATAGATCGTGCAGATAGTACGAAATGTTTCATTCTTTCCTCTAACTTTTTTGATTTGCAGCTGTTTCCAACTGTTCAGCAAGTAAACTACTGGGAGAATAGGAAATTAACACATAATCGCTTATCGTGCTTTACTGCCAATTTTCCGTCACAACGCGAGACCAAGACTACCACTTTAATCGACGAATTTTGCAGATTTTTGGAAATAGCTGCTTTATTTTTAATAAGAATTAGTATCAACACACTTCTCTAACGTGTGCGCAAGGATTTTAAAATGGAGCATGCAACTCATTTCATGTTCGTGACTTGTGGCTATAGACGTGTGACGTTAACAAACCAAGCAAACAGTGAAATGGAGGTGACATGTCTGCAGACGTGTGCATGCTGATGATTCATAACTGTATTACCACAGCCAATCACTAGACTGAATGCCTCCGTACATAAGGAAACTATAAAAACGGAAAACAGGCAAATTGGGGCATCGTTCTAGTGACGACACGGGCTGCAGATTGGTAAATCAGTTGATACAAGCGACTTTGACAAAGAGCTTCTCGGAAAAGGTGATTCTGGTCGGCTATTCGCGTGCTGCTGTCATGAACATCTAGGCGAGTGTTTAAAGAACAGCGAAACCACAAGTAGGCGACGAGTTGTTGGACGCGCACCCCTCATCACGGAATGTGTGATCGGAGGCTTGCCTGCTCTGTAACGCAGGGTAGGTGGCGATCTGTAACAGATTTGACGACACAATAAACCCTGGTGCAGGGAAAAGGGTCTCGGAGAACAACGTTCAGCGAACAGTGTTGAACATGGGACTCCGCAGCAGGCGATCTCTGTTTCCACGTTGACCCAGCGAAATTGTCAGTTACAATTGGCGTGGACATGGGTCATTGAGACTGGATACGCTGGCGTGAAGCCGGTCATATCCATACCTAACTCCGGTGAGAAAAAACACCTTCCTTCTATCTACCGCCCTATTTCTCTCACCAGAAGGGTGATGGAACGTACAATTCTTGCCTGGCTGGTACTTGGCTCGAGTCACGCAGTTTGCTAACCACTGCACAGTGTGGATTTAGTGCGCGCCGTTCTGCAGTTGACCATCTAGTTACATTGTCCACCCATGTCATGAATTCCGTTCGCTGAAACTACGAAATTTCTGGGGCTCATAATCGATAGGAAACTTTCTTGGTCCTCCTATGTGTCTTACCTGGCAGCCCGCTGTATGCGGTCCCTCAATGTCCGACGTGTCCTCAATGGTACTTCCTGGGGTGCAGATCGAACCACCATCTCTATTCTTACCGCTCCCTTGTCCGTTCGAAACTAGACTAAGGTTGTTTCGTTTATGTATCTGCACATCCGTCCCTCTTACGCCGTCTCAATACCATCCACCATCGTGGGATCCGTTTGGCCACTGACGCCTTTTACACTATCCCAGTTGAGAGTCTGTATCCAGAAGCTGCCGAACTACCGCTGTTCTATCACCTTTACATTCTCATCAGATATGCATGGCGTTTGAGTGGCATGCGTGGCCACCCGTCCTTTGCCTCCTTGTTCGATGATCCCTTTGATCGCCAATATGGGGCGCGTCCCTCTTCTGTTATCTCCTGTCTGCTCTTGTTCTGACAGCTTAACTTCACGCTCCCTGCTACTTTCCCGGTGGGTGTAAACCCTTCACCACCTTGGCTTCGTGCGGCGGCTCGTATTCACCCTTGCCTTCTACATATACATACATACATACTCCGCAATCCACCATGCGTGACGGAGGGTACATCGTACCACAACTAGCATCTTCTTTCCCTGTTCCACTCCCAAACAGAACGAGGGAAAAATGACTGCCTATATGCCTCTGTACGAGCCCTAATCTCTCTTATCTTTGAGGTCTTTCCGCGAAAGATTGTACTGCAGTCAGCCTCAAATGCTGGTTCTCTAAATTTCCTCAGTAGCGATTCACGAAAACACCACCACCTTTCCTCCAGACTCCCACACGAGTTCCTGAAGCATTTCCGTACACTCGCGTGATGAACATACCTACCAGTAACAAATCTAGCAGCCCGCCTCTGAATTGCTTCTATGTCCTCCCTCAATCCGACCTCATAGGGATCCCAAACGCTCGAGCAGTGCTCCAGAATAGGTCGTATTAGTGTTTTGTAAGCGGTCTCCTTTACAGATGAACCACATTTTCCCAAAATTCTACCAATGAACCGAAGATGACTATCCGCCTTCCCCACAACTGCCATCACATGCTTGTCCACTTCAAATCGCTCTGCAATGTTACGCCCAAATATTTAATCGACGTGACTGTGTCAAGCGCTGCACTACTAATGGAGTATTCAAACATTACAGGATTCTTTTTCCTATTCATCTGTATTATTTTACATTTATCTATATTTAGAGTTAGCTGCCATTGTTTACACCAATCACAAATCCTGTCCAAGTCATCTTGTATCCCCCTACAGTCACTCAACAACGACACCTTCCCGTACACCACAGCATCATCAGCAAACAGCCGCACATTGCTATCCACCCTATCCAAAAGATCATTTATGTAGTTAGAAAACAACAGCGGACCTACTACACTTCCTTGGGGCCTCCGATGAACACTCACCATCGAGGACAACGTACTGGCTTCTATTACTTAAGAAGTCTTCGAGCCACTCACATACTTGGGAACCAATCCCATATGTTCGTACCTTAGTTAGTAGTCTGCAGTGTGGCACCGAGTCAAACGCTTTCCGGAAGTCAAGGAATATGGCATTCATCTGATACCCTCCATCCATGGTTCACAAGATATCATTTGAAAAAAGGGCGAGTTGCGTTTCGCAGGAGCGATGCTTTCTAAAGCCATGAGATGCATGGACAGCAACTTCTCTGTCTCAAGGAAATTCATTATATTCGAACTGAGAATATGTTCGAGAATCCTGCAACAAATCGATGTTAAGGATATTGGTCTGTAATTTGGAGGATCCGTCCTTCTACCTTTTCTATATACAGGCGTCACCCGCGCTTTTTTCCAGTCGCTCGGGACTTCACGTTGGGCAAGAGATTCGTGATAAATGCAAGCTAAGTAAGGAGCCAATGCGGTAGAGTACGCTCTGTAAAACCGAATTGGAACCCCATCAGGACCTGGCGATTTATTTATTTTCAACCCATTCAGCTGCTTCACAACCCCAGGGATGTCTATCACTATGTCCTCCATACGGGAATCTGTACGAGACTCAAACGGCGGTATGTTTGTACGATCCTCCTGCGTGAATGATTTCTCAACTGCTAAATTTAAAATTTCAGCTTTCGTTTTGCTGTCTTCCGTTGCCCGGCTAGACTGATCAGTGAGTGACTGGATGGAAGCCTTCGACCCGCTTACCGATTTTACGTAAGACCAGAATTTCCTTGGGTTTTCAGCAAGATCCTTTGCTAAGGTATGAATGCTTCGCGCATCGCTCTTTTTACAGCAGCACGAATTCCTACTAACTTTTGCCTGTCCTCATTCTCCTGATCTTTCTTCTACCGCGAGTGCAACTGCCTTTGCTTCCTGAGCATTCTCCGAATTGCGCTGTTAAACCACCGTCCGTAACCAACTTTTTCGGCACATACTTGTCCAATGCGTGATTTACAATGTGTTTAAAATTTGCCCATAATGCTTCCACGTCCATCGTACCGGAAGTAAAAAAGGTAGATTAATTTACTAAGTGGGATCCTAACAACTGCTTATCTGCTATTGCTTCCTAATGAAACTACTCCAGCTTCGCTCTATGGCCTTTAGTTTCACGACCTTCGCTTGGAACTTCGCGACAGTACCTTCGTGGACAATGATGGCTTCTCGAACTGACCATGGTGTCGGGTGAGTCTTCGTCGTATTTCGGTATCGGCATCCGGAACACTGCTCAGTATTTACAGCAGAGCCCTTCGCCCTTTATCAGACCGCGCATTACATCCGGCGATACAGGTTTTTCAGTTGCGTCATCTGCTCAGACACAATTAGCGCCCTTAAAAGCCTCTGTGGCCTGCACACCATCCATCTCTTAGTGCAACGGATCCAGGAAAGCTGTTACTTGCTCACCCTTGATGGAGCCGCTGTGATGTTTAAGTGGGCTCCTCGACACGTCGATCTGACAGGAAATGAGGCTGCCGACGCTGCTGCCAAGGCTGCAGTCCTCGTACCTCAGCCCGCTAGTTCTTACATTTCCTCCGATGATCTCCGTGATGCCGTCTGTCAGCAGGCGGTGACACTTTGGAATCACTACTGATCCTCCCTTCATGGGAACAAGCTCCGTGTTATTCAGCCTCTCCTAGCGGGTTGGACGGCCCCCATCCGGCCCTGTCGCCGCGAGGAGATCATTTTAACTATGTTGCGGATTGGGCACTGTCTTTTTAGCCATCGACATTTGTTAAATGGTACTCCCCCACCCCTTTGTGCACATTGTGCCCAACCTTCAACTGTCCGTCATTTACTGACGGAGTGTCCTATTTTTAACCGCTTACTTTCCTCTCTGTGTGTCGAGTAAGTTATCGGCCGTTTTAGCGAACGATGAGGGGGCTGTCGACCGCGTTTTACTTTTCATCCGTCGTAGCAATAGGGCGAAGTCCATTTAATTTTTAGTTCTGGGCCTCCGTTTCTCTATGACGTATTTTAGAGACCTTTCTCCATGTCCCTGTTTCCCGCTGTCTTCTCTTGGGATTGACGTGTAGTAGTTTTTCACTTGTCCTCGTGTTTTACAATTCTGACAAGGGCGCCCTAAAATAAAAACAAAAAAACGAACAATTGAGATATGGTAGATCAATGGAAACATTTTAACTGGTTGTTATACAAGGTCAATGGTCAGGGCCGTGTTCCAAGCGGATAGGTGCTCTAAACACTACCGCGTCAAGGACACAGGTCAATTGGTACATCATCTTAATGTGGGAGGACATTCAGCTGGACTCACGTCGATGTCTCTGCCTCCACAGTCACATGGCTTGTACACTGTGAAACACGTATGGGACTCAATGGACGCCAGCACTGAACTCACAAACAAGCATTTACGTCTGGTGCCACATATCCGGATCTACCAACGACTTGTTGAATCCGCTCCACTCAAAATCGCTGATGTATTGCGTTCCGGAGATGGACCAACCTGCTTTTAAACAAGTGGTCATTATGCATTAGATCGTTAGTAGATTTTATACGGGCAGCCGTCACTGATATTCTCGAACAGAGCCACTTGTAGTTGCACTGTAAAACTCATGACTTTCACATTATCTGTGCGCATTGTGGTATAAACATTTCAGGATCAGAATTTCAAAGGATCCTTAGTTTGAAATAAGGAAGTAGTAGTTGAAGATCAGTAGTTTTATATTAATAAGAACGTTTTACTATCTTCTAGCAACAACTTAAGCTCATAGCGACTGTTCAAACCTTCGACCGCGTACTCTCAAAGCATCCAATAATAGCGTAATCCATCAACAGAAAACTGAGTTCAGAATCATTTGTCAACATTGTTTGCACACAACATTGTTTCAGTGCTGTACAGATTATATCCTTAGATCCAATGCATTGTATGGTGTAAGTGGCACGTACTTGCTGATGAATCTCTCCTTGACTGTCCACCATCATCTTATGAAAGTACCTGACAGAAGAAAACTGTGTGGCGGACCGAGATTCCACTACGGACCTCTCCCTACGTCGTCTCCTACCTTTCAAACTTCAAGAGAGTTCTGAGAAACTTGCACGTACTGGTGGAAGTAAAGCTGTGAGGATAGGTCTTGGTTGGATAGCATAGTCGATAGAGCACCTGCCCGCGAAAGTCAGAGATCCCGAGTTCGACTCTCGGCCCTGCACACAGTTTTAATCTGCCAGGAAGTTTCATGTCGGCGCACACTCTGCTGCAGAGTGAAAGATGAATAATTTTGTATTATACAAGGTGGTTCACTGATGATAAAACTTTTAGGCAATACGAAGAAAGGTGTTTCAATTTGAAGTTAGGGACGCTGGACAAGGAAACGACCGTATTGAAAGTTATAAACGAAAATAGTTCTGATACATCTCTAAGTGTAGTAGATGCAAAAATTATAGGGTAGGCATCTATCAGAGGTGGTAGTATGGACTAAAATAAGAAAACAAAATCTGACCAACATGGGCTCCAAATGCATACCTTAAGAGCTTTGAGCACTTACTCATTTTCGATACTGTGAAACGTGACTTCTACTGCAAGATCTTTGGTTTCCACATTTTTGGAGAAGGTAGTATGGATCAAAACAAGAAAAAAATCCACTACATATGGACTATGAAATACAGGGGAACTTTCTTCAGTGGAAGAAATGTTTAACAGTAGCGAAGATGAACAGGTTATGCATATTTACTGGACATTTTTTTCTTTTTTTGGCCCATATTACCACCTTTCAAAATATGGAAACCAAAGACTTTATAGTAGAGGAGATTTCTTTCACAATATCGAAAATGAGATGCTCTTAACGTATTCTTTTTAGAGCCTATGCTTACTAGATTTGTTTGCTTCGAATTATTGAATACTAGCCACCCCTGGGACACCCTCTACGTGCTGGTAGTTGTTTGTTATGAATCGCAAGCAAGTTAAAAAGACGGGTCTCTCTCGCCGTTATCAGTGAATACACCTTAAACAGTCCTTTCCGGGCAATGGTACCTCATCTCTAAATATTCAACAACCCCCCCGCCCCCATGAATCATGGATTTTGCCGTCGGTGGGGTGGCTTGCGTGCCTCAGCAGTACAGGCAGCCGTACCGCAAGTGCAATCACAACGGAGGGGTATCTGCTGAGAGGCCAGACTAACGCGTGGTTCCCGAAGAGGAGCAGCCACCGTTTCAGTAGTTAAAGGGGCAACAGTCTGGATGAATGATCTGGCCTTGTAATATCAACCAAAACTGCCTTGCTGTGCTTGTACTGCGAACAGCTGAAAGCAAGCGGAAACTACAGCCATAATTTTTCCCGAGGACATGCAGCTCTACTGTACAGTAAAATGACAATGGTGTCCTCTTGGGTAAAATATTCCGGAGGTAAAGCAGTCCTGCCATTCGGATTTCCGGGTGGGGACTACTCAGGAGAAACAAAACTGGTGGTCTACGAATCGGAACGTAGAATGTTAGATCACTTAATCGAGTATTTAGGTTAGAGAATTTAAAAAGGGAAATGGTTCGGTTGAAGTCATATACGTGTGGATTATGAAATTTGGTGGTAGGAGAAGCAGGATTTCTGGCCTGATGAATAGTGTTATAAATACAAAATCAGATAGGGGTAATGCAGGAGTAGGATTAATAATGACTAAGAAAATAGGAATGCAGGTGAACTACTAAGAACAGCATAGTGAACGCATTGTTGTAGTCAAGATATACACGAAGCCCATACCCACCACAGTAGTAAAACTTTATATGCCAGCTAGCTCAGCAGATGATGAAGAGATTGAAGAAATGTATGACGAGATAAAAGAAATTATTACGGTAGCTAAGGGAGAAGAAAGTTTAATAGAGATGGGGGAATGAAATTCGATAGCAGGAAAACGAAGAGAAGGAAAAATATTAGGTAAATATGGTCTGCGGAAAAGGAGTGAAAGAGGAAGTCGCCTGGTAGAGTTCAGCACAAAGCATGATACTTGGTTTAAGAATTATAAAAGGTTGTATACGTGGAAGAGACCTGGACACATCAGGTGGTTTGTTTGATGATATAATGGTAAGACCGAGATTTAGGAACCAGATTACAAATTGGGGGGGGGGGGGGGGGTCCACCGGGGGCCGAACCGCATAATAACCCTGGGTTCGGTGTGGGGCGGTGGAGGGGTGAAGTGGACTGCGGTAGTCGTCGTGGGGTTGTGGACCACTGCGGCTGCGGCGGGGACGGAGCCTCTCCGTCGTTTCTAGGTCCCCAGTTAACGTAAAAGACATATCCAGATGACTTGGAATTATTCAGTTTACATTTGAAATTCTGCGTAATTTATTTTTAGACGTGTATACATGGCCCCCTTCACAGTATAGTTTACCGAATAAAGAAATTTCCATTGATTTGTTAATAGTGATAAGTGTATTACTTGGATTGCTTTTTACAGGGTGCATGCTAAACATTTTTAAATACCAATTTCTCTACTGAATAAAAACGGTAGCTGCGAAGTAACAGTTGGTTGGTTTTAAGATTGCTCCCCGTACATGAAATACTGCAGAGAGGCTTCGGCAACGATGTTGTCTTCCTTCGATAGGCGTGCGTCAGTGCGAAAGGTCATATGTGACAAGAGATACAACGTTCCCTCCGAGCCAAATGGTTGACACTCGTTAATTTCCATTGTGTAGTGCACTTTTACTACTTTCATTGCACTCTTGGAACAGGTGGCCTGGAGAGCGGGCATTCATGAGTATTGGCACAACATTCAGCAACTCTATGGCCAAGTACACAGTAACGACCGTGAATCTGGGATATCTAGCGTTTATCTCAGCATGTCATCCATCACTTGGTGACTCTCCGGGGCATTCTATGCAGGGTGATGTCTCCTTTCTTCTGGCGCCTGCAGCTCCCTCTAAAACTGCCCAACATAAAGCATGCATACTACGCAGAAAATGGAAACAGAGCTATCCATAACTGTTGTGAACGATCCAAAACTGAGTAACCTGCGGGACATACTCTGTATTCCTGCCAATACAAACTGTTGTCTTGTTACATTGCGTTAGGTCGAGAGATAGCACCCTTCGCATCTGTAAACAGAATGTCAGTAGGGTATCAAATCGAGATGAATCTGTGGCTCTAAAGGTAGAATTATAATTAATTACATGATTAACTGGGGTGAAAGGAATTAAAAGGAAACGGGATAGGAAAGAGATAGGAAGGAAACGTATCAATAACTTCCAGCCGCACAGGGCATTGTGGCAATGCAACGACGAGAGCTGAAAATTTGTACCGGATCGGTACTCGAAACCTAGTGCTCCACTTCTCTTGAATTGCGGCAATCTGTACATTCTTTGCGGCAGATCCAAATAATCCGTAACTTCACGCTCTCCGCACTGCAACGACCCCCCCTCCCCCCTCCCCCCACCCCCCACCCCCCACCCCGCCGCCTCCTCCCCGGCCCATCCCCCGGGCCCCCCCCCCCCCCGCCACCACCCCCCCCGCACCCTCATTAACCCCGTACTCGTAGATTTCTGATTCCCGTAAGAGTTTGGTCATTGGCTGTGCATCTGCACTGAACCTTTTTCATCAAACAGCCCACAAAATTTTAGATATTTGCTGTGTCTGTTCTGTCAGACATGTCCGACAGAACAGACGCCACTCATCTATAATTATAATTAATTGAGGATGGGTTGCCTTTGCTTCAAAATATTCAGTACCAAAAAGCCGTTCTGGTAAAGCAAGTCTAATCGCTCTTTTGTCAATTGAGCCTTACTGTCGAAATTTAGTAGGTACCAATAGCAATCTTCTAACGACCGTTCGGTGTACGCCTTACACATAATAGCATATGTCAGTAGCAACAATCTCTGATTAGCTCCTCGAAGAAAGTAAACTTTGAAATCCACACTCAGCGTAATACAAGTACATAATACGGAATTTCTACGACAATGAGCCATTTCATGCTGAACGATGATATGGTATCAGCTCGCAAAACCGTTTTCGACACGTATTCAATGCCGGTTCGGCAACGTCAGTTGCACTTCCCATCTTCCCTCATAAATTAGTTGCCTTTTACCTGCACTGTTGGTAAGAGCTTTAAAAATAAATCTGAATCTAATGATCGTAGAAATCGGTTGGTTTTTCTTCTTTTAAAACAATTACTGCGTAAACAGTCCTTCGTAACAGAAATAATTTTCTTAATCTTATTCCATAACCAAACATTAAAAGAAGAAACAATTTCGATGTAAGTTAATTCTTAACATCTTTAAAGGCTTTTAGTAATAGCAGAAGGAACGAGACCTGTTGCCTGATTAAAAATGTGCTCTCTTAAATTAACATAATGCAATCTGAGCGGATAAAATTAGAATATAGAATTCCTGCTTTTTAACTAGCAAAATTAAAAAGTTCCGTTATTAATTTCCAAATTAATTCACTGCGTATCAGAAAAAGTGGAATAGAAATACACAAAATACCATCTAATTTCATACTAACCTGTTAAACATAAGACTTGTTCAGATGCTAAGTTTTGTATACACGTGAAGAAAATTAACCAATAAGTAGTTAAATTTCGGAAAATTTGCCTTAAAAGTAGTTGAAAATGGATAAACATAAAGTTTTTGTGTGTACAACTGAAAAGGACAATATAAATTTTTGTGTGGTACAAAAGCGAACTATTCTGTTAATGAAGTCTTGTTCCACCTGCACGTGGAACTCTTTAAGCAGATACGAATCTACAGTAAATTGTAACCTGTGATGTGTTGAAGTAACCTTGGGTGAAATTTGAGCCGAATTAGACGGGGACTTGTCGGAAAGCTCGCATTTCAAATGCGTTTATACTAATTAGGTCAATATTTCATACTGAAGTCAATAAACTCGCAGTTATCTCGGAAACGAACCCATGTCCCTTGAACAGCTTTTGCTTCTATAGCATTATGCTACACTTTCACCCGTGTCACTTTTCGCTACCAGTCATGATACGCGTATAGTTGGATTCAAGAACGATGGCGGTCGAGTTTAGACTTGTTCTGAGCATCTATGTCACGCATTCGACAGCGAATGAGCTTTTAGTATTGTTCTCAGCACTGTGGTATGAATTTCTTAGCCAACGCGAGCATTAACGTGATCGTAGCGAGGTCTTTAGAAACTTTTCATTCCATTTGTTGCGAGTTGTCACGGCTGATCGTGATGGTAGGCGACAAATTCTGCACAAGCAAGCGGGAGACATACTTTGCATTACATGCGCTTTCTTCAAGCGTACGGCAAGTGTATGCGCTCACCGCAGCCATCGTTTGGAACGGGCAGCAATGCAATCGCCGTTCGTGTCTCGATCTGCACGAACCGCTATCGTATATAGATCTTATACTTAGCGGGAGGGGCGGGGGGGGGGGGGGCGGGGGGGCTTTTCGCACGCGCAGTATCACTTAAAAAATTGCTGTAATCATCGTAAAATAGGAAATTAAATTTTTGTCATGGTATGTTATAGCGACTTACAGAACAGTATTGCAAAATCGCGCAGTGTTTTTCATTTCGTAACAGTACTGTTTTTTTATTAATTTCGTTTTGTGCGCACTTCCTGACACTTCCAGACCTTTACCAGAAAATTAGTGCAGAATACCTGTCATTATTGATCACACAAAATCTTATGCATCTTTACTTCTTAACATGTGCGAAATATCAGGACGCACACACGTGCTATAGCACGAACATTTTAGGTTAGAACTGGCTTGCATTATCGTCAAGCGCAGCAGCTGCTGCTACTGCCGAAAGGGGCAGCACCGTCCGGCCACCGGCAGTTTCGCCACTGCAGCCAACAGAACAACCGTGTTGCAGCAACGCACTGTTTGTCTGCGAGATACACCCACATAGCTGCAAATCATTCGCAGTGTTACTCGAATAACAAGTGTGTACACCTTTCTGCGCTTCCGTGCTTCCTAACAGGATTGCACACCACATAAAATTTCCTAGACTTCTTTCTAAAGCCCTATTTGAGGAGTTACAGTCCGTTTAAAATGGTTCAAGTGGCTCTGAGCACTATGGGACTTAACTTCTGAGGTCATCAGTCTCCTAGGACTTAGAACTACTTAAACCTAACTAACCTAAGAACATCACACACACCCATGCCCGAGGCAGGATTCGAACCTGCGACCGTAGCGGTCGCGCGGTTCCAGACTGTAGCGCCCAGAACCGCTCGGCCACCCCGGGCGCCTGTTTAAAATTAGATGCGACTTTTGATGATCAGCTGACCGGGGCTGGGGTTGTGATGCAGTTATCCAGGTAACACCAATGGCGGGCCGGCTTTCCCTACCACACCGCCTGCGATTCGGCTGTTAAAGCGCCCTTACTGCCACACCATGAATAAACAGTAGCACGTTGTCACACACGGGTCAGCGTTCGTCAGTTCTCGTTGTTAATTCGTATTCTGTGGCACTGAAGTGCTCTGTAGCCGTCAGGTATTGTGAACAAATGTTTTATGTTTGCGTTGCATTAATAACAACAGTGCAGCACATCTGAACACGAGATTTGCAATACAAACGTCGTCCAGGAAGACATTCACCGCCTGGGAAGATAACGTTCTGCTGCAAAACAATCTTCGGAATACGGAAAAAGTAGTGGACAAAAGCCTTACCACTCTGTTGTGGTGCATAAGTCCCCAACAATGTAGTGAAGGAAAGAAGATATTTGCTCTGGTTACAAAGAAATGTTCCGTGAGATAAAGTTGAACCAGCATATATAAGGCGAAGTTAATGGAACTTGTAGTGCAGTACAAACAAAAACTGCACGCTACCAGGTCGACGAACTGGCGAACTGTAAAGGGCATAAGTTGATCAGGCTTCACCCGCATCACACTTATTTAAATCCGAAAGAGTATATGGGACAAGGTGAAAAGTAACGTGGCAAAAAACAAGTAGGCCGTAGTAGTTTACGTTCATAGAGGTTGAAATGCTGACGAAAGGAGCCACTGCAAACGTTACACAACAGCACTGTAGTTTTCAGCTACACCAAGAAGGTTACTGAAGATACACATCCACGAAGGACTGTGACGAGTTTTGAGGAATACGTAACTTATCTTGCTGCCATGTTAAAATCTGCTTCTTTCGTCAAAATACAGCAGAGTTTAGAAATATTCATCTCACTAACATTCTAATGCCGTTGAAATTGCTACAGAATCCTGAAATCGTGTTATTACAGTAGTGGGATTGCAAGTCAGGTCAACAGTTTATAAAACAGCCCATTTTCAGTACAAAAATAAACGTAACTTCTTTACTTGTATTGTTGCAAAACCCACAATAATTCTCGTTTCACCTGCTATCGACGGCCCTCAATGATATGATTTCACTGAAAAAAATCTGTAGTCGCTTGAATATCGTGGTAGATAAGAATATTTCGCATATTAATCTCATGACAAAACACACTCATCTTTGCGCGCTATCATTTGCCAAAAATCTTTCTTCGACAACTCAGACCATTTATGAGATACGAGTAATTTATGACTTATTTTAATCTAGTTTTTTTTTTACTGGTGCACGATTTCGTGACGGAGTGGTTTACTTGCATTCATTTTTCTCGAGATTGGAAACACAGCGATATCCTTCAAAGTTCAAAGAATGATTCAATATATTACCTACATTTAATACGCAGCAATATGCAACCTAAGACCCACCAAACACAAATTAATGGTGACACCTATTTCTCAGTGCGAACTAAGAATTTCTTGCAGTAGGTTACTAGTATTGAAATATCGCAATTACTAAGACCATTAACGTGATTATAGGCGGTTTATCATGAAGCTGGCACATTACTATAAGACGTGCGATAATCAGAGTTTATTACCAAATAGTTTCTTTAAAATTGTTTAAGAAACACGGCAGATCCTCCGGCTTATGCAGCTTGCTGTTCACGCAATCAAACGAGACTGCTAGGTTCACCGCCGATTAGGCCTGACATCATTACACTGTGGTAACCTGCTGACGCGCCCAGTACTTGCTGACAACTACGCTTCCCTCCACTCTTTCCGTGCTGAACTGTCAAAAGCCGTAACTTATTTTAAGGGCACTGTAGGCGTTTCCATTACAGCTTTACAGATCGTTTGTATGTGATTAGTTCTAACTAATCCCTTACCATTTAGAACAAATGTAGTTACATGGTAAGTACAACAGAATGGACCTTCATTCCTATTCATTAAATTGTGTTCCACCTCTATAACTCTGTACTTCAGAGTCCACGAAAACTGTAGGTTCCGCTAGTCCGGCCAGTTATGAGTTCAAAGGTCGGAGGAAGCAAGGACAATCCAAAGGTGGGGTCCAGGGAGTTACTACCCCCTTCCTCTCTTCCACCTAGTTGCCGAGTAGTGAAATTATATATTTTGATTTTCAATCGTGCGACTTGCACAAGAAGGCCAACAATAGATTTAAGCTATCGATTTAGTGATAGCACTATCGGCTATCGCCCTTACCTGCTTCAGCCAAGACCAACTACCGTACATTGGTGGCCTTACTTGAGCATATTTGTTTCGTTAATCTATTCATTTGTTACTTGCAGTTGAATTTAAAGTACACTACTGGCCATTAAAATTTGCTACACCACGAAGATGACGTTCTACAGACGCGAAATTTAACCGACAGCAAGAAGATGCTGTGATACGCAAATGATTAGCTTTTCAGAGCTTTCACACAAGGTTGGCGCCAGTGGCGATACCTACAACGTGCTGACACGAGGAAAGTTTCCAACCGATTTCTCATACACAAACAGCAGTTGACCGGCGTTGCCTGGTGAAACGTTGTTGTGATGCCTCGTGCAAGGAGGAGAAATGCGTACCATCACGTTTCCGACTTTGATAAAGGTCGGATTGTAGCCTATCGCGATGCGGTTTATCGTATCGTGACATTGCTGCTCGCTTTGGTCGAGATCCAATGACTGTTAGCAGAATATGGAATCGAGGGTTCAGGAGGGTAATACGGAACGGCCACGTATCACTAGCAGTCGAGATGACCGGCAACTTATCCACATGGCTGTAACGGATCGTGCAGCCACGTCTCGATCCCTGAGTCAACAGATGGGGACGTTTGCAAGACAACAACCATCTGCACCAACAGTTCGACGACGTTTGCAGCAGAACGGACTATCAGCTCGGAGAGCATGGCTACGGTTACCGTTGACGCTGCATCACAGACAGGAGTGCCTGCGATGGTGTACTCAACGACGAACCTGGGTGCATGAAGGCAAAACGTCATATTTTCGGATGAATCCAGGTTCTGTTTACAGCATCATGATGGTCGCATCCGTGTTTGGCGTCATCGCGGTGAACGCACGTTGGAAGCGTGTATTCGTCATCGCCATACTGGCGTATCACCCAGCGTGATGGTATGGGGTGCCATTGGTTACACGTCTCACTCACCTCTTGTTCACATTGACGCCACTTTGAACAATGGATGTTACGTTTCAGAGTGTTATGACCCGTGGCTCTATCCTTCATTCGATCCCTGCAAAACCCTACATTTCAGCAGGATAATGCATGACCGCATGTTGCAGGTCCTGTACGGGCCTTTCTGGATACAGAAAATGTTCGACTGCTGTACTGGCCAGCACATTCTCCAGGTCTCTCACCAACTGAAAGCGTCTGGTCAATGGTGGCCGAGCAACTGGCTCGTCACAATACGCCAGTCACTACTCTTGATGAACTGTGGTATCATGTTGAAGCTGCATGGGCAGCTGTACCTGTACACACCATCCAAGTTCTGTTTGACTCAATGCCCAGGCATATCAAGGCCGTTATTACGGCCGGAAGTGGTTGTTCTGGGTACTGATTTCTCAGGATCTGTGAACCCAAATTGCGTGAAAATGTAATCACATGTCAGTTCTAGTATAATATATTTGTCCAATGAATACCCGTTTATGATCTGCATTTCTTCTTGGTGTAGCAATTTTAATGGCCAGTAGTACAAGTGCTGCCAGTAATGGTTTTTTTTCTGTGCTCTGTTGAGATAGTTTCTCTTCATGAGAGTACTGACGGGCGATCAGCTTTAATTGTTAAAACCATTCAAAAGCCAAGAACGCACAAAATATCCTTTATTCGAGACAACCAGTTTGAACAGTCTCAGCTGTCGTCTTCAGGCCTGATGTAACAGAGGTATTTTAATAGTATCTTTCCATTACTTTTTACTTCCATATCCAGCTTCTACGTGCATTGATTCTTTCTGATCAATTTCTTAAACTTCTGCCTACTCTTCATCATTACTATACTGTGATTTGATATCTACGCCAAGGTACGCCTTACAATCCAATATCTCCCCCCTGCGGGTCCGGGGATTAGAATAGGCCCGAGGTATTCCTGCCTGTCGTAAGAGGCGACTAAAAGGAGTCCATCCCCCTCAAGGGGGTAGTTAGCGCCTGCGTCCGGAGTCGGACGGTTCCACGACCTCTATTTGCGGTCATTTTGCTTTTTCACTTCTCGTTTCTTCCTTCCTTTGGTTGGTTCCTTTCTTTGCTCTTCTCCATCTCACTGTCTTCCTTACTCTTTCCCTTGTCTTCTTCTCCTTGCCTTCTCATTGCCTTCTTCTCCTTGCCTTCTCTGGTCTCCGCCTCGGCCTTTGAGACAGTCTGTCCTCTCTCTCCCTCTCTCTCTTCTTTTTCCTCTTCTTCCTTCCTGCCTGTGCGCGCCTGAAGGCCGACCCACGCGTTCGCACGCGTAGCCGGTGACGGGGTAACGCGTAATTCCCCACCCTGGGTAGACAAGTAAGGCACGCACGTACCCCTGGTAAAGGCCAGGCCCAGGGAGGGGTGATTGCCTGAGCTGATACCTCCTGAACATGCCGATTGGTCCCTCCGTCTGTTTCTCGGGAGGTGTGACCTGAAGTGTAAACATTCACCTAAGGCGGGAGTGCCCTCTGAGAGGGTCCCCACAAGGAAGGAGCGCGCCATCGGAGACGCTGGCAATCATGGGGGATTCCTACGCAGTGGATCTCTCTCCATCTCTCTCGACTTCTGCCCAAAAACGGAAACTTGACCAGCCACCAGTGACAAAAGTACTGCCGCCTGCCCCACAGTTCCTCGTCGTTTCTCGATCTGAGGACAGAAAGGATTTTTCCTCTGTCAACCCTTTCGTTATCCAGAAGGGCGTAGATGCCATGTCAAGTCGTGTACCAGGTTGCGTAATGGTACCTTGTTACTAGAAACTGAGAGCGCCTTTCAGGCACAAAAACTGCTTCAGGCCACACTCCTGTACACGTTCCCTGTCCGGGTGGAGGCTCACCGCACTTTGAATTCATCTCGTGGTGTGGTCTATACTCGATCACTTGACGGATTGACTGACGAGGAGATTCAGTCTTTCCTCGCTGAGCAGGGCGTGACGGCTGTCCATAGAGTCATGAAAAAGGTCAACAATGACCTTGTACCGACCTGGACACTTTTCTTGACCTTTGACAGTGTTCAGCTGCCGTCGCGTATCAAAGCAGGCTACGCTGCTACCAGTGTCAGCGTTTTAATAACACTCGCCAGTCTTGTTACAATGCGGCTAAATGTGTCACTTGTGGCAGGGATGCCCATGAGGGTGACTGTCCACCTCCGTCTCCTTGTTGTGTGAACTGTCGGGGTGACCATGCAGCGTCCTCCCACGACTGTCCCATCTACAAGGAAGAACGCTGTATCCAATAAATTCGGGTCAAAGAGAAAGTGTCCACCTCGGCTGCTCGCAAGCTATTTGCTAGTAGGAAGCCCGCGCTGCTCCCAGCGGGAAAGTACAGTACAGTACAGTACAGTACTGTCCTCGCCTCTCCTCGGACTACCAGGGAGGTGGCGACGCAGACATGCGACCTGACCTTCGGCACCACGGTCGTCCGTTCGGCCAGTGCTAAGATCGCGCGGTCGACGTCTCCTCTTCCTCCCGTCACCCCTCCAACACAAGCACCTTCATCAGCTTCTGCCAAGACGAAGACCCAGAAATCAGATGCACGGGCCTTCAAGAATGAACCGTCCCGTGCAGACTTCCTACGTACCTCGCACTCTCAGCCGTCGACCAGTACTTCCACTAAAAGACCTTCCAAGAAGGCTCATAGGAAGCACAGTTCTCCTTCTCCTCCATGGCGCATTTCTTCTCCTGCGCCACCCAGCGGTTGCCGCCCCAGGCCGTCATCCGTTTCGCCTGGCCGCACCGCTGGTAGTCGAACATCTGGCCGTCCACCGGCGGAGGAAGCTCCTCCTCCCGGCCATTTTAACGAGATGGCCGATGAACCTATAGAACCAAATGACGATGGCTGTCCGCCTACTGATAGCGGCGGCAGTACTCGGTCGAAGCCAGGCCCTCTGTGGCCTTCGAGGTGACCCCTTTTTTCATCTTCCTTTTCTTCTCACGATGGCACTTATTCACTGGAATATTCGCAGCATTCGCTCCAACCGAGAGGACTTGAAGTTGCTGCTCTGCTTGCACCGTCCGCTCGTCGTAGCCCTCCAGGAAACGAAGCTCTGCCCATGCGATCACATTGCCTTGGCACACTACACCTCTGTGCGTTTTGACCTACCCCCTGTGGTAGGTATTCCGGCTCATGGAGGGGTTATGTTGCTTGTCCGGGATGATATTTACTACGATCCCATCACATTGCACACCGGCCTGCAGGCAGTTGCCGTCAGAATTACTCTCCCCACTTTTACATTTTCTATTTGTACCGTTTACACTCCATTGTCGTCTGCCGTTACCAGGGCAGACATGATTCAACTTACTGCTCAGCTACCTGCACCATTTTTGTTAACTGGAGACTTCAATGCCCACCATCCCCTTTGGGGCTCTCCAGCATCCTGCCCGAGGGGCTCACTGTTAGCAAACCTTTTCAACCAGCTCAATCTTGTCTGCCTCAATACTGGCACCCCTAGTTTTCTTTCGGACACATCTCACACCTATTCCCATTTAGACCTCTCTATATGTACTACCCAACTTGCACGCCGGTTTGAGTGGTATGCCCTTTCCGATACATATTCGAGCGACCACTTCCCGTGTGTCATCCATCTCCTGCATCATACCCCCTCTCCGTGCTCAGCTAGTTGGAACATCTCCAAAGCCGACTGGGGGCTCTTCTCTTCCGGGATGACCTTTCAGGATCACACCTTCACAAGCTGCGATAGTCAGGTCGCACACCTCACGGAAGTCATTCTCGCTGCTGCTGAATATTCCATCCCTCACCCTACTTCTTCTCCACGTCGCGTTCCGGTCCCCTGGTGGACCGCAGCACGTAGAGACGCTTTACGTGCTCGTCGACGTGCTTTACGCACCTTTAAACGCCACCCTACAGTGGCGCATTGTATCACCTATAAACGATTACGTGCGCAGTGCCGTCGTATTATTAAAGAAAGCAAGAAAGCCAGCTGGGCTGCTTTCACAAGCACCTTCAACAGTTTTACTCCTTCTTCTGTTATCTGGGGTAGCCTGCGCCGTCTATCTAGCACTAAGATCCACTCACCAGTTTCTGGCTTGACGGTCGCGAATGACGTCGTTGTGGCCCCTGAGGATATCTCCAATGCCTTCGGCCGCTTTTTCGCAGAGGTTTCGAGCTCCGCTCATTACCACCCTGCCTTCCTCCCCCGAAAACAGGCAGAGGAGGCTAGGCCACCTAACTTCCGCTCCTCGAATCGTGAAAGTTATAATGCCCCTTTCACCATGCGGCAACTCGAAAATGCACTTGCCCGGTCACGGTCCTCCGCTCCAGGGCCTGATTCTATTCATATTCAGATGCTGAAGAACCTATCTCCTGCGGGTAAAGGTTTCCTTCTTCGTACTTATAATCGCATCTGGATTGAGGGACATGTTCCCGCATGCTGGCGCGAGTCTTTTGTTGTACCGATTCCTAAGCCGGGGAAGGACAAGCACTTGCCTTCCAGTTATCGACCCATCTCGCTTACCAGCTGTGTCTGTAAGGTGATGGAGCAAATGGTTAACTCTCGTTTGGTTTGGCTGCTCGAATCTCGGCGCCTACTTACCAGTGTACAATGTGGATTTCGTAGGCGCTGCTCTGCTGTTGACCATCTGGTTACCTTGTCAACCTTCATTATGAATAACTTCTTGCGGAAGCGGCCGACCGCGGCTCTGTTCTTTGATTTGGAGAAGGCTTACGACACCTGTTGGAGGGCGGGCATTCTCCGCACCATGCATACATGGGGCCTTCGCGGTCGCCTCCCTCTTTTTATTCGTTCCTTTTTAATGGATCGACAGTTCAGGGTACGTGTGGGTTCTGTCCTATCGGACACCTTTCGCCAGGAGAATGGGGTGCCACAGGGCTCAGTTTTGAGCGTCGCTCTCTTCGCCATAGCGACCAATCCAATAATGGATTGCCTCCCAGCTGATGTATAAGGCTCCCTTTTCGTGGACGATTTTACCATCTATTGCAGCGCGCAGCGTACATGTTTCCTGGAACGCTGTCTTCAGCGTTCTCTTGACCATCTTTACTCCTGGAGTGTCGCCAATGGCTTCCGGTTTTCTGCCGAGAAGACGGTCTGTATTAACTTCTGGCGCTACAAAGAGTTTCTCCCACCGTCCTTACGACTCGGTCCCGTTGCTCTCCCATTCGTGGAGACAAAATTTTTAGATCTTACATTTGACAGGAAACTTAGCTGGTCTCCACATGTGTCTTATTTGGCTGCCCGTTGTACCCGTTCACTAAATGTCCTCCGTGTTCTCAGTGGTATGTCGTGGGGAGTGGATCGAACCGTCCTACTTCGCCTATATCGGTCGATCGTCCGCTCAAAGCTGGATTATGGGAGCTTCGTATACTCTTCTGCACGGCCGTCCATCTTACGCCGCCTCAACTCCATACATCATCTGGGCTTACGTCTTGCGATCGGAGCATTTTATACTAGTCCCGTCGAGAGTCTTCATGCTGAAGCCGGTGAATTGCCACTCCCCTACCGGCGCGATATACTGCTTTGTCCGTATGCCTGTCGGCTACTGTCAATGCCCGACCACCCGTCTTATCGTTCCTTTTTTTGACGACTCCCTCGATCGTCAATACGGGTTGTATGTCTCTGCCCTGCTACCCCCTGGAGTTCGCTTTCGTTGCCTCCTTCAACACCTTGATTTTTCACTCTCTGCAACCCTCAGAGTGCGCGAGAGCCACACGCCACCTTGGCTCCAGGCTCAGGTTCGTGTTCACCTTGACCTCAGCTCGCTCCCAAAGGAGGTTACCCCCGGTTCGGTATACCGCTCCCGTTTTGTCGAACTTCGTTCGAAGTTCGTTAATATGACCTACCAGGCTGTTCTTTACATCTGCCGCCACCGACATTCTGCTTATGTCATCTGCTCTGATTCCCAGAGCGCCATCCAGAGCCTCAGTGATCCGTATCCAGTTCACCCTTTCGTGCACTGGATCCAACGCTCTCTTCAGCAGCTGGTGGACGACGGTTCTCCGGTTAGTTTTATGTGGGTTCCTGGCCATGTCGGTATCCCTGGGAACGAAGCTGCAGATGCCGCGGCCAAGGCTGCGGTCCTCCAGCCTCGGACAGTTTTTTGTTATGTTCCTTCCTCAGATTGTAGCAGGGTCATTTGTCGGCGCATTTTATCGCTGTGGCATGCCGATTGGGCTGCACTTACGGACAACAAGCTTCGGGCCTTGAAACCTCTTCCCGCGGCTTGGACGTCCTCCTCACGCCCCTCTCGGCGGGAGGAGGTAGTTTTGGCCCGGTTACGAATTGGACACTGCCGGTTCAGCCATCGCCATCTGCTGACGGCAGAGCCGGCGCCGTTCTGCCCATGTGGTCACTTGCTGACGGTCCGCCACATTTTAACGTCCTGTCCGGATTCTACTACACTGCGTCTTGATCTTGGCCTGCCACGTACTCTCGATGCCATTTTAGCAGATGACCAGGAGCAGCTGCTCGCGTTCTTCGTTTTATCAAATTGACCAACCTGTCTATGGACATATAATTATGCTGTTTTTTTAATCCTATGCCTGTCGATCTTTTATCGTGTTTTCCCTTTTAGTTGCTGTTTTAAACTTGTGCCTCGCGGTGCATTCCTTACGTAGTCTGGGCGCTAATGACCGTTGAAGTTGTGCGCCCTAAAACAAAAAAAAAACAAAAAATCCAATATCTGATTTAGGAATCTCTGCCAGACCATGATGTAATCTAACTGAAATCCTCCTGTATCTCCCGGCCTTTTTCGAGGATATCTCCTCCTCTTGTGATTCTTAAAGACAGTATTCGCTATTACCAAGCCCATATTCTCCCATAACCCTTTTTTTCTGCTCCTTCCCCTAAAATCGCATTCCAGTTCCCCATGACTATTAGATTTTCATCTCGCTTTGCGTTCCGAATTACCCGTTCAGTGTTTTCGTATACCGCTTGCGACGTCAGCATCAATACCTGGTCTAATGTTTGCTATGGGTCTGGAGAAAATGATTACAAAATTCTAAGAGACTTCCTTTTGAAGTGCAGTGTGGCAGGGGGAGGAAAGTATTTGATCTGACGTCTGTCGAAGATGTGGAAACAGCACTGCAGGAGGGGTCGAGTGGCATCGTGCAAGCATGCAGTGAACGGGGAACTGACCGAACATTGGAAATGCCTGCGATCACGGTGTAAAATCACATATGTTCAGGAGTTGCCCCCTGCTGACCTACCAGCAAGACAAACATCCTCTCTGGGATTTCTTGCTCGCATGCAAATGGAGAATGAATAGCCATGGAACATAATGTGGAAAAAAAAACCATCTCCAAGGCCATGTCAATACACGGAACTGCAGGATGCCCAACGGAAGATCAGCACGCACATCAACCGGCACCACTTAGTACTGCTAATGTGTGACTGTGTGATGCGGGTTGATGGCATCCTTTATCGCAGGGCTGTATTTTTTCGAGGGGAGAGTTTCTGCGGGTCCTGTTACCTATACCATCTCTGATAAAAGCCACGAGAGTTTTTTTCGAACCAATGTCATTCAAACCCTTCAACAACGTGGATGTGTGAGTAGGATCATTTTTATGCAAGATGGCGCTCCTTCGCACAGCCAGTGACGCGGATGTTGCAGAGGCATTTCAGAAATGCTGCAGCGTGGCCGTCCAGATCACTTGATCTCAATCCGTGTGACTTCAGGCTCTGGGGTTATCTGAAAGATGATGTGTTCAGTGCTCCAATTACGTACGTAGATGAACTGAAGGCACGCATTGCACAACCCATTCTGAACGTGACCCCCGACACACTCGGATCTGTTGTGAAAGCTGTTGTTTCTTGATTTCAGCTTGTGGCAGAAAACGGTGCACAACATATTGAACATGTCATGCTCCAATCTCACGACAATTGTAAAGGGATATCAGTTTGCTTTTTAAGCGGTTTTTGGCCCCGGACAATAATTGATTTTTATGTGGTTCTTGGCCCCTGGGCAATCAAAAACGGATTTTTCCCATCTTCTGTGGTACGATCTTGCGTAGTGTATGGGTTTCCCTTGCCACAAATGTTGACTGCCGACTTGGGCAGTCATGCGCATTGAACAGTATGGATACTGTAATGTGCAACTCAAACCACAGTCGTGGTATTGCGATTCATCTGTCATTTGTAACTGATTCTAATTACGTCAAGACACTTACGCACCATCTATTGGAAAAATTTCCGTTAATAGTTTTGTTCCATGACGTCTCTCCCTGCATCAACAACAAGCTGGTCAAATTTGACGTCATTCTGAGCATTCTTTTTGAAACTGGGACTTTACTTATGGATATCCTGTACATACCAAGACAGGATAACTCTTTAAGATAACTTACTACATGCTGACTGTGCAGTGATTCTAGCAGATAAAGGAAAGGACCTTCAGAAAATAATTTACTTACTGGAACAGATAAGGGCGAAACTTGACATGGAGATCTCAACCGAAAAAACTGACACTGCTCTTAAAAAAAACAGTACATTGAAATGAAAACAATGATGGATGAAAATACTTTAGAAGTTGTTAACCACTTCAGTTACGTAGGATGTGAGGTGGCGTACGGCTACAGCAAAAATATAGAAATTAAGGTCACAAGGAGAAGGACTCGGACACGGCAACCCATTCGACTCATATTTGGCAGGTGCTAAAACTGCATAAAATAGTGGCTCCCAACCTGGAGACAGTTACCCCCTGAGAGTTGAAATCAAACGAAACGTTCAGGTGCATATTAGTCACGAAACAAAGTTTTCAAAAAGTCGGTACTACTATCAGTACTCTGTGGAACCATAATGATGATTACTTAAGTAACCAACAATTATTTTTTTCAAATAGTAGCATTAACACATGACACAGTGTTGCGGACGTTACGGCTTGTGTAACGAATATGTGATCACCATCTTCCTCACATATTCCTAACAGTTTGTATCATGCATCTGTGGAAGCAAAATGCAGACATATACATCACATACGCTTAAATATCTCATGAAAAGTCTTCTGGAAGTTACAAGTAGTTCTCGAAATAGAACAGAAATTACTTCATTATTTACTTTGCAACAATAAATGAACTACCCGACAGCGCAATACAACAGTAACTATCTAAATGGCTAATACAATGCTGAAGGACCTACACAAGATAATTATTATTACAGCTGCACTCGCATATGAGCAGTTTCATTATGAGTGACGGTGAGTAAGCAACCTACTGTAGATCTGTAGATGCAATAACATCAGCTGCCCTCTTGTGTCCTCCCGTTCAGGTAAGCATAGCTCGTAATGCGCGACACCCTCTCTCCCACTTCCCATGCTGTCTCAGTTCACGATGTGTCGGCATATGCTGCACCACTGCTGAGCAATGCGTACAGGAGCGTGAATGTTCGCATTGTCCTATTAAAATAGCTATACGTTGTACAACTTGTACATTATGCAACAAATAGTGTGAAAGTATGGATTAAACACATTGAATATTGTATAAGCATTGTATTCATAACCTTGATCATATCACAGGTCATATCAACCAATAAAAGCATTATCACAAATATGATAAAGATCAAAAATCAAAGAACAAATCTTTTTCCCTAATTAGCATTATATTCTTCAAATCAATAAATACCCTGTACTAAACATTTTCTAAAGTAGCCTTTGTTCTTTCAAAGGATTCGGGCTATCTCCATACCAAATTTCACTGAAATCAGTTCATCAGATTAGTCGTGCAAATGTAAGTTATTTTTGCATTCATAATATTAATATGGACAAAACTTTCAATTACGATAACTTTTTTCCCATCATAAGATTTTGCTGGAATGAAGTCTATATGGTGCTCCAAAATAGGCTAAAGTTACATGAGAAAACAAAAAATTATTCTAGTAGTTTTGGATAAGCGTGTTGAAACATATACATGAGAGTTTTACATATTTATTATTCGTATAGTTTATTATTTTTAGGAACAGTTGGTCAATTTGGGTCACACAGAGCTCTTATGTTTAGAGTTCGCAAGCATCTCATTTTATCTCCATGGATTCTTTTTCTTCCTTTAGTCCACTTTGTAGTTGGTCGTGTGGTGACTTCATTCTCTGGAAGTACTTTTAATAATAATAATAATAATAATAATAATAATAATAATAATAATAATATAATTTTTGTGACATTGTCATGTCTTCTGGGGTATTCTGTATTTGCTAGTATTGTACATCCACTTGTGATGTGATCTACTGTTTCTATTTGTTGTTTACAAAGTCTGCATTTATCCAGGATCAAACAATAAACACCAGGTATTACAGCAAGCATATTATTAAAGATCCCAATACCACAACGGATAAATGCAGACTTTGTAAACAACAAATAGAAACAGTAGATCACATCACAAGCGGATGTACAATACTAGCAAATACAGAATACCCCAGAAGACATGACAATGTCACAAAAATAATACATCAACAGCTTGCCTTACAACATAAACTTTTAAAACAACACGTTCCTACATACAAGTATACACCACAAAATGTACTGGAGAATGATGAATACAAATTATACTGGAACAGAACCATTATAACAGATAAAACAACGCCACATAACAAACCTGACATCATACTCACCAATAAAAAGAAGAAATTAACACAACTAATCGAAATATCCATACCCAATACAACAAATATACAAAAGAAAACAGGAGAAAAAATTGAAAAATACATCCAACTGGCTGAGGAAGTCAAGGACATGTGGCATCAGGATAAAGTTGACATCATACCAATTATACTATCAACTACAGGAGTCATACCACACAATATCCACCAGTACATCAATGCAATACAGTTACATCCAAACATATATATACAACTACAGAAATCCGTAATTATTGATACATGTTTAATTACCCGAAAGTTCCTAAATGCAATATAACACATACCGTACAGTTAAAAGGAAGTGACACTTGATCAAGGTCCGTGTCACTCCATTTTTAACCGGACTTTGTCTGAGAAAGTGAAGGAAATAATAATAATAATAATAATAATAATAATAATAATAATAATAATAATAATAATAATAATAATAATTAGTGCCAGTAGTCAGACACAAAGCGGCGACAGCCTGAGGCCATCCAATTTCTGCAGTTCAGAAGTAAGGAGCTCAGCAATCAGTTGATTTACAAGCAATAAGTATAGTGCAAGCATTTTCACAGGGTTGATTTTTAAATGGGGGTGCAGAATGTGAGTGAAAAAATTGTCACTATGGAGAGGAGTAGCGCAAATTGTTATTTATATTCACATGTTATATGGGAGTAAAACAATATGATTACATTTTGCTGAGTAGGAAAATGGCAGTTCATCTGTGGCATGGAGTACGACCATGCTTTTAAGGATCGCTTAAGGGAGATTTAGTGACAATAAATTTCAACTGACCAACTACATCACATTTTCTTGGAAAAGCTGACAATAGAGACATAAATACAAAAAAATGGCATACTTTGATTACCTTCCTTTAAACTCATAGAGTAAAGTGTGTAGTAAGACTTTTTGTGTAAATTAAAGAACAGCACACGGAAACCTACTCAAATAATTGAGTATATTAACTGCTGCTGCTCAGCATATTTATTCCTTAAAGACATGTGTTGTAAATAATCTCTCTTTTTTTCAAGCAGTAGTTGAGTACACAATATCAATACTAGGAATAAAAACAGTCTCAGTAAAAACTTGAAATCTCTTTAACTTGGTCCAAAAAGGCCTCCAATACTCAAGAACACACATTTTCAGTCAGCTGTCAGCAGTCATTAAGAGCGTAGTTTCAAACCACAGTTTGGAGAGTTTGAAAGACTATTTGGTGCCCAATTCCTTCTAATCCATAGCTGAATTACTAAATACAAACTGTTAGACTAATTTAGGTAAAAATTTCAAAGAGATTTCATTTTTTACAATACTTAGTTGCAATAATTAAGTAATTAGTCAATTTTGTTTATGACCAATTTGATAAAAGTGCATATTTGTTTTATTCTGACAGTGTATTAGTTCTGTAAACATTAGAAGTTTTATCTTAACCTACGTATATAGCTTGAACTTTTCGTCATTAAAGATCAGTGAAATGAGTATTAACTCAAGTGTTATTAATATTTTTGTTTTCTTATGTTTTTTGATTTGTTCCACATCTACTTTTCGAAATGTGTCCGTTGCGAAATTTGATCTATCGATCGTAATTCACGGGATTAACATTAAAGTGGTAGTCCTCTTTAAGCCCATGGAAAGTAGGTGATTTCGCGCTTATTTCAAGTCAAACAAAAAGTAACGCTAAATCTGATGATACATTTTTGTTCCTTACACTTTTGTCTCTGAGATTAGTTTTGTGTACATATCGGACGCTCCCCGTAACCGCCGCACCAGGTTGAAGGACGCCTTTCAGTCATCGATGAGAAATTCCGAAGCCCTACTCTTTGACCTGTAACAAAATAATTTTGTGACGGTCATTTTCAATATATTTTCTATCAGCATGCATAGGACAACTGGAAAATGCAAAGTTCAGACGTAATGTTGACGTGCTGACAGAAAGTCATTCTCTTCGCCCAAGAAATCGAGACAAAATCGTGCACCAAAAATAGACGTTTGGAAATGCCTCAAAACGTATACTAACAGAAAATTTAATGTAGAATGGCGATATCAAATCCCATGTACGTTTCTGATTCCCGTCAGTTTGAAAAATAAGGTTTCGAGAAAACCTCGTTTAAAGTTTTTGGTTACACTTTCTACAGTGACATTAAATATACCTCTAGTCAGCGATACGTGGACCATACAGCAATCCTTCCAAATCCAAAGGAGGTCCTCCTGGATCTTCTTCGTGGCCATGGTGGTCCTGCGGACCTCTTTCCTGTCATCCTCTGCTCTGTTCGATCGATACGCTTTTCGTCCGCTTGCAACAGGCTGATCCGATCTGAAGTTAAACACTTTCATAATTTTCATAATGCCTGTTAGGCCGTCCTTGAAATCACATGCTGCGACATTAGTTGCGATGTCGACTAATTTTTTTCTGCTGTGAATGGCTTTCGAAGTCGTTTTTTCACAAATCAACTAGTAACATAAGAGGTCCTGGCAAACTTGGGATGAACGGTACAATAAAGCAGACATACCAGAGAACACTATAAGCCAAAAACAATCGATTTCTGACTTTCTCGAACAGGGCTACGCTCTGAGTCCCAACAAAAAAAATTTATTCCAAAATGTTTCACAAAATTGACCTTTATTATAAGAGAGCAACGAATATGAGAAGAATTGGCAAAAGGCAATCAGCTATTTTAAAGAGGTAGTTTCATTTTGGAATAAAATGTTAAAATTTTACACAAAATTAACCATTATTGTCATAGTAAGCAACGAATACAGGTCAAGATTGGCAAAAGTTAGATAATTGATTGTTTTAAGGACATGGTTTAAATTTGAAACATTGGAACATACCGTTTTCTATCACCCATCACAGAGCTGCTTCTTGTAATGGCTCCACACAACGAAGGTATCGTCGACGTATCTGTACCACACCTTCGGTTTACAGAGTGCCACGTCCGTTGCCAACACTTTAAAATGTTCCATGAAGACGTTGGCCACCACTGGACTAAGTGTACTACCGATGGCGACGCTCTGCAGCTGTTCATATAAGTTGCCATTTCACATTAAATAGCTTATTGTGAGACATGATGAAGCGTGACTGTCTTTTGTGTGGTACACAGCAGCTGTGCGGTTTGTTTGGCGGTGCATGACGATGTAGGAATGGCGGTTATCGCTGAAACAACGTGTTTTCGGTTATATCCTTCGGTTCTAGGCGCTTCAGTCTGGGACTGCGCTGCTGCTACGGTCGCAGGTTCGAATCTTGCCTCGGGCATGGATGTGTGTGATGTCCTCAGGTTGGTTAGGTTTAAGTAGTTCTAAGTCTAGGGGAGTGAAGACATCAGACATCCAATTTCAAGTCCCATAGCGCTTAGAGCCATTTGATTTGAACTGTTATATCCTTTTTTTCCACCCCAGTTTGACCTGACTGTTAAAACAGCTCAAAAATAACCGGTTTCTGAAATAACCGATTTTCGGTTTTCTGTTCCTATTGTTTCCTTTTATAGAGTCTTAGAAATGTAGCAAAGGTTGAAAACATTTTGACTTACTGTTTCGAGATCGTAGAATCAAAATATTAAACAGGCAAATAAAAAAACTTAGTCCGTTCACCGTTAGCTGCTGTTCTCGTAACATGGTACGTGCTTAAATACCGCTCAAAAATGTCTGTCTACAAGGCCTACAAACAGATAGACGTAATAGCTATTACAGCAAGAAAGGAAGAATGAATTGATTGTTGGTGTTGATAACGATCAACCTTCTTTACCTCCTCTGCATTACTGCAGATGACATGTCACTGAGCACATACGTTTTGTGCATGCAGTACACATGAGGCGCCTCGTTGTTTCCACTGCACTGTGTGGAATACGAAGGTTCATAGTTCACTAACCTGCTGTCTTCAAGTTGATGTCCCCAGCGCAGAAAACAGCACGCATGTCGCAGATTCTGTATCTTGAAGCTGAAACTGACTTTCAGCGATGTTCTGTTCTGAATAATGCATCACTTCTTTGGGATGCCACTCGCATATTTTAATATAGCCACACGAGAAGACTACATGATCTTAGTACACCACCTTCTGATATAGCAAAGTACATGATCAAACACAATCTTTACGAAAATGTATCTTTACACTATTTGTGGCACGTGTCTGGAGTGAATCTTTTAATAATGAATACTGGCAAACATTCTGCCACAGACAAGACTGTACATCTCGACTGCCTAATCCAGAGTGACGAACAGGAAATTCAGTAAAAATTGGAAACACATCCTACGACAGACAACATGTCTGTTGCTCTCGACTGCCTAATCCAGAGTGACGAACAGCCAGAAACACTTCGCGCGCCATACCAGAAAAGGCATGACCCTAACGCTTCCGAAGTGCTTCGCCTGATTACATTAGTACTTGTTCCATAGATCGTGAATACGACACTTTGTAATGATGTGGAACGTGTCAGGTTAATAAAAGGTGTCTATACAAGATATTACATTAGACAAAATATTACATGACACTCAATAATTTTTGTTTGTTGAGGTTGGGAAATTACCCACTTACTATATTCAAAAATTCACCTAATGAGTAAGAGGAGTTGCCATTAAGAAGTTCTTTTAATTTCCTTTTAAATGCTATGTGGCTATCTGTCAGACTTTTGATGCTATTAGGTAAGTGACCAAAGACTTTTGTGGCAGCATAATTTACTCCCTTCTGAGCCGAAGTTAGATTTAATCTCGAGTAGTGAAGATCATCCTTTATCCTAGTGTTGTAGCCATGTACACTGCAATTACTTCTTAATTCATTCGGATTGTTAATAACAAATTTCATAAGCGAATATATATATTGTGAGGCTACAGTGAAGATTTCTAGCTCTTTAAATACGTGTGTGCAGGATGATCTTGGATGAGCTCCAGCAATTATTCTGATTACACGCTTTTGTGCAATGAACACTCTTTTACTCAATGATGAGTTACCCCAGAATATGATGCCATACGAAAGCAGAGAATGAAAATAGGCATGGTAAGCTAATTTACTCAGATGTATATCGCCAAAATTTGCAATGACCCTATTAGCATAAGTAGCTGAACTCAAACGTTTCAGCAGATCCTCAGTGTGTTTTTTTCCAGTTCAACCCTTCATCAATGCATACCCCTAGAAATTTTGAATATTCTACCTTAGCTACCGATTTCTGATCGAAGCCTATATTTATTAATGGGGTCATTCCATTTACTGTGTGGAACTGTATATACTGTTTTCTCAAAGTTTAATGAGAGTCCATTTGCAGAGAACCACTTAATGATTTTCTGAAAAACATCGTTTACAATTTCACCAGTTAATTCTTGTCCATCGGGTGTGATAGCTATACTTGTATCATCGGCAAAAAGTACCAGCTTTGCATCTTCGTGAATATAGAATGGCAAGTCATTAATATATATTAAGAACAGCAGAGGACCCAAGACCGAACCTTGCAGCACCCCATTCTTGATTGTTCCCCAGTTTGAGACATCACCAGTTTTTTACATATTATATGAACTGTTCATTTCAACTTTCTGCACTCTTTCCGTTAGGTATGATTTAAACCATTTGAGCACTGCCCCATTCATACCACAGTACTTGAGCTTATCTAGAAGTATTCCATGATTTACACAATCAAAAGCCTTCGATAGATCACAAAAAATCCCAACGGCTGACTTCCAGTTACTCAGAGCATTTAATATTTCATTATTGAAAGTATATATAGCATTTTCCGTTCAAAAACCATTCTGGAAACCAAACTGACATTTTGTTAAAACTTTATTTTTATAAAGGTGTGAAGCTACTCTACAATACATTAATTTTTCAAGAATTTTTGATAAGGCAGGCAGAAGAGAGGCTGGGCAGTAGTTGTTGACATCAGACATATACCCTTTTTTATGAAGTGGTATAACAATGGCATACTTCAGTCTATCTGGGAAAATACCCTGCTTCAGAGAGCTATTACATATGTGGCTAAGAATCCCATTTATTTCTTGGGAACAAGCTTTTATTATCCTGCTGGAAATGCCATCAATCCCATGTGAGCTTTTATTCTTGAGAGAGTTTATCATCTCCCTAATTTCAGATGGAGAGGTGGGTGGAATTTCAATTGTATCAAATGGTGTGGGTAAGGCCTCTTCCATTAACTGCCTTGCTTCTTCTAATGAACATTTAGATCATATTTTCTCTACAACATTTGAAAAATGATTATTCAAAATGTTTTCGATTTCTGGCTTGTTGTATATCAAGTTTCCATTCGCTTTGATGATGCTGCCATCCTGTACTCTTGGTTGCCCTGTCTCCCTTGTAATAATATTCCAAATTGTTTTGATTTTGTTATCAGAGGTATTAATCTCAGACATGATGCACATGCTTCTGGACTTTTTAATAACCTTTCTTAATGTAGCACAGTAGTTTTTATAATATTTGGCTGTTTCTGGGTCATTACTCTTTCTTGTTGTTAGATACAGTGCCCTTTTTTGGCTACAAGATATTTTTATTCCTTTAGTAAGCCAAGGCTTTTTGCATAGTTTCTTATAATTAGATTTAACTACTTTCTTGGGGAAAGAGTTTTCAAATTCTCTTAAAAGCGTATCATTAAATAGGTTATATTTTAAATTAGAATTGGGTTCCTTGTACAGTTCATGCCAGTCTAAATGCTGAAGATTTTCTCTGAAATTTCTAATTGTTGAGTCATTAATTGAATGCACAACTTTGGAGGGTAGTTTTGAATTACTGAATGGAGTTATGTCATACACTGTAACTAGCTGAGCATCATGATCAGAAAGCCCATTCTCAACAGGACAAGAATTTATGTTTTTAAACCTATCTTGGTCTATAAAAGTGTTATCTATCAATGTGCTGCTGTCCTTTACTACCCGAGTAGGAAAATTGACAGTTGTCAAATTGAAAGAACCGAGCAAGACTTCCAGGTCATTCTTCCTGTTACTCTTTCAGTTAATCAACATTGAAGTCCCCACAAATAATAATTTGCTTTCCCCTATCTGACAGATAGCACAACAAGGCATCCAAGTTTTCCAGGAATAAATGAAAGCTTCCTGGAAGGGACCTATATACTGTTACAATTATAAAAGAGCCCTTCTTCAGTTTAAGTTGACAGGCGCATGCTTCTATATGTTGCTCTAGACAAAACTTTTTTGTATCTAAGCTTTCTACACAGTGATAACTTTTTTGAAATCTGCGATTTCGTTAGTCTTATGTTTTTTATTTAAATTTTCTTTTAATAATTCTAAAATGACTGATTGATAGTCAGCTGTTGAGAGACATTTGTACTAAAAAGTGAAGTCATTCCAGTGAGTAGTTTAACTAATAATAATAATAATAATAATAATAATAATAATAATAATAATAATAATAATAATAATAACTATACTTTAACGTTTTGGCGCCCTTGCTCCGAACACAGCAGCCAATCACAGAGCAGTAGCATTATGCAGGCGGTCTTTCTCACGGGAATGGTACCGAATGTAACATCTGTCACTGGTACCTTACACCACATTTCGTCATCTATATACACTTCTTGCATCTCCACTGCTCTGGGAACAGCTTCTTGGAGCCTAATATGATGGCTGACTAAGACAGAAATATTACACTATGCAGACACGGGCAACAGAGCAGCCATTTTCTGTTTTTTATTGTATACTATGAATGACTTGACGTGATGTTTTTAATTTATTACTTTTACAAAAAGAAAAGGCTCCAAGCACTATGGGGCTTAACACCTGAGGTCATCAGTCCCCTAGACTCAGAACTACTGCAACCTAACCAACCTAAGGACATCACATACACCCATGCCCAAGGCAGGATTCGAACCTGCGACCATAGCAGCAGCGCGGTTCCGGACTGAAGCGCCTAGAACCGCTCGGCCATAGCGGCCGGCTATTACTGTAGCGATAATATCCTTCCCCTATTACTGTTTCATAGAAATGACAGACAAACCTTTAATCTTTCAAAGTAAATGAAATATTGTACTTCATTGCTACGTCACTTCGTAAAAATATTTCCAGACTAGGGTTGACGCTATTCTGCAATACAACATCCGGCAACGACAACGAGAAACTATCTTATAGACCAGGTGGGGGGGCAAGGCTTCCACACTGCACATACGTACGCCATGACGCACAGCCGGCTACATGGACATTGTTGTCTTAGCAATGCCGTACCAATTCTTATGCCGTGTGTTGGTTGCTCGTTTCTGTCGGTATTTTTTTCCCATTTTCTTAATAATGCAATATTTCAAACCAATGTAAATTTTACAAATAAAAATTACTCCTTATTTAAACGACGTCTATTTAAAAAAGAAATATATTAGCACTGCTACTATAGTTAATTGATATTTCCCTTTTTTACTCGGTTATTAGTAAAAAAAAATTAAAAACATCTGTTATAACTGAGACCAAACGAATACCGAAAAACTCGCGCAGATAGGTGGCCGAAGCGCAGTGAACAGCTTTCGTCCAAAGCGCTGGGAGAGTTCATTCGTTTGTTCGGAAGGGGAGACCAGTAAGGTTTTCCACCTTTCGGCCGCTCAGCGATGACAGAATCGAGACGCGCGTCATGCAGTCTTTCTCAAGCTATTTTACAGAAATTATTAGGTAAAAAGATTTCATTTTTGCTTTACTTATAGCTTTATACGTCAGGTTCATGATGTGCCCAGCATTTCGTTAATAGTCATAGTTATTGCGATATTTTTGAAAATTAATACTCTGTGCGAAATTCAGAAAAGTGTCCAAAGGTCTTATGATTTTGCGTTTCCTGCATTTTACATAATACGAGGTGTAACTGGAAAGTTTTAAGAATGGGCTTGCAATTGTACAATGGTGGTACTTACAAGCTACTGTGATGCATCTCTTTCAAAATAGTCTGCATCTGATTGAACACACCGACTCCAACGGTGTTTCCACTTTTAGAAACATTCCTGAAATTTTTTTCCTGGAGTGTGTGAAGGACGCTCTCCATATTTGCCTGAATGTCTTCAATGCAGTCAAATCGCTTCCCTTTCAGTGAAAATTTCAGTTTAGGAAACAGGTAGCGGAATATGGCGGTTGTGGAAGCGCAGAAATTTTGAATTTGGTCAAAAATTCGACGATGGAGAAGCCACGATGAGCCAGAGCATTGTCATGGTGCAGGACCCAACTTCTGTCTTTCCACAATGCAGGCCTTTCCTACCGTATCTTTTAACGCAAACGCTCAAGGACACATTTTTAGCATTCCAGGTTAATTGTCTGTCCTCCAAGGGTAAATTCATGATGCACAATACCGGTAGAATCGAAAAAAATCACCAAAATTGTCTTCACCTTCGATCGACTTTGCCATGCCTTTTTCGGTCGTGGTGAATCTGGAGTTTTCCACTGCGAAGACTGCACTTTTGATTCAGGATCACATCCATATATTCACGATTCGTTACCTGTAATTGCCCTGTTTAACAAATCTGGGTCATTTTTAGTCCGATTAATCACACCGTGCACACTTCAAGTCGGTATTCTCTCTGGTCACTTGCCAACACTTTCGGAATGAATTTTGCGGACAATCGACACATGTTCAGATCTTCCGTTAAAGTTGAGTGAATTGCACAGAAACTTAAGTTGATCAGCCATCTCCCTAATTGTAAGTCTACGATCAGAGCGCACTAAATCGCGAACTTTCACAACATTTTCATTCGTTTTTGAAGTGGAAGGACGGCTAGACCGTGGTTCGTCTTCAAATGATTCGTGACCATTTTTAAATCTGTTGAACCAGACAAAAACATTTTACTGGCTCATACAGTTATCTTCAGAAACTGTTTTTAATAGTTCCTAAGTCTCAGAATCTGATTTCCCGGTTTTAAAACAAAATTTCACACAAACTCGTTGCTCGGTTTTTACGTCCATTTTCATGCAGACAGAATCCGGCAACAAGCCCTAACAGACCCGCACTCAACCAGCTGCCACAATGGACTAAATAAAGGAAACGCAGTTTCCTGTCAGAGGGCGTTCAAGGACAAGGCAATGACTCACTCCCCACCCTCCATGTACCTGCCCACCAAACAAGTAAGCAGTAGCGGATCCATTCTTAAAACTTTCCAATCACACTTCGTATGTTGTTGCATATCAAATTTAGCTGACATATTAAATTTTTCTGTAGACTTGGACAGAGGTACCTGTCTGTCACCAGTCTCGAAAAAAACTGATCTAATGTAGCATACTCATTTGCGATCGCGTTGCGCCAGCGATAAAGCCAGAGTGAAATATCCATCGCGTTCATCATATATCATAACCGGTTTCATATATCGAAGTGAGAATTTGGTAAATGATAAAGTATTTCACCATATAGTTATTATGTAGAACTTCATTATCTACGTGTTATCCCAATAACTACAGACTTTTTCGGTGAAAGAATGTAAGTTTTATGGGCCATCGATAGCTGATAAAACGAGAAATGCTATGGGTTTTGGAACAACATATGTGAAGATATACGTTATTTTCTACTGAGGAGCCAGCCGGGGTGGCTGAGCGGTTCTAGACGCTTCAGTCTGGAACCGCACGGCCGCTACGGTCGCAGGTTCGAATCCTGCCTCGGACATGGATGTGTGTGATGTCATTAGGTTAGTTAGGTTTAAGTAGTTCTAAGTTATAGGGGACTGATGACCTCAGATGTTAAGTCCCATAGTGCTCAGAGCCATTTGAACCATTGTGTACTGAGGATGTGCTTTTCATAATTATTGACTTCCCTTTTCCTAAGTTCCTAGCTTAACAAACTTAGTAAACAATTGATTCAGAATTCTCTCGCAGTTGTGTCTGCACAACATGTTAGTGAGGTGAGACACTGTAAGCTCCGCTGTGTTTTGGCAAAAGAAGCAAATTTTGACATGGCAACCAAGGGAGGGCGTAGGTTTACCTCAAAATTCACCACTCCTGGGGCTTCTCTGAAAGTTACAAATGGTTAACAAGCCAGACAAAAATAAATCTCTGTTTTCTGGGGTATTCTTTTTAGATACTAACGAAAGCACAGGTGGCAGAAGATCATTTTTGAAAGGTCACCAGAGAGTGTGCGTGGAGGGGCCAGACATCATATTTACAAGAAAAATGTGAGAGTGGGTTTAGTTTGAAACAGAACATCCCCTGCAGCGCTCGGTGTTTGCCCTGCAGCGCTCGGTGTTTGCCCTGCAGCGCTCTGAGCGACCCCCACCACCACTGCCGCTCTCCCAAGCTTCCCCGCCGACTGCGCACCTAGCGGCCGCGGCTTTTCGCGCTGTACCAGAATCTGTTCTAATCGGTCCGTTGTTCCCATCCATAGGACGATGACTCGTCGGACACGGGCGTGGCGGCGCGCGGCAGCGTGGAGGACTCTGGCTCGGGCGACTGCGAGGGCGGGCTGGACGCGCCTGGAGGCTCCTCGGCGGCGGGACCCGGCGCGGCGCCCCCGCAGGCGGGCACTTTCTTCCGCGACGGCCGCCGGCGCATCGACTTCGTGCTGGTCTACGAGGAGAGCGGGGGCGGCGGCGGCGGTGGGTCGCGTGGAGGCGGCAGCCGCTCCACGCTTGGCTCGGGGGACCCCGTGATGGCGGCGCACCACGGCTCTGCCGCCGCCGCCAAACGCTCCTCGCGCCGGGAGCTCTGGCGGCAGCGCTTCATGGGCAACCTGCAGCGATCCGGCCTCCACATGGAAGAGGTCTCATCTTATTATTATTATTATTATTATTATTATTATTATTATTATCACTATTATCATCATCATCATCATCCTCTTGATATATTAGGCAAATTGCCTGTTGCGGTACTCGCTCTCTCTCTCTCTCTCTCTCTCTCTCTCTCTCTCTCTCTCTCCCCCTCTCCCTCTCCCTCTCTCGTTTGGCCTTCCAGCATTTCTTCTTCCAATGCGTTTGTAATTAAGCGCCTTTATAGGGAGTCTTTCCCCACCCATACCATCTACATGTTCCTTGCATTTTCTTTATTTATTTTTTCGTTTAAGTTATACAAGAGCTGGATAAAAATATGGAACTTTTTAGACACTGTGGAAGTAGGCTGTTTAGGTTTTTATGTTGGTAACGCCACGTAGCGCTCTGTATGAAAATCACGGACTGTGCTGTGTGGAGCCTGTGGCTGGTTTCACTGTTGGAATATTTGCTATTGTAGTCTTGGGCAGTTGGATGTGAACAGCGCGTAGCGTTGCGCAGTTGGAGGTGAGCCGCCAGCAGTGGTGGATGTGGGGAGACATCTACATCTACACCCATACTCCGCAAGCCACCTGACGGTGTGTGGCGGAGGGTACCTTGAGTACCTCTATCGGTTCTCCCTTCTATTCCAGTCTCCTATTGTTCGTGGAAAGAAGGATTGTCGGTATGCCTCCGTGTGGGCTCTAATCTCTCTGGTTTTATCCTCATGGTCTCTTCGCGAGATATACGTAGGAGGGAGCAATATACTGCTTGACTCTTCGGTGAAGGTATGTTCTCGAAACTTTGACAAAAGCCCGTACCGAACTACTGAGCGTCTCTCCTGCAGAGTCTTCCACTGGAGTTTATCTATCATCTCCGTAACGCTTTCGCGATTACTAAATGATCCTGTAACGAAGCGCGCTGCTCTCCGTTGGATCTTCTCTATATCTTCTATCAACCCTATCTGGTACGGATCCCACACTGCTGAGCAGTATTCAAGCAGTGGGCGAACAAGCGTACTGTAACCTACTTCCTTTGTTTTCGGATTGCATTTCCTTAGGATTCTTCCAATGAATCTGTCTGGCATCTGCTTTACCGACGATCAACATTATATGATCATTCCATTTTAAATCACTCCTAATGCGTACTCCCAGATAATTTATGGTATTAACTGCTTCCAGTTGCTGACCTGCTATTTTGTAGCTAAATTATAATGGATCTATCTTTCTGTGTATTCGCAGCACATTACACTTGTCTACATTGAGATTCAACTGCCATTCCCTGCACCATGCGTCAATTCGCTGCAGATCCTCCTGCATTTCAGTACAATTTTCCATTGTTACAACCTCTCGATACACCACAGCATCATCCGCAAAAAGCCTCAGTGAACTTCCGATGTCACCCACAAGGTCATTTATGTATATTGTGAATAGCAACGGTCCTATGACACTCCCCTGCGGCACACCTGAAATCACTCTTACTTCGGAAGACTTCTCTCCATTGAGAATGACATGCTGCGTCCTGTTATCTAGGAACTCCTCAAATCACACATTTGGTCTGATAGTCCATATGCTCTTACTTTGTTCATTAAACGACTGTGGGGAACTGTATCGAACGCCTTGCGGAAGTCAAGAAACACGGCATCTACCTGTGAACCCGTGTCTATGGCCCTCTGAGTCTCGTGGACGAACAGCACGAGCTGGGTTTCACATGACCGTCTTTTTCGAAACCCATGCTGATTCCTACAGAGTAGATTTCTTGTCTCCAGAAAAGTCATTATACTCGAACACAATACGTATTCCAAAATTCTACAACTGATCGACGTTAGAGAAATAGGTCTATAGTTCTGCACATCTGCTCGACATCCCTTCTTGAAAACGGGGATGACCTGTGCCCTTTTCCAATCCTTTGGAACGCTACGCTCTTCTAGAGACCTACGGTACACCGCTGCAAGAAGGGGGGAAAGTTCCTTCGCGTACTCTGTGTAAAATTGAACTGGTATCCCATCAGGTCCAGAGGCCTTTCCTCTTTTGAGCGATTTTAATTGTTTCTCTATCCCTCTGTCGTCTATTTCGATATCTACCATTTTGTCATCTGTGCGACAATCTAGAGAAGGAACTACAGTGCAATCTTCCTCTGTGAAACAACATTGGAAAAAGACATTTAGTATTTCGGCCTTTAGTCTGTCATCCTCTGTTTCAGTACCATTTTGGTCACAGAGTGTCTGGACATTTTGTTTTGATTCACCTACCGCTTTGACATAAGACCAAAATTTCTTAGGATTTTCTGCCAAGTCAGTACATAGAACTTTACTTTCGAATTCATTGAACGCCTCTCGCATAGCCCTCCTCACACTACATTTCGCTTCGCGTAATTTTTGTTTGTCTGCAAGGCTTTGGCTATGTTTGTTTGCTGTGAAGTTCCCTTTGCTTCCGCAGCAGTTTTCTAACTCGGTTGTTGTACCACGGTGGCTCTTTTCCATCTCTTACGATCTTGCTTGGCACATACTCATCTAACGCATTATGTACGACGGTTATGAACTTTGTCCACTGATCCTCAACACTATCTGTACTTGAGACAAAACTTTTGTGTTGAGCCAACAGGTACTCTGAAATCTGCTTTTTGTCACTTTTTCTAAACAGAAAAATCTTCCTACCCTTTTTAATATTCCTATTTACGGCTGAAATCATCGATGCCGTAACCGCATTATGATCGCTGATTCCCTGTTCTGCGTTAACTTTTTCAAATAGTTCGGGTCTGTTTGTCACCAGAAGGTCTAATATGTTATCGCCACGAGTCGGTTCTCTGTTTAACTGCTCAAGGTAGTTTTCACACAAAGCACTTAAAAAAATTTCACTGGATTCTTTGTCCCTGCCACCCGTTATGAACGTCTGAGTCTCCCAGTCTATATCCGGCAAATTAAAATCTCCACCCAGAACTATAACATGGTGGGGAAATCTACTCGAAATATTTTACAATTAATCCTTCAGGTGCTCAGCCACAACAGCTGCTGAGCCAGGGGGCCTATAGAGACATCCAATTACCATGTCTGAGCCTGCTTTAACCGTGACCTTCACCCAAATCATTCCACATTTCGGATCTCCGTCAATTTCCTTCGATACTATTGCACTTCTTATCGCTATAAACACGCCTCCCCCTTCACTGTCCAGCCTGTCTCTGCGGTATACATTCCAGTCTGAGTTTAGGATTTCATTACTGTTTACGTCTGGTTTCAGCCAACTTTCAGTCCCTAGTACTATATGGGCGTTGTAACCGTTTATTAATGAGAGCAGTTCTGGGACCTTTCTGTAGACGCTCCTGCAGTTTACTATTAGCACATTAATATTGTTATTCCCTGTTGCATTTTGCCTACTCCTACTCTTCCGCGTCTCAGGAGGCGTCTTGTCGGGCCTAGGGAGGGAAGTATCTAACCTAAAAAAACCCATGTGCATTCCACACGTACTCCGCTACCCTTGTAGCCGCTTCCGGTGTGTAGTGCACGCCTGACCTATTCAGGGGGACCCTACATTTCTCCACCCGATAGCGGAGGTCGAGAAATTTGCACCCCAGATCTCCGCAGAATCGTCTGAGTCTCTGGTTTAAGCCTTCCACTCGGCTCCAAACAAGAGGACCGCGATCGGTTCTGGGAACGATACTACAAATAGATAGCTCTGATTTCACCCCTCGAGCGAGGCTTTCCGCCTTCACCAATTCCGCCAACCGCCTATACGAACTGAGGATGACCTCTGAACCCAGACGGCAGGAGTCATTGGTGCCGACATGAGCAACAATTTGCAGTCGGGTGCACCCAGTGCTCTCTATCGCCGCCGGTAGGGCCTCCTCCACATCTCGGATGAGACCCCCCGGCAAGCAGACAGAGTGAACACTGGCCTTCTTCCCCGACCTTCCCGCAATTTCCCTAAGGGGCTCCATCACCCGCCTAACGTTGGAGCTCCCAATAACTAATAAACCCCTCCCCCCGTGTGCCTGCTCGGACCTTGCTGAAGGAGCAGCCACATGTCCACTCACAGGCAGAGCGGGCGATGCCACACGGCCAGCCTCCACATTGACCCTCCGCCTCGTGCGCCGCGAACGCCGCTGAACCCGCCACTCCCCTTGGGGAGAGGGTGGCCCAACCGCGCCCAGTACACGCGAAGATGTCTCGACAGCAGCGACAGTGGGTGAAGCATGTAACAGCTGGGGTGTACCTTGCGACGCACCAGACTCCCCACTGCCGCTACACTCCGAGGCAGCAGCCTGAAGACGGCTGACCGCGGCCATCAACACGCTCAGCTGTTCGCGAACAGTGGCCAGCTCCTCCTGCGTCCGTACACAGCAGTCACACATCCTATCCATCCTAAGGAATCAATTTACTGAAGAGAGTTAATCAACCTTTAACTAGACTGCTAATTCACTAAAGGCGGCTGTTTATTCACTAAACTGTGGTTGCTAGGCACTTCTTGTAGAAAACAATGAAAATAGCACTACCTGTCTCTGGACTGTATTGAAAACAAACACTAGCACTACTGGCACTATGGTTGACTAAAGGGACTCTCTGACTGTATTCAAAACAAACACGAAATTTATGGAACACTATTAATAGCACCAGACAATTAAAGCTTCCTAAAAGCAAATACACACGGAAGAAGAAGTGACAAGTAAGAAAAATACAGTTAATACTTAAATTAAGGTAGCTCGCTGCACAGCAGACGTGAAGCAGACGGCAGTTACGACGACACTGAGGGGAGAGAGATGGCAGAGTTTTGAGAGCGGATGATCTGGACGTGTGTCCATCTCTCTCTCTCTCTCTCTCTCTCTCTCTCTCTCTATATATATATATATATATATATATATATATATATATATATATATATATATATATATATAATGACTTTTGAACACTATTAAGGTAAATACATTGTTTGTTCTCTACCAAAATCATTCATTTGCTAACTATGCCTATAAGTAGTTAGTGCCTTCAGTAGTTCGAATCTTTTATTTAGCTGGCAGTATTCGCGCTCGCTGTATTGCAGTAGTTCGAGTAACGAAGATTTTTGTGAGGTAAGTGATTCATGAAAGTTATAGGTTATTGTTAGTCAGGGCCATTCTGTTGTAGTGATTATTGAAAGTCAGATTGCGTTGCGCTATAAATATTGTGTGTCACTTTAGTGTTGATCAGAATAAGTAAAGAGGGAAATGTCTGAGTACGTTCAGTTCCGCTCAGCTGTTTGAAAATCAAATAACGTAAGGGGTTTAACCAGCACAGTAATTCATTAATTTTTCTAAGGGGACGTTTCAAAAGTTTCAGATGTAATGTTATTTTTATTACAAATAACCCATTTCAACTGATTTAGGCTTTCTCAGATTTTTCTAAAAGAGAAGGGAAAGGAAGGTTGTAATCGTGTAACATTACAAATTAAGGAACATGTTTCTAACTACTATAAATTTTAAAAAACTAGAACTATTTTAAAAAAAGTCCATGAAAGGCTGTCAAAGCAATTTCGTGTCACTGGCTGGTAGGGCAGTTACTCGGAACTATATTTTTTAACAACCGTCTAAAAGGAAGAACTGTCGAACAACACACATTGGAACATAATCAAGAGTATAAACGTACAAGGATAAAAGAAATGGCTCTGAGCACTATGGGACTTAACATCTATGGTCATCAGTCCCCTAGAACTTAGAACTACTTAAACCTAACTAACCTAAGGGCAGCACACAACACCCAGTCATCACGAGGCAGAGAAAATCCCTGACCCCGCCGGGAATTGAACCCGGGCGTGGGAAGCGAGAACGCTGCCGCACGACCAGATAAAAGCTCGGGAAAAATTTATGAAGGCAAAAATAAAAATACTGTGGGAGGGGGGTGGGCACACGCAAACTAAGTAATGAAAATTACCTTGAAATAGTCATAGCTGCCAGGTGAACTGCAGCGCAGAGCTACTCGTACCTCGAATTACCCTGGAGAGCAGGTGAGGAAACAGTCTGATAGACGGCCACATTGAAACTAGAGTGCACTAGTAGTTCAGTACCGGTACGTCAGCAGAAGGCGCTAGTGTCAGTAGAACGTAACTGATCTTGCCATTACTAAAAGAATCAGCTACACGCAATAATTAGAAGTTATTGGGTACTACCTTAATTGGCAATGCGCGATAGGGCATAGGATAAAAATACTTAGAAATTACAAGAAAGATTAAGAAGAACTTTAAAATTCAAATGTTGACATGAAAACAAAGAATCACAGAAGTTTACAAATGGGTGTACATAAAACATAACCAAAATAACTGTATGCATGAAAGTAAACAGGGTAATTTCCGCTCATTTATTTATCCATGCCCCGACCCCTTCCCCCCATTTCATTTTTGCCTTCATAAATTTTTCCCCGGTTTCTATTATTTTATGTTTTTACAGATTTTGTTCCAACTTACCTTGTTGGATGGTTGTTTACCATTCTTTCCGTTAAATAGTGGCAAGTTCAGGCAATGATGATGGCGATGGATAGCGAGCACGCCGCCGCCTCTACAAAGTAGACAACAAAGGCTCAAAACACTGTGATCTGGTAACAAGTGGCCACATGGTTGTTACCATTGTTCTCATTAAGCGCACTACCAGCCGTTGATGTACTTCGCTTTGACAGCCTTTTGTGAGTGGTAATTCGTTTTTTAAAACTTTTAAAATTTTTCGAAATTTAGCGCAGGAGAACCATCCTCCTTAATTTGTGAGCTTATATAATTACATCCTTGTTTTTCCTTCTCTGTTAGAAAAATCTGAGAAAGCCTTAACCGGGCGAAATGCTTTATTTGAAATTAAAATATCTTCGCAGCCGAGACTTTGTACATAATTATGAAAACGGGTTATTGTAGGAATCAGACTATCATAGAATGTAATATGCTTTAAAAATATGGAAACACCGCGAGAAATGTTTGATTAAACATAAATGCACATCCTAGCCGAGCTGGTGAGTGGCGCTGTTAAGTTTGACTACGAATGGCACGTGTGTAATGTCCTCTGTACTTTGCAACTGTAAGTCGTAGTCTGAACAGTGTTCTTTGTAGTTGTCAGTGCATTATGTCGGATCTAAGTGATTTCGAATATTGCAAATGTTTGGCACTTGTATCGTGGGTGCCGAAGTGGTTGGTATTCCAAGAGGTACCGTACAGAAGGTTTATATGGCATACAGCGTAAAGGCGCGTTTACATTGAGCTCAGAACATGTTTTTGTTCGGAACATTGTGTGCAACTTGTTCTGTCAACATGTTGGCAACATTGTTCGTTGTCCGCTTTCCCGTTTACACTAGCGAGCAACAGTTCTACGTATTCGCATAGTCTGCTGCGGTGAACTGATAGGTTACTTCGTGTATTCACATCAATAGATACGCTATGTCAAGTGAAAAGGAAGAGTTAATGACATTTGGTGCTGCATTAATAATACTTAACGAAATAAACAGACGAAGAAAACGATGTAGTCGTCGTCGGTGGACCAAAACCTATTATAGAAGACGTGGCGGGAATGGCATGCTTTGTGAGCTGAATTTGGAAGACGGTTCTGGCTTTCGCAACTTCAGTAGGATGTCGCCGTCAGATTTTGAAATGTTGGATGTTATAGGACCAGTTGTTTCTAAGTAAGTCACAAATTTCAGAAAAGCAATCCCTGTGAACCAAAGACTTACTGTTACTCTTCGTTTTCTGGCATCAGGAGACTCCTATCAAAGCCAGCCATATCTCAAATAGTTCCATATCATCCAGGAAACGTAAATATTTAAATCCAAACCACTTCGTTTCGTAAAGTGTGTCAGTACCACATCCACATTTTTTACTTTCCTCTATTTTTCGTTTCTCTCGTCGGTACTGAGACGAGAGAGATTTAACTTTTTTGTCCACGTCACTGCTGCTGGTGCCAAGCGCCGCAGCAACTTTTTGTAGTGAATCATGTTTGATTTTAGTATTTTTATAACCTGCGCAACGTAAATTCCACAGGCACTCCTCTGCCTCATAGAGCGACATCAGCTGGAAAATTTTGTCTCATGACCACTCCATTTCAAATAAAAACGAAGGGATATAAAATACACACCACTACACTCCAGCAAAACAAACACCAAAACACTCACTCAGAGCAAACGAACACTAACGCTGCGTAGCGGAATTTAGTGGTAGCACGCCACGAACAATGTTTCTTTGATCTCTACCGACACAACCGTGGAACACTGATTTTGTGTTGCGAACATCGGTAGTCCATTACTAGCCACGAACAATGTAGCGAATAATGTTGTGAACGATGTTGCGAACTCAGTGTAAACGCGCCTTAAGATTAAAAAGTCATCTAATAAGTCACAACGCGGAAGAAAGTGTGTTCAGTCATCATGACAGATGGTCATTGAAGGGGATTTGACGAATAATTAGAGGTTGAAAGCTATAAAAGTCACTGCGGAACTGAATGTCGCACTCTTAGATTATAGAACAATGGGAAGTCATATAGCCGAATGAGTCTTGTAGCACGCTGTTCCCAACTCCTGGTAGAGTTTACGTGCCAAGAGTGAAACATGGCGGGGGGTTCGGTGGTGGTTTGGGCAGCCGTATCGTGGTATTTCATCGGCCCGCTTAGGTACTCTGCAGGCATGCATTACTCTCAAGGATTATGTGACCATTTTCGCCGATCTGGTCCATCCCATGGTACAAAGTTTGTTTCCCAGAGGTGATGCTGTGTTACGAGAAGACAGGGCCCTTGTTGACCCAGCTCACATCGTCCAGACCTGGTTTTGTGAGCATGAGAGTGAGCTGTCTCATCTCTCCTCGCCACCAGTCGCCAGATCTCAGTATTATTGAGTCTTTGTCGTCTACTTTGGAAAGAACGGTGCGCAATCGTTATCCACCACCATCGTCGTTGCCTGAAATTGCCAATATTTTGCCGGAATAATGGTATAAAATTTCCTTGAAAATCATACAGGTCCTGTATTTATCCACTCAAAGACAACTGGAAGCTATTTTGAATGCCAACGGTTTATTGGCATGGTAACATGTTGTAGTGTCTGTGACTGTATATTTTTGTCCACCCCTTGTATATTCCTGAATTTTCCCTTAGAGCTTCATTTCTTTTACGATATATACTTCTACTTCCAGCCCCTCTTACCTGTTATGTGCGCATGCCTCAATCACACATCTGGTATTGATGTGGTTTTGTAAAACTTCAGTTGCATTTCTCTCTTGGCTTTATTGCACAACTTTTTTACCATCATTCCACATACAGAAGCAAATTTATTTAATTTTTGGCCCACATCGTAGTTGCATTCATATGTAATGTCGCATCTCAGATATTTAAAGCGTGTAACTTGTTCCATTATTTTATTATTCTGGACTCCTTTTCGTCTTAATGATTATATGCCTTGAAATGTCATCATTTCTATTTCATCTACAGACAATGTTAGTTTTCTGAAGCTATCTGCTGCAACTTACTTGTTACTATATAAAAACATTATTTTTTTTATTCATCATTTTCCGTTCATTGATACCTTCATCTATGTTGAGAAAATGCAGCATCCTTCTCGTACCCCTTCGTATTCATTGGCTTTATGTTTATATTTCCCACATCTATACCAATTTTAGTGTTTGTGTATAAACTTTTAATTACATTTAGGAAAAAAGATGGATAACCTCGGCCAGCTATACATTCCATAGTTTTTTCAGGTTGTCGAATGCGGTTAAAATCTAAAAGAGCAAGCTGCATTTAGCTACCAAGTTCTCGCTTCTCTCTGTAACTACTTGCTAGTGTACAAACATTGTCAATAACTGATCGTCCCTTTCTAATACCTGACCTTCAAATGTTCATTTTTCAAAGATACTTTTTCTCTTGCATTCACCGATATTGGCATATAATTTATAGGCTGATCCAGGAGGCTTATACGTCTATAGTTACTGCATTTATTTCATCACCCTTTTTAAAGACAGAGATTACCTTGCTTTCAGCCAATCCTCTGTCACCTTCTTGTTTCTCCAACATTTATTTTAAAAAATTTAAAAATCCTTAGATATAGGAATAACCTTCCACATGTCAACATTTCTATATTAATACCTTCTAAACCAGTGGCTTCCGTATTCTTAGACTTTCTGTCGGCTCTCACATGTCAAGATCGTCCACATCTTTTGTGACATCCAGTTCAGGCACTGTCTGAATTACTATCACCTATTTCGTGTTTTCGTCACTTTATAAGCAATCAGTTGTCTTCCAGCCTCAGCCTTTACTCCCTAATAACAATATTTCTCTCACTAGGGATAGTTGCAAAGTTTTAATTATCACTCTTAAGGAATAAAGTTGCGAATAGTGCATACACTTTAACATGGCAGCCAACTGAGAGAATAAACCGACAACTTAACCCTGTTTTATACAAGTGACTTTCTAGTCAGAATCGACTACCAGTTGTGAGTCTGCATCATGTGCTCAAGTGTACCTGTGAATCAAGCGCCAACCACCTCGCTTGTGAGACTGTGATAGCAGTAAGCAATTTAGAACTCCTCGTCATTGTGGATGAGAATTAGATACAAATAGGGTAAAGCAAAAAAGTGACACAAACAGAATTATCTGCATTCATTCCCCCTTACCATTGTCATAGTGGTGTGGTCGGGGCGGGGGGGGGGGGGGGGGGGGGAGGAAGAAGGGAGGGGAGAGAAGAGAGATTGAGAGAGGGAGGGAAATGAGGTTGTTAGAAACCAGTTATATCATAGGAATAACTCTAGTTTAAATATTTTTAAATACTTTATTTTTAGTTTTACCAACTTCAGCATAAAGTGCATCATTACATATTGGTTCAAACGGCTCTGAGCACTATGGGACTTAACATCTGAGGTCATCAGTCCCCTAGAACTTAGAACTACTTAAACCTAAGGACATCACATACATCCATGCCCGAGGCAGGATTCGAAGCTGTGACCGTAGCGGTCGTGTGGTTCCGGACTGAAGTGCATAGAGCCGCTCGGCCACCTCGGCTGGCCATTACACATTCTTTGAAGTGTTGTCTGTACTGTAGACACTGCCCTCATGTTCAACCACATTCACAATACAGTAAACAAATATTTTGTCATTTTGTGCAGGGCAAGGACATAATACTTCAGTAAAAATCTGAACATTACATCAGCCAGGTATCTGGAAATGATTCCATTAAAGATACTACTTACACGTCAGTAGTGGGACACAGAATGTATGGCCCCACTCTGCATTCTTGCCAAATTTATTCAACATTGCGGCCATAGATGTGGCAATGTCGCAGTGACGTCATGGTGGGGAGAATAGGTCACTTGAGCTACGACCACTAACCTAGCCCCCTTTCCCCTCCCCATCTGGAAATTGGTGGGAGGACGACTCTGTCTGTTCTGGACTGTCAGACAGGATGGACATAAGTCTTTATTTTGCATGCATTGTTTAACTAAACAATTTGAGTTGTCATAGACAGTAGCTCCATCCAGTCTGTTCAACATGTCTGGAGTCAGTCACCTAGTTCACAACGTCACCAAAAGATGATGCTGTCAACCCTTCCCACTCCCCTCCAGTTACGTTATCCAAGGTGACGGTCTGGGGAAAAAATGGACGGAAATGGAATCTGTCTATATCGTGCTGCTGGACTGGGAGGCTGGTAGTAATTATTTACTGTGTTCAATGGATGAGATGCCTTTGCTGGAGGAAGAGTATATTAGCTGTAATCATGCATCTGAGAATTGTGTTGATAGCAATGATATTTGATGAAGAGGAATACGCTTCATGAAATAATGAAGGTGCAGCATGATGGGGCTAAGTTACACTTAGCAACTCATTCTGATAAATGCATATGCTGCAACTGTAGATCATTCGATAAAAGTCTAGTCAGTTTTCCAGAGTGCAAGAGGCAAGACATTCACCCCAGAGTCTTCGCATCTGCTGGAAGAGAGGCCACATGCAGGGCTCACGGAACGCCATGCAGCAACTGCAGGGTCACGCGCTAAGCACTCTTTGTAATGCAAGAATATTTAAAAATTACACGTTTTATTCTGAGGAATACCACGACTGCAACACACGAACACAGATTCTAAAAAGTTCGCGACACACTTGTGAAATCATCCCAGAGTCATATTGAATCTTCTCAAATTTCCACAGAGAACACATGCAATCACGAAAGCTGCCCGACACATACTGAGTATTAGTTCGCTATCGCCCGCCTAGAGGGCGACAGGGTTAGGTCAGCTGCATTCTTGTACTCCGGCCTGTCCAGTTTGGACGACTCCCACTGTAAGCTGGAAATGTCAATTGTTCCAGCCACAGGCCACCATCACAACATGTGTTCCCACACCCCAGACAGAATCGTCCTAGGAAACCAGTAATATAAATTTTATCATTGCACTTACAATTAAATATTACGATCACAGCCTCATACTGACGACGTTGGACAATGAGCGAAGTATTAGAGATAAGTCCTCCTGACGACGTGACTCTGGAAATATAAATATCTGCTTTTTAATTCCCCTTATGGCTATCACAAATCCGTACCTTCCCCACAAGAGGCTGTAGTCATTTTGTTCTCATATGCTGGAACACACACATACTTTTATAAGCATGTTGATCACAGCAAATCTGTCACACATACCCTACTAAGAGGTTCTGCGATTATAGGCAATGGTTGGTAGATGGTGGTTTTTTTTCTGCTGTAACATGTCCAAGCAGCGTATGACACAGCTTTGTACACTACCACACGTTTAGTTTCCTCCACCATGCCTTAAAGGTCTGTGTCAGGTTCTAAACTGACATTAACACATTTCAATCCACTGAAATTCATTCTCTCTCTCTCTCTCTCTCTCTCTCTCTCTCTCTCTCTCTCTCTAATGTATCATCAGTCCACCATTAAATCATACTTCATTACAAGCACATCTCAACTGATCACTCCATCCACATTCTGTCATCCTTTAATACAGATACAAGTCAGTTTAGAAGCAGATGGTTCTGCTTTTTTCCAGCAAAGCATCAGAGGCAGCAATATACTCACATGCACAACTATTACCTCAGTGGACATACAGTAGTATGTTGCAGAAACTGTTTAACTGACATCGCAAGGTTGTGATTGGGGGAATGTACAGAGAAGCACAGTGTACATACTGTTTGTTGGGGTCTAAAACATCAGATCAGTCCTGTACGGTGTCAAACACACGATCCATTCTATAGTCGTATACGGCTGTCCCTCAACTGGTATTACAATGCCCTATAGCGCGCGCGTGGGTGTGTGTGTGTGTGTGTGTGTGTGTGTGTGTGTGTGTGTGCGCGCGCGCGCACACATATGTACGTATTTTGTGGGAGCAGCAGCTTAATTTACGCCATGCAATGTTTTGCTTTGTCAAAGCCATTGGATCGAAACATGTTAGTGTCAGTTTAGAACCTGACGCTCGTCTCAAAGTCGTGGTGGAGAAACCAAAATGTGTGGTGGTGTACAAAGCTTTGTCATAAGCTGCTTGGACTTGCTACAGTAGAAAAAAAACAGTGCGTCAAACATCACAGGGACCCTCTCTTGAGTCTGATTGTCTGTGGGGTATGATCCTCCTACAGTAAAGACAATGAAACTTTACATTGGTCTGTGCAGGCGACTTCGATCACTGAGTGGATCAATACTTGTATATTTAATGAGTGTCAGTGCATATGCTTGATGCCAATATACAGACGGTATTTGTTTTGCTATATATATATATATATAATCAGAGGAGAGGGAGACTGTGAAAATCTTATCTGGTTCTCTAGCTGATAATGTTAGTGGAGTTTTTATAGTTCGTAGTTTTTTATTGTTTGTTGGATGGTATATGACGGAGAATGTTTTGGTGACAAACATGAATGCACCCTGAGGAATGCAGATCTCCTTCCAACTGCAGTACCTGTATGTAGTTTGAAAATGCACCGCACCGCGCTGCACTGCAGCAGCAAAATCCTCATTCTTCTCTAAGTTCCCATACTGCTTTTTTCTACTCCTACCTCGTGGTTCAGGAGAAAGCTTCGTTTGGCGCTGACCTTACACATCATACATTGTTGGCAGAGCTATAACAATATTTTCCCATTTTCATCAAGTGGTCAAAAAATAATGCAGTCCTGTCGCATTAACTCAGCTCAGCCTGTTTCTACTCAGGTTGCAGAAGGTGTAGAAGCAGCACTCGCCGATTTCTGCTCAGTTCAGACTTAAATTGGAACGATCATATGCACAAAGTGGCAAGGATGTCGGGGAAGAGCCTGATTCGCTAGTGGCTGTAATCATTAAAAGCCATTTCCATAGGATCCAATGATGGTATGTGGTTGAATGGAAAGACTTGATTCCTTATCACATATGGCATTTCTACTAGAAAGCGTAACACTATAGATCTGAAAAGCCAGTGTACATTTCTTGCGACTTCAATCCAGTATTGCATGTTTGTGTGTTTCGTCGCATATCACTCCATCACATTGCATCAGGATAGAAAGTGTTAAAGGTACTGGAGAAATATCTAGTGTTGGCATAAGGGAGTTGCAAATACTGGCTCCATACCACAGTCCGTAGCCAAATCACTTTCTAAATTTGGTGATTTTATTACGAGCTTACCGTGGGCGACATGCATCCCACGTATTCGATCTGTTAATACACACCCCATGATCAGCGTCTATATTCAATGTCATGGTATTAGTATGGAAAACCACTTCATTCATAAGCAATACCATATTGCGATTTATAACGCTTCTTTAGTTTTTGACATTGATATCGCTAGCAATGCTTCATGTGCAGATACAACAAAGACCGATCAGAATCGTTGTGATCATGTGGTTAACACCTGGTGGATTTTAAGACGATTATGTGTCTCTTCCTAAGACATACTGGTACCACTCACAAAAAAGACCTATCCATCCATCACGAATTTTCACTCAATATTGTTTGGTGTCACCAGAATTCAGTTATTCTTAATAGGGTATGTGTGACAGATTCGCAGTGATCAACAGGCTTAAAAAGTATGTGTATTACAACATGTGCAAAGAAAATGACTGTCCACTCATAGGAGGGTATGGATTTGATGTGGAAAACTGTGATAGCCATAAGGGGATGAAAGATATTTTTTACGTGTGTGTGTGTGTGTGTGTGTGTGTGTGTGTGTGTTTCATTTAGATCCTGTGACATCTTCAAGTTACATATGTGACAGTATTCCGCAACACGCAACACGTGCACGAGGTGTGGAAAGGAGGAGGAAGGCTACAGGTATTTCTAATGTGACAGGTAGTATGTGGCCGCTCCTGCAGCTACCATATCGACGTGCTGTAAGCTGGCACATGGCTTCTCTTCCAGTGGAGCACACACACTGGAGAACATCTTGCCTCTTACGTTTCAGAAGGCTGACTTTACTTTCACCGAATGATTTACAGTTACAGTTTATGCATTTATCAGCATGAGTTGCGATGTGTAACTTAGCCCCATCCTGCTGCAACTTCATTATTTCATGAAATGTATTCATCTTCACCAAATATCGACACAGTCCTCAGACGCATGGTTACAACTAATGTACCTGTTATATTCCTCCATCTCCAGCACAGACATCTCGTCCACTGAACACAGTAAACAATTATGTCTGTCGTCCTAGTCCAGTAGCTAGACACAGACTGAGTACTTTTCCCACCGTTTTTCCCCAGACCGATATCTTGAATTATGTCGTGGAAGGGGAGGGGGAGGGACGACAGCGCCTCGTGGTGGTGGTGGTGGTGGTGGTGGTGGTGTGAACTAGGTCAGTTGAACTCCAGACCTCATGGTGAAGACACTATATGGAGTTACTGTCTGTTACAATTCAAATTGTTTAAATAAACAATGCATACAAAATAAACTGTCCTATCCAGCAGCCCAGCTCATACTGAGTGCTTTTCCCATCAATTTCCAGATGGGGGAGGGAAGGGGAGAGGTTCAGTTAGTGGAGGTAGCCCAATTGACCTATTTTCATGCCAAAATTTGAACTTCCCACCATGTCACTGTGACATTGCCACATCTATAGCCGCCATCTTGCAATGCAATGTGTTGTGGCGTCATTGTTGCCCCACTACTCACATCAGTTACTACAATTATTCTTCTTAAACTATATCTATATAATGCACCCATTTGACAAGTTTCCGTGCAATAGATATGACATGACTTCCAGCCAAGGTCATATTCATAGTACCAGAAATAAATCTTTGCCCATGTTTGACAATGATATGTTAGGATACCTCAATAACAACTTGGGAAAACATTAAATCTAGGAGACAGGAAGCAGAGGCATCTACAGAGATTTCAATGAGTGGAAGCCTAATCGGAAGGGGGGCGTGAAGGGAGGGAGGGAGGGAGGGAGGGGGGGTGTTGTTCCATCATCCCATGTAAACTCCGTCAACCAGAGCCTGTCTGCTGTGACAGCGCTAGGAAGATAGCAGCAAACTGACCATGCTTGCTAGTTGCAATCTCTAAATTGCACTGGTTTTGTGTGCTGGAAGTGCTGTGATTTGTGTTGATTTCTAGCTCTCTATTCAATGTTGAACCAGTAGTGAAATAAATAGGATCGGCTAATTGCGCCGTAGCTCATTGCCTAGAAAACTCAGGATGTTATGTGATAGTTCCCCAAAAAACGTTATTGTTCAGCAGAAATGGGTATCTCGGTGCAAAAGAGTGGATAAAATAATGCTCGTAATGCAAGGTTGTGCTCAGGACTTTTTCTCCCTGAGGATGATACGCGGGATTGTAAAAATAAGATATTACGTCTGTTTTTAAGAGGGGGAGGGTCTGACATGTGGGTCACCGTTTTTGATCAAGTTTTGCAAGTTTTATATTGAAAAATAGACGTATGTTTCACCTTTATGCTGGACAGTCCCAATTTTTTTAAAAAAGTTGCCATCGCTGTTGATAAAGAAAAATTATATTTTCAATGCTATAAAAAAACGAAAGATCGTCTAAAAACATATTTGTTGCTAATACAAGGTCCAGAGTTAACAATGTTAAAATTTTCGTATTTTCATGCTGTAGCTTGGGGTACCCGTCATTCAATATGTCAGCAGAGCGAGGTCGATAAGTCAAGGCGTAAGATTACCAAACCATTGGTCCATGTTCGGTTCTTAGAAAAAAGAAATTCCACCTGAATAGGCCACAAAGGCAAAATGGCACCGGTAAGGCCCTGTGAGCAGCTAGACGTCACTGTGTTATTCTGATCCGGGTATAGTTGCTCACAGGGCTGCTAACAATGCAACAGCCAATCGTACAACGCAATCGGCCACGCCTCCTGTTCCGTTCACAGTTGTCAAATCTCACTGCTACTGCAGGTAGCGGCTACTGTAGCCGGTTGTAGACAACGCTCGCGGCAGTTGCTTGTCGTTTCCGTGAGTGCTTTGTTTCTCTTTGCAGCAAGTTTATTTTGCGCTACAGGATGTTTGAAGCTTATAGTTGAAGTGTGCAAAAGAGTGTGGCTGTTAAAGGAAAATTCAGCGATGTAGGCATACTCTATTTTGCGTGGCCAGACACGTGAGTTTGTGTGCTCGGTGCAATAATACTTCAAGAAAGAGAGAGAGAATGGTACAACTCTAACGAAGGTAATCGAAAGAACTGCAGACGTCTTGAAGATACACAAAAATACTGTCGACAAACTTTCTAAGGAGAAATACTCTGCAGAAGGGGAACAGCTTGGTTCATTGAAACTGTGGACTCCCGGTAAGAAGAGGACGGAACCAAGTGTAACAAACTTGGTTTGTTTTCAATGAGATGATGATCGTCGCCACATGTGTATATTACGAGAGAAAAGAGCACTCAGTCATTAAAAAACTATGCGTTACTCTTCGTGAGGCAGAGTTATTAAAAGGCAGCAAAACGTCGTTGTTAACGGTTGTCAGAGCACTCGATTTTCACTATAAATGTTAATAGCCGGAAAATAATGGAGAAAGGCGACACTGTAGGGCGGCGTTGTCATTTTTAAAAACTATAGTCAAAGTGCCGTTCGAAGACATTGTGTGGCTCGATAAAACCTTTCTCTCTCGGGAAAGACTGGACAGATGATAGCATATGCAGAAGTTCTGCTGTTCCAACGGGAAATGGCGCAAGAATTACTGTCTTGCATGCTGGAACGCATCTGGTTTCGTACGTAACTGTCTTCTCGATTACAAATCGAGGAAAACAAACGACTACCACGAGATAATGAACCACAATAGTTTTCTGATGTGGTTCAAGGGGCAATTACTGGAAAACTTATTAGAGATAAAGCTCAAACTATGGAAACGAAAAAAGCCGACATTGTTGAATGGTTGCAACGCCACGACGTGAAAATTCAGGACGATTTATGTAAGGCGGAGCTAATGGAAATAGTAAAGAAAAATAAGCTACACATTAAACAGTGTGCTGTGGACGGGGGTAGCTAAAGAACATGGCCACAGGATTCTAAGGCTTCCACCATACCACTGCCACTTTGTCATCGAAATGATTTGGGCACAAATTAAAAATTACTTGGCAACAAATAACAAAGGCTTCACTGTGGCAGAAATTCAAAGACTGTTAGGGGAAGCAGTGGCACCAATAACGCCAGAGAAACGGAGAAATGTAGTACGCCACATAGAAACGGTTCTTAAAGAAGTGTGGAGAAGGGAAGTGTGTGTCGAGAGTAATGTAGAAAGTATAATTATATTCTTGACAATTCTTGTGGCTCGTCCACGGACCAGAGCTGCAATAACGGCAGTGTCAAGGAAGAAAGTGATCTTGAACTAAGTGGCATATACCCTTTGCCGTAATTCGTCTTTATTTTAGTGTTTGTATTTCGTATCATTGACTGAACGGAGTGTACTGCAGTTGCACCATAAATCCCATCTTGTTATTAAGGAATACTCCTCTGCATAAGTATGACACTCAGCTTACACACCACAGTGATTGGTAAGTTCTCAAGCAATTTTTGTTATTTTAATGTTGTTAGTCACAGTATTTGCGTGAACGATTCAGATCCATGTTAACGCCACTTACATATCGAATACGACTGAATGTAATTCATTTTGATTTTTACAGAAACAGTGTTCTTCCTGCTGCTTTTGTTGAGGTATACTAATAATAGGAACACGGTATCGTTTTGCACATGGGAGTGCGTTTGTTAAGCCACAAGGATATGACGATCCTGTAAAGGAACCCAGTACCACACATCGCACGCACCGGCAAACCGACATCATTGCCCCCTTCCATGCTCAACTGGGCTTCGCCATCCAACACTTTGTTGTTCTGAACCAGGTATAGTGCTACACAGAAGTCCATGGCTCCCCTGTCGCCCGGTAGACGTCACGCAATGTTGACCAACGGCAACGCACTAACCGGAAGCGGCCCAACTGCTTAGTCCATAGAAAATTACCATTCATTAAAATGAGTAGGGTAACTGTCATTCGGCAGAAATCGAGGGTTAGCTTAGGATGAAAGGTAATGATGTGGTTGAGAGTTTGCGAAGTCATGAATTTAATTTCCAAATAAAGATTGTGGTAACACATCAACCTCAATCGTAGCCTAATGTTCACGTTCGCGCCATATTTAATCGGTCGATTTCAGCCGAAAACCAGTCGCACCGCCTTCATCTTAGTTACTCGTGATAATTACGTACCGCTTCGATACATGAGTGGTCAGCGTGACGGATTGCCGTCCTACGGGCCCAGGTTCAAATCAATCAAATCAAATTTTATTGTCGTTAAACAACTTAGTGTAGTAATAGACAGCGTCAAAAAATACAAGGAAAGGTACCAAAATACAATACAATACATACAGGTTTCTTAAGGTACAAATTAGTTTTTAAAAAATATACAGAAAAGAAAAGTATTTACAGTTATACATCTCCTTGGATCAAATTTGTCACAGAATATGATACCGCCTATATTATCACTACATGCTATAATCATTCATTCTGGAGGCGTCTCAAGTTTTCTTCGAATTCCAAAATGTTATAGGTTGTATTCAGAGTCAGCCAATTTTTTAGTTTCTTCCCTAGTTACTGTACTGGCATTTCCCTCAGTGTTATAGGCAGTTTGTTGAATAGCTTTATCCCCATGTAGTTATGGCAGTTTTGGGTTTTCTTTAGCCTTACCAGGGGCGTGTCAATGTAATGTTTATTTCTTGTGTTTTGTGAATGTACCTCCCCCCTTACTGTGAAGTTACTCTGGTTTTCTTTGATGATGTCTATCAGACAGTGGTATATGGATATCAGCGAGAGTCATTATTTTGAGGTCCCTGAATACTGGTCTGCATGATTCATTGTCAGGTAAGCCCTTTATACCCCTAACTGCCCTCTTCTGCCACTTAAAAACTTCCTGAGCCCCTGAAGAGCTCCCCCAAAGTATTATGCCATAGACCAGATGCGAGTGGAAAAAGGCATAATATGCCTCTAACATTTGGCTCTTACTGACACAAGTCGTAAGTTTGCCCAATAAAAAATTACTCTGGACAGTTTCTTGCATAGTTGTTGCGTATGTTCGCCCCAGTTCAAATTCGGGTCTAAATAAATTCCTAGCAGTTTTACAGATGTGTTTACCGTCCCTTCTGGTTTCAACTTACTCAAATGAAAATATATTGTCTCTGTTTTATTGCCATTTAAGACCAATTTATTGCTTTGCAACCATGTGTTGGAGTTTTCTACCATGTCTGTATTTTTGTCCTGTAATGTTTCCGTCCGGCTCGAGGATTTTCTCCACTCAGGGACTGGGTGTTGTGTTGTCCTCATCAGTATTTCATCCCCATCCGGCGCGCAGGCCGAATGTAATAGGACCGGCACCAAGGCGGCAGGACCTGCCCCCCAAGGGGCCTCCCGGCCAATGACGCCAAACGCTCATTTCATTTCACTATATCTCTGCCATGTTGGTGTTTGAAACAAGCACCTGAGTCAAGAGACAGAGGGCAACTGCTGAGTTTGTCATTACGCAATGTGGGAATGGTGCTGACATTCACAGTATTTCTCGTTTATATCACTGAATGCTTTACAATAAGAGGGTAACAGTTTCAAACATTGTATTCTTTTTCTTTTTTGAAGGCGACAACTAATTCTCGTTTTATTGCGAGTTTAGTTCACCGCCCTCAGAAGAGCCGTAGCCAAATTCAGTGTTTGGCAGGAAGCTTTTAGTTTTCTGACGATTCCCGAACAATATGCGTTCATAAGAAATGATATATATTTCTAGAGAGCTTTTAACAACAAATAAGCATTTAACTTTTATGTTTTTTGAAACAATATCGAGCTAAGAAGTGTAATATATGAGAAAACATCGCTTAGAGAGGAGAGTCATGCAGTGAGAGAGAGAGAGATCATTATGTATTCTTAAAAACCACCGTCATTCATAAAGCTTCAGATCCGAGGAAAAAGTATTTTTTAATGAGAAACTTATATTATTATCTTTATCATTCAGTTTGTGTTACTTAGATACAAATAAATATTCTCGAATAGAAAATCAATTGCATCTGTTTCGTAACAATATCACTCCTTAGCTTCAGCCTATAAATTATCTTATTCCGAAATGACGTGCTCGCACTTTTTTGTGCTTTTAAAGCAACTGCTCTACCTGTGGAGTAAAATATTACTTTCTTTCACATATCTATTGGTGTAACCAAACAGTTCAGGTTTTAAGATTTCTTGTTAAAGAAAACAATTTTTCGGCCTGATGTGAACATTATCACTCTTTTTAGGAGTTGGTGGAGACGCAGACAAGCCGCAAAACACTTTGTTTCATTAAGCTCCATGCCACGTGGTCTGTACTATGCCACTATGCAGAAGAACTGAATATGAGAGCACCATTACAGGTTTGTGAACGCAATAAATTATTTAAAAAATGTGATATGTCATTATAGCATTACGGTATTGTAGTCTAGGCTTCCATCTGTAATACATTGCATTTTTATATAACAGTAACAAACAAACAAATTGTCTAATCCAAGAACATAGTTTGACATTACAGAAGTGACCGATTCCACTCGTCTGCTTTGACCCATTACGTCATCAATATGACGGAAATAGGTATTCTAACCGTCTCCAATATGGCGCCACTATATACACACGGCAACAAACACGAAAATACTTCCAAATAATACAATAACATATCCCACCAAAAATGCTATCAAACTAACAGGGCAACTGCGGGAAATTGGGTGTTTTAGGGTGGGTACAAGCTAAATATAACAGTGAAAAGAAACACACCACAACCCCAAAACACACAAAAGACAAAAAAAATTACAGCATTCCGCAACACCAACAAGAATCTACAGGAATCTACACTCCCCTTGTCCTATATAGGTCAACCACAGCTGACGATACACCAACACCAACCAATACTTACAAATGAGACAACGAAAATTGGAATCTGTTATTTCCCTTGTCCGACAGAGGTCAACCACAACTATTGATACCAAAAAACCAACACCTACAACTACGAAAAATAAAACCAGAACCACACCTCAAAAATCTAAAAATCAAACATCCCTACATAAATTAAAACACAGCAAACTAGTTTGCCCCCCTCCCCACACACACACTATTGGAAGGCACAATCAAACACAACAAGACAACATCTGCAAACACAACCAACTCATAAACTTCGTGCTGTTATGACATCACATGTCACAACACCCAAGTTGCGTCAAAGCAGATGGCTAGAATCGGACGCGTCCATTGACCCAATAGCTTTATAGCTAAAAGTATTTTTTCTGCAAACTCTTCAGTATTGCCATACTATTTAATTGTGTTTAATTTTGTTATTAATTGCATTCACTCCTTCACAAAGTCAGATCTTGCTCTTTCTGCGTTGCTGCTGAACATTAAATGAAGGAGAGTTTAGAATATTTTTCCAGTTATCATAAGCAGAATGCATCATGCTCTTAGTGTGTCATTCCAACAGACATTACTGCAGTAAGTGCTAAATTTTTAACTGGGATTTCATCAATGTAATTCCACTCATGACAGGACTAGCAGGTTCTTTCATTTATCTAAAATTTGACATATGGGCACTTCTTGAGACCTGATGTCACTCTGCACACAAGAGACAGAAGTCAAAGGTGTAAAAGACAGTATATGGTGCTTTACATTCCATGAAACAACTTGGTAACTTGATAGATATCTTGTATCACAGGATCAGAACCTTCTTTGATTTCCAGTGAGAGATAATAGCTATGCCTTGACATAAAGCAGAAGCGATGAAATCATATTTCCTTGTATTATATACTGTAAACTTTGCTTCCATTGCTACTTATATTCAACTATAATGATATATTCCACATGAAAACAAAAAGTATTAAAGTACATGAAAATTGTTTACATTTTAAAATTCCATTTACAAAAATGTTTGTTTTATGTTGAGTATTCATATCAACCTTTATTTTTGCAGGCTCATCCAAATCCTTCAATTAACTGGTCTGAACAGATACTCAAAGCTCTCCGGCTGCCAAATATTATGTATGAAGATGTTCCCAACAAACCTCTTGATTACTATACTTGTCCATTTCGCAAGTCTAAAATAGACAGGTAATTAATACATACAATTTCCACATAAATTGATGTCGTCACAATTTTTTTCTCTACTTCTTATTGATTGGTTGCAGTTTTTCATCTTTCTTTACTGCATGCAAGGCAGGGCAGACACAGATGAATGCATTTGAGAGTGCAGATTTTTCGAGTATTGCCAGATGAAGATGATGTCGCCATTTCCTAATAATTGATACTCCGTTTATATGAAAATTCTATAGCGGTTTGAGTGTAATATGACAGATTTTGAAAATGTTGTAAACTGCAATTCATTTCCAGGGGCAAATGTAGAATCAGCCAATAATTTATTGGTTATGACCTGTAAATTAAAAGAATGGTAAGGAGATGGGACCTTCATAAATTGAAAGAACACAAGGTTGTTGAGAGTTTCAAAGAAAACATGGGGCACCAACTGGCTGAAATGGAGGAAATGATCACAATAGAAAATGGAATAGTTTTGAGGATGAAGTAGTGAAAGTAGTGGAGGATCACACATGTAAAAGGACAAGGCTTAGCAGCATAACTTGGATACCTCATGAGATATTGATTTTAATTGACAAAAGAGAAAATACAAAATCCAGCAAATAGAGTAAAAGGGAACACAGATGTCTAAACATGAGATTGACACAAAGTACAAAATAGCTAAGCAGGTATGCTTAGAGTGGCTGGAGGTAAAATACAAGGCCCTAGAAGGCTGTATTACAAGAGGAAAGGTAGATACCACCTACAGGAGAATTAGAGCGATATTAATTTTGAAGGAGAGAATCACTTTTATGAACATAAAGAGGTCAGATGGAAAGACAGTGCTAAGCAAAAGAGGAAAAGCTTGAAGATAGAAGGAATATATAGAGGGGCTAGACAATAAAAATGAATTTGAAGGCAATATTATAGAAAGGGAACAGGTAGTAAATAAAGATGAGATGGGACATCCTTGGGAAGAACAATAGTACAATACTATTCCGCCTGGTGTGCAAGATACACTGAGGTGACAAAATTAATAGGGCAACGAAATGTACAAATGCAGCTGATGGTAGAATTTGATATACAAGGTATAGAAGGGCAGTCCATTGGCGGTGCTGTGATTTGTGCTTGGGTGATTCATGTAAAAAAGTTTCTGATGTGTTTATGGCCCATGATGGGAATTAACAGACTTTGAATGTGGAATGGTAGTTGGAGCTAGATGCATGGAACTTTACATATCGGAAATCATCAGGGAATTCAATATTTCGAGATCAACATGCCAAGTGCATGCCAAGAATACCAAATTTCATGCATTACCTCTCACCATCTACCATGATGGCTGTCACTTAATAACCGAGAGCAGCTGCATTTGCATAGAGTTGTCAGTGCTAACAGACAATCATCACTGCGTCAAGTAACTCCACAGATCAATGTGAGATGTACGACAAACATATCTGTTTGGACAGTGCTACAAGTAGTATGGTATTCTGCCTTACAGCAGGTCTTGTCATGGGTAAAGCCTCTTCCACTTTTGTCTGCCCATAGCCAGTCTTTTCATTTCTGAATATTTGCCTCCTTTGATATTGTCCAGCATTTGATATCTTCTTTTTCGTCTTCCCCTTTTTCCCTCCACCATTCCTTCTATTCCTTCCCTCAATAAACAGTCCCTTCTCAAACAATGTCCAATCCAGTTCCGTTTTCTCTTTCTGATGACTTTCAGCATATTTCTTTCTTCTTCAACTCTTCTAAATACTTTTTCGTTCCTTACTCAGTCTTCCCATTTCAATTTTTCCATTCTTCTCCATATCCACATCTCTAGTGCGTCCAATCTTCTTTCATCTTCCTTCCTCAATGTCCAGGTCTTCACGCCATATAGTGCAATGCTCCAGATGTAACATTTGGCAAGTCTTGTCATCAGATCTTTGTTTAGTGATCCACAAAGTAATTTCTATTTCCTCTTGAATCCTTCTTTTGCCATTGCAATTCTTTTCCTAATTTCTGTTGAGCAATACATATCATCTGTTATTACGCTTCCCAAGTAATTGAAGTTATTCACTTGCTACAAAATTTGATGTTAATGGGCTATGGCAGCAGATGACTGATGTGAATGCCGTTGTTATAAAAAGGGCAAAACATTGCCTGCAGCACCTATCCTGGTCTCGTGACTAGGCTAGATGTGTCTGGATTTCAGTTGGAAAGAGCTGATGGTAGGGTTTGAGAATGGCACAGACTGAAAGAAGGCTTGGACCCAAGTCGTCCATGAGGCACTGTGCAAGCTGGTGGTGGCTCAATAATGGTATGAACTGTGTTTAAATTGAATGGACAGGGTTGTCTGGTCTAACTGAAACGATCATGGGCTTCATGTTCCCAAACAACGATGGAATTTTTATGGATGACAATGTGCCATGTCACAGGGCCCAAGTTGTTCGCAACTGGTATGAAGAACATTGTGGACAATTTGAGCAAATGATTTGGCCACCCATATCTCCCAACATGAATCCAAATGAACATTTGAAGGACATATCAAGTGGTCGGTTCATGCTCAAAATCCTGCACCGACTGCACTTTTACAATTGTGGATGCCTATAGTGGCAACATGGTCATTATTTCTGCAGGAGACTTCCAACAACTTCTTGAGTCCATGCCATGTTGAGGTGCTGAACTATGCCAGACAAAAGGAGGTCCAACAAAATATTGGGAGGTATCGCATACTTTTGTCATCTCAGTGTACACAAGATGAAAATTCTCTGACTTCAAGAAGAAATGCGTGAATATTACTGAACTATCAGCTTAATAAACCATGCTTCCAAATATTGACAGAAACTAGTTGCAGAATGATAGAAAAACTGGTAAAGGGTGGCCTCAGGGAAGAACACTTTGGTTTCTGGAGAAATGAAGCAACACGAGAGGCAAGACTGACCCCCACCAGTTACCCTAGAAAATAGGTTGAAGGAACATCTACAGCATTTTTAGATTTAGTGGAAAGTTATTTACAACTTTTAGAAACCATACTACAGTTAGCAGAAGACACGTAAGGGGCTCAGTAGTTGAGAAGGGAATGAAACAAGGTTGTAACCTGTCGCCAATGTTATTCAACCTGTATGTTGAAGGAGTTGTGAATGAAACCAAGGAGACAATGGGAAAGGAATTATAGTTAAGCAAAAAGAAATAAAACTTACAGGTTTGCTGATGGCATTCTAATTCTGTAGGAGTTTGCAAAGGACTTGGAAGAGCAGTTGAATGGAATAGAAAGCATTTTGAAGAGATAATATAAAATGAACACTGTCAAAAGTAAAACAATAGTACTGGAATACAGTCAAATTAAATTGGGTGATGTTGAGGAAATGCGACACTAAACACAGTCTCTGAATCAGAGGAACCAACAACACTGAATATAAATTAAACTTCAGACTAGGAGAGAATATAAACTTTTAAAATGTTTAACACCACAAATGTTCGTCAAACCACAGCCACTATACAGTGAAATTTTTAAAAGATTATGTAACTAATTTTGATGCACTGAGTCAACAATTTCAAATGTAATCACAATCCTGGACAACTGCAGCAATAATTTCAACTAAACTTCATTCAGATATTACAAAAAATACTCTAAAACCAGTATACTAAAGCAAAAGCACCAAAAATTGGTTGCAAGTTGTCATTACAATTTTTTGGTTGATCAGTCATTTCACACTTCAATGAGGAGAACTGCATTGGGATGCGCTGCATTTAGGTGTGAACTCACTGATGAACCAAAAACTGTCATGACATCTTGTGACCCGTTTCTGCTGCCTTTGCTTCAGTTTACTGGTTTTAGTGCATTTTTCATAATATTTGAAATGAGTGTGGTTGTAATTATTAATGCAGTTGTCCAGGCTTGTGGCTAAATTTGAAAATGATGGCTCGTTCGACCAAACTAATTATGTTACCTTTTAAAAATTTCACTGTGGCTTGATGACTGTAACTGTGGCATCAAATAAACATTTAAAATTTCATTCAGTCACACTCCTTGATGACCATTATGTTGAAATACAAAAAAAGAAAGTTTTAACATGTGGTGATAAGAATATTGAAGATTAAATTGGTAAATTGTATAATTAATGAAAAGATGTTGAACCAAATTGGGAACAAAGAATTTTGTGCCACAGCCTGATTTAAAAAAAAAATTAATTGGTTGATAGGATACATCCTGAAGCATCAGAGATTTATTTTATTGTGTTGGAGGGTATTGTGGAGGGTAAAAATTATAGTAGGAAAGAGTGGTTACCTGGTAAGGTTAGGAAGTAGTACAGATTACTGAGACTCTAGGTTGAGGGAACCAATCTGTTGTGAAGATGGAGGGATGCTCAGCTAAAGAGACCGGCATCAGAAAGAGTAGGTGGTCAAAATCAGTAAGTTGCTGAGCAGTGTGCCATCTCTAGGCAAAATAAGATAGGAGGACAGTGTGAAAGAAATGGATGAAATATGAGTAAGAGAAATGTGAAGTGCAAAAATAGTGCAATTAAGGACTAGGAGAAAAGCAGAAAAGAACATTGGAGAAAGCTGAAAAGAAAACAATAACACAAAAAATGAGAAAAGATAAAGGGAAGAAAGGACATGCTATTACAGAGATTAGGAGGATAGGATGTGTGAATAAGTTTCAGAGCCAGTTCAGATTCTGGTGCATAGGAAAACTAGTACCAGGCGAAAGTGTCCAATTGGCTTGTGTGGTGTAGCTGACACTCGGGTCCTTGAGAGTCAAACTGTAGAGCATGCTCATTAATTGGGTGCTGGTTGTCCTCAAGGCAGACTTGTCTTCTATATATATATATATATATATAAAACAAAGATGAGGTGACTTACCGAACAAAAGCGCTGGCAGGTCGATAGACACACAAACAAACACAAACATACACACATCCACAGATATATATATATATATATATATATATATATATATATATATATATATATATATATATATATATATATATACTGAATAATTTTCTGTGCTATTATTTTTTATCTTCATGTTTCCCTTATCTATCTTTGGTTTCTCCCATCTCCTTTCCTGCTTTCCTCCCAGAAGCTGCACAATTCATTTCACTTCACTTCCCATTCATCTGTCTCATACTCCATCCTCACCTTCTTGCTTCCTCAAGGCTCCCTGAAGAAGCAACTGACAGTTCCAAAAGCTTCACCAGTTCTCTGCTGTGGACTTGCTAATCCTGGGATGTTCAGTCTGAATACTTGTTTGATACAGCCCTCTTTGCAGGTCTGCCTGTACAAGTATCTTCATCTCTCCATAACTACTGCAGCCTAGAGCCGTTTGAGCCTTTTTACAGACACAGTGCTTACCGGTTTACTGTTATGACCTACTTCAATCTCTGATGCCTCTCCTTTATCTCCTCTCATGCTCACAATGGCTGAACCCCTTTCAGCTCAGGGTCAGGGTGACCTGCCTCTCTTTTTAACCTTCCTCTCTCCTACATGAAGAAGGAACTGACAGTTCCAGAAGCTAAGATAGTTTTTTCCTACTTTCTTATGTATATGTCACAAGAGGAGGTGGTATACTTCAAAAATGCCAGATGATGCAGAGAGATTGCAGTTAGATTACATCATGACCAAGCAGAGAGTCTGAAATCAGATATTGGATCATAAGTCATGCCCAGGAGCAGATATAAACTGAGATAACAATTTAGTAGGGACAAAGAGTAGGCTGAAGTTCAAGACACTAGTCAGGATCAATCAGTGCGTGAGGAAATGGAATGTGGAAGTAGTAAGGCGTGAAGAGGTACACTTTAAGATCTCTGAGTCTATAAGGAATAGCTCAGTAGGCAGTTCAGTTGAAGAGGAATGGACATCTCAAGGAGGGCAATCAGAGATGTTGGTAAGAAAAACATTTGTATAGAGAAGGTAACTATGAAGAAACCACGAGTAACAGAAGAAATACTTAGTGATTGATGAAGGAAAGAAATAAAAAAATATTCAGGGAAATTCAGGAATACTGAAATACAAGTCACTTAGGAATTAATTACTGTAAATATAAAATGAATGAAAACTAAGGTGAACTGGCTGTGTGAAAAATGTGAAGAAACTGAAAAAGAACTTGTCAGGAGGACTGACTCAGCATATAGAAAAGCTGACACAACCTTCGGGGAAATTAAAAGCAAGGATGGTAACATTAAGAGTGCAATGAGAATTTTGTTGTCAAATGCAGAGGAGAGGACTGATAAATGGAAAGATTACATCAGAGCCCTCTATGTGGGGAAAGATGTGTCCAATGATGTGATAGAAGAAGAAACAAGAGTCGGTATAGAAGAGAGGGGAATCCAGTATTAGAATCAGAATTTAAAAAAAGCATCGGAAGACTTAAGATTGCGTAAGGGGTAGATAACATTCCGTTAGAACATCTAAATTCATTTGGGAACGTGGCAACAAAGTGGCTATTCACATTGGTGTGTACTATGTATGAGTCTGGCGATATACCATCTGACTTTCAGAAAAACACCGTCTGCACAATTCCAAAGATTGAAAGAGCTGACAAGTGTGAGAATTATTGCACAATCAATTTAACAGCTCGCACATTCAAGTTGCTGTCAAAATAATATGCAGACAATAGAAAAGACAATTGAGGATGTGCTGGATAATGACCAATTTGGCTTTAGGATAGGTAAAGGCACCAGGAAGGCAGTTCTGACATTGTGGCTACTAATCGAAACAAGACAAAAGAAAAATCAAAATACATTCCTAGGATTTGACAACCTGGTAAAAGTGTTTGACAATCCAGAATGGGGCAAGATGTTTGAGATTCTGAGAAAAATAGGACTGAACCATAGGAAAAGCAGGTAATATACAATATGTACAAAAGCCAAGAGGGAACAGTAAGAGTTGAAGGCTGAGGATGAAATACTCAGATTAAAAAGGGTGTAAGACATGGATGTAGTCTTTCGCCCCTACTGTTCAATCTATATGTTGAAGAATCAATGACCCAAAATGAAAGGTGAAAGAATATTGGTGATAAGATATGCTGATGACATTGCTATCCTTGGTGAAAGTGAAGAAGAATTACAGGATCTACTGAATGGAATGATCAATCTGATGATTACAGAATATGGATTGAGAGTAAATTGAAGAAAGATGAAAGTAATAGGAAGTAGCAGAAATGAGAACAGTGAAACCTTAACATCAGGATTGGTGTTCCATGAAATTAAGGAACTCTGCTACCTAAGCAGCAAAATAAATTGGAGCGAAGAGGAAATAAAAACACAGAGTAGCACAGGCAAAAAGGGCTTCCTTGGCAAGAGAAGTATACTAGTATCAAACATGCCTTAATTTGAGGAAAGAGTTTCTGAGAATGTATCTTTGGAGTGCAGCATTGTATGGTAGTAAAACATGGACTATGGGTAAACTGGAAAATAAGGGAATTGAAGTATTCGAGATGTGATGCTACAGAACAGTGTTGAAAATTAGATGGACTGATAAGGTAAGGAATGACGTGTTTCTCCAGAGAATTGGTGAAGAAAGGAATATATGGAAAACACTGATAAGAAGGAAGGAAAAATGGTGTCCGTTGACAGTACTTAAAATTTCACCTCCTGAAGACAAGTTATGGCCAGACATTGTGTGTCCTTAAAGTGAATTTTTATTTTATACAATTGTTGTTACTATTTCTTCTTTGCTTTCATTTTGGAACTTCCTTAGAAGGATGGCAAGATACAGTGTAAAAAGATTAATTATGAAGGAATAGTCTTTCTTAATTGATTGCCAAAGATAGTGTTATAAAGAGAAAACTACTGGAGTTACAAGTGATGAGAGAAATGTGGAAAAGAATGTGTTTACAAATTAAGCAAAACAGTAAGATTAATGGCACATTACTATGAAAATTTTGGACAACTTTGAAAGCACAGTACATGAATAAAGTTCTCATTACTAAATTTTGCAATGGTAAATGATGCTGTTCTCATAGTAATTAAGTTTGTTTTTCTCTGTTGGCAGCATCATCACTTCAAAATATCACAGTTTCTCTTTATGCTCTGACCAGCACAATGTAAATCCTTCAAGAGAGAGGACTAATGTTTTAAATGATGTGTTGCTTTTAGTTGGTACTGTTTTTATTTCTACTATTGCATTTTCAGCATTTGTGCAGATTTCAAGCGTAAGATTTTGACATGTGGGTTGTTGATGAGCAGACATCGTAATCTGTTCCCAACATCAATCTTCATATCAAAAAGCTTACACTTAAAAATGGCAAAATTGTAATACTGAAATATAAGCAGAAACAGCTAAAAGCAACATGACATTTAAAAATTCTATAGAAGCTACCGACCCATATTACAGGGAAAATACGGGGTTAATTGTTTTGCACTCATCAACTCACAGAAAATATTCCTTATCTATATATTCCCGTACCTCTGTAATCTCAGAAAACTTAAACTCTGCATTCTTCTCTCCTTCAGCAACCATAAGCAAGAATCACATCACTTGCATGCATTTCAGAGCTGTTAGCACCAAATTGTAATATGCAGTCCTTATTTGCACATTAAAAAGAGCTGAGACTTCTTTTCTGTAAAATAAGCTTTCATATAATACTTGTCGGAAATGTGGCTAAAACCACATATATCCTATTTAAATGTTTGTCTCCTGGGTTACATGTTCCTTAGGGCTGATAGGCCAAACAAAGTGATGGAAGTGTTGGTGCATATATAACCATGTTGACTCATAATGAAGAAAGACAAGCAGAACTCATGTTCATTGAAATAAATCTACATTGTCTCATAAAAATACACGCACCACACATTCACTTTCTTGTAAATGTAATCACAATGAGAGAGACTGACAAAGCAAGAGTTATTAGTCCCAAAGAGATGCACAAAAGTTTAAGTCCAGCCTGTTGCAATTAAAACAGACAAATATCACAACATCCAGTTCCTGGTCATGGTGTTGGAGACCACATCTCTTTGGCAAAGAGGTTGCTGATGAGTAGGCCAATAGCTGGCAGCTACTGGAGGTGAAAGCTCAACATGGGTGGTGTCATCATCATAGTGGCAGCTCCAGAGGGAGATCTGATTGTGGACTTTTGTAGTCAGCACCTGGCCCATGAAACTCACTTCGAGTGAGCTATTAGAGTATAGTCCAGGCACTGGCATTAATACTACCTGGATACCAGGATACTGCAGGTGCTGCTTTTAGTCATGTGGCCCATGGAGTAGTCGTAGCTCAGGGGGCCAATGACATCTGGTGGCAGTTGATGGTTCAAATGGCTCTGAGCACTATGGGACTCAACTGCTGGGGTTATCAGTCCCCTAGAACTTAGAACTACTTAAACCTAACTAACCTAAGGACATCACACACATCCATGCCCGAGGCAGGATTCGAACCTGCGACCGTAGCAGTCGCATGGTTCTGGACTGCGCGCCTAGAACCGCGAGACCACTGCAGCCGGCGGTGGCAGTTGAGTTGCTGCCTGATCGCTGGGCAGAGTGCAACCATCCCTCCTATGTTGTCTGAAGAACTGTTCCCTGCAAGGTCTGTGCCTGCATAGCCCAGGGTGTTGGTTCCTGGCTGAATAGGCACAAGTCTTCAGCACAGCATTCTCCCCACCCCTCCCCTCCAATAACTCCACTCCACCCCAAAGGGGAGGAGAGATGGTAGCACTTCTCACTGTCTCTGCTGTGACTGGAATTGCTAGGGAGCTGAGGTCCACTTCCTTCAGTGTTGGTACTAGTGTGACTTGTGGAGCATCTGACAGTGATTCCAGAGAGCTGGCCACGGCAGACAGGCCGGCAGTATCTGAGATGGGCATTGTGGAGGACCAATGACTGCAGCAAAGAGTGATGAGGAACTAATGTACCCAGACAGAACCACAAGAAGACTGCAATTGGTTAATGTGCTTACTGCAACACCGTGCCATCACATCGACCATGACCCAGCTCAGAAAATTGGAAACAACCATGGGAAACAAATACTGGCAGTCTTTGGTGAAGACAAGGGTCCATATACTTTCATGGACAGAGAAGTGGTGGCCACTGGACTGCCAGGAGGAGGGTGGGGCACTGGTAGGATGGGAGATACATAACAGCAACCAATGGGGACAGTTGTGGAGGGCTTCTGCTAGAGTTGACCCATCCTGGGGAATGCAGTGATAAGAAACCAGAGAGAGCTTAAAGGCCTCGCCCAAAGGGTGATGACAGTAGAGATCAGACAGCTGAAATTTAAATATACAGACAAAATTTTCAGCTAGACCATTATAAGGAGGGTAGAAGGGCACAATATGTGTCAGTACTACACCATTTGCTTGACAGCCAAGAGCATTGAACAGATCTAGGCCCAAGAGACCGATGGCTCCAGGAGCATCGACGACCAAAATCCTGGATGTGAGGGTGATCAAACACTTGTTGTGGATCCTGCTGGGTGACTGACTACTCGAGAGGCTGCTAAAAAGCTCCAGTAATTTCTAAGGAAAAGCACTCAATCTTCAGGCCACAAGTGGCCCATCAGGACCATCCAACCATCATGTCATCCTCAGCTAAGGATGTGGATAGGAGAGGCATGTGGTCAGGACACTGTTCTCTCGGTCGTTATGATGGTTTTCTTTGACCGGAGCCACTACTATTCAGTTGAGTAGCTCCTCAATTGGCATCATAAGGCCCCGAAAAATGGCAACAGCACGTGGTGGCCTGGATGGTCACCCATCAAAGTGCCGGCCACGCCCAACAGTGCTTAACTTCGGTGATTTGACAGGAACTGGTGTATCCACTGTGGCAAGGCTGTTGCTTTCTAAGGAAGGGTTCTTCAATTTCTCTGAGTGTAGTCCTTCATAAGGAGTGTGCACAAGAAACATGTCCTGAACCAAGGCAACTTCATATGATTGCTTACTCTGAATATTAATGCACTGGAAACAGCATTCATGAGAGAAACCTCAGAGGCGGGCAATGCATTCGCATTAACATTGCCCATTAAGTTTATGGCACCTGAAAAAACTTGGGTTAGGTTGCCACCTCATGCACCTGATAGTATTCTAACAAACTGGACTTCAACCTGCCACAGGGAAGAGCATGGAGTTCCACTTCTGGGTTAAGTAGTTGCTGGAGGTGGTATGGCAAAAAGGTATGCTGCTGAATATCACATGCAATGCTATGGGTTAAGAAGTAGTTCACCCATGGCTCAGCATTGTTGAACTGCTGGAAGGGTGGGGTGCTGTCCTGAAGGCCTTGACAATAGTCGATGTGAGAAGGGGTAGTTGAACAGCTCTGGAGGTGACATGGAGATGGCAACCAGCTGCTCAGTCAGGAGTTTTTGGGTGTGCTGCATCTGCTGTAGCAGTAACACCACCTGGGCAGAGCTATCTGCCAGTTTTGTCATGCTGGAAGCAACGTGGTAGTAAGTGTACATGAAAGTCGAAGAAGACATGCTAAAGTACTGTCTTCCTGGGTCAAAGCACACGTATACTTCATCACCAACTGACATCTGCCAAAGGCAGCACAGGAAAAATACCCATGTATGAAATGAAATGAATATGAAGTTTATTGTAACGCACAGAATCAATCTACTCTGAGAGGAGTTAGTGTGGAAGCAAGTCACTTCTTGAATGTTGAAAAGAACAATAACAATATCTAACAGCCGAAAGCCTGGAAATGTCACAGTATATTGCAAGCTCCCAAAGCCATTGTCCTGACACCTGAGCAAGACAGTCAGTCATAAAGCAATGCACAAAAGTTTAAGTCTGGCTTATTGCTGATGGAGCAACAAAGACTAATATTACAAAATCTAATTGTGCAGTTGTTGCCTGGCCCAGAAAACTCACTTGGAGGGAAACCTTGCAGCTTAGCCCAGGTGCCAGCCTAAATCTTGCCCTGGCACCAGCATACTGCAGTTGCTACTTTTGATCTCCTGCCTGTGGAGAATAAAATGTCCATGGGGATAGTGATCGTGGGTGGCACTTAGGTTGCCATTTGCTGGCTTGACAGATTGTACTGATCCCTTGGGTGTCATCTGAAGAGCTGTCCTTTGTGAGGTCCATGTCCACGTAATACATCTGTGTTGTTGGTTCCTGGCTGAGCAGGCATAAGGCCTCCACACAGCAATATCAGATTATCCATAATCAAGAACACCACAGATAGCTTAGTACCAGGCTTAAGATATATTTAATTTTTCTCTTGTGAATAGAACATGTCCCATTGCATGGAAAAGGAGCATAGTCTGACCTATCCCGAAGAATAAAACACCACAATCACCTAGTGATTACTGACTGATCACTCTGTACAAATTCTGCAATATACGGGTGTTTATAAACAAATCTCAGGGTTTTAATGCTTTATAATATTTATTACATTAAAATTACAGTTATAAATGATATGTCAAATGAAAGAGAAACTCAAACAGTTTTACCAAGAACCTTATAAATGTTCAATGTGAGCATCATTTGTCACACAGCACACATCAAGTCTATAGCCGAGTTCTTCCCAAACAATGATAAGTTGCTTTGCATGGCCTCCACGTTCATCCGACCTAACGCCATGCAATTTTTTCCTTTGGGGCTTCAAGGATTGTGTGTACATGCCTCTGATACCAGCAGACCTCCCTGAATTAAGAAACTGGATTGAAGCAGCTGTTGCTACAATCACTGAAGACACACTTATCAACGTTTGCGAAGAACTCAGTTTTAGACTTGATGTGTGTCGTGTGACAAATGGTGCTCACATTGAACATTTATAAGGTTCTTGGTAAAACTAAGTTGCTCTTCCATCTGACATATCATTTATAACTGCAAGTTTAATGTAACAAATATTGTTGTTGTTGTGGTCTTCAGTCCTGAGACTGGTTTGATGCAGCTCTCCATGCTACTCTATCCTGTGCAAGCTTCTTCATCTCCCAGTACCTACTGCAACCTACATCCTTCTGAGTCTGCTTAGTGTATTGATCTCTTGGACTCCCTCTACGATTTTTACCCTCCACGCTGCCCCCCAATGCTAAATTTGTGATCCCTTGATGCCTCAGAACATTTCCTACCAACCGATCCCTTCTTCTAGTCAAGTTGTGACACAAACTTCTCTTCTCCCCAATCCTATTCAATACCTCCTCATTAGCTACGTGATCTACCCACCTTATCTTCAGCATTCTTCTGTAGCACCACATTTCGAAAGCTTCTATTCTCTTCTTGTCCAAACTGGTTATCGTCCATGTTTCACTTCCATACATGGCTACACCCCATACAAATACTTTCAGAAACGACTTCCTGACACTTAAATCTATACTCGATGTTAACAAAGTTCTCTTCTTCAGAAACGATTTCCTTGCCATTGCCAGTCTACATTTTATATCCTCTCTACTTCGACCATCATCAGTTATTTTACTCCCTAAATAGCAAAACTCCTTTACTACTTTAAGTGCCTCATTTCCTAATCTAATCCCCTCAGCATCACCCCATTTGATTTGACTACATTCCATTATCCTTGTTTTGCTTTTGTTGATGTTCATCTTATATCCTCCTTTCAAGACACTGTCCATTCCGTTCAACTGCTCTTCCAAGTCCTTTGCTGTCTCTGACAGAATTACAATGTCATCGGCGAACCTCAAAGTTTTTACTTCTTCTCCATGAATTTTAATACCTACTCTGAATTTTTCTTTTGTTTCCTTTACTGCTTGCTCAATATACAGATTGAATAACATCGGGGAGAGGCTACAACCCTGTCTCACTCCCTTGCCAACCACTGCTTCCCTTTCATGCTCCTCGACTCTTATAACTGCCATCTGGTTTCTGTACAAATTGTAAATAGCCTTTCGCTCCCTGTATTTTACCCCTGCCACCTTCAGAATTTGAAAGAGAGTATTCCAGTTAACGTTGTCAAAAGCTTTCTCTAAGTCTACAAATGCTAGAAACGTAGGTTTGCCTTTTCTTAATCTTTCTTCTAAGATAAGTCGTAAGGTTAGTATTGCCTCACGTGTTCCAACATTTCTACGGAATCCAAACTGATCTTCCCCGAGGTCCGCTTCTACCAGTTTTTCCATTCGTCTGTAAAGAATTCGCGTTAGTATTTTGCAGCTGTGACTTATTAAACTGACAGTTCGGTAATTTTCACATCTGTCAACACCTACTTTCTTTGGGATTGGAATTATTATATTCTTCTTGAAGTCTGTGGGTATTTCGCCTGTCTCATACATCTTGCTCACCAGATGGTAGAGTTTTGTCATGACTGGCTCTCCCAAGGCCATCAGTAGTTCTAATGGAATGTTGTCTACTCCCGGGGCCTTTTTTCGACTCAGGTCTTTCAGTGCTCTGTCAAACTCTTCCCGTAGTATCTTATCTCCCATTTCATCTTCTACATCCTCTTCCATTTCCATAATATTGTCCTCAAGTACATCGCCCTTGTATAAACCCTCTATATACTCCTTCCACCTTTCTGCCTTCCCTTCTTTGCTTAGAACTGGGTTTCCATCTGAGCTCTTGATATTCATACAAGTGGTTCTCTTCTCTCCAAAGGTCTCTTTAATTTTCCTGTAGGCAGTATCTATCTTACCCCTAGTGAGACAAGCCTCTACATCCTTACATTTGTCCTCTAGCCATCCCTGCTTAGCCATTTTGCACTTCCTGTCGATCTCATTTTTGAGACGTTTGTATTCCTTTTTGCCTGCTTCATTTACTGCATTTTTATATTTTCTCCTTTCATCAATTAAATTCAATATTTCTTCTGTTACCCAAGGATTTCTATTAGCCCTCGTCTTTTTACCTACTTGATCGTCTGCTGCCTTCACTACTTCATCCCTCAGAGCTACCCATTCTTCTTCTACTGTATTTCTTTCCCCCATTCCTGTCAATTGTTCCCTTATGCTCTCCCTGAAACTCTGTACAACCTCTGTACAACCTCTGGTTCTTTCAGTTTATCCAGGTCCCATCTCCTTAAATTCCCACCTTTTTGCAGTTTCTTCAGTTTCAATCTGCAGTTCATAACCAATAGATTGTGGTCAGAATCCACATCTGCCCCTGGAAATGTCTTAAAATTTAAAACCTGGTTCCTAAATCTGTCTTACCATTATGTAATCTATCTGATACCTTTTAGTATCTCCAGGATTCTTCCAGGCATACAACCTTCTTTCATGATTCTTGAACCAAGTGTTAGCTATGATTAAGTTATGCTCTGTGCAAAATTCAACAAGGCGGCTTCCTCTTTCATTTCTTCCCCCCAATCCATATTCACCTACTATGTTTCCTTCTCTCCCTTTTCCTACTGACGAATTCCAGTCACCCATGACTATTAAATTTTCGTCTCCCTTCACTACCTGAATAATTTCTTTTATCTCGTCATACATTTCATCAATTTCTTCATCATCTGCAGAGCTAGTTGGCATATAAACTTGTACTACTGTAGTAGGCATGGGCTTTGTGTCTATCTTGGCCACAATAATGCGTTCACTATGCTGTTTGTAGTAGCTAACCCGCACTCCTATTTTTTTATTCATTATTAAACCTACTCCTGCATTACCCCTATTTGATTTTGTATTTATAACCCTGTAATCACCTGACCAAAAGTCTTGTTCCTCCTGCCTCCGAACTTCACTAATTCCCACTATATCTAACTTTAACCTATCCATTTCCCTTTTTAAATTTTCTAACCTACCTGCCCGATTAAGGGATCTGACATTCCACGCTCCGATCCGTAGAATGCCAGTTTTCTTTCTCCTGATAACGTCCTCTTGAGTAGTCCCCACCCGGAGATCCGAATGGGGAACTATTTTACCTCCAGAATATTTTACCCAAGAGGACGCCATCATCGTTTAATCATACAGTAAAGCTGCATGTCCTCGGGAAAAATTACAGCTGTAGTTTCCCCTTGCTTTCAGCCGTTTGCAGTACCAGCACAGCAAGGCCGTTTTGGTTAATGTTACAAGGCCAGATCAGTCAATCATCCAGACTGTTGCCCCTGCAACTACTGAAAAGGCTGCTGCCCCTCTTCAGGAACCACATGTTTGTCTGGCCTCTCAACAGATACCCCTCCGTTGTGGTTGCACCTACGGTACGGCCATCTGTATCGCTGAGGCACGCAAGCCTCCCCACCAACGGCAAGGTCCATGGTTCATGGGGGGTAATAAATATTATAAAGCGCTAAAACCATATTATTCATTTATAAACATAAATATTACAAACATAAATATTATAAAGCGTTAAAACCATATGATTCATTTATAAACATGCTGCATTGTGCGTGACCAAATTACTGAATACTTACACAAATATCACTCATACGACAAATATCAGTTTAGCTTTTGTAAATAACACAACACTAATCCTGCATTGATTAAGGTAACTGGAGACATGAAATATCCCATGATCAACTGTAAGGCCATAATACTGACACCACTAGAATCCAGCAAAGTGTTTGGTACCAACTTTGACGTACTGCTCAGAAAACTGAAACAACTAAAATTTTCTTATAGTACACTGAAGTGATTTAAAAACTGCTTGAGGAAAAGACAGCATTGTGTTGTCTATAGTAATGAAAAGTTGTCCTAGAAGTACATTTTCCCAGGAGGGCCACAGGTATCAGCTCTGGGCCCACTATTTTATGTCAATGATACCTTGTCAGTTCTGTCATCCTGTTAATATCATTTCTGAGTTGACAATCTCCAGGTTCACCAAAGTGCCAGATACATTAATACTGTGTTCATACAGATGAATGGTGATATTCCTTCAGTGGTGAGGAGGGTGCAAAACCTGAGACTCAAACTAAATGTGAAAAAAATGCTGAATATCCTTATCAGAAATTAATAAGGTCTGAGTTCGATAAACAATTGTATCATGTTGTTCTTGACAGTATTCCAGTAATTATAAAAAAATGGAGAACTTGGGTGTAATTTTGAAAGAGATTGCAACTGAGAAGAAAATATTCTCACCAGGTGGTTTGCCTCTGTGACCACAAAATTTTATGGAAGCTATTTCAGTAGCATGTGAAACATAAATTTGTGCTGTTACTTATTTTACTGAACCTTCACTAATGTGATGTAATCCAACATGGCAAAGCAGTGAGAATACTAGACAGCTAGAACTAACCAAAAATGCTTGTGTACATTATGTTTGCTACATCTGTCTATTTGACAATGTCAGTGCTTCATACACCCAGTTAGGTTGACTGTAGCCAAACAAAACACATTGCTACCACATGCTGTGTTTACTTAGACTCCACAGGGCATAGGAATCCAGTAAATTGCATCAGATATTAAGCACCTGTCATCTCTATCATAATTGAGCCCATCTCACTTATGTAGTACCCTAGTTGTGTCCATCCAAAAAACAAAAACACTTGCAAACTTCATTTCTGGAACTTGACACTCTGCGTCCTATGCACAATTAAATGCCCTGCTGCTTTTATTTTAAGAAGCAGCTGGAGCACTTTCTTCTGGCAGTTTCATGTTTCCCCAAAAGTCGTATATGGTCAGTTCACTTTGTCAAATAGTGAAGCAAATGCCCCCTATCTTCTCCCATTTATGCTTCTTTTCTCTTGTCATATCTCAGTCAATCACATCATTTTCTTTTCCTTTATGTCCATTGTGTTTTATCACATTCCTCTTTTCTTCTTCTACCCTGCTTCTCACATCTATAGCTGCTAGTTTAAACCTATCTTTCTGTAAATTATCTTTATTGATAAACTACTCTTGCTTGTTTTTTTCCACTTCTGTACCACAGTAATTAATAAATATTTTGTACTATTGTATGTTAAATGTAGCTTATAACACCATTATCATAATGAATGCAATGTAATTTATATAGACTGTCTGGTTAGGTATTAGAAAGGACCTGATAGCCCTAATATTACTGTGTTAAAGAAATAATAAAAAAATATTTATTAGCAGAATATTTTGCACACATACACATTCACAGAGGGAGTAGGATACTGCCTAATGGATTAACTGTCCAAAGCAGTATAAAAAGACACAGGGGGAGCAGATTGCAACAGAGACCGTATGCTCATAATATCTCAAATGAAAGTAAAAAGGAATTGTTGTTGAAACCATGTATAAGGTAGGTATCCTAGTGGAAGAAAAATACAAGAAAATTTTACACAAGAAACAGAAAATAAGCTAGCTAAAAGTAGCCCATCCCACAATGAACAACAGGATATGTAAATCTGGTTGAGACACCAGAAGGAAAGTAAACATGAAGTGACATCCAAAGTAATTGGAAAATGAAAATAATTAACCAAGCTTGCTTTAACCAAAAATGCTGGAGTGGAGGAAGACAAGGGAAGCTTGGAGTAAGGACAGGAACCATATTACCTTAAAGATATCATCTGCTAAAATACACAAGGAAACACTACAAATTCTAAGAGGAGAGAAAAGGTAATACTGTTACAAAGTGAAGCTGTAAATAATTACATGCATTACATTAGAAGGGAAATGTTATCAATTCATCAAAGATCCTTCAAGCATATTCACTTGACAAAAACATTTTATTGAGATGGAATGAAATAATCATATGGTATTTTTGACTGGGACACCCCCTTCTGAGGTTGTTCGGCTTCCTAATGCAAACATTTTTATCTGATACCACTTTGCTGTCTTGTGCATCAGTGATGATGAGGATAATACAATATCGAGTCCCCAAGCAGATAAAGTCTTTGATCCAGCTGTGAATAGAACCCCAGCTCCTGGCATGTCATTCAGCTGCACTGACCTCTCAGCTACAGAGGTGGACAACATTTTATCAAGATAAAAGAGGAAGCTGTTGTAATATTTACTTGTGGTCTTACTGGCTACATTTGGGAACCGTGACTTCGTGAAATAATTACTTATTTGTATTTTTTTCTGCCAATATTGTTGTAATATATTGCGTTTACTGAACCTCTGCCATGCTGTCTAAGGCAACTTGCCATGGTTCATGCAGCTCCCCCCATCGGAGGTTTGAGTCCTTCCTTGGGCATAGGTGCGTGTGTTGTCCTTAGCATAAGTTAAATTAAGTAGTGTGTAAGCCTAGGGACTGATGACCACAGCAGTTTGGTCCCATAGGAACTTACACCTCTCTCTCTCACTGAACCTCCAGAGAAAATTCATCAGAAATGTGTGCTGCACATCAAAGGGAATCATGTTGTCCATTATTTAAAAACCTGAATATTTAACAGTCTGCTACCAACACATATATGAAATAATCATATTTTTATACAGCAAACCATAATTATTCGTGAAAAATCACATTCATGCATGTAAAACAAAAATGAATATAATTTTGTGGTTCCTATTGATTGATTAAAGTTGTATGCTCTGATACCTCCATTAATGGGAATAAAAATATTCAACAAGTAAAAGATAAAACTGCATGCACATGAAGCTGTCTGCTGAAAAGAAAGCTACCTGATACTCTGTTACCTACACAGTACAAGAGTTAGTGGTGGACAAACTGGTAATTTAAACAGAATGTCAATGATAATTAGCATTATTACATAAACATAATTGTCTGTCCTTAGGGAGAAAATGAACTGTCAAATACTGTTCCATGTCCTCAGTAATCATTTTATACCAGGGCTGTTCAAAAAATTCTGGAACATTCGTAATTTTGCGCCATTGTTGGAGTGAAATGCAGCTGGCATCCTTGCATATGCCTGTATTTAATGTGTAACTGCCGATAGTTTCATTGTTGTATGTCTGTTAGTTATTGTTTACTGCTGTATTGAGTAGAACATTGTTGACAATTTGCAAAGTTTGAGATGACAGAGTTAGAGGAGTGGCCCTACTGCTTTAAACATTGTATGAAATTCAAGAAAATCATTTCAGAAATGCACCAAATGATGCAGGAAGCTTACGGTAATGAGTGCTTAAGCTATACTCAATGTTACAAATAGTTCACACAGTTTAAAAATAGCCAGATGGAAGTTAAAGATGTCCGTCTTTCACGATGCCCTTCTACATCTACCAATAATGCTCATGTCAGGAAAGTCAACGAAACTGTGTGTGCCAATGAAAGACTGACTGTTCAAAAGCTCATGTATCAACACCAGAAAGATCTTTGCCTCATAATGTGTGAAGAGCTTTTGGATCATGCAAATGGGAACAAGGTGTTTCTTAAGAGAATCATAACGGGTGATGAGAAGTGGGTCTAAGGTTATGATGTTGAAACCAAGGTCCTATCTTCACAATAGGTCAGGAAAGGTTCTCCAAGATCAAAAAAAGCTTGTCAGGTCAGGTCAAATGTCAAAACAATCTTGATAGTTTTGTTTGGCTTTGAAGGATTAGTTCATCGTGAATTCAGGCCTCTGGGACAAACTGTTAATCAATGGTACTATCTGGACACATCGCGATGTCTGTGATAAAATGTGAGAAGGCTAACACCTGAAAAGTGGTGAGACAATTCATGGCTCTTACATCACCATAATTCACTCATACATTTAGTCCTGTTGGTGTGTCACTATTGCACAAAAAACGACATCACTGTGCTGCCTCATCCTTCTCTCTCTTGAGACCTGGCCCAAGTGGACTTATTTTTTAATTCCAAATTTGATAACCACATTGAAAGGATGAAGATTTGCAATAACAGGCAAGATAAAAGGTAGTTCACAGATGATGCTTTGCACCATGCAGCAGGAGGCATACCAAGACTACTTCCACAAGTGGAAACAGTGTTTGGAGTGGTGTATCAGTTGTGGATGAGAGTATTTCAAAGGAGACCATGCAAAATAAGAAAAAGGTAAGCATAGGAAAATTTTGTGGATGAAGTTTCAGAATTTTCAGAATAATCCATGTCTTGCTAAATGATGATACTAATTTTATCCAAATCATGTGGAAAAAATCAGTCTACAGGCTACTTGTACAGCATTTATTTGAGAGTATGACTACTTGTTGATAGTTGACATGCTACTCAGTAGCACATTGGCTCAAGTTCACTAAGAATGGACATATATTTAATACTAAATACTCACATAACTTAAGACACACTTTATTTTTTTGACAGAAGAAATGATTTTAAGTTTGACTGAAGATTTGTTTTTCTGCCTGCCAGAACATTCTGTGTTAATGGGAAAAAATAAAAGATTTTAGTCACTGCATATTGAAGTCTTGCGAAAGCCACTGATAGCTTTAGCAATGATTTATAAAGACTACCTTCATCTTCGCCTTCTTCTTCTTCTTCTTCTTCTTCTTCTTCTTCTTCTTCTTCTTCTTCTTAGTAGTAGTCGTCGTCGTCGTCGTCGTCGTCTAGTGTTGTAAAGGTTTACATTACTATTTTACATAAATTATAATGGGTTATTTATGATTAATTCTGTTGGCAAATAAATACATACATACATACATACATACAAACAAAAGTGTGGTGAAAATGTCTAACTCCTTGAAAAGGCATCGGCAAGATTACTCTGGAGGAACACCATATATCAATCTGGAACCGCGCGACCGCTATGGTCACAGGTTTGAATCCTGCCACTGGCGTGGATGTGTGTGATGCCCTTAGGTTAGTTAGATTTAAGTAGTTCTAAGTTCTAGGGGATTGATGACCTCAGATGTTAAGTCCCATAGTGCTCGGAGTCATTTGATGTGAACACCATATACTGTTCTCACTGCTTGATTTTGTGCAGTCAATATGCCCTTTCTAAGTGGTGAATTATTTGGGTATAGTTATATTTTTGTCAACTGTTGCATTAATTTCTAAATAAAAAGTAGTATTCATTTTTTATGAATACTAAAAGCCTATGGAGTGAGTATTAAACCTTCAATATGTTAATTCTTATGTAAAATGAATATTCTTTACATTATTTTTCTGATGTATTATACATCCATGATGATTTTTCTCAGCATCCATGAGGATCATCTTACGTTTTACCTACAGATCCAAAAATATAATTCATAACATTACCAGTAACTCTTTATGTCGAACATATTTTTCTGCAAACTAGTAGAAAGACCAGGCTTTACAGATTTACAAAAATTGTTCCCAGGTTCCTTGGCAGTGATAACCATGATACTTACTTTACCAATGTTCAGCGTAGTCGCATATTGTATGAGATCCTTTCAACAGCTATATTTGGCAAGAAGAAGAAAGGTGAAGTGGGCATTGAAAGGCTAGTGGAAGAAGGGGTCTTCTGCTCAGCATTTCCTCTACATGATGTAAGTATGGTTTCTACTTTAATCTTGTTAATTTATTAGTTACATCTTCCACAGATAATTTGCCTCATATTTGTATCAAAATGTTGTGGACTGTGTCAGCTTACAGAATATGTATATATAATTTACTTTTAACAATAACAATCATACTATTTTTCAATACTGTTTCTTTTTTCTTTAATTTTCTTTTTACAGGCTACCAGTTCTTAAATAAAAATTGTCTATGGTATGGAAGGTGTTATTCAGATTATAGGTTAGATTTGAAACTTGCATTGCTATCTCAGACTTTTATGTTATTGGGCAGATGATGAATATATTTTGTTGATGTGTACTGAACTCCTTTCTGCACCCATGACTGCTTTAGTAATGGGTAATAAGTGTCATTTTTCAATTCTAATGTTGTAGGTATGGTCATCACTCTTCTTCTCAAACTGTGATGCATTATTTATGACAAATTTCATTAGTGAATGTACATCCAGGGTTTCCGAAGACAGCAAGATTTCTCCCCCCTCCCCTCCCCCTCTCCTCTCCTCCCCTCCTCTCCCCTCGCCCCCCTCTCCCCTCGCTCCCCTCTCCCCTCGCCCCCCTCTCCCCTCGCCCCCCTCTCCCCTCGCCCCCCTCTCCCCTCGCCCCCCTCTCCCCTCGCCCCCCACTCCCCTCGCCCCCCACTCCCCTCGCCCCCTCTCCCCCTCGCCCCCCTCTCCCCCTCGCCCCCCTCTCCCCCTCGCCCCCCTCTCCCCCTCGCCCCCCTCTCCCCCTCGCCCCCCTCTCCCCCTCGCCCCCCTCTCCCCCTCGCCCCCCTCTCCCCCTCGCCCCCCTCTCCCCCTCGCCCCCCTCTCCCCCTCGCCCCCCTCTCCCCCCTCTCCCCCTCGCCCCCCTCTCCCCCTCGCCCCCCTCTCCCCCTCGCCCCCCTCTCCCCCTCGCCCCCCTCTCCCCCTCGCCCCCCTCTCCCCCTCGCCCCCCTCTCCCCGTCGCCCCCCTCGCCCCCTCGCCCCCTCGCCCCCTCGCCCCCCTCGCCCCCTCGCCCCCCTCGCCCCCCTCGCCCCCTCGCCCCCTCGCCCCCTCGCCCCCTCGCCCCCTCGCCCCCTCGCCCCCTCGCCCCCCCGCCCCCTCGCCCCCCGCCCCCTCGCCCCCCGCCCCCCCGCCCCCCCGCCCCCCCCCCGCCCCCCCGCCCCCCCGCCCCCCCGCCCCCCCCGCCCCCCCGTCCCCCCGCCCCCCCCGCCCCCCCGCCCCCCCGCCCCCCCGCCCCCCCCCGCCTTCCCCGCCCCCCCGCCCCCCCGCCCCCGGCCCCCCCTCGCCCCCCTCGCCCCCCCTCGCCCCCCCTCGCGCCCCCTCGCGCCCCCTCGCGCCCCCTCGCGCCCCCTCGCGCCCCCTCGCGCCCCCTCGCGCCCCCTCGCGCCCCCTCGCGCCCCCTCGCGCCCCCTCGCGCCCCCTCGCGCCCCCTCGCGCCCCCTCGCGCCCCCTCGCCGCCCCCCAGTTCTTTTGTGAGCTCATGCATGGTGCACATGGGGCCCCAAGCTATTGCAGCCTGTTCTTCCTTCCTGGATTGCATTTCTTTCCCTGTGCCCCTCCCGTCCTGTCCTCCTCCTTCCCCTCTGCCCCCTCCTTTCATCACTCTCTGGGTTCTTACTTATGTTGACCTGGCTAGCCATCCAGTTTCCTGTATTCGTTCCAGTTTTGTTTTCCTTGTCTTTTTGTTTTTCATCCTTCCTTTTATGCATTTTTAGTCCCCCTTTGGGGTTTGACCTCCTCTCTATGTAGAGTCAGCCATTTGGGCAAGAATTCCCTCCCTAGCATCTATCACGTGGATACCTCTCTCCCTTTCCTTCCCCTCGTCCTTCCCCTGCATAGCCCCCCTTCCACACTGATAGGTCATCAGTGCATGTAGCCAATCTGTGTGGTGGGGCTGTTATGAACCCATGTGGCTGAGCCCCTGACAACAAAGGGATCGCACTTGTGATACCTGATCTGTTGGCTCCCCATGTATGCCTAGGAGTTGTTGCTTGACATTCTGCAGCATCAGAACTGGAAATGGCTACATTGTACCCGTGGAGCTAGCCCCTGATCAGAGTGGGTGGTATCAGGGCAGATGTATGAAACGTATCAAGCTCCAGAAAACTGGCCGTTCTTCTATGACCATCTCTTCAGTTGGTAATGGATCATTTAATGCTGCTTCTTATTTCCTTGCGGCCTTCCCTTACCTGACTACACTCTGGGAGAAGGGCCAGGCTCACCAGCTTGGGGTGCAACACTTCCCTTGTTACCTAGTCTGAATTAGGATGGATGGGGACACATTCACTGCCACTAAGCTGTTATTTTCTGTCGAAAACGTCGAAGACAAGTCTGCCAAAGTGGAGTCTTTCAGTAAGATTCGGTTGAGTTCACTGTCAATCAAAACTTATTCTGCATCCATTCTGCAGCCCTCCATTCTAGTGACCATGTAGGTGATGTCCTGGTGTTCATTACTCCTCACCAGTCTTTGAATATGGCTCAGGGAGTCATTTTTCACAGGCGCCTCATCCCTCAAACTGATGAGAAACTCTGGGCAGATCAGAAGTGATGGGGCATTCATTTTGTTTCACATGTTCAGATAGGTTATAAGGATAATCACACTGATATTAGCACCTTTATTGTGGCATTTGAGGGAGGTACCCTGCCAGAGAAGGATGAGAGGTCAAGTGTTATCAGTGTGACCTGAAGCTGTACGTCTCACTACCATTGTGATTCTTTCAGTGCTTGCATATCAGCACACGTCTTCCTACTGTAAGGCAGAGCCTTTATGTAGTGAATGTGGACAATCAGTCCATGAGGGGAGCCCCTGTGTCCCACTGCTCATGTTCGGTAATTGTCGAAACCATCTCTCTCCATGCTTGCCTGACTGCCTAATTTATAAGAAGAGGAGATGATACAGGAGCATAAGACCCCTGATAGTTTCTTACACTGAGGCTCATAAAAAATATGACTGGCTTCAACCTGTATCAATGACTTCTACCTTTTCCTCTGACACATCCTTTCCCCTCCTCCCAGAATTGTTTCGTCTTCTCTCTCTCTCTCTCTCTCTCTCTCTCCCACTTCCACTCCCACTCCCCTGCAGTTTCCATGCTCTCACTTATGGGTGCTGCTCTCCTTCCCTGGCCAGAGAAGTGTACCCCTTCTTTGATGCCCACCAGTGATGTGGCTCCCTCCTGGGTCCTCTCACCTTGATGTCTCCAATGCCAGAGGCCTACTATCACAAACTCAGTCATGGGACACACAGTCAGTGCGCCCCAAGGTCACTGGCTCTCTTTATGCTCCAGACCTTACAGAAGCCTGCTTTCCCTCCACACTCTGCCCTCCTCGACCTAAGAAAGAGTAGGAGTAGGAGTAGGACTAGGACTCTCAGGGACAAGGCACCCCTAGTGAACCTGAAGGCACCATCTCCAACTTTGCAACATGAGTCTGACCTGTTATTTATTGGTGTCACCTGACCCTTGTTGGTGACAGATGGTGACCTGGTAGTGTGATTGGCTCCAGCCCATTTGCCTACCATTTGGATACCCACTCCATGCTTATTCTGTGGAACTGTAATGGATACTACCATCACCCCCTAGAGTTGCACTCTCTTATTGCCTTTTACTTGGCAACTTGTGTTATTCTCCAGGAATTTCATTTCACTGATGGTTGCTCACTGACTTTTTGTGGAGTCCGTGGTTTGTCGGAACTGGGTTGGCCCTTTGAGGGCCTCTGGTGGCATCTGCATGTTGGTATGTCCAGTCAACTTGGACCCTGTGGTCACTTTTGCAATTTTTCCCTCCCTCCTGACAGGTCACCTACACCCGCTGTCCTAACTGCCCTCCTTCAGCTGCTTGCACTTCCCTTCCTTCTCCTTGGAGATTTTAGTGCCCATCACACTTTGCGGGGCAGTGCTTTTTCACCTGGTCAGGGGCTCCCAGGGACCAATTTCTTGCAGACCATGAGCTAAGCCTTCTTAATGATGGTTCCCCTACTCATTTTAGTTCTGCATATGGCACTGTCTCTGTCATTGGCCTTGCGGTCACTTCCCCTCCTGTTCTTCCTTTCCTATACTGCTCACCACATGATGACGTCTGTGGTAGTGACCACTTCCTTTTCTCTCATTCTCTTCCCACCTCACAATGGCTAGCTTTCTCTGCTGGGCTTCACATAGTGATGATTGGCCTCTATATACCTCCCAGATCATGTTCACACATTCTTTGTCAGGTTGTATTGATGAAGTCATGTGTAATCTGTTTGATAAGGCAGTTTGCCCTGTCATTCCCCACTCAAGCCTCACTTGCCTGTTCCATCCTGGAGTGTGGCTATTGCCACTGCCATCCGTGATAGTCACTGCACCTTGCAACATATTAAGTAGCAGCCATTCTCTGCCAGTCTTATTACCTTTAAATTTCTTCATGTCAAAGCCCATTACTATTATATTTTTTGTGAAAGCCAGGATTGCTTGATTTTAAGACGTTTATTTAAATTACTAGTTTCAACAGGATCATGCTGCCCTCTTCAGATTGGCATTACACTTTGCATACATGTTCACATACATGTGTCATAAACATTTTGAGAGCAAAATGTCAATACAAAAAACACCACAGGTATGCAAAGTATAATCCCAATCTGATGATGACAGCGTGATTTAGTCAAAACTAGTAATTGGAGTGAAGGTCTTAAAATCAAGCGATCATAGCTGTCACAAAAAATACATATATAAACAGAGATCGCTCCAACAACATGTGTACATCATGTAGTATATGCCCGATAGCTAATCAGTCGAGCACATGGGTGTGTTGGGAATGCTTTGTCTCCTCCCTAGGTTCTTCTGTCCCTTCATCAGGGGTGTGTGGACTACACTCCGAACCCTCCCAGATTTTAGTGGGAGCCTTCCATTCCAGGCCTTACCACTCCAGGTGGCTTTTGCACAGATCCATCAGTTCTTACGGAACACTTTGCAGCCCATTTTTCAATGTCATCAGTATCACCCTCCTATCCAGCCGCCTTCCTCGTCCAGAAACAGGGGGCTGAAGCTTCCTGCTAAATGTTTTACCCCTTGTCAGATCGAATCCTACAATCAACCTTGTACTGAAAGGGAACTTCTTTTGGCCCCCTCTTCTTCGCACAGTTCAGCCCTGATTCCATGCATAATCAATTGCTTCAACACCTCAATCCTCCATGACGACAATATCTCTTCCAGGTGTTTAACTGTATTTGGCTCCAAGGCACTTTTTCCCCCTCAATGGAGAGACATTATTGTGGTTCCTGTCCTTAAACCTGGCAAGAATCCATAATCCCTTGATATTTACTGTCTGATCAGCCTGCCTAAGGTCCCTCGCAAATTACTAGAATGGATGGTTAGTCATCAGCTCAATTGGGTCTTCGTATCTCAGGACCTTTCATCTTCTTAACATTGCAGCTTTTGTGTGTGACCATCTCCAGTTGATCATCAACTTTGATTGGAAACCGTTGTTCAACAGGCCTTTTCTCACTGCCAACATCTTGATGCTTTTTTCTTCAATCTTTGTAAGGCCTACAAAGCGGCTTGACACCATCACAACCTGCTTACACTCCATGAATGGGGTCTTTGGGGACCCTCTACCTATTTTCCAGTTCCTGTCCACAGGCTGTTAAGAGTTCATTTTTTGCCACCCTTCTTAACTCTCCACATGCTCCATATTAAGTATCCTTCTCATTGCATCATTGCATTTAATGGACTTGTGGCCTCTGCCAGACCATTAGTCACCCCTGCTCTGTATGTGAATGATTTCTATATTTACACTAGTTCCCACTCATTGGCCTCTGTGAAATGACAGCCTACCACTATCAATATAGGCGGACACAATTTTGAACGAGTAGAGAAATTAAGTACCTAGGATTGAGTCTATCTAATAAAATCAAGGTTAAGAAAGAGGTTCAACAGAGAATAGTTAATGCTAATCATGCCTTCTTTAGTCTCAATAACTTATTCAAGTCACACTTGGGCTCACAAAACAGCAAGATCAAACTTTACATGGCACTAGTAAAACTGGTTCTATTATTTGGCCGCAACACATGGCCAACTTCACAAACACTTGAAGAGTGCATTTGAAAGGAAAGTGCTCAGAAAGATCTATGGGCCTACATTCAACAGAGAAAATGGAAGATGGGAAAGGAGGCAAAAAGAGGACTTGTACCAACGTTTTGTGAACGCTGCTGATGGTAGGACCATCAGAGGATAATGACTCTGGTGGTTGGGACATGTCTCCAGAGCTGGAGAATCTATCCCCAACTGAGTGTTCAATTCCCAGCTGACTGAAAGACGTCCAAGAGGTCGTCCAAGGACTTGGTGGAAAGATAGGGAGATGAGGACATTGCAGAAGGTATAACCAACAGCATCCCCAGAAGATGCAATGGACAGAAGAAAGTGGAACATCTGCCAGAAATACCTGCAGCTGTGATCAGGACAATGCTCCCTACTGTGTCACTGATTGTGTTATTGATCTTTGGATAGTGTGTGATTAATGCATATGATATTCTGAGCTTAATTGACCACTTTTACACTCACTTCAGTTATGGATTTGCACCAATTGACTTACTCCATCACATTCTGCAATGTGAATGGTATAATGCAGCTAACTGTGCCATGACACACCAATGTCCAAATAATTTGATACTAATTGGTAGATATGCACATTTTAAACCTTTCCAGGTGGCCTACTTCTAAACTAGGTAGCTTACAATTTGATACTAAATATTCACTTGCATATAACCACTCTGGTTTCACAGCTGTATTACAGTGTTTTAATTTCTACATCTGCATCTAATTTGAGTCATTTTAATAACCTTTATTTTCCTTTGAGAAATTATAAATATTATTATTATTATTATTATTATTATTATTCAATCACTGAATTTAATTAAAAAATCAGTTCAAGTAGTGTCATGTACTATTTATATGAAATAAAAAATAAAATTAAGTTTTTGGCTGTGGTGAGCAAGATGTGACACCAAGGCTTTGGGTGCAACCCTTTTTGCACAATTTGCCATGCTCTTAGTGCTGAAAACTTCATACGTGCTCAATATTTCTCACCTTATTCTTTTCTTGTTCTGATATTTGGAGAGATACTGTACCTATTAGGAGTATTTATTTGCAGTATAATGTACTGTTGACAGTTATGTGCTACATTTTGGTGGATAGACACAAACATTCATTTACAACCAAAACACTTTTGTACAATCTCATAATGCAAGCTTCAACCAGAATATTTTCTGTTCATTCTCCACAATACAGAGAACAAAAAATAGTTTCATTTTCCTCAACACAGTACTGTGTGAAACATTTGCTGAGTTCACAGGAGAGTATAAAATCTGATGAGAAAGTCTATCAATATTGCTAATGTGGAACTGACATTGAAGTATTATAATCTACCTTGAAATGGTATCCTTTGGGCTTAAAGCGAATTACAGTGTAAAGAGAGGCTGCCAGTAGTGCATTCATTGAAATGGCATCAAACTAAGCAGTAAGCAAGCACAATTCTCAAAACTTCCAAAGCTGTTGAGCACACTATTCCACATCAACATGCAAATTGTTATAGCAGTCAGTCATACCTAAGTCACTGCTGTGACAGTCCTCCAGAGTCAATCAGCACTAAATATAAAACAAACTATTGAAGGTTTTTTACTGAGTAGTTGTTTTATTACTTACAGAGACTGGTAAGAAATAACTGATAAATTCTTCTTTATTGCAAAGGGGCCTTATGAAGTGAAGAGAAGAACTGATGGCACACCACTAGGACCACTCAATCCCCGTCAGGTCCTCTATGAATACTGGGCCCGTTGGGGAAAGTGGTATAAGTACCAACCACTTGACCATATTAGAGAATATTTTGGTGAGAAGATAGCAATCTACTTTGCTTGGCTTGGTGAGTCACTGAAATCCTAGGACGAAAGTGATAAATGCACTAGTTTAACTTACATGTGAAGTAACTGTTTCTTTATGTATCCACGTATTATTTCTGTTACATTTTTAATTTCCAATACAATATTCTTTAATGTAATTTGATTGCAAATATGCCCATCTTTAGATGTTTTAGTGTGAATTTATATCTTTGGTCAATGATCTGCAAAGTTTGCTTAATATAGCAGTAAGAAAACAAACAATTTCCTTCTGGCAGTCACTAAAACTGTATAGTAACATGTAATGAACAAAGAAGTTAGAGGCTTAGTAAGAGGGCTGTTATTGTAAAAAGTAAATTAAGAGAATAACAAAGAGATTCACAGAAAGTAGCACTGGTAGAAGAGAAATGAATCGCGTTCAGTGTCAATTTTCTGCCATATATTTTCTCCCACTTTCCACTGTATTCAGTCACTTACTCTTTTTCTTGCTTCATCTGACATGTATCTTCTGAGACACCTGTGTTCTTTTTCATGTTTTGTTTCATGAATATCAGTTTCTGATAAGCCAATATTTATTGACTTTGATAATTGTATTGTTTGGTTCCCTCTCTTTCTTGATTTTGTATGAATTTTGAATGTACCTACATTTATTGTTCCAATATTGGCCACATATGTAACAGCCAATGCTTAAAATTTTTTTTGAACTGTGAATAAGATAGGATTTTTTTGTAACACATTTTTAAAACTGCAGGCTTCTACACTGGATGGCTACTGCCTGCTGCTGTGGTTGGCTTGTTGGTCTTCATGTATGGTGTTTGCACAATGCACTCAAATAGACTGGCAAAAGAAGTATGCAGTAGCCAAGGACAGTTTAAGATGTGTCCTCTCTGTGATGTGGAAATTGGTTGCAATTATTGGGACCTGAGTGATGTTTGTGGCTATGCTCAATTTGCCTACCTCTTTGATCATCCAGGCACAGTCTTCTATGCAATTTTTGTTTCATTTTGGGGTAAGTAATTTATTTTAATGATGATAACCCTAGTAGTAGTAGTAATAGTAATCTGCTTCAGTTGTTGCCACCAACTGATACTTTGCAGCAGTAAGATGCTATACTCCCATTATGAAGGAATGAGTTTATACTCAACGTCCAGTTTGTGTGATCCTAGTGTTTCTATAAAATAATTAGAGCCCAAGCCAAGTCATTTGTTTTGGAAAAGGTGATAGCTAACTTCTTTACCTGATCCTATCTTGTGGTCAGTCTGTAATCTTGTCACATAACTTTCATGAGGGGCAGCCATGTTTATATATAGACTTAAACATAATTGCTGTGTAGCTTCTTGTATAGGCTAGACTGCCAGTCAGTGTCATATAGTGCTGCTCACGACGATGTTGTCAGTTTCAAGGCTGGTTCACAGGCTATGTTGCTAGTCCACCCCACTCCAACACCAGCTTCTCTAAATTTCAAGGGTGAAAACAGTCACTCAATCATTTCACTTCAACAACCCTCCAAATATCAATCTCCTCCTGTCCCTGTCAGCGTACCTGCACTCATGTATATCCAACCTGTTGCCCCACTGGCTTCTCATGTTGTCTTCTGTTTGTAGGCTATGTGTACTTGTCACAGTTGTCTGGCTCTATTGTGACCTCCCTTCTCCTACACCAGCGTAGTTACTGTAGATATATGCAGATATCTCTGCTTATTCTCTGGAGAGATCTCCCCACGCACCACCACAGTCACCTCCCCATATTCTTACCCTCCTTTGTCCCCTGCATACACCAGCCTGAATGCAGATGACAGCTGTATTAGAGTTTTATCAAGTAACATTCCTAACATATGACATTTGTCAAAATGCAGTGTGTTCTATATCCGCATATCATAATACTTTTGGTACACATGTATTTGCATAAGAAAGGTCAATGTGTTTGATGTCTTGTAAGGAACCCACCCACAATCATCTAGGCCACAAATTTTCAAGATAAGTATTTTATTATTTCAGTCTTCTTTTCCCCGTTTGAGTGTAGATATGGTGGAGTAGTGAGACGGAGAATAGTAATTAATTTTGGTTGCTAGTGCTATTGCTCAGTTCACTGTTAAACCCTGTGTTCATATGGAGTGAGAAGTTCTGTTGCAACTGTATCGCCACATAATTTACAGGTTTAGAGTGAGATTATAAACAGAATGCTGCAGTGGCAAAGTGAAGTCTCAATAATTCAGTAAAGTGTTTACCTGTCCTTCTGCTGTTATGAAGAAATTGAAATTCTAACCATACCAGAGGACCTGTCAAGGTTATAGTACATTTAGTTTTTGCATATTTTATGAAAGAAAGTACATGAAATGAAGTTCTAGTTAGTTATCAGTTGTCTTGGAATATGGTAACAGTGTCATCTATTCTATCCAGTGGTAAAAAATACCAGTACTAAGATTCTTCCAGTGCAAGGAAACAACAAAATCAAGTACAAGGAAATCTCAATAGAACTATGAAACACCAATAGAATGCTGTAATCATGAAAAGACACTATACTAGATGTTTTCTTTTCTCCATCATTTGTTGTTCCATTCTTCCACAGTTTTAGGTTTACTCTGTTATGTCTGATTTTCATAGACGAGATGTATGTTCCTCATTATCAATATTAGGTGCATTTATGGGACACTTACGTGGAACAACTATACGTGACTGGTTATATTATGTGGCTAATTCATCTTAAAAGGGGAGGACGTGGGATGGTTCTCACTGGTTTGGCTCAAACTGTGTGAATAGAAGCAAGTATATGACCTTTCAAAGTTCCTAAAATACTTTGTGAGTGGTCCATAGGAAAAAAGAAAACTCTCTTTGGAAGTTTTTTGACCACATTGTGAGTGATTTTTGAATAACAACTGTGCAGTCAGTAGTGTGGCACAGTTGGTTAGTGTACAGAATAATAATTATTCATTGTATTTTATTCCCTGCAATTTGGAACTACCAATTAAAAAATTTAAACATAGTTTAACAGTTTCATTTATTTACATAAAATATATATAATTTACAGTTAGTTATAATGGCTTTAATTTGAATAATTATTATAGTTAAAGGGGCCAGTTTTCATAACTGGATGTAGTTATGAATGGAAGTAATGTTTCTGAAAATTCTATCAAGGAATTACCTGTTTTTTATTTATTACAGGCAGCTTCATTACATATTTTGGGCAATAATCATCAAAGAAACATTTAAAACATAAATATTGTTCACACAACACACATTTTATGAATGCATTTTTTCAGCATAAACATTTTTCTGAAATATGCTTCAGTGGAAAGCCTACTTCATTCACATTTTTAAATGGAGGCTTTTCCCTCTATCAAGTTTGATGCATACCAAGCATATTGAACCATTGGAGTGAAAACAGGAGCAGTAAACTGATGCTGCATGATGTGCATCTTTCCTCAAGAATAATTCTTGCTGTTTTTGTAGCATACATAATCTTTGTAATCTTTTAATTAGATTTTTGACTTGGTGATAGATATTTATATAACATGGTTGAGTAAGAGGAGTACATACTGTAGAGACCATTACAATATCTCAGAAAAAAGTTGAAATCACAAACCATTAGAGATGAGTCATTCAAAAACAACCCATGTTTAACTATATTCATTATTCAGATTAAAGTAATCATTATTAACTGTAAGCTGTGTATACTAATTTTATGTATATAAATTGAACTGTTAAACTATATGTAAATTTTAACATTGCTAGGAATAAAATACAATAAGCAAAAAAAATTTGGGTAGCAGCAGGAATCAAGCTCATGCTGCCAAATTATCACACTGTACACTTACTGGCTGCGTAACACCACGAAAGGTACAATTGTCACCCATATAATCACTCATAATTTAATCAAAAAACTTTAGAGTATTTTTTTTCTCATTTCCTATGACCCACTCAGATGTAATATTTTAGGAAACTCAAAGGGTCATATGCTTGCTTCTACTTAGAGTTTGAGCCAAATCGATGAGACCTGTCCTGCGCAATCCTCTTGCTAATGTCAAGTGAAATGGCTTTTAAAACTGGAAATTTGTATTTATTATTCACTGTATCTTCACTATCCTGCTCGCTCCCCCCCCCCCCCCCCTCCACACACACACACACACACACACACACACACACACACACACACACACACACACACACACACACACACACACACACACACACAAAAACAAACATGTATTTTTAGTAGTTTCAGAATGACAAGTTTGACATTTGAACTTAAAATGAAAGTAATAACACAATCAATGATGAAGGCCACTTGTCCCAAATAGAGAAATAGAAACAAGTATTGATAAACAAATGCTAAACTGCTGCTCTTTGACAATTCAAGTTTCTACAAAACTAAGCAATAAATTCCTAGTAGTGTCAACACAGCCCCAGTCATGCTTATACAGTGCCAGTTCTACTCTTCTACTACAGCTGTAACTTTCCTGGAGTACTGGAAACGCAAGTCTGCAAGCCTGGCTCATCACTGGGATTGCATGGGGTTCCAGGAGGAAGAGGAACGGCCACGGCCAGAGTTCGCAGCACGTGCCCCATTTCTGGAACGTAATCCTGTTACTGGAGTGAGGGAACCAAGCTTCCCTTCCTCCCTACGGCACAAACGCATTGCTGCAGGAATTGGAATAATTTTTTTGATGGTGAGTTTCTTAATCACATTTTCTCATGCATATTCACCTTCGTGTTAAGTAAGTATATTTTGTTTTGTAATTTGCATAACCTCTCAACTTATTTTCTCATCTTGTACTTACATCATGAAGCATGATAGGTGGAGTAGGAGTTGGAAAGGTTTGTAAGTTTACCACATTTTGTCTAGATATTCTAAGTCGAGTGATGTGAAATGGCAAAAATATTTCTACTTGACTTCTTATTTTTACATTTTTTAACTTGAAATCTCACTCACACTTTTCATTCAGTTTTATTGTTTAACAAAATTAGTAAACATCTGAGGTAAAACAGTTTACAACGTGGTTCAGTGTAGGATCTGCAACATGTAAACTAAATCTGCCACACGAGATAGATCTGCCCCAGTGTAGCTCCTTTTAAGATTTCCTCCTCCTGTCCTTCTGAAACAGCAATGATACCATTGTAATGCTTTCCGAAACAAATTGGAAGCAGACAGAATTAGACAATAGAAAGCATAAACTGATTCAGGTATCCAAAAGAAATTTCATGATCCATATCATCTCTCCAGAAAGTTAGATTGATTTTACTCCTGGCATATAAGCAACATTAGCACAGGAACTACAGTGGCAGCTTGAACTAAAAACTGTAAGTGACAAATGATCATTCAGTCAGTCAGTGGTGAGAAGGTAGTGTGAAGTAGTGGATGTGATGCCTTAATGTGTCAACATTTTTGTCAACAAATCACAGTGGAGAAACATCTCTAAATCAAATGTTCAACACATTCTCCAGGATGGTTTGAAGAAGACAAGTGCATGTCAGATTTATCCCTCACACCTTGACTCCTAAACAAAAAATGATGAAGCAGGGATACCTGCCATGACTTGATTGAAATACAAAATGCGGACAATTCTTTTCTGAAAAAAATCATCACAGGTGATGCAGCCACTCACAAAACAGGGTAGTGCAGAAATTCACATGAAAAGTCAATGATGTGATGATAACTTTTCTTTATTTTTAACTATCCAGTCTCAAAACTTTTTGTACTGCTGTGCTGCATCATAAAGCCTCACCAGACTATTGAGTTGTTGTTAAAAGGAGAAAGACTCCTAGTCTAATGTATAAAGGAGCAAGCACCAGCTTCTTGCTACTGCTTTCTAGTGTATGTTCTAGCTCAGTTTATTTTGTATTGATATATAAATATTCCGTGTGTAATCTTTCATTGTTCCTGAAGTTTCATTGTTACACCTACCAATATAGAGAGAGACTGATATTAAATCACTGTGTATGACATCAGTGCTCTCAAATCTGACTGGAATTTTAATGTAGTATGTCCCAACAATACTGAAGCTGAAGTAAGTAGAAATCAAAAATAAGATTTCAGTTGGGCTCAGTCATAAGGATATTTTACAGATGACAAATGATTGACTTCAGAACAACATTATGATGTCACAAGATTATGGTATTTGTGGGTTAACATTTTTCTGCCTTCATTTGATTAAAATTTTATATTTAAATATTATTTTATGTAAATTTTTAAGATTGTTAAGATTCCATTATTATATCTTTTTATGTAGATAATTTAGGAGTAAAGCAAACCATTCATCGAATAGCAACAGCAGTCAGTTGTTAACAGGTGTGCAGCAAAGAAGAACAAAAAAGTTCAGCAGATGGACTGGGGTAGGGTTATGTCATGTAGTGTAGGATGAGGGGAAAAGAGGGAGGAAGGAGGAGGAGGAGGAGGGATGGGTAACTAGTGTCTCGGAGGGAGGCAGCAATCATACAGGATAGGAATGCATGTGATAGAGGTGGCAGATAGACAGGCTAGGCATGCAACACACGGGCACAACAGACATGGAGGTGTGGTGTGTGATGAGGCTGATATGGAGGCATGAATTTGGAGGGGTTGACAGGTTATAGGGAGGGGAAACTGTTGGCTAGAGGGTGTGAAGACAGTGGGTTAGTGGAGATTGTGGTCAGGAAGATTGCGAGAGTGGAGAATGTCTTACAAGGATAACTCTGTTCTATGTAATTCAGAAAATGTGGTGCTGGAGAGAAGGGTCCAAATGGGATGGGTTGTGAAGCAGCCACGGAGCTTCACTATGTTGTGCCCAACACAATGTTGTGCCACTGGGTGATCAACTCTGTTCTTGGCAGTGGCTGTTCATTATGGTAGACAGCTGGTAGGTGGTTGTGCCCACATAAATTTCTGTGCAGAAGTTGCAGCAGAGCTGGTATATGACATAGCTGCTTTCACAGGTGGCCCTGCCTTTCATGGGATAGGAGAAGCCTGTGACAGGACTGGAATAGGATGTGCTCGGTGAGTGAATTGGGCAGGTCTTGCATCTGTGTCTTCCACAGGGAGTGGGAGTGGCATAGGGATGGAGCAGGATGTTGTACAGGTTGAGTGGACAACAGAATACTGCTTTAGGAGGGGTGGGAAGAATCATGGAAAAGCTGTCCCTCATTTCCAGGCAGCACCCTGGCAAAGTGTGTGGTTCATCTGCTCCAATCCATTAGGGGTGATACTAAGTGATTCTTAGGAATGGAGGGAGAATTAGGAGTGTGTGATGATATGGCATTGGAAATCTCCGATTTGGCTTCCCAAGAAGACAAACTTCTTGACAGAAAAAGGACAGACATTTGCAAACTCAAAACAGACCTTGATTTAATCATCCTCCCATAGACAAAGACTCCACCATTGTCACAATGAATCACAGTGTGTAGCTAACAGAAGGCTGTCACAAACTGCCAATTTCCCACAGCTTAGCCTCAGAGACCAATCACTTCCTTCACCAATTCTCAACCATCCCACTCCATTACTGCTGGGATTCCTTTCTGATACTGTTGATGTCTCCTCCCTATATACCAACATCCCTCATGCTCAAGGCTTTGCTGCTATCAAACAATACCTATCCCATTGTCCTTCTGGCTCCAAGCCCACTACCTCACCTTACCAATTACATTCTCACACACTTCTACTTTTCCTTTGGAGGAAGGTTTATAAACAAATCCATGGAATGGCCACAGTCACCCATCGACACAATCCCCATGCCAATCTGTTTATGGGCCCTCATAAGGAACCTTTTTAACCTCCCAAAAACCCAAACCCATTTGTTACCCATGGGTGGCACAGTGATGAGAATTTCCTTTCCCAATATCCTGAAGCTTTGAGAGTTCAGTCTGTGCTTCACAACGTGTCCCATTTGGAGCTTTCCTTCCAGCACCAGCTTTTCTGAACTATGTAGATGGGAATTATTCTTGCAACGCACCACTTCCATAATCCACCTGACCTCAGTCTCTCTCTCTCTCTCTCTCTCTCTCTCTCTCTCTCTCTCTCTCTCTCTCTCTCTCTCTCTCTCTCATATAACTTCTACCAAATAGTTTCCCTTTCCCTGTCCCGTCAGCCCCTCCATATCCATGCCTCCACATCATCCTCATCATGTGCCGCAACTCACTGTCTTTGTTGCCTGTTTGTCACATTCCCAGCCCATGTACTTGCCATCCCTCCCTCATGCCGTCCTATGATGCACATCTGTTGCCTCCCTCTGATCTGTTAGCTACCTATCTCCAACCCTCTTCCTGCCTCCTGCCTCTTTCTCCTTCCACCCACACCACTCAGCATAACCCCCACCACAGTTCAACTGCTGAACTCCAATCCTGGCAGCGTGTGTGTGTAGTCTAGCTCATAGAAGAATTTCTACAAAAAGCTGGCTACCCCAGCACTGCTCCCACTCTATCACCCCTCCTTATCTCATTATTAGCCACCTCATAATCAACACTTATTTTTCCACTGCTGCCAGTGACACATGACTCCGTCATTTCAGCGCTATCAGTTCAGATATCACTCTAGTGAAATCCAAGAAGATAATGCTTTTTATTAAGTGTTAAATGTGAGCGTATGTGATTACCAATAATCTGCAAGTGTGTGGCTTCCTTTGCTCAGTTTTGTTTATTTCAGGTATACCCCTCTCATTTCATTGTGCTGCCTTCCAAGGCATTCTTACAAGGCAATTAATACATCATATTCTTTATAATAGAAGACAGAATGTCATTATAGAGGTCAGCAATAATAATTAAGCACTTGTACAAAATTAGGTCATAATGATTGTCATGCCCTTAACACGTCCCTCTCTGTCATATATTTATTGCCGTGTGTTTTATATCAAGCCATGAGGGCTGCAGCCAACTTCTGTGTGATATCTAGTCCCCTCATTGGTATGTCAGGTAGAAGATTTTGATGTGTGTCCAGAGGAGTTGCTTCACCTTTTATTTTCCAATTGCTCAACCAGCCACAATTCCCTGTTACACCAATTTAGATGTTACGTAGTTTGTGTATTTATATAAAATTTTCCTTCAGGCTATCTGGTTCATCATCTGTATAAAGATTATTTTCAAGTAAAACAGTCTTGGTTGTAATAATTATTATTTAGTGACATGTTTTGCCTTTTTAGGGCATCATTAGATTTTCTACAAACAGAGAAAAAAGGAAAAATAATAAATAACCAGATGTATGGTTGTATCATTTACAGATCAAAATAGAAATATCAAAGCAGTACCTATAAACCATTAAGAGGAAAACTTACATTTGCTGTTATGATCTAAAATAAGCATATGCTAAACAGGCTATGTATATGTACAATAAAAATCAAGTAATGAGAAAACCTTTAAAGAATAAGGAAGAGGTTCAGTAGCAGAGGCAAAATGAAAACATGCATATGCATAACATATACATGTGTGAAGGTCCCAAAGTGAACAAATATTGCCAGAATGTATGTGTTGTCATTGTGTGGACCCAGCATATAGCATGATGGTATGAGTTTCCATGGGATACACAAGATCACATCTGGTTCACTTAGACACTAATTTGGATAGCATCAGTTACATTTGTGGCGAGTTAAGGCCAGTGGTTGTGCACCGTCTTTGGAGTCTCCATGACTGTTTTTCAACAAGGTAAGATGTTGCTTATATGTTCAAGACCTATCTCCGTATGAGAGGGTGTTAATTTGTTATTCTGGCCATCACATTTTACAGATCTTTCACAAAACTGAAAACATCTTGCCATGGTTACTAAGAAACCTGCACTCCTCCACTCACTAGCACCTCTGGTGTGTAGTTTGTTGCAGCAGGGGCTGACATCCTAGCTAACTTTGGTTTGATGCCCAGCAGAGTTAGAGCTATTGTTGCTTCCAGAAATGGCAGCTCTGAGCACCAAACTAATTTTCTTGTTTTCTGTCTTTCCTGGTGTAGTGCTTGTATTGGCCAGCAGTGTAGAAAGCCCAGAAATCTAAATTTGTTTATGCTCTCTTGGTATGCTGCAGTATCTGCTCTCATGAGGACTCCATCTTGTAACCCCCAGTGCAAATATTCAGTGAATATCTCATATCTGACTTTTAATATTCCTGTTATTTTTGTGTGTATTTAAATAATAAATTAAACAAGTATAAAAATATTTAACATGCATCTGATACAGTTTGAGTATTATTATTATTAACTTTTTTAAAAAAAAGGGTCTATTTGTATTCGTTGGTAGGTGCAGAAAATATCTTCCCTACAAAAATTATATCAGTGGTAATATGATATTGTAGTTTGTAATTTTATTCTGTTTCAGATGTCCCTGGTTATAATTTTCATTATTGCCATCATAATATACAGAGTGCTTGTGTCTATTCCACTGTTCCAAAATGCAACCCTCAGATCACAGGCACAGGCCATAGCCAACCTTACAGGTGCCGTAGTGAATTTAATTCTTATAATGGTCATGAGCCGTGTTTATGAGAAGCTTGCTTATCGTCTCACAACATGGGGTAAGTTGTCAACAACAGTTTTAGATGATGATGATCAATCTGTTACATAAGGCATCCTAAAAAGTAATGCCTCCAATTTTTTTAAAGCTTTTTAAGCAAATAAACTGTGTTCACATTCTACCTCTTCATTCTTCACATCTCCATTTTTGTTTCTCAACAATCATCCTGACTATGAACCCATTTCTTCCAATGAGGGACTGATGTTGTCACTGCAGAATGTTTGATTTTGTTGATGGAACCACAATTTCATCTCTGCTTTTGCCGCTTCATCACTACCAAAAAGTGAAGTCCTTAACGGTCTTCTTTAAGTTTTGGAAACAGATGAAAATCACACGAGACCAAGTTGGGACTGTAAGTAGGATGATAAAGGACAGTCAACACAAGAATGTTGGACTGTTGATGTCACAGTGCTTGTGTGTTAACTGGCATTGCCATGCTGAAGGAGAAGGTGCACCATGTGTAGATGAACTCTTTGAATTAGAAACTGAATTACAACATTCTGTTTCTCAGGTACTGACATAGTTATGTTACAATCTGCCATGCTACATACTACAATTTCAAGCCATCTCATGGAAGAGGGCTATAAAAATGTAGTCATGAAGAATAAATGTGTGCAATGTTCCGAGTTCGAGTCTCGGTCGGGCACACAGTTTTAATCTGCCAGGAAGTTTCAATGTTAATCATGTTTGTTTTTATTTAAAAGGCTTTAAGAGTTCTCACATAAAAAGTTCACACGCATTACTTTCAGCACATCCTCATACACAATTTTTACAGCGATTCTTGCAAAACCTGATGATAAAGAGGGATCACTTTGGCAAGTTTAAGACAGTTGGGAAAGTTCCCTAGTGAAGAGGACAAGTTGATTATATCTGAAAGGGGTGTTTCAATATTTATAATACATTTATTTATGATTATGTCTGGAGTACCATCCATTACCAAGCACATATTTTTTGAAGCTTTTGCTATGTGAATAATTTCATAGGGTTGTTTCATAGAGATAGAGCATGAGGAGACAAGACTTCAATTTGTTCTGGTGGATGCTTGGGCTACCTCTCTTATTACAAATCATATCTTTTGTATTGTCTGTATACTATCACTTCAAGAGAATTATAGCCCTTTGGGGATAAGTTATTGCCTTGTTCCTTTTTACTATTGCCTTCATAATTTATTACTTTCCAGACTACTTTGCTTTTATTTTCTGTCTCTGACATAACTTTATCATTGGCCATTATTTTTTTTCTGATGTATGGCTTTTCTACATGGCTGAATGTATTTTGTAATGCAACTTGAGGAGAATGAACATGTGGAGGCTTTTTCTGCAGTTAGGCAGTTCTCTTTGCATGTTGTTTGAGATTTTTATGCCTCATGTTATCCACTTTTTGCTTTTAGACTTGTGTTCTTTAGAACCTGTGATTCGAGGGAAAATGCTGTTTGAAAACAACAGTTAAAAATGTCTGAGAACTTTTCAAGCATTTTGTTGGTGTCTCATGCACCTGAGAAATTTCTTCCTAACTTCCTCTGGATTGTAAGTCAGGAATGTTACTATGCTCTGAGTGTTGAACCTTCTTGCAGTCACAGTGAGTGAGAGCAACAATGAGTATGGATCTTACTGAGGCCATTAATAGTGCAGTTTTGGTGCATTTTAGAAAGGCAAGTAGCCAATCAGACCACTACAAATTATGGTAAGATTATCCTGCGGAAACTGTGCTCACCAAAGCAGGCAGACAGATGAGAGTAGCTAATGTTACTGCATGTACAGCATCTTACTTACCATCGCTTATCATAACAGAACTACTGATATGTGAGCAGAGCCAAGGGTAATAGCTTGTCACACTATAAATGGACACTTCTTTTGATTGGGTTCACATTTAAGGACCAGCTAATTATTTGTTAGAGAAGTTTTTGGTTGTTTCTTCTGGTGTCTGTCTCTGTGGTCAAGGATTTGTTTGCAGATCTCTCTTGGGGGTTAGGTAGTCAGTAAATATTTTGTCACCTGGTCTTCCTCACCTGTTGGTCTAATGAACAGGTTATTTGAACATTTAGCCTGTGAAATTGCAATTTGCAAACTTACCTAACCACTTGGTTTTCTCTGGCATGACTGTTCAACTAGTTTTTGTACTTTTTTTATTATTAATTAGAATTTTTTTCCTCAAGTGTTTGTCTTCTTTTTAACTGCTCTTTTTTATTGTATCAACCTCATTTGCCAGATGGTAGGAATCATGAGCTTTTTCCTGAGAAAGGAGAGATCAGAATGGAGGAAAGGTGTGGAAAATCACTGAAAGGAAAGCATTAGGATGGAGGTGGATAGGTGACGATCAAGAATGGGGAGTAGCTGACCACTCTGAAGAATCTCAAGTGGCCAGCTTCTTCTATAGTTCATTAGAAACTATCATTAACCACATCACACATTGCTGTGTGCTGTATTGCAGTTCAGGATAATTACACAACTGTGGTGTAATATATCCCTTTGGTAAACTGATATGTTACCCCACATCAACATAATCAATGAATGATGATTGTGACCATTAAAATTTTTGTTAGTTAAGTAGGTTAGAATCAGCAACTTTTGGGAAATTTCATTATGTTTGTGCATGTAAGTGGGTACTAATGGATGCCTTGCATCTTCAAGGTGGGACAAAAATGGCAGCTAAACTATGCATTGCAGTGTCTGCTAGCTTGGCAGTTATTTTTTGCTATGATGTCCCATCTTGAAAATGGGGTGTGCCGTGAATAAAAGGGCATGCAATGACAATATTGCTGAAGTCACAGAATACATATGACCCTCAGTTAGCTGTCAGTGCATGTAGAACTGTTGCTACTTACTGTCAGATAAAGTCCATTTTACATTGTGCTAACTGTATATGCAGTTTCCTATACAGCTGTTAACTGTAATGGAAGATGCAATATCACTGTTGTCAGAAGAAACAGTTTTTATTATTTAGGAAAAAGTCACAATATATCAAAGTTTACAGGTTCCAGCACAATTACTACTGCAACATAGTAGTAGTTCTAAGTAAGTCAAGTTACACAGTTTTAGCTAAACATGCAGCAGTTCAGAGTTAGAGGATAACAACATTCTCGGTTAGTACAATCATACACATTATTTAAAAACTAACAGAAACACCACACTGTGCATAGATGTTGTTTGTATGATACTAAAATGGCACATTAATTTTGTATGTTTCAAACAGCTCCTATGTTTGAATAAAAATACATCAACTGTAATGATGTTTTCTTGTTTTACTAATAACATGTCAGATATTGTTCACTTCTGTCAAATTTAATGATGTGCAACTGACAACTTTTAGAGTTACCAGTATTTTTCCTTAATTTATGAATCCATGGTGTATGAAAGTAGCTGCATTTTCTTAATTTTGGCCCAAAACAGCAAACACTGTGCCATTAAAGTAAAGTATCAATCCAACATGAGTACTGATACATGCTTTTCTATCTTATCCTTTTCCCAGATTTGATGGTTTTCCAGTATCCTATGAGCCTCATGACGTTGAGATCTGAAAAAGCAAGTGAAAGTTTCAACACGGAGCACATTGGGATTGCAAAATTTGCTTATTATTTCATCATTTGCAGCATTTCTAGAAGTCAGAGGCCGTTATCCCATATTAATCTTTCAGGTGTGTCAGTATCAAAGTAAATTGATGGGCTGAAAATGCTTAACAAGCCCACCAACCCCAGCTCCGACTTTACCTTCATCACAGGTTGCATACGTTGGTGAAAAGAGAAAAGAACAAAGGAAAGGCCAAATAAAAGAAAACTCAAAAGAACAAACATTTTGTCTGAAATTCCCGCCTTCATAACTGGAGTCACTGTAAACCTCATCCCGCAAGTATCAAAGTCAAGCCTGGTGGTGAAAAAAATTTCCTACACCAGTTTTAAATGTGAAGGCAAAGGGAGGGACAGTTACTTATCAGTTCTGAAAGTTTCATTCTAATTGTAAACAGCACTGCGTTGGGGACTGTCACAACAGCATGTCACATCGGCATGCTATAAATATTACACAAGAGTGAGCTGAGGGATAGTTATTACTTTATGCTAAAAAATCCCTTGATTCATGGTAGATGTTACGAAAAATGTTAAGCTATAGTATTTGTCTTTAAGACAGTATGTTATCAGATTTGTGCTGCTTTGTATATTTCCCTGAATAATTCACATGTCCACCCTTCTTACAGAAGCTGAAGTGTAGATGACCCATTCAACGTGTTGCACCATAGTAACTTTGAGTTGTTCTAGTAGCTTGAGTATTTTTTTTAATTGTACAGTAATCATTGAGCATTGTGAGATAAACACAGTATTTTAAAAGAAAAAAAAATCATACAATGCCAGATTGAAATAATAGAACTCTACTGCTGTACACACCACTGAGAGACCCATTATACCCATTTCTATGTCTGCATCTACTTCTACGTACATACTCTGCAAACCCCTGCAGAATATATTATAGGCCTCCCTCATGCCAGGGTTTCTTCCCATTACCATGGCATATGGAGCGTATGATGACCGCAGCCCTCCTCTGCCCCCTCCCCAAATAAAAAAAAAAAAATTAAATAAAAATGTGTGTTGCTGTGATTAAATGTGTTTGCATGTTTACTAGGGATCAGAGACAATAATTACAACTTTACTTCTGCAATTTTCCCCCCAACATTTGAGGCTTTAATGAAACTAATTGGTCACACATGTATCATTCAAAGTATTTTCCATTGCTGGCCACTACTTTCTCCCATCTTTTGGGCAGTGTACAAATCACATATCGAAAAGATTGTTCATCTATTGAAGCTACCCACAAATCGATCCAATTTGTGACTTCTTCAAAAGATCGGAAGTGTTGGTCAGCCAAGCCATGCGCCATTGATCTAAATAGGTGACAGTCAGAGGGAGCAATGTCTGGAGAATATGGTGGGTGGGGTAGGACTTCCCATTTTAACGTTTCCAAGTACGTTTTGACCTCTTTTTGCAACATGGAGTCGAGTGTTGTCGTGCTGCAAAATCACTTTATCGTGCCTCTTGCTATATTGCAGCCTTTTGTCTTTTAAAGCTCTGCTCAAACACATTAATTGCATTTGATAACCAGCACCTGTGATTGTTTAACTTGGTTTTAACACCTCATAGTACACGACGCCGAGCTGGTCCCAGCAAATGCAGAGCATGATCTTGGACCCGTGAATATTCAGTTTGGCCGTCGATGTGGAAGCATGGCCAGGATATCCCCATGATTTTTTGTGTTTAGGGTTATCGTAATGAACCCATTTTTCGTCCCCGGTCACAATGCGATGCAGAAATCTCTTCCATTTTTGCCTCTGAAGCAACTGTTCACAAACACACAAATGCTGTTCAACATCTCTTGGTTTCTACTCACTTGGGACCTAAGTTCCTTCTTCCTGAATCATGCCCATAGCCTTGAGACACGAGTCTTCACTCAGCAATGTGTCCAGTTCTGCATCTTCAGAAACATTCTCTCTTCCACCACTATGCCAGTGTACGACGTTAAAATACCATTCTTGAAGTGTTGAAACCACTCACAACATGTTCTTTCACTAATAGCGTCCTTACCATATGTACTTTAGAGCATTCGATGAGACTCAGCTGCTGTTTTCTTCACATTGAAACAAACCAGTAACGCCTCCCACAAATGACGAGAATTAGGTTTGTAAACTGATATTTTCAATCAAGAACAGCTTTATGATGCAGACACAAATCGACTAACGTTTGAATGAGGTTGTGTTGACAAAGGTCCAAGCTAACTGCCTCATGTCTGTGATCTGTTTCTTTTGACCGTTACTTACCGTTGTCACCACATATTGGCAAACAGTGAAAGCAAAGTTGTACACCTTGTAAAAAGGTCTTAATGAATTGATGAAAAAGTGTTCAGAAATGGGTGTAGACATAGATGGGGTTACACATCAATTTTATTATTCAGTGATGATCAAAGTACATTGCCTGCAGATAATATGATATAGAGTACATTATTAACAAAATCATACACATGCAGTAAGGCAGAATTATCAATAAATTTTTCTAAAATGAAAAATATCTCTGTGGGAAGTATCATCATGGCATTATCATAGATGGAACCACTAGAGATACAGCAAAAGAATAAGTATCTGGGAGTTATAGTTTCAGCTCAAGGTTCCAGTAAAAGAAATAAGGCAGGGGTCAACCAAGCCAAACAATCAATCAATAAGCTAACTTCCACCCTTTGGTTAGACCAAATTAAAAAAGACAAAACACTGATATAAATTAACAATATTAAGCATTTGCTTATATGGAGCCAGATATTGAGAATTGACATAACATTGAAAGATACTTGAAGTTATCCAAATGAATTTTTTGAGTAGTAGTCTTAGTTTCAAAACGAGAGAAAACCCAAATAACAAAATCAAGAAGTGAATGAAAATTCCCACTTACATCACCCAAGAAGCAGAAAAACATTGTCTAAAATGGTATGGGATTGTAATGAGATTAGGGATGACTGATGGCTGAAAGTAGTACTTTGTTGGCAACCTCCATACAAGGGGAAAAAACGAAGACATAATGCAAAATGGAAAAATCGAGTAGAGGAGGATTTGCAGTGAAAAAATTTGAGCTATGATTTATACAATGCTAGGGAAGCTTGGATATGAGGTTGCAAGAAAGAGCCCGAAGAGCTGTGAACAATTGGTGTTGTAGTCATAGGATACTCCAGTGTTTTGTGAAGTGCATAATTTCACACTTCTGTACATTTAAAACAATTTGCCAACCTTTGCACCACTTTGAAATCTTACCAAGATGTGACTGGGTATTTGCACAGCTTTTTTCACGCATCCTTTCTTTATAGGTAACTGCATCATCTGCAAACAGAGACTGGTATTAGTAATGTGTGCCACATCATTTTATACAACATGAACTGTAGGTCCCAATATATTTCCCTGATCCAGCCGCAAAATTGCTTCTACTTCTAACAGTGGGTCTACAGCACAATGCGGTGTCTGTTCCCTACCAATAAATCCTCAGTACAGTCACAAATTTTGTTTGATACCTCATATGATCAGACTTACTTTAATACTTATTGAAATGGAACCAAGCCAAATGGTTTTCAGAAGTCAAAAAATTCTGCATCCACCATATTGCCTTGATCCTTGGCTTTCAGGATATCATGTGAGAAAAGTGTGAATTGGGTTTCATATGATGTTTTCTAAATCTGTTGTGGGTGGCATTAAGGAGGTCATTCGGTTTGAGGTACATTATTATGTTTGAGCTCAGAGCATGTTCTGAGATTATAGAAGAGATGGATGTCAATGACATCGTATGAAATTTTCGTGGATCATGTGTGACGTGCTTTCTCACAACCACTGTGCACAATTTTCTGTTAAAGGGATGTACTATACATTATGGTTAAAATGGGAGATAACTCAGTTCATTTGCTGGTATTGTCTCTCATTCTAAATAATAATCCTTATTTCTTATGTGGAATACCACAGAGAACATGAAGCAGTATAATTATCACAGTGCATTGCTGAAGAGATCTGCTTCATGTTCCTGCTGGCATAACAGGTAAAGGTAAACTATGGATTAATTTCAAAAGTTTTAATTCCAGGCATCATAATGCAATGAAAACCCTGCACAGGCAAGATGCTAAATGTAGTATGGAGTAGAAATCTCTATATCCAAAGAATAGTTTTATATTTCATCTTATTGAGGATTAAAGAAATGTTATTTCAGGATAAAGTGCCCACTGTAAAATGACTTACAAAGCTATAACTAATAGCTGGAGCTTTTTATCAATGTACCTGTTACCTCAAACAACTCAACAATTCTTCCACAAATTGTTGATACAGTAATTTATTGTTGATTGGGCGAGCCCTTATCAACCCTCATAACTGTTTTCACTATTTGTAGTAACTTCTTAGTGATTCCATCAATAATTTAGTGTGCATAGTTTGAAGATGTTACTATGCAATCACATGAAAAGTTATGATATTATTTTAATGTAAAACCTTTATTCTGATAAATTTAGCTAAATTTTGGGCTTCCTGTTTTCATGTTTTTGTTGGAAACAGCCATTTCTTTCAGAGTTTCTTAAATAAATATAGAATTAAATTTCTCTATTAAGACTCTGTTTTTAAATGATGACACATAAACTTGCTTGTTGAACTTTGAAATAACTGCATAAATGTATACAATAAAGCAACAATGTGTTTGAAAGTTGCATTGCATTATTCAGATGTGATTGATTTCTACTAAAATTTAACAGTTTTACTGAGAACATCAGCTTGAAAAAATTCTTCATTTTGTTTCAGAAATGCATCGTACACAGACAGAATTTGATGACAATCTAACATTCAAAGTGTTCATTTTCCAGTTTGTGAATTTCTACTCATCAATATTTTACATAGCATTTTTCAAGGGTCGTTTTGTTGGTTATCCTGGAAACTACACTAAAATACTGAAACTCAGGAATGAAGATGTGAGTACCTAATTTTTTCTTAAAATGTAAAAAACATGACAAGTTTCTTCTTCTTCTTCTTCTTCTTCTTCTTCTTCTTCTTCATTTCATGAAGCTGGCTTACAAACTGTTTTGTCTCCGCTGAAGCCATCTGTTCCTTGGTTGTCCTATGTCTCTCTTCCCTGTTGGCTTATAATTGATTACTTAAAAGTTCTTCTTCTTTAATCTCTGAGAGTATGTCTTCGACGTTCTTTAAATATTTCATTTGTACTGGCTGTGTTCTTCTTTTGCCCTCCTTAGTTAATGTCTAAAATTTGCTGTTAATGTCTAAAATTTGCTTCAGTATTTCAAAATAGCAGTAATCATTACTGTGTAAAATTTTAAACTTTGTATCCTCCCTTATTTTGTCATGCAGTGTTCCATGTATGCATCACATGTCATTTGAAACTTAAGTAATTTACCAGTGATATCATTTTGATATTTGTAGCTAACATCACAGTGTAAATCTGAAATGTGCTATTGGTTCTATTGATTGTTCATATAGTACTGTTCTGAAGCTAACTGGAAATTTCCCCTCAAAGGCCAATACTTTGAATTTTTACTGAAATTTTTAAATGTTAGTTCTTACACATTTTATCTAGGTGATGTATTGGTGTCCACAGCCCGTGGTCTTGTGGTAGCATTCTCACTTCGTGCGCACAGGGGTCCCGGGTTCGATTCCCAGCGGGGTCAGGGATTTTCCCTGCCTCGAGACGACTGGGTGTTGTGTCGTCGTCGTCGTCGTCGTCGTCGTCGTCGTCGTCGTCGTCATCGTCATTCATCCCCACTACGGTCGGAGGAAGGCAATGGCAAACCACCTCCGCTAGGACCTTGCCTAGTCAGCCGTGTGGGTCTCCCGCATCGTCCCCTACACTCCTTGGAGTATGGGACCTCATCATCATCATCATCATTGCAATCTGGAGGTCTTTTCTGACTTTTGAATAATTATTTGATCATCATCTATGTATCCTATTAGTAATCTGACACTTTGATAAAGTTCCCATTTCCACTGTCAGTCAATGTATTCCAACAATATATTGAACAACCAACTTTCCCCAGCTTCACACAGTTAGCACAAAGTATCTGCAACTGCACAACTTGTGTGGCATAGCAGTAATTTTTTTAGGGCCACTGCATAGAATTCAGATTAAAATTCTGAGACTTATGTAAGGTAACTGAATATCATCACTTTCGTATATCTGGAATGATTTATAGTGCGCATGCCAGGAAAGTTCTCGTGAGCCACAAATATTGTCTAGTCCATACTACTGAAGTTTGTAGTGACATCCTGTGACAATAATAGTAGCTGAAAGCCAACACCAGTCCAGCACAAGCTACATTTACTGTGTGACCATTTCCTGCTTTTCCTTTCACACCCCTTAAACATTAACTAAGTACTGAAAGCTCTGTTTTCATCTGATTACTATGTGAGATGTCCAGCTTACCATGTTATTGAGGAATTGGCAGTAGTCCATACAGGCTGCCTGGTAGCAATAGCTCAGGCCAACCTGGTACTGCTGTTGAGTAGCCTTGCAAGCCATGCTGTTGTAGATACTTCGGGGGCAATTTCATTATATTTTTGGATTACATTGTTAGACAATTGATTCAAGAACTTTACCAAAGTCTCAGATTAATAACAGGACACACAGGTGCACATAAAAATACTCTGCTCTTCTCTCATGACCAAATAATTATTCAGAAGACAGAATATGACCTGTAGTTTGCAATGTATTCCTCATTAATCTGTCAGACTATTAGCAAAAACTGTATCAAAAGCCATGTAGTAGTTCCTGATATTGGCCCAAATATAGAAACGAAAACTGTGATGTGGGCTTCAATTTATATATGTATAGACAGAAGATGTAACAGTAAAGGAGATTCCTGGATGGAAAAATACATAAAACAAGGGAAAGGCAACCACTCTTATATAACGGATTGGTGCATGATGCACATAACACCACCTACTACTACTACTACTACTTCTTCTTCTTCTTCTTCAGTTCTCTTATGCTTTCAATCATTGGGTAACCTTGTCCTGTCCAATTCTTCCACACTCATGCCTTTGTCCCAGTTTCTTGACCCTGTTCTTGCATGAGATGAAGAGTTTTTATCATCCAGCACCTCCCTGCACATGCAGTTCAAATGCTTATTTAGCTTTTCTTTCCTCTCCCAGTCTTGCAACATGCCAATACCACCCAACTGGTGCTCCTCAGCCACCATACTCGTTACTTTCTGCTGCATCTACGTCTACATCTACATGACTACATGCAATTCACAATTAAGTGCTTGGCAGAGAGTTCATCGAACCATCTTCTGCCCAGTCTCTTCTCAAGTTCTTCAATTTCTAACTCAGTCTTCTGGTCTTTCCTACTGTGCTTCTCACAAACTTCCTTTTGTGGCAGCAAACCACATTAGATGTTTCTCCATACCACATGCTGTAATTGGAGCCATAATTGCATTGTAAATTATTTATTTGTAATTTCTGCTACCAGTCACTTTTATTTTTTCGTTCTATGTTTAATCAAATATAATACAATGTGTTTGGAACATGACTTGTTCATTAGGTGTTTATACATACATACATACAGAGAAATTTTACTTAAAAATAAATTGTCCTGAACTGAATTAACCTAGAACTTTCTGTCCATTGTTTGTTACTGTAGTGGCTGGTGTGGCATTTTGGGGGGAGGGAGGCAGTGGATGGCCAGAAATCAAAATCAGTGATGTCTTCTGCTGGTTTTTCTTGTTGTGCAATAGTGTAAAGTTACTCAACAGCTCCACCATTACACCAGTGATGCAAGTGAAGCTACAAGGTGATGAAATCATAAGTGATCAACTGTCATAAAAGTCTTTCACACAATTGTCACAACACACGACTGCTGCAAAACTATCTGCATCCTATATATGCGGTGATGTCATACATTAGAAGACAAGAAAAACCAGTAGAAGACATCACTGTCATCAATTTTTGGCCATCCACTGTCTCCCTCTCCCCCCCCCCCCCCCACCCAATGCCACAACAGCCACTACAGTAGTGAGAAATGAGCAATGGGCAAAAAATTGCAGGTTAATTTAGCTTCAGATAATTTATTTTTAAGTAACTTTTCTCTTTATGTATGTATGTATGTATAAACACCTGATGATGAACAGAACATGTTTGAAACACATTGTATTATATTAGATTAAACATAAAACAAAAAAAATAAGTGACAGGTAGCAGAAATTACAAATAAATAATTATCCCACACAGTCACGGTTCACAAATGTAGCCATTATGGCTGAAAATAATAAGTATTGTAAATTTTCATTCTCTCTCTCTCTCTCTCTCTCTCTCTCTCTCTCTCTCTCTCTCTCTCTCTCTCTCTCTCTTCCCTACTATTATGTTATTCATCTTATACTAAGCTAAGACTGGTTTCTTAGTTGTGTTTAGAACCTCTTGTTCTGTTTTCCCATCACTACTTAATATGGTGCCGAGATATTCAAAATGGTCTATTTTTTCAAAAGAGTATTACAGAGTATATAGAGTTCTTTCTGTTTTGAAAGCCACATTACTTTGTTTTTCTCCACATTCACCATCATTCCCTTCCTCTTCAGTTCTTCATAATATTCCACTACAGCCTGCTGAAGTCCTTCCGGTGTGTCAGCCGTCAATACTGTATTATCTGCAAATTGCAGATAGATCGGTCATAGTCTCCACATTATGATGTTTGTTCTGTGGGTTTGATGCTTGCATACTTTTATTACTTCACCTAGAAAGATGATATAGAATAAGGGGCTGAGGCTATTCACCTTGCTTGATTTCTTTTCCCACTTGCAATTCTCCTGATTTTTCACCATCAATGCAAATCATTCCCCCTGCTAGTTCATACACACTGTTTACGACATTTATCAATTTCATTGATGCCCTCTTTCCTACCAGTTCTTCTCACACATACCCCCTTGACATGGAGTCAAATACAGATTTAAGATTCTCTATTTGATCATACCATATACTGAGAGCATTCTTCTTCTTCTTCTTCTTCTTCTTCTTCTTCTTCTTCTCTACAGTTTCTGTTGCTTCTCTGTTAATGCACGGCTTGATGTTTCCACATTCTGTTTTTCCATTTCTCTATGTGATGTTGTTCTGTAGATATTATGAGAGTTGTTGTTGGTATAGGTGTTTCTTACTGCCTCCTTATATCTGATAGGCATTAAATATTCCTTCAGTGTTGTGTAATTTTTCTTTTCCCTTCCATTTCGCCAACAGATTTATATTTGCTGTAACAATGGAAAATCCATGATGGAATGTAAGGTGCTGAGTCACAGATAGGCACAACAAAAACACTGTCACAAATACAGCTTTCGGCCATTAAGGTCAGAATTAGACTGCGTGTGTGTGTGTGTGTGTGTGTGTGTGTGTGTGTGTGTGTGTGTGTGTGTGTGTGTGTGTGTGTGTGTGTGGCTAAAAGCTATATTTGTGACAGTCTTTTTGTTGTACCTATCTGCGACTCAGCACCTCTGCTTTACGGTGAGTAGCAACTTTTCTTTTAACAATATTGTTACAAAATATATATTTAATTTTAATACTAATTTCTTTTCATAACTCATTATAGTCTGTAAAATCTTGCCTCAAGTTCGCTTGGACAGAGCATAATAAATTCTTAAATTCATAAAGTATGTAGCAAATGCAAATAAAATACAGAGCAAAAGATATGTACACTGGATATAAGTTTTGATTTACAATTTTGATATCTGTAATGTGTATAAATGCTTCCAGGAAACTGCTTAAATATAATACTACCTTCTCTTTTTCTAGTGCAGTGCTGGAGGATGTCTGATTGAATTAGCACAGCAATTAGCTGTCATAATGATTGGAAAGCAGATAATAAACAATGCGCAAGAAATACTTGTCCCAAAGTTGAAAGCATGGTGGCACAAGAAACAAGTGAGCCATTACATTGGTAGTAACAACTTTCATTAGCTTCTGTTCAGTGTTAATAAACACCAAGCATACTTGAGGTGTGACATGGATAAGGATTATATAACTGTTAACGGGGACATTGGTGACAACACATTGTAGATTATACACTCCTGATGTATGCAGTCCATGACAACTAGTGTTACGTGGGTTCTACAATACATGGGCCAAGGAATGAAAATGCTCTTTTCGTTTATAGTGGAGCTGAAGATGGCGTAAGAGTTGTGAGTGTTGGGCAAACTAGTTGCTTGAAAAATTTCTTTGACAATACAGTTGTGGTTGTTCGTTTCCTTTATGTAAATGGGAATTGTCTGTTTTTAGAGACTGATAGAGGACAGATATATGTCCACAACTACTACGTAGACTGTAACATACAGGCAACATATTATAGATACTTGTGATAAGAGTCTCAAACATTCTAAACAATATTTCGTCTAATGATCTCACATGTATTGGAAATAAAAAAATGCAGTTAGGCATGATTGTTATGGCTGTCATGAAAGTTGACTTCTGGTAGCTATTTAAGAAAATGTAAAACATTTTTCTTCTTTTATCATTATTTGTAAGACTTCTCTATCAGATTTTGTGGGAAGTCTCAGATAAGTTACAGTAAATAAATACTTACAATATATTTACTGTGTATACATTGTACATACATTCTATGCTTTTCTTGTGTAGTTTTGCAACACAATTATGATCCTACTCAAGATGATTCAAATATTCCAGGTTAAGCTTACTAAGAAGCACAAAACCCGATGGGAAGAAGATTACCAACTTATACAGAATGAAGGACTTTTTCAAGAATATCTGGAAATGGGTAAGCCTCTTTCTCTGTCATTAATCTTATAAAACAATATGTTTGAAGTAATGGTTTGTTCTCCAAAAGTTAGGACAAAATCAAAGGATTTAGTAAATTGTAAAAAGTGATAGGACAACCTGTTATACATGTTCATATATTTAAGGAAATCTTTGGGCACCCTCACTGTTGAGAACAAGTAAGCCCCTTATGTACCCTTTCAGGCCTTACAACAAACATAATTGCAACTCTAATCATTTACATACCCACCAATGTGATTGTGTGTGTGTGTGTGTGTGTGTGTGTGTGTGTGTGTGTGTGTGTAGTTAGATTGACATATTTTGATGCTTAACTTTTTGTCGGGCACTGTGTAAAGAGTCATCTATTTTCACATGAGAATTTGATGTATGTAGTTATACTTTCCTCAGTTAAATTATAATTTAGCATATCAGTCAAAGATAGGCATTAATATTTAATTAATCTGTTTATAAAATAACCATCAATCAGTGTTGCAGTTTTATTTAGTGTTGTAGTTTTATTTTTATTGATTTTAATGTGATCTAAGTCCTGTGTTTGTAATTAGCTTAAATTATCTTCAGCATATTTAATATAGATAATTTCCATTGCAGTACTCCAGTTTGGTTTCATCACAATATTTGTAGCAGCATTTCCACTTGCTCCATTGTTTGCTCTCCTCAATAACTGGGTTGAAATTCGTTTGGATGCACAAAAGTTTGTGTGTGAAACAAGACGCACAGTTGCAGAGCGGGCAGAGAATATAGGCATTTGGTTCAAAATTCTTGATATGCTGGCACATCTGGCAGTCATAAGCAATGTAAGTATTAAAATACACAATACTGTACACATTTGCTTTTACTATATAATCAGCTCTATCGACACCAAGGACACATTAAAACTGAATGTCTTAATTTGTCTTATAATTATTGTTCTTTCTGATATTGATGTTAGAGGCACATACCACTACACATTGCACAAATTTGCAATGATCAGTGTCACATAAAAATTAAAACTTACAATAGCACCAGTAGGTTTACTGTAACAGTTAAACAATAGAAACTCCAGGTATGAATATCAATAATGTAGGAGAAGACAGATTGCTACTTACTGTAAAGAAGAAATGTCAAGTTGAAAACAAGCACAATTAAGACACTTCCATAAATCCTTCTGCCACAGTCTTCAAAATCAGTGAAAGAAAGAGACATACTATTCACACACACCAGCAAACCAACCTCATGCACACACGATCACCAGCTTCAGTGTCTCTTGCCAGACTGCAACTATCACATGGATTGCAAACATCAATCTGGAGAGGGCAGGCAAGGGACGGGATAGTAGTGTATGGGTGAGGAGAGAGACAAACACTCTCTGGTGGAGTGTGCAGGAACTAGACTGCCAACAGGTGCAGTGTCAGGAGGCTGCAGGGCAGTGAGGTGCGGAATAAAAGGAGAAAAAAAAAAGGAGAGGAGCGGGGAAAGATAGCCGAATCTGTTGGCAGAGGGCTGCAAATAAACATGGTGGGAGGTGAGAATGAGGAGGAGATGATAGGACAGAAGAGGTGAAAACTGTTGGGTGGAGGGTTTGGGGACAGTATGTTACCATTGCTTGAGGCCAGGATAATTAACGGCGTGGAGCATGTGTTGTAAAGTTAAGTCCCATCTGCATACTTCAGAAAAGCTGGTGATGGAGGGAAGGATCTAGATGGGTTGGGTAGTGAAGCAGCCATTGAAATAAAGTGTGTTATGCTCAGCTGCATGTTGTGTCACATGGTGGTCTACTTCGTCGTAGCCAAGTTCATTAGTGGCTGTTCATCCTGGTGGACAGCTGGTTTGTAGTCATACCAATATGAAAAGCTGTGCAATGATTGCAGCAGAGCTTGTAAATGACATGGCTGCTTTCATTGATAGCCCAGCCCCTGACAGGGTAGGATAAACCTGTGACAGGACTAAAAAGGAAGTGTTGGGTGGGTGGATTGGTCAGGTTTTGTACCTGGGCTTCCCACTGGGGCATGATCCTTGTGGCAAGGGGTTGGGATTGAGAGTGGCATAGGTATGGACTAGGATGTTGTGAAGATTGGGTAGGTGACAGAACACTACTTTAGAAGGGGTGGGAAGCATCACAGTCAGGATGTTTCTCATTTCAGGGTATCATGACAGGTAATCAAACCCCTGGCAAAGGATGTAGTACAAGGATGAGGTTCAGTTGTTCCAGTCTGGGGTGGTACTGGGTGATGAGGGAGTCACACCTTTGTGGCTGGTTCTTGAGGGTGGTGAGAGGATTGGGAGTTTGAGGGGATATGGCACAGGACATCTTTTCACTGACTAGGTCTGGGGGATACTGCCTGCCTGAAGGCCTTGGTGAGACCCTAGCATACTGAGCACAGGTGTTCTTGTTACTGCAGATACACCTTCCACAGGTGGCCAGGCTGTATGGGAGAGACTTTTTGGTGTGAAAGGGAGACAGCTGTCAAAATGCAAGTAGCGTTGGTGGTTTGTGTGTTCATTGTGGACAGAGGTGCAGATGGAGCCACCACAGAGGTGGAGTTCAACAACTACGAAGGTGGCACACTGGGTTGAGGAGTAGCACATTAAGTGGAGGGGAGAGGTGTTGAGGCTGTGAAGGAATGAAGATAGGGTGTCTCGACCCTGAGTGCAGATCATGAAGATATCATCAATGGACCTGAACCAGACTAAGGGTGTGGTGTTTTGTGAGGCTAGGAAGGTATCCTCTAGATGGCCCTAAAAATGTTGGGATAGGAGAGTGCTATATTGGTGACCATGGCTGTGCCAGAGATTTGTTTATATACCTTCCCTTCAAATGAGAAGTAGTTGTGGGTTAGGATAAAGTTAGTAACGTGTATGAGGAATGAGGCAGTGTTCGATAGCAGTAAGATTATGGGCATAAGGGATGTTGGTGTATAGGGAGGTGGTGTCAACAGTGACGAATAGGGATCCAGGAGGTAAAGGGATGGGGATGGTGGAGAGTTGGTGAAAGAAATGGTTGATATCTTTGATGTGGGAGGCTAGGCTACAGACAACTGGTTGGAGATGTTGGTCAGTAAGCACTGAAACTGTTTCAGTGACGGCACAATAACCAGCCACTATGGGGTGTCCAAAATTGTTGGGTTTGTGGATTTTGGGGAGCATATAGAAGATGGGTGTGTAGGGTGTAATAGGGGTGAGGAGGGAAATGGATTTAGGGGACATTTTCTGGGAAGGGGCTAAGGCTTTAAGCAGGGACTGGAGTTTGTGTTGGACTTCTGGCAGAGTTTGTAGGTGTAGTAGTCAGATAATTGGCTGAGGCCTTCTGCCAGATAGTCCCAGCGATTCATAACATCAGTGGTGGAACCTTCTTCTGCAGGTACTGGAAGAGGCAGTGTTCAATGTTGGAGTTAGGGTGGTTTTGGTTGGAGAGATTGGCAGCTAAGAAGTGCTTTCATTGCAGGGATTAAGAGGAGGAAAGTAGGTCTTTGACAAGTCCAGCATGGTTAAATTTGGGTGTAAATCTGAAGCCGAGGCCTTTGGAGAGGACAAATTTCTGTGGAGCCAAGGGAGGTTTTGGCTCTTGGATTTGGTGGAGAGTTGGTAGGTAGGGAATTTTTGGGGGTGTGGCAATTAAAAAGGTCAAGGCAGGGTTTAACTGCTATGAGGGATGGATGAGGAGGAATATTGTGGGTACAATAGGTATTGTATAGTGGCAGTAGTAGGGTGTCGGCGGGTTGGATACGTTATGGAGGTGGTGTCTGGAATACTCCTCCAGGTGCCGAAGAGCAAGGAATTCAGTTTCAGAAGTGTGGTATATCGAGTAGGGATTGCAAAAGAGTAGTATCTTGTCAAGGGAGCTGAGGTGGTTCTGGGATGCCTGTGCCATGGAGATGTGTTTTTGCAGTACCAGGTTTGTGAGGGCCAGGGAATGGCAAAATTTGAAAAGGTGTTGGTCATTGTGAAAGGAGGGGTGTGATCCAGATGAAGTGGTTTAGGCAGCATTTGAGAACCAGGATGTGGGACTGGTTTTAGCCAGGGAAAAGGATACTTGCTTGGTATGCTGTGAATCCCATCAAGGCCTTTACAGACAGGCAAGATCCCACCAACCTAAACAGAAAACAAATCTCCCATGCCATTCCCCTCACATCTCAAATCGTCCCACCAACCCCAAGGACCACCCACAAAGGAGTGTCCCCATCATTACCCAGTACTTCCCCAGACTGGAAGAGCTAAACCACATCCTTCACCAGGGCTTTGATCATCTATCATCATGCCCTGAAATGAGGGGTATCCTACCTGAGATACATTCCACCCCTCATAATGTGGTGTTCTATCATCCACCCAGCCTCCATAATATTGTAGTCCATCCCTGTGCCACTTGCAACCCCAACCCCTTGCCACAAGGGTCATATCCATCATATCCCTGTGGAAGACCCTGGTACAAAACCTGCCCAATCCACCCACCCAGCACTTCCTATTCCAGTCCCATCACAGGTTTATCCTACCCCATCAGGGGCCGGGCCTTCTGTGAAAGCAACCATGTCATTTACCAGCTCTGCTGCAATCATTACGCAGCTTTTTAAATTGGTATGACTACCAACCACCTGTCAACCAGGATGAACAGCCACCACTGAACTGTGGCCAAGAGCAAAGTAGACCACCGTGTGGCACAACATGCAGCAGAGCACAACACACTTGATTTCAATGGCTGCTTCACTACCCAAGTCATCTGGATCCTTCCCACCACCACCAGCTTTTCTGAACTGTGCAGATGGGACTTATCTTTACAACACATTCTCTGCTCCCATAATTATTCCCATCTCAACCTACAGTAACACACTGTCGCCACACCCTCCACCCAACAGTTTCCACCCCGTCTGTGCTATCATCTCCTCCCCATTTTCATCTCCACCCTGTTTATTTGCAGCCCTCTGCCAATGGATTTGCCCATCTTTCCCCACTCCTCACCTTTCTTCCACACCTCCCTGCCCCACATCATCCTGACACCACACCTGTTGGCAGTTTAGTCCCTGCACACTCCAGTAGAATGCATTCATCTCTCTCCCCACCCACACACTACTATCCCTTCCCCTTCTCCACCACCTCCAGAGTGCTGCTTGCATCCAACATGATAGTTGCATTCCGGTCCGAGATGCGGGAGTCGCGATGTTGCTCTTTAATCTGATAATATTTACTGAACTGCACAGTTCTTCCTGTACATAGTTGAACTATTTAGAAAGATCTAAAGAAAGCAATGGGAAGGGTGGTGGGTGGAGAACAGACTGTGCTCCTGTGTGAAAGATTTTATTCTAAGTGATTTCTTGGAACTGATTGCCACATAGTAAACACTTACTACAGGGCGATACTCATATAATTGATCACCATGTCCAGGAGATTTTTTGAAGGTGATGTATAAGCAAGGTATCCATGACAGTGAAGTGTTTCATGTTTGATATAGGAGAGAGTGTTTTGAATGGGCAAGCCATTATGTGTACTGGATCACTTTTCACGGGTGAGTCCTATTTATCTTGCAGAGTGATAGCAGATATAGTATGATTTTCTGAGAAGTTAGAACCAGTTATCCTTCAGACACCAACAAAAGACATGACAGTGTTTGTCTGTGGGGTAAGACTCACAGATTTCCCATTGTACTATGACTGCACAGGCCTATAGGGATGACATATTTCATGCTTGGTTATGTCCTTATGCTGGTGTATTAGATAATGATATCATACAAAAACATCAAGGTATGACAATGAGTTGCTTCTCATGTATGAATATCTTCAGCAGCCAATAATTTCATATATGAAGTGGTCACCTATCTTCCATCCTGAATTCTATGCAGCATGTCTGGGGTATGCTTTGGAACCCTCTTCACTGCCCACATTATTCCACACTGACAAGGAAGGTACCTTAAACGGCTGAAACCAAATAAAATTCATTTTTAAAATATGGGGTTTTGTTTGTTCTGCCACCTACATAGGTCATTTATGTGTAAAACTCTGAATTTATGTACAATAAAAGGATGAAGGTTGACAAATATTATGACATAAAATATAATGAAGCACAAGTCACTGATGAAATAATACTGTGTAACAGATGGTTGTAATCATCTGAATCACAGTAATCATAAATGAGGTATATTTGGCAATAAGTTAAACATTTGCTTGCAACAACAAATGTAGTTTTACATAGGTAGTTTTCCATGAGCAGATGATGTTTTGTCATCATATACTCTTGCCTTATTCATGATAGAATTGCAAATACGGAGTTTCATTGAGTGATTAAAACACAGTGGAATGGAACAGTATGCACACTTGACAAGGGCAACAGTTGGATATGCTACACATCATCCCTGTCTCAAGAGACCTTCAGACTCTTATCACTGAAGCAGTTGGAGTGGAGGGGGAACATATCACTGGTACTACCTACATAGGAACTTGGTGAAACCAGTAGTAAACTGGATATGGATTATGGATTTACATCTTGCACAAATGAGAGATTTCATAGAGACTAGCTTTAAAATGAATGATCTGTGTGATTGGATCACTACTACCAACCATATCCTGGAAAATATTCATCACAGCTCTTGGTCAAGCAGTTTGCTGGATCTGATACAACTCATCACTAACTAATAATGCTGTTGTACTTGGTATTTCAACCAATATGGTCCAGGAGTATAAATCTGACTGGGGAGAAATAAAGTATGGTGTTCCCAAGGCTCAGTGTTAGGTCCACCATTGTTCCTAATATATTTAAATGATTTTCTGTCTAATATACAATAAGCAGAATTTGGTCTTTCTGCAGATGACTCTAGTATTGAAACAATCCATCCATAAATGCAGAAACAAAAAAAATTGGTAAACAGTGTTCTTAAAAGTATCATTGACTGGTTTTCTGTGATTGGTCTCACCATAAATTTTAAAAAGGCACAAAATATTCAGTTCTACAAGTCTAGGGTATTATGGCAATGATAGGTGTAATGGGTGGCGAGGAAATAATAAATAGGGTAGAAAAGGAGAACCTTAACTGGAAAAAGCATAGTTTTGGAACTCCCACAACTTAGTTAAGCCACATTTCCACTTAGAATTGTTGCAAATCCTGGGGAGAGAGAAATCAGACAGAGGGGGGCAGTCCTCCAAAATGTGGTTGGGAGTAGTGACCCAATTACACAGTTTGTTGTTTCAAAAGCTCTTCTGTAGGAAATCTCATATGTGCAGGATATAGTTCCATAATCCCTATCCAGAGTATTTGATTTCCTCAGTAGGTACCACCAGTAACTTTTTTGCCCTCCACTGCTTCAGTGGTAAGAACCTGAAGGTCTGTTGACAGGGATGATATGTAGCATATCCAGTTGTTGCACCCCCCCCCCCCCCTTGTGCATACTACAGATGAGCTAATTAATGTATGTCAGCCACTCTCTATGATCTTCAGCTCTGCCTTCAGCAGAAGAGAGGAATATGGTGATGGGCTAGCAATATTTACAGCAAGAGATAATAACTATAAGGTAATAGATGTAAGTACTTTCACCATGGAGGGTATAATCAAGTTATTAGCAGTTAACTAAAAGTGGGGGAAAAAGAACTTAATTATTACAGGTCTTTACAGACCTCCATGTGGCAACCTAGATTTTTTTTTAAGTTCATGATGGCCTACTTGTTTAACATGCACAGTAAACAATGCAAAAAAAATGGTTGGGTTGACATAAGACTAATAACTTTCCTGAGAAGTGAGTCCACTAGAAGGGTCAGTCCCAGCATATACTGCATTTACATCATCATAACACATCTCACATTGCATACAGTGTATCAGCTGTGAAGTGTGCCATTTCTGATCACAAAGCTGATAATATTTGTCAACAGCAAAAAGAAACAGTATATGACAAAAAGAACCACCCATGATGACAGTGTTGAAAATCTCAACAGTGTGCTAAAAAGCCTAAAAAGGTATGAAAAAAAACATTACTTTCAGTGAATATGCATCAAAATTTTATTATTGCCAGTAAATGACTTTGAAAAACGCAGTTAAATAACTGGATAAATCATGAAGTGAAAACAGCAAGAGAAAAACTTACACTTTTTCAGTGTGCAGTGCTTTAGAATGGCAATAATCAAAGACTGAAGGTAGAATTTAAGAACTATCATATTTACTTCAAAGATATGCTGCTAGAAAGTAGAAGTAAATACATAGCCACAATGTTAAGAAACTTAAGTAACATTGGCACAACTGGCTAGAAAGTTATAAATAGCTCTAGGGATTGTAAGGACAAATTGGCTACTGATCTCATCATAGGGAATATTATAGATTGCTGTTATTGGATCAAAAATGTTTCTAACGAGTGCTTTTCTTCTGTTGGGATATTCATCAGTAGCCATTTCAACACACTCCATAGATGTGAGAGTGTTACAGTTAAATATAGCATATATTTCATGCCAACTAACAATAGTAAAGTAAAATACATAATAAAGTCACTAAAAATTTCAAAATGGGTCATCTATCAGCACCTTAAAAAAGTTGCATAGACAACATGCCTAATGCCATGGCCATGGCCACAGCAATAAATTATGTAAGTGCACCAGGTAGTGCCCCAAGACAATGCAAAGATAGCACAAGTAATCCTGATTTACAAGAGAGGTGGTGATCTATAATTGAAAACTATCAACCCATCTCAATTTTAACTGCATTTTCTAAGGTAATTTAGAAAGTTATTTACACTAGACTAATCACATTCCTGCAGTAACAGAATTTAATATTTAAAAATCAGAATGGCTTTATGGAAAAAAAATAAACTTCACTAGCCTCAGCACAAGTAATAGATGAAAATAGATGAAATAATAACTGTCATAGAGAACAAGGAGCATGTTACTGGACTTTTCCTTGATCTTGAAAAAACTTTTGACTGTGTCAGCATTATCATATTACTTGACAAGCTGTGGAATCTTCAGAGTGCTAAAAGGAAATGGATATGGGTTAATAAAATTGTATATTGCAACAGGGCACAACTTGTGTTAGTTAAAACAAACAGTGGGTCTTTCAAATCCAAAATTACTGACGTCAAATATGGAATGCCTCAAGAACCTGTGTTGGGACATCTTCTTTTCTTGATTTATGTTAATGTTATAAAGTAATGTTCTCCTTACCCATAAAAAAAAGATATGTAGACGATACATCAATTGTGTGAAAACACAAAGCCTAGGGTAGTCTGGAGGTGCTACGCAGCAGTGTTACCAATGAAATATTAAAGTGTTTCAATGAATCCCATTTAACTGTAAGTGCTTCAAATACTGCAATAATGGAATTTAACACAAGGAAACAAATAGAATTTAGTATGAAATTATCCATAGAAAATGACGTTGTAAAAAAGGAAAACTGGACAAAATTCCTGAGAATCATAATCCAAGACAACGTCAAGTGTGACAGGCATAATGTAGATTCCTTAGCCTGTAAACTGTATAAAAACATGTTTGCTGTAAATTTGATAACCAAATGTTGTTAAGACATATATGTGCAAAAAAACTACTTATCAGTTGTTATTCTCATCAAATTTAAACTATGTGGTAGAAATATGGATTGAATAACACAAAGCAGTTTAATCACATTATTAACATTGTAGAAAAGAATGCCATCACAATTATTTGTAGTGCCAAATCTAGAGAATCATGTTGTAACCTGTTTCCAACATTAGGAGTGCTTTTCCATTATAGGTGTATTTATGTAGTAAAAGTAATACTGCTCATGAGAACAATAAATATACACCAGCATAAAAGTCAAAAATTAAGATACTGTATAAATAATCCAAGAACAGCATTATACTGTATGAAACAAATTCCCCATGCTGGGCTGAAGCTTGACAATGCCATGCCAAAATGTCTCGCAGCCCTCCCTAATAACAAATTAAAGCACCTACTAAGTTCTTAATTGATATCATAATCAGTTTTATTCCCTAGAGCAGTTCCTTACCTATGTTGGGCTCATAGTTTCAGGTAATTCACAATTGATCTAACAATCATTAACATATTTTGTAACTCTGTTATTTGTGTATTAACAAATGTAAAATGCATTAGTGTTAAACACAACTGTTTTTAGGTCATAGTTTGTAAACTGATATATTCAGAAGAATTATCTGTGCATGTCCTGAAACTTTATTATTTATTTGGATTTTATTTGATGTTGAGTAATTATTATTTTTATTGTTATTTTTATTATTCTTATTATTCTTATTATTATTATTATTTCTTTCTTGTCTCAGACATTATGTCTGGTTAAAAATGGAAGGTGACGCAGACCTTGATGAAGCGTGACTTCCTTTTAACTGTACGGTATATGTTACATTGCATTTAGGAACTTTCAGGTAGTTGAACAAGTGTCAATAATTACAGATCTCTGTAGTTGCATATATAAGTTTGGATGTAGCTGTATTGCATTGATGTACTGGTGGATATTGTGTGGTATGACTCCTGTAGTTGATAGTATAATTGGTATAATGTCAAATTTATCCTGATGCCACATGTCCTTGACTTCCTCAGCCAGTTGAATGTATTTTTCAATTTTTTCTCCTGTTTTCTTCTGTATATTTGTTGTATTAGATATGGATATTTCGATTAGTTGTGTTAATTTCTTCTTTTTATTGGTGAGTATGATGTCAGGTTTGTTATGTGGTGGTGTTTTATCTGTTATAATGGTTCTGTTCCAGTATAATTTGTATTCATCGTTCTCCAGTACATTTTGTGGTGCATACTTGTATGTGGGAACATGTTGTTTTATAAGTTTATGTTGTAAGGCAAGCTGTTGATGTATTATTTTTGCTACATTGTCATGTCTTCTGGGGTATTCTGTATTTGCTAGTATTGTACACCCACTTGTGATGTGATCTACTGATTCTATTTGTTGTTTGCAAAGTCTGCATTTATCTGTTGTGGTATTGGGATCTTTAATAATATGTTTGTTGTAATATCTGGTGTTTATTGTTTGATCCTGTATTGCAATCATGAATCCTTCCGTCTCACTGTATATATTGCCTTTTCTTAGCCATGTGTTGGATGCATCTTGATTGATGTGTGGCTGTGTTAGATGATACGGGTGCTTGCCATGTAGTGTTTTCTTTTTCCAATTTACTTTCTTCGTATCTGTTGATGTTATGTGATCTAAAGGGTTGTAGAAGCAGTTATGAAATTGCAGTGGTGTAGCCAATGTATTTATATGAGTGATTGCTTTGTGTATTTTGCTAGTTTCTGCTCGTTCTATAAAGAATTTTCTTAAATTGTCTACCTGTCCACAATGTAGTGTCTGTGTACGTGCGGATGGATGTGTGTGTGTGTGTGTGTGTGTGTGTGTGTGTGTGTGTGTGTGTGTGTGTGTGTGTGTGTGTGTGTGTGTGTGTGTGTGTGTGTGTGTGTGTGTGTGTGTATGTGTGTGTGTGTGTGCGCGCACGAGTGTATACTTGTCCTTTTTTCCCCCTAAGGTAAGTCTTTCCACTCCCAGGATTGGAATGACTCCTTACCCTCTCCCTCAAAATCCACATCCTTTCGTCTTTCCCTCTTTCCTGATGAGGCAACAGTTTGTTGCGAAAGCTTGAATTTTGTGTGTGTATGTTTGTGTTTGTTTGTGTGTCTATCGACCTGCCAGCACTTTCGTTCGGTAAGTCACATCATCTGTGTTTTTAGATATGTCCATAATGTAGGTTTTTTATGTCAATAAATCCCCTTCCTCCTTCCTTTCTGCTTAATGTGAATCCTTCAGTTGCTGAATCTATGTGATGTATTCTATATTTGTGGCATTGTGATCGTGTAAGTGTATTGGGTGTTTCTAGGTCTGTGTTACTCCATTTCACTACTCCAAATGAGTAGGTCAATATTGGTATAGCATAAGTATTTATAGCTTTTGTCTTGTTTCTTGCTGTCAATTCTGTTTTCAGTATTTTTGTTAGTCTTTGTCTATATTTTTCTTTTAGTTCTTCTTTAATATTTGTATTATATATTTCTATTTTTTGTCTGTATCCTAGATATTTATAGGCATCTGTTTTTTCCATCGCTTCTATGCAGTCGCTGTGGTTATCCAATATGTAATCTTCTTGTTTAGTGTGTTTTCCCTTGACTATGCTATTTTTCTTACATTTGTCTGTTCCAAAAGCCATATTTATATCATTGCTGAATACTTCTATTATCTTTAATAATTGGTTGAGTTGTTGATTTGTTGCTGCCACTAGTTTTAGATCATCCATGTATAGCAGATGTGTGATTTTGTGTGGGTATGTTCCAGTAATATTGTATCCATAATTTGTATTATTTAGCATGTTGGATAGTGGGTTCAGAGCAAGACCGAACCAGAAAGGACTTAATGAGTCTCCTTGGTATATTCCACGCTTAATCTGTATTGGCTGTGATGTGATATTATTTGAATTTGTTTGGATATTAAGTTTGGTTTTCCAATTTTTCATTACTATGTTTAGGAACTGTATCAATTTAGGATCTACTTTGTATATTTCCAATATTTGTAGTAACCATGAGTGGGGTACACTATCAAAAGCTTTTTGGTAATCAATCTATGCGTAGTGTAGCGACCTTTGTTTAGTTTTAGCTTGATATGTCACCTCTGCATCTATTATCAGTTGCTCATTACATCCTCGTGCTCCTTTGCAACAGCCTTTTTGTTCTTCATTTATAATTTTGTTCTGTGTTGTATGTGTCATTAATTTCTGTTTAATGACTGAAGTTAATATTTTGTATATTGTTGGTAGGCATGTTATGGGGCTATATTTAGCTGGGTTTGCTGTGTCTGCTTGATATTTAGGTTTCAGATAAGTTATTCCATGTGTAAGTGTATCAGGGAATGTGTATGGGTCTGCAATGTAACTGTTAAATAATTTATATATAAAAACAAAGATGAGGTGACTTACCGAACAAAAGCGCTGGCAGGTCGATAGATACACAAACAAACACAAACATACACACAAAATTCAAGCTTTCGCAACAAACTGTTGCCTCATCAGGAAAGAGGGAAGGAGAGGGGAAGACGAAAGGAAGTGGGTTTTAAGGGAGAGGGTAAGGAGTCATTCCAATCCCGGGAGCGGAAAGACTTACCTTAGGGGGAAAAAAGGACAGGTATACACTAGCACACACGCACATATCCATGGATATGTGCGCGTGTGTGCTAGTGTATACCTGTCCTTTTTTCCCCCTAAGGTAAGTCTTTCCGCTCCCGGGATTGGAATGACTCCTTACCCTCTCCCTTAAAACCCACTTCCTTTCGTCTTCCCCTCTCCTTCCCTCTTTCCTGATGAGGCAACAGTTTGTTGCGAAAGCTTGAATTTTGTGTGTATGTTTGTGTTTGTTTGTGTATCTATCGACCTGCCAGCGCTTTTGTTCGGTAAGTCACCTCATCTTTGTTTTTATATATAATTTTTCCCACGTGGAATGTTTCCTTCCATTATATTGTTAAATAATTTAGTTAGATGTGAATGTGTTGAGGTGAATTTCTTTAGCCAGAAATTTGCTATTTTATCTTTTCCAGGGGCTTTCCAATTGCGAGTAGAATTAATTGCTTGGGTGACTTCATGTTGCAAAATTATCACTTCAGGCATTTGTGGTATCATCTTGTATGTATCTGTTTCTGCTTGTATCCACCGTGCATGCCTGTTATGTTGTACCGGGTTTGACCATATGTTGCTCCAGAAGTGTTCCATGTGTGTTATGTTTGGTGGATTGTTTATTTTAATGTGTGTGTTATCTATTGTCTGGTAAAATTTCTTTTGGTTTGTGTTGAATGTTTGGTTTTGTTTCCTTCCATTTTCACTTTTTTTTTGTATCTTCTAAGTCATTTGGCCAATGCTTGTAATTTCTGCTTCTTTTCATCTAATTGCTCTATCACTTCTTGTTGTGAGATTTTACCTAACCTTTTTCGTTTTTTTTCTGACATTTCATTTCTTATAAATTGTGTTAGCTGTCCAATGTCTTTTCTCAGTTTCTCTGTTCTGATCTGTAGCCTGTGTTGCCATGCTGGTTTTGTGGGTTTCTTCTGTGTGTTGGTTGGTTCTGATCTCTGCCTAGTGTGTATATTTAGTGTAGTGAGTGCTCCTATATAAACCAGTAGTTGTAACTCTTCCATAGTTGTGTTTTCATTTATTTTGTTGTGTATGATTGTGTTGATAGTTTTTATTGTTGTTTCAACTTGTGGGTTATTTGGCTGTCTATGCAGGAATGGTCTAATGTCTCTATTTGTTTCTTTGTATTCTATGTATGTCAGCTGAAATTTTTCTTCTATATCTAACATGTGTGTCACTTCGTGTTCTATTTGTGCTTGTTCTGGTGGCTGTCTTAAGATTTCGTTTTCCTCTGATTGTTTAATTGATGCGTGTTGTTCTTTGTTTGTTTGCTCTGGGATGTTTGAGTCCATTACTGTATTTTCTTCTTCTTCTGATTGCACATTATTTTGTTCCAGTATTTGTTGTACTTGTTGTTTGATGTTTTCTAATTCTGACTGGGGTATCCTGTTATTTTTGATTATTACACGGATCTGATCAGCTAGTCATTGTTCTGTTAAAAATTTTAATTCTGGGTATCTGGTAATAAATTTTGTATATACTTGTGATCTGTATCCAGTTGTGTTGGTTCCTAGGTTTGTTGCTTGGTAATAACAGAACATGAGGTGTCGATTAACTTCATTTGACCATCTCATCCTCTGTCTTTGTTTTCCTTCTAGGGTGGTTGCAGGAAGCATACATATCCTGCAAAACACCTCTATTTGGATTTGAATCATTTTCCAGTTGGCTAGCAGTGTCGTCACCATTGTGGGCGGGCATAGGGTTCAAGCGTCGTCCCTGACCATGACGGCGCTTGTCCGAGGCTTCTTTAGTTCTGTCCTGAACCAACTAATCACACTAAAAGGGAGGTTAGCCCTATTAGTGGTTTGTTCTTTTCGTCGCCTTTTACGACTGGCAGAACATACGGGAGGCCTATTCTTTTCCCGGGCCTCCACGGGAATTATTATTATTAATTATTATTATTATTATTAGTATTAGTATTATTATTAAGTGTTAGTCATTTGGAATGAAATCTTTCTTTCAGAACCTTCATTTGGATATAGTTATGGTTCAAGCTTCCTCAAAATTTACCTTCAGGCTTTTTACCTATGAAGTTGCATTATATCTACATACAACAACAGTGCATATAGGTTATAATTACATTAAAGATGCTCACTCCAACAGTCCTGTCTTTGCAGGCTTCACCTGATGTGAGAGCTATGACATTCTCTCTCCTCCACTCTCAACCGCCTAAACCATTTCCGCTGTCATCACCTCTGTTTCTAAATATGTTTTCTTCCAGAAGAAATCCGTGACTCAAAAGTTATGTCTTCTTATAAATGTACCTACAGTGTTGAGTTTTGCTAGTGTAGAAAATCATCATAGATGAATTGAGCAATTATGTTTTGAGATTACTGAACAACTGGCTCCATGATTATATTATTTCCAAAAGAATCAGTATTGAAGCCTGTCCTTCAGACCAGAGCACAGTGCACATTATCATCTCCTCCTCCTCATCCTCCTCCTCCTCATCCTCCTCCTCCTTTGGCTTCTTCAAAAAGGGCAGTAAAAGGCCTTATCCTGCTAAATGCTGTAACAAAACATTGAACAGTACAGTAACAATTCTATTTGAGGCTCTTCACCAGGAATATTAAACTGGATTTAGAAAAGGATACTGGTGTAGTAACAACATTTTTACAATAACATGACTTGTATAAAAACTATGAGAATTTGGATCTCTCAGATCTCTGCTTAATTGATCAATAGTTTGCTCCCAGGTGTTCCACTGAGTTGTTTCTTCCGTTTTATGCAGTTGATTTTGATTCCGGATGGAATACAGGCAGAGAGTACACACAACAGAACTTGCAGCACCTGAAGAGGATAGTTGGGTCAGTCGTCAGAATATTGTACTTAAAATGGAAGAAAACAGCTTGGCCAAACACCTGGGAGAGCAATAATAAGATAATTTAGTTTCAAAACCCACACTGATTTTGTGGATTTAAAAAAAAAAAAAAAAAAAAAAAAAAAAAAAAACTGTTGACTTAGTCAGAATAAATTATGAATAAAAATGGGTAACATTGGCTACCCACTACATCTCATAAATTCAATCAAAAGTTTATTTTGTCACACAAATAATAATAAATACAAGAGAATAATTAATGGCGTGTGACAAGAGCCTCCCGGCGGGTAGACCGCTTGCCTGGTGCAAGTCTTTCAATTTGACGCCACTTCGGCGAATTGCGCGTCGATGGGGATGAAATGATGATGATTAGGGCAGCACAATACCCAGTCCCGGAGCGGAGAAAATCTCTGACCCAGCCGAGAATCCAACCAAGGCCCTTAGGAGTGACAGTCTGTCGCGTTGACCACTCGGCTAACGGGAGCAGACAATACAAGAGAGAAAGGAAAAGATAAGATAAAAAAAGCAATTAAAATGTGCAACAGGTGTATGTTAATCATCCACACTTTTTAACACTCATGCTCATAATGTCCTTAAAATCTAAGCACTACATCAGCTAAAGCAAAAATGTCCAGAATAGTCTAATATCATTATAAAATATAATCCATAGCCAAAATAAACTAACTCAACAGTATTGTGAAAAGGATAGATTACTACTCACTGCATAGAGATGATGTTGAGGCATGGACAGGCACAACAAAAGAACTGCTATATATTTGAGCTTTTGGCCAGAAGGCTTTCTTCTAAAGTAGGGAAAACACACACACACACACACACACACACACACACACACACACACACACACACACACCACACACACACACACACACAGTCTACTTCCTCCGGCCACTGAGGCTGGACTGCAGGCAACTATGCCTGATAGAAGAAGCAATCCATGGGTGGTGAGGGTAAAGAGGAGGCTGGGGCAGGGCAGGGGAGTGATAGCAGGGAGGGGAGTGTATAGTGCTTATGGTAGCATGCTGGGACGTGTTGGGGACAGAGTAGGGCTGGTAGGGGCAGTTAGGATGTTTGGAGGAGGGGGGCTGAAAAAGGAGAGAAATGGGGGCCTTTCGGCCAAAAGCTCTAATGTATAGCAGTGTTTTGTTGTGCCTGTCTACAACTTAATGTATCCTATGTGCAGTGAGTAGCAATCTAGCCTTTTCTTAATACTGTCATTATTCCATCCTGGAGTTTCCTGTTTAACTTAAAATGTCACTACATAAGATGAAAGTTGGAGCCTTTTAAGATAATTTACTATGATGAAAATAGTAATTAAAATAATGAATTGATCAGATATCACATTTTAAATAAGTGGACTGTGACGTGAGATCTCTGATAATGATACAAATGAAAAGCTGCACATATTTGAAGGAGTATTTGGAATAACGAGCAGAACAATTTAATACAAAACCCAGAAGGATTAAAAACTCAAGCTGTGTATAACCATGGTGATACCATTAATGCCCCATGGAATCATGATGTGGACACACACAAAAGAAAAGATAGTAGCAAAACGTATGGGGCAGAATGGAGATTTTTGAGGGGAGTGAATGGTTGTGCAGGAAGAGATTTAATTAGAAATGAAAATGTTTCAGTTGAATGCATATACTATTAACTAGGAAAAAAATTGAATACAGAGATAAATGAAAACACCTTGTATCCTATAAAATTCTGAGCTAGAGCTCCAAAGAAATGAGAGATGTATGTTGACAAATGAAATGATGAACAAACACTTTTTGAAAATGGGACAGGCAGATGCCTAATCTCAATATGCAGACTACAACAATAATGTAATATATTAAAATGGTACTTTGTTTACACATTATAAGTTTCAGTAAGTTAGTATCATCAGAATAATTACTCATCTGAGCACTACTAACAGCAAGAATGAAGTTGTGTGTCTTACTGCTTGAAATAAATGAGAGATTTACAACTAACACTACCATCTTACAGTAATGTTGCATTTTGTTTAACTTTACTACCTTCTGAATTAGGTGAACAGTTCTGCATTGACAACTTCTAAATCTGTTTGTGGGGTGTACTTCATCATATGAGAAAGTTTAAGTAAAATATGTAAATCCTTCAGTATTTTAGTACAAAGAGCTCTGTGATAACTTTTGTTGAAGCAATGTTCAGAATACTACTGTGGGGAAACTTTCTTAAACATGAGCTAGCAAATTCATCATATTTAATGCTCTGATATTGTGACTATAACAAAAAATCAAATTTTAATTTATTAATTTGAAGGTTGCTCATTACCATTAGAGTTTTTTACTGGTGGATAATGTGTACGTGTGTGTGTGGAGGGGGGGGGGGGGGGGGGGTGGGGGGTGTCCTTAAAAAAAATAAAAAAATTAAGAAACACTAAAAAGTGCCATCACCACAAAGCATTTATTTGTTAAACCCTCCTTTCGTATAACAATTTCCAAGATGCCTACTGGAGCATGCTTGTCTCAAAAGTCTTGCCGCCTCCTTATAGTTCTCTTACTTCATTTATTTATATATATCACTTGATCTTCCTTCCACCATTGATTTTCTGCCTCGATACAACTTGGTACTTTTCTGCTCCTATGCAACTTGGTACTTTTCCCATCCCTGTAATTCTGAGGTTCTTACTTATTTGCTGTACATACACCTTATCACAAGATCTAACATTTTCATGATCATTATCACCATCAAATCTCAAATATTTTTTCCTTCTTTACCTGTTTTATAGTTACACAGAAGGATATCATTATAATAGTCCATTAAAACTTAAATTTTTAATCATTATTAGATGGTTCATCTGAAGTAGTGCCAGTTGTTATCTGTGACTACAGGCATTTGCACACTTGTATCTGTCATCTGCATTAAGCACAAAGTTTATAAGAAAGCAAGCTTGTGGTGAACAAAGTTTCTGTTTGTGGACTGGTGGAAAGTGCAAAGGAACATTATTAGATGGCTATATGTGAAATTTATTTTGGAATGAGGTATGCACATGGATCTATGTGTATATTTAGATCTCATTCTAATTATTATATTTTTTAATGAACAGGAGTTGCAGTTGAAGTTAATTATGTTCTGTCATTCACTGAAATCAATTGTATTCAATGGCATCACATTAAGATTATGTTGAAATATTAATTTAAGAAAAAAAAAATAAGAATTTCATTAATGCAATAAATAATAAATGCCAAGTTGTAACAATATTACACCACTAATGAGGTACTCAATAATTCGTCTAATTTTTGTTGTTACAGGGTTTCCTCATTGCTTTCACTTCAGAATTTTTACCCAAATTATTGTATCAGTACGAGTATGATTGGGATCTGACTGGATACGTGAATTTCACATTGGCATATGCTCCAAAGGGGAATACAACTGAACAGTGCCGTTATCGTGGATTCAGAGATGAGACTGGTAGTCACACACCATTTTTTTGGAGACTGCTTGCTGTGCGCTTTGCCTTTGTCATCATTTTTGAGGTATTTCACCCATGCTTTGTGTTATCTTCAGTTCCATCTCTTTATTTATAACAGTAGTCGTATGTTGTTCTCAGACAATTACTATTCTCATTAGAATTGTGTCATCAGTTGGCAGGGGGAAGTTCCAGCCATCATACCTTTAGAGATTGTATGTTGAACTGCTGCTTCAGTATTGTGCTATGTTGCTGAAACTAAATGTTTACTCTAATAATGCTAAGACTCTATAAACTGTCATCAGAAACTATTCCAGTCCTTAATGAACAGTTTTAAAGTATTAAGCTTTTTAAAAATAACAATTATCATTGCCTATAAAAATCTTAAATCTGACTTTTTGTCAGTGTGTGTTGATACATTCTATCCAGAGTTAGTGATGTCTGTCTCTAACCTCATCCTCACAACAACATTCCCAAAAGAATCAGAGATGGTACTGGCAGCTGTTTACAACATTTTAGAGGACAATAACTTTAGTTATTATGATACGTGAATGGTAGTAACTGATAAGTCTCACCACCGTGGCCAAACCAACCTAATTAAAATGAAATATTATATTTGTTTATTGAGGATAAAAGTCACTGTAACATAAAAAATGACTGGGCCCAAATCTTTTGACAGAATTTATGTAAAAAATACTGGAAAGATGTACATGAAGTTATTCAGCATCAATGTGACTCTCGCAAAGTCAATGTCTGGTGCAGTTTGATGGAAGATTGTGTGATTGGTCCTTTAATTTTTGTAGAAAAGACAATAAACGGGGCTGTTTACTGTGACAAACTGACAAGAGTACATCTTTCCCCAAATGGACGATATTGAGGTGAAAAAGGGGCTTGTGTTTTTCCAAAAAGACGGCCCCCCACCTCATTACAGTAACCATGTGTGTGCAGCTCTTGACACTCGCTTTCCAGGAAGGTGGATAGGCAGAGCTGGCCCAATACCTTGGTCACCACGAATCCCAGAATTAACCCCACTGGACTTTTTCTTTTGGGGTCACATAAAAAATGTTGCGTACAGTGAAAAGATCAGAGACATCAATCATTTATGGGAAAGAATTGTTGCGGCATTTGGAACAGTTACAACTGAAATGATGGTGAATATGTGACGAGAAGTGGAATTTCATCTCGATGTGTGCAAGGCAACAAATATATCCCATGTTGAACATTAAACAAAGCCTGAAGGAATTCTCTTTCATAATATGTACTCATTGATGTAATTTTTCATTAATTTCCCCATTAAATTTATACTTAAGACTAAGTTCTTTTTCAAACACCCGTATATACAAAATGTACAGAACAAATTTAATCTGTATCGAGAATATGAACGGATTATCAAAGTGGTACAGAATCCATGTTAGAGTACTACAAGGATGTTGGTAGTCACCATTCTTGTTCATTATTTGTATGGATAAAATTGTCTGACAGTAAAGACAAATGTCAGTTGGCTTCATTCGAATGAATAGGAACCCTAGTTGGGTGCTTTACTTTTTGCTGATGATTTGCCTCTTATAGTATCTTCAGAGAATGACCTGCAGTGTTTTGTACACAATTTACAGATTATATCTGAGATATATAGCAAGGGCATGGACACCAAAAAAGCAAAAATTGTGGCCTTCTATGCAAAATACCCAGTAAAAAATAAGATCAATTTCAAAAATAGAATTCTGGAAAGAGTGAACACTTCCACTTATTTACACTACAAACTGTCCTTTCTGGAAGAAACAGACCTAACAGAAAAAACTGCCAGGTATACAAAACAAAGGGAGTTGTTAATGATGTAATGACGCCTTCCCTAGTCCAAAGCACACCAGAATATGCCTTTATAAGACCTTAGCGAGAGCTGTGCTGTGCTGCGCTGGACAGCAGAGCGCAGACAATAAAAGCAAAAGATGGGAAAAGACTAACAATCTATTAAATGAAATTCTTCAAGAGAACAGCTTTCACACTAAATGGGATCACAAAAGAAATGAAAATGTGTTGAAGGAACTTAAAGTGGAACACATGGCACATTTTGGTACACAACCACCAAAACAACGGTAGGAAACACCTACAGCGAATGGCCTCAGGTTGATGCCAAAACCCGTGCTATGCTACCTTACAGTGCAAGATGAAAAAATGGCCAAAGAACTTCTGAATGAGGCCATAACAGGCCAAGAGGCCCAATGAACAAGTGAAACTTGACATGTGGAATTAGAAGTGGCATGTCTCTCCTGTCAGAGTATATGTTGAAATAGTGTCACAAATTATCATTATATACAGAGTACCACAACATTTATTTGTAACAAATATGTAGACATGAGTGATAATTGCAGTGATTACATTTCCAGAAAGAAGAACTCTTAAAACTTAGCAAATTGACATGTTCTACAAGCCACTTGGGCTGGAAGCAGTTTGAGCACAACAGAACAGGTAATAGTGTATGATGTGTGCCATTTCAAGTTCCTTAAACATATTTTCATTTATTTTGTTATCTCATCTGGTGTAAGAAACTGGTCCTCCCCCGTCCCCCTCCCCTACACCCCAAGAATTTCATTTTAAGTGCTCCAATCAGAGACACTGGACAGACTAGTTTGTAAAGATAATTGTCTGAAAGTCAATAACACCATTTTTATCAATTTGTTTTTAATTGTTGGCAGAGATATTGTATAAGAAATTACTCTAGTGAGTATTCCACATCAACTATTATTGATTAATCATAAATAATAAATCCACATAATTTATTGATATAGTCCAATAATTATTTAAAATTTCCTTAAGAATTGGATTATGATTTAGCTAATAAAGGCTTTAAATGACAAGAAGTACTTATTGTGCATAAAATTTATTGTTAATTACTGGAATTGTCCTTCTTCCACAAAATCCAAACTACACTTTGATTCAGAAAAATTCCCATATCCTGCAACACATGATTAATTTATTCACACTAAAAGTAAATGTTTGCACTGAACATAATCTCAAGAGGAGTGCAATTTTTATCCCATTATTTAGGTTATGAACCATGCAGGTAACAGTTTTATTGTTTGTAGTTACAGCCATGCCAAAACTTGAGAGTCATCTGTAGAACACATTTAAAGAATACCCTACAATTTTTCAGGGGCACACAAATACCAAGTTAATAAAACCTGGAAACTGCATGTTTCCAGGCACCAATTCTAACTGCTGCATCACAGTGGACAATGCACAGGTCCCTGTTCCAGCAGTATCACGACTACTTGTGCATGCATTTGATCATGCCCATAATCGTGCAAATAAGCAAATTTGGTCTTGTATGGAGCCACACAATCAATTGTTCCTATGCGTCATTTAGGACCGTAACAGGAAGGGTCAACTGCTTAAAGTGTATTGTGGAATCTTCTTCTTGAATTGTAAGGTCATTTCTAAAGATATTTTTTTTTATTATCAAAGCATATAATTGTGACCATGGCCAAGCTGTACAAGAGTCAGAATTATAGCATAAAAAAGCGCACATGCCTATGCGCGCACACACACACACACACACACACACACACACACACACACACACAGAGAGAGAGAGAGAGAGAGAGAGAGAGAGAGAGAGAGAGAGAGAGAGATCAGAAACTTTTTGTTGAAAGTCCACATGGTTGTACATCCAAAATGTTTAAATTTACTTCTGTGAACTCACTCTCTCTCACCATATAGCTCTGTTACTTTAGCAGAAATTTCTGACATATGTAATATAATAAAAAATAAAGTGGAATGTAGCTACTGTCTTCAGATGAAGATGTATGAGGAAACGTCACAGATTTCCTCATCTAGCTAACATCACACAAGAAATGAACAACATTTTATTCCCAAAACATTTCTGAGATTGTGTTCTAATTTGAAACATTAGGATAGTTTGATTTAATAGACTGCGCTTTGGAGATCCGTGACTCGCAGTTGTACAGCATAAGACAGTGTGAGTGAGAGTGAAATCTGTAGCACACTCTATTTTTGGAACTACTTAAGAGAAAGTACATAATTTGGTAGTGCCTTTCTATTAAATTAGCATGTTAATTTGACTATTAATTTTGTGCAGAATTTAAACTGTTCAGTACCACTTCACTCTAAGGCTGTATTCCTGATTCTGCAGTTTAAGTTTCATGAACAACACCACGTTTTAATAAGATATTAATACTAAAGGAATTTTATCTGTGCTTTCAGCATGTTGTCTTTGGGATCTGCCGACTGATTGACATCTTGGTACCTGATATACCAGAAAGCCTTGAACTGAAGATAAAGAGGGAACGTTATTTAGCAAAGCAGGCACTTCAGGACTCTGAAACAATCCTCAAGGTTTAGTGCAGTAATTTTGTTTTTAATTTATTCTTATGTATAGCAGTGTATGAGGAAATGCAAATCCTCTCTGCTAGTCACAAGCCATCACACACACAGGAATTAATTCTATGAAATGTAAAAATTATATGAATTAAATATTTAAAATTACTTCACAGCTTGTAATACCTAAAAGGCAATAACTGATGCAAATTTGCACAGCAAAAATCGCTTTCTTTCACCGTCTTCCTTTCTCTAACTCTAATCTAAAACTATTTTAACAGTCCTCCTCTATTCCTTTTGACTATTCTCACCCCATCCCTCCATGCAGTCCTTCTCAAAGATCGTTTCTAACTCTTCCCCTTGCAGAGCTCATAGTGTGTGTTGCCATTGCAAAATGCACAGTGAGATGGAGCTCCTGATGTGAGTTGCCAGTAGACAGGACAAAACCACATTAACTGTGGAATGGAACTGAAAACATTCCAGGAGTATTAAATGATACAGAAATATTATGGGTATACAAAATTAGTACATTTTGAAGTAAATTTCTTGAAGTGTCAGTATGTTTCCAGAATGAGATTTTCACTCTGCAGCGGAGTGTGTGCTGATATGAAACTTTCCTGGCAGATTAAAACTGTGTGCACGGACCAAGACTCAAACCCAGGACCTATGCCTTTCGCGGGCAAGTGCTCTACCATCTGAGCTACCCAAGCACGACTCTCACCCTGTCCCCGTCTCCCGTTTGGAAGGTAGGGGACGAGGTACTGGCAGAAGTAAAGCTGTGAGGATGCGGTGAGAGTCGTGCTTGGGTAGCTCAGATGGTAGAGCACTTGCACGCGAAAGGCAAAGGTCCCGAGTGCGAGTCTCAGTCTGGCACACAGTTTTAATCTGCCAAGAAAGTTTCATGTCAATATGTTCTCACAACAAAATAATTTTAAATAGGTAGCTAACAAGTAGAGGTCTCTGGTGATGAGATTGACTTTTTGCAACCATTTTATGATGGTGTAGGTTAGGATCCTAGGTATGACAGTCTGAAGCCACTCACCATGGCAGACCCACAATTACAAGTAAACGCAAAAAAAAAGGAAAAAGAAAGAAAAAACAGCCTGCTGCTCTAGGCATCATAATACTCCCACATTTTTGACTAAGTTCATAGTGTAATGGATAGCATACTAGACTGGTAAATCGAAGGTGGTGGATTCAAATCCTTCAGTTTTTTATTTTTATCAGAATGACTTCCACCATTAATTTTCTTCAATTACTGTATTTGGTTCTGATGTAATGATTTAAATTTTCTAATCCTTTGCCAATTAATTATAACCATTGTATCAACTTTTTTATTCTATGAGGTTTCGAGATTGCAGACAGATCATATAGACTTCTTGCCACAATATTCCGGGTGCCAACTGTCTAGTCATCTTCAGGTGAGTGTCTGCCACTGGAGACTGTTAGTTCACAATATTGGCTTTATAGAAAATATTGGCGTGGAAACGTACATTGGCAGCCATCACTCGAGCATCCTCTATCGAAACCCATGCCCTCAGCAAATACTGTTATATCTGTGGCATGCAGTCGCATGCATAAAGGTGATACTACACATTCACCCACTGTCAGATTGTGCGCTCACATCATTAGAGGCAAACATCAGATGTTGCCAGATGTTTAATTATGAATAAAATATTTTCTCTCAGATGAAATTAGAGAGATCACCGGGTCCCAAGCCTCGTTCAGTTGAAAGCTGCCATCATGATTTATAAGATTTCGTGATAGATGTATTTCCACAAACTCTTTAATTACTGAATCTGAAAAAGATCTCACCAGGCCATAATTTTTGTAGCAGAATAATCCATAGTGTCTCTAGGTAATACAGTGTTCAGCTGTGTCCAGCTTACTGGGCTACAAAAGGCAAGTGTGGTGCTCATGTTCAGCGCACCTTCCATGTGCTGTGCGTATTGTCTGACATATGTACACTTTGCCACACTCACAAGGGTTTTTGTTAATCTGGCCTTCTGCAGACCCAGATTGTCTTTTACCTAACCAAGAAAGACACTAATCTTCACCGGTGGCCAAAAGATTACTCTAAGCTGATATTTCCTTAGGATCCCACCTACTTTCGATGAAAGGTTGCTGACTTACAGAAGGAAAGCCCTGGACTTGAAGTCTCCTTATCTTCTTGATGTGGTTGGTCACATTTCCTCCACCTTAGCACAGTACTAATCTGATGTGGACAGTAACCATTATCTATGAACCCTGACTGTAGATGTTCTTGCTCTTTTGTAAGGCTGTCTCCATTAGAAACAACATGAGCCTGATGCACCAACGTTCTAAGGACGCTGGTAATTTGTGAAGGGTGATGGCAGCTCGATGTTTGCAGATAAAGGTCCTTATGTGTGGGCTTACGGCAGATAGGATGCCCTAATGGTCCACCCTCTCTCCTAGTAACAAAGACGACCAAAAGTGTTAAGCAATTGCCCTTCTCTATTTCCATTGTAAACTGGATGTTCTTGTGGATTGAATTTAGATGTTGCAAGATGCGTGACAGTTCTTGTTCACCATGGGGCTGCATTATAAAAGTGTCATCTATATGTCACTAGAAGGCTCTCAGTTTAAGTTCTGCTGATTCAAGTGCCCTTTCCTCAATGTCTTCCTTAAAAACGTTAGCTACCGGAGAGGAGAGAGGATTGCCCGTGACAACATAATCAGTCCGCTCAAGATATTTGTTGTTAAATAAAAAGTAGGTTGAGGAAAGTACGTGATGGAAAAAGTGCTATTACGTTGACCATGAACTTATTGCTGATGAGTGACAAGGAGTCCATAAGAGAAACCTTAGTCAAAAGTGAGATGACATCAAAGCCCACTAGTAAGTCAGTTTCACTGAGTTGAAGTGATTTCACTCTATTGATAAAGTCAGCAGAGGTGTGGACATGATGCCCACACTTCCTCACAAAAGGTCTCAGTAGAGAGATGAAATATATTGCTAAATCATAAATGGGGGCATCAATACTACCCATGATCAGCTGTAATGGAACCTCTTTTTTATGAATCTTCAGAAGACTATATAACCTGGGTGTCACAGAACTATGAAGACATGAAAAATGTCATGCACCTACAAAAGCTCCACTGCAAATGAGCAACATTTCTGCCATTGAAAGGCCCATGCTACGAAAGCTACAAGAAGCTGCTCACATGGTGGTTGTACCAGCTGATAAGGGAAACACCACTATGCTGTTTCCACGTGAGGTTTATGAACAGAAGGTTTATAGCTTGTTGAGTGAACCAATGTATCAGTAGATTGACAAAGACTCCACAGGGAAAGTGGAAAGAAAAACATCAACACTGCTGGATTCTTCTTCTGTTCCAGAAGAAGTGGCCAAAAGATTAAGGCCTCATAGTTCTATGCCACACAGGCTATATGATCTTCCGAAGAGTCATACTAAATAGGTTCCTTTATGGCTGACAGTAATATCGATGCCCCCGCCCCCCGCCCGTGGAATTTGGCAATACATTTCGCCTGTCTACTGCAACTTATTGTGGGGAAGTGCATGCAACTTTGCTGACTTTATTAATAAACTGAAATCACTTCAACCCAGTCAAACTGACTTACTAGTGAGCTTCAATGTTTTCTCTCTTTCCACTAAGTTTCCTCTTAAGGACTCTTTGTCACTCATCAGCAATATGTTCAAGGCCAATATCACATCACTTTTTCATCATGTTGTTTCCTCAATGCACATTTTATTCAACAACAAATATTTTGAGCAGACTGACAGTGTTGCCTGGGCAATCCTCTCTCCTCTCCAGTAGCAAACTTTTTTTGTGGAAGATGTTCAGGAAAGGGCACTTGATTCAGCAGAACTTAAGCTGAGAGTCTTCTGGTGACATGTAGATGACACTTTTATAGTGTAGCCCCACAGCGAACAAGAACTGTCACGCTTCTTGCAACATCTGAACTCAATTTAAATCATCATCCAGTTTATGATGGAAATAGAGAAGAGCAGTTGCTTACCATATTTGGTCGTCCTTGTTATTAGGAGAGAGGATGGGCACTTAGGGTATTCTATCTACCAAAGCCCACACATATGGACCTTTATCTGAAAGTGTTGAGCTGCCATCACCATTCACAAATTACCAGCATCCTTAGAACGTTGGTGCACTGGGCTCATGTTGTTTCTAATGGAGGCAGTCTTACAAAACAGCAAGAACATCTACAGTCAGGGTTCAAAGATAATGGTTACTGTCCATATTGGATTAGTACTGTGCTAAGGTGGAGGAAAAGTTATCACCCACAACATCAATAAGATAAGGCGCTGTTCAAGTCCGGGGTGTTCCTTCTGTAAGTCAGCAACTTTCCATCTGAAGTACGCAGGATCCTAAGGAAACGTCAACTTAAAGTAATCTTTCAGCCACTGGTAAAGATTAGTGCCCTTCTTCGTTCAGTAAAGGATGATCTGGGTCTGTGGATGGTCAGGATTTACAAAATTCTTTGTCAGTGTGGCAAAGTGTACATAGGTCAGAAGATACACATAGTAAGTGAAAGGTGCATTGTACATGTGTGCCACACTTGCCCTACGCAGCCCAATAAGTTGGCCATAGCTGTGCATTGTATTACCACAGGACACACTATAGATTATTCTGCCACAAAAATCTTGGCCCTGGTGAAATCTTTCTGGGATTCAGTAATTAAAGAGTTTGTGGAAAAACGTCTAGCACAAAATCTTATAAATCATGATGGCAGCTTTCAACTAGACAAGGCTTCGGACCCAGTTATCACTCTAATTTCTTCTGAAAAAAAAAAAGAAAAAATTATTCATAATGAAACGTCTGGCAACATCCAACGTTTGTGTCCAGCAATGCAAGCACATATTCGGACAGAGGGCGGACATGTAGTATCACCTTTACGCATGCACCTGCTCACCACAGATGGGACAGCACTTGCAGAGGGTGCAGGTTTTGATAGAAGATGCTCCTGTGACTGCCACCAATGTGCTAGCATTTCCGTGCCAATTTTTTTATATATAGCTACCACAGTGAACTAGCAGTTTCCACTGGTGGACGCTCATCTGAAAATGGCTGGACAGTTGACAGATTTATTTTTCGTTGAGAGATGTACAGTTCTTCAGGTGTTAGTATTCAAATAAATGTTTAAAACACAGATTGTTCTCTCACAATAGACAAAATATAAAAGTCGGCTTTCTACATTCACATTGTTTCTTCATCAAAGTCACTTATTGATATTATGAAATATTGTCTTTTCATTGCCTGACTTCAATCCATATCAGTCACACCTTAGCATGTTTCAAAAGCCTGATGCACACATAATCCAATGAACAATTGAATGTATCATGATTATGTTTTCAAATTTAGCAATTTCATGCTTATCTTGAAGTAATTAAAGTATCCTCTTAAGTTTTTTTACAATATTTTTTCACCTGATGGTAAAAATGTATGTCACATGACTGACAGGTGGAAGTACACTTTAGATGAATAATTTTCACAGTGCATATAGCTTTCCCAACACATCATAGAAAGAAGGCTTTCCAACACTGTTCACAAATATGTCATCGTATAATTTGTTGTCCATCTGACCACTCCATGAATCGTCTAGTACAAAGTGTCATTTTCTTTTATGTACAGTTTCATGACAGATTGCAAATATTGTCTGTACAGTTCTTGTGTTAATTTTCCTGATTTTCAGGTGACAACAGTATTTCTGTAATCTAATTCCAAATGTTCAATTTCTTTAGAAACCGTAGGTCCAAATTTTTTTGCGACTTTCTACGTACATAAGAACACATGTGGCAGCTATTCTTTGACAAATGTCAAAGCATATTCCACTGTATATGAATGTGTAGTTTTCGTCAAATTTCTCTTTTGCCCCAAAACTGTTTTTGCCCCACAACTGTTTTTGCCCCACAACTGTTTTTGCCCCACAACTGTTTTTGCCCCACAACTGTTTTTGCCCCACAACTGTTTTTGCCCCACAACTGTTTTTGCCCCACAACTGTTTTTGCCCCACAACTGTTTTTGCCCCACAACTGTTTTTGCCCCACAACTGTTTTTGCCCCACAACTGTTTTTGCCCCACAACTGTTTTTGCCCCACAACTGTTTTTGCCCCACAACTGTTTTTGCCCCACAACTGTTTTTGCCCCACAACTGTTTTTGCCCCACAACTGTTTTTGCCCCACAACTGTTTTTGCCCCACAACTGTTTTTGCCCCACAACTGTTTTTGCCCCACAACTGTTTTTGCCCCACAACTGTTTTTGCCCCACAACTGTTTTTGCCCCACAACTGTTTTTGCCCCACAACTGTTTTTGCCCCACAACTGTTTTTGCCCCACAACTGTTTTTGCCCCACAACTGTTTTTGCCCCACAACTGTTTTTGCCCCACAACTGTTTTTGCCCCACAACTGTTTTTGCCCCACAACTGTTTTTGCCCCACAACTGTTTTTGCCCCACAACTGTTTTTGCCCCACAACTGTTTTTGCCCCACAACTCCAGTGTTCGATGATATGTTGATACATAATTGCAACCCATGTGATCAGTATTAGGAGCAAGGTTTGGATTGTAATTGCCCATTATCTGCACTATTTGTATTCTGAATTGTTCTGCTTGTTTCTACAGCTTCTTAAAGTGTTGCTACATTATTTGCATTAACGAATTTAGTCACTTTTCTCTCTAACGTATTCTGTGTTTTATTTTAAAATTCTTTTCCCAGTTCCCAATTGCAAAGAGTGAAAAGTTTTCTGATAAATATGTAACAGCAATAGCACTGCCCATCGTTGCAGTGTACGCATTGTCACTTGTTCATGACACGTCCAAGCATCCTTAAATTTTCAAATATTCAGTATCAATTAAACACAGCTTATTGGATTTAGTTTCTCCTTGTTTGGCATCTTGTTTCCATTTCCTCAAGTATTCTTTTGCGTGTAAAAGAGAGGAACCACTTTGTTGAATACTTCTTAGTGAATAATTGCAACGAGCTTCAGTGAAGGCAATTGCTTTTGCTTTGTATTGTAATGAATGTACGTCGATGGAGGTGCTTGAAAAGTGGATGGGTTAAAACATTCATCCATGTCTTCATCACCAACAGTACACTGCAAAGAACAAATTTTTTGTGTTAGTAATGGGCAAGAAAACCTGAAAGTTAACAGATAATAGTATGGAAAGGCTTACCTCATCATACAAACGCTCTTCATCAGCCTTTCTGATTAAAATGAGGTCCTCTTCTTGAACAATAACTCTCTCCATCTAAAAACATCACATTTGAATCAATTAAACGAAGAGAACTAATGATGGAAGTCATTTTGATAAAAATTAAAAAATAACTGAAAGGACTGTGAGAGGATTTGAATTTTTTCCACAATATCAGTGTTTAAACACGTAGTTTGGCCTTCAAATGTAGTTCTTTATCATTTATTTCAGTTTGATAGTTTCTTCTGTGGAACACTAATGCCAATCAAGAAAAGTGGTCAAGGTGTTCACATCAAAAAGAGTTGGTTAATTCAAAAAGACACTCGTAATATAACAGATGAAACTGACTTATAAATGCTTTTATATGCAGAGCTGTCATCCAGCATTCTGTCCCTTCATGACAACTTTGAATTAATTAATTTCCCATAGTACAAAAGTCCAATTGAAAACGTCTACTACAGCCACTAGGCTTTTTTTTCTGACAATAGAGAATGTGCATAGAAATCAGAAAAACATACGTTGGGTCCTGTTGCAATGGCTCTGGCCACAGTACCTGCTTAGGTAGGGAAACAGGTTACAATATAATCTTTCAGAAAACTGGATGTAGTTTCAATGTATATTTATTTTTTTCACTTAAAAGTATTTGGTGTGATACCTTATAATTGGAGATTGAAAATTTGTAAATGGCAAACATCTATCAATAACTATGGTTCGGTAAAAATTTAATATATCTTGGAGTGGCCATTTCCCCTCCTCCCTACGCCTCACCCCCCCCCCCCCCTCCTCCCCCGCCCACCCTCTTTCCCATCTTTCCCATGCGGCCCCGCCTGTCGCTCTACAATGTCAGTATTAGCTCTTTTAAAAATAATAATAATAATTTGATGACCACTGCTCTAGAGAGCCAGGTTAAATTTTGTTTCGCCTTTTACTTGTAAGCTAGGACATACTGCAGAGCGAATGGCTTCAGGGTGTGATATCTGGGTTTTTAATAAACAGTGTCATACAGGTTGTTGCAAAAAGTTAATCCCGGCACTGAGGACCTCTCCATGTAATTACACGAACAGGTTAGCTATTTAGTTGTAAGGACTATTGTGTGAGTTTTTCCTTACAATATCCAAAATTAGTTAAGGCTTTCAAAGGAAAATCAGTACACTGATGACAGTTCTGCTAAGTCCTGTAAATCAGTAGAGAGAAACCTGTCTCATTTTAGTAAGCCTGAGAGCATAAGGCAACACTAACTGGAGATTCACAGTGTTAAGATAGTTTGATGTTATCAAGTCTCATTGATATTCCACAGTCAAGTTTGTACATTAACATACCTAAGAGAGATATGAGAAAGTAGCATTTAAGCCATTATCAATTGTTAATATATATCCAGAGTGTAACAGGTATAAGCACAGATATTTTTATTTTTAGTACCTTAATATGTACACATCTCAATGTTTCCTCCCCCACCCCCACCATTCATATCAAGCAGTCTTTCCACAAACACATAACAAACTTTGCAACCTGATGTTTCCTGCTTGGCAGTAACAGCATCACTAAATAAACTACACCTGTCTGAATAGACTGACCATTCTGTACCCATGTGTTCACACTTTAACACCTGACATGCTGCCCTGGGGAAAATAAAGTGAAAAGGGACTTCTTTTAAAAAAATTTGGCTTTTGAGTTACTGTAAATTTTAAGTTCAGCGTTAAATTCTGAAAAATTTCTAAAAAAAAAAACCTCTAAAATTGAGTGAGTTCCCTTCAAGCCGTATTGACTATTCCTTGATGTCTCAGGATCTGTCCTATCCTCTGATCCTTTCTTTTAGCAAAGTTGTGTCATAAAATTCTCTTCGCTCCAATTCAATTCAGTCCCTCCTCATTAATTACTCCATTCACCAACCTGTTCTTCTGTAGCAGCACATTTCAAAAGCTTCTATTCTCTTCTTTGCTGAAATGCTAATCATCCACATTTCACTCCTGTACAAGGCCACAGTCCAGACAAATACCTAAAGAAATGATTTTATAACACATTTTTATGTTAGATGTTGACAAATTCCTTGCTTATCAAAAGTGTTTTCCTTGCAACAGTCATTTTCCCAGTATCCCAGCAATGAACTGAAGCTGCCGCCTGCCTTACCTGTGACTGAGCCTGTATGGTCATTCCGCTTCATATCCTTGAGTTTGTAATCAGCTTCCAATGACCTCATTTTCAATGAACACTTTATATGCAAACTAAATGGTTTTCAAGCACATTCAAGCAGCCTACTGTTTTGACTGTCTGTGTCCCCCCTTCCCCAACCCCCTTCTTTTCTGTGAGGTATAACTGTGATTTCACATTTCAAATGCTATAACATAGTAATACCTTAAGTTCTTAAGATAGTGCTTCATCTTGCTTTAGTTGCAGCCTAAAATATGTAACTGCCAGTTTGGTATTCAGGCATATAACCCATCATCAGTGGTATCTGATACAAAGGACAAATAAATAAACGTATAAATATCATTGTCTTTAACATAAGAACATTTTCTATACATTACAGAAGTAGTATTAGGTTACTTACATATAGTGTGTGTCAGTAATTAGATGTGTCTGTCAAGCATGAAAGGTTTATGATAGCGAAACTGATCTGGATCTAGAAAACACAGAATCCTTAGATATTAAAAAGGTAATTATAAATGTGTCTGTGTGGTTGTGATAGCATATTTATCTGCTGGGTATGCAAGTTATAGCTCTCAAGTGCTAAATGGCTACACTTCTTGGTCATATTGGACAATACTGTCACAGAACGGAAAGAGGGATCTGGTGGTCAGGATAAAGAGTGTTACAGGATAAGTTTATTGTCGTCTTAGAGATCATATCCAGATACATCTGTGGCATGCAGGCACTCTACTGTGAGTCCCTCTTGAGAGTCATCAGGCATATTTGTTTCATATTTTCAGTGTATAGATGGAATTGGCTCAAACTAATACTGCTCATTGCATCTCTCATGCTACATGTCGGTGTTGGAAAGCATTGCTTTGTTTCCCTGAGCAAACAAAATTATTTTTAGAGTGCAGTTTAACATGCCCATGGTACAGAGCGGCCCCAAATTAGTATAGTACTCCATCAGTGACTAGTGTGCTGCTGTAACCCATACTGATTGCTACTGCCTTGCTGCAGTACTGCTCAGTAGCTGCTGGAGGACTGGTTATTTGTCATGTTTTAATGTTCCTGTTCAAGATTTCTCAATATGCTGAAGTGCTCAATACACTATTGATGTTGCTTGAACAGCCACATGACGTTTGGCTCACACAGCACTAGTGCAAGGGATACACTAGAAACTATAAACTAGCAACTACAGCAATCTACTGCTCTGCTTAAAATTTGACAGTTTTGTGAAAAACATTAGTAAAAAGCACTAAACTGCTGTTGTATTTGAACAGGTTTGCAATAAAGGTTCTAATGCTACTACATACAAACATTACTGCCACTTTTTAAGTAAAAGTAACATTCAAAATCAGATATGTTGCCCTTCAAAAAACTATACTTGATTCCGAACCCAGATCAATATTTTATTTGATTATGAGAGACTGTAATGATTATCTAAGAGGGTTGAAATGGAAAATCCAGTCACTGTTCTTGTATTAGAATACAGATAAAAATGTTCCAGCTTTTAACCAGCTTTAGAACTTGGTGACATTTAGATGAAAGAAGAAGGAAAATTAATCGAGAATGAAATAGCTAACAAACAAAGTCATTCATATTAAACTGACTATAAGTGTTGTGAGAAAAAATTACAGCAGCAACACCCGTCATGGAAACTGTACCAACAGATGTCAGTAGATCGCAGGACAAGTGAAAGTTCCAGAATCAGACTGACTCATGAATTCAATCTTTTATTTATATATGAGTTGCTGTTGTTACATGTGACTTGCATCCTAGAAGATATTGCAGTCCATGTTTCACAGTTGCTCAAGCACAATACTACGGAAAGGTTGGAGGGAGAAGTGATACCAGCTTGACTGAGAACTAGTGGTATGCTGGGAGAAGCGCAGTGAGTGGGCAGAAATTACGTCATGTTGCCAACCATGGGAATGTATACTGTGTCCTTTGGCTTTCTATGAACAACTAAGGCCTACGAGACCGGAGCTGCTGCTTCTCAATCAAGTAGCTCCTCAGTTTGACTCATAAGGGCTGAGTGCACCCACTTGTCAACAGCACTCAGCAGACCAGATGGTCACCCATCCAAGTGCTAGCCCAGCCCAACAGCACTTAACTTCAGTTATCTGACTGGAACCAGTGCTACCACTGCGGCAAGGCCATTAGCTCTAGGAACATCTACCATGTTCAAAATGCAGTTCCATTTGTAGCTGGATGTGAATTAACTTTAAAATTGGATACATACTCAACAATAGCATTCATTCCTTCAGGAGACAGTAAAAACCTAAACAGTGATCATTTGTGTACTGAAGTGTTTCATGATGTTTTGTTGTTGACGCTCACCGTAATGTATGTAGGGAATGAAAGGGGCTGTGTACGCAGCCAATGAGAGAGCGGCAGGCAGATAATATGTTTGAAAGCAAGAGTCATCCTACCATTCTTACATCAGTATAGAAGCAAAATCCGATATGTACTCAGCTGTGTTCTCAGATCCCATGGTAACCACCACCTCAGAAATCAGACAATACTCAGAAGACAGCCAAATATTTGTGATAACGAATATATAAATTTCACAGCTGTGCCATTATGGAGATGGTGATGATGATGGGGGTTATTACTATTATTATTATTAAAAATAGTGACACCACAAATGACAGGGTTAGTAAGCAAAAAAAAAAGAAAACATTCTTCAAATTAATGTAAACCACTTTGTTTCGTTTATTTTATTTATCCTTGTTTTATCAAAATGGAGACAGCCAATAAATGGAATATATTTACAATAGGTATAATGTTAACTTTTTAGACTCTGCTGTTGTCTTTGTGTTCAAAAATCTGTCTAAAAAGAGAGGTGTTTTGTTGATAACTTAACTTCTGTAGACCTTAACAACTCTGTCTCAGCCATAGCTGATAATATTCATTAATCTTCATTAATTTACCAAAAGATCTTACACTGTTATCATCACAAAAGTACATGACTGATAAAGTTTTTAAATTATTTGTAAAAATTGAAAATTAAATTGAAAATTAAAATTACACAAAAACTGAAAGTTTGATGAGTACTTATCTTCAGGTGGTACAAGTTCATTGCTGTTGATAGAACACATTACTCCTGCTACCAGTATAGTAGGTTCCTTTTTGAGGGGGGGGGGGGAAAGCAAGGATTCATGGAAGTTGGGGAAAAGGAGTTAGGAATATAGGTCACTTAAACCCTATACTAAGAAGGACCTGCCTGTTGTGAAATAGCTGTCAACATTACATTAGTTACACCTCTTGAAAGTATGTGGTGGCCAGCCATTTTCTCTCTTCGTGATTTTATTAAAAATTTGATAAATAGCTCTGTGTAATGTAAATTTCATATTGTCTTTAGCCTAGGTAATGCAGATGAGAGACTGATCATCAGAGAGATCAAAATTAAAAACATCAACACTGTGTGTGTGTGTGTGTGTGTGTGTGTGTGTGTGTGTGTGTGTGTGTGTGTGAGTCAGTTAGTTTAAGTGCAAGTATGTCAGTCCCCAGTTATTAAAGAGAAGATGGACTGTGTGTGTGACATGTCTAAGTAACTAATACATTTATAGATGACTGTGATTTCCATTTCAAGCAAGAGCTTAATAATTTTTGCTTTTGAATAGGTTGCTGCAAGGAAGGATGAAGATGAGGAAGAGCTGTTGCCTAATGGAGGCATGGCTTTAGATTTGACAGCAGAACTTGGAGACATGACAGCTGAACTGGAGCACCTAGCAGCTACTGCCCCAGTTCTCCCAGCAACACCATCTCTGTCAGTATGTACAACTGCCGTACAGCCAGAAAGTCAACTACAGAAGCCAGAAAGTACCACATCACTCAACATGGATGTAAGTCCAGTTCATGCAGGAGATGGCACCTGACAAAAACTTTCCACTCTCTGAGGAGGGGGTCGGGCCCTTAAAAGCAGGGTCCAGCGTAAGCAATACAGGCTTCCAAGACCTGACTATGTCTTGAAAGACCTAACATAGAAGCACAAATACGGGAAGTAAAGTTCAAAATTATGCAATTCAGAGTTATGGTGTCAGAGGCACACCTCTGTTTTTCACCATATTGTTGCTATTTTGTACAATAAATTCATGTTAAATCAGGAAATAGTCATGTGTGTGACATTCCTAATTATGGGACAAAACAAGTTCAGTGTGAAAGTCACGTAAAAGTTTCATATTTCTTATATATGGATACTCCAAAGAGAAGTTCCTTTGGATAAGAAAGTTATGCACATAGTGCTGTACATGTCAGTTTGACCTCGGGCACTTCAGTCGGTGAAGTTGCTGCAGAGGTGTTAATAGCTGCACATGACTGGATATTTATACTGCACTATGAATTTTTTATTTATTGAAAGCCATGAGTAAGTGGCTTTATTGTTATTTCTAAGCCCTAAAACAAACTGCCCTCCATTTTTATATTGTCGGCTGAGAGTAGAGCATCTGTTTTGTAAATGTATGAGAGAGTGGTATGCTTGGTTAAATAATAAAGTTCATAATGTGGTGTTTGTGAACAATTATCGTCAAATGAAGATTAAAGAACTCTGTCATCATATATTTACTGAAGATATCTATATGTACAATGATAACATTTTCGAATGTTGTTACATTTATTTAAGCTTAGCTGTGATTTATCATTCCACAATAATTCTTTACTTAATAAGCACTGAATAATGACTGGTAACTAAAAATTTAAACAAAAATTATTTACATGTATTAAACGCCATCAATGAGTGTCTTTTAAAAAGTTACTTGGAAGAGATATTTTTAATTAATTCAATGCTTTATAAAAAGGGGATTTTTGTGCTGTCATAAAAACTGTCTTTCATTGCAAATAATAATATTAATTGTTATTGCCGTTGTTAAAATGTGTACCTTATTTCTTAAGTCAATTGTAAATAGAGCCAGGAAATACGTTATAAGTAAAATACTTTAGTAAGATATTCTTGAATGGAAATTCAGATATTTAAGAGAAGGAAGAATTTGAATCTGAAAGTTGTATCTTTTTGTCTGCCACCTTAGTATTACTTCACTTTTATAGTAAGTACATAAAGTCTAATGATTCTAAATTTACTGTTAAGGATTCAAACATGCTGTCTTTCAATCACTTTTTCAGAGCTGTTGAACATTATAGGACTCTGTAGTGGTAATTAACATGCCACATACTAGTTGTAGTGCATACTTGAAGTTAAATGATAATATTGCATAAGAAATATGTTCTGCATAGGAAATTGTTTAAAAATTATTCAGTCAACCCCCTACAATGGTGTAGTGTAATTGTATGCAAAGTTAAGATTGTATGGACTGGCTATAAGACTGTACAGTACATTCCAGACTGAAAAACTAATATTTTATGTATGTAATATGTAACTCTCTGCCTTGTGTGCAGCCTAAGCAAATCGTTTGGATATTTTGATCATCATGGTATGTCTTCTCATCTTAAGTAGCCACTGTCTCCACATCACTTCAACAAATTTGTTTAATTTTTTCATGCTGTAATTGGTTTCTCTATTTTGTATCCATCAGTGCAATTCATAAATAATATGAACCATTTCTGTTATATTTTTTTAGTTCTTTGCTTACTTCATCATACTACTATACTACTGTTCTGGTTTATTTTCAACTGAGATTTTTAATCTCTGCTATACATAAAGTTGAAGAAAGAGACGCAATCTGTCAGAAATAGTGTGTCCATATTGCAGCACAAATGGAATGGTAAAACACTTGGAATCACATCTTAGTCTATCCAATATCCTTGTTCCATGCCCTAGGACATTCACCTTACAGTCTCTTAACTTAGTGTACAGTCTCTTAACTTGGTTTATATTTCATTGCTTCTAAATTTCCTCATTCACTGGGAAATAGTGCATTGATTAAGACACTTGACTCATAATGTATGGTGCTCAAATCCCAGTAAGATTTTAGTTGATTTTCAAGGCACAGCCCCATCCTCAAAGCTTCCTTTCTCTCCAAATAAATGATCTCTTAATTTCTAAACACCATTAAGTAGCCACAGAAGCATTAAACTCAAAGTAAATTGCTATTTTTACACAATTCATGCAATTGCATGATCTGAACTTCTCAAGAATGTATCAGCATTGTTCTTATCACATACAATCCTAATTACTCAAAAAACACAGATCACCTTATCTGTACACAAAATTGTAAGAATTTACAATATAAATTATTGGTCCACACATTTCATCACTACAGTTTTTGTGAAACAGTTAACTGCCTGCTTCTCCACAGTGCATCATTAAGTGATTTCAAATGGGATTGTTTTGTTACTTTCTCAAATTCCAAAATCAGCACTGAAGTACATTGCTTAAGAGCGCAAAGTATGGTACAGAGCTCTGTTCAAAATGTCTTAAAATCTGTCTCTGTAGTATTGCAGGAAGGGTGAAAAGTATTAATCTGCTATTTTGTTATTTCATTTTAACGATTATTCATGTACAGTGTTTCCTTTAAAGTTGTGAATTTGCTTTTCTCAGACAGTTATTTTTGGACTTGACATCTTCACATAACAGATTCAGAAATATTTGTTCTTTATGTTTGTGTTTTATAGAATTTTCTTCAAAAATTTCCTTAATCACACATACAAGGCATATTTGAAAGTCAAATCCTGCTTGTCTGTTGTGAGGACCCTACTGCTGTCACCGCATCCTGCATCTATGTTGCCTGATGCCTTCCCTAGATATCTCCATTCTTCCTCATCCTCTTCCATTCCTTCTTTCCATTGCTTCGTGGATACTGCTTTCTGTATTCTTCCACTTCTCCTTCCAGGAGGTTGCCATAAAACTACTCTCTTGGCCATCTGCCTTCATCCATTCTTTTGACATGTCCAAACAATCCTTGCTGTCATCCTTCTATTTTACCCATAATATTGTAATGAGTCTGTATCTTTTTCTCTTATTTCCTCATTCCTTACCTGGTCAAGTAGGGAAATTCTACAGGCTCTTCTCAAGTCGCCCTTTTCTAAAGATCTAAGTTTCTTTTTATTTATTTCTGTTAGTTCCCAGCATACACTCCCATAGGTTGTTCTTGGTTCCAAAATGGATTTGTATAAATGAGTTTTAACCTTTAAACTCGTTTCTGAGGACCAAAGTACTGAGTTTAATTTTTGGATAACCACTCTTCCTTGCATGGTCTCTTGTTAGATGTCTGTCATATCTTCCACCATCTGATAGGATACTACCCATGTACTTAAACTCTTTACACACTTTTAATAATATGTCAGTCAATGTCCAGATTACTCCCCTATTCTCCCCAACATAGATATTCTGACTTCTCAAAATTAATTTTCAAACCCCACTTCTCATACTCTTCCAACAACTCTGTGTGTGTAAGATACATCCAATTCAACAACCTGATCATCAGCATAAAAAAGTTTGTACATACACAGGTTCCCTACTTCAGTTCTCATACCCATGCACTTTCTGCACCACAGATTCAATGCCTTCTGCACATACATCTTAAAGATTGTAGGAGACAGACAGCATCCTTGCTTCAATCCTTTAGTTATCCTGAAGGCCTCTCCAGGGATTTCTTTCCCTACTTTAATGACACATTTTGCTGACTTGTAGAGGTTTCTGATGTTTCTTACATAAAGTTAGGCAGTTCCCCTGACCACAGCACCTGTAACAATAACTTTAGTGCCACAGTGTCATATGCTCTCTCAAAATCTATGAAAACCAAATGACTGCTTAAGATTTCTTTCTAAACTCTTCTCCATGATCTGTCCTAGGAAAAGATGTTATCTAAACATGACCTGTCTCTTCTAGAGCTACTTTGTTCTTCCACTTCATTTATAATCTTCTCCATTCCTGATTTTAAAATCCTCCTATACAGCTTGCTAATTGAACTACAACACTTATGCCACAATAATTTCTACATACTTTCTTTCTTTCTTCCTTTTTTATGTATGGGGCTTAGATATGCTAAGTTCCCCTCTGCTGGAATTTCCTCCACATACATTTACTAAATAACTTACTTAGATATTCATACAGAATGCATGAGCCATACCTCACTAATTTTGTTGGTACATTTCCAGGCCATGGTGATATCCCCATTTCCATTTGTGTAGCCACTTTCTGTACCTCTTTCACATCTACTTTCTCTACCTGTTCACCCTTCTGGTTCTCCCATATCTCCCACCTTACCTCCTTGTACTCCGTCCTTACTTCTGTCAAGAGGCCTTTAAAATGTTTCTCCCACTCTACCAGACTGATAATCAGAAGGTTTGCTCTTTCTTTTACTTCTTTCCTCAGCCCTGCAATCATTTTCCATGCTGACACCACTTTTGTGCCCCCCATGCATTGATTGGCTTCTTTGAATTTATCCTCCCAGATTTCATTTTTCCTTTTGAATATGTCTTTATTTACTTCTCTATTCATTCTGATATACAAGGCTTTATCATGTTTGTCCCATGTTCTCAACCAATTATTATAGTAAAGGTTTTTAGGTTCACTTTTTCATCAGTACTTTGAGTCCACTTTCGTAGGTACTGCTTTCTTTCTTCCTCTTGCTGCCCCAGTGCTTCAAATGCTGCTTCATGTATCCATTTTTTAATTTCTTGGTACATTTGCTCCACTGTTTCTTCTCCTAATGCCTCAGTTTGTTTGACAAACATAATTTATAAGGAAATTATGCAGACTCTTGTTTCAAGCTGTCTAAATTTTATTTCATAGTATCCACTGCCCTCGTGGGAACATTTGTGTCTTTAATTTGTCTTTGGCTCTTGGATGTTATCATCATCTTTGCACTAGCAGCAAGTGGTCTGAGCCACTTTCTGCACCCCTGTAGACTCTTTCATCAATTTTTCTTATGTTTGAATTTTTATTTTGAATAATATAGTCTATTATTGACCTGATATTTCTGGAAGGACTCTCCCATGTGTATTTGTGGATCTGCTTGTAAGGAAAGAAACCATTTAAAATTTTCAAGGGCAATGTCTCACACACATCTCACCTTTCTCCGTGTACTCTCTCTGTATCTTCCCACTACTCCACTATAGGTGGCCACTCCCACTTTTCCTTTAAAATTATTTCTTTACAGATACTTTGCTCTCCAGCAAACTTGTTAATTTCTCAAAAAACTCATCTCTGACTTTGTTGTCAGTGTCATTTGTACATGCATAAGCCACAACAATGACCAAGTTGTGGCCATATAATACATTAATTAGAAGAAGCTTTTATTGGTGGTTTTAGTTTACTGGAAACCTACTTCACTTTTACATGTAATTTCTTTCTGCTAATTCTGAGGACTTTTTGCGTTGTACTTCAGTCCCTCAGCATAGTTCTCCATCTAGGAACTGAATCTTCCACAGCAGTTTGAGTTTTTAGTCATCTTTAGACTGTTGCACGACGGTGTGGATATCCTACATCAATGCGGAAACACATCGTCTCATTGCCTGCAGCAAATCATCTCCATCTTGAGGGTAATGGTCCATAAATGCTCATCTGCTTGACATTCTTGGTCAGTAATCATTTTTGGCACCCTTGTGCAAACTACTTCTGGTAACTGAGTGTTTAAACAGTGTGAATAGTGATGTGGACAATATAAATAAATCCATCAGCTACAGCAACGAGCACCATTTGTCAATATCCAATCAAATCACAGATTGTGATGCACTTGCGTGATTTCATCAGCATTATCTAACTTTCCCTTCACTCATTACTGTAAGCCCCTAAGTTATGTGCAACTCCTTATGTACTAAAGTAGCTATAGATCCTATTGCACACACAAATTGGCACTCTTGGCAACTTACAGCAGCAATGCTTATAATAAACATCATTGTTGTTTGCATTCATACAACTTTGTTGTCAGTTGTTAACATTCAGATATAAGCAAATTGACTTACTTCTTCCTGAAATATTCTTAATAAAACCACTGGACTGTGTTTATGCCGATGAATGAAAAGCTCATATGACAAAGGTTAATAAGTTGCAACAGTTTCTAGGATCATAATACCTACTAACTACAACTAGTGAGAGGATTGTGACATATCCATTCAGACATAGGCTTTGCAACTTTGATTTTGAAACACTATATCCAGAAGGCAGTTATGGGCTATACCATTAGTTTTGTGAATTTCTGTTTAATTATTTATAACAATGCTTTGAAGCATTATATCCCATGTTCTTGTTAATGGAAAGCAATTGCAAATTAGGTAACAATACATAAAATTACAATCAACTGAAGACAAAAACACAAAGAATTAAGAATGTATTTTGGAATTTATTATAACAGCAATTTTCTTTGCAGCACAGAAAATGCACACAAGGGAGAGAGAACATTTGTTACATGTCCTTGAAAGCTGTAAATGTAGATTATTCATAAAATGTACTGTGGTGTGTACTATTATTCTAGTCACAAAGTTTTCAGCATATCACACTTAAATCTTTCACATCATTTGCATACTTCATTAGAGTAGGTGAAACTTAAAATTTTTTAATGCTTTATTGTAGCACATGTTGTTAAAAATTATCTTCTACATTGAAGTTATAGTTGCATAATCTTAGTTTTTTATAGTGTATCTCAAATAGGGTATAACATTGTTAAACTACCAAATAAATTATATTTTTACATAGTCATGCATTTTCTTTTTTAAAAAAGTAAGTTGCAATTGTACTCACTTGCTTGGCCTCAAACAAGACCAGCCATGTGTGATGGTACTCAGATTTAAAGTTTGTCTGCTGTAGCTTGCATGATCTTTGGTGCAATTCAGAGCAGAGATGTCCACTGTTCACAGTATAGATCAGCGCCCCACATGCTATTCAAAAACATTAGTCATGACAGAAAGACAGAACAATGAGCACCCTAAGGTGTGGTTGGGCTTAGATATTTTAAAAGTCCAAGGTGCAAAACTTAGGAATACTCCATCACTCACAAAATGTGACTGTCTTGCTGCCCATGTGGACTAAACCCCCACAGATTTTGCCTCACCAAGGTCCTGAACACTAATGTCTCTTTCCCTGCTTGATTTTTTTCTGCCTGCAATAGTTTATTTATAAATAATGTCTGTGCTGACAATCGCATATTTCCAGGTTTTTTAGAGTAAATAAATACAGTTCATCATGCTGATGTTCCCTACTTCCTTCTAGTCTTGGGTACTGCTGCTACTTTTACAGTTTTAATTATAAACAAGATTTTGTGGCATAGAAGGCACATTCCAGCCCATAATTCAAAATGTTGTACTATTTTAACATGCCTACTATGACTTCCTGATAAAACTCAAAAAGATCTATCCATTGACGCCCCATTTGTTGTAAAAGCATAATGCATTGCTGAAATATAAATTGTTGTTGCTAGAACACTATATCAAATACTCAGTTTGCAATAACTTGTAAAGTAATTGAGATATTGATGGCACATATTTATTTTTCTCATTAAAATGGGCCTACTAGCTCCTCAGTACTTCAAATGGTTTAATATTTATTAATGTTAATCACTTTTGCACATTACAACAGTCACACAGAGTGGCCCTTGTTCAGTCCAACATCTGGATTTTGCCCCCTCAGGAAACAACCAAGCCGTTGTGGTCCATCTCACTACCATGATTTCTCGTACCTGAGAGCTTGTCAGTCACATGTCAAAGCCATTGTCTTCTGTGTGCAGAATTGTGAACTCATCCCTTTACCTGTCTCTCAAACCACCACACTGGACATACCCTGTTGCATGGCTGTCAACACGATTGTCTGGGCCAATCACAACTGCACATTTGCACCTGAATTTAGAGTTGCTCACTATTCTAATGGGGTTGTATGCTCTCAAAGTATGGCAAAGATATCATTCCAGTTGTTATGATGATGTTAAAAATTAATAGTAGTGTGTAACAGACTGTTTACTCTTCTTGCTTCTATTACACAGGAAAAAAGTTTTTACAGTAGTATAATCTGTATGGATGATACTCTGAAAATGGACCCACATGGTCAACATTTTAACAATATGGACACCAGATAACCTCATGTTGAAGACATTAGACAAAATATTAGGACAAGCTGATGATTTCTCAATCTGGCATGGAGATGCTGTTGACATCAGAGTAATTTTGTTTCTGTAATGTTAGAGCATATTGTGGGAAAATGCAAATCAAGTATACTTTGAACTGAAAATAGTTTCATTTAGACTGATTGTAATATTGTAAAACCCAGGACGGAATACCAACAATATGAAAAGGACACATACAGGAAGTGTTAGTTGCAGATAGCCACAATGAAAAAGAGTGCTAGGTGTATTCTGCTATCTAAGTCTTTCATCAGACATAGAAAAATCTCAGAGTTACTGTCGTCTCCAGATGCTGAGGCATGGCACCTATTGGGACAATGCTGACAAAGGGCAAGGCAGGGTAGTATAGTGAAGATTTTTGTGACTCATGGGTGTATATATTACAGCACAAATTTAGGCACGGGGCAGGGCAGTACTGTGCCTGTTTTTGCCTTTGCCATGCAATGCTCAGGACAGAGTTTACTGCACAAGCACCATGAAGCTAACGTGCAGCAAACAAACCACGTAGTCTCACAGGGTGTGCACAGCAATGGAAACTGCCAAACAGTATATGCAAACACTGTATTGCCAAGTATTTCCGTCCCTATGTTGTGCTGCCCTGCCCTTTGTTGGCTGCATCCTAATATGCACCTGGCCTAAGGTCCAACTATATATCAGGTGAGCAGAAATCTTTGTTGGAGTGGATAGTGAGGGTACAGAAGAGGTGTGGCGTAGATTGTTAGCTGCAACAGGCAGAAGTCATGCTTCGTTGGTGCTGTATATTTTCTAGATTTTGACTGAGATAACCTCCCACTGCTGTGTTCTTCTTCAGCACACCAGTGTAGAAGTTGCCACAGAAGCAGCTAAGCAAAAAATCCAAGCACTTCACACATTTATTTATGTATATAATATCCAACTTTGGAACTTTCCTTTGTATAAGACCGCATGTGCAAGATTCGTGTACCAATTTGAAATTCTAGATTTGCATGTTTTTTCTGTTCATACTGCTTCTGCATAATCTTTAACTAATTGTATCAATACCTGTTCGTATTGTGATATATTGGGAAACTTCCATGTGCCGCAATAAACAACTCCTATTATCATCAATTGTAGGCTTAAACTTACTTGTGTTCTGTTAAAATATTTGAGAACAGTAGACCTATTCTCATTCAAAACAATTGTTCTCTAATTTCATTGTATAATTATGTGAGAGATAGGTTATTTCTGAGAATTTTAAGATGCTTACAAAGCTGTATTATCGTAAGTTACTGTGATTCACAGTTACTGCCAAAGAGTATATCACTTCAAATTTCATTGTACGTCAATGCAAACAAATGTGAATTTTTGAGAACATTCCGAAGTTACCATTGTCCAATGCATAATCCAGTTTGCAGATATTTTAACTAGCATTGTGTTACATCTAGTTTTCCCTTAAAGAGAAGTATTATCTACATTTATCATAAAGTAGGTCAATTTTCGGGTTTTCTAAGGACTGTAATTAACCTCAAAAAGTTTTAGGGAATTAGTAAGTTTTAACACAAGTTTTATATTGGCTTAATATAAACCTTTGCACTTAGAATCATTGCAAGACTTGTGGGGGGAGAAATGAATAAGTTAACATATTTTCATTCTGTAACACCGTATGGAATGATGTTCTGGGGTAAATCATTATTAAGGAAAAAAGTCTTCACTGGGCGAAAATGTACCACAAGAAAAATATGTGATGCTCACTGTCAATCATCTTGTAGACATCTGTTTAAGGAATTGGACATTCTGACTGCTGCTTCACATTATATTTAATCCCTCATGAAGTTCATTGTAAATATGCTGTGATTTTTGCCCTGAACTGTCTGTCCCTATGCTTTCTAACTATATTTAAGAAATGATTATTAAATGGATTTGCTACTTGTGACTCATCATTTATAGCCCTTCAGTTCAGCTCAATAATGATATTGACTCGTTCTGTGGCTGGTTGTTCTGTCTCTCATTTCATGACATTCCATATAGCCTCAAGTCTGCTGTCTGAACTACTGATTTCTGACATCATATGCATGTTCCTTGATTTTTTAATAACCTTTATTAGTAATTTTGAGTAGTTTATAAAATGTGCAGCCACTGCAGGATCCATACTTGTTCTTGCCTCTTCCTTTCAAAACATAATCTAAACCCTCTATTGGTCCATGGTTTTTTACGTGGTTTAGTGTCCTTTCTGATTAGCTTATGCAGAGAGCTATTTTCAAATAACAATATTAATTTATCATTGAATAAATTAAAATTTATGTTAGCATTTCATAAAGTAAGCAGTTCATAATCAGAGGGACCCTCTATGATACACAGTCACTGTAAAGAAACTTCAAAAGAAATATAGATTACTGCATAATAAGTGTAAAACAAAGCATAGGACTATAGATAGAGAGATGATGAATGATACACTTTGGCCATCAAGAGAGCACTGTGTGAAGCCGTCAGTGACAACCATACCAGAATATTGTCAAATGGTATTTCACAAAACAGAAAGAAATTCTGTTCCTATGTGTAGACTGTTAGTGGCACTAAAGTCAGTGTCCAGACCCTAGCAAATGAGACAGCAACTGAAAATGAAGTAGCAAAGCAAAAGCTGAAATGCTTAAATCTGTTTTCAAGTGTTCCTTTACAAAGGAAAACCTGGGAGAGCTGCCCAAATTTATCCTTTTATGATTGAAATAAGTATTAGTGATAGTGGTATTGAAAAACAGCTGAAATTGTTAAAACTGAACAAAGCTCCATGGCCCAATGGAATCCCTATCTGTGGCTGAGTTAGACCCTCTGCCAGCTATAATCTAATGTTGATCCCTCGAACAACAAATCATTCCCAGTAGTTAGAAGAAAGCACAGGTAACACCCGTCTACAAGAATGGTAATAGAAGTGATCCACAAAACTTAGGTTCAATATCTTTGACATAGATTTGTTATAGAATCGTAGAACATATTCTGAGCTCAAACATAATGAGGTGTCTTGAACAGAATGACCTCCTCAATGCAAAACAGCATGGATTCCGAAAACATCAACCATGTGAAACCCAACTTGTGCTTTTCTTACATGACATACTAAAAGCTGCGGATCGAGGCAGTCAGGCAAATACGGTATTTCTTGATTTCCAAAAAGCATTTCAATCAGTACTACACATACATTTATTGTCAAAATTTCAATTATATGGGCCATCAAGTGAAATTTATGACTGGAATGAGGACCTTTTGGTAGGGAGGACACAGCATGTTACCTTGGATGGAGAGTCATTGTCAGATGTAGAAGTAACTTCAATATTCAGTCAGATCTTGATAAGATTTCAAAGTGGTGCAGAGATTGGCTACTTGCTTTAAATGTTAAAAATTGTAAAACTGTGCACTTCAAAAAGTGAAAAAACTTAGTATCCTACGACTATAAAATGAATGAGTCATATTTGGAACTGACCATCTCAAACACATACCTGGGTGTAACACTTTGTAGGAATATGAAATGGGATGATTACATAGCTCAGTTGTGGGTAAAGCAGGTGGTAGGCTTCATTTTATTGACAGAATAATGGGGAAGTGTAATCCATCTACAAAGGAGATTGCTTACAAATCACTGCTGTGACTCATTCTAGACTATTGTTCAAGTGTATGGGACCCATACCAAATAGGACTAACAGGGGATATTGAATTTATATAGAGAAGGGGTACACAAATGGTCACAAATTTGTTTGATCCATGGGAGAGTGTTACAGAGATGCTGAAGATATTGAATTGGCAGATTCTTGGAGATAGATACAAACTAGATCAAGAAAGCCTACTAACAAAGTTTCAAGAATCGATTTTAAATGATGACTCTTTGAAGATACATCAACACTCCATGTACTGCTCACATAGGGATCATGAGGACAAGAATAGAATAATTACAGAACACACAAAGGCATAAAGTGAATCATTCTTATTATGCTCCATACATGAATGGAGCAGGAAGAAACCCTAATAACTGAGTATAGTGGGACATATTATCTGCCATGCACTTTAAGGTGGTTTGCAGAGTACGGGTGTAGATCTAGATGTAGCAGGGGGACAGGTATCAGAGTAGTAGGGGGTGATGAAAGATACTAATGCTGCCTCTGGGACTCTGCAGGGATGTAGAGAGGACAGAACAGGTTTGCTAGGTACAGCATTGGAGACTGTGCTGGAGGAGGGGAGAATCAGAGAAGGTAAACGACTGGGCAAGTGCAGTGGAGGGATGAAGGCATGTGTAGAGTTGTAGAGGAAGCTGCTCTGGCACTGTCATGACTGATAATGTACCAGTAGTTACAGATATCAGAGCAGCACCTTTATGTAGGGCAGAAAGAAAGTAAGTTTAAGAGAGATTAGAATTAAAATATTTTCACTCTATCTGCCGCTCTCTTTGAATATTCTTGAAACCATTTGATCCTCTTTCATTCTAAACAGATGGCCTACTTATTGAGGTCTTCTGGGTTGTTTTATCTTATTATTGTTGTTTCTTGTGATATCATATGGATCCCTGTGTTGTGTCTTCTCTTCCAGCTTTGTGAATCATTATTATAGTATGTACCAAAGATTTTCTTGTAAATTTTGTTTTCAAATATTTGTCATTGGTGTCTCCCCTTTTAGTTATACTCCTTGTTTCTGCTCCACAGGTTAGGACTAGTCTGGTGACTGTGTCATAGATCTTCATTTCAGTTTTTCTGGCCGGTAATTTTAGAGCCTACAAGTGTTTGTATGGAGTATTAGCCTCTATTAGTTTTTCACAGTCTCACATTCATTTCTACTTATCTCTGATTTTGTTCATCTATCTTTCTTGCCCAGAAATTTGAACTGTTCAACATGTCTGAATTTATGAGTGGTGATTATTAGATGCTATTGGTTGTCTTTTTCCTCTCTACATCTTTGAACTATAGTGTGTTGTTTTTCTGACTGTCTACTTTTAGGGCAAGCTTGGATCTTTCTTTTACTAGCTCCACAAATAATTATCTAATCTCTGTTTCACTTTTTTCAATAAATGCTACATCATCTGCATACACTAAAACATTATCTTTCTTTCCTTCGAGGATCCCAGCAGGTATTAGTCTCTTCACCATTGTCTCTGAGGCTACATTAAAGAGAAGAGGAAACAGAGCAACGCTCAGTCTTGGTTCAGTTTTATGTATACGAGGGTTACCCAGAAAGTAAAGCACCGCATTTTTTTTTCTCAGATGAAAACAATGCTGTTGTTGTTGTTGTTGTTGTTGTTGTTCTGGTCTTCAGTCCTGAGACTGGTTTGATGCAGCTCTCCATGCTACTCTATCCTGTGCAAGCTTCTTCATCTCCCAGTACCTACTGCAACCTACATCCTTCTGAATCTGCTTAGTGCATTCATCTCTTGGTCTCCCTCTACGATTTTTACCCTCTACGCTGCCCTCCAATGCTAAATTTGTGATCCCTTGATGCCTCAAAACATGTCCTACCAACCGATCCCTTCTTCTAGTCAAGTTGTGCCACAAACTTCTCTTCTCCCCAATCCTGATCAATACCTCCTCATTAGTTACGTGATCTACCCACCTTATCTTCAGCATTCTTCTGTAGCACCACATTTCGAAAACTTCTATTCTCTTCCTGTCCAAACTGGTTATCATCCATGTTCCACTTCCATACATGGCTACACTCCATAAAAATACCTGTACTTTCAGAAACGACTTCCTGACACTTAAATCTATACTCGATGTTAACAAATTTCTCTTCTTCAGAAACGATTTCCTTGCCATTGCCAGTCTACATTTTATATCCTCTCTACTTCGACCATCATCAGTTATTTTACTCCCTAAATAGCAAAACTCCTTTACTACTTTAAGTGTCTCATTTCCTAATCTAATCCCCTCAGCATCACCCGATTTAATTTGACTACATTCCATTATCCTCGTTTTGCTTTTGTTGACGTTCATCTTATATCCTTCTTTCAAGACACTGTCCATTCCGTTCAACTGCTCTTCCAAGTCCTTTGCTGTGTCTGACAGAATTACAATGTCATCGGCGAACCTCAAAGTTTTTACTTCTTCTCCATGAATTTTAATACCTACTCCGAATTTTTCTTTTGTTTCCTTTACTGCTTGCTCAATATACAGATTGAATAACATCGGGGAGAGGCTACAACCCTGTCTCACTCCTTTCCCAACCACTGCTTCCCTTTCATGCCCCTCGACTCTTATAACTTGCCATCTGGTTTCTGTACAAATTGTAAATAGCCTTTCGCTCCCTGTATTTTACCCCTGCCACCTTTAGAATGTGAAAGAGAGTATTCCAGTCAACATTGTCAAAAGCTTTCTCTAAGTCTACAAATGCTAGAAACGTAGGTTTGCCTTTTCTTAATCTTTCTTCTAAGATAAGTGGTAAGGTTAGTATTGCCTCACGCTTCCCTGAGGTCCGCTTCTACCAGTTTTTCCATTCGTCTGTAAATAATTCGCGTTAGTATTTTGCAGCTGTGACTTATTAAACTGATAGTTCGGTAATTTTCACATCTGTCAACACCTACTTTCTTTGGGATTGGAATTATTATATTCTTCTTGAAGTCTGTGGGTATTTCGCCTGTCTCATACATCTTGCTCACCAGATGGTAGAGTTTTGTCATGACTGGCTCTCCCAAGGCCATCAGTAGTTCTAATGGAATGTTGTCTACTCCCGGGGCCTTGTTTCGACTTAGGTCTTTCAGTGCTCTGTCAAACTCTTCACGCAGTATCTTATCTCCCATTTCATCTTCATCTACTTCTACATCCTCTTCCATTTCCATAATATTGTCCTCAAGTACATCGCCCTTGTATAAACCCTCTATATACTCCTTCCACCTTTCTGCCTTCCCTTCTTTGCTTAGAACTGGGTTGCCATCTGAGCTCCTGATATTCATACAAGTGGTTCTCTTCTCTCCAAAGGTCTCTTTAATTTTCCTGTAGGCAGTATCTATCTTACCCCTAGTGAGACAAGCCTCTACATCCTTACATTTGTCCTCGAGCCATCCCTGCTTAGCCATTTTGCACTTCCTGTTGATCTCATTTTTGAGACGTTTGTATTCCTTTTTGCCTGCTTCATTTACTGCATTTTTATATTTTCTCCTTTCATCAATTAAATTCAATATTTCTTATGTTACCCAAGGATTTCTATTAGCCCTCGTCTTTTTACCTACTTGATCCTCTGCTGCCTTCACTACTTCATCCCTCAGAGCTACCCATTCTTCTTCTACTGTATTTCTTTCCCCCATTCCTGTCAATTGTTCCCTTATGCTCTCCCTGAAACTCTCTACAACCTCTCGTTCTTTCAGTTTATCCAGGTCCCATCTCCTTAAATTCCCACCTTTTTGCAGTTTCTTCAGCTTCAATCTGGAGTTCATAACCAAGAGATTGTGGTCAGAATCCATATCTGCCCCTGGAAATGTCTTACAATTTAAAACCTGGTTCCTAAATCTCTGTCTTACCATTATATAATCTATCTGGTACCTTTTAGTATCTCCAGGATTCTTCCAGGTATACAACCTTCTTTTATGATTCTTGAACCAAGTGTTAGCTATGATTAAGTCATGCTCTGTGCAAAATTCTACAAGGCGGCTTGCTCTTTCATTTCTTCCCCCCAATCCATATTCACCTACTATGTTTCCTTCTCTCCCTTTTCCTACTGACGAATTCCAGTCACCCATGACTATTAAATTTTCGTCTCCCTTCACTACCTGAATAATTTCTTTTATCTTGTCATACATTTCATCAATTTCTTCATCATCTGCAGAGCTAGTTGGCATATAAACTTGTGCTACTGTAGTAGGCATGGGCTTTGTGTCTATCTTGGCCAAAATAATGCGTTCACTATGCTGTTTGTAGTAGCTAACCCTCACTTCTATTTTTTTATTCATTATTAAACCTACTCCTGCATTACCTCTATTTGATTTTGTATTTATAACCCTGTAATCACCTGACCAAAAGTCTTGTTCCTCCTGCCACCGAACTTCACTGATTCCCACTATATCTAACTTTAACCTATCCATTTCCCTTTTGAAATTTTCTAGCCTACCTGCCCGATTAAGGGATCTGACATTCCACACTCCGATCCATAGAACGCCAGTTTTCTTTCTCCTGATAACGACGTCCTCTCGAGTAGTCCCCGCCCGGAGATCCGAATGGGGGACTATTTTACCTCCGGAATATTTTACCCAAGAGGATGCCATCATCATTTAATCATACAATAAAGCTGCATGTCCTCGGGAAAAATTACGGCTGTAGTTTCCCCTTGCTTTCAGCCGTTCGCAGTACCAGCACAGCAAGGCCGTTTTGGTTAATGTTACAAGGCCAAAACAGTCAATCATCCAGACTGTTGCCCCTGCAACTACTGAAAAGGCTGCTGCCCCTCTTCAGGAACCACATGTTTGTCTGGCCTCTCAACAGATACCCCTCCGTTGTGGTTGCACCTATGGTACGACCATCTGTATCGCTGAGGCAAGCAAGCCTCCCCACCAACGGCAATGCTACTATTGTGAAACATTACGTATGTAGTATTTGAAGTCTCCTGAGTGTGTGTGCCAAGTTTCTGTCACTTCCAACAGATAGATTTGCTGCAGCACAGTTTCATAATGGCATCTGTAGGTGATATATGTTACAAGCAATGTGCTGTCATTGAATTTCTCACTGCAGAAAAAGAAACTTGGGGGAATATTCATTAAGTCCATTGTTACAGTCCACAGGTTTTGCTTGTGAATGGGTTCATAAGCTTTCATAAAATCAATGAACTGTTTTTTACATACCTTTCCATTTATTGTTTTGATTACAAGTATATTGTTGGTAGTGGATCTATTTCTATGAAAGCCATTCTGATACTCGCCATTACTTTTTTGCATATGATTTCAAGTGATTTAGCAATAAACAGTGTAGACTAATGATATTCCCCTATAGTTTCTGTAGTCTTCCCTTTCTCCTTTTTTATGTTTTGGGACTATTAATAATTCTTTCCATTATGTTGGTAGGGTCTCAGTTGACCAGATTACCTGAATCAGGTGAAACAAAAATCTATGTAGTGCTTCCCATCCATATTTTAGTATCTCAGCTGGAATTCCATTAGTCCTATTTGCCTTGCCATTTTCAGCTGTTTAATATTTCCTAGCACTCTTCATATGTTGGTTCTAAAGTTTGCTCATTATTAAGGCTGCTGCTGGAATTTGTAATTGGTGATTCTGGATCAGATCAGATCAGTTCACTAGACCGTCAAAATATTTCTTGCTTGATGATAAAATTTTGTATTGGTTCAATAATCATATTGCCATTTTTATCCTTCATCACCTGCAATTTGTAATTAAAACCTCTTTTAATTTTGTCAACTAAACTATAAATTTTCAGAACATTGTAATTTTGATGATATTTGTGAACAGACTCAGTCTGTTGTTTTAGGTATTGTTTCTTTTTCACAGTTTACTTTATCAGACTGATTTTGTGCCCACTAATAAGTAAGTTCTATTTCAGACTTCTGTTTTGCTTGTACCATTTCATGCATAATTTCATAATCTTGTCTTCAGCTTCTTCGCATTATTCACTCAACTATTTCTCTCCGCCTTTTTTTCACTCTCTGTAGTTTATTACTTGCAGCTGCGAGGATGACTTCTTTTATTCTATTCAAGCAATAATTACTAGTCATTTCATAATTTTCTCTCATGCAACTTAGAGCTTCAAACTGGTTTGAAACTTCAACATTGTTTTTTTTGTATTTATTCTCTTCCTATTACATTTCCCAGATCAAATTTGGTCATGTTTCCAGGGTCACATTTAATCTGGAACTACTTATTTGCACTGATAAATTGTCATACTCAGTTGACATAATCTTGTTCTCTGAATATCATGTGGCCATTTGTACAGATTTAGTGTTACAAGATTTAAGTTAGCATCTCACTTTTGTAGAACAGAAATAGGGGAGTTACCACAATCATCACAAATTGTCATGTTTATGAACAAAGGTATTAACCTTTCTTAAAGCAGCATCTAAAACCATCTGGTACAAAGGACAAATTTCAGAGCAAATCCCTTTTGTAGGCATATGCTAAGCATCTAAAGAAAATTTTAATCTGTTCATAAATCAATAAAGCTCTATTGACCGATTTGTCAGGAAAAAAAAATTGGTTGCTGGTGATTTTAATATAGAGTCACTTAATGATTCTGCTAGTAAGAATTTATTACAATCTGTAATATTATCATTAACTTACTTCCCACTGGAAAGTTTCGTACAGGAGTACAGTAGTTAGTAGTTCCCAAACTGCCATTGATTGTATCCTTATAGACAAGTCTAATATATAAAAAAAATTCATATTACAAAATCAATAGTATCCGAGATCAGACCTGCAGTTAGTAATGTTAAATGTTGATAGTGATCTGGATACTCAATCTGAATTCTGATTGTCAAACAATCTGTCACAAACTGTTTATTTTAGAAAACTGCTTGGACACAAAAAGGAGTGATGTATACAGTGTTTTGACATCAATGAAAAGTACAACACATGTGTTAATAAAGTCCTCACCATATTTGGAAATATTTCCTCCAGAAAAATAGCTCAGATTGGACCATAGGCTACAAAAGTGCCATGGATTACTGAGGAAATAAAGGTACTGTGTAGGAGAACAAGGAAACTGTATCTCTGTCAGAAACTTGTGATTTTAGTACAAGTTTTCAGATTTGCACCTAAGTTTTCATTTTCTCTTTATCAATAATTTTAATAGCTTCCCTAGTTATCTTTGTCAGGTGTTGAGTGCATATTCCATTGCTTGCTATGAGAGTAGTCTGAAAAGTTTCCAACCTAACAAAGAAACAAGACATTATTTATTCAAATTTATTTTTATTTCTCAACATAATTTCCTTGTAAGTCTATAATCATCTCTCAGACATGCTCCCACTTCTTTAACCCATCTTGTAGTCAGTGTCTTTCTCTGGAAAATAGTTGTTTACAAAGGTGATGCCCTCTTCATTCAATGAAAATTACTGTCCTCTGAGCTCAACGTTTAGCTGACGGAACATAAACAGTCATTTGAGAGGAAGATATGATAAGGAGCATGATCAAGCAGCTGAAACTGCAGACTGTGGATTTTCTCCAGGGCAACTGCTAAGGTCTAAGACGGCACACAGTGGACAATTGTGGCACCCAGTGTGTGGTCAGCTTTCTCAACCCTAGATTTACAATCAATATGTGACAAAAACGTTCTTTAGATATGCTCATAGCCTTTGCTATCTCTCTCACTTTAATTCAACAGATCTCTACCACCATTCAGTGAACTTAAGCAATGTTTCTGCATCAGTGGTTGCAGTTTTTAGCCGACCTGAACATTTATTGTCACCCTGGTCGGTACGGTCCCCTTTAAATTCAGCTGCCCAAAATTTCGCAGTAGTAAGTGATGGTGCAGATTCCCCATAAACAGCATGCAATTCATGTTCAATGATACAGTGACAGCTCAGTAGCCGATTTTGCCCATTTTCACACAAACATATGCGTTTACTCGCTAAAATTACTGTCAAAGAACTGCTGTATGTCCAACATGGCTGAAATTCTGATGCGTGCCTTACTGGGCATGCCCTAACAAATACCCCAACTTTTATTGACAAGTGCTGTCATCTCTACGCTGAGGTCAGAAACTTTTCAAGACTGCTTCGTAGTTGGACCCCAACTTTGAAAGGTACTTGCTGTATCTCACCCTAGTGATGGTTTCTTAGTGCCATTAAACATAATGCTTACAACAATCATGGGATTCAGATCTCAGTTCATTTAAATGAGTGTGTAAGCACTACCAACAGACACATCCAGTTGTGCAGGGAAACGTTTTATTGTGATCCATCGATCACCTTGAATGAGAGTGTGTGCATGTTCCATCATTGTAGAAGTCACAGCTGCATGCAGCACCCTGGAAAATGGGAGATCGGACAGGTTTGGGTAACTTTGTTTTAATGATGAAAGACAGTTTAAAAGTATAGATGACCAAGCACTGGATGCATATACACCTAGCAGAACAGTTTATGATGGGAGGGACCTTAATGCCCTATAGATAGAGAAATACCAATATCACCATGGGAGAATCATACTGAAAGTCATCTCACAAAACCCAAAGATGTTATGGTCGTATGTAAAAGCTATTAGTGGCACCAAAGTTAGTAATCAAATGCTCATAACAACATGTGACATAGCAAAGGTGGACTCTCTCTCCATCTGTTATATTTCTATACCTATTAAATTACTAGATTTTGTTGTTATTATTATTATGCACTTTTCAAAACAATCATCTATGTATTATATATGTAACATATACATAAATATTTCAAGTCAGTAATTAGGGGAATTTATTTTCCACATTATTATTTTGAATGTGTTGATTACATCATCAAACACAGTTTTCATGGAAACTCTGTCAGTTAAAAAATACAGCTAATTGAAGTTAATACTATTGTTCATCATGTGCAATATCTAGTGGACTAATCAATGTACGGGGCATGTTTTTTAAGTAAGTACCGTTTTGAAATTAAAAAAAGACGTGCTAAGATATCTCAATAATTTTATTTTTAAATGAAAGCCTGTACCTTAATCTAGGCACTGATGCCATTACTGACTGATTCTTCCTTGTTTACGTTGTGTACTGGGTGTTTAAGATGCCTCAAATAATTGACAGTTCCGCCGACTATGAAGTATGGGCTGTTACAAGATTTCTTAGTGCTAGAGGCCTAAAAGCGATCGATATTCATCGTGAGATCTCTGCAGTTTACAGAGTAAACATTATGAGTGATAGAATGGTTGAAAGCAGGTGAGAGCATTTAAAGATGGCCACACAAATGTGCATGATGAACAACGGTGTGGGCGTCCTTCGATTGTTAATGAAAGTTTGATGCAGGAAGCGGACAATAAGGTGAGAGAAAACAGACGCTTTTCGATTTCCTCCTTGCGGGATGACTTTCCTAATGTTTCTCGTAGTGTTGTGTATGGCATTGTGACTGAGCACTTGAATTACTGAAAATTGTGTGCACGCTGGGTACCGAAAATGTTGACGAATGTGCACAAAACCAAACGTTTAGATAGTGCATTGACTTTCCTTGATCGGTACCACAACGATGGTGATGATTTCTTAAGCCAAATTGTTACAAGCGATGAAACATGGGTGGCCTACGTCACACCAGAATCCATGGAAGTTGAGCAAGGGCACAGTTTTGCTGCAAGACATTGCCCGTCTACATGTGGCAAATCAGACCAAAGATCTCATCACATCTTTTCGATGGTTAACTCTAGTTAAGGACTCCCCAACGTGTGGTCCGCGGGCCCCTTAGGGGTCCGCCGGCTCTTTCTAGGGGGTCCGTGGCCACCTTCCACCAAATCATGTAAAGTAATGAGTAAAATTATTGAATAAAAATGTGAAAATCAAATTCATCACTATTTTTGCGTATGTGTGTGAAAAACGCGTACTTTTACGTCAGGTCGTATTCCCAAGCAGCCTTTGCGGTTCCTAAGTGAGAACGCATACACAGTTTAGTGCCAGAGAATGCGGCTTCTCTGATCAATTCTTTCGCAACAATAAGGGGGTCGTTTGTGCACCGGCTCACGGCGCCAGATGCACTGAAACCTTTTACGCATGCGCGGAGCGAGCTTTTTCGACCAATCACAGCACTCGCTAGCACGTGTGCAGTCCCAGGCATCATTAAATGTTAAAACTTGCTTTGTCAGTGCACTACCTATTTCATAAGTCGATTTTTGACCAGTTTGTTACTTATAACATGGATCGGTGGGTGAAGTTTCTCCATCGCCTTCACAACAAGAGAAGTTTCCAGTTGAAATGAATGAGGAGGCAGGACCACCAAAGGAAGAACAATCACAAGAAGCTCCACAGCCGGATTTATTATGTGAAAAGGCTGCAAGTACTCCATTGATTGCAATATCCTGTGGAAGTGGAGTAACCAAGGAGCCTAAGTACAACGAAAGCTATTTAGAAATGGGCTTTATGGGGACAAAGGAGGGTAAAGCTCAGAGTGTAATTTGTGTGCGAGTCCTTCCGAACAGTTCAATGGTTCCAGTTAAATTGCGCTGTAATTTTGAAGGTACTCACCCGGATTTCCAGTCTAAAGACATCGATTTTTTCAAAAGGAAGACTGCTGAACTAGCTGCTTTTCATCATTGCATGAAAACTTATGCAAATACAATTAATGAAAATTCCTTCTTCCTTGGTTAGTTATTGAGTGGCAAAAACAGGCAAAGCTCATACCATTTCAGAAAATTTCGTAAAGCCGTTTGTTAATGACATTGTTTCTTGCATGCTAGACAAAAAGGCAGTAAAGCTTGTATCTTCGGTGCCTTTATCAAACAATACTGTCAAGAGATGCATTATTGACATGTCAAATGTGAAAGACACTCTTGTTTCTTGCATCCAACACAATGCATTTTCTCTGCAGATGGATGAATCCACTGATGTTGCAGGCTTTGCCATTTTATTGGCTTTTGTCCATTATGAATATTCTGGATGTTTGAGGAGGACCTCTTATTGTGCAGACCACACAACAGGTGCTGAAATATTCCGTCTATTGGATGATTTTTTAAGGACTAACGAAGTTTCATGGTCTAATTGCATAGATGTGTGCACAGATGGTGCAAAAGCTATGACGAGTCCTACAGTCGGAGCAATAACAAAAATAAAAGAAAACGCCAAGAATTGCAGCAGTAGTCATTGTGCTCTCCACCAGATACGCTTTAGCTATGAAACAAATGCCTGTTTCATTCAAGAAAGCTTTAGACAAATCCATTCAAATCATTAACTACATAAAATCAAGGCCGTTGAAGTCAAGACTTTTCACAATACTGCGTGAAGATATGGGAAGCTTTCATAGTTCCCTGCTTCTCCACACAGAAGTGAGGGGGTCCTCACGTGGGGATGCACTCTCTCGGTTGAACAAATTAAGATTGGAAGTCTTAGCTTTCTTTGGAGCATTAGCCAAATTAGCAGACCTTATTAATGACGAAAATTTGCAGTGTATACTTACCTATTTGTCACATATTTTCTCCAAAATGAACGAAATGAATATTTCACTCCAAGGGCAAAGGGAAACAAAGGTCACTGCTATTGACAGAGTTCAAGCGTTCAAGAGGAAAATCAATTTTTGGGCAGAGAGTGTCGAGGAGGGGGAGGTCGAGTGTTTTCCTCTTTTCAAGGAGTTTTTGAAAAACAAGACATTGGCGCTTGGGAAGAATTTGTTTCATAAAATCCTGGAACATCTCCGAAGCTTGATGTCATTGTTGGAGCATTATTTCCCAACAGCTGAAGATGAGAAGCTGCAGAAATACGAATGGGTGGTCAACCCATTCACTGTATCCAAAAAGCCGAACATTCTGTCATCAAATGAATATGAGTTGTTGATGGAAATTGCCACAGACCTTATCTTGAAATCAAGTTTTGACACTGACGGTTACTCATACTTTTGGATCCGTCTGCATAACAAGAAATACTACCCCCTTGTTGAAAAGGCAAAATGTGTACTACTTCCGTTTGCCACAACATACATGTGTGAATCTGGATTCTCGATCTATGCTGCCCACAAAACTATGTACCGAAGCTGTCTAGATGCGGAACCAGACATCTGTCTCCAGTTGTCAAGAATTGTACCCAACTTCTCAAAATTGTGTCAGCAGAAGCACCCTCAACCATCACATTAGGATTCCATAATTATTCCTACAGACTCATCTATAGTAAAGAAGAAAACATTTTTCTTCGTAGACGCTCAGTGAACGTACCTGAACTATAACTCTGTAGTAATTTTGTTTCTGTCTTCTATCATTTACAAAATAATTATTAATTGAATTCTGTTGGCATTGATATTTTTGTTACGAAAATTAAAATGATCTCTAAAGCTAATTTCTTTTCTTTATAATATATTCCCTCCTCTCAGTTAAAAATATGGCCTGCCTATACTTCAATTACAATTACTTGCTATTACCCTGACACTATATTGTGGCAACTGGCTGCGAGCATAAACAAATGAGGGCTTTTCACGTGCCACCTTGTAAAAGGTAAACCTCCTCTGCCAGAATTGTTTCCTTTGATAAAGAAAGTCTTACGTTCTGTGAAATGCTTTGTCTTCTTATATTGAAATAAGAGAGTCTGTTTGTTTGTTTTCCTAATTTGTTTACAGTTGAGGCTGACTGCCACGATGTAGTGTCCAAGTAGTAGTTGAAGTTGTCAGCTGTGGCTAAGTTGTTGCCACGCTTCCTGCCAGTTTCCAGCTACCAACTGACAGGACACTGTTGCAACGCCGCCTGCTAGCTGCCGGCTATGGGCTGACAGCTGCCATTCAGTAGATACGCAGACGTAAAAGTAACTAGACTTTCCGAGCTGTTTACATGGGCACGAAAATCGATTGTGGAACTGGAAAAAGGCTTTATAAAAGCAGATTTCCAGAATCGATTTTGAAGTGTTTACCTGACCAATCAACAGCGGAACTGGGAAATCGGCTTACGAAATCAGGTTCTGGAAACACATGTAAAATGGGTGAATGTATTCCCACACATTGCACAACAGATGTCACAACAGTCCTTTAAAGGCAATTTCTTGGCCTCTTTTCTTTCTTGATGTGTTTGTACCCCAAATCATGGGTCTGCCTCTTTTCTTCACAGCCACGAGGAATGACTGCGCAGTCTAGGGCGCCATGTCGTCGTGGATTGGTGGCCGCTCCCGCCAGAGGTTCGAGTCCTCCCTCGGGCATGTGGGTGTGTTGTCCTTAGTGGAAGTTAAACTTAAGTTAATAGTGTGTAAGACTAGGGACCGATGACCTCAGCAGTGAAGTCTCATAGACATTACATACATTTGAACACTTTTCTTCGGATTTCACGAAAAACCACACACACACACACACACACACACACACACACACACACACACACACACACAACTGTTCCGGTTCCGAAATATGCATGCTACTTAAACAACAGTAGCCAAACAGTGGAACTTAACAGACCACAAGTGGCAGCTTGTCAACAGTGAATAGTTTGGACGTGACATTGATCGCTCTTGGAGGAAGGCAGCTCCAACGTGTGAAATGTCAATTACCAAGTAATTTTAATCAGGCTATAGTCTGTTGAACAAAGGGAGTAAATCCACTAGTAAGTGTCTGGATACAGTGTGAATTCAAATTGGATCATTAATTTCAAGTTGTCTTCATTCATCTCTAAACCAAAGACTATTGATACTTCAGAGGGGGGGGTCATTGGGAACATGGCACCTGCATTAAGAAGCTTTCAGTTCCCATGGGTTTCGCTCTGAAATTTAAGGTTACTGTGCTATTCGACTGAAGAAGGGGTCCGCCAGCTGAAAAGGCTGGGAAGCCCTGCTCTAGATCATCCTCTGTACAGCCTCGATCTTGCACCCAGTGACTACTATCTGTTCCTGCACTTGAAGAAATACCTGGGTGGTCAGCGCCTTCAAGATGATGACGAAGTCAAAACAGTGGTTAACAAGTCAGGCAGCAGACTTCTATGAGGAGGGTATTCAAAAACTGATGCAACATTATGACAAGTGCCTCAATATTGACGGAAATTATGTAGAAAAGTAGCTTTAGGTGATTAAGGTAAAGGCGTTCATGTAAAAATAAAATTATTGAGATACCTTAGCATGTCTTTTTTAAATTTCAAAACGGTACTTACTTAAAAAACACACTTCGTATTTGGATGAAGTAACATGAAGTGGTAGTGTTTAGTCCAAAGACTGATTTGATGCAGGTCCCCACACTGATCGTGTCCTGTGCAAGCCACCTCATCTCCAAATAATTAGTACAGCTTACAACCTTCTGAATCTGCTTAACGTATTCATCAATTGGTCTCACTCTACAATTTTTTTCCCCCACACTTCCCTCCAGTATTAAATTGGTGATTGCTTGAAACCTAACCTAATCTAATCTCAGAATATGTCCTACAAATCGATCCTTTCTTCTAGTCAGGTTGTGACACAATTTTTTTTCTCCCCAGTTCTATTCAGTAGCTGCTCATTAGTTAGGTGGCCTACCCATCTCATCTTCAGCATTCTTCTGTAGCACCATATAAAAGCTTCTATTCTCTTCTAGTCTGAACTGCTTATTGTCCATGTTTCACTTCCATATAGGCTACACTCCACACAAATACTTTGAGAAAAACTTAACACTTAAATCTGTATTCTACATTAATAAATTTCACTTCTTCAGAAGTGCTTTTCTTGACATTGCCAGTCCATAATATATATCCTCTCCACTTTTGCCATCATCAGTTATTTTACTACCCAAATAACAAAACTCACTCACAACCTAACTACAAATGTTCGCTTTTCCTTAACTTACCTTGTAAGATATGTCATAGGGTCAGCATCACCTAACGTGTTCCTAGGTTTTGATCACCTTCTACCAGTTTTTCCATTCTTCTATAAATGATTCATGTCAATACTCTGCAAAAGTGACTTATTAAACTGATAGTTCGGTAACATTCGCACCTGTCAGCACCTGCTTTCTTTGGAACGGAATTATTAAATTTTTGTCATGTCTGAGGTTATTTCGCATGTCTCACACATCTTGCACACCAGATGGAAGAATTTTGTCATGGCTGGCTCCCCCATGGCTATTAGTAGTTCTAACAGAATGTCGTCTACTCCAGGGGCCTTTTTCGACTATGTCTTTCAGTGCTTGCAACATACCATTATAAAGGATGACTGTCCAACTCTTCAATAAATTAACAGAAACTAATTAACCCATGAAATAATGAATACTAAAACTCCATTCTATCATTTTTATGGCAGATTTTGTTTATGTGTATGTTAGATCTGACTTTTGCAAGTGTACTTTATTTGCCATATTTTTATGAACAAAATGACACACCTCATTAGTCGATTAAGCCAGTAATCAAGATTCTGCATAATTTATGGTAATGTAGAATAAATTTAAAGATAGCTACCATACTTGTAGTTAGCATATTCCAAACATGGATGCAAAAAAATAGTTCTATAAACTTTCTCAAATTTCATACCCAGGGCATATTCCATAACACACATTACTGTCTTAGTCCAATCAGGATTAGTACTGATCAGTTCTGTCGTGGGTTAGTTAATTAGTTGTAAGTTAACAGTGGCACTCAATAGGGCAATCTTATTTACGTAAAAAAGAGTTGACAGCAACACAGCTATTGTGTGAGCTCACTCAATGCAATGAAAGAATGGTACAACACTATGCTGAGGTGCTACCACAGCAATGACACAATATAAAGGTGTATGTTTTTCATCTGATGGTTGTTGCATATATCTTCACCATTGGCCATTAAAATTGCTACACCAAGAAGAAATGCCGATGACAAACAGATATTCATTGGACAAATATATTATACTAGAACTGACATGTGATTACATTTTCACGCAATTTGGGTGCATAGATCCTGAGAAATCAGTACCCAGAACCACCAATTCCGGCCGTAATAACAGCCTTGATATGCCTGGGCATTGAGTCAAACAGAACTTGGATGGTGTGTACAGGTACAGCTGCCCATGCAGCTTCAACATGATACCACAGTTCATCAAGAGTAGTGACTGGCGTATTGTGACGAGCCAGTTGCTCGGCCACCATTGACCAGACGCTTTCAATTGGTGAGAGACCTGGAGAATGTGCTGGCCAGTGCAGTAGTCGAACATTTTCTGTATCCAGAAAGGCCCGTACAGGACCTGCAACATGCGGTCATGCATTATCCTGCTGAAATGTAGGGTTTTGTGGGGATCGAATGAAGGATAGAGCCACGGGTCGTAACACATCTGAAACGTAACATCCATTGTTCAAAGTGCCGTCAATGTGAACAAGAAGTGAGTGAGACGTGTAACCAATGGCACCCCATACCATCACGCTGGGTGATACGCCAGTATGGCGATGACGAATACACGCTTCCAATGTGCGTTCACCGCGATGTCGCCAAACACGGATGCGACCATCATGATGCTGTAAACAGAACCTCGATTCATCCGAAAATATGACGTTTTGCCATTCATGCACCCAGGTTCGTCGTTGAGTACACCATCGCAGGCACTCCTGTCTGTGGTGCAGCATCAAGGATAACCGCAGCCATGGTCTCCGAGCTGGTAGTCCATGCTGCTCCAAACGTCGTCGAACTGTTCATACAGATGATTGTTGTCTTGCAAACGTCCCGATCTGTTGTCTCAGGGCTGCACGATCCGTAACAGCCATGCGGATAAGATGCCTGTCACCTCGAGTGCTAGTGATACGAGGCCATTGGGATCCAGCACGGCGTTCCGCATTACCCTCCTGAACCCACCAATTCCATATTCTGCTAACAGCCATTGGATGTCCACCAACGCGAGCAGCAACGTCACGATATGATAAACCGCAATCGCGATAGGCTACAATCCGACCATTATCGAAGTTGGAAACATGATGGTACGCATTTCTCCTCCTTACACGAGGCATCACAACAACGTTTCACCAGGCAATGCTGCTCAACTGTTGTTTGTGTATGAGAAATCGGTTGGAAACTTTCCTCATGTCAGCACGTTGTAGGTGTTACCACCGGTGCCAACCTTGTGTGAGTGCTCTGAAAAGCTAATCATTTGCATATCACAGCATCTTCTTCCGGTCGGTTAAATTTTGCTTCTGTAGCACGTCATCTTCGTGGTGTAGCAGTTTTACTGGCCAGTAGTGTATTTTGTGTTGCATATTTTGGTGATTGTGAGTTGTTGTCCTAGTCTTCAGTCTGGACACTGGTTTGATGCAGCTCTCCATACTAGTCTATCCTGTGCAAGCCTGTTCATGTCTGCATAACTAACACAACTTACATCCATTTGGCCCTGTTTAGTATATCTACATCTACATATATACTCCGCTAGCCACCAAGCAGTGTGTGGCAGAGGGCACAATTTCCACCAAAGTCATATATCCCCCCTCCCCTTCTGTTCCACTCGCAGATCGCGTGACGGAAAAACGACTGTCCGAACGCCCCAGTGTGAGCTCTAATTTCCCTTATCTTTGAAAGGTGATAATTGCGCAATTTAAAAGTTGGTGGTAATAATGTATGCTCTACATCCTCAGTGAAGATCGGATTTCGGAATTTAGTCAGCAGCCCCTTCCATTTAACACGCCGTCTATCTGCAAGTGTGTCCCACTTCAAACTTTCTGTGAGCTTTTTAATGCTCTTGCGATGGCCAAATGTACCAGTCACGAATCTTGCCGCTTTTCTTTGGACCTTCTCAATCTCTTGAATCAGACCTAAGTGGTAAGGGTCCCACACAGACGAACAATACTCTAAAACTGGATGAACTAACCTATTGTAAGCTATTTTCTTTGTTGAAGGACTGCATCGCTTCAGGATTCTACCAATAAACCGCAATCTAGAGTCTGCCTTACCTGTTACTTGTGTAATTTGATCATTCCATTTGAGATCATTTCGAATAGTCACACCCAGATACTCGAAGGATTATGCTTTGGTCTCCTCCTGCAGTTCTTACTACCACACTTCCCTCTGTTACCAAACTGACTATTACATGATGCCTGATGATGTGTCTTCTCAAATGATCTCTGTTTAGTCACATTGTCTTAAATTTCTCTTTCCCCAGTTCCATTCAGTGCTCATCACTGGTTATTCAATCAACTCATCTAAACTTCAGCATTTTTCTGTAGCACCATATTTCAATTGCTTAAATTCTTTTCTTATCTGGGCTGTTTATTGCCCAAATTTTGCTCCCATGCTTGGCTACATGCCAGAAGAAATAACTTCAGATAAGACTTCCTCACATTAAAATTATATTTAATGTTCAGAAATTTCCCTTACTCCAGTGTGTTTTACTTACTATTGCCAGTCTGTATTTTATATAGTCAGTACTTCAGCCATCCTCAGTTGTTTTGTTACCCAAATACCTAAACTCTTCTACTACCTTTAGTGTCCCATTTCCTAATATAATTCCCTCAGTGACATCTGACTGTTATTAATGTCCATCATATAACCCCCTTTCAAGACAGTATCCATTCCTTCCATCTCTTTGACATCTCAGAGACAATCATGTCATCAGCAAATTGTGAAGTTTTTATTTTTTCCTTAACTTAAATTCCCTTTTCAGATGTCTCCTTGATTTCTTTTCTGCTTACTCAATGTAATGATTAAGTAACAACTAGCCTCTAATCCTTTCTCCTTCCCTTCTCAACTACCATTTCTCTTTCATGACCTTCAACTCTATGTAAGTTGTGTATCTTATCCTGCTATGCTCTTAATATCAAAGGGTAATATCAACACCATAAAAACTTTTTCTTAATCTAGCTAGATGCTATGAATGTAGGTTTGACTTTATTTAATCTGTCTTCTCATGTAAGTCATATTTATCCGTGGCTTTGTTTTCGTCCTCATAAGGCAAAAGAAGGAATGTCAAATGTGTCTTTTGTAATGTTTTTACTTTCTTTTCATGCACACTATATGATTTTTGTTTATCCAGGTACTGTCAAAACAAAATTAGGTTTTGCTACCTGATAATTGGCATTTTTTGTGGAATAACACACAGATAAAATAACCAAGTCCTCAAAGTATCTTTGCAATGTGCCATGAGCAGAAAACAAACAATAAAATAAAGATTAAGGAGTGACGAAGGAACAAAATCCACCGTAACAGTATCAACGTGTGCGACAAGCATAGATGTTGGATGCTTAACTTCCAATGATAACAGAAGACGCCAATGACAGCACTAAGCATAAAAATATTCTTTCTTAGGATCCTTGACGGCAACTTTCCGTTTCGTGCTGCTCCGGTGAAGGCCCAAGCAAAAGTGCCATACGAAATACACTCAGGACTGTTTTCACATTTCGTTCCATGACGTCCAGTTTGAATCGAGCCCATACATTAACATTATAGCTTTTAACGTACTTATTTAAATGTACTTTTGTACATGAAGTAGAAAGATGTTCTTTCATTGGTCAACAGGCAGCCAAGGTCTAAAGCCGGGTTCACATACGCAAAGGAAGTGTCGTCACAGCTAGTGGCATACTGAAGTTTCATCAGTGAACTCCCAGTTCTTAGTTTTAAGAGACACAAGTTTTGCCATGTCACAAAAAGTTCAACTTAATACTTTAGGTTTGTTTGAGCAGTTGCCAGCGGGCTCGTGCGCATGCGCAGAGCTGAATTCGCGTATGAGCAGTGACTTCTCCTGCTTCTGGATACTTGAAGCGTGGCTGTTTGCCGTATGAGCAGTAGCAGCAAGTAGCCACAAGCTACCCGGAAAAATTTTTCTGGCGTGCCCAAGCTGCCAGATTCACGCATGTGCAGAGCAAGCTGAGTTATAGATTTCTGTGGCCGCGAGCCATCAAGTGAATTAATATACACTCTCATAATCATGAAAGACTAAAATAAGTTAGTAGTTTCAGTTTTCTGATTTTATATTATTTCCACGTTATTAGCAATCAACTATTAATGTCTTAATAAAGCTATTTCCGTCAGTTTTGTAGAGAAATTTAGTTCTATTAATTTTTTCGGCTGTGGCAGTTAGTTTATTTGAAACGACGTTTTTCATTCTGTACTATTGGCTACTTTCAACTTCGTTCAATTTCAAGTGCAAATTTTTATTTTCTGGGACTAATAACATTATACCATAATAAAGAACCAATCATGAGAATACAGTACTGGACCTCCAACAAAATTGTTATCCCGAAAACCACATACAAAAGCTGAATATAAGGTACGTCAGAGTGCATCTGGACATAGAAATGTGCCATTAGAGCGGAATGATGCGTCTTAGTATGGTTTATGAAATTCCGATGCTGCTGGGAGTAGTCTCTGATGTCGTGTTTCTCTTATGACACTGTAAGATCTCTTAATGCAATATAAGTACGAACATACGAAAACACTGACTTGAAGCTGACTAAGCAGGCAAATCTGGTCAGTAGTTTTGAACTAAATACACTCCTGGAAATGGAAAAAAGAACACATTGACACCGGTGTGTCAGACCCACCATACTTGCTCCGGACACTGCGAGAGGGCTGTACAAGCAATGATCACACGCACGGCACAGCAGACACACCAGGAACCGCGGTGTTGGCCGTCGAATGGCGCTAGCTGCGCAGCATTTGTGCACCGCCGCCGTCAGTGTCAGCCAGTTTGCCGTGGCATACGGAGCTCCATCGCAGTCTTTAACACTGGTAGCATGCCGCGACAGCGTGGACGTGAACCGTATGTGCAGTTGACGGACTTTGAGCGAGGGCGTATAGTGGGCATGCGGGTGGCCGGGTGGACGTACCGCCAAATTGCTCAACATGTGGGGCGTGAGGTCTCCACAGTACATCGATGTTGTCACCAGTGGTCGGTGGAAGGTGCACGTGCCCGTCGACCTGGGACCGGACCGCAGCGACGCACGGATGCACGCCAAGACCGTAGGATCCTACGCAGTGCCGTAGGGGACCGCACCGCCACTTCCCAGCAAATTAGGGACACTGTTGCTCCTGGGGTATCGGCGAGGACCATTCGCAACCGTCTCCATGAAGCTGGGCTACGGTCCCGCACACCGTTAGGCCGTCTTCCGCTCACGCCCCAACATCGTGCAGCCCGCCTCCAGTGGTGTTGCGACAGGCGTGAATGGAGGGACGAATGGAGACGTGTCGTCTTCAGCGATGAGAGTCGCTTCTGCCTTGGTGCCAATGATGGTCGTATGCGTGTTTGGCGCCGTGCAGGTGAGCGCCACAATCAGGACTGCATACGAACGAGGCACACAGGGCCAACACCCGGCATCATGGTGTGGGGAGCGATCTCCTACACTGGCCGTACACCACTGGTGATCGTCGAGGGGACACTGAATAGTGCACGGTACATCCAAACCATCATCGAACCCATCGTTCTACCATTCCTAGACCGGCAAGGGAACTTGCTGTTCCAACAGGACAATGCACGTCCGCATGTATCCCGTGCCACCCAACGTGCTCTAGAAGGTGTAAGTCAACTACCCTGGCCAGCAAGATCTCCGGATCTGTCCCCCATTGAGCATGTTTGGGACTGGATGAAGCGTCGTCTCACGCGGTCTGCACGTCCAGCACGAACGCTGGTCCAACTGAGGCGCCAGGTGGAAATGGCATGGCAAGCCGTTCCACAGGACTACATCCAGCATCTCTACGATCGTCTCCATGGGAGAATAGCAGCCTGCATTGCTGCGAAAGGTGGATATACACTGTACTAGTGCCGACATTGTGCATGCTCTGTTGTCTGTGTCTATGTGCCTGTGGTTCTGTCAGTGTGATCATGTGATGTATCTGACCCCAGGAATGTGTCAATAAAGTTTCCCCTTCCTGGGACAATGAATTCACGGTGTTCTTATTTCAATTTCCAGGAGTGTATTTTGTTTCAGTTATACTGACAGCTGTAGTAGAATTTTACAAATCTGCCTTCCGTCAAACACAGTGTTTTTCGATCACAAGACTAGGCCTGAAGCTATTTCTCAATTTGTGTTTACATCTTAAATTTATAGAATGCCATTCTATGCTAAATTGTAGACTGGTGGCATACCGTGGCTTTGTATTTATTCCTAGAGTAGAATGTAAACTGTCAGTTGTACAATTTCTTTGCCTCACAGACAACCTTGTTAATTTTAACACATTTTGAAATAGTCTTGAAATTTATTGTCACTTATTCTGTTGTAAGCTACACAAGGAACTTCTCTTTTTTCTGAAATTTGTATTCCTTCTTACTAACTTTTTTCAGAGCTGTGTAGATGTAAACGTGATTGCAAATGATACATAACAATATTGCAGAGTACGAATTGCAAAGAAATCTGTCAAAAATAAAATCAACATCTGTAATCAAAATAGCGACTTGTATGATTTGTAAGACCAGGCATTGTGTACATTGTGGACTACAGGAAACAGCTACCCAGTGTGATGTGGTAGCTGTTAAACTAAAAATTGGTTATTTGAAACGCCTATATTAATGTACACAATAAGATTTTAAAATCTTGGAAGAATGGCATGTCTGCTGGTGATATTTACATGCCAGCTATTTGTTAGTTTGCCATTGCAGACAGCATTTTTGCCTCCGAGTGTGATTTCTTTTACAGATTTTTTTTCCTGATTTATCCCTGACTGAGCTCTATTTTCGGATATAGCTTTTGACTTTTATCTTCCTTGTATTTAAATCTTGTCACAGCTCTAAGGCCATAAACTGCAATGTAACATTCATACCTGCCCCATACTGAAAGCTGCACAACTACGTAAAATTTGTGGCGTCTTGTGTTAACGGTAGCTTACGATGCCATGACCATAAGCCACAAGCTGTGTCACCACATTAGCTGCGCATGTGAACCTGGTTTAACATTGTGCCTTTTTTAATGTCGAGCTGGCAATAATTACCGTTCTCTATGTCTCTTCTTCTTATTCAGTGTAGAGTATGACAGTGAAGGGAACAGCATTCCTTTAAGCAAGCAGTACATCACATAATCAAAAGAAAAACGTTAAGGAATAACAAATATGACAAAGTTTGTCACAATGCAAACCTAAAGGGAGTTTCACACACACAACAAAAATGATGCCACAGCTTGTGTCATACTGCAGTTGCATCTGTGAACTCCCAGCTTTTAGTGGCGCAACCTAAGAGACGTAACTTTTGACATACCACAAACTTGGTTGCACTTTGTTGTGCCACTTCCCTTCTACCACTGCTCCCTGATGGCAGTATTTCGAAACACGAGCATTGTTTTGCAGTTATTGTGAAGTAAGAGTACATCCACACAATGCCTCTTTCATTGTGTGCAGTTGCATGGGAATAAAAGGGCATGCACAAAAATCCCGAGAAAGAGCGCATGTACACATGGGCATTCTTGTGTCCACACGTTGCTTCATTGTGCAAGCAGTCTGCTCTTAATCCCCTTCTCTGCTTGGGAGCTTGTGTTACGTATATTGTGGCGAAAAGGCGACAAAATAAATAAAACGCAAAAGTGACTGTAGGTAAGGAAGAATATAAACAACAGAAGTATGAGAAATACAAAGTGACGGCAATGTTTTGTCACAATGAAGTTTTCGATTTTCTGCTTGGGAAACTGTAGCGATAAGGCTGGCTATAAAATTTTGTGAGCTAGTAACTACATACTCATTTCACTTATTTTATCCTCATTTCACAACAAAGCATTTCAATTCCATCAAATCTGTTACTCGTAATGTGGAATAATTGTAATTTGCTGTTTGTTTCCTTTATACCTCTTTTTACTGTAGGAAATGCCTAAGTTTGTGATTATTAAAATATTTTGTTCCTATATGATACTGAAGTTTCAATCTATTAATATCTATAAGTACTGATCTCATGTATAATGTCTCAGTCCCTGTGTGGTTCTCTTTTATACCAAACCAACAGAACAGGAATAAATAAAAGTAAAAGTGATTATTCCTGGAACTGAGAAATGATTAAGGTAAGTTCTTTGTCGTTATGTAAAGGTTAATGTACTTTCAATATGTCATATGTATTTAATCATAAAATATGTAGATTAACATCCCCAGATACGATAAATTTGGGAATTTCATAGATGCTGAAATCCGCTAGAATGGAGGTTGTGTTTTTCGGTTTTGTATTTTTTTGCATCGTCGGTGTGCTTCATTTCTATTTTTAGTAGTTTGTTAAGGAGCTACACATACCCCATCACTTCTTTTGATCAGATGTCAGGCTCAACAGTTGTTGAGGTTTTAGGCCGTCATAGCATGAATATTCGTCCACAGTTTTCATATATGTAACTTTTCATAAATTTTTGGCTTCTTCTTAGTTGTCCTACTTCGAAACTTATGGTATCTTATTCTTTACAGAAGTGTGATCGGAGACTTTCCATATAATAGATGACACCCAGAGCAACACATCTCGAATTTTTATTAGAATAATCTTCAGAAGCAGCACTCCACACGACTTTTTTCTTTGTCCTTGTCATCTATAAACTTAAGTCTGCTTCCTTTGGAGTCAACAGACATTAATGCACATAAATTGGTTTACAACATAACCTCAACATACTTCAAATCACATCCTGCTGCCCGCAGTCCATAGTAAACAAGAAAAAAAGAGGGAAGCACAGACCGATAGCAGCGCCTGTAGTGGTACGGAGATGAATTAAAAAAGGGTAAACATTGCAGGTTGCATTCCTTCTAGCTTCTGTACATTATATATATTTTTTTTTTTTTGCTTTTAATTTTTTATCTCAGTTTCCTGAATGTGCTATGTAATTATTTTGGCTAGTATCATAATAAAATAATTTAAACACAGCTATAGCGCATTGCAATACAGCAGTGACAAACCTATTAATGAGGAATATTTGTAGTCCAATTTAGGTGCAACAATTGTATTTAGCCTCAGTTATTTAAACTACAATCACTGCTCCTATGATGTTTTCTTGAGCACTAACTTTCAGGCGCAAATGTCAAGGATAGACTTGCAAACTGACACACTCATATTGATTTCTGTTAGCATATACATGCTCCAGGACGTTTTGTGGATCATAATAATTAGACGCAACACTCGAAAAAAGCTTTTAGTCTAAATAACTGTCACAAGCTAAATAAAAATTGTAGCAGCTAAATTGGACTACAGATATTCCTGAATAATGACGTTCTCTGACGTCTTACAAGCTGTGGGGTCAATGGAGAAAAAAATCTTTTCTCAGGAGAATAATTGACAGTTAAAGTGGTTCAATTAAGAAATTTTTATCACAGTGTTAATTAATGAAGAACTCTAAAATTTATTACAGCTATGTTTCAGGACTGTAATTTCTGAATAATTGCCCACAAAACTTGGACTACTGACCACTAATTTCTTAAAAAAATGTTCCTACATCTTACAATTGTAAATGATACAACACAAAAAAGATGACATTAATATTAAGTACCAAAAATAGGAAACCTGGATAAAAACAGTAAAATGAAAACAAAACTTATATTTTATTTCTCAAGCACACAATAAAAATTTCACTATTAACAACAGTTTCACCTGATTCACTACTGATATTAGCAATCTCACAAGGAACTCAGGCCACATGTTTTGGAAACACACCCTTGTTTACCCTGTGCCTTGTTTTATTCATAAAATCTTCTTCGAAAAAATGGTCTTCACATACAAAATAAGTAGCACAGTTCACATTAGGTGATAGTCTACAAACACTTTCCCACTTCAGAAGCTACTCTTGAGGTTGGTTTCCAAAACTGTAGAAATGCTCAAAATGTTCAAATGTGTGTACATTCCTAAGGGACCAAACTGCTGAGGTCATCAATCCGTAGACTTAAAAACACACTACTTAAAGTAACACCAGCTAACTTAAGCCAAAAACAACACATACACCCATGCACAAGGTAGGACTCGAACCTCCTGCAGGAGGGGCCGTGCAGTCTGTGACATGGCGCCCCAAACCGCACTGCTACTCCATGTGGCGTAGAAATGCTGGTTGCTAACTTTCTCCACTGAACCCATGTAATATCCAGATGAAGAGCCAGGGAATTTACATGAGTATTTCAATGCCAGCTTGTTGTGTTGAATATTCTGAAAAAAAACATAAAATTACTCATTAAATAAAACTACTATTGACATATCAAAGTAATTGGAATAAACAAATGAAAACCACATAGCTAAATTCATGATAGACGAGAATACATTTCATATATAGGCTACAAGATTATTTACTAAAAATTAAATGTCTTACCTTAGGATTAATTGCGGACTTTCTTTCAGCAGGAAATCTCTTCAATTCCACAGTGATCTTTATGAAATTTAAAGTAAAAAACGTGTTTATAATAAGATAAGTAATATGTAAATATGAAATAAATACAAAGTCGACTGTAACTGCAGACTTCAGTAGAGAACAAGACGACAGAATATCAACAAGCGCCATTGGACAGCTCTCATTGGTCATATCCAGCTTCGTCTGACACCTAGGGCCTTTAGTGGTCTGGAGGAACTACATGGCTTGTTGCCTCCTCTCCCATATAGCTTTCACCCCATGAACTGTCGCCTGCTAAAAAGCTGAAGCTACGGTAACAATACACTTTACATACCACCTCCATTTCCAGGAAATAACACCTGCTCAGATCCACATGTGTAGTCGTGCTTTTGGAAATTAATCGCCATACGCAAAATTGAACATAAAAACGGCATCATATGGACGCACCTTAATTGCTACTATACGCCATTCGATTTCAGAGTGCGTTCATTTTACTACTGAACATAGTGATCGACAGGTACACTTTCACAGCTTCTGGAACTACAAGAACAGCGACTGTGTACGTGTGGAGAGGAGGAACAGCAATATTTGCAAACACATTCCACAATCATAAAAGATTTTTGCCTGAATAAATAAAGGAACTTAATGCATGTAACCAAAAAAAGCAAGTCATATAAACTTTGTGCTTTGTGAGACCAAGCATTGTATGAATTGTCGATTATATGCACGAAATAGCTCCAACTGTGTCGTGACAGCTGTTAAACTAAAAATTAGTTACTCGAAATGCCTATATCAATGAATGCAATAAGATTCTAAAATCTTGAAAGAGTGGCGTGTCTGCAGATGAAATTTATATGCCAGTAATTGGTTAGTTTGCCATTGCAGACAGCATTTGCGTCTCTGAATGTTAATTCCCTTATAAGACTGTTTGTGGTCCCTGATTGATCCCTGTACGAAATCGATTTACAGATCCAAAGTTTGGGTTTCGTCTTCCTTGTATGTAACTCTTGTAAATCCTCTAGCGCTATGATCTGCACTGTTGCCGATATGATTCCAACTGACACCATATTGAAAGCTGTGCAACTAGGTAGAATCTGTGGCAGCCTGTGTCGATGGTAGCTCATGATGCCACTACAGAAAGCCACAAACTGTGGCGCTACGTCAATTGCATGTGTGGACCAGGCTTAAAACATAACTGCAAACATTTGGTTCTTGTGATTATAATTTTAGCCTGTAACTGTTATGTAAATGTTGCATTCTCATTTTCACCAGATGTGTTCACTGAACAAAATCGGAATGAGTTGCAGACTTGCACTATAGGCTTCATATAAGCACAGAAAATTTAACCCGAAGTTACAGCACTCACCAAAGGTTGTATACAGGGAAAAACGATTTCTTTATAGTACACTTCACCGAATCTCAGTTAGAACTTTTATTTAGACACCAAATGCGAGTTAAAGTTGTTTGTTTGAATTACAACTTTATTTTCTGATTTCTGGAAATTTTGAATGTTTTAGAGCTACTGAAGTTCCCATTACATCTTTACAATGAGAAACAATTGCGTCAAAGAGAGTTACAAGTAATTTCTATCGCCTAAATTGTTGATAAAAAGTAGAGAGTATTACCCTTTATTTGCAATCGCATGTAATGATTTCTTGGTTAATATGACACATAATTCAGCTTCTTCTGTCAGTATTACATAGTCTACAGAGCTGGAATATTTACTTCTGTCCTCTGCATTCGAAAATGCGAGTGACGAAGGCATTTTCCTCGTACCATCAATCAGTATTAGTAGGCATAGTTCGAAATGCAGTATGGTATTTCCGATTAAAAACCGTAGGCCTACTCAGGATCATCCATAATCTTTGTAAGTACAGTCGTTCAGGCTAGGTGATGCTATCGTCAAAATATATTTCGTAACAATTTAAACAGTTTGGAAGGGAAAAAATCGTGCAATTGCCCATATAGTTTGGACCTCGCTCTTGTTCCTACACTCCCAAATTTCCATTTCTGTGTTGCACAGAATATAGTGAGAATATGAGCCAATGCTTCTCCAATAAATCACCTTTTCTTAAATCAACAGTCTTCCGACTGGTTTGATGTGGCCTGCCATGGATTCCTCTCCTCATCTCAGATTAGCCCTTGCAAACTACAACCTCAGTTATTTGCTGCACCTTTTCCGAACTCTGACTTACCCTACAGTTTTTACCATATTCAGTTCCCTCTAGTACCATGGAAGTTATTCCTTGATGTTTTAACAGGTGTCGTACCGTCCTGTCCCTTTTTCTTGCAAGTGTTTTCCAAATACACCTTTCCTCACAGATTCGGCAGAGAACCTCATCATTCCTTACCTTGCCCACCCACCTAATTTTCGACATCAGTCAGTATGATGTCAAAATGATTATATGTTGCCTAAGCAACGAATTTTCTTGTACCAGTTTTAATTTGTGTGACAAGAGATTTCTAATAGGGACAGGAATAATGTTGAGAAAATCGAAAAGACGCATAACAAAAAATTGGCTAAACTAATCAAACCTCAGAATGGCAAAAGTGAGGATGGCACTGGACAACATAGCTTCAATGAAAGAATAGCTAACTTAACTGAGTGATGAGCTTAATATTTTGCTGAATAAAAGTTTACAACATATCACTCCAGATGTTAGTAAGGAAAATATTAAGCGAGTAATAATTGAAACTAATATGGCAAATGAAACAGGTAGGATGACGAAACAAGGTCAATAAAGCTTTATTACTTCAAACTAGTTCTTGTAATGTTGGAATCATAAGAACTGTACTTTAAAAGATCTCAGTACAAATTTAGAGAAAGGGAAGACAATGGTCATTAGAGCAGATAAGGCGAATACAGAAGATGGAAAAATGTTTTGAAAAGAACATTATTATAGAAATTTACAAAGATTCAAATGAGAGGTTTCAGACTGATATTGGGTAAAAAGATAGGCAGCTCCCAATTTCTTTTAACCAGTACGAAAACAAATCACTTAACATGACGGATGCTAAATTTACCCAGCTTCGATCTCAAGATTCAGAAAGATGGAAATTCAGTTCATCTGATTGTGAACAATATGTCATCACAATGCTATACACTAAAGGCTTTTATTGTTCAGAAACTTAACTCAGTTTGCATGTTAGATACTCATTTTGGGTTAAAAACAGTTCTGAGCTTGCATATGTGATCATGGATATACCTATACCAAATAATGTGACATCACAATCCTTGGATGTAAAAAACCTCTACAGTAATGTTACAAAAAAGAAACTATTGAAATTATTAGATGTAACCTGCTATCCCATAACAAGTTCAGTACTGTAGAGTGTACATAACTACCTGAATTTCTAGTTTTTGTTTTAGCTTACTTTTTTTTACTTTCAGTGACAAAATATGTTATCAAAAAGGTAGGCTCGTGGTGGATAATAACTAGCTGGGGCTTAAGCAGATATTTTTGTGAACGATTTAGAATGTAAATTTTTTGCCAAGTTTCCACAACTAAAAGAAAAAACGATTTATTATAAAGGATATGTTGACGAAATTTTATTACTGATCCAGGGTGACACCAGTGAGGTTAACACATCTGCCTGAGCAATAGGCAGCAAGCAGTCAAAAATAACTTTTACTGCAGAAGTTGAAAAAGAGAACTCCATTAACTACCTTGTCCTTAGTATTAAGCCATGCAGGGTAGCCGCACGATCTGAGGCGCGTTGTCATGGTCCATGCGGCTCCCGCCATCGGAGGTTTGAGTCCTCCCTCGGCCATGGGTGTGTATGTTGTCCGTATCGTAAATTAGTTTAAGTTAGATTAAGTAGTGTGTAGGCTTAGGGACCGATGACCTCAGCAATTTGGTCCCATAAGACCTCAACACAAATTTCCAAAAATTTCCTTACTGTTAAGGAAGCTGTCGCAAACGTACATTTTTCGTTTTAAGAAAACCTACATGTACAGATAGTATCATCAATGCCCATTCCTGCTGTCCTCCACGATATAAAGAAGCATTTTCCCCCTCAATAATTCACTGGCTCCTTCATCTATCTTTGACCCAAATAAAATACGTAAAGAACTCATCATTTTTAAGCAAACTGCAATAGCTAATGCCTTTTCTGTAAATGATGTCGCGCACCCTTACAGTAGGCTAAAGAAACATGTAATAAACAGTAGGCAGACGCACACTAACCCAGAAAATAGAACCAATAAAGAACAGACGAAAGCCATTCCTACGAAGCTGCATAGCAAAATGTCCCACCAAATAGAAAAATGATTCAGAAATCTAATATTAGCTCTGGCTTTCAAGTTAATAACACCCTAAAACTGTGAGTAAAACATAAACTGAAAAGGGTGTATGACAAATTTGAATGCTCTAGAGCATACAGGATTGATTGAAATAACGGTGATAACTGACCTCTCTTTTAACGTAAGGAACTATCTTTTAACGTAAGGTTTATGTAGTATTCACAGCCACGCAACGAAACTGCTTTGGGACTGTGTTTGTCAGAAACTGGCCATTCCATAGGAATCATGGAGAATAAGAGGAGTATCCTCCACAGGGTGCATAAAGGCCATGCTGTCAACTTGTTAGAAGAGCTTGAAATTTATAAAGCTAAAAAAAAAAACAACAAAAGTGCTCCATGGGCAGAGCGATTTTGTACCCAGTGCCTGCTTTCCTTAGTTTGACAATGTTGTACTTTAATCACTGAATGCCTATCTTCTACATATCTTGCCTATGTCTTTCCTAGGATAGAGTGCTTTATATATTTACTTTGTTTTCTTAAACCCTCGTGTTTTCGTGTATCTTCTCTGTTTATGTAACACATTTTATTAACCAGATAACCTTTTTAATGGACTAGTATGGTGTTTTATCATTCTTTTCATGGAACAGCGTGTCACAGGGATGAGGGTCCTTATGAAAGTCGTGTTCCTCAAAGCACTTCTCGCCTATGCAGCGAGATGGCGGTAACATAACCAGAGGGCGCTGATTGTTTACCACAGTCTGTTTTCATTCATTTGGCTTCTTTCGCTATTTGTTTTATCATTTTTATAGTATATTTTGTACTCTGTAAGTTTGTTCTTACATTACATCATTATATTTTCATCTAAAATTCGACACAAGAGCGTATCAGAACTGTAGCCACTTAACTATTTCCTTTGTAACAAACTAACTTTTGTCATGTTTTAATTTATTTTTTTATAACTAAGGACTATATTGATTGTATTTTTCTTTTTATTTGATATTGTACAATTATATCATTGAAGAATATGTTTTTGCCTACGTTAGTGACATCTGGCGATCCTGCAACACAAACATTTTTTATGGCTATTGTATAGCAGTTTGTTTTGATCAGTAGTGCTCTTAAGAAGATGACTCTAGCATATAGGATATTTTATATTTGTTTGATGATGGTGGTGCTGATTTTGTCTCTACCATTTGATGATGACGCTAGGGCTCCATTATATTAAACGTGTTTTAAAATAGGTATGCCTCATCAGATTTCAAGCATATAATTTTCACATTCATGTCAGTAATGTTTCTCATCACTGCCTTTTTATTGTTTGAAGCTGTAGACAATCCACTAGTTGTATTTGTGTTTTTATAGTGTTTTGCTGCATATCTGAAGATGGACACTGGTGACGAAAACAGGTGTCTGACGACCTACAAGTTTGTGATCATAGTCATGAAATAAAGAAACTTATTCTATCTCCAGATTTATCACTTAATAATTGTTCCCAAAACATGTAATTATACTTTTGTGGGATTATCTGTGTCTAGCTTTAAGGATCTGCCAATACGAATTTTTAAATTTTACAACTCAAACAAACCTGTGTCCATTCTTGTTATCCTTATTTGTATACCTTCCAAGTCCCACATAATTGAACAATATCTAAGATGGGACGCCCAAGTGATTTGTAAGCAATCTGCTTTGAGACTGACTCAGTTTTCCCAGTATTACATCAAAGAAATGAAGTCTGAAAGCTGCCTAACCTACATCTGAACCTATATGATCATTCTTTTACATCTCTCTACACATTGTTACACCCACACATTCATGTGAGTTGACAGATTCTAATTGTGTCTTGTTAGTGCTGGACTCATAAGATACTACGTTTCTTCATTTTGTGAAGTATGCAATTTTGCATTTCTCAATATTTAAAAGAAGTTGCCAATTTCTGCACCATTGTGAAATCTTATTACTATGTGAAGCTTTTTTTGGCAAATACATTAGAGATAATAACATAATTTGTGAAAAAATCTGAGGATTACTATTAAAATTGTCTGTGACAGGTGATTAATAAACAATATGAACGACACAGGTGTCAAAGCTCTTCCTTGGGGTACACTTGAAGTTACTTCTAATTCTGTCGATGACTCTACACCCAAGAACACATGCTCTATGTTCTCCATTGTGGAATCCTAATCCCACTCATAAATTTTGTTTGATTCTCCATGTAATTGTTCTTTCGGTAATAAACATTGTGTTGTATCAAATTAAATGCTTTTTGGAGATAATCCTGTATTTATCTGGTTGCCTTGATCCACAGTGGTAGGATGCCATGAGAGGACAGTGTAAGGGGCAAGTTGAGTTTCGAATGGTCGATGGTTGGTTGGCATGGTAAAGGTCATTCTGTTTGACATACCTCATTATGTTTGAGATCAGAATATGTTCTGGGATTCAAAAATGGATGAATTTGCTTCATTGTTCATCTCGCATGTTATACTACTATTTCTGCTCATTTAATGCTTCTTTAAGCATATCCTTCTGTAAATAACATTTTTCATGTTGTATGATGGTTTAAATGATGCCCATTTTGCATTTAAATCATGCACTGTTGTTCTCCAAAACAGCTTGTGATCAACTTGAAAATGACATCGCTTCTGTTTGGCATCAATCTGAATAACCTGACTACACAAACACGATCCTCAGTTTATGAGATGCTAATAATACAAAAATGATAACAGAGTTCATTGTTGTAAGTATATTAGTTTGTCAGATAACTGCATATCAAATATTACCATCTGCTATGCAAATGAAATGACACTAACTACAGAGGTTCTATATGTTACAACTTGTTGAGTAATCAGTTCACTGTATTCTTACTTCCACTGTTCAGAAATAAAGTGACCATTTGTTATGAATAAATTAGTACAGCACTCTAATTCACGTGTATTTCAAATAGTTTGGTGCCATCATGCAAGTGTGACTAAGGAAAATCCATTTCATTTCACAGCAGGACTCCTTTGGTTGTCATCTGCAGCACCCTCACTGCACAGTGCTACATCAACGATATGTCCTTAATGGCAAGCCATCCTTGGCTTAGATTTTAGCTAGATAAGGCCCACCCACACACAGCGAGAGTTCTGTTGCTTGTCTTCATGCTCACCAAACCCTATCCTGGCAAGCAAGGTAGCTGGATCTCTCCACTATTGAGAGCGTTTGGAGCATTATGGGCAAGGCTCTCCAACCGTTTCGGGATTTTGGTGATCTAACGCTTCAAGTTGAACAATTTGGCATGATATCACTCAAGAGGACATCCAACTACTTTACCAATCAATACCAAGACGAATAGTTGCATGCATAAGGGCCAGAGGTAGATCAATGCGTTATTGACTTCCTCAATGTGTGAAGCGCTTGCTCTTGAGTAAATCATCCAATTTTTTCTGAAATTGTAATCATTTGTTAGTCTGTACATGTACGCCATATCTACCAATTTCTGTTCCATGTGGACAATTTCTTAGTAGGGCGTCGGCTTTTTTTGTCTTAGTGTATTTTATCAGTACCAACGTCCTCAAAGGTTGATTGCATGATAGTGAAAAGATGTGAATTCATATGAACAATGAAGCAAATACAGCTACACGATATAACACATTTATCCTCAATTCAGGCATGTTGTAGTGTCTTCGCATCATGGGCAGAGGAGGAGGCAACTGTCGATCAAGTCTCCATGTACCTGTCTGTGTCAAAACCAGGTGAAGGACCACAGTCATTTCTGGAGTGGTGGAAATCAAGAACTTTTACCGTCGCCCATCGCAAGTGGCATAAGACGTTTTCTGTACATTTACTTCTAGTGCCTCTAGCGAGAGGGTATTTAGTAGAACTGGACATGTCATTACCTACAAACATAATGGAATAACTATGAAAAATATGAATTATCTGGTTCCTGTGCACCAGAATACCATTGCAAGTTTCAGATACATTTCCATAACATACTATTTTCATTATCATAAACCTCTAACTTTTTAATTGTTTGTTATAAGAATAAATGTCATTATAGAGAAGAAGACTATTTCATTATTTTCTTGAAACAAAAAAGTTGTGTTCCTTCATTAATTTAGATTCTAATTTTAACCAATGTATCAGCAGTCAACAGATAATTTAGTGGATCTGTCATACAACTTTGATGTCATGCAGATATTCTTGCAGATACCTAAGAGTAGTGGTACCTAAACTTTTTCGACCTGTGATGCACTTCCACGAAAACCTGATATGTGCGAATCCCCACCCCATAAAAAACGTACTTACATACAAGTAATTGAATTACAAACAAATGATTTAATAGCCCTAATATTTTTATGAGGTTTGTGTTTAAGTTGTATCACATCAAAAGGGGTGATGAAGGCCTTTGCACAATGGGTAGCACTAGTACGCAATATTAAAGTGTATTATACGTTTCCATTAATCTACAAGTTTTCATTATGGAATTAACTGCCTAAATCGTCTCTTGGGATTCGGTGAGAACGATCTGGTTATTTTAGATGATGCACAACTTTAGTCGGGAGCTACAGAAGTTAAATTCAGCCTCAGATTGCTTTCAGCAAGAAGTTGTTGCCGTATTTATTTTTTATATAAAAGTAAGACGAAAAGCCTTTTTACACAAATATGTTGATGAGACAGGAAATAAAACTGATACTGCTTTATTTAATAGCATTGTGAATTACGCACTTAAGCTTAACAAGATACTTACCCATGACAAAGGTTTAAAATGTTCCTGAAACTTAAAGTCCCTAGAACTGCTCATTTTTATTTACAATCGATATGGATTCGAAAATTAAGCTCACTTCCAAGAGATTGCGAATCAAAATTATTACACAGAGCTGGGAAATAGGCTCTGGGGGTTTTTACTCATTGCTTTCATATGGCATCATATTTTGGGGTAATTCATCACTGAGGAATAAAGTATTTATTGCACAAAAGCGTGTAATCAGAATAATAGCTGGAGTCCACCCAAGACCATCCTGCAGACATTTATTTAAGGATCTAGGGATATTCACAGTAGCTTCTCAGTATATATACTCTCTTATGAAATTTGTTATTAACAACCAAACCCAATTCAAAAGTAATAGCAGTGTGCATAACTACAATACCAGGAGAAAGGACGATCTTCACTATTCAAGATTAAATTTAACTTTGGCACAGAAAGGGGTGAATTATACTGGCACTAAAGTCTTTGGTCACTTACCAAATAGTATCAAAAGTCTGACAGATAACCAACAAGTATTTAAGAAGAAATTAAAAGAATTTTTGAATGACAACTCCTTCTACTCCATAGAGGAATTTTTAGATATAAATTAAGAAAAAAATATTAAAGAAAATAAAAAAATAAATAAAAATAAAGAAAAACAAAAAACACAAAAAATAAAGTTGTTATATTAACTTAAGTATGTTGTTAAATTAACCTAATTATGTCATGTATTGGAAAATTCGACTCGTTCCACATCATTACGAAATATCGTATTCATGATCCATGGAACTAGTATTAATCTAATCTAATCTAATCTAATCAACCATTCTTTAATTATGTTCTTAATATTTTCGTCTGAAGGAAGATGAATTTCTACTCAGATATTGTGAAGGGTATTGAAGGTCTCAATTTGATTGGAGTATAAACAGATTTCCTAAAGTTTAAGATTTTTAATGAACAACTTGATATGGTCTTACACGGTGAAAGGGTTTGTGTTTGGTCCCTGAAGCAAAGAATTTAAACTGTTGACCTTTAAGAAAATGTGTGACAAATAAGCAATAGTCTGAAGCCAGACTCTGCCTTGCAGAAGGAGTAGCTGATGAGAAAAGATAAGTTTCATAGAATATGAGAACAATTCTCCCATGAGGTAACTATCTAACTTCTGTGTACAGTAATAAAAACTTATAAATATTTGCCATTTTGTTATACTGGACTGCAAAATTATATAATTAGTAGGACAACCTTTAATAAAATTAACTATTTTCAGAACATCATAAGCTATAGCTTTTTGACATGCATGTGACAGTACATTGCGTTATCAGTTACAAGCAATTGACGGTCTTGAAGGAATCATCTTGCTCCTAACGTTAGAGCCTTTAGTTAACCTAGTTTGAGACTGGAGGAGAAATACTATATCATTAAGTAATGTGGTAAGTAACAAACTGCTTGCAAATGGACCACTGAGATTTCGTTTTGTGTGACCATCGAGTTAATTCCTGGATTGCACAGAAATATCTTGCTAAACTCACTTGATATTTTTTCGAATTTCCCTTGAATAATATGAGCCATTTTCATTTTAACTGTTACATCGAGTTATCTATTTATGGGTCTGGGTCCAGGTTGATCGTTCCACATGTAAATACAGCTAATCTCTTCATTTACATTGTGGTTTATCTGTGTTAGCCACCACTGGGGCAATATGGGGCAGATGAATGCTGCTAGCTCTGAGGTAATGACATTGCACTGTTAAGTAAATGCTGCATTTGGCCTCAGGTCCAGTATAATGGAGGAGAGTTTTTTTTGTGACAGAGCTTCCAGTTGCCAGATCGAAAATCAATAAGGGAATGTTAAGAAAACTTTTCCATCGCTCACTACTTTCAGTACTCTTCATTGTAAGGGCAGGAAACCTAAGATACTGCACGCTTGACAATGCTGTTCCCTGCTTCTGCTAACATAATTTTTTAATTTTGTGAATACATAAATTTGTTTGTGAAATTGTGGCAATGAGTGATTTCTCAACTTGGCTCCTTTTTGCATCTACGCGAACTGCCATATTACCATACCACACTGGTTATCAAGTGAATACACACTCTTTCTAAGTCCAAAGTGCGTAATATTTTACTACATTTATTTTACATTTTAGATATTCTCATGTTACAGGTATTTATCCATTATTAACACAGACTTCTGTCATAAGGTTATCATGGTAAGTTGTAATTCACATGTGTTAGTACAGTGCATACTTTAATAGCGATTTTCCATTAATTCATCTAACATGACAAATGAGAAAGAAATTAATCATCAACAATGTATTGTCTAACATTATCTAGAACAGTTTGACAATGCTCAGGTAGTTCATCGATTCCAAGCCTGCAGAAATCTTTTTGTTCAGCATCAAGGATTTCATCCCATCAGGTTTAATGTTCATTTCCCCCTGGAAAGGTGTTTTCTTGGAGTTGTTCGGTAAGAAACAGGAAAGGTAAGTATTTGGAGGAACAAGTTCAGCTGAATAATTGCATGAGGGATCACTCCCAAGTCAAACTTCTGGGTAGTTTTGTTTGTGAAATATGTAGAGTGCATTATCGTGTAGTAGTGACAACTGATGCAGTTTTATTGATCATTTTTCATATACTGTGACTCAAAGGTGTCTCTGTTGTTGGCAATATGCCAACTGTGTTGGAAACACCCATGCAGAGGGGAGGGGAGTTTGTAGTGCACAATACCTATTTTGTGCCACTAGAAGCAAAATAATCTTAGATTACACTGCCCTTTACGTGAGGTGTTGAAACCTCAAAGATAACATGCTTAAAAATTTTGTTAGAGCTCAGTCGTTAATCCCTTCTTAAGAACTTAAAATAATGGCATCATAGCCTGTTACTCGCAACAGTAAAGCACTGGACTGCTCAGATAGTATACTGATTGTTAAAGCACATTTTTATCGGTTTGAATTAGAGCATACACTACTCCTACACCCAACCTGTGCATCTAGCCTAGTGGATGAAAATGTTGCAATGTATCACATATGTCAGTTATCTAGATTTCATGAGTGTGGAAAATCATTCATGACAGAACGATCTTGCTTGAAACAAGAAAATCATTTACTGATGTGATTAGTCTGATAGTATGCACCCCCACACATGACACAAATGTTTCTACCTGCTATCACTGACTGCACCCCTTCATTAAATTGTATGCTAACAATGCAAGAGCACAAACAAGTCAAAGTGCACTGTGCCATTATCACCTAGGCAGACAGCATGTGACTTTAACCCTCTGAGCCTCAGTGATTTCTGCCTGAAACCACCATTTTTTTTAAGTACCATTGCCTTTTGGCTTTTATTGGTACACTGATATACTTCTTGAATATAATGTGTTGTAGAAGTCAAAGCATTCAAAACAATAGTCAGTGCAGCGATTGAGCTATGTGACTGGAGAAGATTCTGACATGCTTTTTTTATTTTTTGATTGTGGCCATAATGACGAGATCATTGACAGTGAAAGTATATCTAAGTTATTGTAATGTAAATTTAAGTTTGTATTACAGATTTTATGTTATCAAAATGAAACCATTGGGACAGTGTGTTGTTGTGGTAAAAAATTTATTAAATTTTAGGTCCATTTTTGCTTGTTATTTAAGACTGTAATTTGTCTTAGACTTTATGAGTTCATAGAAGTTTTGAGATGTGGGATTTTGTGTAGGAAAAGGGTGAATTTGCATTCAAATAAATATCACAAAAAAGGATGTTCAGTTGAAAACTGTATGTCCCAGTGGTTCCAAAGTGAAACCATCTCCTTAATACAACTGACTGTTTGTCAGTTTCATGTGAAAAATTTGAAATTTATATTCTAATGTGCACTCAACTCTGTACAACAATTAATTGTTTTCTTTTGCAAATTTCTTCTTGTATTTATTTCTTACTATGGTCATAAAGGTTGGGACTCAAAAGGTTAAGGGGCTGGGTGGCAGGAGGTTTGTGGAAATTTATTAAAAATTGGTGAAAATTCTGGAGTATAAACTGTTTTGATCTTGATTATGACACGAGCTGTTTTGTGGAAAGTTTTATTATTAGTGGTGGTTAAAAAGCGAAGCAAGTTATCTTTAAGGTTTCATCAATCTGATACACTAATCAGACAGCTGAAAAGAATGAATGGACTCAAATTCACTACACTGTATCTTCATTGCGCAAAGTTTACCACTAGACCACTAACAGATACAGCACTATGCAGCTCAGGCGGAAGGCAACACTTCCTGCAGACACCTCCATACAGCATTGGATAGTCCAAGTGGGTGGACTTAGAATTCTGATGGGCCTCCAGTTTTATTGGCAACTTAAGTGGACAACTCTCAGGTGGCCAGCCAGCAGCCTTGTTTTATGTCTAAGACTGTACATATCTATCCAGTATTTTCTTTTAAACTTGAACCACAGATATCCTAGATACTCCCGCCCAGTGGGAAATGTTTTGAGCTCTTCTTTGAGGACTGACATGAATTTCCCTTTATCTAGCTTACCAAATACGTAAATCCCACTACTTATTTTAGCTAATCTTTGTACTTTTGCAATTATTGTTGCTTCAACTGCCTCATGGTCACTGATAACACTTCCAACAGCATCATCCTCAAACATATCAGGTCTGCTTCTCTCCACTAGGTCTAACATATTTTCGTTGAGACATTGCTGAACAGTCTCAACTAGATGGTTTGTAGAGGAGGGATTTAGTAATGTTTAGCAGGCTGTCTTGTCGCACCCACCAGTCAAAAATTGTAATTATATGCGTCAATTGCTGGATGATTAAAACCCTCCTGCAATTATGACAGTATGATTGGAGAACATGTGAACTAACAAGCTGAGGTTTTCTCCAAAAGTTTTGGTTACATGTCGTGGTTAGTCTGGTGGTTGGCGAAACGATCCAATTGTAAGTTCTTGTCCACTCTTGATATTAAGTCTTGTCCAAACAGTCTCGCATGCAGCTTCAGTTTCTTTCATGGTGGATTTGAATTTCTTGTCTACTGTGACAAATACACCACCTTCATTTCCCACATGCCTATCCTTTCAGTATTCACTCAACGTTGGCTCTGTCTCTACAACTGTTTTTGCACATCACATCTGCAAAGACAAATTTGATTCCAGTTTCTGCTATGGAATGTAAGTGTTGTTGGCAGCATCGGCTATGAGGATGTCAAGCTGCATCATGCTCGAAGACCCAGAGCATAGTGATCTTCTGGTGATACTTCGGTGAGGGCAGGGATGATGGATGGATATCATGTTCCACTCTCAGGGCGGTGATAAAGAGTGTGCTGCCCCTGCCACCCAGATGCTTAAGCAGCAGACAGTAGTTTGTGTCCTGTTAGAGGCAGAGACGTCTGCATCGCCGGCATAGCGTGGAACATCTCAGGCTTGACGTTACATAACTGCCCAATTGTTTGACGATGAAGAGCTGTTTCTTGCATTCTTAAATACTGCTGCTTCCAGGTGATTTCATGATAATGGTGGTGTTAGTGTGTCACTTCGAATAGTCTACAATGGAGCGACGACCTAGATGTCGTATTCAGGCTGTGATACTCGATGCAGGTTGGCCTGCATTGGCAGATGTGGCTGTCATCACAGAGGTATTGCGAAGCTGCTGACCACACAATCCACTGCTGACTACAGCCGCATTTGGCAACGGCCTGATTTCGTCTTGGTGTCTTCCTTCATCTGTTTGTTTGTTCGTCCTCCAACGCTGCAATCTATCATTCCAATTCTCTTCCTATCCCTTCCTTCCACTTTTGCATATATAATACTTCGTTGCAGATGTCAATTCCTCCTGCTTCCCCTATTTCCTTCGTTACTTCTTCATTCTTAAGTCTCCCAGTCAACTTCACCTTAAGCATTCTTCTCGATAGCCTATTTCAAAACTTCCTAAATATTTTCCTTCTTTCTTATTAGCTGTCCATGATTCACTACTATGTAACACTATACTCTAGACATAACAATTAATGGGTGTTTTCCTCAGCTCCATATGAATTCTGTAAGATATTAGTAACTGCTTCAACTTTACAAATGCTCTTTTTCTCATAGATCTCCTCGACCTTATTTCTTCTGTACAGCTTCCATTCCGTGTCACTGAATTTTGGTTATTTCTATCTTATTTCTATGTAAGAATATGTTAATTGGAGTTCCCTTCTTACTTATTCTAGTCACTTTTCTCTTTATTGTATTTATCTCCATTCTGTACTCTTTGCCTCTCCTTGCAATACTTTGCAATATCTTCTGTATCTCCTGTTCTGATTCCGCCAGCACTGCTTGTTCATCTGTACATTTTATAGTCTTTATCCTTCCTCCCCCAGTTACAATGACTTGTACACCGAGTGAGATGGGGCAGTCATTAGCACACTGGACTCACATTTGGTAGTATAATGTTGGAAAACCGCGTTTGGACATCCACATTTACGTTTTCCATGTTTTTCCCAAAATGTTCCAGGCAAATGATGGGATGGTTCCTTTGAAAGAGCAAGGACGATTTCCTTCCCCACCCTTGACACAATCCGAGTTCGTGCTCTGTCACTAATGACCTTGGTGTCGATAGGACGTCAGACCCAATCTTCCTTCCTTCAATGTCTCTTGGAGCCTCTATATTCTTTCTTACCTATCAGTTCTTCTCCATATACACTGAATCGCCAAAGAAACTGGTATAGGTATGGGTTTTCAAATACAGAAATAAGTAAACAGCCAAAATACGGCCCTGGAGTCAGCAGCGACTATACAATACAACAAGTCTCTGGCACAGTTGTCAGATTGGTTACTGCTGGTACAATGGCAGGTTATCAAGATTTAAGAGAGTTTGAACGTGGTGTTATAGTCGGCATACGAGCGATGGAACACAGCATCTCCGAGGTAGCGATGATGTAGGGATTTTCCCGTATCACCATTTCATGAGTGTACCGTGAATATCAGAAATCCAGTAAAACATCAAATCTCCGTCATCGTTGCGGCCGGAAAAATATCCTGCAAGAACAGGATCAAGAACAACTGAAGAGAATCGTTCAATGCGACAAAGTGCAACCCTTCCACAAATTGCTGCAGATTTCAATGTTGAGCCATCAACAAGTGGCAGCGTGCGAACCATTCAACAAAAAATCATCAATATGGGCTTTCGGAGCCGAAGGTCCACTCATGTACCCTTGAAGACTGCACAACACATAGCTTTATGCATCTCTTGGGTCCATCAACATCGACATTAGACTGTTGATGACTGGAAACACGTTGCCTGGTCAGGCGAGTCTCATTTGAAATTGTATTCAGTGGATGGACATGCATAGGCATGGAGACAGCCTCATGAATCCATGGAACTTGCATGTCAGCAGTGGACTGTTCAAGCTGGTGCACACTCTGTGATGGTTGTGAGGCGTATTGAGTTGGAATGATATGGGACACCTGATACATCTAGACAGGTGTCATGTACGTAAGCACCCTACCTGAACACCTGCATCCATTCAAGTCCATTGTGCATTCTGACGGACTTCGGCAATTCCAGCAGGACAATGCGGCACCCCACAAGTCCAGAATTACTACGGAGTGTCTTCAGGAACATTTTTCTGAATTTAAACACTTCAACTGGCCACCAGGCTCCTGAGACATGAACATTATTGAGCATATCTGGGATGCCTTGCAACGTGTTGCTCAGAAGAGATCTCTGCCCCATCATACTCTTACGGATTTTTGGACAGCGCTGCAGGATTCCTGGTGTCAATTCCCTCCAACACCACTTCAGACGTTAGTCGAGTCCATGCCATGTCATGTTGTGGCACTTCTGCATGCTCGCAGGGACGCTACGCGATATTAGGCAGTTGTACCAGTTTCTTTGGCTCTTCAGTGCACATATGTGGCATAAATTGTTGGACACATTCCTCAGATGTAGACGGAGAAATTTTGTTATATGAACATGGGTCTGGAAAGGCTTTGTGTGGATGTTACAACTCATTTTCTCCGACTTATAAATCACAGGAAACATAGACAAACCAAACTTTAGAATCGTGAGGAACATGCACTCTTGGTGACGTCATGTTACACAGTGTGCCGCCAGTATTTTGTTTTATACATCCTTGTTGTTATGCGACATACGTCATTACTTGTTTACATGTAACATCAACTGTTCCAGTGATCAGTTCAAGTGCATGTGTTAGTACATATAGTAAGGCCCGCCGCTGTGGCCGAGCAGTTCTAGGCGCTTCAGTCTGGAACGGCGCGACCGCTACGGTCGGGTTTGAATCCTACCTTGGGCATGGATATATGTGATGTCCTTAGGTTAGTTAGGTTTAAGTAGTTCTAAGTTCTAGGGGACTGATGACCTCAGATGTTAAGTCCCATAGTGCTCAGAGCCATATCAACATTTTGAACTATGCAGAGTTAATCACAAACTTGGCTCATGCAATGGCCATGTACACAAATGCAGAGATGGCAGATGCCAAGTTGATGTACGGATTAGCTGATGGCAAAGGCGCTCACGCTCATCGTTAGTACTGGGGGAGATCTTCAGGACAAAGGAGTCCCAACAGAAAAACGTTTGAAGCTGTTAATCGTCGTCTTATGGTACGTGATGCACTGAAGCCTGATACTCTCGACCATGAGTGGCCTACAAGGACGAGGACAATGCAACAGAGGGCGGCAATTCTTCATGCAGTTGATGACGACTCTAGTGTCAGTACAAGACATGTAGCTGCAACACTGAATGTTGACCACGTGACTGTCTGGCGAGTGTTACACGAGGACCAGCTGTATACATACCATTTATAGCGTGTACAAGCACTGTCAGCATCTGATTTTCCTGCATGGGTATTCTTCTATGAACGGTTTGTTCAGCAAAGTGTCAACCCTAATTTTAGTGCAACAGTGCTGTTTACAGATGAGGCATCGTTTGGTGACTGTTTGGTAGGGTCTCATTTTCTTCCACCCACAGTCAAATGACAAAGTGATCATAATTTCGTAGAAAATGTTCTACATTACCTGCTAGCAGTGCACCTTTGTTGTGTGACAAAACACATACTTCATGCACGATGGAGCACCTTCTCATTTTAGTGTTAATTTCTGTCGGCTTCCAAATAACAAATTCGGTGACAGATGGATAGGTAGAGATAGACTAGGTGACTGGTCTTCACACCTCCTGACCTAAACTCACTCGACTTTTATTTTTGCGGGCATTTGAAAGCTCTTGTGTATGGAACCCCAGTAAAAGATGTTCAGAGTCGCTGTGCCTGTAGAATGGAATTCTGCAAAACCATGGACAATACTCAAGGGATACATCAGTGCATCGAAGATTCACTATGAAAGCTGGTTCATGCATGTCTCAACGTCCATGGAGGGCATATTGAACATCTCCTGTGATAAAGAGTAGCATGTAGTATGCTGGTGCATTCTGTTCTTCTGTATTACCAATGATTAATCAGTAGGAGAAAATGGAAACATGGAAACAACGCGTTTCCAGATCCATGTTCATATAACGTAATATCTTTGTCTGTTGTGAGGAATGTGTCCTGTGCAGTTTACTTTTGTTACACCCTACATGTCGAATGCTGCATGTCCTCTTACTTGCCACTACCAGTTCCAGTTAGTACAGCCCAGAAAAATGGAAACCTGCTGATACGGTGTCAGCAACAGCAGAAGCGGCAGAATGTTCAATCAGCAGCCGGAGGCCACTGCATGGGGAAATGCTGGGATCTTCTCTGTGTGCCATCTAGTGTTCAAAACTCAAGAAATAAGCCAATGTAACTATACTTGGTCTCTCTTCAGCTGCTCAACACATCCTGAGCAGAGAATCCTAGTCCTTGCTAAACCATCCCAGACATACCATTAGAATTAGCTTCAGAAATGTGTTCTCTCCATGGACCTAGGTGCAGCGCAAATCTGGTGTTGTAGGTTTGAAGAAAATTGCTCCAATCTGTGGGCGCAAATCACTTCTGCACAGACAAATAGTAGCATACTGACTGGAAACCCCTAGAAATGTGGCATGCGAAAATTTTGTAAATCAGTTGTATATTTACTACTTATTGTCTTTTTGTCCACAATGAATTCTGAAAGTCTGTAAAACTTTGTCAGAAATAAACTCAAGTGGCAGACCCTGCAAGAGAGGCGCTCTGCATCGCGGTGTAGCTTGCTCGCCAGGTTTCGAGAGGGTGCGTTTCTGGATGAGGTATCGAATATATTGCTTCCCCCTACTTATACCTCCCGAGGAGATCACGAATTTAAAATTAGAGAGATTAGAGCGCGCACGGAGGCTTTCAGACAATCGTTCTTCCCGCGAACCATACGCGACTGGAACAGGAAAGGGAGGTAATGACAGTGGCACGTAAAGTGCCCTCCGCCACACACCGTTGGGTGGCTTGCGGAGTATAAATGTAGATGTAGATGTAGAAGACTTGCGGCTGAGAACTAAAATTTCTTGGATACTCAGAAACAAAGTAAAATATATCTAATTGGTCACTTCTGTGGTTTATTATTCTCTCTCTCTTTGGGTTGTTTTGGGGGAGGAGACCAGACAGCGAGGTCATCAGTCTCATCGGGTTAGGAAAGGAAGTCGGCCGTGCCCTTTCGAAGGATCCATCCCGGCATTTGCCTGGAGCGATTTAGGGAAATCACGGAAAACCTAAATCAGGATGGCCGACACGGGATTGAATCGTCATCCTCCCGAATACGAGTCCAGTGTGCTAGCAACTGCGCCACCTCGCTATAGAGAATAATATATATATATATATATATATATATATATATTATATATATATATATATATATATATATATATATATTGAGAGAGAGAGAGAGAGAATAATATCTATAGAGAATTATATATATATATATATATATATATATATATATATATATATGTGTGTGTGTGTGTGTGTGTGTGTGTGTGTGTGTGTGTGTATTTCTTCAACCATTGTTGCTGCTATTTTCGATGTTCCTGTTTCAAAATAAGAGAGGTATGAATCCCTTCCTGTCATTGGTCTGTCTCTTACTGCATCTCAGACTGTAAGCATCTCTTGCTTTTGTTCATAAGAACTTTCGAAATAAAAATTAGAAATTTTGATTTAGTCAGTGTTTTATTTGTTGACATGAGGTTACTACCTTTCACTAATGACACATACAGTTTGTTATATTTCAATGTCAATTAAGTTTTAACGAGACAGTTTGTTGACACGTTGATATGCACATAATTTACACACTATTATGTGCAGATTTGCATGATATAGAAAAAGTCGAACCTTGCAGTCCAAGTTAGTTCAACAAAGTCTGATTTACATCTGAGTAATGTGATGCAAATATTTTTTTTTTGCAATATATTTCATACAAGCATGGTCTGCTGTCACTAAACTCATCTGCTTCCAACAACATTAGGAGTTTGGCGACCATCCACACAGGTAACCCAAATAATTTAAGTCGACAATGAGGCTTAGGCTCAAGCAGTTAGGCTTCAGAAAAATGAAACATCAGCATTTCAGTCCAAATTCCATGTTATTATCCAAACATATTAACATAAGTTGCATCTTCTAAGAGTCGTCAGGACAATTTTTCTGGTGATTTAGCAGATATTTGAAATTTCGTTTTTGTAACACGTAGTTTAAGTCAGTCCAAACAAATCCTGCTCATCACGCCTTTCAAGCGACGCCCAGTGTCAATGGTAAGGTTTGGTTTATCTCCAGTTACGAACTAAATGACTGATAAAGTGGAATTTTATGTCTCCACTCGAAATAGCAGTCCTAAATTAGTCTGCTGCTATATTCATTTTATTGATATGTATTAACAGGGACAGTAAAAGATGAGGAATAACTAAGACTTAAACAGTGAGCACTGCCCTGGTCTGTGCTGACTTCTAGCGCTATGCAGAAGCTCTGCTTATTCACTGCTGGCGTATTGATCATTCTTCGTGTTTTATTGTTCTTGTTAATACACATCGACAATACAAATAACCTACTAGACTAATTTCGGACCACTCATTCTAAGGTGCACGAAAAATTCTGATTAAAAAAGTTATCTTGTTTGTAATTGGAATCATACCGACGCTTTCCATCGACGCCAGACATCATATTAAAGATGTGAAGAACAGGATATTTTTGGGCTGACTTCAGCTACTTACAGCAGAAACGAAATCGCAAATATCTGTCGAAATACCAGAGAAAATGTGCCTGACGACCCGTAGCAGAGGCACCTTATATATATATATATATATATATATATATATATATATATATATATATATATATGGAGCTCCATATGTTGTTGTTGTTGTGGTCTTCAGTCCTGAGACTGGTTTGATGCAGCTCTATCCTGTGCAAGCTTCTTCATCTCCCAGTACCTACTGCAACCTACATCCTTCTGAATCTGATTATTGTATTCATCTCTTGGTCTCCCTCTACGATTTTTGCCCTCCACGCTGCCCTCCAATGCTAAATTTGTGATCCCTTGATGCCTCAAAACATGTCCTACCAACCGATCCCTTCTTCTAGTCAAGTTGTGCCACAAACTTCTCTTCTCCCCAATCCTATTCAATACCTCCTCATTAGTTACGTGATCTACCCACCTTATCTTCAGCATTCTTCTGTAGCACCACATTTCGAAAGCTTCTATTCTCTTCTTGTCCAAACCTTATCTTCAGCATTCTTCTGTAGCACCACATTTCGAAAGCTTCTATTCTCTTCTTGTCCAAACTGGTTATCGTCCATGTTTCACTTCCATACATGGCTACACTCCATACAAATACCTGTACTTTCAGAAACGACTTCCTGACACTTAAATCTATACTCGATGTTAACAAATTTCTCTTCTTCAGAAACGATTTCCTTGCCATTGCCAGTCTACATTTTATATCCTCTCTACTTCGACCATCATCAGTTATTTTACTCCCTAAATAGCAAAACTCCTTTACTACTTTAAGTGTCTCATTTCCTAATCTAATCCCCTCAGCATCACCCGATTTAATTTGACTACATTCCATTATCCTCGTTTTGCTTTTGTTGATGTTCATCTTATATCCTCCTTTCAAGACACTGTCCATTCCGTTCAACTGCTCTTCCAAGTCCTTTGCTGTGTCTGACAGAATTACAGTGTCATCGGCGAACCTCAAAGTTTTTACTTCTTCTCCATGAATTTTAATACCTACTCCGAATTTTTCTTTTGTTTCCTTTACTGCTTGCTCAATATACAGATTGAATAACATCGGGGAGAGGCTACAACCCTGTCTCACTCCTTTCCCAACCACTGCTTCCCTTTCATGCCCCTCGACTCTTATAACTGCCACCTGGTTTCTGTACAAATTGTAAATAGCCTTTCACTCCCTGTATTTTACCCCTGCCACCTTCAGAATTTGAAAGAGAGTATTCCAGTTAACGTTGTCAAAAGCTTTCTCTAAGTCTACAAATGCCAGAAACGTAGGTTTGCCTTTTCTTAATCTTTCTTCTAAGGTAAGTCGTAAGGTTAGTATTGCCTCACGTGTTCCAACATTTCTATGGAATCCAAACTGATCTTCCCCGAGGTCCGCTTCTACCAGTTTTTCCATTCGTCTGTAAAGAATTGGCGTTAGTATTTTGCAGCTGTGACTTATTAAACTGATAGTTCGGTAATTTTCACATCTGTCAACACCTGCTTTCTTTGGGATTGGAATTATTATATTCTTCTTGAAGTCTGTGGGTATTTCGCCTGTCTCATACATCTTGCTCTCCAGATGGTAGAGTTTTGTCATGAATGGCTCTCCCAAGGCCGTCAGTAGTTCTAATGGAATGTTGTCTACTCCCGGGGCCTTGTTTCGACTCAGGTCTTTCAGTGCTCTGTCAAACTCTTCACGCAGTATCTTATCTCCCATTTCATCTTCATCTACATCCTCTTCCATTTCCATAATATTGTCCTCAAGTACATCGCCCTTGTATAAACCCTCTATATACTCCTTCCACCTTTCTGCCTTCCCTTCTTTGCTTAGAACTGGGTTGCCATCTGAGCTCTTGATATTCATACAAGTGGTTCTCTTCTCTCCAAAGGTCTCTTTAATTTTCCTGTAGGCAGTATCTATCTTACCCCTAGTGAGACAAGCCTCTACATCCTTACATTTGTCCTCGAGCCATCCCTGCTTAGCCATTTTGCACTTCCTGTTGATCTCATTTTTGAGACGTTTGTATTCCTTCTTGCCTGCTTCATTTACTACATTTTTATATTTTCTCCTTTCATCAATTAAATTGAATGTCGATTGTTCCCTTATGCTCACCCTGAAACTCTCTACAACCTCTGGTTCTTTCAGTTTATCCAGGTCCCATCTCCTTAAATTCCCACCTTTTTGCAGTTTCTTCAGTTTCAATATGCAGTTCATAACCAATAGGTTGTGGTCAGAATCCACATCTGCCCCTGGAAATGTCTTGCAATTTAAAACCTGGTTCCTAAATCTCTGTCTTACCATTATATAATCTATCTGATACCTTTTAGTATCTCCAGGATTCTTCCAGGTATACAACTTTCTTTTATGATTCTTGAACCAAGTGTTAGCTATGATTAAGTTATGCTCTGTGCAAAATTCTACAAGGCGGCTTCCTCTTTCATTTCTTCCCCCCAATCCATATTCACCTACTATGTTTCCTTCTCTCCTTTTTCCTACTGACGAATTCCAGTCACCCATGACTATTAAATTTTCGTCTCCCTTCACTACCTGAATAATTTCTTTTATCTTGTCATACATTTCATCAATTTCTTCATCATCTGCAGAGCTAGTTGGCATATAAACTTGTACTACTGTAGTAGGCATGAGCTTTGTGTCTATCTTGGCCACAATAATGCGTTCACTATGCTGTTTGTAGTAGCTAACCCGCACTCCTATTTTTTTATTCATTATTAAACCTGCTCCTGCATTACCCATATTTGATTTTGTATTTATAACCCTGTAATCACCTGACCAAAAGTCTTGTTCCTCCTGCCACCGAACTTCACTAATTCCCACTATATCTAACTTTAACGTATCCATTTCCCTTTTGAAATTTTCTAACCTACCTGCCCGATTAAGGGATCTGACATTCCACGCTCTGATCCGTAGAACGCCAGTTTTCTTTCTCCTGATAACGACGTCCTCTCGAGTAGTCCCCACCCGGAGATCCGAATGGGGGACTATTTTACCTCTGGAATATTTTACCCAAGAGGACGCCATCATCATTTAATCATAAGGTAAAGCTGCATGTCCTCGGGAAAATTTACGGCTGTAGTTTCCCCTTGCTTTCAGCCGTTCGCAGTACCAGCACAGCAAGGCCGTTTTGGTTAATGTTACAAGGCCAGATCAGTCAATCATCCAGACTGTTGCCCCTGCAACTACTGAAAAGGCTGCTGCCCCTCTTCAGGAACCACATGTCTGTCTGGCCTCTCAACAGATATCCCTCCGTTGTGGTTGCACCTACGGTATGGCCATCTGTATCGCTGAGGCACGCAAGCCTCCCCACCAACGGCAAGGTCCATGGTTCATGGAGGGAGGCTCCATATATATATATATATATATATATATATATATATATATATATATATATATATATATATATATATATATGGAGCTCCAAACACACTAACAACCTAACAAAAAGATCTTAACCTGTCACAAATGATATAAGTCCGTTGTATTATTGGCTTATTTTAATTCATGAAACATTTTCTCAGTGTAGAGTATATAGCTCTGCAAGTATCAGGTATTACTTCGCTTAAAACACTGAAGTCGAAAATTCCAAGTCTTTATAATATTTTGCCAGGAATTATTATTTACCTGTGAACCATTCAGATTGTGAAACTGAAGTCGAAAATTCCAAGTCTTTATAATATTTTGCCAGGAATTATTATTTACCTGTGAACCATTCAGATTGTGAAACTGATTTCCTTACACAAGTATTTTGTTGTATTGTGCAAGGATTTACTACTGTACATAGACATTTCCACGAGTCATTTTGTTCTCTCTCTAAATTAACTATGCAAGAAAAGTAGTGTATATAGATTATAGTAGTATTTCCTCCAGTGATCTCTATACTATCTGGATGTTGAACACCAACCTATGAGTTCAATTCCTTTCTCTTACATCAGATCTAGGTTTGGTTAGAACAGTAATCCCATCACATTACAGTTCCAGTTTGCTCTAAGACCAATATTGCTCAAGAACAATGTTACTGCAAGTGACAAGAATAGTGTAAATGAAATTGAGAAAGTAAGTTCTTTCAGTGTTCATGAATTCATGCAGAACAAGAAATAAAGTGATAAGTCCACTTATGACAATGAGATACCAGTTATTTTGAGGCTCTTGTTTCAACACTATTCATTGAATACCAGGAGAATGTCATTCATTATATATCAGAATATGCTGTGAAAAAGATTATGCAAATGTTAAGAAGTGCTGAGTGTAAAGAACTTTATTTTTTTAAGAGACTAGTTAGGAAGAATCAGTGTGCAAAGAAGTCAGATACAGAAGCACTAAGTTTCTTAAATTTCCCTAAGGCTATAGATACTGTGGTAATGAATAGCTCAGCAGGCAGTTCTCCTGAATGGGAATGGACGTCCCTAAAAGCGCAATCGCAGAAGTTGGAAAGAAAAAGATAGATACAAAGACTGTCACTGTGAAGAAACGTTGGTAACAGAAAAAAAATACGTCAGTTTATTGGCGAAAGAACGAAGTACAAAAATGTTCAGAGAAATTCAGGAATACAAAAATAAAAGTCACGTAGGAATACAATAAATAGGAAGCGCCTTTGCGAAATATCTGCATGGAAAATACGAAGAAATCTAAAAAGAAATTGAACAGTTACCTTCTCCGTTATTATCTTTTTTTTCTCACACTCTCAATCTGTGTTAGAGCTTGCCAGGGGAGTGTGTGCCAAGGCACCTCATATACACGCTGCTTACCCACTTGGTTCAATGCTCGGAAGGATTAATTGAAAGGGGACCGGCTCGAAGTTAGAATCTGATTGATTAGCTGATTATTATATTAATATTTCGCATCGGATAACGCAGGCGAGGGCTCAAGCAGCCGGTTAATTTTCATTCCCACCAGGTTATCATGACTTCAATTTAGTACCAACATTGTTCTCTACACACGATGGGGATGTTATGATCAGTCACAGAATCCATGAGATTAAATACAAGTGACATTTTTTTATTTACCCAGAAACTTTACAAATGTTTTAACCATTCCTTTTACTCGCTACTTAAGCGATCTCATAATTGCAATTAACAAAGCAAACACGAATAAAAAATGGCTATGAGCACTATGGGACTTAACATCTGAGGTCATCAGTCCCCTAGAACTTAGAACTACTTAAACATAACTAACCCAAGGACATCACACACATCGATGCCTGAGGCAGGATTCGAACCTGCGATCATAGCGGTCGCGCAGTTCCAGACTGTAGCCCCTAGAAATTCTCGGCCGCCCCAGCCGGCTAGCACTGAAGGTGCCCATATTATCAGAAATCTATTCAACCCTCTCTCACACTGAATGTGCTTATATTATCTGGTCTCTTTTTCATATTGTGCGCAGGAAAGGGGAGGGATCTAAGTTGCTGCACATGTAGTCCATCTGCATGGACAGTGATTGAAACTGGACCAAATGGTTATGAATTAATAACCATGCTTCGGTTCCTCAATGGTCACTCTCCCAATTACTTCCCAGCACTATTCCCTTAGTCAAAATTATAGCAAAGATTCTTGGCTGGAAAACAGGAGAACAAAGCAGACACAAACATCTCCCATATACACAAAAACACTTTTTTGAAAATAAAACATCCCATAAAATTTGGCACATGCAAATTCATGGTTTACTTCACACTCAAGCATCCTCACGTTAACTATTTTCAAGATCGAACTGGTAGCTCGCTGGCAGTGCGATTCGACACCACGCGGGTGATCGACACCAATGGCAAATTTTTTTGTACTCACCCCACTATTCGTTCTTGTTTTCAATCTATGCAATTATTCACACACACAACCTATTACTTACCAGTTAGTTAGGACATGGAGCATCGTCTGGGTTGCTGCTTGCAAGTGGGGGTTAGTCATGATTCATGAGATCTATGCACAAAATGTATGAATTTGCTAAAAAAATTACGTCACACACCTAGAACCTTAAATAATTCACATAAAACACATGCAAATCCTAGCAGGGTTTCATACGGAACCATGTAAAGCTGACTAGGCAGACTGAGGATCCATGTTGCTCTAGCAAGACCAGTAAGAAATTTAAAATTGCAAAACGCTACTGCTAAAAGTGGAACTTTATGATTTTTTTATACTATTGCTGCTCTAGTCTGCTGAAGGCCCTAACTAATTGCATTAGTGCAAATGGATAACGTGGGCCTCCCATGAATGGCCAGAACGACATGCTAACTACTTCCATCCCGAAAAAGAGCGAATTAATAACAATATAATAAATTATACCTCATCCCACAGAGACTTTGGCGGTAAAACGAAGATCGCCTTCGATTCCGTCCGCACAGTTCAACAACTTCCTCCAGAGTGCCTCAGTCATGGCGGCCCTCTCAGGCCGTTCTCTTCCACCCTAGAGGGGATGGGAACCTGTTACCAACCCCGAACTACCTCTGGCAAACAGGTGCATCATCGCTGCCTTTACCCCACATTTATGTTGGCACTAACCAACCGACAGAGTGACCACATCTCTTCTGCCTTGCCACTACTTGCAGATAAACTCTTAATACAAACTCAAAGTTAATTAACCCAAGGCAACGTAGAGGGATTAAGGAAAAGAAGTGCATTTATGTAATTATGAATTAAATAAGTAGGTAGCCGATTTCTTCACTCGAGGTGTAATACTTCTTAAATTTGGAAAAAATGATTAAAGTTTCTCAATTGTCCATATCATTCAATATAATATGAAGGAATAAGCTAATTATAAAGATATGGAGCAAGCTATTCCCTCTCACAAGAATTGTTGAAAGGAATATCTCAGCAAACAGAAAAGTCAAAACAATCTTCGGCAAAATGAAAGCAAGGGTGGTAACATGAAGAAGGCAATGGGAATTCCACTGTTAAATGCAGAGGAGAGTGGATAGATGTGAAGCAGCCTCTATGAGGGGTGAGACTTGTCTGATGACGTGGTAGAAGAAGAAGCAGGAGTCGATATAGTAGAGATAAGGAATCCAGTATTAGAATTAGAATTTGAAAGGGCTTTGGAAGACTTAAGTTTGCATAAGGCAGTAGGGGTAGATAACATTCAATGATTGGTGGAAGTGGCAACAAAACGACTATTAACATTGGTGTGTAGAGTATATGAGACTGGCGATATACCATTTGATTTTCAGAAAAAGATCATCCATACAATTCTGAAAACTGAAAGATCCGACAAGTGTGGGAATTACCGAAAAATTAGCTTAACAGCTCATGCATCCAAGTTGCTGACAAAACTATTATACAGAAGAATGGAAAAGAAAGTTGGGGATGTGTTAGATGAGTATCGATTTGGCTTTAGGAAAGATAAGAGCACCAGAGAGGCAATTTTGACACTGCAGTTGGTAATGCAAGCAAGACTGAAGAAAAATTCAGATATGTTCAGAGCATTTGTCGACCAGGAAAAAGCGTTCGACGACGTCAAATGGTGTAAGATGTTAGGAATTCTGAGAAAAATAAGGGTAAGATGTAGGGAAAGATGGGTAGTATACAATATGTACCGAGCCCATGGGGACGATAAGATTGGAAGACCAAGTATGAGGTGCTCTGATTAAAAAAAGGTGTATGACATGGATGTAGTGTTTCACCACTACTGTTCAATCTATACTTCAAAGAAGCAATGACAGAAATAAAAGAAAGGTTCAAGACTGTAATTAAAATTCAAGGCAGAAGGATATCAATGATACAATTTACTGATGACATTGCTATCCAGGAGTGAAAGGGAAGAAGAATTACAAGATATGCTAAATGGAATGAACAATCTAATGAGTACAGAATATGGATTGTGAGTAGATTGAAGAAAGACGAAAGTAATGAGAAGTAGTGGGAATGAGAACAATGAGAAACTAAACATTGGGGTTGCTAATCACGAAGTAGATGAAATTAAGGAATTCTGCTACCTAGCCAGCAAAATAACCCGTAACAGATGGAGCAGGGAGGACATAAAAAAGCAGACTAGCACCGGCAAAAAGGGCATTCCTGACCAAGATGAGTTTACTAGTATTACACATAGGCCTTAATTTAAAGAAGAAATTTCTGAGAATATACGTTTGGATCACAGTATTGTGTGGTAGTGAAACATGGTCTGTGGGAAAACCGGAAAAGAAGAGAATTGAAGCATTTTAAATGTGGTGCTACAGAAGATCTTGATACTAGGTGGCTGATAATGCAAGGAACGATGAGGTTCTCCAGATAATCGGACAGGAAAGAGAAGGGATAGGATGGTAAGACATCTGTTAAGACATCATGGAATAACTTCTATACTACTAGAGGGAGCTGATGGAGGTAGAAACCGTGGAGGAAGGCAGAAATTGGGATACATCCAGCAAATAATTGCAAGTGCCACTCTGAGATGAAAAGGTAGGCACAGGAGAGGAATTCGTAGCAGGCTGCATCAAACCAGCCAAAAGTCTGAGGATTCAAAAATGAAAGTTAAGGGAGAATGTTGTCAATTGCAGTCGTGTGTGTGAGCCAGGTACATCCATCCCCTGACAATAATCTGAGTGTAATTTACCACGTCATAACGACAGTCCATTGCGCACCCTCCCCCGCCCCCCCCTATATGTAAGACTTTCTTTTACTGGCGTTTCACACAGCTCAGATTTATAGTTAGCTTAGTGGAATGCCGAAACTGGTTGTTGTCAAAATAAAATAACATCTCAGTTGCCAAGCTCTTGGAAAATATCGTTGATGCTGACAATTACTCCTCATAAAGGGTTGCTGTTAAAAAATTTTGTCACACCAAGGCATGCAAACAAGAACAACAACAAAATCGAGGGTACTTACAGAATAATACGCCCATACATAAAGTTTGTGGTTGTTGCTGCCTCTGTACAGGGGTTTCGTCATATTAAAATTTGCTGCCCTAGTGTGTAGAGACCTACATAAGCAATGCAACTAGGTGAATGAATGTTATGTACTGGAGATGGATTACCTACAGTGGAATATGGGAGCAGTCCACATGACTAAGAGACCAGAAACTGTACATTTCTGAAACTGGGGGGTGTTTAAATGCAAAATCGTGTAGTTTTAGGAATTCGTCTGAAACCATGCAGACTATGGGGGCAGCTACATGGTAGGACTGGCGTGGAAGGGGGACCTCAAAGTGTGGTATTTGTTCCTTTCATGTCCGACAACACACAGTAATTGTTTGAACACTTAAAGTCTCGTATTTGTCGTAATCTACATGTGTCTTTTACGGTTATCTTCATAATCAATTGTATTTGATTAGCTGGGTGGCTTTGAAAAGTAGATTAAGGCGTGGCTTGCCTCGTTTCCTACTTATTTACAGACTGATCTGTATTTAAGCCTCAGGTCTAGGTTAGGTTTGGATCTGGCAGTCTGAGTCACAAAATTAATAATACCAATCTTCAGCGGTCCTTTTTTTCTTAAGTATGCCACAGATTACAATGCTATATTTTTTTCGTCATAAGAATAAACCAGATGTACACACACACACACACACGATGATTAGTCAGTAACCATACACTAATTTTGTGTTAGATATCTTGTTACTAAATTATGGTAAATTAAACTTTAAGATATTCTAATGTATTAACAGCCATCAGAGTTTATTTATGGATCATTCTTTGGCTATGTAGATTTATTTCAAAAATCGTGTACAGTTCCTGTACCTGTATTGACGTTCTTAGATTGGTGTGTTGTTGATAGGTATGCCTGACACTGCTTCCTGCTCTGTAGTGAAACATGCACACAGTGGCAAGAAATAGATTGTTCTCTAAGCTTTTGGCAAGTTTACAGAAAAAAATCGTCGTCGAAGTTTTCCAAAGACTTTATTTACTAAATTTAAGGCATTTTTGTAGCAATGCACAAAGCTTCTTCCATGACACTACTGAACAGCATGTCATAAAACAAGACGTGGAAATATGGCGCTTGGGTGGCTTCATGGATCCTATTGTTGATCAACTCATAATCAACCAGTGGCTTCAATATTCAACTATACAGTGAAATCTTTGGAATACGCTTTTGAGTCACACCTAGCTCATACAGAAAAAAGTACCCTTTGCTTAAGTTCAGAAGTGTCATTACTCTTGTTTCTAATTGCAGTACTATGCTACCTAAAAATGGGAGCATGTTATGCTTTCTGTCTGTTCCAATAAGTAGCGAACGGTAATGCTAAATATGGTTTAATTCTGTTTAAAAATTAACTGAGATTCGAAACTATATTGTTTCTCTTCTTGTCTCTTTTTACATCGTAACTGCAATTGCTCACATCACTGCAGGTTAGTTGGCCCAACTGGGTGGCTTGTGCTGGCCAAGTTAAATGAGCCAGTGAAGCTGTTGTCCTGGTTTATCGCTCAATCCATAAAGCGCAATGGCGACTCGTATAGGGCTTCCCACTACACTCACACCAGCTTGCTGTGGGACACACAAGGCCAGTCTGTTGTGGGCTCTTTGGAGAGCGCTATCGACTGCAGGTGTAAACCTATCTCCAGCAGATATCTGAGTGTCATTACAGCATCATGACTTTACAAAGACGAGCTGCCATGGGAGCCCACACAGCTGCATGCCACAGTATCAGTCCATCTGTTGTGGCAGCAGGTGGGGAAGGTCGCTAGTGTGAGGAATGTAGGGTTGTATGCGCCCTCTGCTGGTGGTGGACTGGGGCTGCTGGGATGGCTGCATGCACAATGTTGTAGACTTACTTCACTGGCAGATGTGGGTTGCTCTGTGCTCCACTGTGCCAGGGACCACTACAGGTGGACAGGCTGTGCAATGCTACACACCCATGAATGAAGATGTTTCCTCCTACCCTGCAGGCACTCCTGTTATTTCTTTGTTTTTAACTTTCTCATAGCTTTCGTAATGTCAATGATGATTGGTTTTTCGTAAAAAAATTTCTTTCAGTGGTGAAATTCGTATCGTTTTTTGGGGTTACCATTTTTTCGTAAAAAAACTTTGTCTGATCGGTTTTCAGTGGTGAAATTCATATCGTTAAAACTTTATCTTTCGAGTGTAGTGTTCACATCGTAATTGTCTGTATCACTCTCTATCACATTTGTAGTTCAAATTTTTCTGATGTGGAACTTTTTGATCTTTCATTTTCTCATATTTTACCACTTCAGACAATTTTCGATGATCATGTGACTGGTTGTTAAACTCTGTTGTTAAAGCCTTTATCATTCTTTTTTTTTCGTATACAATCTGCTATAACAGTGACTGTCTTGATCTTGACCTTAATTTTTGGAGGGGGTGAGAGGGGGTGATATTGGTCTTGGGATTAGTATGGGAGACGTCTCAATCAAAGTGCGCCATCTCTACCTCTGTTCCAATATTAATGAACTAATGGGTTTCATTACTGTTGATGATATTAACTGCAGCGAACAGAAAGATGAAGGTAGCTCAGCAAAGATTATTCAGATAAATTTCTGTCTGTATAATTATTCGAATAAGCACATCATGCAAGCAGATTTATTTGTGAGTAAATCATTTTTAACTTAAATAATGAATAAGGTCGAATGCCGCTGAATTTTCTTTGTTTAATTCCTGTATTCCTATGAATAGTGTTTGATCCCTTGTCTCACTGCAGTTCCTATTTGATAAATAACTTATTGACGGATTGAACATAAATGTCCCTTGGTGGCTCAGTGCATAAAAAAGCGGAGGGTGTCGTATTCAATCTCCCACTGGTTCTATGACTTCTTCTGTTACTTACCGGTTCTTTCACTTCTAAACCGAGAAAATTGCCAACTCAAGCTGGACCATGTTATGGAGTGCATTTTTAACATTAGGTTTTCTTTTAGCTGGCTTTATAAATCAGTTCAGAGGTGGGAGAAAGCAAAGACATCACCATGCCTAGTGATACACTTTAGAGTTCAAACCATTCTTCAGTTTGAGCACAGCTTTACTCACTTTACAGTGTAACAAATGCTACACAGAAAAACTTTATAGGCGGAAAACCTTAGCTGATTCTGCACTAGTAGTAGCCCCCCTCTCTTCCTCCATGTGTGGAAGTGTTCTATATAAGTAGCTAAGATGACAATACAGCCAACAGAAACTATTAATCTCCAGCAGCTTCCTGTGTCGTGCCAAGATTGCTAACACTATCAGATGTGGGTGTCTCATTGATATAATTAAACAATAGTTTTGTGATTGTAGTGGTACCAAATGAGTAAGCAAACGTTTTTGTAGGGATGCTGGATGTCCACAGTCATCTGAATGTGTTTTAGAATTACCTTTGAATAAGATTTCCATTATAATATGGAATAGTTTTTCTATCCAACACACATCTAAGCACTTACATGAAGTACTGAGATTCAAAAATTTCAGAAGAGATGCTGGGTATGAGTAGATAAGAGAGGCCATAATATTGCAGCACACTGGCAACTTTTTTATTGAGAAAATGTCAACAGACGATTGGATGTTAGTTTTCGTCTTTCTGCACTAACTTTAATTACTGCAGCAATGTATTACCCAAGATTTAAAAACAAATAATTCACTTATTTTGGTGTCTATTACCAGGGGATGCTTACAACAAACAGCAGACATACAATAGCCAAAAAAGTCGAAGAATCTGGTACACGAGTTTGAAGTGATGTTATGACACAAAAAGAAAATCTTACCTTGAATGTAATCTGGGAAGTGAAGCTAACTTGGAATCATGACGAATTTTCAAAAAAATATAGCAGAAATGATGCTTTCTCAGTTTTTGCTGAATAAAGCAGAGAACTGAAAGTCGCATATTGTTATCATGAAATAAAGGTGAATTCAGGAGATATAATGCATTTCTGCTAAAGCTGGACAGGGTGCTTGATTCACTTTGTAGGAAGTACCAAAAATTAGTTATATGTGGTGACTTCAATATAAATTTTGTGTGTGATTGAGCAAGCAAGAAAAAGAAAGTTGGTAGATCTCCTAAATTCATATGATCTCATGCACATTGTGTTTTATCCAACTAGGGTGCAGGAGAACAGTATCACAGCCATAGACAATATTTTTATTCATTCTTTATTATTAGATGGACATTCTGTTAGTAAAAGGATGAATGGCCTTTCAGACCATGATGCACAAATTTTAACATGAAAAGGCTTTTTCACTCAAACAAGTGTCACATATAATTACAAACTATGTAGGGAAGTTAATCCAACAGCAATAGAGAGTTTTTTTAACCTAGTCAAGGAACAAGATTGGCAGGATGTTTTTAGTGCTGATAACATAGATGATAAGTATAATGTTTTCCTTAACACATATCTCATGCTCTTTGAGAGTTGCTTTCCATTAGAATGTTCCGAATGGGGTAGGCAGCCCAGGTGGCTGACTAGTGGGGTAAGGATATCATGTAGAACAAAGAAGAAATTGTATAAGAATGTTAGATGTAGTCACAATCAAGCTACAGTAGCCCATTACAAACAGTTTTATAAGGTGCTTAAAAATGTTATTAGGAAGGCAAAGATTTTGTGGTATGCAAATAGAATAGCTAATTCACAGGATAAAATTAAAACTATATGGTCTGTTGTGAAGGAAGTCACTGGTCAGCAGCACAAGGTCGACGATATAAAGTCAGTTTGTAGTAAACATATTTCTGTTAATGAAAAATCAGATATATGTACAGTATTAAACAATCATTTTCTGAGCATTGCTGGTGAGTTAAATAAAAATTTACTTTCTACACGGAATCATATAACTTTCTTTGCAAATGTCTTTCTGATATTGATGTCTGAAATACTCCTCTGTGATACAGACAAGGGGGAGAATGAGTCAATATTTAAATCACTGGAAACTAACATCTTTCATGGTTATGATTGATTGTCTAGTAGAATATTTAAGTACTGTGCTGCATATGTTAGCCCTGATTTAGCCATATTTGTAATTTTTCCTTTAGGAATGGTCAGTTTCCTGAACGATTAAAGTACTCAGTAGTAAAGCCATCAGTGTTTGCTAAAGTTATTGTAAAGGCTGTGTATCTAAGGATAACTGATCATTTTATATCACACGATTTGCTATCAAGTGTACAGTTTGGCATTAAAAGTCATTTAACAACTGAAAATGCTATAATCTCTTTACTCTGTGAGGTACTGGATGGGTTAAGTAAAAGTTTTCGAACGCCAGGCAGGTTTTTTGACTTAACTAAGGCGTTCAGTTGGGTTGATCATAAAATATTGCTCCAGAAGTTGGACCATTATGGAATACAGGGAGTAGCTCACAATTGGTTCGTCTCTTACTTTACAACAGACAGCAAAAGGTCGTTATTTACAATCTTGAGAATGGTTGTGATGTGAGGTCTGAATGGGGTATATAGTCAAGTGGGGGGGGGGGGGGGGGGGAAGGGGGAGATGCCACAGGGATCAGTGTTGGGGTCACTCATGTTCCTTACTTATATGAATGATATGCCCTCTAGTATTACGAGTAACACTAAGATCTTTCTGTTTGCTGATGACTCTAGCTTGGAATTAAAGGATCTTGTGTGTAACATTGCCTCAGTTTCAAATAGTGCCGCTCATGACGAAGCTTCATGGCTTGTAGAAATTAAACTAACGCTAAATAACAGTAAGACTCAGTTTCTAACACAGAATTCAACAAAACCTTACATTTAAATTTCACAGAATGTGCATATGATTAGTGAAACTGAACAGTTCAAATTTTTAGGTGTTCAGATAGATAGTAAATTGTGCATGATCGCCACTCATACTTAAGACTGAAGTACATGATTAACGCGAACATTTTACAATTTTGCGTGCTACTTAATTATCTGAGAGAAATGACGAAATTTGCGGTGCCAATGAGGAGACTTTAAGTCAAAATTATTGGAGACAGTACGCCCCAATGAAGATTTCTTTTCATCAAAGCTCACTTCAGCATATCCCATTTCGCTCCTTTCTTCAAAAATATAAAGCAGATAAAATTATCGTTGTTGTATATAAATTAATTATTTTCTTATCAATATGGGAAATCTAGATTGTAATATTTCACCATACATTTGAAATATTGCTCCATTAACAAATATAAACGTAATTTTTAACTTGAATATTGCATCAAACTACTTAGGAGATGAAGAAGTAAATTCATCTTTCGAAAGTACGCTTATCCAGTCTTGTTTTGCTGTTAATTTTGCATAGACATGGCGTTTTGTTATTGTGATTCCTCATGAACTGCCGATGTTTCTGCACTTAAAAATGCGATGTATCCTGCCAAGTGTTTTAAAGTATTATGAGTACATCACCGAGATCACATTCTAAAACAAGTCTTCTTCATTCAGAATACTGTGACATGATGTGCTGGCTACTCTGTTGCACAACCAAAAAGAAATAAAATTCTCGAATTCTCCCGCAGTTTCTCCTACAAAATTTTGATCTCTCTTCTCTGCAGTGGAAGTACAAAGGGATAAAGGCATATATGTGACACTGCCAGTCAGTAATAATAGGTGAATTCCATTTTTCACCTTGAAAATGCGCCAAGACCAGATATTGTAGAAAAGAATTTTCAGGACGATCTTGATTCAGTCTGGCAGTTAGGGTGTAGGTTGCCCCAGCATTTTTCACATCTGTGAATAGTGAATTCATTGATGTAACAAATCCTTTTTGAAATTGGAGGGGACTTTTTCTTTTTCCTGTATGAAAATTCGATTAAATTTCCAAAAATCTCTTCAGGATTTTTTCTTGTCTTCTGAGGTTGAAACAATAACCACTTCTAAGAGATGCTTTCTGATCTCGAGTTCAACACATCATAAACGTTGTTTATCAATTCCATGAAGCTCCTTTTGCAGTCTTTATGAAGGATGTATCACACAGTTTGGGCAGGGTGATGTGAAAACAGCTGTGCAACCATTAGAACGTCCTTACATGCACATCTGGTCACGTTCATGTGAACTTCCAACATGTGGTAGGTGATGAAAAGATCATTTGACTTGTGGTGTAGAAGATCGTATGTTAAAGTCTTTGTCCACATGGCTCTGTCAGACAAGGTGATTCTATCGTCAATAACATGATTTCTTAATATTTTAGAATATGCAGTACATCATAAAAAGCCAATATTCTCCTTGTATTGTCCACAGCGTTCGAAAAATACGTCTTAGTTGTAAATACACCAACTTGTTACCACCATTTTGCGTTTTTTCTCTCCCATAGTGCATGTAACTGCTACAACACAGACCCCAGTTCAAAGTATTATAATGACTGTCTGCAACAAACTGCTGGTCATTGTCACATCAGAATATTAATATACTGGCTGCTTCGACTTAGAAAACAAATTTATTGTCATGGTTCCTTGAACGTACTTGTGTAGCCAGGTATGACATCGTCAGATTAGTTGTAGCTCACACGATTCTAAAGCTTCATTTAATCAAAGCTTAGGGTAGCTATGGCCTCAAACGGCGTAAACATTGATGATTTTGCCTTAATTAAACTTAGTACTTTCTTTAAAATTCTTGGTTGACACTTAAACTGGTTTGTCCATTTTGGAATGTTGGATGACATCGTGAAGTATAGTTTTTTTCCTCTTTAGGTGAGCTTATGCTTTTGAAGATAAAGCTCTCAAAGTAAGAGCATCTGCAATGTCCTCTGGACGCTACTTTACATTTTTTTACTGCATCTGCCAACGAATTAATCCTTGAGTGAAACACTGAGACATTATAGACTTAGATCAGATTTGCACTCAAATGAAACCAGAATTAGGAACTTACTCAACATTCCTTGGATTCTTTTAAGTAAGGTCCAAAATGTAACTCTTCAGGCTTTCCCGGCGATCTAATGACATCTTGGGTTGTCGGGTGTTCTGCCGGATATCAGCGTCGTACTTGCACGATATTTTGGTCACGTAGCTCGAGACCTTCATCAGGTGCGACCTGAGACTGCTCCTCGAGTAGACCTGGTCCAGTATTTATGCCTTTGGCCTTCCCCCTCCACCAACGGCTGCAGGCGCTTCCTCTGTGGTCCGCGCCCATTCCCTGTGACCTGCTGCAGCGTTGCTGGAGGACTCACTAGAACTGATTGCAGAGAAATTTGATGGTGCTCTGTTGGACCTGTTCAGTCATACACTGACATCCACGTATTTCCTGTACAGAAACCAATATTACGAGCAAACTGAAGGTGTAGCTATGGGCAGCCCACTGTCCCCTGTGGTCGCCAACATGTTTATGGAGAGTTTTGAGGAGAGGGCATTGGAGACAGCCACATTTAAACCCACATGCTTCTTTAGGTATGTGGATGACACCCTCGTGGTCTGGCCACATGGGATGGCCAGGCTCAATGAGTTTCTTGAACATCTTAACTCATGCCACCCTAATATCAAGTTCACCATGGAACTGGAGAAGAATGGCCAGCTGTCATTTCTGGATGTACTAGTCCAGAGGAAAGCAGATGGATCAATTGGCCACAGTGTGTACCGAAAACCTACACACACTGATTTATATCTGCAGGCCAGCAGTTGTCACCACCCTGCACAGAAGAATGGGGTTCTGAAGACTTTGGTCCACAGAGCACGTGCCCTATCAGACCAAGAGAATCTACCCATAGAGATAGAACGTCTCAAATCAGTTTTCTCCAAGAATGGATACATGGACAGACAAATTGAGAAGGCACTCCGACCAGCCACTATACCACAGGTTCCTGAAGAAGACCAAGATGAAGCAAGGAAGGTGGCATATCTGCCCTATGCTGGCTCTATTTCTGCCAGAATCAGCAGGATCCTGCGTAAACACAATATCAAGTGTGTTTTCTGTCCATCCAACAAGATCGGGGGACTGCTGGGGAGTGTCAAAGACGACCTGCGGTTACGAAAACCAGGGATTTACAATATACCTTGTCAATGTGGCATGTCCTACATTGACCAGACGACAAGAACTGTGGAGATCAGGTGCAAAGAACATCAGAGGCACACTAGATTAAGACAGGTGACTAAGTCATCCATTGCTGAACACTGTCTAGAACTAGATCATGCCATGAAGTATGAGGATACCAAGATTCTAGCACAAACACCCAGATTTTGGGACAGTGTTGTAAGAGAATCGATTGAGATTAAAATGGCTGACGATCTTATGAATCGTGACACAGGGTACCAGCTAAGCAGAGCCTGGGATCCGGCTCTGGAATTGTTAAAGGAGCAACGGGGCCAGCTGCTACACTACACAAACAGAAGAACCAGAGATATGGAGATGGTAAACGAGCCCCTGACGGACTGCCAGGAGCACCAGACCGAAGATGGAACACCCAGAAGTGGGACTGGTGGGCGCGGACCGCAGAGGGAACATCCAGAGCCGCAGCAGACGGAAAACGGAGCGGCAACGCTCCAACAGGTCGTGGTGAGCGGGAGCGGACCGCAGGGGGAACGCCTGGTACCCCAGACCGTAGATGAAACCCCCAGGAGCGGGTTTGGTGGGCGCGGACCGCAGAGGGAACACCTAGAACCGCAGCGGACGGAAAACGGAGCAGCAACGTTGCAGCAGGTCACAGGGAATGGGCGCGGACCACAGAGGAAGCGCCTGCAGCCGTTGGTGGAGGGGGAAGGCTATAGGCATAAATACTGGACCAAGTCCACTCGAGGAGCAGTCTCAGGTCGCACCTGATGAAGGTCTCGAGCTACGTGACCGAAATTTCGTGCAAGTACGACGCTGATATCCGGCAGAACACCCGACAACCCAAGATGTCAAGGTCCAAAATAATACCGAGTTAGGTGACGCGGTGGCTAGCACACTGGACTCTCATTCGGGAGGACGACAGTTCAAACCCAGGTCTGGCCATCCTGAGGTCTTCTGTGATTTTCCTAAATTACTTCAGGCAAATGCTGGAATGGTTCCTTTGGAAGGTCAAAGTTGACTTCGTTCCTCATGCTTCCCTAATCCGATGGGACTGATAACCTCACTGTTTGGTCCATTCCCCAAAACCAACCAGGCAGTCAACCAAAATAATTTTCTACGTGTTGGCAAAGTATTTTTCAATAATTTAGCACTTGAAAAAGGGGCATTACATGAAAATGAATTTAAAATAGTAGTAGATACATAGTTGAAAGAGACAGCATTTTATAACTTGAATGAATTTATATCTATTGAAACAAGATGATCTTTCATTATAAATGTGATTTAACAAAGAATGTTGTACCTTACAGCATACAACATAATTTGTGATTTGTGTAATCTGTGTAATAGAAATCATATGATGAGTACAATATAATATGTGTATGTAATAATATTTACATATTTTTACCATTTGTATAATTGTGTGTGGACTGACAATAATTCATAGAACACAAAACTTTTTTTTACAGGCAAGTAAATCAGTTCAATTGAATAACCTCATTACTTACTCTTCTATGAAGAAGCTGCGAATTTTTGCTTCAGTAAAATTTTTGCTCTCTTCACAATAGCCAATTCTTCCTCAAAGTCCTTAATTACTTGCTGATTGCTTATAATGACCGAATCAGAATGAATTTCTGATTTAATTGACCTGTCCAGTTTTGTTTTCTTGGAAAAGAAGAATTAGAATGTTTTGAGAGCCCTCTTCCGTACTGCTAGGTGTGTGTGAAATCTTATGGGACTTAACTTCTAAGGTCATTAGTCTACTGCTAGGTATTTTTTGGGACGGAGTTACATCTGACTTCAGCAACTTCCTTGTAGATAAATTCAACAATTCATTTTGCATGTCCCGTTTGTAATCCTGCGGACGAAAATGTTCGAAATGTATCCTTGTGTTCTTAATATTGATCTTGTCCTCTCGTTTACAACAAGTTGCAATTCAAAATCTTTTGTAAACCAGTGGTAATGAATGCCCTCGGTTCTAGGCTCAAAGTTAATGCACTTAGCAAACGCAGAGTACGATGCGTTTTCGCTTATTTCACTCTGAAAGTAATGCGAACAATTGAGAAGACTACAAAAAAAAAAAAAAAAGGAAATATTGCTTCTTACTGGGATACGCAACAGGTCACGATTTTTACTCAAGCAGGCGAGAACACAGCGCGACGAACAACAGCGCAAAATACATTTTTTTGTGTGCCTCAGCAATATGTCACTGGCTATGAAGTCAAAACGAGTGTGTAAATCCGGCTCCAGATCTCTGTATTGCGATTCGATAGTTCAAAGATCCTACTCACATTTTGTCACAATAATCTCTACGTCACGAGTTCATTGCTTTGTTGTGATTGAAAGAGAGCTGTGCCTCAGCTGTTATCGGCGTGGTCAAATTCGAAATCTAAATAAATATACTCATGTGATGTGGCGCGTTTCTGAATGATAGAAGTAGAACTGAGTACAATTTCAAGAAGATTTAAGCCGTAAATAACAAAAAATTTTTAGTACACCTCCGTGTCATGGATGTCCAAGATTATGTATACAAGTTAAATACAGGACGAGAGTTTCCCATGGTTGGATGTAAGAATAAAACTTGACTGACTGTAAGGAGTGGCGTTGATTTGTAATACCTGCTATCCGTTCTTTGTTCTATTTCAGTTGGCACATATAAAATAAAGGGAAAAAATCTAATATACAGCGTAATTGATGCTGCACTCAAAGCTGGATACAAATCTATCGGTAAGATGTTAAAAACTTTTGAATAATATACTGATTGTATTATACGATAAAGTTGCTAACAGGAAGTACGCAAGCATCGAGACCAAAAAAGTGGTGGCCCAACACTATTCTTAGCATAACAGGATTTTATTTATTTTGTTAAATGGACCAAAACGTAAGTCACAGAAACTCAGTTCAGAAATTGGGGAAAAGAGAGTAGGTTTGCCAATGTTGCAGCTTAATTTACATTTGCTAAGTTTGTGGTTTACGTGATATGTGTAGCGACAACTCTATCAACTATCTCACTTGAGAAAATATTATTAATGCGTTTTGTCTTTGAGGATACTGGCGACTGCAAGTGAGTTTATCATATGATTTTTACCAGTCAACAACAATCCATCTGAAGTGTGTGTGCCTACCTGCAGACTGAGTTTCAGAAATGAGTTTCGTACCTGTGTTACAGAAATATGTGACATGCAAGAGATGCTGCAGCTGATTGAAGAAAATGTCTAGGCTGCATCAAACATTTTTCTAGAATAAATAAATTACTTTTCCCTAACGTTGTTATATAAACAGCCTGATGCCAATAAAGCTAATGACCTAATTATTGAAATTTAGGTATATGTATTATAAATGGGATGTAGCCTACTTGAGAGACTAAGGCACTCCCTCGGAAAAATGGAAAACCATATGTCAGAGTATTCTTATTGGTGTCTGTAATGCTTAGAGCTATCAAAGCAAGGCAGTGATGTGGAGAATATAACAGTTCAGGGCATGAGTCTATCACATTTCATAGAAGGTGGTCATTGCACAATAATTCACTGTAGCTGGAAAAAAAGTTTAAATTGATTGTGTCTTCTTACTTGCAAATTAGCTAATTCATTGAACTTGTAAAAAAATTCTCCGTTTCATTTACTTATTCTGAATTAGTTGAGTTTGTTTTGTTCTGTAGATCATATTCATAGTAAATACTATGATGAGCAATTTGTCAATTGCGCAAAAATTGTTCACATTTATTAAAAATATACAGGGTATCTTAAGAGTGTGATTAAGTACAAGATATGAATCTTTTTTTGTCTGCCTGGGAGTATAACATGAATTAATAAGGCCAAGAATGTTATGTATTATAGTACTGCAGCCACATGTGAACATTTGCTTGAGGGCCTTGATGTTCTTCATAATTTCCAGTAGGATGAGAGAAAAATTTTAATGCCATTAAGTTTTCTCTGCATTGATTCTTCAGCTTGTTTTACATCTTGCTTTATTTGCATCAGTTTCTAACCTGTCGTTAAAAAGTATTTATTAAAAATGATCTGTTTCACTTGGACCATGTCTTATTATGATGGTATTTTTTTAAATGGAAATAATATTCTCACATTTGACTTCTTTCCCTTTCTCTGCTTTAACAATTCCATATTCATTTAAATTTATTGTTTTAGCTATTTATTTCAGACATGTGTACTAGTGTGTTTACTTCTTAATTTTTCTTACTGTGATGTAGTATTATATAAAATCAAACTACCTGATCATTTCTCATTCGAGCTGTTTTGTAGGTGCCATTTTTTTCATTCTGAAAGGCTCTAATACCTCTAAGGATTTCATTCAGGTCTCCTTTGTAGCTGTATTAGGGAACCAAAATTATCTTTCTGAGCTCAGCATCTCACTCATCATGAGGGGATTCTGACTCAGCATTTTCAGAAGTGCTGAAGGAAGATTTGTGGCAGCCCCTTCATGTGTGGTGTTGTGTGTGCAGTGAGTGTCAATAGGCAATGAAAAGCATCTAATAGTTTCCAATCGTATCAAACTAAATTGTTCCAAGTACATAAAAATATAACAAAATTGGGGTCTAGTGTAGCAGGGGATACAACCCATCGGCTTTGGACAATGACGTCACAAGTCGCCAGATAGCAATTTACCATTTTCGCTTTTGCTGTTATGTTTCAGTTTCGTTTTTTTTACTGATTGCTTAATAAAGTGGATCTGTTTATTCTATATCGTGAGATTTTTTTTTTAAAAAGCCAAAAAACACTTATCAGCCACTGAAAGGAGCTACAACACTAAGAAGAATCGCTTCTCGATTGGCGACTTGTGACGTCAATGTCCAAAGCCGACGGGTTGTATCCCCTGCTACACTAGTCCCCAAAATTGTATGGTATGTATGAACTCATTGAGGTAGTGCATTTGTTAAGACACTGGCCTTGTATTTTGGAAGGTGGAGGCTCACTCACTATTATGTGGCCATCCTGTTGTATTTCATTCTAAATCACTTAATGAATATGTAGTAATAGTTACTTTAACAAGCCCAAGGCTGTCCATCTGTCTTAAACATATGTTTATACCTTTATGTGTCTGTGTATATTGCTTATGGCTTTTCTCAGATTAAACTGAAAAATGCTATTCATTATCAAATGATCCTTTGGCAAGTAAATTACTGTGCTTTGTTAAATCACCACGGATGAATAAAATTTGCTTTATTTCATGACCAGTTTCAGGCATTGCTGTTTATCTAGTAACACAAGATCTAAGCTGTACAAAAACAGGAACACACGATCCCTGTACACTGTAGGAAACAGAATGATGAGCAGCTCAAAATAAAAAATAAAAAAAATACACTTTAATCCATATACATACAAGGTTTGTGCAATAGTAATGAGTCCTAAAGTTTTTGGATGCTACTGTATGTCCCAGTGTACTCACTCCAGATAGCTTCAATGAAGGGATTCGCCGCCTTCAAATTTCACCTGGTATCATTTTGCCCACGAGCTTCCATATGGTTGGTATCATAATTTTAGTGTACCCCAGTATGTAGGCTCAGGTGAATCTCAGAACACAACATTCTACTGTACAGTGTTACACCACAAAATTCTGTGTGAGACTTAGCAGATTATTTATGGAGACATTGACCATGATGCAGAAAGTGTTTGCAAGTGAAAACTTATGAAAAGCTGCTGTTTTGAGATGCCATATGTGCTTTGAAGATGATAGAGTGTAGAAAATGAACCCTGAGCAGAAAGCTCAACCATGAGGACATTGTGCGTTTGAGTGAGTGATGGATAGACTGTGATTTCATAGACATGCAGAGAAGACTGAAGAGTAGGGTCAACTGAGTGAGACCAGGCTTTGCTTGCAGTTGGATGTTGCATCATGACCAACTGCAATGCTTTGTGGTCAATGACTATCTACTTGAAACAGCATCACAGTGCTTGCCCAACCCCCTCCAGTCATGAGGGACCCTGGTAGAGTTTTATCTGTTCGCTTGAGTGAATATAACCCTCAAAGAATAACATAATGAGGCTTTAGCTCAGGTCAAACTGACTTTGATATGCTGCTTGAAGTACATTCCGGAAAATGACTTCCAAGATCTCAAGAAACCTGACTTCCATTGTGCTTTCCAAGTGTGGGAAATATGTTGGTAGAAGTGTGTTGACAACTAAGGGTCCAATTTTGAAGAGTTTTAATTGTTTGTAGTGATATTTTCAATACATTTTATCCAGAATACGGATTCCTTACATTTATACAAACCCTATATATAAACACATTATATAAGAATCTCTTGTTTATTCTATTAATTGTTAAATTTACTTTTTATGTTGTTGTCTGAAGTGTATAGTGAATGTGTACTTTTGTTTGTATAACATCGGTCTCACATCTATTGAAGAAAAGTAACGCCTGGAACCAGTAATGTAATTTTTTTTAAAAATAACCTTATGCAGCTTTGGTGATGTAAATTGCTTATTGTTTAGGACAGATTTTTGTGTGATCATAAAGATTTATTGCCTGCACTGATGTAACATATTCATTAGCAACAAAAGACCTCCATGAATCTATGTAATGAAATAAACGAAGAACCAAATGAGGTAGTGTGTTTGTTAAGACACTGGTCTCAAGTTCAGAAAGATAGGTGTTTATGTTTTGTCTGTCCAGACAGATATCAAACATGAAGGAAAACACTGCTCTTCCGGTTTTGTATTGTTGAAATTACATCGCCTTTGATAAAAGAAGGGCATCAACAAGAAATATTAGGCTGGTACATAAGCTTGTAGCATTTTTGTTTTGCTTATTGATATGCTGGTTGCTATGATTTTATTTGTCAGTTGTCATTTTTTACTTTTAGTTCACAGTTGCTATCTGAGTTTGCATATTGTCATTTGGAAATAGTGAGTGGAGTTGTGGATGCTAGAAAATGGAGTGCCAAATGAGGAAATCAGAACATTGCTGGCATATCCTTCTGATTGAGTTCCACAGAGAGGTGACATCAGTGGACACAGCCAGAAACACTTATCCCATGCATGGGGATAAAGCCATTGGACGGAGCACAGCAAGAAAATGGTGTTGTTGTTTTAAGGAGGATTGGTTCAGCGTTAGTGAATCTCCATGTTCAGGAAGACATTCAGGATTTGATAAGGATTGTTTAAATGCATTAATCCACAGTGATTCATCTCAGTGTACTTGAGAACTGGTAAATGTGAACAACTGTGATCATTTCACCATCGTGCAGCATTTGCTTGCAATGGGGAAAGTTAGAAAAATCAGGTGTGTGGGTACCTCATGCTCTAACATAAAATCACAAGAATCTGTGGGGTCCCGTATGTGCATCTCTGTTTACTTGTTATCAATTGGCTCATGAACAACACTGACCATTCCTGTCCTGTATCATTTCTGGTAGTGATAAATGATGTCTTTATGCTAAGAAAGGAATGTTTGAACCCAAACAAAACCAACAACTGCCCTATTCAAAGAACTGTGTGCATCCACAAAGGATAATGTTCTGCATATGCGGATCAGTGACGATGTGGTGTACTACGAATCACTTTCCCAAGTAGTAACCATCACTGCTGACATTTATTGCCAACAATTAAGACACCTTGCAGAGAGAATCCAAGAACCACAACCAGGAAAATTGTATGTGATGATGCTACTCCATGATAACGCTGACCCGCATTCTGCTAGATTGACAAAAAGACTACTGGAGTTAAATTGGGAGGTCATTCCACACCCACCTTATTGACCTGATCTTGGATCCTCAGATTTTCACCTTTTCTGCTCTCTATCGAACAACCTTCAAGGAACTTCCTTTCCTGATAAAAATGCACTCTGAACATGAGGTCTTCTCCTCAAAACCATATGATTTCTTCAGTCACGGAATCAAAAAGCTACCCCAGTTTTGCCAGACTATTATAAATAGTAAAGGAGAATGTATTATTGATGACTAAAGTGTGTGATGTGTATCTGTCATGTTTATTAAGCTTGTAGATAATCACTACAAATCATCCAATGTAGGCTTTCACAGCCGGTGTTGTCTTCAGCTGAAACTTCTGGGCTGAGTAGTCGGACGACCTCAGAAGATGTCTCCCGCAGATGGTGACAAAACGTTTGGTGGAAATTTTATACATCGACCACAGCCTCTCAGCCCGGAAGTTTCAACTGAAGAAACACTACAAACTTGTGCACCAATCCAGTAATAAACGCCGTAGAAAACCACAGTACTTGGATGTTAAATTGGAAAAGCAGTACAGCAGAGCTGCTACTCTGAGTAGGTCCAGTTACTCTTATCATGACAATAACTGACCATTCAGATCTGAGTTTTCTGCAGTTTTCCTAAATCAATTCAGACAAATATTCTAAATCAAACCAACATTTGATGTGACCACTGCCTATGTGTTTTATTTTCTTAACAAACAGAATAATGACAGCCATAATGAGGACTCTCTTACATACAGTGGAAGTGTGTTATTTGCACATAAATGTATACAGTTGAGTTAATCCTTGTAAAACTAGCTGTATAATATGAATTTATAAATTACTGGCAGTGGAAGGCATTTTTTACCCTTGAATAAATGACATGGATGCCGTGGCATCAAAAGAAAATAGCCATAACTAAATATCTGATCTGCATCTACTAAACATAATTGTTTTGAAATCAGAGGAAAACTTTCCATAACAGTTAATACCAGATCATAGTATGGAGGCTTTCACGACCGGATGACATATCTTCTGGTAAACCTTCCGGGATGTAAGGTCGTGGTCCATGAAACTCTTCAGCTCCTAACGTTTCGTCCAGAGCTGCGCTGGACATCTTCAGAGGGGTGTTTCTCCTCCGGTGAGTCTTGCCGACTGACGGGTCGGACGTCTGAGAGCGACTTATGTATCGTAGAAAGTGGGCGTGACCAGAGTTACACGTGATATGCAGAGATAACCTTTGTCAGAGATAAAACTTAACTATCGATCGTAATCTCGTCACGGATAAAACTGTCTAGCAATTCTGTAGTGCTACTGTCCAAATATCACTAAGTTTCATGGTCTCTTCTTTCCGAATTAAAATTATCCCTATGTTTATATATTTCAATTGCTTCTCTACAAAGCCGTGGTCAGGCCCACTTTCTACGATACATAAGTCGCTCTCAGACGTCCGACCTGTCAGTCGGCAAGACTCACCGGAGGAGAAACACCCCTCTGAAGATGTCCAGCGCAGCTCTGGACGAAATGTTAGGAGCTGAAGAGTTTCATGGACCACGACCTTACATCCCGGAAGGTTTACCAGAAGATAGTTAATACCAGAGCTGTTATTTAACTGCCGTTCTCAGGCAGCAAAATAATTTCTGACATAGTGCACAGTTACTGGAACCAAAAGCAAGTGTTATTTGAATCTTTTTAATTATTTTCTACCATGCAGCAGTTAATGTTGTCGTAAATCAGGAGAAGATTAGCTGAACTTCGTTCTTTACAAGAGGTAATTTAACATTTTCTTTTTCATGGACTAAAAATCACCATCCAACATGCTTTCCTGAACAGAATTAAACAAGAATTTTCTTTACAGCCTCCTCTAAATCTTAAAATGATTAAGTGACTGAAAAACTTGATTGGCTGTTCACTCAAACTCTACCATTTTGTAGTTCAAGGAGATAAAAAGGGCACACTACGAAGTAGGAAATTGTGTTCATATTTAATTGAAAACCTTGTTAATTCCCTTTATAATACAAGAACAGAATTGGCCTTCTGTCTCTGCACTGGCAAAACCACTCTAAACCCTAGCTAATTGCAGCGCAGACAGCATAATAAATAAATCCTTTGTTGAGTGATTTTCATCACATTTGGAAAGAAAAAAAGAGGAGAAAGAAAAGGGAATCCCACTTCTCGTGTTGGCTGAGTCTGAACTATATCCCACTTAAACAGAAATAATCATTGTACTTTAAATCCAGTGCCAACCTGTCCTAAGCAAGACAACCAGGTTATTTCTAGTTGTAATTTGTCTCTCTGTGGATCATTGGGAACCTATCATGAATTTCCCACACTCTAAAAGCAATCTTGCTCCTCTATAATATTAATTGGCAGGGGTTAATGTTATCAGCCTTTGCTTTTGTTTATAAATGGGCAGTTAAATTGACATTCCAAGCACTGCTTGAATCACTGCCAAAGTTTGTATGCCCTAGCTGTTAGCTACTGGCTAATGTATGGCTCTGCCCAACAACCATAAGTGTATCCTAGAGCCAGTATGCTGCAGTTACTGCTATTGCTTTTCTTCTGCATACATAATTAATATTTTTTTAAGTACACAAGTTCAAAGATATAACTTCAGCTCCTGAGATCAGCAGATTCTCATTGTAGGAATATCTGTAAAACTACTGCCACTACATGGTAGGCCTTCATTCATCTTCATTGGGGTAAAAATGGTAAAAGATCATGACACTGCCAGTTTCAACTTCTTAATATATAATATTAACTGTAACATTATGAATTTTGCCACAGAACCAGGAGAACTGTTAATCAAATCTATTGCGTGCAAAGAAGGAACAATGTTGAAAGCAGTGGACGGAAATTGATGGGCACCATAGGCAATGATATCATTGAGTATCTGCTGCATCAGATTCACAAAATTTTACCATTACTTTCTCATTTGTTTTGTGTTAGGAATAGAAAGTTATCCCATCTACACTCTGCAAGCCACTTAACAGTGTGTGGTGGATGGTGATTTGTGTACCACTGTCACTTCTCCCGTTTTCTGTTCCAGTGTGAATGGGTCCTGGGAAGAATGATTGCTGGTAAGCCTCTTTGTGTGCTCAATCTCTCTAATTTTTATCTTTAAGGTCTTGTTGCAAGACACATATAGTTGGAAGCAATGTACTGCTTGACTAGTCTAGGAATGTGTGCTCTCAGAACTTTACAGTAAACCACACTGTGATGTAGAACATCTCTCTAGCAGCACCTGCTACTGAAGTTGGCTGAGCATCTCCATGACACTTTCATACTTACTAAATGAGCCTGTAATGAAGCACACTGCTCTTCTCTATTTCCTCGTCTCAATTCTATCTGGTACAGATCCCATTGGTCAAATGAAGGTTTTGTAAGCTACCTCCTTTGTGATTAGACTAATGCTCCTGAAGATTCTTTCAATAAATCTCAAGCTGACATCTGCCTTGCCTGCAATTAGTTTTATGTAGTCGTTCCAGTATAAATTGCTTTGTACACATACTTCTAGATATTTTATGGGTATGACTGTCTCCAGTGATCTGCATTTTTGTAATGGTACAGTAATGGCTATTTCTGCTTATTTATGTACGATATGTTACATTTGCTTATTTTGAGGATCAGTTGCCATTTCCTGCACCAAGCATTGATCCTCTGCAGATCTTTCTGCATTTTGATACAGTTTTCTAGCAATGTGACTTCTCTGTATACAACAGCGTCCTGTGTGAATAGCCTTTTTAAACTTCTGACGTTATCCAATGGGTCATTTACATATATTTTGAGAAGTACCAGTCAAATAACACTCCCTGAAGTTACAAGGGTGGTTTGAAAAGTTCTCGGAATGGAATAGAAAAAAAGTACTTACATCACTGAAAGTTTTTTAATTTTTCAATGTAGTTTCCTTGTAGATTAATGCACTTGGTCCAACGATGTTCCAGTGTGTTGATCTCATCTCAAAAATGAGTTTCCTCCAGGCCTGCAAAATAGTTGTCAACTCTATCAGTTCTTCGTTTGAAGTGAATCATCCACCAAGAAAAATTTTCTGTTTTGGGAAGAGATGGAAGTCTGATGAAGCCATATCAGGCGAATAAGCTGGGTGTGGCAACAATTCATACTGTAGTTCGTATAATTTTGCCATGGCGACTGCACATGTGCAGGTGCACATTGTCTTGATGGAAGATAACGTTCTTTCTTGCAAAACCTGCCCTTTTTTCATGTGTCTTTTGTTGCAGTTTCTCCAGGAGGTTAGCATAATATTCTCCACTAATTGTTTGCACAGTGGGGAGGTAATCTACTAACAGAATCCCCTTCACATCCCAGAACACTGATGCCATGAACTTTCATGCCGAAGGAATTGTCTTTGCTTTCTTTGGTGTTGGAGAATCAGCATGTTTCCACTGCTTTGACTCTTGTTCTGTCTCTGGGGTATAGTAGTGCACCGAAGTTTCACCTGTGGTCACAAAGTGACACAAAAAATCATGTTCGTTTCTCCTAAAATAGGCCAAACATTGTTCCGATATGTCAATTCTCTTGTGTTTTTGATCCAGCGTCAAGGGTCGTGGCACCCATCTTGCAGATAATTTTTTTCATTTCTAATTCTTCAGTTAAAATGTGATATACCTTTTCAGATGACATCTGGCAAGTGTGAGCAATTTTACACACTTTCAATTGATGATCCTCCATGACCATTTTGTGCACTTTTGCAATGATTTCTGGAGTAGTGACACATCATGGCCAACAACTGTGTGGATCATCATCTGAGCTCTCCTGAACAAATTAAAATTCAATTGTCCACTTGGAAACAGTTGAATATGAAGGAGCAGAGTCCCCCAGTGTATTCTGGAAATCAGCATGAATGTCCTTTGCTTTCATACCTTTCGTTATGAAGTACTTAATCACTGCTCGAATCTCTATTTTTTCCATCTTCACAAATCACTACATGGGAACAACAGAGCCACATCACTGCCACATCTCTCTTGCAAGAGCACTGATGTGGCATGTGTTTCCAGTTAACAGTCCAATGAATATCACGTGAACAACTCGTTGCACTAGCGCTGACCTCTCGTGGTGATTCCAAGAACTTTTCGAACCACCCTTGTACATTTACATCTGAAGATTCCTTTGTGTTGAGAATTATATGTTGTGTTCTGTCCGATAGAAACTATTCAATCCACTTACACAGTTTGTCTGATGGTCCATACACCCATATTTTGTTCGTTTGGTGACGTGCAGAACTGCACCAAATGCTTTCCAGAAGACAAGGAGTGTGGCATCACCAGGACACTGGTGTCTACTGCTTTCTGGGCCTTGAGGATGAAGCGGCTGAGTTAGGTTGATCGTTTCTTCAGAACCCATGTTGATTCATTCAGTGTTCTTCTGTTTTCAGAAATGTCGTAATATGTGAGCATAAAACTTGTTCCAAAACTGTACAACAGACAGATGTCAGAGATAAAGGCCTAAAGTTTTGTGCATATTTTTGATGACTCTTCTTGGAAATGGGAATGACATGTGCTGTTTACTAATCATTAGGAATGCTTTGCTCCTCCAGTGACCTAGGGTACACTGCTGCCACAAGAGGAACAAGGTCTTTCACATACTCTCTGTAGAAAGTTATTGATATCTCATCAGTTGCAGTGGCCTTCCCTCTGTTGAGTGATTTCAGTTGCTTGTCTCTTTCACGGTCACGTATTTTGATGTGTAATTTTGACATCTGTATGATGATTTAGAGAAAGAACTACAGTGAATCCTCCTCAGTGAAACAGTTTGGTGAAAAAGATGTTTAATGTTTTGCTCTTATCTGTGTCAACAGCTGTTTCAATGCATTATGGCAACCATTTACTGATTTAACATCAGAACAAAAATTCAGAGTATTTTCAGTCAAGTTGGTAGATAGAATTTTACTTTGAAAAATGCTGAATGCTTCATGCATAGCTGTCCTTGTGCTGATTTTGGCTTTTTTCAGTTTTTGTTTGTGTGTGAAGAATTGGCTGTGTTTAAATTTACAGTGAAGCTCTCTTTGCTTTCATAGCAGCTTTCTAACATGACTGTCAAACCATGGTTGGTCTTTCCCAATTTTATGAAACTTTGCTTGACACCATATGTGTTTATACTTATTGCACAGTACTAGTCTCGAACTTTGTCCTTTGGTGCTCAACATTGTCAGTGCTGGAGACTAAAATTTCTTGTTGATCGCTCAGGTAATTCATCTGTTTCTAGATGCTCTTGCCAAGCAAGTTGGGAAAAGGGACTTTTACTGAAAGTAGATTTCACTGCACTGTATCAAAATGAAAACAATATTGCTCACTGAAACCATGAAAAAAAATACCACTTTTAAAATTTGTGTTTCATTTAATGAGCTTGAAAACTCATATTGTTGTAAGTGACAGTCATTAATGTGACAATACTTAGTTACAGCATTCTTATCATCATCATCATCATCATCAATTGAGCTAAAGGAAAAATTTCCAGACTTAGGGAAACTATTTTCTTGTTCCATACTAATGTGTTGGAAAGAGTTCAAAAATTTATCTAAACTGTAATTACTATGTTTTTTAGAGAATGATTTTAATCTAAAAGTTGAATGTAACTTCCTTGCTACATCTCATGGGGGCTGTAGTGGGATTTGGGGATGTGATACAGTGAAACGTATGACTGTAACCTGTGTATATAAGACATTTATACATCTGCACGAAATATGTTAAATGAATAACAGTCCTGTTTGCACCAGTTATGGAGTTTCAGGATTGTGCACTTTCCTTTTACTGCAAAAGCATAATTTTTTGTGGGGGGAGGAATAGCTGAAACAAAACATCGTGTTGACATATAAGCAAATCCCCCATCTGTTGGCTGTTTACTCCTATCCATCTGTTAGTGAAATGATCTTAACTGAGGTACATAGCTTTGGGCCGGCCAGTGTGGCCGAGTGGTTCTAAGCACTTCAGTCTGGAACCGCGTGACTGCTAAGGTCGCAGGTTCTAATCCTGCCTCGGGCATGGATGTGTGTGATGTCCTTAGGTTAGTTAGGTTTAAGCAGTTCTAAGTTCTAGGGGACTGATGACCTCAGATGTTAAGTCCCATAGTGCTCAGAGCCATTTGAACATAGCTTTGGCAGAATGTAAGTTGGGCATTCGACAGAAAATTATCATGAAGAAGAGGCCAAGATAAACAAATAAAGGACATGTGCCATGAAATATGAGGTCAGCAAACATTTAATTTTGACGAAAATGATATTTTGAACATTATTGCAAAACAAACAGCGAGTTTTCTTCCTGAACTAGCAATGAAAATACTAGGTACTATACTTTTGTTTCTGTATTTCAAAGACAGTGTGTTTGTTTTTTGTAGTTACTTATTGCTCAAAATTACTTTCAGACCATCTACCTAAAGTGGTGTGCTGTCACTAATTTATGTAATTAGTGTTTAGTTTGACACGAAACCATTCATTGTAAATATTTACGCCCCCACCAAAGGAATACTGATCACAACCATCAGATTATTAAACAGCTATAAGTGTGGTGTATTTAAAAGTGTTGCTTCCATTATGAGTATGTAAATTGTGCTCAGTTTCACATTGCCATCCAAGTTCAGTTTTTTAAATTCAGTTTGTCTTTAGCGTTTTAATATAAAACAAACACATTTTTGTGACATGCTTAAAGAAAGGGTATTTGTATACTACCTTCTACATATTTAATATTTTTGCATGTGTATTCTGTGGCGGTTAGGAAGTGCTCAATGTTTATCTTGTTGTTAACAAAAATAAATGTATGTAATTAATTTAAGTGTAACATTGGGATCCTCTCCAAATGTCTCGATCAGAAGCATGGTATGGTCTGATTCCACCGATATTTTAAAATGTGTTATCTTTATTTCAGACACTGCTGCAGTGTATGGCAATGAGGAGGACATTGGCTTAGCACTTAAAGACTTACTGCCAAAATACAACCTGAAAAGAGAAGATATATTTATCACAACCAAGTTAGGTAGATAAATGCATTTTGTTTATAAGTAACAAACAATAAATCTATATAAGAGAGGGAAACATTCCACGTGGGGAAAATATATCTAAAAACAAAGATGATGTGACTCACCGAACGAAAGCGCTGGCAGGTCGATAGACACACAAACAAACGCACAAAATTCTAGCTTTCGCAACAAACGGTTGCTTCGTCAGGAAAGAGGGAAAGACGAAAGGAAGTGGGTTTTAAGGGAGAGGGTAAGGAGTCATTCCAATCCCGGGAACGGAAAGACTTACCTTAGGGGGAAAAAAGGATGGGTATACACTCGCGCGCACACACACACACACACACACACACACACACACACACACACACACACACACACACACACACACATATATCCATCCACACATATACAGACACAAGCAGACATTCTTGTGTCTGTATATGTGTGGATGGATATGTGTGTGTGTGCGAGTGTATACCCGTCCTTTTTTCCCCCTAAGGTAAGTCTTTCCGTTCCCGGGATTGGAATGACTCCTTACCCTCTCCCTTAAAACCCACTTCCTTTCGTCTTTCCCTCTCCTTCCCTCTTTCCTGACGAAGCAACCGTTTGTTGCGAAAGCTAGAATTTTGTGTGTAGGTTTGTGTTTGTTTGTGTGTGTATCGACCTGCCAGCGCTTTCGTTCGGTAAGTCACATCATCTTTGTTTTTAGATATAAACAATAAATCTATTCATAAGTCCAATTTTTAAATGTCTAATTCCTATTACAAGAAAGCTAACCAGAGAGCAAACTGAATTTTTATGTAGAATGAAACGTTAGGTTAAATTGGCATAGTGGCTCCCCGAAAAGTCTTGGTTGTGGTGTCAGAGTGATTTACATTTGTTATTGATGTCATTTGCTCTGTTTTTAATACACATCAGATGATAATTATGTATGACTCCTGCTGCCTGATTGGTAGTGCCATTTCTAACTTCAGTCTGAATCAGTCATAACCAATGTTTGTGACTTATTTTAAGTGTACCAGTATTTCTTTATGAATAATTAAAACTGCAACGTAAATTCAAAGATGTCATAACAGATAATAGACAAATCTCTGGGTATTTTGATGCATGTTATGAACATTAGTGGCAAAAAATGGCACAGGTGCCCCTATCATTTAACTCTTATTGAGAAAAGATATGTTAAGTGACAGCATTCCTTTACCAAGGTACTCAGTTGCTTATTACACATCCAGATTTGCTTGTGCGAATTCTATGCATTCTCTCATTTGCCTGTAATAATAATTCGGAATGAGTGCTGCAACTGAACTTTGTTTTATGAGTGAAATAAGTGGGGCATTATGATTATTACCAGGTAAAAAAATCACATAGTAAATATCATTCATTCTGAATTTTATGCAGTTTGTGGCCAGAGGTGGTGGTGAGATATCGTCAATCAGTGGTTTCACAGTGTAAAAATCGAGAAACAATGTCACCACAGGCAAAATTTTGTGGAAAGCCATCATGCCCTAGATAGTCATTATGAACTTACTAACTTTATTAAAAACTTTGTGAAAAAAAGAAGTTGTTATGCTTGTTCTCTTGGAAAAATGGCCTGTGTTCAGATAACTGACACTTACAACTAACTTACAGATGCTGTCACTGGCTGGCTGCAATTCCAGATGGCAGAATAAAATGAGCTGGTATCAATACTAGATGTGAAATGCATCTGCACCTGTGACTTACAAGGCTGTGGCATGTTCATTAACATTCCTAGTTGGCGGCAGTGCTTAAAATGAAAATCTGTTTAGTTTGCCTGCTCAATCATGAAGTGCATTTGGTTTCTGATCAAGTTCCATATTAACAGATAGATGCTCTCTTTGCTAAATTTTGCTCTCTGTTTTTCCCGAGACTGGATTGTGTAACAGATTTTCAGACTTATATTATGATGAAACAGTCTGCCCACCCCCGATTTTTCAGGACCCGCCTGATACTGTAACCTTACAGGATCAAGTCAAAGCAGAATTAGATTCTCTTCAATCCCCTGATGTTATTTGACCCGTTTCTTCCAGTGAATTATCAGCAACACTGGTTATAGTCAAAAAACCTACCAGTAAATTATACCTCCTTTGCCGCACAATGACAAGCTGTTAACAAAATTATAATTATTGGGTCGCCATTATTTTTCAAAAATTGCCTTGTCAGGGGCATATTTACAACTGCTGCTCAACCAGGAATCTAAATGCCTTGTTGTTATTAATACCCTGTTTGGGCTTTATCAATACCAGCATTTGCCTTTTGGTGTTGCAAGTGCATCAGCTATTTTTTTCAGCACTTTTTAAAGCAACTTATTGGATCAATTCCAGGCTGCATCAACTATTTAGATGTAATAGTAGCATCTGGTACCTCTACAGAACATTTGTAGTACCTTCATGCTCCATTTTCTATTTTACAGTCTGCAGAGTTACAGTGAAATTTGGACAAGACACAGTTTTTTTAACCACCCATCATTTGCTTGGGTTTTGAAGTGTCACATGTTGGCATTAAACCATTGCACTAGCATATTGATGCTGTTGCCGTGTTGCCACACCTCATGTCCATCAAGAAATTACAGGTATTTTAGGCAAAATTGCATACTACCACAAATTCATACCAGATGCTGCTATCGTGGCATGACGACTCCACGCGTTATTGTGGAATGTATTCCTTCCCACTGGTCCCTGGCTTGTGACCAGGCATTCTGGTTGTTGAAAACTAAGCTGCAGTCAGCCCCTTGTTTGGTCACTTTTCAGCTGAGCCAGCACCTTGTGTTAGCAATAGTGCATCTCAGTTTGGTGTTGGCGCTGTCCTTGCTGATAAGTATACAGACGGTTCTGAGCACCTTATTGCTTATGCCTCTAAATCCTTAAATTCAGCACAACAGTATTATTCTCAGATAGAGAAACAGGATTTGGCAGTCGTCTGTGCTCTAAAAAAAAAAAAAAAAAAAAATCATGTTTTTCTATATGGGTCTAAGTTTCACCAGTCACACATCACGAACCATTGCTGTCTCTTTTTAACCCTTCGGCGTTCCTTCCAGATAAAGCTGCACAGTGCGTACTGTTGTGGGCTCTTTTCCTGTCTCAGTACAATTATGAGATACATTATTGACCTACAGTGCAACATGCACATGCGTTTGCCGATTGGTTCAGACCGAGCGCGGTGGCGCAGTGGTTAGCACACTGGACTCGCATTCGGAAGGACGACGGTTCAATCCCGTCTCCGGCCATCCTGATTTAGGTTTTCCGTGATTTCCCTAAATCGTTTCAGGCAAATGCCGGGATGGTTCCTTTGAAAGGGCACGGCCGATTTCCTTCCCCATCCTTCCCTAACCCGAGCTTGCGCTCCGTCTCTAATGACCTCGTTGTCGACGGGACGTTAAAAAAAAACACTAAACACACTAACCGATTGGTTCAGAGACATAGTTTGATGAAGAGGAATTACTTTGTTTTCATTTAGACATCGAAGCTCCGAATGTTTTTGATGGGTTTCCTACTACTAGCATTAAAATTGCAGCCACAGATCCTGTTTTAAGTTTTTCTTTTTTTTTGTGCAGCATGGCTGGCCAGACAAACCTCTGGGCCATGCCTCTGATCTTTTGAGAAATTACTATGCATTACAAAATAGTCTTCCTGTTTTGGGGCAGAGTGTTACTGTAAGCTACAGAAAACACTGCTCCTTGGGCTTTAGTCCCATCTGCCTTTCCGCCTGAGGTTATGGTTTTATTACAAGTGGGCCACTGGGGTCTGTCACTTACAAAAGCACTGCACGCAGACATGTTTTTTGGCCAGGCATTGATGGGCAAATAACGTGAGCTGTTGCAGCCTGCCCACAGTGTGCCATCTATCAGGTAGCTCCTTGGGCTTCTTTGTCACTGTGGCCTGATACACAGCAGCCTTGGAAACGAATTCATATTGATTTTGCGGGATCTTTTTGGAAGTTCTACTTGCTTGTTGTAATTGATGCTTACTCTTAAGTTTCCGTATGTGGTGCATTGTCTGTCTATTTCTGCAGCAGCAACAATTTCCTCTTTGTCAAAAATTTTTGCACTGGAAGGTCTTCTGTATACAAAAGTTACCAACAACGTCCTCCAGTTCATATCTTGGGAATTTGAAGATTTTTGTTAAAAAGGTAGTGTTTGCCATGCCACAGCTCCTCCTTTCCACCCCCAATAAAACGGAGAAACAGAATAAGTAGTATGAACATTTAAGACTCAGATGAAAATATACGTTTTGGATGTGTCATCAGAGGTATCTGTTGACCAGTTTCTCAATTATTATGGGTTCACCCATATTGGCAATAAAAGTATGGCAGCGTTGTTGCACAGTTGTCAGCCCCCGACTCTGCTACATCTGCTTGCGCAGGCCAATGCAAGACTGTCCACTGGCATTGGCGTGAAATGCTTCCAGCCTGGCACAGCTATTTTGGCTCACAGGTTTGGCTGCCAGCCGAAATGGGTGCTGGTGGTAATCGAGAGTACCGTGAAGGCAGTCCTTAAATCTCTTCTCAAGCAACAGCAGGCACTAACAGTTGCTATTTCCAGTGCCCATTCCTTCTTCACTGCTACTGCTGATATTTTTACCACTGTCTCCTCTGCTGTGGGGAGCCCCCTCCATCTGCTGGGGGCCCCCAGTGGGACCCCGGCTCTCATGCTGTCACAGCTGAGGTCTCCGTTGCTACTGCCTGTTCTGCCACCTTCACTCAAACTTCCTTGTCTGGGGTTGGAATTGGATATGAAAAGGGACACTGCACCAGTGTCAGCTGTCCTACCATATGGGCTGCTCACAGGGGGTGGGCATTACACCTGTCCACACTCGAGCCATTTCCTGGCCTACACACTGGTGGCAGTATGTTGCATGACTGAACAACCTGCATCAACTGCAGAAGAAATGGACTTGATCACCATGCTTACTTCTTTGCAATGAAACTTCGTGTGTGTGCTGCTTCATAGTTTGCGTATGAAGTTTGATTCAGCCACCCGGCCTGCTAATACGACAGTAGTTGCTTGCGCATCCTGTCAGCTGCACCCCCTGTGGAGCAAATTAATACATAAACCGGAGCACATGGCTCCACCAGCCATTTGTGTACTGCTAATTGTATTATACCTTGCCTTCCATGCGTGTGTACTGTTCAAACAATAATTTTCTGTGTTCTTGGGTTCGAACACTTTTTGGTGATAAATATGGTATTCAACTCCATGCATTCCACCTCAACCACCAGTCCTTTGAGTTTAATTTCCATGAAGGCAGTCCTTAAATCTCTTCTCAAGCAACAGCAGGCACTAACAGTTGCTATTTCCAGTTTAATGACTTCAACTGTCTAGTTGAACATAAGAGGAATTGCTGTCTGGCACATACATTTAAAATGGCCATGGCAGAACGTGGGTGCCAAGAGGGTAGTCATGAAATAAAATTCAGTGAGATGAGTGTCATATTGAAAATATCACACTGTCATGCGTGCATATATACGAAGGCTATTGAGATTTATAAACATCGTAATAATTCTAACAGAAAAATTAGATAAAATATGGATGTCGTCTTTGCACTGGCAGAATGATAATCGATTACTTTCAATGGAGAATGTTGGCACTATCAGAGATAGTCTCATAGCCAACATTACTTGGTGGACTGTGGTGCTCTCTATAATGCCTATATATTCAGCGCTCCCTTGAGTTCTGATTGTTATTTGTCACTTCACCTCTGTGGGTGTCTCCTGCAGCCAGAGTTGAAACATTAAGGGAAAGTCTTACATATCAACCATGGCCTTCAGCCCAGAAATTTTAAGTGAAGTGTGTAACAAACACCTCTCTTGCCAAGACTCCTAACACAAAATGAAATAAAAGTATATTTTACATACAAAGAAAATATTTTACAAAGACTTATTTGAGTTAACATAAAATAATACACCACTTAGGCACTTGTTACAATAGTTTGAAATTATGAAAATTAATTTTGTAAAATGAAATAATTATTGTGAAACATTCTTCTGTGTTGTAATTAGAAAAAACAACTAAGAAATTTACTAATAGCTGGTTTTTGGATGCAACAGCAACAGAAGTGCTTTAATTAATATATTTGAAAAAACAAATATGTTGCAGAATCATGGTTTGGGATTAGGGTTGTCCTGACACTTAGTTCCCATTTGGGCAAGGAACAAAGGGTAAAATGTTTCTAGTTAGACCCAGATCAGCAGCCTTTTGTACAGCCATTCAAACACATGTTTTATTTTAGCTATGTTACATTATACAGTATTAAGCAAGGTTTGACAAACTAAAGTTGGATGCCCAGGCACATTGTATGGATTGATTAATTCCTTTTGCAAAATATTTTAATTGGGCTGAAATTAATACTCAGCCAATGGCATTATTTGTATGTGAACCATTTGGATTTTATGTCCAAAACATGCAAAAAACACATTTTTTATCAGTGGATTTTGAAATGAGCACTTCCTATACCTTAAATTTGTATGACTCAGTTCAAACTTTGCACGAAGGTAAATAATGGATAAGGTGAAAACTTTTTTTTTTTTTTCATCCAGTAATCCTTACCTGTTATTGAGATATGGTGGTTTAAAATCGAGTAAAATGTAGCATGTAAAATGTGTTCTTATGTGAATTGAATGTGCAGAAATGGTTAGAAGTAGATCAGATAAATAAAAAATGCATTCTTATGATAAAATTGAAAGCTAGCTTGTGAGTTTTTTATACATGCTGGATTTTACGGGCAAAAACTATGTTTTTCTGGAATGTTTATGAAGCATGCCGCTTCTATACTTCAAACTTGTACCAATCAGTTCAAACTTTGCATGAAGATAAACAAAAAAGGATAAAGTCAAAACTATTTTTTTCCATGTAACCTTTATCCATTGTTGAGATATGATGGTTTAGAGTCGAGCTAAATGCAGTACATGCCACTTCTGTGTTTAAGCCTTGTACGAATCGGTTCAAATTTTGCAAGAATGTAGACAAATATGTGTAATTAATGGTTGTCCTGTTGTTTTGTGAAAGTTTTATCCATTGCCATGATATAAGCACCGTGGTTTGAAAGACAATAAAAAACCTACACCAGATCAGAAGTCACCCAAGTCAACAAAAATTTGAATCAGTTGCCAAGCTATGGCAATCTAATGTCACAATTATGGTGAGTAAAAGTTGGGAATTAGAATGAAAAATGCTCATATCATAATACAAAAAAAAAGGCAAATATGTCCTGGGTTGAGTTAGGATGTAAAAGAAGGCAACTAGCTTTTTGACTTATTTTGCAGCTTCAAAGACAATGACATACGAGATCTGTTCAAAAAATTCTTGATCATTTGTAATTTCACGTCAGTGGTGTGTTGGAGTGAAACACAGCTGGCACCCTTGCAATGCCTCTGTTTAATGTGTATCTGCCGGAAGTTTCATTTTTGTATGTCCTTTAGCTATTGTTCAGTTCTGTATTGAGTAGAATGCTGTGTCACATAGTTTGCGAATTTTGAGATGGCAAAATTAGAGGAGCAATGCGCCTGCATTAAATTTTATGTGAAACTAAAGAAAGCCTTTACACAGTCACACCAGATGATACAGAAAGCCTACAGTGATGAGTTCTTAAGCCATACTCAGTGTTTTGAATGGTTCACACGATTTAAAAATGGCCGGGCAGAAGTTGAAGATGGCTGTCACTCAGGACACCTTTCGACATCTACTGCTGGCACTCATGTCTGGAACATCAATGGAATCATGCGTACCAATTAAAGACTGACTGTCCGAGAGATTGCAGAAGAGTGTAACATTTCAGTTGGATCATGTAATGAAATCCTGACACAGCATCTTGTAAGGCATCGTGTTGCTGCTAAGTTTGTCCCATGGATCATGAGTCAAGGCCAGAAAAACGTCACCTCCAAAACTGCAAAGAGCTCTCATTCCGTCCAGTAATCCCCTGACCTAGGGTACTGGGCGACTTTTCCATAACTTTCCCCCTTTCCGAAACATTACCAGTCCTTTTCCTTCATCCCTCTTCCTATCCCTCCAACACATATACCAGAAGAATGAGCCACTGGCTACAAAAGTTTGCACATTTCCTTAGCTTTTATATGCTTTTTAATCTTGTTGCTGCTTGGTGAGTTGTTTCCTTATCTAGTTAGCTATATTATATTTTTCAAAAAGTGATTATTTTCTTTGATATAATCATTATTTATTGAATCCCTAATTCCAAAGTACTGAGTGATTTGTCTGAATTTTACATATGAGAATGATAACGTCCAATACCACACTGTGATTTAAAATGAGGAGACTTCTACCCATTGAAACAAACTCCTGTACCTTAGATAATAAGACAGCATTTTTTGTTCACTTTTACAACTGAGTGGGTGATTGATCAGTCATATTTCCAGTCTTGCTGAGCAACATCTCCAACCAATTGTGTGAAACCTAGCCTCCCACTTCAAAGGTATCTATCCACTTCCTGCACCAACTTTCCACCGTCCCCACCACTTTACCTCCTGGATTTCTACTTGTCAATGTTGATGCCACCTCCCTATGTACCAACCTTCATGCCCATGGTCTTGCTGCTATTTAATACTACATCTCTCAGTGTCCATCATACTCTGAATCCACTACCTCATTCCTTATTCATCTTGCCATCTGTATCCTGACCCACAGCTACTTTTCCTGGAAAGGCTTAAAAACAAATTGATGGCACACCTTTGGGCACCTGCATGTGTGAATCTGCTTATGGGCCATCTAGAGGAAACCCTCCTGGCCTCCCAAAATTTCCAGCTTCTAGTCTGGTTCAGGTTCATCTGGACTCAGGGCCAAGACAACCCTATTCACATTCCTTCACAACCTCAACACCTTTTCTCCCATCCACCTCACTAGATCTTCCTCTACCCAGTGCACCACCTTCCTGGATGTTGACCTCCACCTCTCTGATGGCTCCATCCACACCTCTGTCCACAGTAAACCCACTAATCACCAACAGTACCTGTATTTCAACAGCTATCATCCATTCCACACCAAAAATTCCCTCCGATACAACCTAGCCACCTGTGGACGGTGTATCTGGAGTGATGAGAACTCATTTGCCCAGTATGTTGAAGGCCTTACAAAGGCCTTCACAGACAGGCATTACACCCCCTATCTCCAAGCCTAGTTCACAAACAGATTTTCTGTGCCAATACCCCACACACGTCCAATCCTCCCACTTCTCCCAAGAATCAGCAATAAAGGACTGCCCCCCCCCCCCCCCCTTGTGTCCCACTATCACCCTGGACTGGAACAACTGAACCATATTCTTAGCCAGTGCCTTGATTATTTCTTATCCTGCCATGAAATGAGGAACATCCTCCCCAAGATCCTACCCACCCCTCCTAAAGTAGTGTTCCATTGCCCACCCAACCTACACAACATCTTAGTCCATTCCTGTGCCACACCCACTCCCAACCCCTTTGGCAGACCAAGGTGCAAGACCTGCCCAATTCACCCACCCAGCATCTCCTACTCCAGTCTTGTCACATGCCTACCCTACTTCATTAGAGACTGGGCAAACTGTGAGAGCAGCCATGTCACAAACCAGCTCCACTGCAAACACTGCACAGCTTTTTATGTTAGTATGACTACCAACTGGCTGTCCACCAGGATGAATGGCCACCACCAAATTGATGGCAAGAACAGAGTTGACATCCTGGTGGCACAACATGCTCAATTTTAGTGGCTTCTTCACAACCCAAGCAATCTGGATCTTTCTGTCCACCACCAGTTTCTCTGAACTACACAAATGGGGTTATCCTCACAACACATCCTCTTCTTCTCTAATCATCCTGGCCTTAGTCTCAGGTAACCCACTGTCCTTGCACCCTCCAACCAGGAGTTTCCCCCTCTTCTATCCTGTCACCCTCTCCCAGTTCATGTCCCCACATCACTTTCAGCAAGTGCCAGTTTCCACCAGCTGCTACAATTGTGCCATCCCATATACCTACCACACCTCCCTCCTGCATTCTTAGCTGGGAAACTGGCTGCATCCCCACCCCTTGTCCCTCTCCCTGCCTCCCTCTACCCACCCCTCCTGGTGCTACCCCTACCAAACCAGTCCACCTGCTGACAAATAGCATTGGCACCGTTAATTAAGCTGGTACCATGTAGAGGCATAGGTGTGTGTGTGTGTGTGTATGTGTGTGTGTGTGTGTGTGTGTGTGTGTGTGTGTGTGTGTGTGTTTTTTTTACACTAGCTCAACAACAACTCAAGGCATCTGATTTTCAGTGAGTGGTCTCCTTCAATGCAATATTATTTACATTCTACAGGAACTTTCCTACAACAATTATTAGAAGTGAATTTTGTAAGTGTGGGTCTCAAAACCATAATTTATTTTGAGATACTAATGAATGTGTATGCAACATGTTGACGAGTGATTTTATAAATAGCTGTTTTGCCTCTGCAAGTATTTTAGTTACTCTCATATTGTTATATCAAAAGATGGATGCCAATGACCTTGGTGTTTAGCAACCAAAATCACATCCATTTGTCCAAGTAGAGAACCAAGGATTAAAATATCTTTCAGTAGCATGGGTGAGGAATTGGTTAGTCCCTAGTGAAGAGTAATCTGCAAGTAATAGGTTTAAGGTGTTGGCTTACAACAGCAGAGATTCTTTCACTGGTGTGCAGCAATAGCCACACTGAGGCATATCATGTGTTAGACTTATTGGTCTTTGGAGGCTTACTGAAAGTGTGTTTATAGGAGTGATGTGGGGACAGAGGTTTTGAAAATAGTGTAGGGATCTGAGAAGGGACTGTAGGCTGTGATGAACTTGCGAGATATAGTCACTGCAACAGGGCTTGTATGTCAGTGTGTCTGACAGCCGGCACCAAGCAAAGATGCGCAATGATGGAGACACTGGACTCACATTCCCAGTTTTAAAGCCCAATCAGTTCATTTAGATTTGGGTTTTCCATGACTAAAGAAAGTGTCAAGACTTTTTCTTCGAAAAAGACATAGCTTATTTTCTCTCCCATCCTTGTTCAATCTGAGCTTTTGCTCTTTCTCTTTCTCTAATGACCTCATCTTCCACGATACATTAAATCCTAATGTTGCTTTTTTTCTGACAGCCCTCTGTCATTTAATAACTGTATCATTAGTAAGAGATGTAGGGAAAGAAAGTGAGTCTTGGCTGGAGGTAAAGTATTCTTGAAATGTTGTCAGGATATGATCATGTGGGATTGTGGGAAGAGCCTGGTTGGATAAGCTAACTGAGTGATGAACATTTTAATAGTTCTTACGCGTGGGGTGGGTGGTGACATACAAATGTTTCTGTAGTATGAATTAGATAAAAAAGTAGGTCCATGATAAATTCAGTAAAATTAAATCTAGTGTGAGGCCTCTATTTTTAGGTTGTGTGATGGAAGGGATTCTCTACAGTGGCCATGAGAGGTGGATGAGAAGATTTGATAGAGGCTGTTGTGGTGATAGTGGACAGTTGAAACATTTCGATTACTTGGCCTATATGAAAATTGTAACTTTGACCAACATGAAGAGATTCGAGTAATATAAATATTTAAACTGTCTCTGCACTGTGTCTTCCTAAATAATGTTGGTGAAATCCTCCACTTGCATAAATGGAATCAATAATTACTGCATCAATAATACTAGTACTGTACATGTAGGTGCTGACTTTTTTCCTTCATTATGATACTTATTTCATTTTATTCATTTAAAACATCCTTGGTAGCTGAGTGGTCAGTGCGACCGAATGTCATACCTAATGGCCTGGGTTCGATTCCTGGCTGGGAGATTTTCTCCACTCAGGGACTGGGTGTTGTGTTGTTGTTGTCATCGTCATCATATCATCCCCATTGACATGCAAGTCACCGAAGTGGCGTCAGCTCGGAAGACTTGCACCAAGCGAACGGTCTACCCAACGGGAGGCCCTAGCCACACGGCATTTCCCATTTAAAACATCTCCAATGGCTGCATATTTTCATCTGCTTCTTCCTTTTAATGTGGATTTGAATTCTGCATTCATGTTTCACTTGAATTATCTCCTTTGTTGTGGAGCAATAAATAATAAAAAAGAAAGAAACTGTGAGACCACAACTAGTGAATAGTGACACACGACAAGGCTGACAGTCGAGTCCACTGATACAGCAATGTTTTTTGGAAGGCCAATAATGCGGTTCTCAGGCAGGCATGGGAGAGAAGAGATAAAGGGAAAGAACTCTGTATCTGCTCCACACCTCGCGCCTCATAGGCATATTCTCACTTACCTACTGTACAAGGTTAGATGATATGTTGCTTAGGACGATTAGGTTGGTAAGGGTTAAGGACTGATGGAAGCTGACTAGATTGTGGTTGGGATGCAGCTGAAAAAGGATATTTTGATGACTAGGTCATTTGGAGGAGGAGGGTGGATGAGATCCAATGGATTAGGCAGCATAATAGATTAGTATCTGAGACTGTTTTTTCTTGCAAGAGATAAGAAAACTTTTTTGCATTTGTGATGATGAAGGCCCATCCACATTATTATAGATATTCCATTTCTGATTGCTTCCAATGTTTTATTGGCAAAAAATATTTACCATACAACTCCCTTAATTTTGGAAGTATCATGTAAATGCATCTTGGGTAGCTTAGTAAACCTCTGACTTTATAAATGTATATAGTCTTCATGTAAGCCATATTCTGCCGTTTTAAAGTAATAGATTTCTTGCTGGTGATTAAGATGTACCTTTAATTTTCTGTTTTGTACTTGAATAACAGATTGTAATAATAGCAAATTTGCATTTTAAACCAAATTTAGCTCCATCTGATTTTGGCCGTGAAAGAGCTGTGAAAGCTGTTGAGAAGTCTCTTAAGAACTTGGGTGTAGATTACATTGATCTGTACTTGATTCACTGGCCTGGTGTGTCAAGTGTTCCAGTGGACAGCAGTGTCCATCGTAAGGAACGTTTTGAAACCTGGGAAACACTGACAAACTTGTACAACACCGGTTGCCTCCGTGCCATTGGAGTGTCTAATTACACTGTGCGGCATCTTGCAGAGCTGCTTGACAAGGACAACATTGTGAAGCCTGCTGTTAATCAGGTCAGATGATCAGTCAGTTTCTAATGAAAAGGCTGTTTCCTCATTGAAGCAGCAGTAAATTAATGCTACAGAATGGAGAACATTCAAAAAATTTCTTTACTTAGTGCCAATAGTTCACTTCATTTTAATGTAATTGTATTTTTTGTGTTTGGGTATTAGTTTTTAATGCCAATCAGAAATACGAAAATGTTAGAGGGGAGTTCGTACATGTATTTTTTTATCTGTAAACATTATAATCACCATTTTGTAACCATCTCTGATCGGTTCGCCGCAGTGAACTTGACATCATATCAAAATGAAATATTGTCATAAAATATATATAGATGAATGTACTTTTACATTTGGTGGTGAAAATGGAGAGTGAGCTCTCTTTGATGTTGTTAAAGTTTTTGCTGGAGTTTTATATGGCAACAAGCAGTATGTTTCATATATGAATTACATTCTTCACAAGCCTCATAGTCTCTCTTAGCTTGTGTCAAGTAAGGATTCATTACCATCACTTCAGCTGTTTATTTAGTCATCCATAAGGTGTCTGTCACATAAAATACTTTGTGTGTCACTTTAGATGCTCTAATTATGCCCTGTATCTTCTTCATATTGAGTAGAACTGTGCAGGTATACATATATCCCCAGAGAGTGATTGCTTCAGTCTGGGTGACAGTTTCATAGGCTCACATCTGTACTGGTTTAGAAGGTAACACCAATTTGTCTAATTTTGTAAACAGCATATGACATTACATTGTCAGACAAAAGAAACTGTTGTAGGTTCATAATTGCTTGTATTGTCACTAACAATTAATTTCAATATATTTTCTTGCAACTGCTGTGAGGAACATTTTATCATTTCAGGAGATGTGTAGAATATGATCTTGACTGTATAAAGTTACAGAGAGTCATTTTTTCCCCAACATATCTGATGATGTATGATACTTTTTAGGTTGAGCTTCATCCATATTTTCGACAAGAACAACTGAGAACTGCATGTGAAAAAGCTGGCATTCTCGTCCAGGCATACTGCTCTTTAGGTGGATCAGCAGGAGCAAACCATTTGCTGAATGACTCCACTGTGGTTGAAGTAGCACAGCGTCTTGGTAGAACACCAGCACAAGTATTATTGCGCTGGGCACTGCAGCTCAATGCAGGTGGGCAAGCATCATAAACACTCCATAGTATTATATATTAATTTCACGTGAAGTGTTGGATTTCATAGAAAAACTTGGACTCATAACTCAACAGATATAAATTTTGAAAACTGAAACGGGCACCATTATATGACTTTCCAATCCTTGTGATACTGAGCTGCACACTGTTCATAATTAAAGTAAATAATTATCCCATGCAGACATTAATGTGCCTGGCCACCAAAGAGCTCAACATTAACTATCAAAGTGGTGTGCATGTAGTTAGGAAGCTATGAAGAGACAAATAGGCTAACTCAAAGAGAGTGCCATATTTGCTCTTAAAGTCAATGTTCCAAAGCTACTTGAGAACATAGCAGCAGATTTCTTCCACTACAAAATTAGGGCTTACCCATCAAATCTAATGTTTTGCATCAAGTGTCAGTTCTTCAGGTACACCACCATGGAGTGTGCAGAGGCCTGCTGACCTGTGCAGTTCCAATGACCATTCGATGTGCTGCTCCACCTACTTCTGCCAAATGCTTTGACAAGCATCCTTTTGAAACTGAGACTGCTAAGCCTTCACTGAAGAGAAAAAGACTCTGTAAATCAATATTATCCAACTACTCATACTCTGAGGCAAATCAGGCATTTAAGGTCACTCGGCCACATACTTGTGTGGAGTTATTCACTCCTGCAGTGAAGCTGCCTGTACCGAACATCAGTGTTAGCAACCAGGCAATCCCAGCATGTATTGAAGACTGCTGTTGGCCATCAGATAATGACAAGTACTGAAAACACTTAAATCTAGATTTTTTTTAAAGAGGAGCAGGAGTGGAAAGCTGTCTTGTAACGATTTGAAATGGCCCTCCACACTTTCCTCTTTTGTGTTAATTACACTCATAACCTGCAATTATTTGTTGTATAAACTTCAGTCTCTGTCCTCCCTTACAGGTGTAGGATTCAGGGATCTGGATGTGGTTAAAAAGTGAGCGCAGACTCACCAGAAGACCTGATAAATGTATTTGATGATGAAACAATTTACACAAGGCACACACTGGAAACCTGAACATATTTGATCTTTTAAGTCAAACACTCATACTACATATATATAAGGTCACACTGACAGGTTAAGTGGCAATGCTTGGTTTATATCAAAATCCTCAGACAGTAGTTGATGAACAACAAGGCTTTGCCACATAAGTTGATTTTAACATTTAACAACGCTCCCAACAGGTCGTCCTGGTAATTTTGAAACAGATGGAATAAAAACAGTTAAGTTTTAGAGCTCTAATACAGGAAAACAATAATGTTACAACTTATACAAGTACCTTAAAAACAATTGCAAATCATTTAAGATAAAGAACTGGGCTTACAACTTTCACATTGCTAAATTGCATGAATAAATTTAGCAATGATTAATCAGTTGTTATATGGCCCCTTTTGCCAAATAGCATATCTTCAAGTGTGTACCAACTCAGGCAGTTTAAAGCATATGCTTTTTATGACAAAATGCTGCCTGGATGGTGCAATAATTTGATACATTTAAATCACCCAAAGCACACACAAGTTACTGCTGACACTGCCTTAGAATTTTAAATAAAATTACATATCAATGATGGGTCACAGGAACACCCACCGAGCGAGGTGGCGCAGTGGTTAGACACTGGACTCGCATTCGGAAGGACGACGGTTCAATCCCGCGTCCGGCCATCCTGATTTAGGTTTTCCGTGATTTCCCTAAATCACTCCAGGCAAATGCCGGGATGGTTCCTCTGAAAGGGCACGGCCGACTTCCTTCCCCATCCTTCCCTATTCCGATGAGACCGATGACCACGCTGTCTGGTCTCCTTCCCCAACCCAACCAACCAACCAACCAACCAGGAACACCCATGAGGGCTACTAAATTCACTTGCTGTTGACACAATTCAGTTATTATAATGTCGTCAGAAAATTTTATCATTGATATCCATTCACCATGATTTTTAATCCCACTCTTGATCCATTCCATTTCTCTTTCATTGCTTCCTTAGTGTGTGGATTGAACTGTAGGAGTGAAAGACTACATCCCTGCCTTACATTCTTTTCAATCTGAGTACTTCGTTCTTGGTCATCCTTCCTACTGTTCCCTATTGATTCTTGTACACATTGTATATTACCTGTCTTTCTCTATAACTTACCCCTATTTTTCTCAGACTTTCAAACATCTTGCACCATTTTACACTGTTGAATTCTTTTTCCAGGTCAACAAATCATATGAACATTTCTTGATTTTTCTGCAGTCTTGCTTCCATTATCAGCCACAATGTGAGAACTGCCTATCTGGTGTCTTTACCTTCCTTTTTGTGCATTATCGTTGTCCACAACTTGGAAGCACGAGTTGTTAAGCTGAATGTGCGATAATTCTCACGCTTGTCAGCTCTTGCTATCTACAGAATTGTGTGGATGGTGTTTTTCCGAAGGTCTGATGCTATATTGCGAGTCTCATACATTCTGCTAAGCAACATGGACAGCTGTTTTGTTGCCACTTTCCCCAATGATATTAGAGATTCTGATGAAATGTTGTCTTTCCCTTCTGCCTTACTTGATCTTTGGTTGCCCAAAGCTCTTTTAAATTCTGATTTTAATATTGGATCCCTGTCCTTTCGACTCCTGTTTCTTCTTCTATCTTGTCATCAGAAAAGTCCTTCTCCTCATAAAGGCCTTCATGTAGCTACTCCTAAAGCAGAAAATCTACTGTCCTTCCAAATCAACACCCTCCACTGCCCAGCGCAACCAGTGTGTGTTCCGGTTGCTAGCGAACTGACCACCTCTGTCCGACCAAACCCCACACTTTTCTTTCATGCTTGAGCTAGTGTCTCCAGACTGCCCATCCAGAAGTAGCTGTTTGCCCACCCTTACCCACCTGTGCCTTTGGATCCACACTGGAACTGGAAAAGCATGCAATAATGGAACACTAGTAGGTCATGAATATTTTTGGAGAGCCTGAAACTTTTAAAACAGGGAAAACCCTTATGGTGTGGCTCCAGGAGAGGCATTTTAAAATATCTGAAGCCATTGTGGTAAGTGGCTACATCTTAAAAAGAAGAAGAATAACCATAGCAGAAAGAGAACTTTGGCATTGTCAACAGGCAGCAGGTCTTCATGGTGTGATAAGCATACCATACAATACAGAACACATTAGGTACCCCACGCACCTGCATGTAGTATCATACTGTTGTTCATACTGCAATCATCAATTCATGGAATGACTTAGGGATATTTATTTATTTGTATGACTCACATTCAGTTTAAAAATACAGGTATATAACATTAGTGTATGTATATAACAAGAATACAAAATACAAAACTATATATAAAACTAACTAAATGTCAGTATCTAAGTTCCTAATCCGAGTTGTATCATCAGCTTTTATGAGGTTGTACCAACTACCCTGATAGGAACTCAAGGGGCATTCATCTCTAATGCGCTGTCTGGTTTAGAACCCCAGTCACAAACTGGAGACTCTGTAACACCCCATTGTAAAGAGAATCTGCACATTGTCATGCCCAGTGTGAGCGTTGTTCAGTTTGACCCATAGTTTCCTGCCAAGTCTGTGCCAGCAGTATAACAGTTATTCTTTTAGAATCACTCACAGTCTTCATGATTTTCAGTAAGTTGATGGTTCTGATCTCACAGGTCTCTCGCCTCGATATTACTGACATCTAGATGTTCTGGTTGCAGCAATAGTGGGTTTCTTGAACAGTCTATTTTGTAGTAGACTTGGTATGTCTTCCTGTATGGGTGACTCCAGGTGCTCCTGCAGCTTGCAGTATTCTGTAAGCAAGGCCTCACTTCTATGGATTGTGGGTGGATAGATGTTGATTAGCAGAGGAAACCAATAAATGGGTGTTATTAACCGCATAGTATGGTTCAACTGGATATCAATCAAGTTGGCATGGCAGCTGTTTAGCTGTACTGGGGCACAGTACTTGGCTGTTGAGAAGACCAGGCACAGTTGATGATGTGCGCAAGGTATCTGCTGAAGCTCCCCATGTCATTCCACACAATTGTTGAATAATATTGATATGAGTTTTTATCTTGGCAGTGGTATTTTCAAGATATTTTCTGTGTGAAAGGTTGTGGTCAAGGGTGACAACAAGGTACTTAGAGTACTTGTTATGGCAAAGAGAGTTTCTATGAAGTTTCACTCTGAGCTCTACAGTGGCTTGTTTGTTGTTCAGATGGAATGTAAGTACTTCAGTTTTACTTGTACAGAGTTTGTTTTACAAACAAAAGTGATATCATCAGTGTAGCAGAATTTTGTTAACCTGGTATAGAGAAGCTTGGAGATATATAGGTTGAGTAATAGGGGGGCTGTGGTAGACCACTGCTTAATTTCCTCTACTTGCTCATTTTTTTCTCCCATGTAAATGCGGAAATATCTATTGTTTATCATGGTGGTGATGAGAGTTACAGTTTTTTGGCAGCCAGTCATGTTTAATAACTTGTATATCATCCCTTCTCTCCAGGCTGTGTCATATGCCATGGTTAGGTCTATGAATGCAACACATCTTCACATTTTCTTGGAAACCAGCCTCTGTGGAAGCTGTTAGGGCCAGTACCTGGTTGCAGCAACTTCTCTGTGGCCTGAAACCTACTTGATCAGCTGGGATATGTTCCAGAATGAAGCCTTTAATTCTATTATAAATGACCCTCTCCAAGAGTTTACAAGTACAGCTCAAAAGGGAAATTGGTCTGAAACTTTGAGGGCGGTCAGCTGGTTTACCTGGTTTCAAAATTGCCGCTGTTTTTGTTCTCTTTATCCCATTAGGCAGTGATCCATTATCTAGGCTGTTGGAGAAGAAGCAGACTAGCCTTTTTTTACCACCATTACCCATGCTTATCAGAAATTCCATGTGTATATTAATCAGGACCAGGTGCTTTACCATGTTTAGTTTGTTTCAAGGCCTCATCCAATTCAGTCAGTGTAAATGGTGAAGAGAAATCAGATTTGTTTGGGCACTGAGCTTTTAGAGAGGTGAGTTCTCATTTTATTTTGGAAGTATGTTGTTTCACTGGATGATGTAGGTGCTTCAACTATATATGGCTACTGATTTGGTTATCTGAAATTCAACTTCTGACCAGTTTATTGCAGGCTACACCAAGCTTATGCAGAAGGCTCCTTGCCTTTCTACTTGAATGTTTAAAGCTTATGTTTCCTACCGTCTCACACCATTGTACTCTTCTAGCAGCGTCAAGCCTTTGGAGGAGGCTGTTTGCAGTATTGCTGTCGCCAGTTTCACTATATTGTTTGTAAAATTGTTCGCATGTTCATTCCACCCTGGTATACAGGGTGTTCCAAAAGGTACAGTCAAAATTTCAGGAAACATTTCTCACACACAAATAAAGAAAAGATGTTATGTGGACATGTGTACGGAAAATCTTAATTTCCATGTTAGAGCTCATTTTAGTTTCGTCAGTATGTACTGTACTTCCTCGATTCACCGCCAGTTGGCCCAATTGAAGGAAGGTAATGTTGACTTCGGTGCTTGTGTTGACATGCGACTCATTGCTCTACAGTACTAGCATCAAGCACATCAGTACGTAGTATCAACAGGTTAGTGTTCATCACGAACGTGGTTTTGCAGTCAGTGCAATGTTTACAAATGCGGAGTTGGCAGATGCCCATTTGATGTATGGATTAGCACAGGGCAATAGCCATGGCGCGGTACGTTTGTATCGAGACAGATTTCCAGAATGAAGGTGTCCCCACAGGAAGACGTTCGAAGCAATTGATCGGCGTCTTAGGGAGCACGGAACATTCCAGCCTATGACTCGCGACTGGGGAAGACCTAGAATGACGAGGACACCTACAATGGACGAGGCAATTCTTCGTGCAGTTGACGATAACCCTAATGTCAGCGTCAGAGAAGTTGCTGCTGTACATGGTAACGTTGACCACGTCACTGTATGGAGAGTGCTACAGGAGAACCAGTTGTTTCCGTACCATGTACAGCAAGTGCAGGCACTATCAGCAGCTAATTGACCTCCACAGGTACACTTCTGCGAATGGTTCATCCAACAATGTGTCAATCCTCAGTTCAGTGCAAATGTTCTCTTTACGGATGAGGCTTCATTCCAATGTGATCAAATTGTAAATCTTCACAATCAGCCTGCGTGGGCTGACGAGAATCCGCACGCAATTGTGCAATCACGTCATCAACACAGATTTTCTGTGAACGTTTGGGCAGGCATTGTTGGTGATGTCTTGATTGGCCCCCATGTTCTTCCACCTACGCTCAATGGAGCACGTTATCATGATTTCATATGGGATTCTCTACCTGTGCTGCTAGAACATGTGCCATTACAAGTACGACACAACATGTGGTTCATGCACGATGGAGCTCCTGCACATTTCAGTCGAAGTGTTCGTACGCTTCTCAACAACAGATTCGGTGACTGCGATGGATTTGCAGAGATGGACCAATTCTATGGCCTCCACACTCTCCTGATCTCAACCCTCTTGACTTTCATTTATGGGGGCATTTCAAAGCTCTTGTCTACGCGACCTCGGTACCAAATGTAGAGACTCTTCGTGCTCGTATTGGGGATGGCTGTGATACAATACGCCATTCTCCAGGGCTGCATCAGCGCATCAGGGATTCCATGTGACGGAGGGTGGATGCATGTATCCTCGCTAATGGAGGACATTTTGAGCATTTCCTGTTACAAAGTGTTTGAAGTCACGCTGGTACATTCTGTTGCTGTGTGTTTCCATTCCATGATTAATGTGATTTGAAAAGAAGTAATAAAATGAGCTCTAACATGGAAAGTAAGCGTTTCCGGCCACATGTCCACATAACATATTTTCTTTCTTTGTGTCTGAGGAATGTTTCCTGAAAGTTTGGCCGTACGTTTTTGTAACATCCTGTATATTCCTCTCCCCGTTCACAAGGGATAAACTTCTTAGCAGCAGTTGGAACAGCCCTGAGAAACAGAGGGCTAGTTTTTAGGTTCTGGTGGAATAGAACAGATATATTGATATAGATCATCAGGAAAACTCCATCAGTCAGCCCTGCGGAAATTCCTACCTCTTTTATGTGAGTCTTCCTTGGTTGGAGTGTGTGTTTCCCGGATTACAGATACATCAATATTATTATCTACATGGCATTTAGATAGGTACTTGCTTTTAGCTCGGCTAATGCTTTCTCTGTTTAAATGGCATACTTGAACACACAGAGTCCTGAAATATTCCATTTCTTAGGGACTTTTGATTTTGATTTGCACGTTTTTAGCCAGGAAATCCAATATTTGGTCTGACTGCCATTTCGTTTTAGCTTATTTAGCACTTCCCGGGGTGCACATGTAGTATTTCACCACGGACGCGAGCTAGTTTACACCCCTCTTAGGGTTATGAAGAAAGAATAACCTCTTAGAATTGGGGTCTTGTAGTTTACAAATGACATTTGCTTCAAGCGCAATGTTTTGCAATGGAGATGTTTTATTTCTCGTGTTCCACATATGGATGTACGTATGTAATGGTTTTTTCAATTGTATGCCGCCACAACACTTAGGGCATGTAGCGTACTGCTTATGAAAGTGCTGGAAAATGACTTAAGAGTAAAAATTGGTCAATTGCGCAACAATAAAGGATAACTATACAGCCTTTCAAAGATAATGTTTTTTTTTTTTTTTTTTCACAAAAATAATTTTAATGTTATATGCCAATGTTGGAGAAAATCACCGTGTTGACAGATGAGGAAGTTTTGAATTGTTTCATACCATATTTACTCGAATCTAAGCCACACTCGAATCTAAGCCTCACCTGCAAAATGAGACTCGAAATCAAGGAAAAAAAAATTTCCTGAATCTAAGCCGCACCTGAAATTTGAGACTTGAAATTCAAGGTGAGAGAAAAGTTTTAGGCCCCACCTCCAAATCGAAACAAAGTTGGTCCATTGTAATATGAGACACAATTTAGGTCAAATGAATGATGATACAATTACAGTAGTTTGGTTCGAGTCGTAAGTTTAGCAGTTAAGCTTTACCAGGTAGCCATTGCTATGCGTCAGGCGCTCCGTCTGTATTTGTGCGGGTACCCTTCCTTTTTCACGTGCTTCATCTGGTTTGAATTGATTGTTTATTTTACTTTGATCTGATAAGTGCCGTTCTCTTTGTTATACGTGTTGAAGTCACTCTAAGCTGAAAATGCATTACTGTACTGTGTCATGCACTGTTTGTCACATTCTGATAATGAGTGTTTACAGCCAGTCGCCGCTCACGGCATGGCATGCTTTTGTGCATGCTACCGCTGCTTACAATTAAAAAAAAAAAAAGAGAGAGAGGAATCGTCTCATTAGCAAAACAATGGCAAGAGACTGCTATTTGTTGTTACTTACACTGCTGCTTTCTTTGATCATGATCAACAAGAACCAAATAATAGACTGCGTATGATAGATGATGTTCTGAACGAGAGTTTAGCGAAAATTTTTCTCCGTTTGAAAATCTTTGCAGACGCCTCTTTAGTACATTACATTCTGCACAGAAATTAGAGTCATCTTAGATTCAAAAATCTAGTCAATTGCCGTGCTTCATTTGTGACTGTATCACTATTAGGCATAAGAATAATACAAATATAAACATGACATGATATGTATATTCTTCTACGTTCACTGTTGTGGCATTCTAGTTTCGTAGTTTATTAGGCAGACAGGATTTAAATGAGACAGCAGCAAACACAAAAGAATACATGGCAAAATGTTTATATATGTTTATAGTTGTATTATTCTTATGGTGAAGAGAATACTGCATGTGATTCACAATTCATAAAAGTTCCTATTAGCAACCATCTCTTCTCACAGGTAGGAAAAAATTCAGAATGTAGAGTTGGCCATATTGACAAACATCAAACATCCCAAATCGTCTTGCCAGTCGGATTTTCGTAGTACACTGAAATGCTGCTACATTCGAAGACGAACAATATAGAATTTGTATTTACTTCATTGGATGAAGTATGAAAATGCAGTGGTCGAAACTCGGGGCGGAGAAAAAAGCTCGTCTTCCCACCTTTCCTTTTAATTTATTTATTGACGCAGAGGTTTTGGCGCCAGTATTTATCTTTGTGCCTGCAAAGCATGCCTGTTTAGCGCTGCATTTATTCAACAGCAGAAGTTAGTTGTGGCGGTACCTACCAACATTTTTCAGAACTTCCACTTATTTTGCACTCGATTCTAAGCCGCAGGCGGATGTTTGGATTACAAAAACCGGAAGAAAGTGCGGCTTAGATTCGAGTAAATATGGTATATTTTGAAAAAAAAAAAAAAAAAAAAGCCTTTTATCTTGATTACCATTTAGTTATATTGGGGAAACTCCTTTGAATGCACAGTATTTTTTTGTGATAGATTTCCATGATTCCTCTTACAGATTGTTCACATACCCTGGTTTGTGCTTAATTATAAAGCACCAACTTGATTATCTGTAATCTCTGTCACCTCCTCAGCAGCACATCCATTTGTTGTCCTGAAGCTGAAACTCTTAATAATTGATGATGTCTGCTCAAGAAAAATGTACAGGATATTACAATTTAGATTGCACTTTTTCACACATTTTATTAGCCTCAAAGTTGTGCTGTTTAAACTGCGACGAGTTTTCCTCATCCTTGAAATTACTGTCGCTTGCTGTCAGGTCAGTACCACACAGTTCAGTCAAAATATCCATTAATTTGTGTTACAGAAATCACTTGAAGTTTTTAGACATCAGTGTTACTGATTTTTCATTAGTAAAAGTGCATGCACTTCACGAATGAACTGTGCAAACATGTAACATGAGCAAATATCACTATCATAGGTATTACATACTTGACAGTTTGCTCACGACTGGGTGCAGACTGACTAACTTTGAGTGACATCTGACTATTTAAAAACTGATGTATTAACGTAGAGTTGTTTTGGATATTATACAGTCATTAAAAATGACTATGTAAAACTTTGCTGTTTAGGATGTGGTATAAGTAATGACAGTTTTTTTGTTTGTTTACAAAACATTTGGTAAGCAAGGAATCACTTTATGAATTTACAGTGGTAATTATGTACTTAAGAGTACAGGTGCAGTATTGAAAATTATTTCACATAATGATAAATTATTCAAAATATCAATTATATAATTAGTGAGGGATGACCCTTGATTTGGAAAAAAATAGAGCAACAAAAGTGCAGTGTCAAAGTTCATAATATAACAAGCCCAAAGGCAAAATCAGCCATAAAAGTCATCACACATGGAATAGTTCCAACTTGCTGTGTCACACAGTGATGCTGAAATTTACTTGTTACATATGTCAGATGTAGATATTTTCCTTAACTTTTGTTTTGTAATCATGAAAGTCCACCAGTCCACAGAGTTTATATTTAAAAAAAAATTGCTAATTTTTGTACATTGTCTTTAAATATAACACCAGCAGCAAAGACTGAGTTTTAATTATTTTTTTTCTTCTTTTTTTCCAGCTGTGATTCCAAAATCTGTGAACCCAGATCGCATTGCATCTAATATAGCTCTAAACTTTGAGCTTCTACCAAAAGATATGGAGTTATTGAACAGTTTAAAAACTGTGAAAAAGTTTGCATGGGATCCTGAAATAGTTGCTTAATATTTTTGCACTACACCAAACTGGAAACATTTGTTTTTCATGTTCTTTAATTATGGCTGCTACATTTGATCAAGGTTTCTGCAACAAAATTGCAGAACTTTGTTATAGTAAATATGACACTCTTCCGAAGAATGGAAAACCAAATGATAGACAGTGGACTCTACTTGCAGCAATTGTCAAAGTAAATGGTTGGGGTATAGATCCAGTGTTTGAAGTGATTTCAGCTGGAACTGGATCAAAATGTGTGGGGCAGTCAAAAATGTCTTCTACAAGACTGAATGACTGCCATGCAGAAGTGATGGCGCGACGAGGATTTCTTCGTTACTTATATTATCAAGTCTTTCAACAGCTGCATACGGGTAAATCAGCCCTCTTTAGTGGCACTGATTATGAAGGTCGCTGCATCATGAAAAATGATATTACATTCCATTTTTTCACCAGCCATGTTCCTTGTGGTGATGCTTCAATATTTCCAAAATTTGATGATTATTCAGATGGCACATGCACCCTACCAATTAATATTTCATTTTCACATGCATTAAAGGAAGTATCCAAGATGCAGGATGCCAATGCAAATAAACATTTATCTAAAAATACAGTAAGCAAAGAAGCAGAAACTATATTCCAGACTAATGATGGAGTTGAGTCTGATGTGAGTCAAGCCAGTTGCTCCCATAACCATTTACCAACCGGGAAAGGACCATTTGTTAAGCAGTTAAATACTGATTCAGAAGTTCAACTGCCAAGAACAGTAAGGCTCCAAGAAATTACAGGTGAAGAGTGTAAAACAGCAGTCCACTGTGGAAATGAAGTAAAATTTACAGTGATCGAGCCAAGTGAGCTCCATTCTGTGTCACCCCACACTCATACAAATTCAACTGATGAAAACTATAAGTGCTCTGGACTGAAACGTGCATCTGAGCACGAAGAAAATCTTAGCCCATTGTCAAAAAAACCAGCTTTCTCCGATGTTTACAGAACAGGTTCAAAGTGCCTCCCAGGGGAAAAATTACAAGATCCTAAACTTCCTGGAGCAAACTATCATGTAACAGGAGTACTTCGAGGGAAACCAGGTCGCGGAGAGCGCAGTCTATCATTATCCTGTAGTGATAAATTAGCAAGGTGGGCAGCAGTGGGTTTGCAGGGTGCTTTATTGTCTTTGCTTTTGCATGCACCTGTTTACTATAAGACACTCAACATAGGTGGCAGCAGTCCATACTCATATGATGCACTTCATCGAGCAGTTGTGGGAAGAACAACTGGCGTAGTTGGCCTAAAACCACCATATGGACTGTCATCACCTATATTTCTACATTCTACATTGCCTTTCTCAGATGCCCGTCAACCAGGAAAATTGCCTTGTGCTGAAAGCATAGTGTGGAGTGCAGTACCTGATAGGTGAGAACATCCATCAAGTATTTAACTTCTGTTTCTATTAATAATTCTAATGACGTCTTCCTTATCTTAAAAAATTGTTTTCATGTATTATGAATGTGAGAACATTGAAAAAAGAAAAACCGTTATTTGGAAACATGGGTATCCTGTTTTTAGTCAATGTTATGGTTGCACCCGTATTGTTTAAAGACTCACTGACATTTCCCATACAAAGAAGCAGTGCTTTCTTGTCACAGTTAGCTTTCCATATCAACCTACAATAATGTACATAATGTTACATTTTGTCTTGGAATGAATAGAGTTGTCTGAAGGGAACCAGATTGCAATCCTTGGCATAAAAAATGTAACAGATGCAAATTTTGCTACTAAATGCCTAAATACCATGGCTCTTGGTTTATTACCAAGTGGGAAATTCTATGCATGTCAGTAGGTGCATTTATACTCTCGTACTGCTATAATGAAATTGATCCACTTCATTTGCATAAATACAAGACACCACAATACACATATATTTAAGTTAGATACCACAAAAGGTCTGTCCAAAGAGCTCACAGACAAAGACTTGGTCTCAATTTCATTTTCTACATCAACTTTTGCAGCTAATTGATCCCACAACAATATAAAATAGTTGTTCAGTTACAGCAAATCTAGTATGCATGGCTGTCATGTTGTCTATTTCCACAGATAAGTCTGCATTTATACAGTGAAAATTTATTGAATGTTATGCATTCCGTCCTACTAATACTACTATTAAGGAAATTCCAGGATGAAAACTCTTAAAATGAAGAAAGGCAGCCACTCACCTCTAGCAGATTGATGTACATTGTGTAACACATCTAAAGCATGACTTTTTTAGTTAGCACTTTCTCCTAGTGTAAGTACACACTCTTGTTCATAGCCATGGGTGAGTGCACTTGTGCATGTGTGTGCATGCTTAAACTAGAAACAAACATTCCATGGCAGTTGTCTAACATAATTTTTGTAGAGGTATATGTAGTTTTAACAATGTGGAAGCCAACAGTAGGAATGAAGGTAAAATATACAACTTTTGTGTTCCTCCAAGTTACTACCTCAAGAGCATGTTTTCTTTTCAAACCTTACAAATATTTTGATGATACTTCACACACTGGTTTACATTGTAACAATTTTACTTCGAGAGAGAATAACCTGATATGTATAAAACATTGAGTTATTCTTAGTGGTTGTATGTAAACTAATTGTTCTCACAGAAATTTGAATACAGTAATTTTTATTTCAATTCAGTTTCCAGTAGATAATTATTTAATACCTGTTTAAGGAAACAAGAAAATGAAATCAAAATTAAATTATCTATGTGGTAAAGAAATGAGCAAAACTGTTTCTGAAAAATTTATTTAAAACAAGACCTTTAGACTATGGATGGTAAAGTAGCCCTTGCTTTGTATGTATGATGAAGAATGACAGTATGTTACTCATTATCTGTGGTATGAACCTTTCAGATATAGGTATGGTACCTATGCGTAATATTTGTTTTCTTTGTGTTAGCCTAATGTAGTTACTTCCTTCTCTACCTCTGCTCTGTCTTTACATACACTGAGAATATTTGAACAATTACATATTTCAGCTTTGAAATTTTTTAGGATATGAATCACCATATTAACAAGACTGTGCATTGCAGACTGTACCTCCTGTAATATTTACTTTGCGTATGACATGACATTATTAAAATAAAACTTTAAGCAGCCATTCACTGTAGAAGCACAACAAGTGTGCAAATACTTAGGTGTTTATTTTTGGTCACTGTGGTCAACTTCTAGTGTGACCTTTAAAAAATAGTGTTATGGCATGAAGGCAAATAGACGATGGTTGCATGGACCTAAATTACTGTGACAGTATCAACAAACAGAGAACAACTTACTAAGTGTCATTGTAAACAGGTGCTTTCTTTTTTCTGTGCAAGTAGTTTTTGGGGGCATTTATTAATTTGTTATATCAGTTTCAATGTCTCCACTGTCCATATCTTGCCCCGACTTCCAGAAGTGGCTTCATCATATATATTTCATTTTCAACATGATTGCTTTTAGGGCAGGATCCAAAGAGGGTCCACAAATTTTGTAACATACATAAATCTAGTTGCTTCTTTGGACTTACAGTTGTGGAATCATAGAGATTTACAGTGGCAACTGTAATTGAATCATAGGGACATTCGCTTTAGTAGCAAATAGTTAAATTGAAGTAGGAACAAATGGGGTAAGTCTAAATTAGTTTAGTAAGATATTATTAAGACAAGTGTAGTAATAAAGTAGTATATGATGTCTCATTATTGTATAAATATTTTTAAAATTCCCTTTTTGTTTTATCTACATAGGCCTCTGGAAGTTGCAGTAAATGGAATTAAAAAGGGTACAACAAAGAAATCAGAAAAACTGCATTCTACTTGCTGCTTGATGATATGTAAGAAAGAACTGTTATGCCAGTTTATGCATTGCACGCATGTTATAAATGGTGTTGACATTTCCAACATGACTTACGCACAAATCAAAGGAATGGCAGAACATTACAGAGCAGCATGGAACATTGTACAGAAAACATGTTTTCCTGCATGGCCTAGGAAACCTACAGAGCTGTCATCATTCACCGCTGGAGAATAAAATTGTGTTACTGAGTACTACAATTGAATAACCTGTTTTCCCTCTGTGTTCTGTAGGTATGACTAACTACTTTAGACCCTGGTCGGCATTAACTGTATAATGACTGAATATGAGGATGTTGTTGTGATCTTCAGTCCAAAGACTGGTTTGCTGCAGCTCTCCATGTTAGTCTTCCTGTGCAAGGCTTTTCATTTCTGAGTAACTTCTGCAACCTACATCCACTGTGATCCTGCCTATATCTCTATCTGCAATTTTTACCTCCCCAGCACTTCCCTATGTTACCAAACTCGCTATTCTTTGATGTTTCAGAATTTGTCCTATGAATCAATCCCTTCTTTTAGTCAAGTTGTGCTATATATTTCTTTTCTTTCCAGTTTGATTCAGTATCTCCTCTTTAGTTTATTTAACGTACCCATCTGATCTTCAGCATTCTTCTATAGCACCAAGTATTTATTCTCTTTGTGTGACCTGCTTATCGTCGATGTTTTACTGCTCTACAAGTCTACACTTCAGAAAATATTTCCTAACACTTGTATTTATATTAGATGTACACAAATCCCTATTTTTGATAAATGCTTTTCATGCTGTCGTCGATTTGCATCCTATATTTTCTGTACTTTGACCATCACTTAATTTACTACCCAAGTAGCTAAACTCTTCTACTGGTTTTAGTATCTCATTTCCTAATGTAATTCCCTCAACATTACCTTATTAAATTTAACTACATTGCATTACTTGTGTTAATGCCCTCTTTTCATGACACTATCCATTATGTTCCACTGCTCTTTCAAGTCCTGTGCTGCCCCTGACAGAATTACAGTGTCATCAGCAAACCTCGAATTTTTTATCTCTTCTCCCTAACCTGTCATTCCATTTCCAAAATTTTCCCTGATTATCTGTACTGCTTGCTCACTGTACAAGTTGAAAAACTTTGAGGGTAGGCTACAACACTGTCTCATACCTTTCTCAACTACTGCTCCCCTTCTATACCCTGTGACTAATCTGGTTCCTACACAAGTTGTAAATAACCATCACTTCCTTTATTTTACACCTGCAGCTTTGAAAAAATTGAGTGTAGGTCAGTCAACATTGTCAAAAGCTTCCTCTAAAGCTACAAGTGCAGGTTTGCCTGTCTTCCAAGATGAGACATAGACTCAGTACTGCCTCACATGTTCCTACATTCCTCAAGATCTGCTTCCATTACCTGGCCTTGATGTTACTGTAGTTAGCCTCCTGTGGCCATTGTCAGAAGCACACGGCAAATTTACTGTAAACAAGTACAGTGATGACTAAGGGAAACACATCGCATTTTGAATGACTGACAGTTGTTCGTATACCATCATATGGTTCAGCATCTCCTCGTGAAATAGTACGATAAAAACTCTCACCAAGCCGACTGAAGTGCCCCCACTCCCAGGTGCAATAATATTATGGTTGACTAATACCACTTTTTCCTTCTTCTGTAAATAATTGTCAATATTTTGCATCCATGACTTATTAATCTGATGGTACAGCTGTGAGCACCTGCCTTCTTTGAAATTAATACATTCTTCCTAAAGACTGAGGGTATTTCCCCTGTCTCATGAATCTTGCACACCAGATGAAATCATTTTGTCATGGATCTCAGTAATTCTGAGGGGATGCCCTCACTCCAGGGTCCATCTTTCAGTGCCCTGTCGAATTCTTTTCACAGTATCACATCTCTGATCTCATCTTCAGCTAGTTCCTCTTCTCTTTCTCTGACCTTGTCCTCAAGTTTTTCTCTTATATAGACAGTATGTATATTCCTTCCACCTTCCCCTTATTTGCTTAGTACTGACTTGCATCGAACTTGATATTCATACAGCTGCTTCTTTTCTCTCATAAAATTTCTTTAATTTCTTGATAGGCAGCATCTGTCTTTCCACTAGTTGTGCACTTTTGTTCTCTAGCCTTCACTGTTTAGCCTCTCTGCATCTTCTGTTAATTTTTCATTTTTATATTTTCTCTTTTTATCAGTTAAATCCAATATGTCCTGTATTATCCAAGGATTCCTACTACGCCTTGTCCTTTTACCTGTGGTCCTCTGTGCCTTCAGTATTTCATTTCTCAAAGCTACCCATTCATCATCTGTTGTATTCCTTTCCCCCCTCCCTCTGAAACTTTCCACAACATCTGGTTCTTTCAACTTATCCAGGTCCCATCTTGAATTCCCTCTTTTTGTAATTTTTTCAGTTTTACTCTGTAGTGTATAACCAACAAATGATGGTCAGAGCCCACATCTCGCCCTGGAAATGTTTAAAATCTAGTTTCAATATCTCTGTACTACTGCTGTGTAACTTGAGGATATTTGACTAGATTCACTCAAGAATGAATTGAGCTTCCCAGATCATAAGAAAATGAAAATTGTCTCAGTTTTTATTTAAACTTCTGGCAGGCTCTAAGAAACTAGTTCGTTTAGTTAATACTTTCCTGCAGTAGGCTCCTTATAATGTTATACTGAATCGCACTTTAGTCATTGTGATTTTATCCCTTTCTTTGTTTGTCCACGAGTTGTAGCAGTAATTAAGAGAGAGAACTTTTAAGTGGGATGAGTGTGGTTCAGATAACCAGCCATTTAGCTTATCAGGGTTTTTGTTGTTGTAATAAACTCTTCGGAACTACACTAGTATGGATCTGATTTCCTTCCTGGATCCAGTGTTCATAGGATGTTAACGATCTTCCATTGTTAGATGTAAACTTTTATTTCTCATAGTCTGATAGTAGGTAATTTAATGTCACGACTGCTATATAACTTAATCTTTGGCATCTGTGTATCTTGTGAACACACATAATAAATATATTATTTCTCATTTGATTGATTATTGCAAACATTGTACAATACCATCCTTGATCTTTAATATGATCTGATAAAATCATGCGAAACCAGGTACAAAAAACTGCCATTATCTAAATTTGCAAAGTACTGGCATTTCTCTTAACACAAGGCATGCAATATTAATAAAATACTGTGAAGTTTTTAAAATGGCTCAAATAATGTACAGAGAAATATAAATAGATATCGAGTTTATTATGGGTGATGATTCCACTCCTTCAACTGTAGAAATGATGAAAGGTACAAAGAAGTAATTCTGATTGGATATTGACAAAATTATTTAATTTGATAGACAAAAATCTACTCACCAAGTTTTGGCAGAACTCAAAAGACTGTTGTAATTTCAGAGCCATTGGATCCTTCTTGATGTAGAAGGGTTGAAGGTGAAGGGAGAAGGATGAAGGAAAGGGACTGGAGAGGTCTAGGAAAAGGGGTAGATTTCGGGAAAGTCACCCAGAACTGCAGGTCAGGAGAGACCTACCACACGGAATGAGAAGGAAAGACTGATTGTTGGGGACTGTATTGGACAAGATGCAAAAACCTGAGAGCTTAAAGCTGGAAGACAGGTAATGAGCAAGACAGAGATTACTGCTAAAACATTGTGCGTGAGTTAATAAGAGTGAAAAACTGAATGCGTTGTATGTAACAGAGGTGGGAGGGGACCAGTGAAAAATAGATGGGAAAGACATTGAAAGATGTAGAAAATGAAAACAGAGTGAAGCAAATAGTAGTTACAGTGAAGACATGCTGGGACAGAAGAAATTAACATAAATGAAGGCCAGGAGGGTGGCGAGAACCAAGGATAGGTTGTACTGAAGAATGAAATTACAGAACTGCACCTGTTGTTGTTCGTCAACTTCGAAGAGCTTGCAGTAGCTGAATTTTGTATGGTTTCATGAGTAAACATTGACGCAACACACACCAGATGGACATTTGGGGGCATGTTGAGCTGCATGGCAAATGGATTTATGTGAACTCCTTGTGAAAGTATGGCGAATGCATTCAACATCTGTGTCAGACACTCGGGGATGGTCCAGTGACTTGCCTTTACACAAACTACCTGTTCCTCGGATTTGTTCATGCCATTGTCTAATGCTCTGAGCTGTAGGAGGATCCCCACCATACCTAGTATGAAAGTCACACTGAACATTTATTACTGACATGTACTGCGCAAAACATAGTACACAAAATGCTTTCTGTTGCCCCGACATCTTTTTTACTAAAACTGGATTGGGTGCACACTGCTGCTACCTAGCAGGAACCATGTAAAACTCAAGAGTTTGCTCATTCCAACAGTACATTGTTCACACACATATCTCAAATAACTTAATAGTTATGATATTTTTAAATAGGATGATTCTTTTTTATACACCCTGTATATTAATGGTACACTATGGAACCACTAGCAGATGGCAATATACTGTTTTGCTGTAATACAGCCAAACTTTAACAAGCCTGAAAGCAGACCTGAAAAATCTGTGCCAAAAGACTGATAATGTACAACTTTATTAATGAAAAGAAAGTAGTACAAATTAACAGTGAAGACATAGCACCATTTCCAGTTTTGTATTTACAACTGTTGAAAACAGTGATCAGTAAAAGTAATAAACAAGGTTCAAATGGCCCTGAATACTTTTGATAAACTAAAAAGCACTTTCAAAACCAAGAGTTTGATGTCAGAAATGTCTAATGGCTGATGACTGGTACTAACTGCAAAAAATGTAGCACGCTGTATACAGTACGACCAACAAGAACTACACCTCACAAATACCACATAGACTGTTCCATATCCAACATGCTGTGCTGCATCAGTTTTGCCACCAGGCCATTAAATGTGTATCCACTTTTACTTGGTTTACAGTATTACAATAAGCAACTACCAAGTGCTCTGCAAATAGAGGATACTTCATACCAATATTAGTCAGTTCTTGTCTTATTCATTTTAGTTAACATGATTTAACAAGTTGTTGAGCCTATAATGTAGTAGCAACCCTGTTTAATTTTTAGCTATATCCACAGATGTGTCCAGCAGATGCCAGCACAATTCCTAATAACAACACAATTAATTCTCTAATGGTCAAGTAGTTTATGTTGCAAGTACAAAATCCTCATTTGCTAAGTCCTACAGTTATTAATAGTTGTGATGAATGAGATTTTCACTCTGCAATGGAGTGTGTGCTGATATGAAACTTCCTGACAGATTAAAACTGTGTGCCGGACCGAGGCTCGAACTCTGGACCTTTGTCTTTCGCGGGCAAGTGCTCTACCATCTGAGCTATCCACAACTCACTACCCTTCCCCACAGCTTCAATTCTGTCATTACCTCATTTTCTACCTTCCAAACTTCACAGAAGCTGTTCTGCAAACCTTGTAGAACTAGCACTCCTGGAAGAAAGGATATTGGCGGACACAGGGCTTAGCCACTGCCTGGGGGATGTTTCCAGAATGAGATTTCCACTCTGTAGCAGTTATGATGTGCTTCTTGCTAATACATGACTGTGCTAACCAAAGGATGTTGCACTGGCCTGTGATTGATTTTATTCTTCTGAATAGCTGAAAATGACCTGGCTCACTTGGCCTTTATTTTAATTTCTATTTTTGCAAACAGTCAAAATCACTCATGACCGTCATAAAAATGAGCATTTCTTTTAAGAAAAATTAGTATTTCATACTCTTGAGTGCTCTTAAATCCCCTTTAGTATTCAGCAATACCCTAATTTGAAATAAAGTACTCTGGTCTCATTTATTTCTTTACTGAAAACTGAGAACTTCCCAAAACATTCATAAATTGAAATTCATAAACAACATTCTGAAATCATGTAGAATACATTGGAGTATTTTAGAAACCACGAAAACAACCTTTAACATTCAAGAGTACTTGTAAAAGCTCTAAGCAAGATATTCTGGTGACAACCACACTGTGATGCAGCCACCTGGAACACTCGTGTCTCCACAACTGCTATAGTGCACAACAGGGGAACCAAAGGTACCACCAGATACAAATAGTAGTGATTGGCAGCTAGTGGGTTTGGAGCTGTCGTAAACTTCTCTCACAAACATCGTTGTTGTTGCTGTTGTGGTCTTCAGTCCAGAGACAGGTTTGATGCAGCTCTCCAAGCTACTCTATCCTGTGCAAGCACAAACATTAATATATAAGTTTTGTAATATGTTAGCAGATCCTTTGCAACTCCCATTTCCTGTGATCCACTGCTTCCTTCGTACTGCTGCTGTATCTGCTGTCATCCATCACATCACCCAGGACCTGAAATCTCTCCCACACTTACCTCCTTTCCCCTTTCCACATAACCCTCCATGGCTGTTATTATAAGCCCCTCCCATCTTAGTATACAGCCAATCAGTTTCTTTTCCTTCCTTTTTAGAATTAGTAATAGTGTTTTACCCTCTCTCTCTTTTCAGCTCCTCTTTATTTTTCACTCTATCCATCTAACTCACTACTCCATCCTCCACCATGTCCACATTGTGAAAGCCTCCAGCCTTGCTCAATCTTTCTTCTTCAATGTCCACATTTCAGCACCACACATGAGGACAGTCCATACAAAACATTATATTAGTCTCTTTCTTCAAATTCTTTGTACACACACACACACACACACACACACACACACACACACACTGCTGAACAGAGGTTTGGAATATTATTGTAGAATTTAATCTACGACACTAGAGGTATAATTGACCTAGGGACTTCATGCGTTATCTAGTTAGAACCCATAAAGAGGACAGTGTTTTCTACTAGCATGCTTTGTGACTGTTTCTCAGCCAGGTAAGCATACTGCTGCTGCAGTAGCACACCACAAGCAGTCCAGTATCAAGAACAGCTTCATTCAGTTTGTGTTCAGCACCACACTAACATGCCACATAGAGGCATACAACACTTTGATAGAGTCAGGATAGTGGCTTTACTTTCAGCAGGTTATACACAGCAAGATGTTGCCGATCGGTTACACATCGCTCAAGTGGTGTGTCTAAGGTGTGGAGAAAGTACAGGGAGGGAGGAAATATAAATGACAGACCACACAGTGATTGTCCTCGTATGACAATAGCAAAGCGGGATCATTTCCTCCAACTGTCACCTCGCAAGACACCAAACATCAACTGTCAGAAATATTGGAAATGACTTCTCCTGAGCAACAGGGATTCGTATTTGAGACCAAACAGTGAGTAAAAGATTGCACCAGAGTAGTCTTCATTACAGAAGACCAATGAGAAGTTTTGCACTGAACCAACAGGACTGAAACAATCGAAGGACCTTGTCTCTTACATATCAGCATTGGACCATTCCAGAATGGAGTAATGTTATGTTTGCTGATGAGACCAGGATTGGTTTGTGACCAGACACTAGATGTGTTAGGGTTTGGAGACGCGCTAGACGGCACCAGAAACTCTATCCATCAGGAAGTCCATACATTTGCAGTTGGAAGAGTAATGGTCTGGGAGCCAATCTATGGCAATTTGACAGGTCATAGATACCTAAAAGAGGTCGTACAAACGATTGTAAGCCCCTACAGACATGAAGTTGGTGACAATTTCATCCTAGTCAATGACAATGCAAGACTGCACTGTACTGTAGCAGTGTCTCGGTATCTTCAATGTTGCAGCATCAGTCAAATGAACTGACCAGTACAGTCCCCAGACGAATTCAATTGAGTATGCACAGGACCTGTGGAAGGTGACCATTGCACAGCATCCGAACCCACCTGACAATCTTTGGGACCCAACTGAGGTGTGGGACAAACTTGATTGTCTCATCCTGAGCATCCCTTGCAGAGTGGAAGATACCATCTGTGTGTGGGGAGGACATACTCACTACTAAAAACAGATCATCATCATCAGAGAGAGAGAGAGAGAGAGAGAGAGAGAGATTGAGATTTTAAGTGTTCTTGCTTTCAAAATGTACACGCAGGAGACAGACTGTTTTGTTTTGTAATGATTTTTTTTAAAACTAATGATAATTGTTGTTTACAGAAGTTAATGTGTTTATTTTTTTAATAAGGTACTTTACAAACCTCAGTGGGTGTACCATAAGAAGCCATTGTAGTAAACTGTATGATATTCCAAACTTCTGTTGTAGTGTGTATATAATGCCTCTCACACCATTGCTATTCTGGTTTTGACTTCTCTGTTGCTTGTAGAGTGTTTCTATCCTCAATACTAGGTATTTAAAGTGTTTCACAATACCATTGTATTTGTTTGATTTAGTGAAAGAAAACTCTGCTTTGTCTTCACTTTGTTTTACACTTATTCTTTTACATTACTTGCTTATGAACTACATTTGTTATATTATTTGGTATGTGTGTTTTGTTTCCTGCACCCGAGCAAGCTCCTTACAACTGACCATAAGAAAAAGCACATTTCTTTTAAATTAATACCACAATACCTTCATGTTTGGCCTTGTGCCTTATTTAGTGTGATACAAAATGCTAATCTTACTGGCAATTGCACATTGTATTATTTTTTGCTTGCTTCGTTTATTTTGTTGGATAACTGTCGCACCCATTCTTGTTTCACCAGATAATCTTTGTGAATCTTAAATTTCACCACAAAAGAACTGGTGATTCCATTTTTAATCTAAACCATATGAAGTCATCCCTGGCAATTGCATTGAATTGATGGGAAAATTAACTCATGCATTTAACCATTAAATGTATTGATTAATGTATTCTTTCCTTGCCTGGAATGTTGTTTAGAATTTTAAATTCTACTACATTTCTTACTGCTAAAATGGCTCTTTAAAATAACCAACATATATTTATGTAACTTTGAACAATATTTGGGTAAATATTATCTACTATTTCATGTAGATTGTTGACAGAGTTACGTAAATCATTTGTCATTTCAATTTCACCAATTACACCATCAGAGATTTTCGACAAAATATGTCTCTTCTCCTTCATCGATATTTGTTCTCAGTTATACCTTCTTCACTTGAGGCTGAAGAAATGATTAACATTTGAAGTTCTGATTTCATCTGCAGGAGTTTATTTTGGAAAATCTCCAGAAACTGTAACTAATCCATTTACCATTAACTACTTTACACTGTTTTAAAAGTTGACCTCATACAGGTGCTCTAAATACATTAAAGACTGGAAATTGTTGTTCTGCAATATTTAATGGCTGTTTCTTGTATACTGTTTAGTTCAGTGGAAGTCAACATGGTCCCTACGGCCCACTCGTGGGCTTCCAGATTTCACAGTGGACAATAGATGGTAGGGGCTTCAAAAACATTTCCACTGGGTTTTCATAAAATTTTGACAAAGTATTTTGTGACTAATTACAACATTACAGAAAGGACAGGTGCTACTCACCTTATAGCAGAGATGCTGAGTCGCAGATAGGCACAACAGATTAAAACAAAGCTTTCAGCAAAGAAGCCATCAGAATTACACAGAGAGAGAGAGAGAGAGAGAGAGAGAGAGAGAGAGAGAGTTGGATCTGATTATAATTGAGGAAATAAATTCTCTTTCTCATCCTACTGGATACTTCATCTGAATCAGCAGAGTAGAAAATAATAGTATTGTCGATGCTATTGCTTGGACAATAAAATATTTAATTGTTTAATTGATGATTCATTTATCATTATGTTTTTATTTCTTGTTAGAAGTGGAATAAATGGGTGTTTATGTGAGTGGTGTGTGTGTGTGTGGGGGGGGGGGGGGGGGGCAGAGGGGATGTTTAATTCTGATTAATGCCTGTTTGGGCAAAAGCTGTGTTTGACAGTCTTTTTGTTGTGCCCATTTGCAACTCAGCATCTCTGCTATATCAAGGTGTATAAGTGGACAAGGGGAAAAAATCCTTGATCTTTCCCAGATTTCCTGATTAAAAATACACTTTTTCCATTGTAAGTGACAGTGAAACTTCTCAATCCTTTGAATGGGAAAGGTTTTATACACAGGTGCAGAACGTCCCACCACTTTTGGAAACACAACCCAGTATTAAAAAAAAAAAAAAAATTTGGGAAGATCTTTGACATGCAGCAACATGCACACTGCATTTTACAAATGTATAAACACGCAGTCCACCAAGCACAGCGCATTAGTTTCCGAAGCATAGAAATCGAGATAGCAATGCTTTTTTGCTAGCCAATGAGAGCTGATATTCAGAGTGTGATGTAGTCGGGCCCTTAGCAACATCACTGTTAAGTAACAGTTAACAGTTTACATTAGTATACACAGAGTCCAGCTACAAGAAAAGCTAAGCTTTCACATATAATATTGATCTTTTTCTTGCATGTGTTAACCTTGGAAATATATCAAATATAAATGTGCCAGTAAAATTTTAAATAATGATATGAGCGTCTGGTCTCATGGGTTCAAAATTTTGCTAACTGGCTGCTCCTCAAAGTATTAAGTTCTGAATGAGAGTCAAATGCTCTGTGATGTAAGAAATTCATCACACACGTAATGTACTTCATCTTGTGTAAAAGTTAATTTACTTTGAAAGTACCGTTTCCCAAACCACCATTCACAATATTTTCCCAAGACACGTTAGAAATGTAAACAGTTGTGAAGTCATGGTCATCGAAAGCAGTTTGTCATTACGAAGTATTGCATAATCTTCCTCCTAAACCCTTTGACACATTTTGCTGTAGGTAGAAGTTTGTTTGCTCACTGTGTTTTGTTGCTGTAAAGGAGCATTTTCTTTGCAACCGAAGTTTTATTTTGATGTTTTTCTCTCGTTTATGTTTTATTGCTGCATATTGTTTTGCAGTAGCAGGCTAAAATAAAATTCTGTGTTAGATTATCAGTTCTTACAAATAAAAATTTAATTGAAAACTAAAACAATGAAAAATTTCAGAGTTTCTCCCATATGTACTGGGTCATGTACACCCTGATGGTGAGTAACAACTATCCTTTTCATCATATTGTCATTATTCCATTCTGGACTTTCCATTGTTTGGTAACATTATTAATATTATTACTACCGTCTTTCCTTTCTCAGACATTACGTCTGGTTAAAAATAGAAAATGACGCGGACCTTGATCAAGCGTGACTTCCTTTTAACTGGACGGTATATGTTACATTGCATTTAGGAACTTTCGGGTAATTGTACATGTATCAATAATTTTTTAACATGGTTTCACACCACTTACATTCATATGCGCGTGCGTAAGGGAACAGGAAACGAAAGTGTAAGTTTGGATGTAGCTGTATTGCGTTGATGTACTGGTGGATATTGTGTGATATGACTCCTGTAGTTGATAGTATAATTGGTATAATGTCAACTTTATCCTGATGCCACATGTCCTTGACTTCCTCAGCCAGTTGGATGTATTTTTCAATTTTTTCTCCTGTATATTTGTTGTATTGGGTATGGATATTTTGATTAGTTGTGTTAATTTCTTCTTTTTATTAGTGAGTATGATGTCAGGTTTGTTATGTGGTGTATTCATCATTCTCCAGTACATTTTGTGGTGCATACTTGTATGTGGGAATGTGTTGTTTTATTAGTTTATGATGTATGGCAAGTTGTTGATGTATTATTTTTGCTACATTATCATGTCTTCTGGGGTATTCTGTATTTGCTAGTATTGTACATCCGCTTGTGATGTGATCTACTGTTTCTATTTGTTGTTTGCAAAGTCTGCATTTATCTGTTGTGGTATTGGGATCTTTAATAATATGTTTGCTGTAATATCTGGTGTTTATTGTTTGATCCTGTATTGCAATCATGAATCCTTCCGTCTCACTGTATATATTGCCTTTTCTTAGCCATGTGTTGGATGCGTCTTGATCGATGTGTGGCTGTGTTAGATGATACGGGTGCTTGCCATGTAGTGTTTTCTTTTTCCAATTTACTTTCTTCGTATCTGTTGATGTTATGTGATCTAAAGGGTTGTAGAAGCAGTTATGAAATTGCAGTGGTGTAGCCGATGTATTTATACGAGTGATTGCTTTGTGTATTTTGCTAGTTTCCGCTCGTTCTAGAAAGAATTTTCTTAAATTGTCTACCTGTCCATAATGTAGGTTTTTTATGTCGTTAAATCCCCTTCCTCCTTCCTTTCTGCTTAATGTGAATCTTTCTGTTTCGTGTAAGTGTATTGAGTGCTTCTAGGTCTGTGTTACTCCATTTCACTACTCCAAATGAGTAGGTCAATATTGGTATAGCATACGTATTTATAGCTTTTGTCTTGTTTCTTGCTGTCAATTCTGTTTTCAGTATTTTTGTTAGTCTTTGTCTATATTTTTCTTTTAGTTCTTCTTTAATATTTGTATTATCTATTCCTATTTTTTGTCTGTATCCTAGATATTTATAGGCATCTGTTTTTTCCATCGCTTCTATGCAGTCGCTGTGGTTATCCAATATGTAATCTTCTTGTTTAGTGTGTTTTTCCTTGACTATGCTATTTTTCTTACATTTGTCTGTTCCAAAAGCCACATTTATATCATTGCTGAATACTTCTGTTATCTTTAGTAATTGGTTGAGTTGTTGCTGCCAGTAGTTTTAGATCACCCATGTATAGCAAATATGTGATTTTTTGTTGGTATGTTCCAGTAATATTGTATCCATAATTTGTATTATTTAGTATGTTGGATAGTGGGTTCAGAGCAAGGCAGAACCAGAAAGGGGCTTAATCTGTATTGGCCTGTGATGTGATATTATTTGAATTTGTTTGGATATTAAGTGTGGTTTTCCAATTTTTCATTCCTATGTTTAGGAACTGTATCAATTTAGGATCTACTTTGTATATTTCCAATATTTGTAGTAACCATGAGTGGAGTACACTATCAAAAGCTTTTTGGTAATCAATCTATGCGTAGTGTAGCGACCTTTGTTTAGTTTTACCTTGATATGTCACCTCTGCATCTATTATCAGTTGCTCTTTACATCCTTGTGCTCCTTTGCAACAGCCTTTTTGTTCTTCATTTATAATTTTGTTCTGTGTTGTATGTGTCATTAATTTCTGTGTAATGACTGAAGTGAATATTTTGTATATTGTTGGTAGGCATGTTATGGGGCAATATTTAGCTGGGTTTGCTGTGTCTGCTTGATATTTAGGTTTCAGATAAGTTATTCCATGTGTAAGTGTATCAGGGAATGTGTATGGGTCTGCAATGTAACTGTTAGTTAGATGTGAATGTGTTGAGGTGAATTTCTTTAACCAGAAATTTGCTATTTTATCTTTTCCAGGGGCTTTCCAATTGCGAGTAGAATTAATTGCTTGGGTGACTTCATGTTGCAAAAATTATCACTTCAGGCATTTGTGGTATCATCTTGTATGTATCTGTTTCTGCTTGTATCCACCGTGCATGCGTGTTATGTTGTACCGGTTTCGACCATATGTTGCTCCAGAAGTGTTCCATGTCTGTTATGTTTGGTGGATTGTCTATTTTAATGTGTGTGTTATCTATTGTCTGGTAAAATTTCTTTTAGTTTGTGTTGAATGTTTCCTTCTATTTTCACTTTTTTTTTGTATCTTCTAAGTCATTTGGCCAATGCTTGTAATTTCTGCTTCTTTTCATCTAATTGCTCTATCACTTCTTGTTGTGAGATTTTACCCAACCTTTTTCGTTTTTTGTCTGATATTTCATTTCTTATAAATTGTGTTAGTTGTCCGATGTCTTTTCTCAGTTTTCTTTTCTGATCTGTAGCCTGTGTTGCCATGCTGGTTTTGTGGGTTTCTTCTGTGTGTTGGGTTGTTTTGATCTCTGCCTAGTGTGTATATTTAGTGTAGTGAGTGCTCCTATATCAACCAGTAGTTGTAACTGTTCCATAGTTGTATTTTCATTTATTTTGTTGTGTATGATTTTGTTGATAGTTTTTATTGTTGTTTCGACTTGTGGTTTATTTGGTGGTCTATGCAAGAATGGTCTAATGTCTGTATTTGTGTCTTTGTATTCTATATATGTCAGCTGAAATTTTTCTTCTATATCTAACATGTGTGTCACTTCGTGTTCTATTTGTGCTTGTTCTGGTGGCTGTCTTAAGATTTCGTTTTCCTCTGATTGTTTAATTGATGCGTGTTGTTCTTCGTTTGTTTGCTCTGGGATGTTTGAGTCCATTACTGTATTTTCTTCTTCTTCTGATTGCACATTATTTTGTTCCAGTATTTGTTGTACTTGTTGTTTGATGTTTTCTAATTCTGACTGGGGTATCCTGTTATTTTTGATTATTACACGGATCTGATCAGCTAGCCGTTGTTCTGTTAAAAAGTTTAATTCTGGGTATCTGGTAATAAATGTTGTGTATACTTGTGATCTGTATCCAGTTGTGTTGGTTCCTAGGTTTGTTGCTTGGTAATAACAGAACATGAGGTGTCAGTTAACTTCATCTGACCATCTCATCCTTATTATTATTATTATTTAACTTGCCTAAACTCTGCTCCATAAACTCTGTACAGTAAAGCTACTTCCCTACAGTATAAATCAGTATCACTGAGAAAGTATTGGTTGATTAGAAAATTTTATAACAGAGATATGAAAGTGGGTGGCAGGTAAGATAAAAAGAAAGGTTTAGTTCGTGTGTATCCCTCTGTGTAGTTCATTTTACAGTCTTGTTTCGCCAGCAGTTTCCTGTATGCCTGATTGCCGTGTGTGTCACTCTAGCGTCTTCTTGTTCAACTGTTACATTTTCTCTCATTGCGAAACTAAACATGCTTCTCACTCCTCATCTGTTTGATTTTTTCACTTTTTTTTTTTTTTGTCTCCCCCCCCCCCCCCTCCCCGTTCACCACTGGCAATATCTGTTCCTCTAATATCTTTCCTCTAATACTTTTCAACATCCTGCTACATTGTATTACATAAGCTAAAATACTACTTAATATACTTTTCATTAACTTAAACAATTCACTTAAATTTACTTCACTTTATCACTTTCACTTTTCCTTGATCCACTGTAATCGATTTCCTAAAGTACAATGAAGCATGCATGTCACCATTACTTACATATACCCTTCTGAGCTGGAACATATTCCCACCACGCCAGGATAATGGAATAGCCAAGAACATTCTGGCCAGTTTTGATGACTTCGGCACTATTTCAAGTACTTCACGAACTCCATAAGAAATCCGTATCTTCTAACCCAACCCCTGCAGTTCGAAACTAAATCCTCCTCCATGGATGGAGAATGGAGGGCCTTTCTCACAGATGGGGAATAACATAACCCCCACTTGGCTGTGGGGGTGGGTTGCGGAGTTTTGGTGGTATACATGGACCAACCACACTTACAAAATTATATATAATGAAATGCACAACTACGTAGAGCCGTGGATAATTCCATTTGTTATGAAAACATAAATTCTGTGCAGATCTATCTTCAGAATTATACTGATGTGCCTGTAATTTTGCTAATGAAAAGCAAATACTGCACTTCAATATGAGGGGATGGACAACATGAGAAAATAATTCATCTCTATAACCATTCAAGATGGGGACAATGTTTGTCACAGAGCAAAGTACAACTAGAAGAGTAAAAGGTAATGCCACCAATTTTATTAACATGGTTTCACACCACTTACATTCATATGCGCGTGCGTAAGGGAACAGGAAACAAAAGTGTAAGCCTAAGAGTACTAAAAAAGAAATGTTACAGTGAAATAAAACCAAGATAAGAAGGTATGGGTATAATGTAAGATTTTGGGATTGCAGCCAGATTACATCAACTTTATAGTGTAGTATTTCGACTGACAACCACACCCACCTTTAGATACAGATAGGGCAAGAAATCAACTTAAAATGGCTGCAGTACCGAAATGTGATGGAATAATATGTTTCTCACAAGGTGATTATACTCCGATTAAAATCACTTTTTGATTGACAGACTGCAGCAGTAGTGAACAGTGTTGCTGGCATGCAGCCAGCCTTGCTTCACAAGGAGCTGCACGTACCTACAAAACAGGCAACACAGCAGGCATGTGGCACTCGAGAAAAGCCACGTTTGGACAGTAGCTGACCTACCACTCGACACTGTGAAATGCCATAGAAATTTTAATCGCGTATAAGATCTTGCTGCACAAGCCTACCCATTCTTGATGACACCCTTCCTGAGATCTAGTGAGAGAGGACGACACAATACTGGCTTACACAAAACCGACCACTAATGCACTGTGTATCTATGGATCTTTTCTGGGGCATGGCAGCTCATGGGTAATACCATGGCGCATCACACGTTATGTGGCCGCGACATTATAAACAAAATGACAGTTGGTATGGTTAGCGTATTTCGACTCAGACCATCAAATCCATGTTGAGGGCACCATACTGCAGCAGGAAACAAGTGTAAAATGAAATGAAGCTGAAGTGATACAGAAACTGCACTGACAGGTAATAACCACATGCTCACAGCCTGTATTGTGTGGCTTGTTGATGTGAAAGTTGTTGAAGGTACATAATAATGTAACATTTCTGTTGTAGACATCCCCCTTGGACCTCTGGGTAACAACTTCAGTTCAAAAGATAAAACCACGTCATCCAGACAGATAGGTGTTTAATAGTGGATGATCCTGCTCACTCTTATCTGCTGACAATCTCACCAATATTAATACTGATACTAAACAGACATCAGATGTGGTGACATTGGAAGCATGTCCTGGTACCCCCTAATGTTAATGGACATCAAAGTGGAAGAATATAAGTCCAAATGGAAAAAAGTGGACACAAAATATACAAAGAGAAAATTAGCCAAAAGGAATAAGTCAATTGCTAAAGGCTATCTTGTACCAAACTATGTCCCTAAGCTTGGTTGATGCTCTAGTAAAAATGAATGTTATTGTAAATTAACACTTCAGCTACAACAACTGGATCATAATTAAATTTACTAGACATAATGATACAAATGATTCACTTGATCTCACAATGAAGATGAGTAAAGAACACAGTCCAACGTGAAGAGTGCGTTGAAACACCTTTTGCTGCAATACATGCCGCAACACGATCCAGCATCAAGTTGGTTAGATGTCTGATGTCGTCCTGGGGCAGACTGGCACACAGATCTTGAACAACCACATTGAAATCATGTACAGCGTGACATGGCGGTATCTGGCATTTCAGCTGGTCGCGCACATGCTCTATAGGGCACAAGTCCAGGGTACAGGCTGGCCATGGAAGAGCCAGAACATGATGTAGGAAGTCTTGAGCAACTTGAGCTGCATGTGGAAAAGCATTATCTAGGTGGAAAAGTGTCCCTGGTAGGCCATGTAGGAAAGGTTGAAGAACAACTTAGGCTAAGTCCCCCCCCCCCCAACAATGGGCCATGTGGATAATGTGGCAAGTGACAGCACGGTTGGAACTGTATTGTTCACCAGGCTGCCTCCTCATCCGTCCCCAAAACAAATCAGGATTCATCACTAAACACCATGTTTTGCCAGTCTGATTCCACTTCGTTCTAGCTTGGCACCACAGCAGACGGGAGTTGCCAATGTATTGATGTTAACGGCAGTACGCTACAAGGGCATGTAGATTGCAAATTTAGATCCACAAGGTGACTGGGAATCATTTGTGGAATAACTACATGCACATGTGCATCTGCTTGTATCCTGCAGCGAGTCACTAGGATCCCTGATCACCTGCAGACGATCTTTTGATCATCTTATGTCTTCGTCTTCCTGGTAGTGCCTATCTATTGCGTCCACTGCTCCCAACATCATTTGACAGAAGCCTCCAATCGACCTGATGATCCACACGGCATGTCGACCAGGCTGCGATTTCCATGCTGATGATTAGACCCTCTCAAACTGGCTTAACTGTGACAAATGTTGTCTAACATGTCCACCCGGTATTCTCGCATGCTAACATACCCCTTGAGTAGGGATGTTTATATGCCATTTTAATAGGGTTCCCCTGCCCAATATCAGTGTCACTGCAGGGTCTGTGGTCATGCGCATTGACACCAAACTTCAATCATTTGCATGTTGGATTTCACTGTTCTTATCTGCAAAGTTTTGCTTGTGTACTTTCATTCCTCCAGGTGCACTGTTTTCAATGTTTCCGAGTGTATACTTGCTCATTCAGACTTCCTACGAGAAGAAATCAATCATAAGAGCCGAGTCCGTGTATGTTCATACCTGGCACTTGATCAGGACTTCATGCTAACATTTGGGGAAGGAGATACAAGCATTACAAACCCAAGTTAGACTCTGCTAGTGGCCTAATGTAAATGTTTTACATCTTATTGACAGTTTCACCAAAACTGTAGTGGGGCCTAACCAATGACAAATTGTTTGGTATCCCAGTTTTGCTTCTTTGTTACATATACAGGATGGTCAGGAATAGTCTGGAAAGCTTGTAAGGGTATGCTGCACTGAGAAATTATTGTTAAGAATGACACTAATTGTTTCTGGTGAGCTGCTTGAATCTGTACACAGCAACAACATAAACAACTTGGTTGCCTAACATCATTGCTAATAACTCTGAAATGGCCTACCTTGTAACATCCTTACAAGCTTTATGGACCGTTTCTGACCATCCTGGACACATGTATACATAATATTTCGTACATGAAATAACTAAGTCACGCCAATGCACAGCGAAAATGGAACTATAGAATAATTGACAATGCCAAGAACTATCTAGCATTATTTCCTCATAACACCTTGGTTGGGGTTAAGCCACTCCTGCACTGAGCCTCGTATAGATCATCCTCTTCAGTTCCAGCTCAATAATTTATGAGCAGATCAGGCAGGCCCACCTTAATATCTGTTTCCAACACAGAATGAATCTCATTCACATTGAATAGTAATGGCTGGAAAAAGTCTGTGTTGTAAGACTTTTCTTTCAATGTGTGTATAAGGAAAATGTATTTAAAAAAAAATAAAATTCAACTGTTGTGATTTTCCGTAGTATTGATTCATTGGAAGTTACGTGTTTGATCATTAAAATGCCTCCTATCTTTCAAGACATAGTACGAAGGAGTGCATATCTGAAGGGCTCTGCCTCTAGTACTGAAGCTCCGAAAAGAATGCAGAGAGTATTGATTTGAAATACCACAATCTACATAATGAGAGCTGTTTCACACAACTGAAGACCTTTGTATGACACAGTTACGCTAAATATTTAAATTTCTGCTCAATGAGGCGAATTTTTTACCAGCTGAAATGTCCCCAAAATGGCTGTGTGTAGCACATTGGCAACGTGGAGTCTGCCCATAGTGTAACAATCTAAATTTTATACAAAAAAATGTTCATACATTTGAATAATAGTATTGTATGTGCAACCCTAATGGTAGGTTATTAGAATTATAAGTTAATTACTTTCGTTATAGTTTTCAATTATATCTATGAAGAATAAAAATTTAAAACACACTTTCTTTTAAAGTAAACAAGTTTTATATACACATATATGCAACAAAATACAAATACGACTCATGTGAGGCACCAAACTATGAATAACTTCATTCCTCTAATTCCTCTTTGTGGGACTTGGCAGCAATGCGCTTCTGTCGTTGCAGCAGTCTCCTCTCTCGTTCATACTCTTTCATGCGGAGAACATAGCTAAAAGGCAAAACAATGAATACTGTAATACTCATAACATGCAATAAATAATTTTTTTTCTATGAAAGTTATTTCAGCAGCTGCATTAACACTAATAAATCTTTATAAAGGAAGAATTAATGGAACTGCGCAATTTGCAGTCAAAACTAAATTATACAGGTTAGAAACAAGTCACTGTCACAATAACTTCCCAAATTTATAAACTTCTGACTTTTATAGTAAAAGAGCATCTCATTCTTTCAGCCACATAAAGCATCATGCCAGGAATGCGACAAATATATCGGGCTCCATGCAATGTGAATTTTACACTCTTATCCACTTACATTATTGAAATACTGTGCTGTATCTGACTTAGGAGTATAAAATCTCTTCATTCATCGCAGATTTAAAAGATAATGTTTTAAGAAAGAACCTACTATCTAAGGTAATAATGAAACCACCATTGTGGTTGAATGATAAGAAATTGTCTACAGAATATAGCACTTTTACGCTGATTATAACAACAATATTTATGTTCTAGCACTGAACAGTATGGTTTTCAGTAACCACATTGCCAGATGAATTGTAAATAAAGTGTTATTCATAAATACACAAATCATTTCTTGAAAACTGCTTGTCCCTGGGCATTACTCCAAAGGCCTAACATTGAAATATGAGATAATTGTGGTTGAAACTATTATAGTCATTAAAACAGCACTAAGCTGTACATAAAATCAGTACCCTGAACACTTTCCTTATCATAAAAAATCTCCAATACATATCTTCAACATTTTGGCAACCAAGCCCAAGTGTAATTCTGACCACAACACTGCCTTCAAATGACTGCACTCTAGTATAGCTCAGGCTGAAATGTTTCATGGTGCACAAGCCACTTTTGCCTCTTTTCTGTATTTCTGTTGCAAGTATGTCACATCTGTTGAGTAAGAAATTTTGGAAACTAGATGAAGGACTGGGTTGGAATGAGAAATATCAGAGCAGGAACAGTCTGAAGAAATTGGTGGACTCTTCCAGAAAGGCACAACACTGGCTGAAGAATCGTTCCTATGACTATCGGCAACAGACAGAGAACTACCGCTTACTGTTAAATTTCTGCTACTGAGATGAAACAGCATCCAACACAGGACAGCAAAACTTTTTCAAAGAAGACGCAACAATCTACTGGCAAAGCATGCAGGAAAGAAACATGCTGGTATTGCTCTGATAGTGATACACTTCTCTGCCTGCCAGAATATTTCAGGCATTTACATACAAAAGCCAATTATTTGTGAAATTGCTCAAAAATTCACCTCATATTTACTTTCTTTCAAGGATAGTTATTTTCTAGCATTGAAATCTCAAACACAAGACATTCCAGTAACATTTCAAATAATGACATAAATGGTTGGTTTTCTGGGCACAAAATTTTTAGAAGCATTACAGGAAGATGATCATTTATGAAAAAGATTTCTGTGTGTCTGGATGATGATTAAACAAAAAATAGGCAATCAGTTATTCTCAACATTAAAGTGTCAATCCTAACAGTTTTGCCATAGTTCTAGCTTATTTTATGACCCCTGTTTAGTTGTCACCTAATAGGGCACAGTTATATTTCAATTTACAAATGTTGTATTATCAGAACATACAATATTTTCAATAACATTGCAGCCTTCTATAATATGTACAATGGCAATATTACAAAGTGGTGCACTGAAATTAATTCAGCCCTGAACAGTTACTGGAAGGAGGAACACCATACATGAACATTACCTTTTACTAACTGTAACTTCTTTCATCTCCCTTTCGGCTGTTCCATATTCCATGTGCACATGACCTTCCACCTCTATGCCAGTTTCCAGTCCACAAGACAATGGCATGTTGATCAGTTCTATCCCATGTAGGCCTTACTGGCTGCCATCAATGTGCTCATTTTCCTGGATTATGAGACACACTTGTACCTACCAGAAAAGAATTGGGATAATATGGGAAGCAACAGTCAAACTCTTTCAGTGATGGTCAGGTGATGATATGCTAACTACATGTCCAGCATCCACAGGTTCAGCTACAAATGAACACGACTTCCTCTACAAATCAGATGCTAATGTTATTATATTGTTACTTCCACAACATTCAATTTTGATATTATTTATCCCGTATCAAATTCTTACTTGGGTAGGCAAATGGTAGACCCAGTCATAGTGGAAACAACTTTATTACATGTAGGGTTGCCATCTTTACAACAACGAAACGAGGGACATTCCACCAAAATATGGAACATGCTCGGAAATGCGAAAGAACTGTCAACAATACTGACATGTCAGAATTAGCTGCTTTCAAGAGTGCAAAGTCATTTTTCACCACATTATAGATTTCTTTACAATACATATTATTATTAATGCTAATTAGAAGCTTGTTCTTCATAAGAGAAGTTGAAGATCTGTTTCTTGTATTTGCCCATTTATTCGCCATGGAGAAAATACATGTTTAACAAATGCATTGCAACCTGTAACACTCAAAATGAAGAACATTAATTTCCTGAATTGTTTTAGGTTAGCTGCACCATGTTCTTTCATAATAACATGGTCATTTTTCTACTAAACTATTTTCCCATCCATAAATATCATGTAGATCATCTTACAGATGCAAAGCTCTTCATATTATTCCATACCAAGGTCATTTGTCAGATGAAGCTGCCCCCCCCCTCCCTCCCTCCCTCCCTCCAGGTTCTTAACTTGTGGGCCTTTGGCAACATTATTTTCAGAAAAATCATAAGCATGTGAGAGGTACTGAACAGCTTTAGCATAGAACGGCAAGAAACTTTTTTCAATTTTATTTCTGCAAGACTCTAAGAAATGTTTCAAATTATTTCTAACTGAAAATCCAAAAAAATTATCTGCTCTTCTGTGTTCTAATTTTAGCTTTAATAACGACATGCGCTTATAGGCTTGTACAACAGAGACAATATCTCTTTCAAAGATACTGACATTCTACACAAATTTTTGTAACACTGAAGAACAAAACACACACACACACACACACACACACACACACACTTCGTACCGTTTTCAGGATCAAAATACAAGTGACTTGCAATGACTTAATAACAGGCCATTTATGAAGCAGTCAATCTGCTGCAGCATCCAAAGAAAGTCAGTGAGCTGGTACAGGCCTTAATCTCTCTCCATTCAATACCCGCCCTTCCAACTTTTCTCTTAGCACATACAGAGAAATGGTCATACACTTTCATGACAAGAGATTCCACATCAACATCCAGGCAGTAATTGTCATATATCATTGTATTGTGCCCAATTTCTGCACACAACTGGATGAAAATTTTTTCCATTTGTAGATTCAAGTAGCTTAAAGACATTTATGACAACCATTAGTTACATTACTACTATCAGCAAAATACAAAGGTATCTTGTACATGCTTAAACTGCTGTGATTAATTATATTATTGACATCTTCATGAAAAGAATTAGCAGATCCATTTGCACTGTTGTAAAAGTCTAGCAATTTGTTTTCCATCCCATTTTCTACTGGGAAACATCTTAAACACAATGGAAGCATTTACAATTACCTTTGTTAATGGAATACTTGCAATCAAAAAGTACAGGTCTTCATAACTGAGTACTTTCACTATGGATATCTCCAATACATCTGGGGGCTAGCACATTCATACTCTGGCTTTCTGCGTTGGTTCTGCCACATGAAACTTCACTTTGCAATTTTTGAATAATCAAATATATCAGCCATTAACGTATTGTTACAATCTGTGCTTTAAAAACTCTGATTATATTGGACTATGTGGAACACAAGGACTAATTGGGCGGAAGAAATAAAATTACTTTCAGGGGTTTAGTTTGTGGAGGCACGTTAAGTTTGTGTCCTCCACTCCTAGCATGCTGTTTCAAAAGTCTAATTTACCTCCATGAGAGGCAGATGTAATTCTGTTGCTTACCAAGCATATTGCTTTGAACTTACTGCCATGCACAGACTTTACCTAATACGTCTCCTAAGATATCTCATAACAAGTCATTTGTTTGCACTTTTTCATTTTTGGCAAAACTGAAACCAACTACATTTTCGTCAAAATCACACATTTTAAACAATATCAACAGCTGTTTGACCTCAAACACTGTAAGTGAGGCAATTTTCTTTTGTTCCATGAATTTAGATATTCGACTATAGTGGTTACTATAGTATTAAAGCCTTGTATCATTCATGTGATGAATTTGGCCCAACCATCTCATCAGCAATGATGGTTCCCAATGCTGTTTAGATACACTTTCTCGAGAACCACAGTGTTGGTCACATGGTCTTCCCACTTAAAATTCCAGATGTGTGTAATTTTTTTGCTGGTGGAAGCACTGAAGTGTTTGGATATCATGGCCATAATGACCATGTTTTACAGCCATACGGGATCCGAATTTGGTATGCAGTTTTAGCTGTTTGTTCATGAATACTGTGCATTAACCATCTGAATTCTGCATTGGCAGCCCAAATTCACTTAGCAACACCCTGTTCGCAAGTACACCATTTAGACAGGAAGCTTCCAAGATATGAAAAATTGTCAACTTGCTCCAGTGCTGTGCCCAAGATAGAGATACTGAACTCAGGGAGAGTTAATCCGGGGGCAGGTTATGTATCTTCATTGTGTGGGTAGAAGTCCCAAAGAAAAAGCACCATGAGGTACAAAATAAACATGATGCTGACCAGATGCATAAACATGTTATCACACAAAAGCTGCTGCTGTATAATGAACAAGACAAGGAAATACCAACTTTGGGAAAACTTCACAGATTATGTTTACTCAGAAGTGGACAATCAAAGCTTGGGGGGGGGGGGGGGGGGGGGAGAGGGGGAGGGAGAGAGGTGTGGGGTCACGGAAGGGGACAAGAATCGACTGAATGGTAATTGGTTCAAGGTGGCTCATCCTAAAGCCATTCATCCTGCTAGGCTTTCGTGTAAGAGATTGTGGATGAGATGAATTTACTTACCATTTGTGAAATGAACACTGCTCATCTCAAACATCTATGATGTACAATCTGCAGACTGACGCAACAAATGGAAATTTGTATCCAGGCCAGGATTTGAACCCATGTGTCCTGTTCACAAGGCGGATGTGCTAACCAGTATGCCACCTGGGCACAGTGATTTAACGCAACTACACGGACTTACCCTAGCATGCCTCTCTCCTCAATCCAAATTCCCATTCACACCTCGCCTCACTTGAAAAATCTCTGGAATCGCATAGTTTCAACTTATTAAGCACCTACGCCTGGGTTTCAGGCAAGATTCCCCCATTTCATTCAATGCTGAGATGCTATTCCAACGTAGTTAGAAAGCCTATGCAATTCTGGTTGAATTCAGGGGAATACCAAGTGGACTGAAGCATGAAGGAAAATTTGGATTGAGGAGAGAGGCATGCAAGGGTGATCTGCACACTTGTGCAAAGCCACTACATCAGGGTGGTGTAGTGATTAGCGCATCCGTCTAGTGAGCAGGAGACCCGGGTTTGAATCCAGCCTTAGTACAAATTTTGTTTGTTGCTTCATTCTGCATACATACATACATAATTTCTTATTCGTGTACAATGAACACTATATACACACTTTGCCAAAGCAGCATTTAATTTTCAATAAATTTAATGTGGAACGAAGTCAGCAGTCTTTCGTCTATAATTTTAGTCATATATACTGATGCATTTCTTGCTGGAAAAATAAATAAATAAAAGAAAATCATCACACAACTAACACTGGCCAAAGATCTCAAGCATGCCTTCTGACACCACATACACTCTGCTAGCACTGACAGTTTAATGGATTACATAGATTTGATGTTGTCCACTTTCCGAGGATCCTCTCCTTTATGAAAAGTGTTAACTACTTTAGCACGAGATATCTGGCACCTTACACTACATCACCATTCAATTCATTCTCTGAATGCCATCCCAGCAAGCATATTCCTCTTACAGGCAGATTTGTCCTGTCTATCAAATTTTTTTTTAAAAGATTCCAAAATCAATGTATTTTTTATACATGAACACAACAACAGTTTCAAGAACGATGAAGGACATCACTTTTTTTTGCAAAATTACGAGATATCAGAATTAACCCTTTCACGTACTTGGGACACATTTGGCCTATTTATAAATCTCCTCAATAATTGGATTGTAATGACAGTAGATGCGCTGCAGGTGCTCTACTTATAGAAGAGATAATTGTTTTCTTTAATTTCATAGTTTTTTCTGGGCAAAACTTACTATAACTGCCACCAATTGTTGTATATTGTTGGTGATACCTGCTTCAAGTGTATATACGAGGGTTGGAACTTAAATACCGGTAACTATTTATTCACAACTGATACAAAAGAGTTACATGTTTGCACCTGTTACTGTCCTTCAAAGTAGTCACCAGCGTTGTGTAGAACCCGTTGCCAGCAATGTGGAAGGCGTAGTATACTGCTAGCAGAACCTGTTTTGATGATGGTGTGAATGGAGCGGTCTAATGCCTGTCGAATCTATGGAACAGTTCTGAAGCGAATGCCACGAAGTGGTTCTTTCATCTTCGGAATCAAATCAAAATCACAAGGACTGTTTGTTTTTGGAACATCACCTGTGACCAGCTTTGCGAAAGAAGTGGCAACACTTTCTGCTCAACCCACCCATCATTTTGCATGACAATGCGCGTGCGCATATAGCGCAAACTGTGGCTGCTCTGTTCGGTCGATGGGACTGGGAAGTACTGTACCATCCACCATGCTCCCCGGATGTTAAGTCCTTGTGACTTCGATTTGATTCCGAAGATGAAGAAACCACTTTGTGGCATTCGCTTCAGAACTGTTCCAGAGATTCGACAAGCGGTAGACCGCTCCATTCACACCATCATCAGAACAAGCTCTGCTAATGGTATACGACGCCTTCCACATTGCTGGCAACAGGTTCTACACAATGCTGGTGACTACTTTGAAGGATAGTAACAGGTACAAACATGTAACCCTGTTGTATCAGTTGTGAATAAATAGTTGCCACTATTTAAGTTCCAACCCTCGTACATAATCATTCACTTATTATGTGTGTTTTATGATCTATGCCTTGCCTTCAAGGCTTGAAACAATATTCGGGTAAGATGCTCTTTTACTTTGGACCATATGTTTGGAAAATAACTGCACTTAATAAGTGAAAAATTTTATTTTCTTTCCATGGGCAATAGTCCCAATGTACCACAATATAACTTGTGATATGAAGTCATTAATATTACATGTAGTGGAAAGGTATCTTAATTTCAGTTGTAAGTGTATTATTTTTCTTTGTATTTCAGCGAAAAACTTGTACGATTTCAAATCATCTTTTAGATAATGTGATCCATGTGTTGAGCAGAGTTTGAAGATTTGCAGTGGTGATGACGAAGATATTACTAGATGAAGGGGATAAAAATTTTCTAAGAAAGATGGAAAATGGAAGTGAACATATTATGCTGAAAAAGACATTTCAGTGACAATGTGAATGATGAATTTGGGAAAGTGCTTTTGTTTAATATCAGTGAGAACTGTGGGATACCAAACCAATTTGGCCTTTTTCTTCAATAATGGGCCTAAAAGCCATGTTGCAAGATATGCTAATTCCTCAATGTATTCAATAAGCAGAACAAACTGGCAATGCTTTCAGCACAAATCAAGATGAAATGAAGGCATTTTTTGGCATGAACCTAATAATGAGGTACCTTATATTTTACATACAGTTAGAACCTACTGCCAACTGAGCCTGATTTAGATGTTCCTTATCTAACTCAGATTATGACAACACTGATATGAAGACATTCAAAAGAACTTACATTTTTCCAACAATGAAGAGCAATCAATAAAGGATGATCCTTCATACAAAGTAAAAGCTGTAATTGATCATTTGAAAAAACCTTTCAGGAATTTCTTAGAGCAACTAGGGCTCAATCTGTTGATTAGCGTGTGTTCTGGTTCAAAGGGCATATTATATGATAGTATATCAAACAGGGTTTCAAAATGTGGCAGAGGTGTCATCCAGACACAGGTCATCTATTTGATTTAAAAACTGGCAGAAAGAACTCATGTCCTGAAGTAGGTCTCGGTGAGTCAGTAGTTCTACAACTGGCAAAAGTCTATATCCAGACCAGGATGTGGAATTTACATAGATAATTTTTTAACTCTCCTGTTCTGCAGCATTACCTTCCTTTATAAGATATTAGATAATGAGGAACAGTACACACCAACTGCAAAAACATCCTTATGTCCTTCCCTCCAGACAAAGAAATGAAAATCAGTGATGCACACAGTCTTATTAGCAACACACTGACAATCCTCAACTGGATGGATACCAAACCAATTTATCTACTGACTAATTTTTTTACCCCCATACCAAATACAACTGTGAAGGGGTGTGAGTTTGGTTCTGAGAAGATCAGTGTTCAGTGTCCCTTTGTGGTGAAGTACAACAAGTTGATGGGAGGGGTGTACCTCATGGATCAGAAGAAAGTGACTCATGAGATTGACAGGAAGGCAAAAATTAAGTATTACCTGAGAATTTTCTTTGACCTTCTTGACATTGGTGTGAACAATACATATATAATATATACAACATTGACAGCAGAAGCAGGACAAACCAACATCATCATCTCTAGAGTTCAGATGATATATTCCAAGAGGTCTAATCAGCAACTACTCAAGTCAATAAAGGAATTTATCATTAGCCATAAAGACCTAAAGAAGATTAGAAATGTGTTGTAATTCAAAGAGTTTAGAGTACTGAACGATAAAATCGAAGGTGAGAATATGTGTTCATTGTGCTTCAAAGCTTATTAAAAAGCACACTTAGAATATCTATGGCAGTGTGGTGTTAATATATGCGTTAATTAAAGCAGAAACTGTTTTGCGGAATTTCACATCAAACAGGCAACAGATACATAGCCTTTGTACTTCTTTGATACATAATATGTCTCTTTTTCCATAACTGTCCTTTAAGGTACACAGTGACAAACATGTCCCAGATTTTTTCCAGAAGTACAAACAAAAATATTTGAAATAATAACATTTTGTTTATAAACCTTCCAATTAACATGGGGGTGGATGACTAAGTATTTAGCCCTTTGATTTTCTTATGTACCTGAAAGGGTTATGTGGCCATTGGTTTATTTAGCTCAAATATTGATTCATGCATATTATACTGTGAATTAATGCTGACAACATGAATAGACCCTAATAACTATGATCAAACTAAAATGCTGGTCAGAGTTCAATTATTGTGCTATCTGAGGCAGCCAAACTGAAATACTGGTCAATGTTTAATTGTTGTGCCATGTGGGGCATTGACATAAAGGCATGTGACATGTAAGATTACATGAGCATAGCATGTACTTACATTAAACTTTAGCTTGTAATGGTGTATTCGTATTCTACCTATGCCACCTTAAATTATCTACACTTTTCAAAAGTTTTGTCATATTTCTGTAGTTATAATTTTCTTTGATTTATGGAAACTAATATGGATGTCTTCCCTAGAAGGACCTCAAGCCTAGATAAAAAAAGCAACTGGAATGTGTGTGTCAGTCACTATATAATCCACATGCGTGCATAGCAATCAAGAGCCTACAGAGTTTTTGAATGTGTGAGTTTGTGTATAAAGTTGAATTAAAAATATCTATGTAATTATATCAGCTGTCAATTTTTGACACAACAGTTTAATTGGATAGATACAAAATCTAATCACCAAGTGGCGGCAGAACACACACATAAAAGAAGGTTGAAATTAGGCAAGCTTATGGAGCCATGGCTCCTCCATCAGGCAGTAGGGTTGAAGTGGAAAGAAGAGGGTGAAGGAAATGGACTGAAGAGGTCTAGGAAAAGGGGTAGATTTTGGGGAACTGCAGGTCAGGGGAGACTTACTGCACTGGATGAGAAAGAATGAATTTCCTTCTAATCCAGTGCAGTAAGTCTCCCGACTTGCAGTTCTGGGTGACTTTCCTGAAATCTACCCCTTTTCCTAGATGTCTCCAGTCCTTTTCCTCCACCCCTTTTCCTTCCACTTCAACCCTTCTACCTGAAGAAGGAACCACTGGCTTCAAAAGCTTGCCTACTTAGAACCTTCGTTTATGTGTGTGTTCTGCCACTGCTTGGTGAGTAGACTTTTTATCTATCCAATTTAATTATTACATTAGCTGTGTACTATGATAATGGCTAAAGTAGGCTATTATTCATTGCCTTGTTGAAACAGCACCCAAAGAGGAACAGGAATCAAGACAAAAATTAGTGCAGGCATATATATGAGTATGAGAAAGCACACCAGGAATCAGTTTTCACTGGCAGCATGGTAACCTTCTTTCCGATTTATATGGGAACTAAATTCCAAAAGTAGCCAATACAAAATGTGGGAAAATCTCACAATTCAGCACTCCTTACCCAGCCAAATATTAAAACACGATGAGAAGCGAAACACTGTAACAGTTATGCCTACACATCCAATTAAGTTCAAAAGGAGTTGTTGAAACAGTGTACTCTCTAGTATTACCTGATGTTTACTTTTTTCCATATTTTTCGTTATAAGACTGCTACTGCCAGTTCCAAACAGTTGCAGTGCTTATGTGACATAACTGATGAGTATTTTGGAAAATGTTAAGTATATTTTATATCAGCTAAGTGTAGATGCTACTTAAATTGTGCCACGCAAATGGTCAAAGACTGAAATAATTTTAAACAGAAATCACTGAATCAACTAACTGGCCAACTATTACTGTTCCATTGTAGAAAACAAGCAGGCATTGTGCAACTTCATGACAGAAAAATGACAACGTTAGTTCAAATAACAGACGAAGAAGGCAAGGTGACACCATCTCCATATGTAGAGCAGATGGTAGCGCCACTGGTTGAAGTGTAACAGCTGTACAATAGTCTCTCTGTTGCCTTCATGCAGTTGTTTGGAATACAGCTCTATCAAGGTAAAATCATTGGCATTACAAGAAACAAAACCTGGCTGTTCCCATAGCATTTTTCACTGCTGTTTCATCCACAGAGGTGCCAAAGAATCTAATTTGTATAATGACAACAAAATAATAAAAGCACATATGGAGAGAACTATATCTTGAATTGCCCATGGAGAAATGGAACCGATGTCATGTGAAATTAATGCAACCTAACTGAATTTCCCAACAGTACTTTGAGAGGAATTTACCAGAACACACACACGAACACCAGTCGGATGCCCAAGAAAGAGATGGTAGGAACAAATTAAAGAAGACTTTGAAAGGAAACTAAAGACATGGGATGTTGTGAGGAATGATTTCAGCTAAAACAGAAATAGATGCCCGCAAGAGTGCACAACTTTTACTGAGCTGTGAAACTGTCACAGTTTCTGTAAGGGATTTGTAGCACTGCTTGTTCAGTGATCTGGCACTGGGCGAGTAAAATCCTGTCGACTGCCACCAAAGAAACAAATACGTTATAGTCACAAGTAACATCCTGACTGCACAGATCTCTTCTGTGCTTAACAGGTTACACAATGAAACTGAGGCTGGCTATTACAGTAACAAAGCACTAACAGTATTCATTTGTTTTAAATTACTGTTAACACAATGGAATGAAACCTTAACAATTCTCTAATGACTATCCTAATTGGAAGGTGAATGACAAACACTTGCCTTTTTGATGGCAGGAGAATCCCTTTATAAATTTAACAGTGAGGAGCACATTATTTGTTTAAATGGCATGACTGTAACAGTATTTTAAGTATCACCTATTGCTAATATGACAACTTAGGCATTCACAAATGGGAAAAGTAGATCAAAAATTTTTGCTTTTTACATGAAGTGTTAAAAGAAAACATGTTGACTAGAGGCACTGCTGTTAATATTGATATAAATTATTTGCGGCAAAGGTAAGAAACTTAAGAACGGTAAATATGTTCTGGACTTGTTAAATACTTACTCCTCAAACTCACAGGTCATGTACGCATGCTTTTCATGCGCACATTTGTAAGCCCATGGCCAAACATCTGCTCTGCAAGCCTGGTACTTGATTAATAGATGAGCACAGTAATCACGATTTTCTGGTGGAATCTTGGCCGATATCATCTCTTCTTCAGTGGCGAGCATCACTAAAACAATATTAAGGAACAACATTAAATATGACAATGTTGGGTCTATCAAACAGAGTGCTACTGGTTGTTGGCTTTGACTTGTGGCAATAATGATGCGTGTGATGTCACATGCACACAACGAGATATGAAAAGACACTGACAACATTATTCTTTTATAAATTTTTTTTCCAAATGTGAAGCATAGTTCAAGATAGTTTTGTTGCATGTTGGCAAAGTCAATGAATGGTAGGCTATGTCATAATTTTTGTTCCAGTGCATATTCTACATGTACTGTACTTTGGAAAGCGGTTCATTATTACCAATTTCATGACAAGGGCCAAAACTAACTAGTGCTACCCGTAGATTCAATATTTCCGTAACACCTGCTTTAGTTAAATAGTAGCTTCCATATAACTCACTGTATTTCATTAAGCTGTCTCTTCACATAGGGTCTCTAAAGAAAATTACAATATGTGACTAAAAGTTTCCTACAGGTCTTGATTAGCCAAAGGTCTTGCACTCCAACATAAAAACTGGTATTTTAACTGTTCAGTACTTGAAACACTTGAGAGGGAACTTAACCACATCCACTTAAATCAGTGTAAATTAACTAAATAAACTATATACCATTGTAATGGTAACCACTATGTTTTGCATTTGCCTTTTAACTTAATTTGTGCCTGCTGAGCACTCATAATACACAGTTTCTACACAGTTAACTAAGGAGAAACCCACAACCACTAGAAGTGGCACTTAGTATCACTCTAGAAATTTGATTGTGTTACATAAGAGCAGTGCCGAAGACTAATTATTTCTAACACCAAGGGCACTCACACCTATGAGCTATGGGGGCCACCCAGCTCATGGGGAAAAGAAAAGAAAAAAAAGTGTAAACAAGTGTTTTTGTTTCAACAAATTTATCTAAAAGTCTACATTACATAGGTTTTAAACATTTTATGACTTAACAAGTCACCATTCATCTTCCAAAATATTAAAAATAAAACATACACCCAGGCCTGGCCCCCTCCCACATAATCTAACGGATGGGTGCACTTGTCCAATACTAAATTTGTTAATGTCATAGTTAAAACTGCGAAAGGTCAGTGACAAATTTCAACCGGGAGCAAAAGTTTCATATGACTCAAGTAGAGTATTACAATGCTTATAATGTGAAATCTCACACAGGAATCTGTTTGTTACAATTAGAACTTCTGAAAATAGCGCTTATTGCTACACTTTTAGGGTGAAAACCTTGACTACCTTTGCCTTCGTGTTTTGGAGTAACATTGAAATAAGTAATTGTTTTACGGTCAACATATTTGGCTTAAAACCATATATAATTTTATACCAAAATTAGAGCGCCCGTACCTCCCTTTGCACATCCACAAACAGGAGTACCTGGATTTCCCACTACATACGACTAAACTGCAACCCAAAATACCCATCGCAGAATGAGATTAGACAGCTACACAATTAACTAGCGTTCAATGCCAAACGAAAATAATCTCCATTTATTTTTTATTCTATTTGAAACAACCCATCATCAGTTGTCATCACTGTTGTTAAAATTACTACAATTCAATGGGAGCTTGGGCGATACGTTATTACCTCTCTGTTTTCTCCCATTAGGGAAACCAAGCAACGGATCAAATGAAGGCTCTTTCATTGGCTGAGGAGTACCCTGAGGATCTGACACATACAAAGCCCACGCATTTCCCATGGTGTCAACACTAATGTTATTACAATCCTTAATTTCACTACGCGTATCACACTCCTCTCGGAGGATTTAACCTCTCACCGACTGCACACACGAAGATACACTTTGGTCAGTGGTGCCATGCAATTCGAGACAACAATGTTTCATATCGAATCCAACAAGAAGATCGAGGTTTGGTTCGTTCATCGGCAGACAGTTTACAGTGCATCAGTGTCTTCAAAATATATTTGCAATAATTACAGGCCTCACAAAATACGAAAGTTCGATTCACAATTACTGGAATGGAAACCCAAAAGATTCTACAATGCATTTGAAATGACAACATTCAACGAGACCGTCAACGGAATTGAGAGCGACGGATCGAAATGGGACGTTAAAATCACTTGAGTAAAAAGTTCTGACTTCGACGTATGAGTTTGCATGTGTATATATATATATATGTGTGTGTGTGTGTGTGTGTGTCTGAAAGTTAGCCCCCACGCTGCCTTTTTCCTCGTGCGCTATCGGAAACGCACGGGAATAAAAGGGCATGCACAAAATTTATGGAAAGAAAGCACGTACGCATGGACACCCTCATGTCCACACGTTTCTCAATGGTGCAATAAGTCTGCTATGGATCCCCTCTTGGGAGCTGCTTCTGCATTTATTCCAAAGAAAAGAAGATATAAACAGAAAACGCAAAAGCGACTGTAGGCAAGGAAGTATTTAAATAACAGAGATACGAGAGATACAAGTGACGGCCACATTTTGTTTCCAAATTTCAGAAGGAAGTCACAGTGAGATTTTAGATTGTCTGTTTGAGAAGCCGCAGCGATAAGGCTGGAAATAACATTTCGTTAGACGGCAACTGGTAACTTGTATACCAGTTCTATACCTGAGTGTTGCTTTGTGTTCACCTTCCCTGCTGTTCTGCAACAGGAAAGCTATAGTGCGAGCAGCTCTTTGGTACTTCTTCAGTCGGCTGAGCCACATGAGGAACAGGCGTGGCAGCACATCACTGTGTTTTCAGCGGCGTCGTTAGAGTGGTATGCTGCAAATAGATAGTTTTCGATCCACCGGAATTGCTGGACACTGATTTTGTCAACTGAGTATGGATGAGAATGCTATGTTTAGGGTTGCAACCGACTGAGTTCTGTTCAGTGCAATGCAGTGACCTTTTTTTTTTTTTTTTTTTTTTTTGCATGTTGGTGAAAGTGTTTTGGTGATGGAATTGTGGGCCATTGGTATGGGTATCTGGTGCCTTGTTAGCCATCCCTGTTGGACCTAAATTGATTATATGTTTTCTTGACCGTGCCTTGCACAGAACCTAAACTGAGCTTAAGATTACACGATACCACAAGAGCGATGTTTAAACGTCAGTCAGTTCCTTTAAAAGGCCCAGTGTCAGTTAATTGTTGTAAATATCTACATGAACTGTGTCGGTTTGGAGCATTTACCAGTAATTAATTCAATCATACCATGCAAGGGTACACAACATTAACTTATGTAATATCTTCAAATGAGGTGTCATGAACTTGGCGCCAAGTTTATTTCGACCAAGACTAGTTGCATACAACTGTTAGTTGGCTGGCCATTTCATTATTTAGGTTGACTGCTCTGTTGGCAATTAACGAAGATTGATCTGTCATGTGCATTCTGATAGATTTTTTCTCCCTTTTTGTGCTTTCACGTGTCTGTCTTAAGGGCCACAGCAGCTGTGTTTTGCTTCCTTGTAACATGGCCGCCATCACAGACACTTTTGTATAAGTCACTTCCGTGCTTGTGGTTTTCTGCTCTGTATCTTGAAACAGCTCTTGTGACAATGTGTTCTTACGTAACATTATACCTATGTAATCTGCTATGGTACACTGTCCACCAGTTGTTCATGAACAATGTATTGTTTTGTAGATATACCTCTCCCTCTGTCTGGCCTTTCCACCCATGGAGGCAGTGATGGTGCCTTGTTGTGCTTTTTGAGTGTTTGGCCACATGTTAGGAGTGGTCGGTTGTTCAGTAGCTTATTTATTGTAATACCCTATTGTATAAATGGCTGATTGGCAAGGATTAAACTGTTTGTTTGAATAAATACCCAACATTTGTTGTGATTAATTATTGCTGTTTAAAATGAAGGTTTCTTCGTCTTACTATTATCGCCATTTGTGCATAACATTTTATCATTTTGGAATTAAAACTGGTTGATAATACAGGAGTTATTGAACATTAGCATTTTTATATTTTATTATCTACTGCTTGAAATGAGATTTTCTTGTCTTAGTATATTAAACTCCATTTGAACATGTAATCTTTACTATTCTCAGAGTCAGTTACTGTAACTGAAGTTGATTTCATATTTTCTATCATTTAAATTTACAGTCTGAGTAACAGTTCATGATGATTATCATTAAAGACATTTTGAGTGCAAGGTTTCTGTAGTCTGATTTACTGGCTTGGTAAAAATTCTAAGCTTGTGTGAATGTGCAACTCTCTGATTGTAGTCTTTGTCATCATTCTGAGAGAGCAGGAGTGGTGCATGCAATTATGGAATGTTTATATTACAACTCAGTAATCAGTTGGAATTTAATTGCTTGTAGACGCTTTTCCAGTTGCAGTGCGACTACTGCCTGAAGCAGCTGAAGAAGTACTTTGCGAAACCTGCCATACTCTGACGAGAACTAAGCCTATGAAGTCGAACATTATCAACAGAGAGAGGACTGCTATTCGGGACCAGAGAGAGTGCCCTAAGATACTTGTCTTACCTAATGACAAACGCAGCCCTACTATTGTTCTTTCCCACAAGCATTACACTGAGAAGTGTAGAGCCTGTTAGTTGATGACTCCTATATGAAGATCAAGGTTGACCCCACAAAGAAGGTGGAGAATAAGATCTGAGCTCCTCTCAAGGACGTGGTTTTACCAGAGGGCGTCGCCAAGAAGCTTTTACCTCAAAGACCTGTACAGCCAAGACTTATAGACTCACTCAAGTTCACAAGGATGGGGTGTTGTTGTGCACCATTGTCAGCAACTTTAGGGAACCTACATATTTGCTGGGAAAATATGTGTCAGAAATATTACTCAATTATGTGCATAGATGCAATCATCATATCAGCAGTTCTGTGGATTTTGCCAAACGCCTCGATAATTCCAGTGTGAAAAACACGGGTATCCTGGTATGTTCTGACGTCATTTCGTTATTCGTCAGAGTACCTCTAAGACAGTCACTAGAGCTTATTGGCCAGGATTTCGATGTATTTTCTATTTAATGGAGAATACTATGACCAAATGGAAGGAGTCAGAATGGACAGTCTGCTCTCGCCTGTGGTCATGTTTTTTTGTATAGAGTATCCCAAGGACGGTACCCTGGCGTCAACCAAGTGGGAACCCAAGTGTTTTTTTCGTTATGTAGGTGACACGTTCGTCATCTGGCCCCATGGAAGGGACAAACCCTTTAACACGCTTACACATCTGAACTCCATACGTCCTAGCATCAAAATCGCTATGGACATTGAAGTACAAGGAAGATTACCATTCCTGGAAGTCATGATCAAGAGAAAAGCTGATGGTACCCTGGGTCACGGTGTGTGTCGGAAGAAAACGTGCAGTGACCTGTATTTGCATGCAGATAGCTGCCTCCACCCTTCACGGAAGAATGAGATACGAAAAAACACTAGTACTTAAGGTGTGCTCCATTTCAGATGCAGAAAGTCTGCCTCGACCTGGAACGCCTCAGAATTGTATTTTTTAAAAAAAAAAAAAAAAAAAAAAAAAAAAGAACGTCTACACAGAGCGGCAGATTAGGCGCGCTGTCTTCCCCATCACAACAGTACAAACTGTGGAGACGGAAGAAGTTACGGAGAGAGATGCAGCTGCTCCCTTTATACCATACACTGGCGCACTATCGGGAAAAATGGGACGAATATTGAAGAAGCACCGAGTGAAGGTGTCTTTTGCCCACCTAATAAAAGACTAGCATTACTGGGAAGTGCCAAAGATGATCTCGGCTTGCGGGAGGTCGGCGTATAGCGGATTCCATCACAAATTGGGAAGACATATATTGGACAGACAGCGCACACCGTCGAAGATCGTTGCCAAGAACACCACAGGCATACCCGACTGATGCATCCCAACAAGTCAGGTATGGCGACCAGTATGGACAGAGAACTTACATCAATGCTATCACAGACGCCGACGCTAGAGTCTCCACCACCACCGACGTGCGGGCACTGATGCAGACCAGGGATGTAATGGTTCGTGGGGCCAGTTTATATTAGTCGGCCGCGCATCCTCAGGATCTCAGCTCGTCAGAGCACCTGACGATGGTGACATATCTGATCGCCGAAATATTGTGCTCGCTGGGCGCTATGAGCCAGCAGTACACCCATGGGCTCTTTATTTCACAATAGTGTTTCGTGAAAAGAACGTCTTCCTTACATGGATATCCATTTGAGTTCATGAAGCATCGCTGTAGTACTTGCATTTGATGTAACCTACTGGTAACAAATGTAGCAGCACACTTCTAAACTACTTCGATGTCTTCCTTTAATCCGACCTGGTGGGATCTCAAACACTCATGCATTACTTAAGAATAGGTCGCACTAGTGTTCTACATGCGCTCTGCTTTACAGATGAGCCGCACTTCCCTAAAATTATCCCAATAAACCAAAGTCGACCATTCGCCTTCACTATTACAGTCCTTACATTCTCATTCCATTTCATACTACTTTGCAATGTTACGCCTAGATATTTAATCAACATGAATGTGTCGAGCAGGACACTACTAATAGTGTATTGAACTTTATGGATTTGTTTCTCCTACTCATCTGGATTAACTTACAGTTTTCTACATTTAGAGCTAGCTGCCATTCATCAAATCAACTACAAATTTTACCTAAATCGTCTGTATTCTCCTACAGTCACTCTACTACGACAATTTCCCACACACCACAGCATCATCAACAAACAGCCACAGGCTGCTACTTGCCCTGACCGCAAGATCATTTATGTGTATAGGAAATTACAGCTGTGCTAATACTTCTCTGGAGCTCTCCTTACGACACCCTTGCCTCTGATAAATACTCGCCATTGAGGACAATCTATTAGGTTTTGTTACTTAGCCCTAGAAGTATAAACCAACCTCACTCTGAACCTGGTGATTTTTGCTTGTTACTGTGCAGGCGCCACTACACATACACAGCCCGCTGCCAGCAATGTAAATTAAGCATTGACTGAGATCAAGTGGAGGTCAGATATTCGATGTTGTCTGATACCGTTGTTTAAATAATTTGAAACAAAAATTTTTCGAAGCGTCGCTGTCATTATTCTGTTGTGTGAAGCACATATATGTGGAAATTGCATGTAGGAATGACATTTTACTGAGGGAAGATGTTATATGGGAAGAATTGTTAGAAGAATTCAATGGTGAAAGTGCCATGAGTCACTATCGTGAAGAAAGTGATTCTGAAGCTGATGCTTCGGCTGCAGTTCTGTGCAATGGTTAAACTGATCAGTCTGACGAATTTCAGACAGCAATGAAGGAAATATAGTCGTCTTCCATAAGAGTGGTCATTGTTGGAACATAACTGTCCCTAACGGAAGAGGTCTGCCAGTTGGGTGTAACACCGTAGTCAATATTCCAAGAGTGTGGAAATAATGATTGAATCCATTTGTGAATAATTAAGAACCAAAATATTTTTGTAGTACATGCATTTTATTAAACAAATTGTATCAACATCTAATTAAACTGCAAATTAAGTCTTTAGGCCCAAATCATTTTCAGGTTTCATCACTGAAAAGCTTCCATGGCAGTTTTTACTTAATTTCGAATTTTTGATGTATTAATACTAATATTGATTGAAAAAGTACATGACAGAGGTAAAATAATATGTGTTTAGTATATGAGAGTCCAATTTTATTATAAAATATTCTATATTCAAGCAGTTTCACCAGCAAATAATTGAGGGTCACTGTGACAATGGAATACAGTTCGTACAACAATTTCAGAGGTGTACACTACTAGAGTTAAGAAGTCTTTGAGCCACTCACATAACGAGGAACCTATTCTGTATGCTTGTGCCTTCGTTAACAGTCGACAATGTGGCGCTGTGGAAATCTATGAATAAGGAATCTGCCCTTCATCCATGGTTCAGAGAGTGTCATGTGGGAAAAGGCAAGCTGAGTTTCGCATGAGCAATTCATTCTATTTGTGGACAGAAGCTGTTCCCCCTCAAAAAATGTATTATATTATATGTTCAAGGATTCTGCAGCAAACCGATGTTACAGAAATTAGTCAGTAATTTTGTGGGTCCATTCCTTTACCCTTCTTGTATACTGGAGTCACGTGCTCTTTTTTCCAGTCACTTGAGACATTTTGTCGGGGAAATATTCACGATAAATGCAGGCTAGATAGAGTACTCTGTGTAAAACCGAATTGGTATTACATCCGGACCTGGTGATCTGTTTTCATGGAGATAAGAAAAGAAGGGAGGTGTCATTACTTCACAAACTTGGAGCCGATATCCGCCATCTTAACTAGCCCAAACAGTAGGTTCATCCCCTTCATAGCTCAATAGTTCACTGCAGTGACACTTCCCTATGACATCAGTCTGACTGTGTTGTATTAATAGAACAAATACACATTGAAGAACAGAAAAACGTTCGAAATTGCCTTCCTGAAACATCATTTATGCATGTAAACTCTACAAGTTTTAGTGTTTAGAACAGCTGTTGTGCGCACATGACAGAAATGATGAACAATATGCAATTGTAAACAGTAATCTGATAATGTTCTGGTCTACTTAAAACAACGTATAGCACAAGTCTGTAGTGCCACCTCCCTTCTTCTTGTACCTCCATGTTTATTTGATTTAAAATCTATCAGTTGTCTCTCTGTGCCAGAGACTGGTCAATGAGTGACTGGAAAAAAGCCTAGACACACTTAGGGATTTTACGTAGGTTCAGAATTTTCTCGAGTTCTCGCCAAGATCTCTTGTAAAGATATGGTGAAGGTAGTTGTTGTAAGCTTAGCACATCGATCGTTTTATAGATGCATTTATTTCTATTAATTTTTACCTGTCGTTATTTGCACATTCTCTTTTAAACAGAGAAAGCAACAGGCTGTTCTTGCCAACATTTTTAGAATTTCGTTGTTAAACTATATTTTGGTGAAGAGCGTTCTAATTTTGTAGTTTTTAAGAATATTACACTCAGTAAACCTGTGTTTTTTTTTCGAATTCTGTGTCTCTGGTCTGTATTGCATTCTTGATTAAACTTATAGGTTGAGTGCCCAGCGTATATGGTATTTGGTTGCTTACATCACAAGTTATATGTATCCAACTACTGCTGTAATGTTTAATGAAGTTACAAACAGCATATTCTTCATCCACTTCTTCAGCCTTCAAGAGCCATTCGAGAGATTCTGTGACAGGCCTAAATGTGTCTCTGAGTGAATGGTCTTTCTAAACGCCCTTACTTCATCAGTTGCAGCTTCTCTTGTATAGCATTACGTGCTTTCACAACTTTATATTTTGTCGACATGTTGATCTATACTAAGCAGACTTTGGAACAATATACAACTTATACAAACGCATTTGCCTTCTATTCAGTTATACCAAACTGTGAAGTTAATTCACTTGTCTTCTTTTTATTCACATCAACACTTGCTGTTAATTTGTTGATTAACTTCAGAATGATTTGAGAATAAGTATTTAATACAAATAAACACAAATCTTTTTTTCTCCTTTGAGCATATTTACAGGCAATCAGTGTTGACAAAGTTAGTACAGTAGTAACAACAACAATAATAATTTAAAATTGGACAATATCATTAACTAAAAGAAAAAATTCAAAATAGATACACTACATATTTAAATACATGCCAATAACAAGAATAAGTTTCATAACAGAGTAGTTACAAGATAAATGAACTACATAATTAAGTGACTGTCATGGGTAGTAAGTAATCAAACTGATGATTAATAATATGTACATGAAACAGTTACTCAGTTGGGCATTTGTAAAGTTTGTAGTTAATTTATTGTTCATTCTAATAAGAAATGTGGGTCATTTGACAGACAGACAAGAAACTCTTCAAAAGAGTAAATTATTGTACTTTTCACCCATCTCGAAAGAGTAGTTTTACATTTATTTACTGGCACTTTGTAGGCATTTTCAGGTAATTTGTAGCAGTACACAGGACCAGGATATTTGTAACTGTTATGAGTCTTCACAAACCTAGTATGTGGCACATCAATTCTATGTCCACTTCTTGTGTTATGTTCAAGAACTGTCCCTCTTAGGTCAAATTTACTTAGATTCTCTTTAACAAGGCAGTCGTAAATATACAGTGTAGGCACTGTCATTATATTTATTTTCTTCAAATAATCTTGACATGATTCATATTGGCTAAGTCCTGCAATGCACAGCTTTCGTTTCCCATTTAAACACTAATTTTGAGCGTACAGAATTGGCTCATGATGGTATCCCATAACTTATGTTGGAATGGAAGAATGCAAAATATGTATGTAATAGAAGGTCTTTGCTGGCGCTGTTCCTCATCTTGTTCAGCAGACAGATGACGTGCTAGTCTGCCACACAATTTCCCTGTGTGGGTGTACCAGTTGAGCTCTTGATCTTTGTGAGATCCTAATAATTTGATTGTTTTTGTTACCATGGCAGGGAGCATTCAGACTGAATACAATGGCTTCAGTTTGGCTATCATTCTTCTGCAGTACATTTGTCTCAAACCAAGCAGTACATCTCTCTATTACCACACCCTGCTGTGTTGCACATTTTCAAGGATGAGTGTAGTGTCATCTACATATAGCACTGCATCACATGGTACAACTGTGGATAAAATCAGCTATGTAAATAATGAAAAGGAAATGTCCAAGAACAGATTCTTGAGGTACAACCTTTATAATTGTAAGACATTCTGACATTTGATTATTTACATTATCTAACTGTTTTCTACTGTCGAAGTAAGACTACATTAGGCATAGAGCATGCTCCCTCACTATGTACTGGTAGAATTACGGTATTTTATGAGAATACTATGGGAGACTGTATCAAAAGCTTTCTGTGGTCCAACAGTGTCGCTCAGAGGAAATTTTTGTTTTCAAAACAATTGTATGTTTTTGCTGCTATACCATCAACTGATATGGTGACAGGAAGGATGGATCTGAAGCCATACTGCGAGAAGGTAATAGTGACTCGTCTGTTTATGTATGAAGTGTTCTATTATTTTTTATATTATCAGTATAAGTGATATAGCTTGATACTTATCTGGAGATACTATATCTCTTTTCTTATGTACTGGTTTAACTACAGACATTTTCAAACATTCCAAATAAATACCTTCATTTAAAATTTTATTGATTGTTTTACTCAGTGGCATTACAATTTGATTTCTGGTACATTTAATAACATAATTTGAGAGGTTATAATGACCCTCTACTCTAGAATTACTGAGCTTAAGTACAGATTAATTAACCATCTTCTCAGTTACATGAGTCCAGCCAAAGCTATTTGTCTACTTACTGTTCATTTCTGGGAGCAGCGCCCCTGCTTATCTCATATCCTCCATTATGCTGTCATCTGACTAAGGTCTGACAAAATGTGCGTTTATAATGTTGGGTGGGATTGGTATCTGGTATACTTTATCATCATAGTTGATTCCTGTTTTAACAATCTCCCATGGAGCATTGCCTTTATGAACTGAGTTCAGTATATATGTATCATTTGTTTTACAATTTTCTAACTTGATTGTAGACCCATAAATATTTTTCGCTTTCATATACACGTCCTTGTCAGCATTATAATGCTTAGACCTATCATGTAGAGTAGCAATATAAGTCTTATTCAACTTAAATGTGGGGTGTAACAGTTTTATAGATTTTGTGATTTGATGCAGCGATTCTGCTTCGATATTTTCTTGTAGCATTTAGGACAACATGCTTCAAATTGTTCAGTTAAAAGTTCCAAACCTTTGTTGGAAGATTCATTTGCTGCTCAGAGGGAACTGGGTTCGGTCGCGGCGGCGGCCGATTTAAATACCCTTCGCCCGCGGCGTGCTCCCTCCGTTGTCCGCGCCCCACGCCACGGTCGCGCGGTGGAACAGATAGCGACGGCGTCTGAGATAACGTCGGTGGCTCTGTCCGCCGTGGTCGTCACAACTATACGTTTGCTCGACTTACTCTTGATTAACCCAATCGCTGGTTCCCAAGCCTTGCTAAGATTATAGACACAGTCACGGTTTATGAGGTCGTCATTGGTGCGAATTTCGATGGCCTCTCTAACAACGCTGTCCCAGTATCTCGACGTCTGTTCCAGAATCCTCGTGCGTTCATAGTCCATAGCGTGATTTTCCGACAAACAATGTTCAGCGACCGCTGACTTGCTCGGATACATCAGTCGAGTGTGCCTCTGGTGTTCACGGCATCGATCCTCGACGGTACGCATCGTCTGACCAATATACGACTTGCCATATTGACACGGAATCTGGTGCACGCCGGCCTTCCTCAAACCGAGGTCATCTTTGGCGCTCCCCACCAGTGCACGAGTTTTATTCGGAGGACAAACGCAGTTCCGACCCGGTGTTTCTTCAAAATGCAGGCGATCTTCCTTGAGAGAGCGCCTGTATATGGAATAAACGCAGTGCCTACCTCCTCCCTCGTGATTTCATCCATCTCCACAGGTTGTGGTGTAGTGGTTGGGCGGAGAGCATGTTGAATCTGCCACTCTGAGTACCCATTTTTTCGAAATACAGTTCTCAGATGTTCCAATTCCTGGAGTAGACTCTCTGCGTCAGAGATAGAGCGCGCCCTATGTGCTAGAGTTTTAAGTACCCTATTCCTCTGTGAAGGGTGGTGGCAGCTGTCTGCGTGCAAATACAGATCAGTGTGCGTTGTCGTCCGATACACCCCATGACCTAGGGTGCCGTCAGCCCTTCTCTTGACCAAGACGTCAAGGAAAGGTAATTTACCCTCCGTTTCAGTCTCCGTAGTGAATTTGATGTTGGGGTGTATGGAGGTTAGATGTGTAAGGAAGTCAAGGAGTTTATCCATACCATGTGGCCAGGTGACGAACGTGTCGTCCACGTAACGGAAAAAGCAAGTAGATTTCTGTTCGGATGACGACAGGGCTTCCTCCTCAAAGTTCTCCATGTACAAATTCGCTACCACCAGTGACAGCGGGCTACCCATGGCGACTCCCTCCATTTGTTCGTAGTATTCTCCATTAAAAAGAAAATACGTGGAAGTCAAGACATGCCTAAAAAGTTCAGCGGCCTTCTCGTTAAACTTCTGACTAATCAATTCTAGTGACTCTCGCAGGGGTACCCTCGTAAACAAGGAAACGACCTCAAAACTCACCATATCTGACTCATCCAACCTGAAGCTATCAAGGCGTTTAATAAAATCCACGGAATTACGGATGTGATGAGGGCATTTACCCACATAAGGACTTAATATTCCCGTCAGGTATTTGGCCAACAAATATGTAGGTGCCCTGATGTTGCTGACAATGGGGCGTAATGGTACCCACTCTTTGTGAACCTTCGGGAGTCCATATAGTATAGGCGGTACCGGACCTTGGGGTAACAATTTCTTAGCCTCACCCTCCGGTAAATCTGCGTCCTTGAGAAGCGACCTCGTCTTGTTCTCCACCTTCTTTGTAGGGTCAACGCTGATCCTCCGGTATGAATCGTCATTTAGCAGGCTCTGCATCTTATCAGTGTAGTCCTTATGGGAGACAACAACTGTAGCATTGCCTTTGTCAGCCAGTAAGACAACAATTTCATAGTGCTCCCTCAGATCACGAATGGCCGCCCTCTCTTTACTGGTGATATTTGACTTCATCGGCTTGGATTTCGTCAACGCACGACAAGTTTCACGACGTATTTCCTCAGCTCATTCAGCGGAAGTCGAGCTGCAACCTGTTCAACAGCACTAACAATTTATGCAACCGGAGTGACCTTGGGGGTGGGAGCGAAGTTAAGACCTTTCTGCAAAACCGAGACTGCATCATCACTCAACACCATGCCACTCAAATTGATGACAGTTTTGCACGGAACCTTACTCTTGTCCTTGTTCTTGAGGATAGTGCAAATAGTTGATGTGGATCGATTATATGTGCGTGCTAAACCAGCAACACTCACACCACGATCCCATTTTTCAATGATTTTACGTTTTATCTCTAAGACAGTTTTCTTTCTTTCATGGTCGTCTTCTTGTGGCTTTATCTTCGGGGACATTTCTACGAAGGTTATTAAAATTTGCACACAAAAAAACACTGTGTGAACACAAGTTTAGAAAAATCACAAGCTGCACTACGACGGTAGCAGAAACAGCGCTAAACCCAGACTGCAGTTATGCAGTAAAGACATTGTTCATATGCCGCTGCCGACAATGAAAGGTGTTGATATTGTTGAACGTTTCCCCCGCCGTGCGCGAACGGCGGCTGGTGACGGCACACTAAATCGTAGTCTATCGTTAATCGAAACATCGCTTGTTAAGCTAGGTTGTTTCTTTTTTTTTTTTTTTTTTTTTTTTTTACAGTTTGTTTCACTCGTTATGCCAATTGCGCGTTATGGGAGACATTCATTAAGCGTGGTTCCACTGTACATACTCAAATAAGACGGCAACTCTGTGTCTTCATTAAGTGTTGCAAGCTGATACATAGTTACGTTTACTGACGTGCGACACGCATCGAAATTTGTACCACATTTTCTTCCATACGATTTGGAGTTTGCCGCAAAAGTTCGTGTAAACTGGTCCACAATGTTTAGTAGAAGCTGTAACTGTATGGCTACCAGCTCAATATCCGGTCAAGTGTGTGCTGTGTGGGAAACCCGCTGTACGTTATATTCTTGAAGATCTGTTCCTGTATGTGAGTCAGTTCTATTTCTTTAAAAATTTTCATTGCCCATGATAATCACATAGCATCACTGAAAGCGTTGTTGGAGTTTTTCGAGTACACATGTCTGCAATCGCTATTGAGTTGTCAGGCAGTCTGCACCACTCCTATTATTTTCATATGACAATAATGTGGGTTTTCAAAAATCGCCAATAGTTTGAATTCACTGTCAGAGAACATTCCAACGCTAAAAGGTTTACATCCACTTGAATTTATGGTGAGACGCAATGAAAATGGACATGTACTCTGCTGAGATGTTTTCATCATGGGGTACTCCACAACATCATTTGGAAATAGCAAAAGAAAACGAGATAAACGCAGACCGCAGTACACTACATACACACATACGCGCAAGAACACGGATGATGCTTACATGATGTTGCCTGTTTAGGAGAAGACTGACGTTTTATGGTGATGATGTTACCTCATCAATCGCACGCTGAGAACTGAAATAATTACTTTTCGATTGTATATATATTTATTTCGCAATTCAGTGTTGGTAGCTTCATGAAAAAAAGTGTATCATCTATGTATTGCAGATGTAGATGAGGGAGGAACCTAATGTTAGGATCTTTGCTAGGATAGAAGATTCTGTGTGTTCAATGAACGTGTTGCCACATGTCTATGTGGAATCTACGACTAAACCAGTTGCGCTACACTGATCATATGCCTGAATTTACTTTTTAGATGGATGATGGTCCAACAGAAACGCTATTAATGTATTTTTATCATCTTTAAGCTTCTATATTCGCTGATCGAGTTCTACCAGCTTTGAATTCTCTGTGAATTCTTTGTATTCTCAGATTACCACAGCTGAATGTTCAGGACGAATTGTGTTGCTCTGATGCTGCCTGAATTTGTCAGTTATGTGGAATATTTGTTTGGATTCCTTAGAAATGTAATTTTTCTGGGTCTGTTAAAAATAACGCTGAAATTCCTGTTGTGTGAGTAATAGAGAATGGAAAAGTATGTAAGCTATCAATGTAGCAGGCTGCTTACTGCCTAAGTAGCACATATGGATGAATAGAAGACTGTAGTATGAAAAATATGTGGCAGTACCTAGCAAGTGTAGGCAAAAATCCTTTCTCTCAACATCTTTGAAAGAGTATTTTCAGGTAGGCTAGCTATAAATAGCGTGAAATTCAAGAAGGCAAGCTATGTCATGTCTGAGTTTCGTATCACATGGATAACTGTCAGGTTAATCATGCAATGTGACCAATGCAGCATGGTATCAACAGCTACAATTCGTAACAGTGAAGGTCGTCCACCACTGTGTGTACAGTAACATCACAAGCTGCCCTAACAGTTCACATATGCAGGCCAGAGCATTGTGGTTATGTGCATCTGCCAGGCTGTAGCATTCTGTGTGGAGTTGCCCAAGACACTGTAACTGTTACAGCAGCTGAGTGACAGCTAGTGCAGTGCCATTAAATCAGTGGAAACTACTCATTCACCTATGAGCTACAGGTTAGAGTGGTGGTGGCTGGCAGCTGCTCCCTGGCCTGGGGCATTGCAACCATGGCAACCGGTGCAGCACTTGGACTCAGGGCATCTGGCTGGCATGATGCACGCTGATGGTAATGGTGGTGATAACAGTGACAGTAGCTGTAGCAGTGACTGAGGTGTGGATGTGGTGTGGGGGGCAGTAAGGCCTTTCCCTCCCATTATGACGTTAAAGATATAAAGGGGATAGATCCGAAGTGAGAGTTAGGAGAAGCAGAATCAATAACCATTCACATTTGAGTGAATAATGTCATGGGTAAACATGTCAAGTAAGATATTCTTTGTCTAGCAGAGAGGCCTGGACCTGCACAAACTTCCTTTGCCTCAAAAATTCTGACATCATAGAGCCAGTGGCAGTATCTCAAGTCTTGGATTCTGATGTAAAGCCTGAGCCATTATTTCAGGTCAACCAGAACAACAATGTACCATCATGCATTTCTGAGCTTCCTGCCAGTTTATGTTTAGCACAAAAGCCCTACTTCCATGATAGCGCAACTGGGCTATTTTTTGAATTTCCCACCAATTTGTATTTCTCGCCATTTTATACATTGTCATCGAAACACTTCATGCCAGACAAGGCCCAGCATACCTACTGATGATTCATCGTATCACCATGGCAATGCACCCTGTCATAAAGCGGCATCTGTGAGGCAATGGTTTGCGAACAATAACATTTCTGAAATGGACTGACCTGTAGAGAGTCCTGACTTGAAATCAGTGAAGCACCTTTGTGATAAATTCGAATGTCAACTTCACTCAGAAGCAAGCACACACCATTAATACCTTCTCTGGTTATGGCTCTTGAGGAAGGATGGCTTGCCATTCCTCCACAGACATTCAGATTCCTCATTGACAATGTCCCGAGCAGATTTCGAACCAGCATAAAGCAAAGGGTGGACGGCTCCATATTAATACCCGCTAATATGTTCCCAGATTCTTTTGATCATATAGTGAATGGGAATGCTACTAGAAGCCTGGCCCAATTTGACCTCAATCAGATTTCCAATTCGTCATGTGATCAAGAAGGTCATACAAGTATCCATCACACACACACACACACACACACACACACACACACACATGATGTTATCAATGACCTTTATTGCATGCAATGATCTAGAACATATGGCATCATCAAGATGGTGGAAAATTTAAAAATCAAAGATGGCGGAAGGAGGGAATTTAAAAACTGAAAAAGGTGGATGGCTGTAAATTAAAAAAAGGAAGAATAGCAGATGGAGGGAAATTTAAAAATTAAAAATGATGGATGGCGTAAGTTTAAAAAGTGCAAGATGACAGATGTGGGAAAATGTTTACAACCAATTGTATATTACCTCTCTCTCCCTATAGCTCACTCCCATTTTTCTCAGAATTTCGAACGTCTTGCATCATTTCACACTGTTGAACACTTTTTCCAGGTTGACAAATCTTGTGAACATATCTTGATTTTTCTTTAGTCTTGCTTACATTATCAATCGCAACGTCAGAATTGCCTCTTTGGTACCTTTACCTTTCCTGAAACCAAACTGATCGTCATCTAACACATCCTCAATTTTCTTTTCTATTCTCCTGTATATTATTCTTGTCAGCAACTTGTATGCATGAGCTGTTAAGCTGATTGTGCGATAATTCTCACACTTGTCAGCTCTTACAGTCTTCAGAATTGTGTGAACGATATTTTTCTGAAAGCCAGATGGTATGTCGCCAGACTCATACATTCTACACACCAACATGAATAGCCGTTTTGTTGCCACTTCCCCCAATGATTTTAGAAATTCTGATGGAATGTTATCTATCCGTTCTGCCTTATTTGATTTTAAGTCCTTTAAAGCTCTGTTAAATTCTAGTTCTATTAATGGATCCCCTATCTCCTCTAAATCGACTCCTGTCACTTCTTCTATCACATCAGACAAATCTCGCCTCTTTCCACATATCCGCTCTCTCCCCTGCATTTAACAGTGAAATTCCCATTGCACTCTTAATGTTATCATCCTTACCTCTAATTTCACCGAAGGTTGTTTTGACTTTTGTATATGCTGAGTCAGTCCTTCTAACAATCATTTATTTTTCGATTTCTTCAAATTTTTCATGCAGCCATTTTGTCTTAGCTTCCCCACACTTCCTATTTATTTCATTCCTCAGCGACTTGTATTTCTGTATTCCTGCATTTCCCCGAACATTTTTGTACTTCCTTCTTTCATCAATCAGCTGAAGTATTTTTTCTGTTACCCATGGTTTCTTTGTAGTTACCTTCTTTGTACCTATGTTTTTCTTTCCAGCTTCTGTGATTGCCCTTTTTAGATATGTCCATTCCTCTTCAACTGTACTGTCTACTGAGCTATTCCTTATTGCTATAGCCTTCAAGTGTATCTTGTCTTTCCTTAATACTTTCGTATCCCACTTCTTTGTGTATTGATTCTTCCTGAATAATCTCTCAAACTTCAACCTACTCTTCATCACTACTAGATTGTTATCTGAACCTATATCTGCTCCTGATCATGCCTTACAATCCAGCTTCTGATTTCGGAACCTCTGTCTGACTATGATCTAATCTAACTGAAATCTTCCCATATCACCTGGCCTTTTCCAAGTATACCTCCTCCTCTTGTGATTCTTGAATGGAGTATTCACTATTACTAGCTGAAATTTGTTGCAGAACACAATTGGTCTTTCTCCTCTCTCATGCCTTGCCCGAAGCCCATATTCTCCTGTAATTCTTTCTTCTACTACCTCGCCAACAACTGCATTGCAGTTCCCCTTGGGTATTAGATTTTCATCTCCCTTCACATACTGTTATTACCCATTCAATATCTTCATATACTTTCTCTATCTCTTCATTTTCAGCTTGTGACGTCGTCACGTATACCTGAGCTATTTTTGTTGGTGATGGTTTGCTGTAGATTCTAATAGAAACAACCCTACCACTGAACTGTTCACAGAAACACACTCCCTGACCTATCTTCCTATTCATAACGAGTCTTACTCCCATTATACCATTTTCTACCGCTGTTGATATTAGGCTATACTCATCTGCCCAGAAATCCTTATCTTCCTTCCATTTTACTTCACTGACCTCTACTACACCTAGATTGAGCCTTTGCGTTTCCTTTTTCAAATTTTCTAGCTTCCCTATCACGTTCAAGCTTCTGACATTCCAAGCCCCAACTCGTAGAACGTTATCTTCATTGGTTATTCAATCTTTTTCTCACAGTCACCTCCCCCTTGGCAGTCCCTCCCGGACGCTGGCAAACAGAGCAAGGAAACTCTGTGAACCAGAGGTGCTTGACGCAGAATTAAAACATCCCACCACTGCATTGCTAAACAATGGTTATTCATTCGCTAAGGTGAAAAGAGCGTTAAGATCAAAGCATAGAAATTATAGTGATGCTGCGAGCCAGTGTGTGAATTGGACGTTCAACAAAGCTATGATCCCCCTTGAAAATGTCCTCTGCAGATGGGCCGAAATGTCAGGTTTTGAAGTGAAATTCCTTAGACTATGGCATACTAGCACTAAATATTTTACACTCCTGGAAATGGAAAAAAGAACACATTGACACCGGCGTGTCAGACCCACCATACTTGCTCCGGACACTGCGAGAGGGCTGTACAAGCAATGATCACACGCACGGCACAGCGGACACACCAGGAACCGCGGTGTTGGCCGTCGAATGGCGCTAGCTGCGCAGCATTTGTGCACCGCCGCCGTCAGTGTCAGCCAGTTTGCCGTGGCATACGGAGCTCCATCGCAGTCTTTAACACTGGTAGCATGCCGCGACAGCGTGGACGTGAACCGTATGTGCAGTTGACGGACTTTGAGCGAGGGCGTATAGTGGGCATGCGGGAGGCCGGGTGGACGTACCACCGAATTGCTCAACACGTGGGGCGTGAGGTCTCCGCAGTACATCGATGTTGTCGCCAGTGGTCGGCGGAAGGTGCACGTGCCCGTCGACCTGGGACCGGACCGCAGCGACGCATGGATGCACGCCAAGACCGTAGGATCCTATGCAGTGCCGTAGGGGACCGCACCGCCACTTCCCAGCAAATTAGGGACACTGTTGCTCCTGGGGTATCGGCGAGGACCATTCGCAACCGTCTCCATGAAGCTGGGCTATGGTCCCGCACACCGTTAGGCCGTCTTCCGCTCACGCCCCAACATCGTGCAGCCCGCATCCAGTGGTGTCGCGACAGACGTGAATGGAGGGACGAATGGAGACGTGTCGTCTTCAGCGATGAGAGTCGCTTCTGCCTTGGTGCCAATGATGGTCGTATGCGTGTTTGGCGCCGTGCAGGTGAGCGCCACAATCAGGACTGCATACGACCGAGGCACACAGGGCCAACACCCGGCATCATGGTGTGGGGAGCGATCTCCTACACTGGCCGTACACCACTGGTGATCGTCGAGGGGACACTGAATAGTGCACAGTACATCCAAACCGTCATCGAACCCATCGTTCTACCATTCCTAGACCGGCAAGGAAACTTGCTGTTCCAACAGGACAATGCACGTCCGCATGTATCCCGTGCCACCCAACGTGCTCTAGAAGGTGTAAGTCAACTACCCTGGCCAGCAAGATCTCCGGATCTGTCCCCCATTGAGCATGTTTGGGACTGGATGAAGCATCGTCTCACGCGGTCTGCACGTCCAGCACGAACGCTGGTCCAACTGAGGCGTCAGGTGGAAATGGCATGGCAAGCCGTTCCACAGGACTACATCCAGCATCTCTACGATCGTCTCCATGGGAGAATAGCAGCCTGCATTGCTGCAAAAGGTGGATATACACTGTACTAGTGCCGACATTGTGCATGCTCTGTTGCCTGTGTCTATGTGCCTGTGGTTCTGTCAGTGTGATCATGTGATGTATCTGACCCCAGGAATGTGTCAATAAAGTTTTCCCTTCCTGGGACAATGAATTCACGGTGTTCTTATTCAATTTCCAGGAGTGTATTAATTGTGACAATTTTGGCTGTGAAAGTTTACATTTTACAATTAGATCCATCTTTGTAGTGTCACATGTGTTCTTATTTTTTTATTTGTTTCAAATTCAATGAACCCATATAGTGATAAATCATAGGGATGTGTAATGAGTCAGGTTTACATCTTCATAGATGCACAACAAACATTAGTACAACAACAAGAATGTAGCAGTCTGCTGATATAAGCTCAAAGGGTGAACTAAAATTAAATAGATACAGTTCGAATAAATATGACGTAAACTACTGAAAATAGCTTTTGGTACAGAAAAAAGAAAATTCGTACATTGATCATCTTAGGTAGCAAAGATGAATTACAGCTAACATAATATAAATAGAGGCTAGAAAACAAATAGAAAATACAATAAAAAATTCGGCGTACTCTGCAGGTTCTCACTCAGAGAGTAGAAGGACTTATGTGTAAGGTATTTTCTTAATATAAACTTGTAGGTGGAGAATTAATGTGGGCTTTGATATCAGATGGAAGAGAATTGAAGAGTTTTGTGGCAGAGTAATGATACTTCACTGTTTTAGATCTCTGTGTAAATCATTTTTAGACCTTGTACTGCGATCGTGGAATGCATTATTGGGTGTAAAAAGAGAATGGTTTTTCAAGACGGAAGTCATCAAACAAAATAAGTACTGACTTGTGGTGGTTAATATTTGGAGCCTACAGAAGAGGTTTCTGCAAGAATATCTTGGGTGAACACCACTCATTACTCTAATTGCTCTCTTGTATGCAGTAAAGATATTTTTAGCTAAAAGTTGATTATCCCAAAAAATTATACTGTATGACATGATGGAGTGAAAATAGTTTGAATTTGCAGTTTATTAAACTATATGGTTTTAACATTATTCGTGCTTTATTGTGGATAGAGGTACCTGCATATCTATCACTGCTGGGCAGACTGCAGAATAAAACACAATGCATCTGCTTAACTGATGTTTTCGTCTCCCATAAATATGCCTCTCCTGGAAGCAGCATAAATGCCTCTACATGTCCGGTGAACAATGCTGTGTGATCGTTTTCTTCTACAAAGAGTGGCAGATACTACCCATCTGCTTATTAAAAAAAAAAGTGTCGAACGTTCTCAGAAATCGATAATTACATAAGTAAGGGCAGCTTCATATCTATGAAAAATAGCCATAATGAAATGTTTGTCAAAGAGAATACACTGAAGTGGGGTCTTAAAGTGTTCCTCTATGGCCACCACAGCATCTTTCAAAATACTCATATAAGATATATCAAGTGTAACAAGAAAAGAAAAGAATTATAGGTAGTTGTCACCTGGAGCATACCTGGATTCTAGTTGGATACATACAAACGGATCAAAAATTGATACAGAAAATCACAATAGATGCCATTTCTTACGTCCACAGACTGCAAGAATATGCAAGTTTCAGCTAACAGGTGATTTTTTCAGATTTACAGATTGTAGAATTCATGTGGTTAAAAATGTTCTAGGAAATAATCAAGTAAACCTGTCACCAATCTGAAGATAGTTTAGAACACCACTGTGCCTTACTAGGCACAGTGCTGTTGAAGGTGGTATGCCATTGCCTTCCTCCGATCTCTGAACTGAAAGACCCAGCCAATTATAAGGGGCCCTACAATTTAGTGTGGATCCCGAAACATGGAGTAACTCGGCATTTTTGACAGCAGCAAACATTGCCGGAGGTGAAAGAAGAGATAAGTAGTGGATAAAAACCCTAAGATGGTCTGGGTATTGAACCTGAGACCTATAGATTTGCGGTTTGGCACTTTTCTGCTGCACCCACAAAAAAAAGTGAAACACACAAAAACAGCAGAGTAACTACTACTCGCGAATCGTATCTTGGCATCTGCAAAACGCTGGGGGGGGGGGGGGGGGATTCAGGGAGTGCGAAGGGGAGTCATGGTATGCTGAGGGGAAAGGTGGGCTGTGGAAAGAACAAGCTCCCCTTATGTATAGCGCAAGCATACAGTGCAGGCAACACTAACCTATGTTTTGATCTTCACAAAAGCAACTATGTGTATGTTAGAGGTAATCAGTTAAACACTTTGAGGAATCAAACTGAGATCACTGTTTCTATTGACATTTCAAATGAGGCCATTAACTTCTAAAAATTCGGTATCAGTTACCGGTATCAAAATAAATGGGAAATTAAAAGTATATAAAAGTACAATTTACAACACAAGGAATGGAAGACCACTTACTTTTTTTTGAAAGTTACTGGATGCTAAAAATTTTAAGTAAACTACATAATATAAAATACGAATGAAGAAATAAAACAAGAATGAAACAGTCTAGTTTTCAGGAGCTGGTTCACCTTCACACGTAAGTTTGTTCTCAGGAATGTCACTGGTATCTGAAGAGATCAATGGTTATTTCCTTCATACTGTCATGTCTCTGGTACTCCTACCCAAGCTGTTGTACATTTTTGCAATAGACTTTTCAGTCTTCCTCAGTAACAGCCTGGAAACAAACACTTGGCAGTTTCAACAGATTTTCTACTGAGAGGTAACCTATAATGCTGCGCCCCTTAAGACTATTTTTATCTTTGCCCACGCTTGCTCTATGACGTTCAACTCACAATTACACGGCGGCAAGCGAATCACCTTGTTGGCTATATGTCAACTGCGTAATTATGACTTCGCAGCCGCCCTATTCTCCCGCATTGAGTACAGAGTCTCCTTTGAGGGTTTTTTTCCTCTTTTGCGGCCCCTCTGTCACAGACACATATTTCGTGGACGGTTTGTTGTCTTGCCTGTATATTGTCCATGATAATTACAGAGTGGGGAGGAAGATTTGGGAGGTCAAGTTATTCGAACCATTTTTAGAAATTAGTGGAATTCGTCTGCCTGTGGCTGTCTCCCTGCATCGATCTGGTCCAGAGCTTTAGTTCTGCTTGCCTAACGAATCAATTTTTGGAACCCAAACTTCTATTAGTCTTCTCGAGACGCTTCCCCACGCAATTTCTGCTTCTTCTTCTTTTTTTCTTTTTTTTTTGCCCCACGTTAAATTACTGCCCATCCAGGATTCGTCGAAATAAAGTATTTCTGTGCCAGCCTCCCTAATATTTTTGATCTCAATCAGGAACTGGGACCACTTGGGCACCGTGTCGCCACATTCCAATAATAAAAGTTCTCTTATTTTCGATCTTTCTCCACATGAAACCAATAGACATCAACATTCTTACTCCATCCCCAGTCAATCTAATGTTCAAGAACTTGTTCGCTTCTGCTCTTAAGGTGACGAGAAGAAAAAGATTTTCTTTTTTTACGAACTGAACTTGCATTCAACAACAACAAACTTTTCAGAAACGCGTTATTAGTCGTTATATGTATCTGTCTTAAAAATTACCCTGCCAGTAATAGAGTACAGAATTTAAAGTAATTACGACCAAATGCAGAGCTATTTCGAATTATTTTCCACTAGAATTACAACTGAAGCAAACCTCTTCAAGTCAGAAGTTACTGGGGATACGCCTGAGTGATTCCTGGCAAATTCTCTAATTCTATAAATGCTACGCACGCTCTTTCCGGTGTACGTCGCAGCTTTGGGGGGAGACTGCATAACCGGATGTAACAGTTATTTTTGAATTTTCTCAGGCATTATTTTCCGGTACTCACTCCTTTTAACCGGCTTCCTTTTCCGAACAGGAGGTAGCTCCTGCGATGGTCCACGAACCGTGTCACTAATCATTTTGGAAAGACTCACAATGAAAAATAGCTCAACAAAACAGACAGCAAAAGCACACCTAAGCGACAAAGTACACAACAATGCAATCAACACCGAGTAACAGTGCACGACTGGCAATGAACGTCTGCAAATCGCTACGGTATGAAGTCTTTCGACTGCTGAGGAGAGAATAAACTAACGAGCCCGCGCACGAAGTTGTAGTTCATGCATAATAATGAAAAATGTAATTAGAAGCGGAAAACATAAGGGCATAGAACCCCAATACATAGACTACCCTCTGAAACTGAAAAAAAACAAGTGCTTCTCTCACAGCTAGAAAATAGAATGAAAGTCAAAGAGCAAAAGTATTGTGGTAGTTTAATGTAAGAGCAGTATAAAGATTAAATTTCTATCATTTCTTTGTCTTTTTTTAGTGTATAATCACTGAAGGCTCTTCTTCTCGATGCAGATTCGATGAACACAATGAATGAAGGAATGAAACTAATAAATAAAAAGACAGAGATCACCGTTAGTTTGTTCTGCAGTTTCCATGGCCAAGAATAACCTACGCAAAAACAAAGAAGTTTTTACATGTTGTCCAAACAACTAAAATTTTATCTGTCAGTTAATCCTTTTGTAAAATGTAATTTTCATCAGCAGGCTGTAGGCTTTATGAGTTGATGTCAGTTCAGTATGACTTGTTATTCAGCGTCTATTCGACGCCGCCTTTTATTACTGAAATTTTGATAGTGTTGCTTTTAATTGTCATTCTTGGATTTCCGAGTGATTCTTATGTGTCACGATATGTAAGTACTCAAACATTTTGCAGACCGCATGGATTTGAATTTTGCAGAATGTGTAGTAGATTTGAAAGCCGTGCATAATTTCTGGATATGTGAAATGTAATCTTTGCAAACTTGTTGAAATTAATTTAGATCTATCCGAAAGTACGCAGTGCACTTGATAGTAGATGTACCGTAAAATGCAGAAACTTCGTTAGCAGTAAATTTGGTCGACATAGTTATCACATGTCAAAATGCTCTCATTTACACATAGGAGTTTTGCGTCTGTTCACCCAATGATGTAAGTACGATACTAGTCGTCCTCAAGTGAACACAAGAACGAAGTATGGCGCAATTACTAACAAGATTATTAGAAAGTGTTGTATTACTTACAGTAGTTTCTAAGCGTATGAAAGTTGACCTGAAGGATTGCTTGACTGTTATTATTGTGATAGAACTGCTGGATGAAAATCTTCCAAGGGCAGAGGAGATGCAAAGACAGTCTTACGAAAAAGTACAGATTAAAGTAAAGCCTGCGAAACAAGTCACTGCACTGTAGCGTAAAATCTGAAAGACTAAAGAGAAAGGGAGTATGTTCATGAGAATGACATGGAGCGGAATATAATAAATTTCCGAAACTAGATATTTCTAAACAGCGCTGCATAATTTTTACACTGTTGCCTGTTGGAAGACTTAACAATGCTTTTAGCATTCTGGGATTCATACATGAATATTATTTAGCTCTGCTTAACTGTAGATACATACATACACACTATGTGGAGGAAAACTGGATACAGGAAGCGTAATGTCAGCTGCGAACCTATGAAGTATTTTCGGAACCGCTGCGAACGTCAACACGCCATAATGTGGACATGTATTGCATTATTAATATCGATATGGTGTTTCTCATAATATTTTTTTTTTGTCACAAATGGTGAACCTAGTATGGAATTATTTTCTTAAAACTGGAACTATCTGCTTCTTTTTATTTTCGAGCCCTTGAAAAAAGAACTACTACGGTAGTATATGGCTATTACGCATGATATATTCAGAAATCAAACAGCCTGCTGTAAGAGGTGAAAATATGCAAATTTTGAATACAAACCCGATCACAAATCCGCGAGTACAGGTAGCACTATCGCCTTACCTATTTATTTATTTATGCATGCATGCATACATGACAGTCCAGATGAATATTCAGCAGTTTTGGGAGTCTCGCTCTCATACCTATTGTTTGTTAAAACGTCATTGGAAATCACATAATGACCATATCAGTTCTCTTTCCAGCAGTGGCCCTTAAGAGATCACCAAACAAAATTGCCTACTTATTTCTTTGTGTGATTTACTATGTCGTAAACTGATCTGAGAAAAAGTATGAGATTACCCACGCTGTACAGCAGCGGGAAAAATACTATGAACTTAATAATAATGAATAACGGTACCCATACCGTATGAGGTCTAGCCCACAAGTAAGGTGATCTACAAACAGAATTTTCCGACTGGCACAGGTAGGAAATTAAAAATATTTGGTCTAAAAACACAGTTCTTAGCTGAATTGACTTCTATGTATGGAGTTGTGTTAAAGGCAGAGTGTTTGTTCCTCCATTTATGGGAAATGTTGAAGAATTGGGATAACAAATAACACAAGCAGTTGTACCATACTTCAGGACTTGCTTCGTTGCATTTCGTAGAGAATTCATTGCAGACAGGACATTTACAGATGGGACATTAGTTGCGTTACAAAACGTAGCCATACTGAACATTTGCAAATAAAGCTTGAAGATATACTGCATTCAGTACTGTATCAAATACTCCTATAAGTTATTTATTTTTTTCACAATAACAGGTTACTTTTGTAAAACTAGTTTATAAGCACCCTGTATACAACACATGCCCAAAATGGCTGCCATACTCAGTAACTCGTGCACAAATTACGTTTTACCAATTTTGAAACCTCATTGTGTAGCACATAGACACTGGTGATGTTAATTTCCATTGTAATGTTAATCTTCGATTTTGCCAGTGTGTGCAATCTGTTTTTATACATCCTTCAAATGGTTCAAATGGCTCTGAGCACTAAGGGACTCGACTGCTGTGGTCATCAGTTCCCTAGAACTTAGAACTACTTAAACCTAACTAACCTAAGGACATCACACACATCCATGCCCGAGGCAGGATTCGAACCTGCGACCGTAGCAGTCCCACGGTTCCCGACTGCGCGCCCAGAACCGCGAGACCACCGCGGCCGGCTATACATCCTTCATTTGTGGTAGCCCCACATGAAGAATTCTGGAGTTGTTAAACTGGGAGAACTGGGAAGGTCATAATCCTATAGAGATGATTCGACGACCAAAAAATTCATACAAGAAATGATTGTTTCGTAAGGTGTGTGGCAAGAGGCACTATCCTGCTACAGCTGACAACAATGTTCATCTGCCTCATGAAGTGAAATGAACTGTACAGTGATGTCTTGGTACACAACACTGTTTACTGTAATTTCAAAGAAAATAGCGGCCACTATTCAGTAACGTGGTACGGCACACCCTACTTCAATATTCTAGCAGTGCCAGTTGTTTCCAACGATGATGTGTGGATTTTCAGTTGACCAAATTTTTGTGTTTCTATTATTTGCATATCCACTAAAGTGACACTGTGCCTCATCAGTGGATAGGCCTAAACCATGGTCTGGTTGTACGATTCCATGGTCGTCAACAAATGACAAAAATCATGTACAGTACACTGCATGCTTTTCTTTATCTGTCATCTTCGGTACCTGAACGCTATGAACATGATACACATGGATTTTTAACTTCTGTACACTTTTCTGAACATTTCCACATGGAGTATGAAGTTAGACAGATAAGTCTTCTCAATCACTTTGAAGGTGAATCCAGCATCATGTCCATCACCTTAGCCACATTAGCTTCTCCCAGTTCTCTAGTTGTCGGCAAGTGATCTGCATTCAAGGAAGTGGGCGTTAACCTCTTTATTGTTGAATTGTTCAACATTGCATATCTGTATACTTCCCATAGAATGTGTGAATGGCAAATTCTGTTCAACAGTGAAAACTCATTGCTCTTGTGGAAAACGACATGTTTACCAAGCAGTGAACCGTGCAATACTACAGACATCATGTGACCTATATGTGTTACATTGGCATGTTTGTTTGTGGTTGATAATCCCTTTGTTGTTATCTTACAATGGCCGATCGTGTGAATGAATGCAATGCAACCCTGTTTATAGAGAAATTTATTTTTATGTGCTTTACTTTTCATTCTCAACGTTGATATTGCATCATCTGCAAAATGTCTGAGGTTATTATTAATATTATTTGGAAGGTCATTAATACACTTTCCTGGAGCACATATGAAATTACTGTCACACATATTGATGGCTCTCAACTCAAGATAACATGCTTTGACCTCCTTACCAAGAAATCCCCAGTATAGTCACAAATCTTACTTGATAACTCACAGAAGTCTTTTTCAGTAATAAGCATAAATGTGGTACTGATTTGAATGAATTTTGGAAGTCTAGAACTACTTCATATACCTCATTAACTTGATCTGTGGCTTTCAGTACGTCATGTGAGTAAAGCAATTGCTGGGTTTGATATGCTCAATCTTGACATGGAAGAGGTCATTCTATTCAACATACCATAAGCTGAGGTGAGATTGATCCACTTTTTGGGGTCCATTTACATTGTAGCTCTGTACCAGCTATTTAAATTCAAGCAAAATTGTAAACTTATAATTGCATGATGCCTAAGGAATGTAGAAATGATCTTTTAGTTTCAGAAATAAAATAAGTTTAATACATTTTGAGAAACATACACTGAAACTTTTGGAACAATTTGACCTGGGCTTGGGGAGACATTGGTCCATGTTGTGAATTCTGTGCTTGTAGGTGACTCTTTTGTTCTGGAATAATGTCACCCAAGTCCAGGTATGTTTGGATGACTGAAGAAAGATAACTGAAAGAAAATATCATTTACAAGAATCCCAAATTATTATTTTATTAGACAAAATACAAAATTAATTGAAAATAATCTCAAAACTAATTTCAGAAAGAAAAAAGAAAAAGTAAAAATAACAACTCAAGTACAATTATGAAGTTATCTTATTGAAATAGAACAGGAGTTACAAAGTTCAAGGTAACTCCTTTTCACTTGGCCTTTATGATTCTATTTATATTAAAGAATTTAATTCTGGTACACTAAAGTTTCCTCTTTTACTCAACAATGTAGGAGGTGCTATTTTTCTGATTATGTCCTCCCAGTCATATTCCATAGAATCTTCTTTAGCTGACCATTTCCAGCTTCTCCCAAACTTCATCATACAGCTAACAGTAGGTCCTCCTGTGTCATTATCAGAAAGTTTCTCAATAATCCCTGGATACTCCTCTCCATTGTATTTAACAGTCACAAAGCCACCCTTTTTCAATTCTTTCTTCTGTTCTAATGTGAAACAAGATGTTTTAGGTGTAGCTATTTCAGTTTCTGTATCACTGAAGGTCTCACTCAGGTCATCATATTCCAGTTCCATTTCTTCAAGTTCAGTTGAATCGTCACTATCACCACCATCAGTCAAGAATACAGTTTTCTTTGGATGTCCAGACTTCTTTGCCTTTACTGTCTCAATCTCTTTACTCAAATCATCAACAGTAATGCTCTGTCCAGCAGGCACACTTAGCTTCTTTCTCTTTTGCTTGCCAGGTGTATTAACTCCTTCAATATCTTTATGTTTATCTTGTACGTATTGTAGAAATGAATCTCCTACTGCTTGCACGTCAACCTGTTGCTGCCTCTCAAATTTGCTCAGGAGTTCTTGTTTATTTATGGGGTAAATACTACATTTCCTGAAAACTGAAATGAGATTTTGCTTCACTGTTGGTAAGATTGTTTCAATTAACTTCTTTAAAAGAGAAGGAAAAGTATCGTTAGGAATTCCAGATATTTGGCTACCACACTCAGTATCTCTCCACTCTTGGAGAATGTTTCGCCATGCCAGTTTCAATGGTCTAAACACAGCAACATCCAGTGGCTGTGTTACATTTGTTGAGTTTGGTGACAGACATATGAAGTGAACATTAAATTCTTCACAAGCTTTTAGGAATTTTTCACTTATATGGGAAACAAGATTACCACCTATCATCACTTTTGGCCCATCTTGATTTTTTAGTCTTGGTACCATCACCTTCATAAACCAATCTTCAAATGTGGTATTGTCAAACCACCCACTACTTGTTCTGTTGTAATAACAGTTTTGGGGTCCATTTAGTGTCCAAGTATCCCACAGATGTTTGGTTTTGTACACAACATATGCGGGCATCAGTTCACCACTAGCACTGCCTGCGAACATCACTGAAACAGATGTTTTTGTTGTATTGCAAACTTGCTCTACATATTTAGATCCTCTGCGACAAATGACATGTCTTGCACCTGGGTCATCTCATAGATTGGTTTCATCATAATTCCATACGTGTGTAGGTGGAATATTGTCAACTTGTTTTGCCAGATTGTCGTGGTATTCTTCAAGCACTTCTTTGCTGACAGCAGCCCTTACTGTTTTTATATTTGAAGAGACACGAGCTGTCAGAGTAGGATGGCGCTTTAAAAATGATGAAACACTTCTGCCTGTTTTCAATAAGAAATATTTGACACAAAATCTTAAGTCTGTTTTAGTCACAGGAAATCCAAATTATGCAAGTTTCAAGATGTGTTTCTTGAAACCCTCCTCCTCCTCTTGAGTAAACACCCTTCACCCTCCAATAACAGAGCTTCATACACCCTTTAATTTATTTATAATGGTACAGCGAGGTATTCCATATGTCTCTGTACCTGCACGATGTGTGAGGCACTTGCATTTGATGTCTTCCAAGCATTTTCGTAAAGTTTCATGTGAATAGTCAAAATACGAACGAGATCCAAGCTCACGTTTGTGTGTTCTGGGCATTGTGAACTGAAAGGTGAAAAATGTAGCACATATAAGACACTTCAGGTTCAGAAAGTCAGTTAAATTTTTATTCACAACATGCATTCTACAACTGGTGCCAACCATGAAAATTATAATTTTCCCACTAGTTGTGTCAGAAAAGCAGTTATAACAAACTACCCACATTGGAACAATGTTACCCTGTAGGACCAATCTCATCCCAGTTTACGGTACCTCATTATATTTGAGCTCAGAATATGTTCTAAGATTCTACAACAAATGAATATCAGGTATATTGGTTGGTAGTTTTGCAGCTGATGTCTGCAACTCTTCTTGTAGATGGGTGTGACATGAGCTTTCTTCCAGCCATTGGCCAATTGGCCACAGTTTTCCGTCCGAGGGATCCATGGTATGTAATGATTTAAAGAGGGACATACTCAGGCACAAATTTGGTTCAAAATCTGGTAAATATTCCATCAGGACCCAGAGCTTTGTTCAGTTTTAGTGATTGCAGCTGTTTTTGAATACCACTGACACTAATATCTATGTGAGAATTAAATTAGGGAAATATTACTGTATATTCCTTTGCAAAGGAATATTTGAAAACAGAATTCAGAAACAAAATTACTATTTGAAATCGTTTTTAGGACATATACTGATTTCTTCCATGGGCTAAATTGCTTTTTCTCTAAGCCTTTTCCATTTGATGTTTCTGGATACAGTAAGTGACACATCGTACACCAATGCTGGAAATGTATTAAATAATTGTACATCCACTGAACTGCCCAGCATATTACTGAGACCAGCAGATGAGATATCAGTATATTTTTTGTCAAGTTTCATGTTGATAAACACACTGTCACAGGTTATGGTTTGCCTTTGTTTATCTTTGGCAATATCAAGAAATTTACAATAAACTGGAATATAACTGTTGGCACTTCTGCTTTTTTGAAACAGAATCTACATGTCACTGTAGTAATCAAATAATAAATGAAACCAATCCAAGTAACACAAATATGGCTTTATTCATAAACCTCTGAACAACAATGGAGTAATGGTATGATCTGCCATGTGGGCACCAAAGAAGAAGGCCAGAATGCCCTAGGGCAGTGGGCCTATGTGGCTCTTGATGACAGCACTGGGGAGGATGGTGCCATTGCCATCTGTGCATCATCATCAGCAGGCAGGTCCCATTGGGGAACAGACGAGGTTAGACCCATTGGCAATGATAACTGAAGTGATGATGGGGTCGGGGAGGGGGGGGGGGGGGAGCAGTGAAGGTGGCCCAAGTGGAACAGCAGGCTGCAGCACTGGACCTGAGGTCAGAGATGGACCAATGCTAGGTGCTTGGAAGCTGGAACTAAGGCACCACACATGGAGGAGGTAGCCAATAAGATAGGGGCACCTCAACAGCAAGTGAAGACAGACTTGAGGTGGAAAGCAGTGGAGCGGGCTGCAGTGATGGCAGCCACACCTGCATCCAGTAGCTTCTGCTGGCAATCGGGGCCACAACTGATTGAAGTGGTGCATCACCAGCCCAATGGCTGTTTGGGCATCACAAAGATGGCGTCCCCAATGATGGACAACAATGGCTGGTATCCTCTTGGGCCAGTGACCAAACCTTCACATGCACACCACCACTCCCAGTGCAAAGCAGCCAGGCAAACCCAACCATGGCAGGTGCGGCACAGACTACGGAAGGTGAAGGAACATGTGTGGCTGCCAGCTGTGAAGCAGCTCAGCCGGGCTCTGCTCTCCCATAGATGTGAAGTGATAGGATCACCAGCATAAGTGCATCAGGATCAGAAAATGGAGAAGAGCATCATCTGGTGAAGAATCACACATTTGGCACTTGAATATACACATTAGTCATTCTGTCTCGCCATTTGATTGAGGTTGGAATGGCGGAGTGCCGGAGCTGTAACATGATGAAGGCCGTGATGGAAGAAAGCGATTGAAAGGTGTGTGAACTGGGCTCCATTATTGGAAACTAAGGTACAAGGTAACACTTCAATAAAAAAAAGTTCAAAAGCGTGTGAATTGCAGCCTCAGGCAATGTTGACACACACCAGAGAATGTAAGGAAACTGGGAAAATACATCCACAGCCAAGAGGCAATAGGAATTCAAGAAGGGACCCACAAAGTCTACATGAATGTGTTTCCGTGGCTGGCATGAAGTGGGCCAGTGGGACAGAGATGCCCTGGGAGCTGTCTATTGTCGGGCACACTGCTCACATGTCGTGACAAAACAGACATTTCTGCCATCAATCCCGGGCCAAAAAGCATGTCTTCTAGCTAGTAGTTTAGTGTGTGAAACTTCCCAATGGCCATGTTGGAGAAAGCATAGAACTCATGCTGTAACTCTGTGGGAATCACTAATCTGGGAGAAAGCTCTTCTGTGGAAAACAGCAAAACCCCATCAAAAACAAAGAGATGATACCACAAGGAAAAATAGTTGCCCAAGGAGGCTCAACCACCTGGTAGAGAACCAGACTGATGACAATTGTAGCTGCTATGCGTGAGCTAATAATTGGGAAACCCTTGACCGCAGCCTGAATTTTAGTATGAAGATGGAAGAAAAGCAATTCTTCACACTCAAACTTGGGATCAGGACCCACAAAAAGGTGGGAAATGGCATCCACTTTGGCATGTTTAGATATAGGTCGAAAATGGATTTTGTGATTGTAGCGAGACAAGAACAGCACCTGGCGTTGCAGGTAGTGTCTACCTGGTCAGGCAAGAAAGTGTGGGGGTTAACCAAGGAAGCCAAGGGTTTTGGTCAGTAATAAGGTGAAACTTGGAGACACATAAAAAAGTCATGATATTTTTGGAGAACGAAGACTAAGGCAAGAGCCTCTTCTTGCACCTGAGAGTAAGGCTACTGTGCTGGAGTGATAGATTTAGAGGCGAAAACAACAGGTTGTTCAGCGATGTTGGTCTTTCAGAGATGTAGGCTTATCGGTGCGCTAGGACCATGCTGAGGCTGTACTGTGAAGTGTCAATCACCAAAACTATGTGCTGGTCTGAAGAGAATGTAGCTAAACATGGGGATGGGAGTAGTTCAGATTTCAACATTTGAAAAGCACATTTGCAATCCGGGCTCCAGCAAAAAAGGCACATTGTTGCATAACAATGCATACAACGCTTGGGCCAGTGTGGCCATCCCCAGTTAAGGCTAGCTTCCCCAGGAAGGCCTGAAGCTCCTTCGTGAATGAGTGGTGAGGCATACTTGCCACCACAGAGATGTGGTTTGCAGAGGGCTTTGCAAAGTTACACCTTAAGCCTGCAGACTATAAGACACAAAACAAAGTGCACAAATTTTTCAAGTGATCAGCTGTGGAGGAGCCTGTGACAACAATATCATCCAGATAATTAATGAAACCCAGGCAGACATAGTCAGTTGCTGTGAAAATCATTGGAAAATAGCAGGGGCACTAGCCACACCAAAAGGAAGGTGTAAATATTGATAGAGATCAAAAGGAGTATTCAAAACCAGAACATGCTGAGACTCTTCATTCACAGTAACATGCAGGTATACTTCAGACAAATCAAGTACTGGCTACCCAATATTTTCGCCAACAGGTCCTCCTGCCATGGGAGAGGATACATGTGCATGATCAACTGAGTGTTGATGATAGTACTGAAGTCGCCACAGAGATGAAGTTTTACCTGGTGGTTTCTGAACTGCAATCAGTGGAGATGACCATTCACTAGCCATAAGAGGTTGCACCATCCTTAGACCTGAAATCTGTCCAATTCTGCTTTCACTTGATCTTTCATGGCGACAGGAGTATGACACACATGGTAAAAATGAGGCTGAGCCTTGGATTTCAAAGAAATATGAGAAGAAAAATTCATAGCACATCGTATACCTTTCAAAAACAAGTCTGAAAACTTCTCACACAGTGTTTACAATTGAAAATACAGTACCTGGTCAGGCAAAATGTGAACTGCATTGGTGATAGAAAATCCAAATGCTTGAAATGCATCCATACTGAACAAGTTCTCACCACTGGCATCAACAGCCACCAAAAAAGAAATGCAACAAACCACTGCTTTGCAAGAGGTAGGTCATAATTTATCCCAACAGACCGGTGTCAACAGTGACAAACCTAAACTCACATAGGTTTGATAATTCAATAACTTTACTGCAGCACTTGTGTCAACCTGTAGCTGGAGCACTTGTCGAAAAATATTTAACTTGATAAACAGCTTGGGAGAAGTCACAAGCACTTGAGTCACACACTTTATGTCCATGTCCATATCCTGAGCAATCTACGGAAAATGAGAAACAGAGGCAATGTGGCCTTTCTTCTAGCAAGCATTACAAGTAGCCCAGTGCTTAGGGCACACTGAACGTTTGTGCTGGACAAAACAGAAAGGACAACATGGGAGCAGAGAAGGCTGATGTTACCATGGTCACTGCCACTTCCTTGTGCAAGGTAATGGTCACATCATGTGACACTACTACTAGATCACCCCACGCTTCAATTTGGTCACCCGCTCCCCTAGAAACTTCAAGAGATTGTGCTATTTGCAAAGCCTCTGCCAATGGGATGGTTTTCACAGAGTAAAGTCTGCTGGTGCACTTCCTTGTCTGGAGCTAAACAGATAATTGTGTCGTCCGTTATAGAGTCCGAATTGGAGTCATTATGGGCATCAGTAACAAACTGACACTTACAGCTAAGCTCATGAAGTTTGGCTGCAGGGGCCCTGTATGATATGTGCATCATGTAGTAACCAAGTAATACACAAAACCAATCCAAGTAACGCAAATATTGCTTTATTCATAAACCTCTGAACAATAATTGCAATAAACCTCTTGTCACTCCACACATAACAAGACAAAAGAATCCCACAGCAGGTGCAACATAAGCAATACACGGAACAAATTATATGAGTGGTACAAACTAAAAGAACATAGTGAGTGTGAGTCAGTGCTGCTCCATGCATATATAGATGCTAGTCACCATAGACAGTGTAGTTGAGACTGTACCATGTGCACACTTCCTATAGGTGGCCTCTAGTGGCTGGCCTGCACTGATACAGTTGGCAGTCGATTTAAGTGCACATGTGTGGTGACATTACACTCGATGCCCTCACACTCACATGCACTAGGAGCAGGATACAGCAGACATGTTACTTGGACTCCACAAATCCATCTAACTGCCTGTTATCTAAAGTGCAGTGGACAGGATTCACTTCTCTGGACTCCACAAATGCAGCTAATTACCTCATTTGCCAAATAATATATTTTTATTCCAGAGAAATTAAAAAAATTAAAATGGCTCCAAGCACTGTGGGACTTAACAGCTGATGTCATCAGTCCCCTAAATTTAAAACTACTTCAACCTAACTAACCTAAGGACATCACACACATCCATGCCTGAGGCAGGATTCGAACCTGCGACCATAGCAGCCGTGTGGTTCCTGACTGAAGCGCCAAGAACTGCTCGGCCAGAGGAATTAAATATTTCCAGTTTTTTCATGAATAACACACCGTTCTTTGCTTCCAAACACTGTACTAGCCTCTCTGAGATGTTCATTATTTTGATGCTTGAATGCTGCAAAGTCTTTTCCAGCGGTGACAGATGTGATGTCATCTCCATATAGAGTGGATTTACACAACATAATGCTAGGCAAGTCATTTACACAGATTACACAAGGGAGAGTCAAATAAAAACCTTAAAAGTGTTATTAAAGACTGATTTTCATGCCATGGTTCTGTAAGTTGGCAGTACTGGTACCAATGATGTAAGAAATGCCCTACAGTTGGCAGCATACTACAGACAAATGAAACTCAGCCACAACATCAGTTCAAAATGGTTGCCCTACTTCCTAAGTGCACTAAAGAAGAACAGCTTTCTGTCATACGTATTCTGAACAGTGAATGTATTAAATCTATTGAAATTCATTGGTGAATGAAGATCCAGTATGGTGATGCATATTGTATCAATGCAGCAAGGGTATGGGTGGAATAGAAATTTTTAAAATGGTGTGACTTTCGTGACAGATGCTCAGCACCAGGGTCAGGCACACCATGGGGTGACAACATAGTCTGCTACAGAATTTGAAGACTCTGTGATGGAAAATCACCTTCTGCTGGTGGATGAAATTGCTGAGAACACTAGTTATGGCTCAGTACACCACAATACATCATTCATGAAGTGCTTTAAGTTTTGCATAGTGTCTGCAATATGGATGCCACAGCAGCTCATTCCAGAACTGAAAGAGTGACGTGTTAGCATCTTTGAAGAACTTGTGTGGCACTTTTAAGCACAAGTTGATGGCTTCTTCAAGAGAATCATTACAACAATTGTTTCGATGAAGAGATGCAGCAGATAGTGCGCAAGTGGTTGTGCACATGACCAAAAGAAATTTTTGTTTCTTTTAAGAGGAATTTGTGCACTTCCTTTGTACTGGAGGAAGTAGGTTGAATGATAGTGAGACTATATCAAAAAATGATACACTTGTGTTCTACTTTTGTTCAATATAAAATTTTAAAAAATATTTAAGATTCTCATTTAATTCCACCTTGTAAATCTAATGACACACTGAAAAGTAATGCCTCCAGATTTTTTATTCTGTTCTCAATATTGGTTGAGGTATTAAATGTCATGCTTATTACATGATCGACTTTCCCACTTTGTGGATGTAAGGTTGAATGCTCTGCCACTAGATAGCTCCGAATTGTAGTATGTAACATGGCAGTGTGCTACATAAGTATGTCACTGTATGAAAAACAATGTGCTGTAATCAAGTTTCTAACCGCAGAAAACATGCCTTCAATAAAAATTCATAGAAGACTTAAAGCTGTGTACAGTGAGTGCTGCACTATGCTACAACATCTGCACCAATCTGATGACTGGGGCTCACTGTCATCGATCATCCTCCATACAGAATCTCTTAATGCTGTGGCTTCTGAATGGAGCCAAATACAGCATGGGGTTCCCCAGGGATCTGTCCTTGGACCCATACTGTTTTTAGTATATGTTAATGATCTACCCCTGTCCATTTGCAAAAAATGTGAATTCACAATGTTTGCTGATGATACAAGCTTTGTGATAGATAGTACGTTCGCTACTGATTTAGAGCCTGATGTTAATGACATACTCAGAGAAATTATAGCTTTGTTTACAATTAATTCTTATTTAGTTCATACTAAAAAACTAATGTTATTCAGTTCCACACTAAAAATAAAAATCCAGAAAACATAGTTACTGCACACAACAACCAAGTACTAGAACAGGTTCACTCCACTGAATTCCTAGGGGTTCATATTGACATTCATATTGAAAGTAGGCTCAACTGGGAACATCAAGTGTCCCTAACTCTAAAAAGGCTGTCATCAGCAACTTTTGCTTTAAAAAACATCACTCATCTTGGTGACATTACCATTTTAAAATCAACTTATTTTGGGTAGTTTCATTTATTAATAAGTTATGGCATAATGTTCTGGGTTAATTCACCAGTCTAAAAAATCCTAACAGCTGAGAAGAGAGCAGTCAGAATTATGTGTGGGGTTTCTCCATGAGCCCCATGTAGAAAACTCTTCACACCATTAGGAATACTGACAACAACAGGTCAGTACATATACTCTCTGATAAATTTTGTCATTAAGAAGTATACCCTGTATGAAACAAATTGTTCATACTACAAGTATGACACTAGAGGTAAGGATTATTTACATTTTGAACTAAAAAATTTGTCACTTGTACAAAAGGGGGTAAAGTGTGCTGCTATTAGAACTTTTATTCAGATGTATCTTAAAGAAATACCTGCTTGACCATCCACTATACTCCTTAGATGAATTCTTTTACAGAAATAGTTAAAAGTTTCCATATACACTTTTAATGCACTTCTTGAATGAAAAGTTGTATCATGTTATTCAGTTATTAGATGAAAGATACAATATTATGTTAATGTTAGTGAATTACAATACTAGGTAAATGTTAGCTAGCAAGTAAGAAAAACTGATACTATTATTTATATTATTGTACTATGTTATTATTATTATGCAGTATTAATTGTGTTTTTATAATTGTATTGACATGTTCCACATCCAAGTGAATTACTCGCATGTATGGATCCATGGAATACACATACCAAGTAAATAAAATAAATAAACAGTTCCGACTTGGTCCCATCTGATTTTCATCTGTTTTGAGAACTTAAAGTACACCTTTGAGAATATCACTTTGACAGCAATAAAGTGGTGCAAGCAGAAGTGAGATTGTGGCTCTGTCAACAATGTCAAACAGCTGACAGTGATGTCAACAAACCGATCTCTTGTTTGGAAAAAAATGTGTTGATTGGTAGGGTGACTAGGTTCAGAATAAATATGTAGACACAAAGAATAAAGATGTAGAATGTTAATAAAGTTTGTTTTATTTAAAAAAGTTTAAAGGTTTTCATATAAAAATTATCTTCTCCTTCTGTTCTTTGGCCTGTGCACATTTTGTAAAGATAAATATTTCATACATCATGCAGGATCATTCTTTTGTAAGCCAGGCTAAAGACAAGCTGATAATTTGTGGAACTGCTGCATATACTGTTCTTACTATAATACCTGTTACAAAACTGCAAATAATTGGCTTTTGCTGCAGCTTTTACTCATGCAACTGGCCATTTTCATTCAGTATTACCTTCATCTTCTGAGATTATTGTCTACAAACTGGCTTTCTCATGTGATGATTTGGAACTACATACTGTGATTGTCTTAGCATTTAAAAATACATGTTATTGCAAGCCTACAGCTAAAGATGCTTTCCAATGCACATTCACTGCTTTTTTCATTTTGAATGATCTGAAAATGATTGTATAAAGCAACCAAAGCTCTTTGTCATACTTAAATTATAATAAGAAAATCGAGGACTAGGCATTAAGTTTTTTACTTTAAAGTTTTTGTTTAATAAACTATGTTAAGACTGCTGCCTGCTCCCTGACAATGTTAGGTTTCACTAACAGTGTGAGTTTGTTGAAAAAATCAGCAACCAGTTACACAAAGGAAATTTTATTTCTTGGCCAGTTTTAGGTACCTGGTGCCCTGCTTCACAAGACCATAGAGAAAAATATACCACAAATAAGTACAGGCTGGGTAAAAGTATTACAAAACTGAAGAAGGAAAGGTTTAAAAATTTAGAGACAGAGATTTGGTGCACACTTAGAATTACTGCATTATTAGCGAGCATCAAAAATAAGCATGTGTATGCAGCCTAGTGCTGTAGCCATATAAAAACACAAGGAAAATACATAATACGATAATAAAGTGTGTTAATGCAGAAAGAGCTCATGAATGCTTACATGCGGATCAAAGTGCATGTAGAATATGGTATAAGAACACCAAACACCATAAGCAAACATCACACAAGAACAGGAGTTAGCCAGCTGATGACATGCATATCTTCAGGCTGGTATTAGAGTGGGGATAATAGAAAGATAATGTAATAAAATAAAAACTTACACAACTAGAATTGCCATAAAACAGATGTAAGTGTTCATACTTTTGTGGCGGTGTTCGTAGCGACAAACACTTGGCTGTAGAAATGGCTTACGAAGTCACCGCCACACTTTTAATAGCGGGCCGACCGGTCCGCTGGAACAGTGAACAGAAAGATGAAAGCCCAAACACTCATATTAAATAAAAGTCGGTACTTATCTTTTATTAATGAAGATACAGTAACACAGTAGTGAACTTGGTGTCTACAGAAATCTGTCTAGTTCGAGTCGGAGCGGCTAGGTCAGCGTCGGCTGACGACAAACAACAACTCTGCTGCGATGAACACACAACTGACTAGCAAGTACACAATTCGGTGGCGAGTATACAACTGAGCGGCGAATACAGAACTGTCCTAGCGCTCGCGACTCCAGCGCTTAAGAAGCCAGAAGCCAGCGGTGGCGCGCGCAGACTTGCGGCGATTTGCTGTCTTGCTGGCGCTGCTTATGCGGACGGCGTCCGGACTTTGATGCTGCCAACCTTTTGGCAGCGGGCTCGGGTGGCATTACTGGCTAGGACATAACACTCCTCCCCCCCAAATCGCCGCACCGTCTTTGAATAATGACGTGGCGAGCGTCGACGGCGGGGGAGGAGTCTGGCCGCAGGCGTAGCAGAAGAGACCGGGGCGGAGACTGTTGTCGGTGGCAGTCCCCGGTCCGCACCCCAGCATTGGCTGCGAGGGGCCTCGGGAAACACCGACTGAAAACCGAGGTCAGGGTGCACGCCTGTGACCACGGGCGCAGCTTCTGGTACTGGACGCGACGGGGCGTCGGGACCCACGAAGAGAGGCAGCGTCTCCTGACGCTGCGTCGACGGCTGCTGAGTGGGCGCCGGACAAGGCTCTGCGGTGTCAGACTCCTTGGGGGTGCCCAAGGAAAGCGGCTGCAGGACAGGCTGCACAGCCACCGCTTGGGAAGGCAGCCTGGCTGAGGGGTCGACGTCCATCAGCTCCGAAGGCGGTGGCGACTGAAGAGGGACCGCAGGCGCCGGAGCGACCACCTGGGGCGCTCCCGAATGAAGCTGCGCGGGAGGCATCAACGGGACGGGCTGTCGGCGTGGTAGCAGCGACGGCTGCTGCTGCTGCCCTGGGGGCGGCAGCGAAGTCGGAAGACGCGGCTGGAACCCGCCGCGGACCAAATCTGTGGACAAAGAACGAGCGGCAGAATCCGGGTAGCCAGCGCGGCGCAACTGGTTCTGATGCCTCCTGTGCACCCCAGTAGCACCTTGAACAGTATAAAAACCGCGACCCTGGACACTTATCACGGTACCACGTTCCCAACGACGGCGACCGTGATAAACTCTGAAAAAAACGGCGTCGTTGCGCTGAAAACGTGTGCGATGCTCAGAAGCGGCGGGTCGATCCGGGGGGTGCAACAACCATAGTAGGGTGCGATGACGACGGCCGTGGAGAAGCTCCGCAGGCGAAGGGCCGTCGCGTGGCGTGGTCCGGTACGACGACAGGAACGTGATGAGGGCCTGCTGACGAGAGTGCGTAGCACGAAGGCGGTCCATATGATCCTTGAATGTGCGGACAAAACGTTCCGCTGCACCATTCGATTGAGGGTGGAACGGCGGAGTAAGAACATGGCGAATGCCATTGGCAGAACAAAAACTTTCAAATTCAGCAGAGGTAAATTGTGGACCATTGTCAGACACTAAAACTTCTGGAAGACCCTCAATACAAAAAATTGAAGTCAACGCCTGTATAGTTTGTGCAGTCGTTGTAGACTGCATGGGCACAACAAACGGAAAATTACTAAATGCATCTATCACGATGAGCCAACGAGAATTCCAATATGGACCAGCGAAATCAATATGTACTCACTGCCAGGGACCGGCAGGGCGTGCCCACTCAAAATAGCATTGAGGCGGAGCAGCTTGGTGTTCAGCACACGTCGAACAATCTGTAGACATCTGCGTAATCTGCTTATCAATGCCGATCCATGTACAATGACGGCGGGCAAGCTGCTTGGTGCGGACCACTCCCCAATGACCTTGATGCAACAAGTCGAGGACCTTGGATTGGAGCACTTGGGGAACCACGACACGAAGCTGGCCATTCTCGGTACGTAACAGCAAAACTCCGTGTGAAACAGACAACAGATGACGTTGCGGATAATAGCGACGAACCACAGGATCCGATATGTCCTTTGCCTTGGATGGCCAACCACGTTGAACAAAACGTAATAGTAAACTCAGATGAGGATCCGTAGCTGTCTCACGTGCCACCTGACGATAATCAATCGGAAAATCCCGGAGGGATTGATGCTCATCGGCGTCAATCTGATGGCAAGAGTCTTCGGAGGAATCGAAGACATCATCCGCAGCAATCAGCAATCTAGAAAGCGCGTCAGCGTTTGCATGCTGAGCTGTAGGGCGATACAGTATCTCATACTGGTATTGTGATAACAAAAGAGCCCAACGTTGTAGTCTCTGAGCTGTCCGCTGAGGAACTGGTTTAGACGGATGAAACAGTGACGTCAGGGGCTTGTGATCTGTTACTAAATAGAATGGTCTACCATAGAGGTAGTGATGGAATTTTGTGACACCGAACACAATAGCCAACGCTTCCTTGTCCAATTGGCTATAATTACACTGAGTTTTGTTGAGCAATTTAGATGCGAACGCAATAGGACGTTCGGTGTTGCCGACTCAGTGAGACAACACAGCACCGAGGCCGAAAGAAGAGGCATCACAAGCTAACACCAGAGGCTTGTTAGGGTCGTAATGGACCAGACAACGATCATTCAATAAAGCCTCCTTAAGCTGCTGAAAGGCTGACTGGCAATCAGCTGACCACACAAACGGAACATTCTTACGGCGGAGACGATGCAACGGTGCAGCAATCTCCGATGCATTAGGTATAAACCTAATATAATACGTCAATTTGCCAAGAACTGCTTGCAATTCATGCAGATTGCGAGGGGCGGGCAAATCACGAATAGCTGCTAAATGTGACTGGGAGGGATGAATGCCTTGAGGATTAATAACATGTCCCAGATACTCCAGCTCCGTAAGGAAAAATGAACATTTATCGATGTTGCAACGTAGGCCTGCCTGAGACAACACTTTAAACAAACACTCCAAATTACGGAAATGTTCAGCAGGCGTCCGACCGGACACAACAATATCGTCTAAATAGTTGCAACACGATGGCACATTAGCCAGAAGTTGTGACAAAAAACGCTGAAAAACAGCTGGAGCTGACGCACAACCAAAAGGCAAACGCAGAAAACGGAACAACCCCAACGACGTGTTTATGACAAAATACTGTTGTGATTGCTCGTCGAGGGGCAATTGCAAATAGGCTTCACGGAGATCAATTTTGGAAAAGAAACGAGTTTCCCCTAACTTATCCATCAGCTCGTCCGGTCTAGGCAAAGGAAAAGAATCAATGACAGTCTGAGGATTCACTGTCGACTTAAAATCAGCACACAAACGTAACTTGCCAGACGGTTTCTTTATAATAACTAAGGGAGAAGCCCACTGGCTTGCTGAAACGGGTTGAATAACACCGTCGTTTTGCCAACGACGAAGTTCATCTTCTACAGGTGCCCGGAGGGCGTGAGGCACTGGACGAGCACGACAAAATCGAGGCTGAGCATTATCTTTTAACGTAATATGAGCGGCAAAGTTCGCAGCACAACCTAGTTCGTCTTTAAATATGTCACTGTATCGTTTACACAAATCGGTTATGCTGTCTTGAGGAACAACAACAGAAGTAATTTGCAACACATTGTCTTGGATAGACAGGCCAAACAAGTCAAAACAGTCTAATCCGAAAATGTTTACACTGTCTGTAGCGCGGAGCACTGTGAATGAAACTGTTTTTGTATTGCCACGGAATGTGGCTGGCACGCTACATACACCTAACACAGGAATTTGTTCGCCACTATAAGTAGCCAAAGAATGTTTTGCCGCTGAAAGTTTAGGGCGGCCGATAGCCGCATACGTAGCACTATTTATGAGAGTCACAGACGCACCAGTGTCTAATTGAAAATGGAAGGTCTTATCCTGGATGCGTAGTTTCACAAATAGTTTATTACACTGTCTCTGGATCGGTGCAGTGGAGGCGGAAGACACAAAATCAGCGCGTTTAGCGCGTGTTCGCTGTTTACGACAACTCGTGGGTTGGGCGGGTGGAACAACAACTCCCGCTTCACTTGCAGTCTGTACAGTACTTTTTACAGCGTTTGAATTACGCTTGGGTCGCATAGCAGAGGGCTGGGTGGGTGGCGTATTGCGAACAAGTTTATTACCCACACGAACCGTGGAAGAGTCTTTAAACGCGACCTTCTGGGCGGGCTGGCTTTGAAGAACATGAATATCCATGGGCTGGGCAGCACTAGAATGGTTCTTGCGTTTACGCAAACAAACAGTCTGGATGTGTCCTTTCCTTTGACAAAAGTGACAAACCGCGTTTCTTAACGGGCAACGTTCACGAGGATGAGCAAGAACACACTTAGGGCAAGACTTAACTTTATCATTTTGCACACGCGGTTGACGAATGTGTTTAACATGCCGCGGCCGGCTAGAGTTTACAGTCTGACTCTGCCGGTGGGGCCGCGAGCGTGACGTAACTTGCTTAGCACAGGCAATTTGAGAAATACATGGCTGATCTAACTCACACTCAGCATAGTCAAAAGTATCTTGGGCTTCAATGATGTTCATCACAGTCTCTAATGACGGGTCAGGCAACTTTAAGATAGCAGCACGAATACGAGAATCTGCAATGTTTTGAGTAATAGCGTCTCGTAACATGACATCACTGTAGGAAGCTCCACACACACAATTAAATCGGCACTGACGGGTGAGGCCCCGTAAATCTGTTAACCACTGTTTATTAGATTGATGTGGCAGTTTCTTTAATCTGAAGAACTTGAATCGGGCTGCTGCCACATGAACTCGCGACTCGAAATACTCAGCAAGCTTGTTAACAACAACGTCATAGTCTAAAGCTTTTGGCTGGGATTCTGGGAACAACTTACAAAGTAGTCGATAGACTTCCACGCCTGCAGTGGAAATGAAATAAAGCTGCCGCTCAGTACCTGTGATTTTGTAGACTGACATGTGCGCCTGCAACTGCGCGAAATATTCGCTCCATTCTTCTCTGGATGAATCAAATGCACGGAACTGTGGTGCTGCCTGTGCTTGTTCCTTTTGTGTTGGAGGATTAGCCGCTTGTTTGGCGATTGCTTCCACCAGACTTTGTATTTGCTGACTCTGTAACAAGATCAACTGTTGTAATTCGGCAGACATAGTGAACACAAATTAAACCAGCCCCCAAAATTTTATCGCTATAATTAGTATAACAAGAACAAGTTGAACCAGCCCTGTACACGAGTTCGGAAGCCTCGTCGCCAGTTTTGTGGCGGTGTTCGTAGCGACAAACACTTGGCTGTAGAAATGGCTTACGAAGTCACCGCCACACTTTTAATAGCGGGCCGACCGGTCCGCTGGAACAGTGAACAGAAAGATGAAAGCCCAAACACTCATATTAAATAAAAGTCGGTACTTATCTTTTATTAATGAAGATACAGTAACACAGTAGTGAACTCGGTGTCTACAGAAATCTGTCTAGTTCGAGTCGGAGCGGCTAGGTCAGCGTCGGCTGACGACAAACAACAACTCTGCTGCGATGAACACACAACTGACTAGCAAGTACACAATTTGGTGGCGAGTATACAACTGAGCGGCGAATACAGAACTGTCCTAGCGCTCGCGACTCCAGCGCTTAAGAAGCCAGAAGCCAGCGGTGGCGCGCGCAGACTTGCGGCGATTTGCTGTCTCGCTGGTGCTGCTTATGCGGACGGCGTCCGGACTTTGATGCTGCCAACCTTTTGGCAGCGTGCTCGGGTGGCATTACTGGCTAGGACATAACACATACCCTGCATGTTAACTTATATGCAAAAACCTGCTAGCTGCTTTTTGAGCAAATGTACTGACAGTTGCTGCAGATAGATAAAGTACTAAACAGTGTGGGTTTTTAAAGTTATAAGGTGCAATAGGTTGTTACCTGTGGTGTGGAGGGATCTCTGCTCTCCTGCACTGCTGAGCATGAGTAGTGATATACACTATGTGATCAAAAGTATCCCAACACGTGGCTGAAAATGACTTCCAAGTTTGTGGCACCCTCCATCAGTAATGCTGGAATTCAGTATAATGTTGGCTGACCCTTAGCCTTGATGACAGCTTCCACTCTTGCAGGTATACGTTCAGTCAAGTGCTGGAAGGTTCCTTGGGGAACGGCAGCCCATTCTTCACTGAGTGCTGCACTGAGGAGAGGAATCAATATTGGTCGGTGAGACCTGGCATGAAATCAGCGTTCCAAAACATTCCAAAGGTGTTCTATAGGATTCAGGTCGGGACTCTTCGCAGGCCAGTCCATTACAGAGATGTTACTGTTGTGTAACCACTTTGCCACAGGCCGTGCATTATGAACAGGTGGTCGATCATGCAGTTATTGAACTGGAAATGGAAAACCCTCAACCGAAAGTGGAAGTCTCTAAGAAAGCTGTGGGACAAGTTTCTGCATCGTTTTGCAGTAGTAGCTTGAGCATCTTCTTCCATATTGGTAGCCAGGAAGAATATAGAGGAGACAGAGGCAAAACAGAACAATACTATGTTTTAATAGTTGAGACAGAGTGAGCAAAACTCTAACAAAATTTCAGAAAATGCTGAGGTAAATGGGGTCCCAAAGTATGAACCCAAAGAAAGAAATTACCTCTACTTATTCTGTTTCATGTGGAGTCAGGTATTGTGGAAAAGGACATGCTTGATGACACATATGAAGAGAATTAGGAAAAATATACAAAAAGAGAAGAATTTAATCAACAAATTTCATTGCTCAGGCGTGTGTTAGCAACCTCAACTACAGAGGTGGGTAGGCTTAAGATCCATAATTGTGAGGGACTATATGTCAGTGGCAACATGGATTACAGATACATAGACAAGTACTATGAAAAAAATACATGCAGTTTGTTCGCACTGTCAAGAGAAGGGCACAAAAATGAGATTTCCTGCTTTATGCATTCTCTGTAAAAATAGAGATAAGCCTTGTCAGGTGCCAGGAAAAGATTGCATTGTTACACAGGGATGTATTGCTTTCTGACTGAGAGGTAATATGTTTTTTTTTAGTTCATACGAAATAAGAAGAAAATTTGAATCCCAAGGCTATAACTGATAGACTATAATTTGTAAATGAGATTCACTGTGTAACCAAAAATAGGTCTAGAAAACAAAGGAGTTGGATGAGATGGAGGAAGAAAGTTAAGTTATTAATTCTATATAATAATCAGTTTGGTGAAAAACATGCACTAGAAGAAATAAAAAATAAAAAAACTGCCATCCAAGATCAAAAGGAATCCAGAAAAGTTCCAGATGTGGAAGATGAAGATAGCAAGACCTAAAGACTAAATCAATACATACTGGAAACAAAATACCTTGAAAACAGAATGGTTCCTTGTGCCAAATAGCCCATAGAGGGATGGATATAAACTATCAGACACCTAACTGGCAAGAAGACACAATAATAAAGGACATGAACAGTTTAACATGTAACTCCAATGACAGTTGTAATCAGAATCAAATTGCTGTAATTCAGTCAAAACACTACAGGGGATAGGGAGTGGGATGTGCAGCCTAAGTTACTACAAAGAATATATTCAGGGTTGGCATGAGAAAAGAATTAAAGATCTTATACAGATAATACCCAGTCAAAATCAAGACAATACTGAAGGACATACCCGGTCAAAATCAAGACAATAGTGATGGACATACACATTGGGTACTTGAAGATGCAATGAATATTGCAACCATAGAGGAGTTAAGTGGTCCAAACCCCAGCACTAAGGTATGTTTTGAGAGTAGGTCACCTGCAGGTGAAAACTATAAGATTTCCAACACTGGAGACCACAGACTGAATCGAGCTTAGCATATGCATTTTACTCCAGGGTGTGAAAGAACTGTTTGATATATTGCGTAAGGTGTTTACTTGGAGAAATATACCACTTGATCTTGACAATGTATATAGCTATCTCATTATAGGCTAATGAATGTCTCACCTATGACATCTTGCAGCCTCTTCACTCGACACAGAAGTGCTTCCATCTACAAGGCAGGCAAGCATTCAGAATTTGCACACGAGCATTTGGAGTTGGCACACAGTGAGCTGTGTTTGATGAAAACTGATGTTTTGTAGATAAAAATGCAAGGAAGAGGAAGAACTGACAGTTTTTTGAATATGGGTCTGCATGATTTCGTATTGTTTACCCCTTCAAAGAAAGGAAACTTATTGTAGGGAATTGTGGACACATTTTAATGCAATAATGAACTATACACTTAGAAGAGAAAGTATCCACCTACAAAAAAGAGCCAAACATGTCTCCTGCTCAGGAGAAAAGCCAGACTATGACAATAATTGATTTTTAAAGTTTTGTTACTTTTCTGACAGTGTTTTCTCCATTTTTGTAGGTGCGAAGTGAAACATCACCAGAGAGAGTGGATGTGACTGAAACTGTGCCTGGAAGTAATGAGCCTGTGACTGAGGTGCCTGACACTGATACAGGTGAGTGGTCCTCATGAACTCCTAGGGCAGCTTAAAATTTTTATTTAACCAGACTAACAGAACACTTTCTCTTTTAGATTGTTTGAGTACAGTGGTAATTCTGAATTTAATTCTTCAGACGTAGTTCCTAGTAAGGGTAAATGAATTTTACTGTAAGTAATTCCTGCTATTTTCAATTATTTTTCTTGTAATATGTTTAGTCAACTCAGCTCATACAAGCAGCTAGATGTAAAAATTTTGGGGATATGAAGTGGAATGACCAAGTAGGCTCAGTATTGGGTAAGGCAGGTGGCAGACTTCTGCTCATTATCAGAATTCTAGGGAAACAGAATCAGTCTGCAAATGAGATTTCTTACAAAATACTTGTGCAACCCATCCTAGAATATTGCTCAAGTGTGTGGACCTGGATGGACTAGCAAGATATGTTGAACGTATACGAGTAATGTCAGTACAAATGGTCACAGACTTGTTTTACCCTTGGGATCATGTCACAGAATTGATGAAAAATGTGAACTGGCGAACACTTGAAGGTAGACACAAAATATCCCATGAAAGTCTACTTAGAAAATTGCAAGAACCCACTTGAAGTGATGAATTTAGGAATATACTATGATGCCCCTCCCCCACCTATCATTTATCACTCTTATAAGGTTGGGCCTGGTGATATAGTGGTAAAGTGTATGCCTGGAAACTGAGAGGTCATAGGATCATATACCCATTGGACCACAGAAATTTTCAGTCTGCCCTTAATCTACAGGCCAAATTATCAAGTGCATCACTGTCTCAGTGATGTGAGGAGCTGCTAGGAATAATTGTGGTTCATATTCCACACTACACTGTAGGGCCCCCTTTCCCTGTTGGGTAAGGGATAGATTAGTGACATGGGAGTTGCTGGAGTGGCGTGAACCTGACCATTGAGCCACACTCCCACAGAAAACCTGAAGACAAGATTCGACTAACTATAGCCATATACAGAGGAGTTGAGTTTAAGCTATCATTCTTCTTGTGTTCCATATATGAATGGAGTGGGAAGAAGCACTAATAACTAGTACAGTGAAAGTATCCTCTACCAAGTACTTCACAAGTATCTGCAGAGTATGATGTTATAACCAGTTAGTGATTGACAGAGTACTGTTACCATCAATAACCTGTAGCTTAGAATACAGTCCATAAAGTCTGAGATCCATGTTGTAAAAATGCTTGTTGATGAAATTAATGCTATTTAATGCCAGAACACATATGTATAAGACATATTCATTAAGAAATATCCAGTTGAAAATCTATGAAAAAATTCACTCTGGACAAGTAAAAGTCAGAGAGGAATATTACATTATGATAAAGAGTTTTACATCCACTTGCACCAAGAAATTAATTCTCTAGAAATAGTATGAAGTCTTAAAGTGGACAAAAGGGATATTTAATTGACTACTGCTTATACAGATTAGAGCAGTGCTTCCCAATCCCAGTAAGAACAGATGCCATCCACTACCACCAACAAAGTTTAGTTCCTAAGCAATATAAGGTTAACAAAAAAGTTCAACACTCTAGTTTTTAAAGTGATAGAAGGTAAACCATAATTAATTAATCCACGATAAAAAGAAAAAAAAACTCTTATTTTTTAAACAAGAAATAATGAGTTAATGAATCACTAAAAAAGTTGCTACTACTTATTTCTAGCTCTTTTTTATATTTAGTTTGGTTTCAGCTGATGCACATCGTAAGTCATGTTTCAAGTTCATTTACTCCCTCACATTTGTTTTTCCTGGTACCACAGTGGAAAATCAGTAGCAACATCTGTATGTTAATGCTAATGAGATCAGTGTGCTTCAGACTTTTTAAATGATGATTAATTACTCACCACCAACCTTTCATAAAAACGTTACCAGTTTTGTCAAAACCTATTTTCAGTACACCCACACATTTTCTGGAGCACTTTCAAATAACACATTTAACAACTTTCTATTATATATTTTGAAGCCTGTTTGATTGAGTCTAGATTTGTATCTATGCTATACTCTGCAAAAGACTGTGAAGTGCATGGTGGAAATATACTTCCCATTGTATCACATATTAGAATTTCTTTTTGTTTCACTCATGTATGGAGTGTGAGTTGAAAGACTATTTAAAAACCTCTGTGCATGCAGTAATTGGTCTAATACTGTTTTTGTGGTCGCTACAGGAGTTATATGTTGGAGAAAGTGGTATATTCCTGGATTACCTACTTAATACTACAGCTTGAAATTTTGTAAATAGGTGTCTGTCAGCTAGTTGCTTTCTATCTTCAGGTGTCTGCCAGTTGAGGGTTTTCAGCATTTCTGTCACTGTTTGTGCAGCTGTTTGTTGCATATATTCAATATCCCCTGCTTGACCTATTTAGCATGGGTTCCACGTATTAGCAATATTCTAGGATTGCTCACACGAGTGTTTTATAAGCACTTTCTTTTATAGGAAGGTACTGCATTTTCACAGTATCCTACCAATGAATTTAAATGTAGCATCTGATTCACCCACAAAGGCCCTGAAAAAGCTGACCTTGACCAAAACAACTGGTTTCCCACAGCTAATCCTGGCAGTTGACCTCTAGCTCTCCAGTGGCTCCATAAAACCCTCTGTCCGTATCAAGCCCACTAACCATCAACAGTACTTCCATTTTGGTAGCTTCCATCCTTTCCACACAAAGAAACCTCCCCCAAATAGTGTGCCCATCCATTGATGACACATCTATGGTGATGAGTAATCTATTGACCAATATGCTGAATACTGTATGAAATCTCTCACAGGTAGGCACTACCCTTCAACCCAATCTGCAAAAATACATCCTGTAACATGTCCACAAATGTTCCTACTCCTTTTACTGTTCTCATGAATCAGATGAGAAAGAGCATCCTTCTTATTTCTCAAAATCATGCTGGACTGTACCAGCTTAACCTCTCTGTTTGCCACGGCTTTTGCTACCTATATCCTACTCAGGAAAGAGGAACACCATGCCAAAAATCATTCTTACATCTCCCAAACTTGTGTTGTGCTATACACTCAATTTACAAAAAGCCAATGGCCTTGCCATGGTGGTAACATCAGTCCCATCTGAGCTACTGGCAGAATTGAAGCTGTGAGGATGGGTCATGAGTTGTGCTTTGGTAGCTCAGATGGTAGAACACTTGCCTGCGAAAGGCAGAGGTCCTGAGTTCGAGTCTCACTCCGGCACACAGTTTTAATCTGCTAATAAGTTTCATATCAGTGCACACTCCACTGCAGAGTGAAAATCTCATTTTGGAAACATCCTCAGACTGTGGCTAAGCCATGTCTCCGCAATATCCTTTCTTCTAGGAGTGCTAGTTCGGCAAGGTTCGCAGGAGAGCTTCTGTGAAGTTGAGAAGGTAGAAGACGAGGTACTGACAGAATTGAAGCTGTGAGGACAGGTCATGAGTCATGCTTGGGTAACTCAGATGGTAGATCACTTGCCCGTGAAAGGCAAAGGTCCCAAGTTCGAGTCTTGGTCTGGGACACAGTTCTAATCTGCCAGGAAGTTTCATGATAATACATAATGATGTGCCATTCTTTGAACTTCTTCAATATGCTTCATCAGTCCTATATGATATGAATCACATACCATGCAGCATTACTCCAGAAGAGGACAGACAAGTGTAGTGTAGGTAGCCTCTGAAGGAGATTTGTTGCATCTTCTAAATGTTCTGCTAACAAAACACAGTTCTTGGTTTTCTTTCCCACACAACGTTATCTGTGTGACCATTCCAGTTTAAGTTATCCATAATTATAAGCCCTAAGTAATTAGTTGAACTGACATCCTTTAAATCTACATCTACATTCTGCAAACCATTGTGAGGTGCATGGCAGAGGATACTTCCCACTGTAGCAGTTATTAGGGTTTCCTCCTGTTCTGTTCATGTATGGAGAACGGGAAAAATGATTTATTTTTTATTTTTTATTGGTCCAGTCTTATCATATAGCACAAATTGTATAATTGGTATTGGACAGGTCAAAGATAAGTTACAATAATACGTAGTATTAGCAAAATAGTAGGCAAATTAAAATTAGGTACCTATTACAGTTAATTTTGTTACTTATTCAGAAATTCTCTGACAGAATAGAAACAGTGTTTTATTAGTAGAGGTCTGGGTGGATAAGAAAAGTGCAATCCGCATCCGCACCGCATCCGCAACCGCATCCGCAGCAGTTAATACGCATCCGCAAGTTCCTTATCCACATCCGCATATATTTAAGTTTTGAATGAGTAATTAATAGTAATAGACAGTAGTACTTAGAATTATCATATGTAATGACATAGTTATTGTTAGGGTGCCATTTCGGCGACAACTTGACTACTTTTTATGTATACTGAGATGGTAGCTGTTCATTTGGACATGTCCGAAAGAACAGATACCATCGGTGACCATGCAGCTCATTAGAATGAAATTACAATGAAATGAACACCCTTAGTTGCTTACAGGTGTTGACATACACCAACGGGGACAGATGAAAATGTGAGCCCCGACCAGGACTCGAACCTGGGATCTCCTGCTTACATGGCAGATGCTCTATCCATCTGATTGTAGACAGTGGGCAGGTTTGCCTCCCAGAGAGCACTTCATGGGCCACACAAAAGACACGGTCGCGGAAACGGATTAGGCGCAGGTCTCTTGGGTACAGCTACGTCGGTCGTAGCCAGGGGCTGAGGACAACAGACATCCGCTGTACCCGGGCCCTGCAACATTCCAAGAATGTCAACAGACTTGAAGTTTTCAACTAACATTGCAACATACGTACTGGGCAGATGCTTTGCTCATTATCCGCAGATGACCTGCGGATATCCACGCCGGTCGCGATTTTATCCGCCAAGTAACAAATACCGTGGATATATGTAGATATCCGCATCCGCGCAGATCTCTATTTATTAGAAATGCCTTTAGTTTAGCTTTAAATATTGGGCGAGTAGTATTTTTTATTTCCTCTGGTATCTTATTGTGTAGTATTACACCAATGTTAATTATGATCCTTTGATAGGTGGTTGTTCTGTGATATTTTTGATGTATATTTTATTCCCTTCTGGTACTACAGTTGTGTACGTTTTTGTTCTGTGTCAGTTTGCCTGTTTGCAGGAGGTAGTCCCTAGTGAACAAGATAGTTTCATAAATGAATATTGTGAAGAATTTTAACAGTTGCTGCTGCAGCCATGTTTAAAATCTTGAGATAAATGAATAAACTTGGAACATTTAGAACACCAAGCTCAGTAAAATGGGATTTACAGGACTCCATCTTTTTAAGGCCACAAATTATTCTTAAAGCTCTTTTTTGCATTCTAAAAACCTTTACACTGTGAGTTGAGTATCCCCAGAAAATGATCCCATATGGGATTAGTGAGTGGAACTGTGCATAGTATGCCTGTAGTACTGTTGTTTTGCTTGTTGTAGCCTTTAAAATTGTTAGGCCATAGCATGCAGATGATAGTTTTCTAATTAAGTTATTTATATGTGTGCCCCACTTTAAGTCTTGCTGAACCCAAAGACCCAAGAATTTTGAACACTTACATTTTCTAGGAGATCGTTTTTTAATTGGGCTTGAATATACATTTGATTAGTTGGAGGAATTAAATGAAAATCAACACACACAGTTTTTTCAGTATTTATAATAAGTTTGTTTTTTGTGAACCACTAGAAAGTCTTTTCATAGAACTTTCTGCTGTGGACCGCAGAGTTTCTGGACTGGATCCAGTGAGCAATGTACTGGTGTCATCGGCAAACAGGATAGTTTTTGTGGGACTCATATATTCAACTAAGTCGTCCACATAAATCAAGAAGAGTAGTGGACCTAAGATTGAGCCCTGTGGTACACCATATTTTATTGGTAATTCCCTAGAAAGAAAGGAGTTGTTTCTTGTTTTATTCATTTTGTTGAATTCGTACTGAAGTGATACTTTCTGCCTGTAGTTTTTTAGGTATGAACACAACCAGCTATGTGCTACACCTCTTACTCCTCATCTTTCTAATTTTTTGAGCAGAATGTTATGGTCCAGGACATCGAAGGCCTTTGATGGATCTAGAAAAATACCTGCAGCTAATTTATGTTGATCAAGGGATTTTAAAATGCAGTCTAAGAATTCGAAAATTACTGTCTGTATAGATTTAGACTTTCTAAAACCATGTTGCTGTCCTGTAAGAGGTGCATATTTATTTATGAAACTTAAAAGCCTGTCATAGAAGAGTTTTTCCAGTATTTTTGAGAAGGAACTCAACTGTGACACAGGTCAGTAGCTTGATATTTTTTCAGAAGAAAATTTTTTTAGCAGTGGGGAAACTTTTGCTATTTTAAAAATATCTGGAAATACACCAGTTTGTAAAGAGAGGTTGAAAATTTTGCCAAGGGGTTTGCTATGTGGCGAGCACATGCTTTTGATATGAAATCAAGTACTTCATCAAGACCACTTGACATTTTATTGCCTAATGATTTAATTTTAGTTATAATTTCATTGGGGTTTGTTTCATACACATACATAGAAGCAGAGACCACTGACTTGCTGGAGAAACTTGGGACTGGTCCTTGACAGTGTAATTGAATGAGGTCTTCAGCTAGTGAGGTGAAGTATTCATTGAATTTTTCCACAGCTGAATTTGGGTCTGTGACTTTTGAGCCTTCTAGTGTTAATGATACATTCTTTTTCTTTGGCACCGAAATGAATTTCTTATCAAATTGTCATTCCACATAATTTTTGCCTCTTTGGCTACTCTACCATAGATTCTTTTGTAGGCTTTTGAATAATCTGTGAATTCTTGGGTTACTCTATATTTCTTACAAGAGTACTGCAGAAATCTGTTTCTCTCACTGGAAATTTTTATGCGTTTAGTTACCTATTGCTTATTATTGTTAGGTTTTACTGTTTTTACTACTTTTGGAAATGCTACATTAAAACAGTGAAGAAAGAGCTGTGAAAACTCATGTACATGCTATCAACATTGTTCTGAGTGGTGATGTTTTCCCAGTTTTCCTTCGCCAATAAGAGATTAAAAATTCTAATGTTATCTTCAGAAAAGATTCTTTTTTCAACTACTTTTCTGGAACTGCTGCTACTTGTTGGCATTTCTATACACAGCAGCTGTGCCTCATGATCACTATAACCCATGCTCAGTACTCTGCTTGTGAATCTGTAAGTTGTTCCTGAGATGAATATTTGGTCAATAATGGAATTTGTGCATTCTGTTAATTTTGTTGGACAGTGTATTGTGGGGATCATATTGAATGTGTTGGTCATATTTATCAAAACATCTCTGGTGCTACTGTCTTTTGAAAAATTAATATTGAAATCTGCACTAAACACTACCTTCATATTTAGTGTACTGATCCTGTTCAGCAGAACCTTTAGTTTATTCATGAAGACTGACAGGTTTCCTTTGTCATTTCGTAGCCAATGTTTGGTAATGCAAATTATGTCTCTGTTTAGTGCATACTGGAGTAGTGCTACCAACATGGAAATTTTATTTTTGAGTGACTGAATGTTATGGTGTAGTATAGCAAAATCTGGGTATTTAGTAACTTTAGTTGAAACGGTTTCTGATTCTTTATCTAATGGCATTTCTAATAGAGCACTTAACCTAAAAAATTTTCTGTATCTTTCTTGTGTGTGGCTTCTGTTCGCTAGTGGCAATCAGCTGGTGAGTTAACTTCTGGAGCTTGTATAAGTTTTGCTTCATCCACATCTGTCCACTTTGGTTTAAACCATTTCGTAATTTTAGTTTGGCTGACGACTTGATTGATTGTTTCTTGCCTAATCGGTTTAAACCACTTGGTAATTTGCATTTGGTCGATGGCACAGCTTGTAACTCATCTAAAGCACTTCTTAATCTCCATTTGTTCATCACTTATACTTTTTCTTCACTCTTCTTCGAAATGCGAGTACATATTTTTTCGGCTAGTAATTTCTTTCCTGGCATATTTAAATGAAGTCCATGGACTGTGTGGAACCTTTGCTCCAATCTGTTTATATCTACAATATCTACATTCTTAAAGTTAGTGCATATTTAAGTGATACACTCGTTTGCAACATTAATTTCGCAGTTCACACATGACCAGGGTGGTAAATCACGACGATGCAGGATGTTCACAATGAGTACATTTGTGTGGGTTAAATTATTTAAACATTTACTCATTTCTGTAATCACCTTGTGTATCTCGTTTCTATAGATGTCATTTGATCCTCCATAACACGGCGAAATCGTCTTTATTCAAACTAGCTACATCAGTTGATGTTGTTAGGTCCATTATTTCACTCAATGGAGCCCCTGGCTTTATGAAACCAGAGGCCTTGAAACTACATGTTCTCATCAACATTACAGAAATTTCATGGCCATGACCATCACCTAACACACAGACTGTTTTGTGTTTCACACTTTTTGTAACCGGAGGATTTAAAGTTCTTCTCACCTGACTAGTGTTGTTTTTTTGCCGCACGTATTCTTAATGTTCTGCAGTTTGCAGTTTCACTGGAGATATGTTTTTTAACGTAGTTTCCTTTGTTGCATTGAAGTCTGTGGTAGTGTAGGTGTGCGCACTTATTTTTGGAGTTTTTAGAATATCTCCTGACATAGTATTTTCACTGTTTGACCTACTTACAACAAGCAACGGTTTGCCTACTTTGTTTTCCAACTTTTCAATCCTTTCCGACGTGTTCACTGAATCCACAGCAGAAAGCACTTCAAAAGAGTTTTTTTGCAATAAATTTTCACTGTCTTTCACATCTTTTACCTTCTGAGTACAACTTCCTTCAGTCATTCTCAGTCATTGTCTGGATGCCTCTGTGTATGAAGCAATTATTCTAATCTTATCTTCCTGATTCTTGTGTGAGCGATAGATAGGGGTTGTAGTATATTTCTAAAGAAACATTTAAAGCCAGTTGTTGAAACTTTGTAAACAGTCTTTCTTGGGATAGTTTATGTCTGTCTTCCAGAGTCTTCCAGTTTAGTTCTTTCAGGATTTCTGTGACACTCTCCCATCAGTTAAACAAACTTGTGATCATTTGTGCTGCTCTTCCCCAAAGTCTACCACCTGCTTTATCCACAACTAAACCTATGTGATCATTCCATTTCACATTCCAGCAAAGTGCTACACCCAGGTATTTGTATGAGTTTTCCAGTTCCAACAGTGACTCATTGATGTTATAGTCATAGGATACTACATTTTTTCATTTTGTGAAGTGAAAAGTTTTACATATCAACACATTTAGAACAAGTTACCAATCTCTGCACCACTTTGATATCTTATCATTATCTGACTTAATATTTATGCAGCTCTTTCAGATAGTACTTCATTATAAACAACTGTGTCACCTGCAAAAAGCCTGATTTTACTATTATTATTATCAGCAAGGTCACTAATATGAAAAATGAACAGCAGTGGTTCCAATACACTTCCATGGGGCACCTCTGAAGTTACTTCTTCATCTGACAATGACTACCCATCCAAGATAACATCCTCAATCCAGTAGCAAATTTCACTTCATACCCCATATGGTCATTCTTTGGCAAATAAGCATAAGTGTTGTACTGAGTCAAATGCTTTTTGGAAGTCAAGAAACACTGCATCTACCTGATTGCCCTGATCCGAAGTTTTCAGTATGCCATGTGAGAAAAAGTGCAAGTTGGGTTTCACATGGTTGATGTTTTCGAAATCCATGCTGGTTGGCATAGAGAAGATCATTCTGTTCAGGATACCTCATTATGTTTAAGCTCAGAATATCTTCTAAGATTCTGCAACAAACTGATGTCAAGATCTGGGACAATTGTTTTGTGGATCACTTCTGCTACCCTTCTTGGAAACAGGACTCACTTCTGCCTTTTTCCAAGAACTGGACATAATTTTTTGTATAGTTAGAAGAGGGGCTAACTCAGCTGCAAATTCAGTATAGAATCTGACAGGGATTCCATCAGATCCTGAAGCTTTATTCAGTTCTAATGATTTCTGCTGTTTCTCAGTATTACTGGCACTAATACTTATTTCATTCATATTTTCAGTGGTATGGGGATTAAATTGGAGGAGTTCTCCTGGGTTTTCCTTGTAAAGAAACAATTGAAAATGGAGTAAGCATTTAAGCTTTTGCTTTGCTACCCTCAGTTTCAGTGCTGTCTCATTTGCTAGGGACTGGATACTAACTTTGGTGCCACTAACAACTTTTACATACAACCAGAATTTCTTTGGGTTTTGTAAAAGATCACTTGTCTGTATTCTGCTGTGGTAGTCTTTGAAGACATCAGGCATTGCTCTCTAAACAGCCAAACATGTTCCATTCAGCATCTCTCTATCTATAGCCTTATGCTTTGCTTTATACCAATTCTGCAGTAATCCCTGTTTCTTTAGAAGTTTCTTTACAGTGACTATGTACCCATGGAGGTTTCCTCCCATTATGTGCTGTTCTACAGGGTGCACATTTGTTGAGTGCATGGTCAATTATTCTTTTAAACTTGAGTCACAATATCTCTACACACTCATGTCCTATGCTGAAAGTTTCAAGTTCCTCGTTGAGAAATGACAGTACTGATTTTTTATCTATTTACTGAACGTGTCTTTTTTCTTGTTTCAGTCATGGTCACTGATATCAGTTTCACTGTGGACATCTACAAAAATGCCAGGCCTATTTGTTGCCATTAGATCCAGTATATTTCCATCATAAGAGGGATTATTAACTATTTGTTCTAGGTAGTTTTCAGAGAAGGCATGTAGTGAAGTTTCACAGGATGTACTATTATTCGCACCACTAACAAAACTTTAGCTTTCCCAATTAATTTTTGGATGATTAAAGTCTCCACCGATGATTACAGTATGATTGGGAAACTTATGAAGAAGTGAACTGAGCTTTTCTCTAAAGTTTTTGGTATATCATGAGATGAGTCTGTTAGGTGATCTAATTACCATTTTACGCCCACCCCTGATATTGAGTCTTGCCCAAACAATCTCACAAGCAGCTTCAGTTTCTGTCCTGGTGGATTTGAGCTTCTTTTCCGCTGTCACAAATACACCACATCCATTTCCTATTTGCCTATCCCTTTGATATACACTTAAAATTTCTCCAAAAATCTCATTGCTGTCAATATCAGGTTTCGATGAGCTTTTCATGAGTGCGTCACACACTGACTTTTTGTTACGAAGCTTTTGCAGGTTATTCTTAGGATTTTAATACTCTCACCTGTGGGAGGCACTTGTTTCAATCTTACACTGATACTTCTGGGTTTCCTACAGCTATTGTTATCTGGACTGGATGGAGAGTTGCCTAATCTAAAAAACTCTTGTGTGCACCCCACACATGCTCAGCAACCTGCGTAACAGCATCTGATTTCTAGTGCACCCCCGACCTGTTTAGGGGGACACTACAGTTCTCAACACCATGGCACAAGTCCAGGAAGTCACAGCCTAGCTTGTCACAGAACCTTCAAAGCCTGTGGGTCAGTCCTCCCACTCAGTTCAGAACCAAATGGGCATAATCAGTTATGGGGACAATGCTGCAAATTATGAGCTACATTGAAAATTCATTTTTGTGATTTATCTTAATTTGTCTTAAATTTAATGGATTCCTATTAGCACTGAAGTGGATGACCCCAAACTTTTCATTATTTAGATTCAGTTGCCACATTTTGCACCCTACATACATCTTGTGTAAATCACTCTACAATTGGTTTTGATCTTTTGATGACTTTACTAGGTGGTAAATGTCAGAAACATCTGGAAACAATCTGAGAGGGCTGCTCAAATCATCCCCTAAATTGTTTATATACATTAGGATCAGCAGAGGGCCTGTAACACATCCTTGGGGAACGTAAGATATCACTTGCGTTTTACTCAATAATTTTCAGTCAGTTACTATGGACTGAGACCTTTTTGACAGGAAATCATGAATCTAGTCACAGAACTGAGGCAATACTCTGTTGGCATGCAGTTTGTTTAATAGTTGCTTGTGAGGAGTGGCGTCAAAAGCCTTCTGGAAATCTAGAAATGTTGAATCGATTTCAGATCCCCTGTTGGTAGCACTCATCACTTTGTGTGAATAAAGAGCTAGTTATATTTTACAAGAATGATATTTTATGAATCAATGCTGACTATTTGTCAACAGATCTTTTGTTTGAGGTAAAACATAAGTTTCAAATACAGTATATGTTCCAAAATCCTTCTGCAAATTGACATCAGTGATACAGGTCTACCGGCCGCTGTGTCCGAGCGGTTCTAGGCGCTTCAGTCTGGAACTTCATGACTGTTACGGTCGCAGGTTCGAATCCTGCCTCGGGCATTGGATGTGTGTGATGTCCTTAGGTTAGTTAGGTTTAAGCAGTTCTAAGTTCTAGGGGACTGATGACCTCAGATGGTAAGTCCCATAGTGCTCAGAGCCATTTGAACCATTTGATACAGGTCCGTAATTCAGTGGATTATTCCCTCTTCCAGTGTTCTGTTGTCGCCTCAAAAACCACTCCTTCCCTTCAGTGAGTGTCACATGATGTATCTTCCTCTTTTGGCAAGATGAACTCACTAGTGACACGTTCCTAACTTATTGCCTTGCTGCCTCTCCCTTCATCCCTCCCTTCCCACCTCCCTGCTTCCTTTATCCTCACAGTTAGTTTATCCAACAACACAATGCCTTACCTTAGTCAAGCTGCAGTGCTGTTCCAATGTAGTTGGCTGGGACAATGAAGTGATGTGTGTGTTTATTAGTATCTTGGAAAAAGGGCATTGTCCAAAAGCTTAGCAACATTTTTCAGCCTTCCAGAAGTTACATTTTCAGTCTTGTTTATCTGCTGATTGAACAGTCAGTTTTTCAGCCATAAACAGGGTATCTCAAAAGCCAGAACTGGGTAAAATGTCATGAAAATGGTTAGAGGCAGGGGCAGGGTGGATGTGGATATAAGCAAAGGAGGTGGGCGGAAACTTTTTGTGTGACTGCTGGAGCCCATCGGCCATCGTGCTATCTGCCATATTGGATTCAGCTCACATTTCTTCAATAGAAGGAGGGTCATGTGATACATGTTTTAATGTTAGAACTTGACAACAAAACACAGTAGTTAAGTTCATTTCACAGTACCTTTGATAGGTAAAAAATTATGCATAATTTATTATAACACGTGTAATTCATCATGAATCATGACAGGACTGGCATGCAACACATTACAAAACAAGGTGCACTTTACGGAATGTGTTCCACATACTGTCTGTGTACCTGAAGACATTTTTGTGTCTGACGGAGAAAGTTTACATGGACATGATGCAACAAGGCATGTGTGACACTATCACAGGCCACAGTAATCCGCTGTTCCAGTTGCTGCACATCATGAATCTTTACGGAATACACCATGGACTTCAGATAACCCCACAATTAGAAATTTACGGGGGTTAGATCAGGTGAATGTGGTCCATGGGACCACGATGCCCGATGCAACATCTGGGGAAATGCGTGTCAAGCCATTCCTGTGCACCGGCACTACAATGGGGTGGTGCCCCATTCTGCTGAAAGTATGAAGGAAATGTCCCATCTTCATTGAGAACCTTATCCAGCATCTGCAGATAGTTCAGAGCATTGAGGATTTCCATCAGAAAGATAGGGCCAATGAGACACATTCCCAAAATGCCGCACTATAGCAGAACTTTTCACATTGTTGCGCCCTGCAGGGAGACTTCCAACTTGGGTTGTCTGGTGACTAGTATCAACGGTTGTGCTTGTTAACTTGCCCATTGATATATAAATTCACCATATCACTAAAGAGTATGTTGTAAGCAATATCATGATTAATGGCATGTTATGCTGACACCCACTCACAAAACTGTACCCTCCAATCAGGGTCACCTTCCACCAGATGTTGTTGGAGTTGTGTTCTGAATGGATTTGGTGGATACTGCTCCAAAGAATGCCATGCTTTTGGGTGAGTCACAAGATACCTTTGACGGAACTTGTGGCCACTGATGCTAACATTGCCGTGGTCATAGCCTTACAAGTTGCTGTAGGGGCACAGCTGGCATGGGACTTATCTGCCATTGATTCTGTTTCTTGAAACTTTCTGATCAGTTTCCTGATGACACTTTCTGTGATGGGTTCCCTCCAGGGTATCATTGGCTGAAGCCCCTGGTAATTTCTGTGGAACTCTGGCCACCAGGTAGCAGGATGGTTTTGATCCTGTCTTCTTTGATTATTGGCATGTTGTCCTTCAAATTAATGGCGCACCTGTAACAACAGGAACAAAACGTCATCAGGTTTGAGTATGCTACATGATGAATTACACATGCTATAACAAATGGTGCATAAATTTTTACCTATGAAAGATACTGCAAAACAGACTTCACAGTTGTGTTCCTTGTCAAATTCTACTCTTAGAACATGTCTCACATGACCCCCTCTCACTAAATAAATGTGAGCTGAATGCAATATGATGCAAACCAAGATGGCAGATGGCTCTTACAGATCACCAGGAAGTTCACTCAACCCCTTATCTTATATCTATATCCACCTGTCTCTATCTCTTACCATTTTTGCGATATTTAGCCCAGTCCTGATAGGGACACCCTGTAGTGAAGACATAGATAAATGTCACCAATCGAATTCAGTGGAAAATAAATAGTTTTGGGATTTTTGTGACAAAACTGAGACTATTGACCCAGAGGAGACTTATGCCTGTGTTTGGAGGAGATACATTTTCAGAAGTCTGACACTCATTTGCTGAGGGATTATAATCATCACAGAAAGGATGCCTTCAGTGGGGAAAGGGCTGAAGGTAATGTGATTACATACATTAACAGTGTTTACTACTCCTCACCTCAACACTCAACCTCAACTTACCAACAGTTCCTGCAAAAATACACATACCTTGTAGGATGATCATATGTTCCCTATACTTTTCCCCCTAAAGAATCTCTAGATCACAAAGTTCTACATAATCTGACAACCTTATCCTCTATTTTTCCTGTGGGAATTTTTATGCTTATAACAGGCTGTGGGGCTCTGTTACCATCTGTTGCAGGGGTCAAGCAGTTGACAGCATCATTGGAAGACTGGCTCCATTGAACGTAGGACAGAGGATTTAGGGTTTGTTGTCTGTCATTTATCATTTAGTTTGCTTTCCTGCCCATGCAGACACTGCTCATTGAGAAGTGGTCGGTGATTTGCACTCTAGGCACCATGCTGCTAAAATGGACGTTAAATGAGGTAGGCTGGATGCTGTACAGCCAGTAGACAGTGTCTGAACATTGTGACAGTATCCACAAATGACAAATTTGCTTGCCATCTACAAAGACTACCTGTGACTAGGAGGAGGGAAGAGTGCCTTTCTTTATTCAGGGATAGACATGCTTGTCTGTGCAAGTCCATATGTTGACCATCAGCTGAGAACCTCACAGCTTTATGGTTAGTGAGGGCAGATATTGACAGCTTGTTAAAGAGAGAGAGAAACTATCATGGGGGGAGTTTGTGAACACCATAATTCCACTTTCCACTAGAGATCATTAGAAGGATTTCTGGAAGCCTGGCTTATACTAGAGTGAACACAAGTAAATGAGCATCGTAAACAAGGATTCTCTGTGGTGTAAATGGTGGGCGAGCACAAGTAGACTGCATTCAGTCATATTCAGTTTCCATTGGCTAGTGTTCAGTTATGTTTTGCTGGTTGTCAGTTTATTAGAGATAAAAGGATGTTTGCATCCTCTCCACTTCAGCATTAGCAGTAAAAAAGGATTTTGTCTGCTACCTTGTATAGTTTGTTGTTCACATAAACTGCTTGAGTGATGGAGTGGTATGAAGAGAACATAAACTGCTGATAGAAGATGTTTCTGGGGTTCAAGAGATCGACAGCAGATATGCTAAGGGCGAAAGAAATATGACTGGTAGGAAATTTCTGAAGCATGAAAGACTCAACTAGGGGCATGAGGAAGTTGATATATTCATTAGATGCTTGAATAGGGTGGGAATGGATTGCATTTTTTTTTACTAAAAAGGAATAGCTCATTAAGTTTCACTGAAAGTAAACGAGTATGAATATGTATGTATTATGCTAATTAAAATTAAAAATGTATGAAAGATCTGATCATCCTCATTGCTAAGTTCACAGTAACTGTAATTACAAGGCTGATGTATCACTGTTATTTTAGAGATTTTTGATGCTAAATGAAATAGTTTACCCAGGATCATGCTACCTACCCTCTAAAAGAATACATAGCAGATTTTACCGTGTGTGTGTGATATATATATATATATATATATATATATATATATATATATATATATATATATATATTTATTTCTGTGTGTGTCACGAATGAAACAATAATTTTTGATTTATGTAACTCATACGTCCATTTACTGAAGAAAATAATTTATTGTGTCTAAGTCTAACAACATTTGACATTGGAAAATCTCCCGTGTCTTATCTTTCAAGTCTCCCACCACCTCCCGAAGTCCCACCAGCCAGCCACAGAGAAGAATTCCCCTCGTAACCCAGTACCGCCCAGGACTGGAGCAACTGAATTACATTCTTTGCCAGGGTTTCAATTACCTCCTGTCATGCCCTGAAATGAGAAATGTCCTGTCCATTATCCTCCCCAGCCCTCCCACAGTGGTATTCCTCCGTCCACCAAACCTACGCAATATACTTGTCCATCCTTACACAAACCCTGCTCCCAACCCCTTACCTCATGGTTGATACCCATGTAATTGACCTGTCCCATACATCCTCCCACCACCACCAGCACCTGCTCCAGTCTGGTCACTAACATCACCTATCCACTCAAAGGGATGTGGTCCACAAGCTAAGCTACAACCACTGTGCTCCATTCTATGTAGGTATGACAACCAACAAGCTTTCTGTCCGTATGAATGACCACCGGCAATCTGTAGCCAAGAAACAAGTGGACCACCCTGTTGCAGAACACACTGCCAAACATGACATCCTTCCTTTCAATGAGTGCTTCACAGCCTGTGGCATATGGATCCTTTCCACCAACACTAGCTTTTCTGAATTGTGCAGGTTGGAACTTACCCTGCAACGCATCCTACGTTCCCGTAACCCTCCTGGCTTCAACCTTCATTCATCGCTGTCCTCACCCATCCAGCCGCTTCCCTGTTCCCATTCCAGCACTACACAGCCGTCATTCCACCACCAGACCAGTTTTCTTATTTCTCTCCTTTCCCACTATTCCCCCCCCCCTCCCCCACCCCCCTCCCACCTCTCCCCTGCCCCCCGTCTAACCAGCAACACTTAACTGTCCGCCACCCCCACCATACTACCCCTCCCCCTCCCCATCCCAGCCTCCTCCTTACCCCCACCCAGTCGTCATTCCCACCATGCAATGGTGCTGCTGCTCACAGTGTGGTTTCAGTTGCCTGAGACTGCAATCGTATGTGTAAGTTGCATTTGCATGAGAGTGTGTGTGTCTGTGCATATGTGTGTCTATTGTTGATGGAGGCCTTAATGGCCAAAAGCTTTAATTGTGGGAGCGTTTTTGTTGTGCCTATCTGCAACTCAGCATCTCTGCTGGTTGCAGTTGCCTGAGACTGCAATTGTATGTGTAAGTTGCATTTGCGTGAGAGTGTGTGTGTCTGTGCATATGTGTGTCTACTGTTTATAGAGGCCTTAATGGCCAAAATCTTTAATTGTGAGAGCGTTTTTGTTGTGCCTATCTGCAACTCAGCATCTCTGCTATATGGTAAGTAGCAACTTTCCTTCTCATAATACTATTGTAACATTTGACATTGGTATTAACACCATAGTATTCATGGTAAGAATACCTGTACAAGTCTCCTTATTGATAAGTGGTTTTTCAAACACTTAATGCTTTCTTCAGTCTTGTAATTTCTGTTTGCTAGCTGTATCTCACCATTAGGAGACTGGAGGAGTGAGTAGTACAGATAGGCTTCAGTTTTCTGAATAGAAGTGTGTGTGTTTCACCTTTCATAATTCAAGGCATGTTTGGCATCAGTGTTGGTTGCACATTACTGCCTCATGTCTGAGCATGAAATATTTAAGAGTTTTCTCAGTCTTATATTTGACCATAAGCTCACCACACCTTAGGCAACTGATAATCAAGTGATCTGCAGCACTCAACATCTTGACACTTCTCAGCTATAGGTCATAGGGAACAGACATAGCATGTTTACTCCTGTTCTATAAATGTAATGTGCAATTTTAGCTGGATTTTGCATTGTGTGTAGATGAGCCAATGTCAGTGTTTCTAAAGGTAATGAACACTACCACTTGTGGAGACGTGAGACCACAGGCACAGTACCATTGCAAGGCTCTATACTACAGTTTAGCTGCACTGTGTATTGGGCGAAAACTCCTCAAGGTGTTACAGATGTTCAAAAATATAGATTCTTTCCTTATTCCAGTGACCTGGTTGTTTAACTCTGTATGCAATTGACTTCCATAAATCACAAAGCCAATTGGGAACCATGGAAATCAAAATCTTGTAGCACTGAGTGTAGATCATATTCCAGCACTTTTCCACAGGTGGAGCTTGCTGCCACTCTATACTCTCAAGAGGCCCAGAGCTATTTGTCATTTCTTGAAATAAAAGAGGAAAGCACTCCAGATATCATTTATAAAACTTTTGTAACATCTTATGTCAACCACACAATTGTTTGCCATATATCTAAGAGCAGGACAATTTTGGCTAATCAGAAGTGTGCCCAAATAATGTCCTCAACATAATGTACTAAATGATTTTGCAGTATGTGGTATGCAGGTGTATGTGATCTTGTGGACACAGGAACAGGTGAGACATATTCAAAAATGATATTATGTATCAGCTCCAAATCATCTGAGCACTTTAATAGTCATTAAATGCTTCACTCAGTTCCTTCTGCCTATGGATGTGTTTATGCTTTGTTTTGTAGCAGTTGTGCATCATGAACATGCAGTAAATTTATGACAACAGAATCATGGCTTATGTTCAATGGCAAAATGCAGAAATGAATTACACAACATAATGTTTCTTCTTGACTTAAACTTAACTGAAAAAACGCTTCTCAGAAAAAGTAACTTGTAAAATTTGTTCTGCAACTCAACAGTACTAGTTCATATGGTGTATGGGACTAAGTCCTGCTGAGCAAGCAATGAAATATTTCGAAATCTAACACAAAGTTAAAGTTCTGCTGAGCAGTCAGCAAAATATTTATTAGTCGCAAACAGAGTTTATACAGCCTGGATGAAGTATGGAACAGTCACTGTTTACCATTCTTCATGGAGCTGATCAGAATTCCATCATGGATCCACGTGCTGAGGCAATTACCAAAGCTGCAAAGTTCTGAGTGTCAGCAGTGATCCTTTGTCATAGACTGTGACGATTCTGCCTTCGAGAGCCACTCCACTGAACTAAACAGGCTGCGGCATAAAGCTACAAGTTTCCAATTGGCTGCCCTTGTTGCTTCAGCAGAAGAAGATAGTTCCACATGCATGCATCTTCCTGGACAGCCCGGAGCTGCTTCCCTCTGTTGGCTTTGCTGTGAGACTGGCCCTCCGAGCCACTGCAGTGTTGCCAGAGCCACATGTAGTGTGCTGGCTCATGAAGTGCCATTGTCATGGTGTAGCTGTCACATCATGACATTATCCCCCTGCCTCCTCCAGGACAGAGGTGGAGAGGAAGTGACAGGTCTCAGAATGTTCTGTGAAGCCTGTGTCATCTGACCCTGGGAGGGGGGGGGGGGTGAGGGGGAGGAGGACAGGGGCTGGCTGGTCTGGGGTCCATTTCCATGGGTCTGACTGGCTGGGATGATCTGCACTCTGTAGCCTCAAATGTTATGTTTTCCAGTAATGGTGCAGATTGTGGCTTCCTCATTGGTGGTAGTCCTGCTGCTTGTGATTCTATAACAGAGCCGTGTGTTAAGTTGCCTGGTGGTGGAACTGGGCTAAGACAAGGACATACGTTGTTAATATGTTTTTGGCACTATGTGCCATCTGTGAATTCCACTTCCATCATAGTTCAACCTAGAAGATGTGTGACTTTCGCTGGCAACCAGCAGAGATATTCTTGTGAAAAAGTAAGACTCCACAGTGGTTTTTCAGAGAAAATCTGTGATGCCTGTTGCATCTGAGATGCGTTTTCTCTTCCTGGGGATGAAGGATTGACAGCTTGGAGTAGTGAGGGTTACAATGGGGTTTTTACACTGGGGAGGCTCCATCTTAGAGTGTACTGTGATACGAGGCTAAGAACAGGATTACTACCTCTCCTAGGGGTTGATGTTGACACAACTTCACCAGCTGTGTTTTAAAAGTGTGGATAAATCTTCCTGTTGACCTGTTAGAAGCCAGGTGGAATGGCGCAATGAGGACCAAAGAAATGCCGTTGCAAAAGGCATGGAATTTGGCTGAAGTGAATTGAGGACCATTATCCATAACAGTGGACACAGGCTGTCCCTCAAAGGCAAAAAAATTTGTCAGTGTTAGGATTGGAAACGCAGATAACATGGAGGTCAGTTGTATTGTGAATGGAAATCTTGTGACAGCATCTACTAGCTAGGTAGCCCCTATGAATAGGCCTGCGAAATCAAGGTGGACATGGGACATGGGATGTCGGTCATTGGCTAAGGGGAATAGCATTGTGATGGGGTAGCTTGCTTGCTTGCTTTGGCAATAGTTGTACTATTGGCACCATAACCATGATATCAGTGTACATAGCTCACCAGTAAAGTCATGCCTTGCAAGTTGCTTTGTGAGCATCACACCCTAGTGTCCTTGGTGTAGTAGATGACAAGTCTGTTGCTGATGTGTGTGTTGGGAATGAGGAACTGGGTGTGACCATTATAGACAGCTTGTGGTGTCATGCCTATGATTCTTGTAGATCTGAGTGTTTTATGATCTTCTTATTCATTGGCCAGCCTCTCTTGATATAGCTGATGAGATCTCACAGCATCAGATCCAAAGGTGTGCAGCACTGGATGAGGTACATGCCCAGTGGGAGGCTGTCTACGACTTCTTTGCTGCATCTGTCTGAAAGCATACCTCGGCATCAGCATCAACCTCAGAGTTCTAACCTAAAGGCAACCAAGATAACAAATTGGCATTGGCATGCTGTGTTGTGGATCAGAAATGGGCATCATATGTATAGGAAGAGAGGAACAGGACCTACCTTGGTAGATCATTGTGGTTGGTATGGTTGCTGTAGTCTTTAGTAAGGACAGCAGCAGTTTATGTTTGTAAGGAGGGTAAATTCCCTCCCATACACATAGTCATGGAACCTTTTTATTCCAAAAATGATGTCAAGGGCCCCCTTTTAAATTTACTGAATTTAATGTCTTTAATGCAAATGCAGTGGGGTGTTCTACCCAATTAATTATATGGGAGACAACTGCACCCACACCATGGTCAGAGGCGTCAGCCACTAGTAAGAGGCAATGTTTTGGGTTATATGTCATGAGGCAAGTTGGTTGTAACAGTGCCAGTTTCAAGTCCAAGAATGCCTTGTCACCTGCAGATGAACATTTCCAGGAAATGTTTTTGTGAAACAGCTGATGGAGGGGTTCAGAGACTGCTGGTACATATGGAATAAACCAACGGTAATAGTACCGACTGAAGCTGTGACCTGTCCTTGGGTACTGGCAACTTTTGAATGCCATTCACATACTGTGGGGTCAAGTGGACTCCTGAGGCACTAAATATGTGTCCAAATAATTTGTTGTATGAAAAACTCTCATTTGTCTGTGTTACAATGGAGATTCACTTGTAAAAACACTGAAAAAAGTTAATCAAGATTCTTTGTGAGGTCTGCTGCATCCATACCTGCATCAAGGAAGAATTTGGGTGTTGCTGTTGGTAGCAGGAGGAGGTGTGCCTTGAAGTTTGAGACCACTGATGCCTTTCGTGAAAACATAGTTGTGAATTTCTCTAACAGGTCTGTGATGTCCATGGTTTGTCCACCCACCCTCACCATCTCGGAAGTGGCATGAATTTCCAGTTCTAATGTTTTAAATAGATCCAAACCAAAGAGGTTAGAAGCACCCTGGGAAGTGAGCTGTGAGAGTGATGGCACTATATTAAACTCATGCATAGAAAAATCCTGACACAGATATGAATTCATTACTAAAAGTGTGAAGTGGGCTGTCGAAAGAATGTAATTCTGGTGACCCAAATTTCTGATACATTTCCCAGTCAGTGATGATGGCCTGTGTCCATTTCAAAGATGACTGAGGCTCCCTCCAGAGACACTGTAATCAAATGATTAGTCACGAATGGGGGATTTCTGTTTGCATTGAGGAGACATCTGTGCAGACATTGTCAGCAGTGGGTAGTTCGACTGGATTGGAGAATGCCCATCCCGCTTCCATAGGTGGGGCCAGCTGGCACACCTCACCTTATGACCTGATTTGGTATGAGATGCATACTTAGTTCTACAAAAGCATTACTGCGGGTGTTGGTGGCTGATAAAGCAGTGCACTTGATGGTAACTGTTAAAGATGGTGGGACATCTCTGTTAATTTTTTTATTCTTGCTGCCTAACGTGTGGGCTGGTCCTGACTGGGCAGATGGCAAACACTAATGCAGGATCCTGGATGGAAGCTAATGATCACAGAGATTGTTCAGATGCCCTTATAATCAGTAAACAAGCTTCCAGGGTGGGATCTTTTAAGGTCAGCAGGTCATGTCTCAAGGCTTTGCTGGTTGTGTGCACCAGTACTATGTCCCAAATTAGTGTGGAGGCATATGATTGTTTGCATTGGGAGTTGGAGCACTGGACTCTGCATTCTGGGACCAGTCCCTGGAGCCTTGTGATTGATTCATGGTATGATTCTGAAGTCTAGTTTTTTACAGCTGAAGAACTTGTAGAGGGTGGCTGCCTCATGAATCTGGGAGTTAAAATATTCAGTCAGACTAGACTTAATGGTGGCATGGGAAAGAGAGTTCAGTTCTGCCTCAGGGTGTACTTGTTGTATAAGTTGGTAAATGGCAAGGGCTGCATTTGTCAGTAAGAATGCATGTTGCTGCATGTCACTGGTTGTGCCATAAAAGAGAAAGTGTTGTTCCACCGATGTCATATAGCACGACCAGGGTTCCAGCTTGCAGTTGCTGTGGATGGGGGGTGGCATCGCTCTGAAGTTCCACACCAAGAATCGATTTGGACTAGCTGTACTGCAACTGACCTTGAATTTGTAATTGCTTCCAGCCATTCCACCGACAACTCATTCATCTGCTACATTCTCTGTAGCCAGTCTCAGTGCTGTCGTGGATTCAAGTGTTGAGGCAATTAAGAGGAGCTTTGAAGTCGTGAGTGTTGTCAGCAGTGGTCCTTGGTTGTAGGCTGTGATGATTCTGCTGTTGGGATTGCTGTGCTGAACTAAATAGACTGTGGCATAGAGCTACAAGTTTCTGAACGACTGCCTTCGCAACTTAAGCAGAAGAAGATGGATCTGCATATATGTGTCTTCTAGGATGCACATGCCAATGAATATCCTGGCTGCAAGGCTGGTCCTCCAAGCCACCACAGTGTGTTCACGGTTGAATGGATGTGTTGCATCATGAGGTGTCATCGGTGCGATGTAGTTGTCATGTCATAACAGTTATCATGGAGATGTCTGTGATCTTTCATTATTCTTCTAGGGCTTGATTGACTGTGTATTTGAACTTGAGTCTCAGTTGCTCTACACTGTCACTGTGCAAATAAAATGATTCTAATTCATGTGTGAGATATGAGATAACCTTTTCCTTATCCAGTTCATTGAACTTGTAGACTTTTCTGCTTGTTTTTCTAGCTCTTGGTATCTTAGTGTCATTTGATGCTATTGTTACAGCTGCTACAGTGATCACTGATCCCAGCCAACATGAACATCCTCAATGAGGTAAGGTGTCAGATGATTTGGAGCTAACAGATAATATTGTCTCATCTTTTCTAAATATGGCTCATCTGTTCCCATGTCCACAGTATCACATTTACCTACATATCATGAGTGTAAAAGCATTCGGTAGATTTATGTTGAGGACCTTATATCTCCATGATGATACAGTTAGATCATTTCTTCAAGGAAATTTTCAGAGAAAACTTCTACATTTGTTTGGTCAGAATTTTTCCCTCTCCTGCCACTTATGAAGTTGTGGTTTTCACAAGCAGTTGTAGTGTGATTTATAAGCATTACTTGTAAATGTACTTACTAGGAAACTGAGGTTTTCTGTGAAGCTATGAGTCACTTCTCCAGCTGTGTTCTCCAGCTGTGTCTGGTGCCTGATAGAATGATACAACCATCCCAGAATAGGTCTTGAATGATTTAGCCTTTTCATTTGATTTGTGGAAGAGGAGTCACTTGAAGTGAAAGAAAACATGATACAGTCATTGATAATGCCTATCCAGCTGTAGCATAGTTCCCTCCGACCATTGAGTATAAATGAAGCTGTATTAAATTGCTGTGGACAGGACATGCTCTTTGGGACAGTTTCCTCTTCCAGTAAATAGATCCACCAGTATCTCTGAGGAATACACTAAGTTTACTAACAGGAGGGTAGCCCATGGTTTAATCTGAATTAATCCTCTGGTTTAAGCAATGATTTTCAGTTCGATGTACGCTGTTATAATCTCATGTTCAGACTGAAGTTCTGCAGTCTATTCTAGAGGTGTGTAACAACATATCCACAGACATAAGACAAAAGTAGGCTACCCACCCAATACAAAATGAATTTCGAAAATCCTTCAATAAATTATCTAACTGTCTAGCATTTGGAATAAGAAAGCACTGTTTGCATGATAATAAGTAACAATGCTTACTATAAAGTAGCCTGTATTTGAAAAGTATGTAGATAGTTTTTATGTTGTGGAAATTATCAGTGCAATCAGGTAAATATTAAGCAGGCTGAGCTAGATGAACATCACCTACTTAGTACAACTGAGAAAACAATAAATATCAATGCAGCAGACTTTCTTTTAATTATATTTTCATTTATTGCTTTTTAAAGATCAAATGAAGCATGGGTGATTCATGATACTTAGAAGTTTGACCAGACACATCATGGCCTGACTGCTCAGCCTGCAGCTTCTTATAAAAACAGTACAGTGATGCAGCATGTATCCATACTGACATTGTAACATTTTGCAAAAAAAGTAAAAAAATCAAATCCACTGGTGCACCAACTGAGAAATATTACTATTCTGCCAGTGTGTCTTCATTGTTCCTGTTGTTCATGTATTTATTGAGAGTATTGCAATGTTTCATTTGTGGGCCTTTTAGGAATGGATTTATTAACAGGGGTGAGCATTCCAGAAGTTGTTTGCAGCCTGATCTTTATGGGCTCATACTTCGTTCAGACTCCAGAGCTCATGGAGCAGTTTTCTCCTAAATTGTACCACAGGAGATTTTCTATGGTTACTGAGTTTTCTCAGTAGATTGAGCTGACCATATAGCTTAATGCATTCCCGTGATGTCAGGGGTGTGTCGTGATTATTAGAATTTAAAGTGTAAGTTACAGTTACTAGAGCATAGTTTTGAAGGTGGTACTAAGCAGAGAATGCATATCTTATGTGATGTTAGCAAATCATTTGTCATCACAAACCTTGCTTGATGTGCAAACTTCATTATGAGATGTTTTTGCAATGTGACAACTGAGGCAACAGCAGAAGTTAATCTACATCTACATCTACATTTATACTCCACAAGCCACCTAACGGTGTGTGGTGGAGGGCACTTAACATGCCACTGTCATGACCTCCCTTTTCTGTTCCAGTCGCGTATGGTTCGCGGGAAGAACGACTGTCGGAAAGCCGATTGTACAGCTGCCATTATAATCAGTAAACAAGCTTCCAGGGTGGGATCTTTTAAGTTCAGCAGGTCATGTCTCAAGGCTTTGTTGGTTGAGTGCACCAATACCATGTCCCAAATTAGTGTGGAGGCATATGATTGTTTGCAGTGGGAGTTGGAGCAGCCGCATTCAATGTGACCTCTCATGGGGCTGAATGTCGCTGCGTGGACAGTGGTGGCAAGCTATGTTCTGTCCAGCCAGCTCTAACAGTAAAACCACTGTAGAGACATAATTTCTGATAGGCAGTGTACCACTGTTATTCCTCACCCTGACATGTTTCACATATCTCAAGGTTCTGCTTTGTGATGAATCATAATAATATGAATGAATATGCCAGTGCTATGAAACACAAAATTTGCAACCTGTGCAGTCTGATAAAAGAGCTGCCAAGTGTTGTCATTGTAACACTTGCCATTCCATATGTATTAATATTTCCTTTATCATTTTGTCAATTTTTATTTCATAAATATGATAACTTTTCTCATTAACTAGCACTTAGATGCTTCGGGTTATTATTTTTTGGTTCTTGTTTGATATTCATTTAAGCTACTAGTACTTATTGTATGAAACATATTATTTACAAGTGTGTGTGACTAAATGTTTTGATCTATTGACATCACATAGAAACTATATTTTTAGGTAGTCCTGAACCTGATCTAGATCTTGAACCTGACCATGGTCCTGAGCCTGCACCTGATTCTGATGATCGTGGTCCTGATGACCATGGTCCTGATGATCAGGGTCCTGGAGATGCTGGTCCTGAAGAGCCTGATTCTGAAGAGCCTGGTCCCGAAGAGCCTGGTCCCGAAGAACCTGGTCCCGAAGAGCCTGGTCCTGAAGAGCCTGGTCCTGAGGGACCTGGTCCAGAAGGGCCTGGTCCAGAAGGGCCTGGTCCAGAGGGACCTGGTCCAGAAGGGCCTGGTCCAGAAGGGCCTGGTCCAGAAGGGCCTGGTCCTGAAGGGCCTGGTCCTGAAGGGCCTGGTCCAGAAGGGCCTGGTCCTGAAGGACCTGGTCCTGAAGGGCCAGGTCCCAATACTGGTCCTGACCCTGGGTCTGAACCTGGCTCAGGTCCTACTCCTGATGCTGGTGGTCACGAGAACAGTGGGGTATGACATTCTAATTTTATTCTTGTAGAATATTTAACTTTTAAATACACAGATGAAAATTGGGAAACAGACATGCCAAGTTAGATTTGCTTGTCAAATTACCATGGTCATGTGAAAGTGTAGATCTCCCTATAGCTAACTGGGTAAGTCAGTGCAAAGGTCCGAGAAGGCAATGACATAGCATCTCTAACAGGACCATGCCTAGTAAACCTCTGTGGTGTTTGAAATAACCTTTGGATTGATGACTGCTTTACTTTTTTGGTGCTAACAAAGTTTACAGTAGAATCAATATTTTGCATAAATAGCGTTCCCTGGTACAACTCTAACCACTGAGCCATTACAGATAGTGTGTTCACACCAGCTACAGAGGACAACTCCTGTGCCTTGCGCTCCATAACCATTATGCACCACTTGGTCATCATGCCAGAGATGAATCATAGGGAGAGGTTGTGCATCCTTGCAAGAAATAGTTCCATGTGTATGTGATGCTGTTATTATTGAAACATCTATTGCGCAAAATATACTGCTGTTATTCTCCTGGCCTTTGACCTCTTGGATATTATCTGGACTCTTATTCCATATGACCAAAAGTACCCTCCTATAGACTTGGATTTTCCTATGCAATTTCTAGCATAGTTTCGGGTTCTTATCTTGACAACCCAGCATGACTTATACTAATTTGTGGGAACTGTATGCTCTTGACTGTAGCATGGACTCTTCTTTGCGGCTACATCTCAAAACTATTTCTAAATTGAATGTGAACTCATTTTGGCAAGGGTAGTAAAAAATGAAACATTCCATCAGGTGATTCTCTTGGCATAAGTCATAGTATCTTCAAGTGAGGGTCACAGGACAAAAAGAGAGGACTGAGGCATGCAGAAACTATTTAAACATTTTCCTTCCTGCTGTTAACTTATTTGTTGCTGCATATCAGTGATTGACAGTAATCACATACAAACTACAAAAAAGAACCTGCCTTGAAGCTGACAAAAAGCATTATTGTCAATACTGTATTCTTTTGTTTCAATATTACATTATTTCCATTGGGAAACTAGCCATGGATGATGTGAGTACACACAGTTACATTGGTGAGGAGCAGTTAGCCGTGTGTGTGTGTGAATGTGTGCGTGTGTGTGTGTGTGTGTGTGTGTGTGTGTGTGTGTGTGTGTATGAGACAGAGAGAGAGAGACAGAGAGAGAGAGTGAGTGAGTGAGTGAGTGCGTGCATGCACACACACATGTACATGAATATAACAACCAATAACCCAGATAATGAGTGCGTTGCTTTGGCTTGGGCCCAACTGATGAACCAACCCTACTTCGTTGGGAGAAAAATATTTTTGTTTCAGTGAATCTCAAACACAGGTCACAGAATGGATCTAAGAAAATGTCAGGGGAAACATATGCTGCCATCACCCAATCATTTGAACAGTAATAAATGAAATTTAGACCTTTTTGTAGGGGGCATGAACTGCAGTTTCTTCCAAGTACTGGGCACTGTTTTATGTTTGAAGAATTTATGGTAGATTATGGCTAAGATCCTATCTTAGCTAAAAATTCAATATGACTGGATTCTAGAGAATCTGATAAAGGTTCCATCAGGCCTGGAGACTTGTACAATTATAGTGCTACCAGCTGTTTCTGAGTGTGACAATAATATATTCCATGGGGTGAACCAGAATTTCTTTGACAAACCTTCAGAGGCTATTCAAGCATACCTGCTGAGTATTTTGATATACATAACCCACAGTCTCCTATGAATTATTGTATTTTGTTTTGTTTCTTGTCCTAATTATCATTCTGTCTGTACTGCTCTGAAAACAGTGCACAACGGTGTAAATGTCGACAATATACACTGTGTATGTCTTGTTTCTGTTCACTCATGGTACCCGCTGTTGACAACAATAATGCCCTCTTTAACTTCTGGTGCACCATATTTTTTGGGCACAGCTGTGGAAATAGCTGTTCTGCTATGGCTGTGTTGCAGGCCCTGGGCAGTCAGTGGGTGCTGAGGCAGTGATATGCCAATTTCACCAACATGCTGCTTACCAACCACGAGATTGGCCAGGCCATGCCTCACAATCCTGGCAATGTAGCAGAAGTGCAGCACAGCTGCAGGATTGGCCAGGGGTTTCTACATGGTTGATCCTTGGTGGTGTTCATTCATATATGTTTGGAAGCATTGCACCAGCATAACAAACATGCCATTAACCAGTATAAATACTCACTGATTTTAGCAGAGAGATCAGCAGTCTGGTACCACCCACCATGGTGTGAGGGGCACCCCAGTCACCACCGGTTGATCGGTCAGCAGGCAGTTGATGCAAGTCTGGGCTGCCATAACCACTACACCAGCTCCCAGTACTTAAGCCCACCACCTGATGGCTTAACGCTGTCTGATGACTCAGGCACCTCCAGGCGGCTCTCTTCAGCTGCCAAACTTCAGCCTTAGAGAGCAACAGTTCATGTCTGGGGAAGTCCAGCCGCAGGCACACCAACACTAGAACAAGTACTCAAGCACCTATAAGCATCATCTTCCAATAGTGTTTTCCCAACCACCACCAGCCAGCACCATCATCTCCACTCCTCAACCTCTACACCATATTGGCTACTCACCCCCTGGGCCACTGCAATTTGGTGTCAGAGGTCCTAGTCTGGCAGCTGGTGCCAGCAGAGCCAACCTCCACACAGCACGACAGTGCAGCTGCAGCATGCAGTATTGTCACATAGTGGGATAAGTGAACATGCTATTTTTTTGTTGTTCTTTCTGTTTTCACATGTAGGTATCATGAGGTCTAGGTGTGAGAGTCACTGGAATTTAAGGCTAACTTTAATGCAATCATCAAGTGAGGCAATGTTTCTCAGTGCTCTGGTAATACCTGGTAACAATATTTGCAACCAGTGAGATGAAGTGAGTGTAATTTGCTAGGTCATTCCACATCACGTACTGATTCAGTTGCAGTATTGTAGTGTTTTGAGAATTTCTGTGTAAATTCTAGAACCACTCAGCCTTCTACCTTCTCGAACACACAATGTTTTAGATGTGAGTGTGGGATGATAGAATCATACCTACAGCATGTCACATGTTTGTATGCGCAGGTTTGAAATTCAGTCGCGAGAAGAATGTAGACACGGCGGTTGAATGGCAATGACGAGTACTTGTCAGGCGATCCATGGAAGTTTTAGTAAAAGTGTATGGAAGAACCATGGTGCGTCTATGTTGTTCTTGCTAATTGTACCAGTGACCATTGTTATAATAATGAGAACAGTTGAGAAGGTACTCTTGAGAGGACCTCTTGTCTTAGCCTTGTTGAAGGGAATATGTGTATCCTGACTCATGTTGACAATGGACAGGGTGTTTAAGCCATCTTTCTCTTATATGTAAATTAGTTTGTTTCTGACATTTGGAGACACAAGGGACTTACTAAACATGATATATTTATGTGAAGAGTATGATTTGTAAAATGTCTGGAGTTCAAATATATGTCGTTAGTTGAAGCAAATGAAACTTTGTATGTCGTACTTATTTTTATAAGTAGAAAGAGTCTTAAGAGATTCCTATACCTAGCAGCATACTTTGGAGAAGGTGAAAGAGAGTTTGCAGCAGCAGGCTAGCCAGCAAGGAAGGTCAGCCGTCATCTCATAAAAGAAGTGGAAGTTTGGGTATCTACTTTGCACTTAAATCATCATCCAAAAATGTTAGAATGTGACGACCAGTGAGAAAGGACTGAAAAAACAGGAATTCTAAGACCAAAAATCAAGGAAAGAAGCTGTTGTATGTTGACAAACCAACTAAACCAAATATGACCAAGAATATACTCTGTGACAATGGAACATGCTCAAGTATTTAAAGTATATATTTTGGGTTGAGAAATAGAGAATGAGATTCCAGTGTGTTTCTCTAAAAAGAAATACACCTAGAATACTTTGATTAAGAATATCCAGTGCGGGGAGTGTAGAGCTCTCACACACACACATCGTGGAGACACAGATGCGGAAACCAACATCTGACACTGCTGGCACCAGCTGCTGTTCACTGGTGCTGACCTGCCTCCACATCCACTCACCGACACACAGCACAGATTCTCCACTGGGTGAGCATAAAACAGAACTTTATTGTTTTAGCACAAAGTGGTACAGACTGTTCAGTGAACTTTATTAGTGTAGTTACCATACTTAAAGATAGTTAAATGCTTACAAGATCAAAAGCTTGCACAAAATGGATGACATACAACAAATCGAGGAAACTCAAGAACCAGCTATGGGTATGAAAGTTAGTAAGGAAATGCCTGACTGGTCTGAGATAGTAAATTTTACCAAAACTCAAAATGCGACTCTTAAGTGAAAAACTAGAATCAGTAAATTCTCAGTTAAATGCCCAAACAACAAATTTAGGATTGTTAAATGCCAAAGTCAACTCACATAGCAAAGAATTTAGTAATCTATGCGAAGGTATTTAAAGAAAATTAATGGTCTGCCAGTGCACAAGAGAAGTTAATATCAGATCCATGGGACCCAGGCGGAGTCATCTGTCCCCCAAGGGATGTTAGCATTCTGAGTTAACGGGCAGTGTGTCAACCATCGGATCCCGAGTTGTTTTCAGTGTTTCTTCCAAAATAGTTTTCCTGCATCTAATTCCTTTAAAATCTTAAAATATTCTGTCATCTATTTCTAACATCTTAAACTATCCTATAATCATAGTGCTTAGAAAACTGGATATGGCTACAAGATAAAGGAAACTTAGGAGAATCACAGAATAAGAAAGGAAGTGACATCGACATAAATTAAAATGAATATAGTATTATACTTTTGGATAATATAATATGAGGTGAATAATTAAACAACTGTGATACCATAGTGTATAAATTTTCTATTTTGTATAGAGTATTTTGTACCTCTTATGAGATGTTATGTAAATAGAAGGATTTGTATTGGTTTTGAAAGCATGGTTCAAAAGAGCAAATAAATCATGGCAGACACAAGATTAGATTAGATTAGATTTACTTTCATTCCAATTGATCCGTAGTGAGGAGGTCCTCCAGGATGTGGAACATGTCAGAAAAACAACAATACATGACAAATATTTAAACTAAAACAAATAAGCTAATGTACCATTCCACAGGTCCCAAGTGGAATGATCGTCATTTTTTAATGAACACTAAGAGTCATTTTACAAATACTATTGCACTGAATTTAAAATAAAAAAGTTTTATATTTATTTATAAGGTAAGAAACATGTAATACAACTACTGTAATACTTATTTACAATGAACACATTACTGCACTGAAATGGTGCAGAAGTTAGATTATACTTACACACACACACACACACACACACACACACACACACACAAATTTTCAGTGAACACATTACTGCACTGAAATTGTGCAGAAGTTATGTTGTACTTATATACAAATCAGTTGGTTTTCCTCAGAAATTCATCAATGGAGTAGAAGGAGTTGGCCACCAATAAATCCTTTAGGCTTCTCTTAAACTGAATTTCATTGGTTGTTAAGCTTTTTATGGCTGCTGGCAAGTTATTGAAAATGTGTGTTCCTGAATAATGCACACCTTTTTGTACAAGACTAAGTGACTTTAAATCCTTGTGAAGATTATTCTTATTTCTAGTATTGATTCCATGAATTGAGCTGTTGGTTTGAAAAAGTGATATATTTTTAATGACAAATTTCATTAAGGAATAAATATATTGGGAAGCTGTAGTTAGTATCCCTAGTTCCCTAAACAGGCTTCTGCAGGATGTTCTTGAGTTCACACCACATATAATTCTTACTGCACGTTTTTGTGCCCGGAAAACTTTAGCTTGGCTTGATGAATTACCCCAGAAAATAATCCCATATGACATTATGGAATGAAAGTAAGCATAGTATGCCAGCTTTTTCATTTTTATATCCCCTATGTCTGACAAAATTCGCATTGCAAACAGAGATTTGTTAAGACGCTTCAGCAGTTCTGTGGTGTGCTCCTCCCAGTTGAATTTATTATCAAGCTGTAATCCCAAGAATTTAACACCGTCCACTTCTTCTATCTTCTTGTCATCATATGTTAGGCATATACTCTTGGGACACCCCTTACAAGTTCTGAACTGCATGTAGTGTGTTTTTTCAAAGTTTAGTGACAAAGAATTGGCTAGGAACCAGTGATTAATGTCTACAAATATTTTATTGGCTGATCTTTCTAAAACTACACTTGATTTGCTATTTATTGCAATGTTTGTATCATCAGCAAACAAAACAAACTTGGCATCTGGTAATGTTACTGATGAAAGGTCATTGATATACACAAGAAAAAGTAAGGGCCCCAAAATGGAACCTTGTGGGACCCCACATGTAATTAGTTCCCAGTTGGATGATGCCTGATAGCTTGATACATGTCTCTTTCCTAATAACACCCTTTGTTTCCTGCCAGAGATATAAGATTTGAACCATTTTGCAGCATTTCCTGTTACACTATAATATTCTAGTTTACTTAAAAGGATATTGTGATTTACACAGTCAAATGCCTTTGACAGATCACAAAATATACCAGTTGCCTGCAATTTTTTGTCTAATGAATTAAGTACATTTTCACTGTAAGTGTAGATAGCCTTCTCAATATCAGAACCTTTTAGAAATCCAAACTGTGACTTTGACAGTATGTTATTTGAGATAAGATGGTTATAAAGACGACTGTACATTACTTTTTCGAAAATTTTTGAGAATGCTGGCAACAGTGAAATTGGACGGAAATTTGATGCTATTTCTTTATCTCCCTTCTTAAACAGTGGCTTAACTTCAGCATAATTCAGCCATTCGGGAAATATTCCACTGATAAACGACTGGTTACACAGATAGCTTAATATGTTACTTAGCTCAGAATCACATTCTTTAATTAACTTTGTTGATATTTCATCATACCCACTAGATGTTTTTGATTTTAAAGATTTTATGATGGACATTATTTCTGTTGGGGTAGTGAGGGTCAAATTCATATTATGGAAGTTACTTGAAATGTCTGGTCTAAGGTAATCCATAGCAGCATCTACCGAACTTGACAACCCCATCTTTTCAGTAACAGTTATAAAATGTTTGTTAAAAAGTTCTGCAACACTATACACATCTGTCACCAATGCATCATTTACTCTTAATGCTATTTGTTCCTCTTCATGTCTGGTTCTACCGGTCTCCTCCTTCACTATATCCCATATTGTCTTTATTTTGTTATCTGATATGACTATCTTTTCCTTGTAATATATTTGCTTTGACATCCGTGTTACAGTCTTTAATATTTTGCAGTATTTCTTATAATGTGCTATAGCATCAACATTGGAAATGTTTCGGATTGACAGATACAGTTTTCTTTTTGTTTTACAAGATACCCCTATTCCTCGAGTAATCCATGGCTTCTTTGTAGACTTTGCTCTAACCTTGGTAAGTTTTGGGGGAAAGCAGTGTTCAAATAAGGTAAGCACTTTATTAGCAAAAATGTTATATTTTTCATTCATGCCATGACCACTGTAAACATCAGTCCAGTGAATGTCTCTGAGGAGTGTCCTAAAATAATCAATTTTTGGCTTACTGATTACCCTCTTGAGCTCAGATTTAACAGATTTTATATCCTGTTCAGTATTAACATTTAACAGAAGGAACTGCATGTCATGGTCTGAGAGGCCATTGACTATTGGTTTTGTAATATAATTTTGTTCATTTGACTTTTCTATAAAGATATTATCAATGGCTGTTTGTGAGCAAGTGGTTATCCTAGTGGGGAACTTTACTGTGGGAATTAAGTTGAATGATAGTGTTACTAACTCAAATAGGTTCTTATTGGGAGAGTCTTTAAGGAAATCTACATTGAAATCACCAGCAACCACTATTTCTTTGTTTTTGGTTGTTAAATGGGCCAGTACAGCTTCAAGGTGGTTTACAAACAGATTAAAGTTACCTGCAGGTGCTCGATATACACTTAATATTATGAAAGATACAAAATGTACATCACTCCTTTCAGACAACCCATGCAAATAAGTGTGCCTATTCTTCCCCATTTGTTGTTTCTATAGGGTTGCTAAGATTTCCTTTGAGGACCTCAAGGGTGAAGATGGGAATGTCCGTTCTGTAGGAGACGATTTAACACCAAACCTCCTCCGATGTGTCACTCAAGTACCTGAGTGGTAGAGATCCTGGGGAAGGGGGGTGAGAAGGGTTTCCTGCCTTTGGGGCTATCTTCTTTCTCTTCTTAGATCTTAGCAACCGTATATATATATATATATATATATATATATATATATGACAATGCTATCGCAACAAACTGTTGCCTCATCAGGAAAGAGGGAAGGAGAGGGAAAGACGAAAGGAAGTGGGTTTTAAGGGAGAGGGTAAGGAGTCATTCCAATCCCGGTAGCGGAAAGACTTACCTTAGGGGGAAAAATGGAAGGGTATACACTCGCACACACACACATATCCATCCACACATATACAGACACAAGCAGACATATTTAAAGACAAAGAGTTTGGGCAGAGATGTCAGTCGAGGCAGAAGTGCAGAGGCAAAGATGATGTTGAATGACAGGTGAGGTGTGAGTAGCGGCAACTTGAAATTAGCGGAGATTGAGGCTTGGTGGGTAACGGGAAGAGAGGATATATGAAGAGCAAGTTCCCATCTCCGGAGTTCGGATAGGTTGGTGTTGGTGGGAAGTATCCAGATAACCCGGACGGTGTAACACTGTGCCAAGATGTGCTGGCCGTGCACCAAGGCATGTTTAGCCACAGGGTGATCCTCATTGCCAACAAACACTGTCTGCCTATGTCCATTCATGTGAATTGACAGTTTGTTGCTGGTCATTCCCACATAGAATGCATCACAGTGTAGGCAGGTCAGTTGGTAAATGACGTGGGTGCTTTCACACGTGGCTCTGCCTTTGATCGTGTACACCTTCCGGGTTACAGGACTGGAGTAGGTGGTGGTAGGAGGGTGCATGGGACAGGTTTTACACCAGGGGCGGTTACAAGGATAGGAGCCAGAGGATAGGGAAGGTAGTTTGGGGATTTCATAGGGATGAACTAACAGGTTACGAAGGTTAGGTGGACGGCGGAAAGACACTCTTGGTGGAGTGGGGAGGATTTCATGAAGGATGGATCTCATTTCAGGGCAGGATTTGAGGAAGTCGTATCCCTGCTGGAGAGCCAGATTCAGAGTCTGGTCCAGTCCCGGAAAGTATCCTGTGGTTCTTCTCTTCCTCATCCCCTCAAACCCAGAATCCCCCACAGAAGAACCACAAAGAACTATAAAGCGGTAATGAGCAGGAGACAAACAAGGAAGAAAGAAAGAAAAGCAGGAGTGGCATTAGTCATGCTGATCATTAGGAAATGTCAGTTTAATAAATACTCTGACTAATTGTAGGATAGAGGGACTTGAATAGTATATATAGACGTAGTACCTACTAAGAGTATATAAGTTGAGAAGTAGAGGAGGACTCTAGGGAGTAAATGAAGCAGTAAAAAGTGAATGCAAAGTGTAAAATAGATTTTTATTTTTACCAGAGAATACTTAATTATAGTATACATAGGAATGTCTACTAGGGTAATGTACCATGAGACCTACTTAGAATGGATAAGGGGGGCACACCCAGCATTCACTAAGTATAAAGGGCAGGTGTACCTACGTGGAGATAGGACGACCTGTGGCCTAAAAAATAGGGATGTTTTGTAAGGGGCATACCTACCAAAATGGAAAGAGGAAGTGCTCTCATAAGGTCAACCCACAAGCAAAGTATAGGTGCTGATCGTAAGAGAAGGGGACAGTACCGTGACAATAGTCACAAATTTTATAGGGATTATTCTGGAAAGTTTGAATTCTATGCTAGCATTGTTATGTTTCATGAAAGTTTAGGAGTGCCAAAAAGAACATTTTCATTTTGCCCAGAGTGCCTACAAACTACAAAAAATAGTAAAAATAGTATATACTAAGGAAAAGTAGTTCAAAAAAATGAGAATGGAAAGTAGATTACTCATGTGACATGAACACATGAAGTTTACGATTGAAAATAAGGAAAGAGTCCTTACAATTCCTAAATACTAGGGAAACTGATTGAACCATGAACAAATGATAATGTCTGGATATCAAAGGAAAGTAAGAACAGAATAAAGAAATGCTCAGGTAAAGATTGTTCTAGAGAAGAAAAAAAGATTGTTATTGAAGTGAAAGATGTGTGTATAAACATCTACAAGAAAATATAGTGTTTCGAGAATTTCTGTGTAAATTCTAGAACCACTCAGCCTTCTACCATCAAAAACTCACAATATTTTAGATGTGAGTGTGGGATGATAGAATCCTATCTACTGCGTGTCACATGTTTGTGTGTGCAGGTTAGAAATTCAGTTGCAAAAAGAATGCAGACGCGGTGGTCGAACGGCAATGACAAGTACTTGTCGGGCAATCCATGGAAGTTTTAGCGTATGGAAGAACCATGGAGCTTCTACGTTATTCTGTGCTAATCGTATCAGTGGCCATTGTTATAATAACGAGAAAAATTGAGAAGGTACTCTTGAGAAGACTTCTTGTCTTAGCCTTGTTGAAGGGAAGACGTGTACCCTGACTCATGTTGAGAATAGATAGGGTGTTTAAGCCACCTTTCTCTTATATGTAAATTAGTTTGTTTCTGACGTTTGGAGACATGAGAGATTTACTAAACAATATATATATCAGGGCGGACCATTGATAGAGACCGGGCCAAATATTTCATGAAATAAGCATCAAACAAAAAGACTAAAAAGAACGAAACTCGTTTAGCTTGAAGGGGGAAGCCAGATGGCGCTATGGTTGGCCTACTAGATGGTGCTGTCATAGGTCAAATGGATATCAACTGCATTTTTAAAATAGGAACCCCCATTTTTTATTACATATTTGCGTAGTACATAAAGAAATATGAATGTTTTAGTTGGACCACTTTTTTCGCTTTGTGACAGATGGTGCTGTAATAGTCATAAATGTTTAAGTATGTGATATTACTTAACATTCCGCCAGTGCAGATCATATTTGCTTCATGACACATTACCCATGTTAAAATGGACCGTTTACCAATTGCGGGAAAGGTCGATATCATGTTGATGTATGGCTATTTTGATCAAAATGCCCAACGCGCATGTGCTATGTATGCTGCTCAGTATCTTGGACAATATCATCCAAGTGTCCGGACCATTCGCTGGATCGTTACATTATTTAAGGAAACAGGAAGTGTTCAGCCACATGTGAAACATCAGCCACAACCTGCAACAAATGGTGATGCCCAAATAGGTGTTTAGCTGCTGTTGTGGCTAATCCGCACATCAGTAGCAGACAAATTGTGCAAGAATTGGGAATCTCAAAAATGTCGGTGTTGAGAATGCTACATCAACATTGATTGCATCTGTACCATATTTCTATGCATCAGGAATTGCATGGCGACGACTTTGAATGTTGTGTAGAGTTGTACCTCTGGGCACAAGGTAATTTACGGGATGATGACAGATTTTTTGCATGCATTCTATTTAGCAATGAAGCGTCATTCACCAACAGCGGTAACGTAAACTGGCATAATATGCACTATTGGGCAACGGAAAATCCACGATGGTTGCGACAAGTGGAACATCAGCGACCTTGGCGGTTTAATGGATGGTGCGGCATTATGGGAGGAAGTATAATTGGGCCCCATTTTATCGATGGCAATCTAAATGGTGCAATGTATGCTGATTTCCTACGTAGTGTTCTACCAATGTTACTAAAAGATGTTTTACTGCATGACAGAATGGCGACATACTTCCAACACGATGGATGTCTGGCACATAGCTTGCGTGTGGTTGAAACGGTACTGAATAGCATTTTTCTTGACGGGTGGATTGGTCGTGGAAGCACCGTACCATGGCCCACATGTTCACCGGATCTGATGTCCCCAGATTTCTTTCTGTGGGGAAAGTTGAAGGATATTTGCCATCATGATCCACCGACAATGCCTGACAACATGTGTCAGCACATTGTCAATGCATGTGTTCAAATCTACCTACGTTCTGTATTTTAATTTAAAAAACCTACCTGTTACCAACTGTTCATCTAAAATTGTGAGCCATATGTTTGTGACTATTACAGGGCAATCTATCACAAAGCAAAAAAAGTGGTCCAACTCAAACATTCATATTTCTTCACGTACTACATGAATATGTAATAAAAAATGGTGGTTCCTGTTTAAAAAAACACAGTTGATATCTGTTTGACCTATGGCAGCACCATCTAGCAGGCCAAACATAGCGCCATTTGGTTTCCCCCTTCAAGCTAGAAAAGTTTCGTTCTTTGTAGTTTTTTCGTTTGACGCTTATTTCATGAGATATTTGGCCCGGTCATGATCAGTGGACCACCCTGTATATGTGAAGAGCGGGATTTGTAAATTGTCTGAAATTCAAATATATGTCATTAGTTGAAGCAAATGAAACTTTGTATGTCTACTTATTTTTATAAATAGAAAGAGTCTTAAGAGATTCCTATACCTAGCAGCATGCTTCAAGGAAGAAGTGGAAGTTTGGGTATCTACTTCACACTTAAATCTCTGTCCAAAGCCGTTAGAGTATTTTGTTTCAATTGTCATAGGTATGGTCATGTGGCTAGACAGTACACTGAGTTGAGATGACTAATGATGAGGTGTACGTTGTAAATATGTATCAAAGTGTATAAGCTATTGGTGATTGTTGTTCTGTTTTACTTAGTGTATATTGATGATTAAGGTTCTGCAGTGGTAAAGTCTAAAACATAGAGTATCACTGGGTAAGAGTCTATGGAGTTATTGCTTAAGAAAGTAGCACAATTAACAACAGATAAAACAGACTTACATGGGCAACTTGCAGCTTAGGAGGAACAATCAGCATTAGCCAAACAACCTAGTTCTCTAGTAGGTCCAGCCACCACCAACTTGATCACTCTCTTCAGTGGAAAGTCAACTGAGAATATAATGTCCTTCTTGGGTGGATCTACAAGTAACAGCTTGGATTGGAGTATAGTCACAGGATCAATTATTGCAAACAGTAAAGTTATGGTTGGTAGGGAAAGCGAAAACTTACGTCGGGTGTGCAGAGGGGATAAAAAATACATACTTTTAGTGAGTTAAGACAAGGCCTCATACAAAGAGATTTTTCCATGAGCAATTGAGTATTTTAACAAAAAAGTGCAGTGAGTTGATGCAAAATTTTGAGAAAGAATATATAAGATTAATGTGCAAAGGTACAAGATGGGGGAAGATGATGAGGCAACTAGAGTTGTACTCCAGAAAGCTGAATATAGAGCATTATATAACGTTTTGAGGAGCCTGCACCCAGTATATCTAGAAAGGATAGGACTGGTACCCTGAAACATGTACTTATACTCTGCTGTCAGGTTGGCTACAGAGTTTGAGGGAATTATTATGGCATCAGGAAGACACAATAAACTAGCGTTTCTTTCTGCTAGCATAAAGTGCTGTAGATATGGAGAGACTCATTGTAGTAAATATAGTGTGGTTGGACAACATCAGTGTGATTGTAGGGGCAGTAACGTAACGCGCTAATAAGGGTCTTAGACTCTGCAGTCTCAGGCGAGAATGGTTATCCCAGATGCGCACACTAGCCATACTAGGTGTGTGCGTTCGCTGGAGCGCCGAGCCAAGTAAGGCGGGTTGTGTCACCGACTTGCTAGGCGCTCAGTGGGCAGTGCGGCACTACACTTTCGATTTTTTTCAAAGGGAAATAGACAACTGTTAAACCCCAAATCATCTGAGTGGCATTCCCAGTAAATTCTGATGCTAAAATACATATGCAGTGGCAGAATACATAGCAGGCAAGAAGGCAAGAAGCACAAGTTTCTGTTGAGCTCGGGAGGTGGATGTGTCAGCTACAAGAGGGAACTTTATAGGTCACACCACAAAGCTATAATATGCATTGGTTTGGAGACAGTAATGTGGAGTCTTTGGATTCAGCAATATTAAATATTCAGGTTGGAGTAGGCCATTTCAGGCAGTATGTAGAAGCTGTGACTCATGTAAGTGACTTTCTGATAACACCACATGCTAAAACTGACATTAGGTGATGTGTGATTGAGTTTAAAGGAACAACATTGCAGCTAAGGGAAACTGTCACCAGTGAAGTACTGTCACAAGGTTCATCTGTCTTGAAGGGTGAACTGCTTGAACTGCAAACAACAGCACTAAAGCTTAATTCATATGGTACTGTGCCATAAGGTGTCAGGAATTTGCTCTGGGTGATTTTGGAATCAGAGTTGTGCATGACTAACCACTTGTAGAAAATGATGTATTAAACACATCACATTGCTTTGTCAGAAGAAGCATATATAGCATCCTCCTACAGGCCAACCGCAAATTAGAACAGCATGCCACCCTCCACCTCAAAAAACTATCCAATCTCCTGGTTTCCCGCCTCCGGAAAGGCAACTCACTCACCCTTCACAACCTTTCCAGCAAACCTCAACCTCCTCTCATTGCACACAGACCCAGTCTCTCCCATCTACTCAATCTCCCACTTCCAGCTCCATTCCCCCCAAAACCTCAAAATTCTAATCAATACAATCTGGAACCACAACACCCTAATTCAGTAGTTAACCTTTCCTCCAAACCTCTCTTGTAATCCGAAACCTCTGTCCTATCCAAAGGCCTCACCTTCAGCCCTACTCCCAGATTCAACCAAACAGCCCTCGTCAAAGATTTACTGTCCTACACTCGTACTCTGCTGGAAATATCACTTTGCCACGAAGAAAAATGATCCTAATCCTACTCCTAATGATCCAACTCCCCAAGACACTATCCAAATTGAACCCTGCCTGGAACAGTTCTGTCCTCCGTCACAGCGGGACCCACCTCCTCTTCCTCAAAATCACCCTCTCCAAACCTTCCAGGAATTTCTGACTTCCAGCCTTGCCTCTCAATCCTTCTTAAAAAACCTTAATCCTACTCCCAACATCACCACTGCTGAAGCCCAGGCTATCCGTGATCTGAAGGCTGACCGATCCATCGTCATTCTTGCGGCGGACAAGGGTTCCACGACCGTGGTACTTGATCATCGGGAGTATGTGGCTGAGGGACTGTGTCAGCTTTCAGACAACACTACATACAAAGTTTGCCAAGGTAATCCCATTCCTGATGTCCAGGCAGAGCTTCAAGGAATCCTCAGAACCTTAGGCCCCCTACAAAACCTTTCACCTGACTCCATCAACCTCCTGACTCCACCGACACCCCGCACGCCCAACTTCTACCTTCTTCCTAAAATTCACAAACCCAATCATCCCGGCCGCCCCATTGTAGCTGGTTACCAAACCCCCACAGAACGTATCTCTGCCTATATCTACATCTACATTTATACTCCGCAAGCCACCCAACGGTGTGTGGCGGAGGGCACTTTACGTGCCACTGCCATTACCTCCCTTTCCTGTTCCAGTCGCGTATGGTTCGCGGGAAGAACGACTGTCTGAAAGCCTCTGTGCGCGCTCTAATCTCTCTAATTTTACATTCGTGACCTCCTCGGGAGGTATAAGTAGGGGGAAGCAATATATTCGATACCTCATCCAGAAACGCACCCTCTCGAAACCTGGCGAGCAAGCTACACCGCGATGCAGAGCGTCTCTCTTGCAGAGTCTGCCACTTGAGTTTATTAAACATCTCTGTAACGCTATCATGGTTACCAAATAACCCTGTGACGAAACGCGCCGCTCTTCTTTGGATCTTCTCTATTTCCTCCGTCAGACCGATCTGGTACGGATCCCACACTGATGAGCAATACTCAAGTATAGGTCGACTCCTCCAACCCATTACATGCAGTCTCCTATCCTTCATCAAAGACACCAACCACTTTCTTGAATGCCTGGAATCCTTACCCAATCTGTTACCCCCGGAAACCATCCTTGTAACCATTGATGCCACTTCCTTATACACAAATATTCCGCACGGCCAGGGCCTCGCTGCGATGGAGCACTTCCTTTCACGCTGATCACCTGCCACCCTACCTAAAACCTCTTTCCTCATTACCTTAGCCAGCTTCATCCTGACTCACAACTTCTTCACTTTCGAAGGCCAGACATACCAACAATTAAAGGGAACAGCCATTGGTACCAGGATGGCCCCCTCGTAAGCCAACCTATTTATGGGTTGCTTAGAGGAAGCCTTCTTGGTTACCCAGGCCTGCCAACCCAAAGTTTGGTACAGATTTATTGATGACATCTTCATGATCTGGACTCACAGTGAAGAAGAACTCCAGAATTTCCTCTCCAACCTCAACTCCTTTGATTCCATCAGATTCACCTGGTCCCACTCCAAATCCCATGCCACTTTCCTTGATGTTGACCTCCACCTGTCCAATGGCCAGCTTCACACGTCCGTCCACATCAAACCCACCAACAAGCAACAGTACCTCCATTATGACAGCTGCCACCCATTCCACATCAAACGGTCCCTTCCCTACAGCCTAGGTCTTCGTGGCAAACGAATCTGCTCCAGTCCGGAATCCCTGAACCATTACACCAACAACCTGACAACAGCTTTCGCATCCCGCAACTACCCTCCCGACCTGGTACAGAAGCAAATAACCAGAGCCACTTCCTCATCCTCTCAAACCCAGAACCTCCCACAGAAGAAACTCAAAAGTGCCCCACTTGTGACAGGATACTTTCCGGGACTGGATCAGACTCTGAATGTGGCTCTCCAGCAGGGATACGACTTCCTCAAATCCTGCCCTGAAATGAGATCCATCCTTCATGAAATCCTCCCCACTCCACCAAGAGTGTCTTTCCACCGTCCACCTAACCTTCATAACCTGTTAGTTCATCCCTATGAAATCCCCAAACCACCTTCCCTACCCTCTGGCTCCTACCCTTGTAACCGCTCCCGGTGTAAAACCTGTCCCATGCACCCACCCACCACCACCTACTCCAGTCCTGTAACCCGGAAGGTGTACACGATCAAAGGCAGAGCCACGTGTGAAAGCACCCACGTCATTTACCAACTGACCTGCCTACACTGTGACGCATTCTATGTGGGAATGACCAGCAACAAACTGTCCATTCGCATGAATGGACACAGGCAGACAGTGTTTGTTGGTAATGAGGATCACCCTGTGGCTAAACATGCCTTGGTGCACGACCAGCACATCTTGGCACAGTGTTACACCGTCCGGGTTATCTGGATACTTCCCACCAACACCAACCTATCCGAACTCCGGAGATGGGAACTTGCTCTTCAATATATCCTCTCTTCTCGTTATCCACCAGGCCTCAATCTCAGCTAATTTCAAGTTGCCGCCACTCATACCTCACCTGTCATTCAACAACATCTTTGCCTCTGCACTTCCGCCTGGACTGACATCTCTGCCCAAACTCTTTGCCTCTGTATATGTCTGCTTGTGTCTGTATATGTGTGGATGGATACGTGTGTGTGTGCGAGTGTATACCCGTCCTTTTTTCCCCCTAAGGTAAGTCTTTCCACTCCTGGGATTGGAATGACTCCTTACCCTCTCCCTTAAAACCCAAATCCTTTCGTCTTTCCCTCTCCTTCCCTCTTTCCTGACGAAGCAACCATTGGTTGTGAAAGCGAGTATTTTGTGTGTATGTTTGTGTTTGTTTGTGTGTGTCTATCGACGTGCCAGCGCTTTTGTTTGGTAAGTCACATCATCTTTGTTTTTAGATATATTTTTCCCATGTGGAATGTTTCCCTTATATATATGGGAAGGAAAGTTGCTTCTCACCATATAGTGGAGATGCTAAGTTGCAGAGAGGCACAACGAAAAGAGTTTCACACTTTTTTTTTGTTGTGCCTATCTGCAATTCAGCGCATCCACTATATGTTGAGTAGCAGCTTTCGTTCTCATAATACTGTTACATTTCATATGTATGTATGTATGTGTATATAGGGGAAAAGTGACAGGAAAATGGTGCCTGAAAATGTAGCAATTTTGGTGCTAATGAAGTAAGGCTGACCAGGGGATTGCTGGTTGCTAATCTCGATAGCCTAGCTGTGGATGATTGGGACACAGCATGTGTGCACCCTGATCAGATACAGTCTGGCACTAAAACCCCGCTAGAAAAAAGATAGATAAAAAAAACAAAAAAAAAACAACAAAAAACGGAAAGAATGGAAATAGAGAAATTATTATTAGTGCTTGAGGATTTGTTTTTTCCTCAAGGACCATTGCCAGCAACACTTGTTACACAATATTGAATCCCTACAGGGGCTGAAGCACTAATGTGTCATAAACTGTATCATATAGCTTGGTATTTACAGGCAGTTATGGAAGATTTTATTAACCAGCATTAGCAGATGGAGTAATAAGGGAGGGCACTAGTCCACGGGGAGCTGCCAAGGTGGGAGTGCAAAGAAGTCAGCAGATGGGTCTAAGAAATATAGGTTCTGCTGTGTCTATAAGACATCTTAATATTAAGAAAATGACAGAACTGTACCTGATATCAAATATCACTGAAACTACGGACAGCTTGGGACAGTGGATCTGAGGAGTGGGTATCATCAGTTAGATGCTCTACCATTGATGTAAGTAGTCGACACCATCGCTTAGAGAATTTTCTGTGGAACACATGAAGATACCATTCTGGGTCCTTGGTGTTGTTATCAATACGGAAGGATGTCATTCAGGATAAAAAAACCTGCCAGCAATGTTTTAGCGGTTGTTGGACAGTGTATACCTTGATGGTATAATTGTTTTTTCCATAGGGTATGATGGAGAATATACAACAGTTACAAGAGGTTTTTAGAGTGTTATTTGAAGCACATTTGATGCTAAGTAATGGGAAGAGTCATTTTGCTTTGGAGGAAGTTGTGTACTTGGGCAAGTAATCAGTAGTGAAGAGGTTAAAACAGACGCAACAATGATACAAGCAGTGTAAGATTTTCCAGTTCGTAGGAATAGTAAAGAATTACAAACAGTTTTGGGTCTGGCAAGTTATTATAGAAAATTGGTAAAAGGGTTTGTCGATGTGGTGAGTTAGATTATGCAACTACACTCCTGGAAATTGAAATAAGAACACCGTGAATTCATTGTCCCAGGAAGGGGAAACTTTATTGACACATTCCTGGGGTCAGATACATCACATGATCACACTGACAGAACCACAGGCACATAGACACAGGCAACAGAGCATGCACAATGTCGGCACTAGTACAGTGTATATCCACCTTTCGCAGCAATGCAGGCTGCTATTCTCCCATGGAGACGATCGTAGAGATGCTGGATGTAGTCCTGTGGAATGGCTTACCATGCCATTTCCACCTGGCGCCTCAGTTGGACCAGCGTTCGTGCTGGACGTGCAGACCGCGTGAGACGACGCTTCATCCAGTCCCAAACATGCTCAATGGGGGACAGATCCGGAGATCTTGCTGGCCAGGGTAGTTGACTTACACCTTCTAGAGCATGTTGGGTGGCACGGGATACATGCGGACGTGCATTGTCCTGTTGGAACAGCAGGTTCCCTTGCCGGTCTAGGAATGGTAGAACGATGGGTTCGATGACGGTTTGGATGTACCGTGCACTATTCAATGTCCCCTCGACGATCACCAGTGGTGTACGGCCAGTGTAGGAGATCGCTCCCCACACCATGATGCCGGGTGTTGGCCCTGTGTGCCTCGGTCGTATGCAGTCCTGATTGGGGCGCTCACCTGCACGGCGCCGAACACGCATACGACCATCATTGGCACCAAGGCAGAAGCGACTCTCATCGCTAAAGACGACACGTCTCCATTCGTCCCTCCATTCACGCCTGTCGCGACACCACTGGAGGCGGCCTACACAATGTTGGGGCGTGAGCGGAAGACGGCCTAACGGTGTGCGGGACCGTAGCCCAGCTTCATGGAGACGGTTGCGAATGGTCCTCGCCGATACCCCAGGAGCAACAGTGTCCCTAATTTGCTGGGAAGTGGCGGTGCGGTCTCCTACGGCACTGCGTAGGATCCTACGGTCTTGGCGTGCCTCCGTGCGTCGCTGCGGTCTGGTCCCAGGTCGACGGGCACGTGCACCTTCCGCCGACCACTGGCGACAACATCGATGTACTGTGGAGACCTCACGCCCCACGTGTTGAGCAATTCGGCGGTACGTCCACCCGGCCTCCCGCATGCCCACTATACGCCCTCGCTCAAAGTCCGTCAACTGCACATACGGTTCACGTCCACGCTGTCACGGCATGCTACCAGTGCTAAAGACTGCGATGGAGCTCCGTATGCCACGGCAAACTGGCTGACACTGACGGCGGCGGTGCACAAATGCTGCGCAACTAGCGCCATTCGACGGCCAACACCGCGGTTCCTGGTGTGTCCGCTGTGCCGTGCGTGTGATCATTGCTTGTACAGCCCTCTCGCAGTGTCCGGAGCAAGTATGGTGGGTCTGACACACCGGTGTCAATGTGTTCTTTTTTCCATTTCCAGGAGTGTATTAAAGAAAAGCATAAAGTTCATGTGAGCAAAGGAATGCCACAATGCATTCAAGGAACTGAAGAATGTGTTAACATTGAGACCAGTGTTAATTTTTCTTGGCCATAAGGAAGAGTTTGTGCTTTCATGTCATGCTTCCAATCAGGCATTGGGACATGTTTTTATTCAGGTGATAAACGGTGAATAACGTGATGTAGCATATGATTTAGACAGCTGAATAGAGCAGAGAGGAATTACTCCATGACAGAAGGGAAATGATCTGTTTGATGTATGGGATTAAATATGGGAAGAAAATGGTTGTGAGGATGAAAGGACACTTCTAGTAGACTCAGGAAATGGAAAAATAATTACTGAGATCAAATCGTACCATCCAAATAAGCTTTCCAGATCAATTTTCTTATCAGAATCATTTAGAAAATCTATATTGAAGTCACCGCAGAGTATTAACTGCTTGTTGCTCTCTTTCACATAGTGCAGTAAGGAATTCAGATTCCTCATAAATAGTGCAAAATTTCCCAGTGGGGATCTATATACAGTTACAATTAAATGTGAACTATTTTTCAGTATCTATTCACAAGCACACGGTTCTATGTGTTGATCACTAAAAATCTTCTTGTCTCAATGTTTTTCAACTTGTGGTCTGTCTTAATATATGTGTAACAACTCCTCCTTTTTCCATGTTAGTTCTGCATGAGTCAGCTGATATCATTTAATCTTTTGTATGTAACTTACCTAACTCAATAAGCAAATGGAGGAGCTGAAACTGCTATCGCAGCAATGCCCTCTGTGCTTGTGTTTGCAGAAAACACATTTCAAAGCATCTGATGCCCATGCACTATGGGGCTATACCCTTTATCGCAAGGATGACCTGACTGGGGAAAGAGCCAAAGGAGGGGTTGCTGTGTTTGTCAATAATGTGCACCACTCCTCAGCTCTTCCTCTGGATACTGACCTGCAAGCAGTTGCAGTTGTAATTTCGGCACATCAGTGGCTTACAGTTTGTTCTCTTTATTTACCTCCACTGGATGCAGTAGACTCTGAGGCTGTCACAGATCTTATCGCTCAATACCCCCAACCATTTCTCCTTTTGGGAAACTTTAATGCGCATCATGTCTTGTGGAGCTTCTAACAATACCACCACTTGCAAAGTAGGTTAGAAATCAGATTAATAATGTTGCTCATGCAGCATATGTTCACTTTATCGGGCAACAACAAAGTTATTGACTGTGGATGGTATCGTCAGAATGGAAATAATGAAGTCACTGTAAAAAAGTCTTTAATTTTGGCACTTATCTTGAATGGATTTCCTCGTAGATTTCGTCGAAGTTGTTATGGCTCATTTTTTTGATTCTAGGGAGATTCCATTTTGACTGCTAGAAGGTCCAGATCTGTATTTTAGCAATATTTGAAGACCTAACAAATGTGTTTTTCAGGAAATTCTTAATGATCAAACAATCCAAGATCAGAACAATGGTATGGTAGAAATAATTTTTCACTTGGTGTTCACGATCCACATTTTTATTAAACTTCTTGTAAATTCACATATACTTCTTCTTAATTGTCACATCATCAGGAAAACAGTTTTGTATGAATCTTCATATATTTAATTTCCACTTTAACCAAACACAAGACTTGACTGTTCTTTTACAAAGTGAAATAACAACTTAACTTCTGCAAAGTGAAACAAAGACTGCTCTGTGCACATTCGCGCCAAAATGGTTACAAGTAAGTCAAAGATTATGACAGTCTCACAAAAATGAATACACACAAGAACCATATCACTGTAATATATTGATACATCGGAGTACCTATACATTAATAAAACTAAATGTGAATATTGTCACAAAAATATGTCTGTTACTTCGCAGAAAAGTAATACGATATTACTGGTATCGAGAACTGGGGTTGGAGTGCTGTAATGGTCACGTAAATAAAGAACAATTACTGGCTCAACGTCTACTTGCCATCAGGGTCAAGTTTTGGAGAGCCCACTGACATCTCGAGAGCTGTGCCTCCTAAACGCTGGTACTTCGACTCATTTCTGTGGTGCTATTGGGTCATTCTCAGCCATTGACCTATCTCTCTGCTCTCCAGCCCTCGCCGTCTCTGTTCACTGGGAGGTCACTGGCGACCTTCATTCCAGCAACCACTTCCTGATCCACCTTCAGCTACTCGATGGTGTGTTGCTGGAATGGAAGCCACCAATGTGGATGATTGGCAGGGCTAACTGGACGCTGTTCAGCCAGTTGGATGTGTGAACAGCATGACAGCATCCAGGAATGGGTGGATCGCATCATGCATGTGATCCATCACGCTGCTGATCTATCCATACCAATGTCTTTCAGCCCTCTGCAGAGGCAACCTGTCCCTTGGTGGACAGAAGAGTGCCATTTAGCCATCCGGTACAGGAGTGCACCTCTTCGACGGTTTAAACGCCACTCGACAGCGAACAATCTCTCAACCTTTCGAATCGCGAGAGCCAAGGCTCACCATGTCATTAAAGGGAGCAAAAAGTGGTCATGGCATGAGTTCCTGAACTCCATCAATCATTCCACTTGCTCCTCAAAAGTAGGGGAAGCCATCCACAGGACTTCCAGTAAACAAAGCTGTTTACCGATAGCTGCAGTGTTGAACCAGGTGTGCCTCCAAACAACACCTAGAAACATTGCTCAGACACTGGCTGAGCATTTTGCACAAACTATTGCCAATGCAAGCCAGGATCCAGCGTTTCATCACTACCACACGACTGTCAAGAGGGAAAAGTTGTACTTTAGGTTGAACAGTTCTGAGGCCTACAACTCCCCTTTCTCGATGTGGGAGGTCGAATCGGAACTGACTGAGACTTCTGACACTGCACATGGTCACGACCACATCCGGTACTGCATGCTTTGACATCTGCCAGTGGCGTCAAAGGAAATCCTCCTCAAATGTTTTAATCTAATATGGTCGACAGGTGTCTTCCCCAACTCATGGAGGGAGGCAATTCTAATCCCTCTCCTCAAACCAGGAAAGGACCGCACGCGTCCCAGTGGTTATCAGAGTATCGCCTTGATGAGCAGTGTAGAAAAGATCCTGGAACAGATGGTTAACTGTCGTCTGGTCTGGCTTTTAGAGACCGGGCAACTCCTGAGCTGCTCTCAGTGTTGATTCTGAAAGCTTTGGTCCACTGTCGACAACTTGACCCTCCTAGAAGCGGCTATTCAGCAGGCTTTCCTCCGTCAGCATCACTGTATTGGCATATTCTTTGATATCAGTAAGGCGTACGATACTGCTTGGAGACACAATATTCTCACACAACTGCATCAATGCGGCTTTTGTGGCCACCTCCCCATTTGAGTGGGAGAATGGTGTCCCCCAGGGCAGTGTTTTGAGTGTTACCCTCTTTGCCATAGCCATCAACAGTATAACATCTATGATAAGGAGTCCAGTACAGTGCTCCTTATTTGTGGACAACTTTCCTGTTTTCTGTTCCTCTTCCAGTGTTGAAACCGTGAGCTGTCAGTTGCAACTTACAGTGCAGCAGTTAGAGGAGTGGGGTACAAAGACGGGTGTTCATTTTAATCATTCTCGTCGTCCTTTTCATTTGCCTGCCTTGCATATAGGGGACACTATCCTACATTTTAGAGACACAGTGCGGTTTCTGGGCCTCATTTTTGACTCCAGATTGTCATGGTTGCCACAAAACACACCTGCGAGACTTGAAAGCCAGAGCCCTGAAGGCACTGAACATCCTCAAGTGCCGTAGCCACACGTCTTGGGGAGTGGACAGGGCGTGTCTTCTCCAGTTTTATTGGGCCTTTCTGTGTTCGTGGCTGGATTATGGGTGCACAGTGTATGAGTCAGTGAGGCCCTCTTATTTGCGGATCCTTGACGCTGTCCGCCATGCAGGGATTTGACTGGTCATGGGTGCTTATTGGACTAGTCCCATCTCCAACCTCTTTGCTGAGGCAGGAGAACCCATCCAGCGGCAGCTCCTGTTGTTGCACCAGACTTGTAAGTTTCTTGCAGCTCCAACCTTAACCGCTCATTATATTGTTGCTCGTCTGCCTCTGGAGTGACTTTTTTTCAACCGTTCATGAACCAGGGTGCCATTAGGGATCCTTGTGCAACGTGTGCTGGAATCCCTTGCTGTGGAGCCCTTAAAGCCACAAATCCATGGTTTTCACCACCTGTTTACTGTAGAGGCCCAGAGTGATTTTATATTTGGTGCAGTACAAGAGAGTTTGCACTCCTGCCACTGTTTTTAATGCAACATTTTCTGCCATTTTATCTGAGCACCACAATTATGTACTGTTTTTACTGATGGGTCGAAGCAGGAGGATTCTGTTGGTTTCTCTGTTGTTTTTCCAGATCGTGTCCTCAAGGTCTGACTGCCTCAAGCATTTACTGTCTTTGATGCAGAATTGTCTGCGATCTTGCGGGCACTGGGGCAGATGAGATGCTCTTCCTGTCCTAAATTTCTTGTCTTTTCCGATTCACTAAGTGCCCTTCACTCATTGCAATATTTGTATACAGCAGATAAATTAGTCCAGAACATCCAGGGTGCCCTCCTCCAACTACAACGAGTGGGGAAGGAGGTGGTTTTCTGTTGGGTTCCAGGGCACATCGGCATTGCTGGAAACGAAAGGGCAGATTTTGCAGCCAAGGAGACGCATCACAATCTGCAAGTATTTCAGTGTGCCATTCCCCTGCAAGCACTCACCTTGCTATTGAGCTTACGAGTCATGTGTCAGTGGGAGTATGAGTGGCTGGAAATGACTGACAATGAACTCTGTTTAGTCAAGCCCACAATGCGTGTGTGGTGTACTTCTTTCCAGCCATGTAGACAGGACGAGGTTCTCCTCACTTGGCTTCGGATAGGCCACAGTCCTATGATACATGACTTCCTGCTCTGGTGAGAGGACCCTCTAATGTGTGGTCCTTGTGGTGTCCAGGTCACTGTGCGCTACGTTTTATTGGATTGCATTTTATTTTCTGACCACCGGGCTGCGGCTGACCTCCTCGCAGATGTACCATCTCTTTTAGGAATCACTCAAACGAATGTGGTTAAAGTTTTAAAGTTCTGTGACTTGCCCATTGTTTTTACCAAGATTTTAGGGAGAGAGTCTTAATTTGTTCACAGGATGACTGGCTCACCCATATTTTACATAAATGGCCAGCCAGTGACTATTTACTGTGGCATCCTTGATGCTCCTTTCTCGTTTTCCTTACATTTTATTTTCTTATACAGCATTTTGCATCTTTTCCCGCTTTCTTTGCCTGTATGCTTTCATTTTACTGACTTTGTCCACATTTGTTTCTTTTAATGTGTCAGGGCACTGATGACCTCGACGTTGAGTGCCTGTAAGCCCCAAAACACACACACACACACACACACACACACACACACACACACACACTTAGCTAACTCTGTGATTATGTGGTGTTCAGACAGGCAAAGGATGGTCTCTTTTCAGAACCCTCTAAATTTTTCAAACAGACAAGAAACTCCTCTACGTTGTTACCTAATCCTCTAATATTTTGATCAGCTAAGTTAACCTTAATTTTCTGTGCATTATTAAGCATTTTTTGGGGCTCTTCTGTTGTTTTCACTTCTCCTCATTCTCTTAAATCACCTGAATTTCCAGGTTCACTTTGGTTTTGTTCTTCATATTTCTAATATGTCTATTGAATTTTTCTTAGTTTCTTTTCCTTTTTTTCTTTGAACTGATTTCTTCCCCATAGAATTTTTTTCTTTTTTCTTCTTTTGTTAATGACTTAAATTCTTCCATTTTATTATGGGATACTTTCAGTTCTTTTAGTGCTGGTGTAAATAATTCCATTATTTGGTTGGATTCTATACTATTTCCTAACCTTACTTTTCATATTTCTATATGGGTGGCACAGCCACTATCTGCACTTGCCTCTACATTTTCCTGCTGTAACTTGTGGAGTGTTGTCGCATTTCCCATGCTTATCATTTGTGGTATGGTCACTCTTTCTACACTTATCGTCTCGGATGTAGCCATGTTACCAGTGCATTTCTCAATTGTGCTATCTGGTATAAATATTTTCTGGTTTTCAAACACTGGAAAATCCAGGATGGAATATAACAATACTATCAGGCTTCAGCTGCCACAGACTGTGCTCATGTGTGTGTGTGAGTTGCACTTGCGTGCGCTTTTTGTGTGTGTGGGTGTGTGATCTATTTTCAACAAAGGCCTTGTTGGCTGAAAGCTTAATATGTAACAGTCTTTTTGTTATGCCTATCTGCGAATCAACATCTCTGCTATAATGTTGAGTAGGAGCTATCTTTCATAATATTGTTGTTTTCTGGTCTTAATGCTTAATTATTAACTGTCCTCAAATCTAACAAATAATTTTCTCTTTCCTTTCCTATTTGCATCAGTACCTGACCAGAATTTTGTGACACAAATGAGAAATGTTACAACTCTACTGCAGAGGGTTTCATCAAATGTAGTTTGTCACTCATTATAACCTACAAGATGGTATCTGTTCTTTCACATTGCTCATGTTCGGAAGAACAGATACCGTCTTCATATAGATAAGGCATACCGGCCAATGATCTTCTTCAGTGCAGATGCACTCATATTGCTCAAACTCTTATGGGAATCAGTAGATTGACTGCCGCAGGGGCACTACAAATGTAATGTGTGGATAGTAAGTTGGAAATGTGGGTCATATGGGGAGTGTGCCAAAGATAGGTCCCTGCAGTCACACTATCCTCTGTGTCCTCGATGGCTCAGTTTGATAGAGCATCTGCCATGTAAGCAGGAGATCCCAGGTTTGAGTATCGGGTGGGGCACACATTGTCAACTGTCCCCATTGATATTTATCAACACCTGTATGCAGCTAATGGTCTGGATTTTATTGTAATTTCATTTTTTGAGAGCTGCAAAATCACCAATGGTATCTGTTCTTTCAGACATGTCCAAAAGAACAGATACCATCATCATATATTCACCACTTATGTTTGTAATTTCTCACCAAAATGCTAAAATAAAGATGAAATCGTTTTTCCAACAGTACACCATTTGAATTAATATTGATGTGAGTACTTGACCTAATCGCATTCACTCTACAGCAGGTGCACCTGCAACCTGCTCACCGTGATGGCTCCTGTTGGACTGATGATATTCAAAAACATCTCATCTGATATGGTTATGAAACCAATATTAAGCTCTCCATGAAACTAGGTTTTTCACTTTTACGTGCAGAGTGCAAGTATCCAGGTCCTTCATCCAAGCATGCTCAGGCTTGACTGACTAATATGTGTATCAAAACTGTATGTGGGTACCAAACCACACCCTGATTCTAGAATGGGGCATCCCCATCATCAGTGTTACAGAGCAAAGATGAGTAAGGGCAGATTTGATCTGTCAGGTACAGGTTCAACTTTGAAACCTTACGAGCTTCTCCTATCCTCTCTTCGAACAGTACTGGCTCTTCTAGATAAAGACATGAGGTATGTCGAAAAAATTCCAGAACATTCGTAATTTCATGCCAATGGTATGTTGGAGCAAAATGCGGTTGGCATTGTTTAATGTGTAATGTGTAATAGCCAGAAGTTTCAGTGTTGTATGTCTGTTACTTATTGTTCAGTGCTGTTTTGAGTAGCACATTGTGTCACATAGTTTGCAAATTTTAAGACGCTAGAATTAGAGGAGCAACATATCTGCTTTAAATTTTGCATGTAATTCAAGAAAACCTTTACAGAGGCACACCAAATGATGCAGGAAGCCTATGGTGACGAGTGCTTAAGCTGCACTCGGTGTTACGAATGTTTCACATGGTTTAATAATGGACATACGGAAGTTAAGGGTGACCCTCTTTCAGGATGCCCTTCAATGTCTACCAACGTTACTCATGTCGGGAATGGAAACAAAATTGTGCATGCCAATTCAAGACTGATTGTCTGAGAGATTGCAGAAGAATATAACATTTCAGTTGGTTCATGTCATGAAATCCTGACACAGTATCTTGGAATCCACCATGTTGCCACCAAGCTCATCCCATGGCTCATGAGCCAAGACTAGAAATACCTTCACCGTGAAATCTATGAAGGGCTTTTGGATTGAGCAAATGAGAACGAGATATTCCTTAAGAGAATTATAAATGGTGATGGGGTGTGGGTCTACAGTTACGATGCTGAGCCCGAGGTTCAATCTTGACAGTGGCTTGGGAAACGTTCTTCAAGACCTAATAAAGCTCATCAGGTCAGGTCAAATGTCAAAGGCACCCTGATAGTTTTCTTGACTCTATTACATCATCACAAATTCCTGCCACAGGGACAAACTCTTAATCGATGGTACTATTGGAACATGTTGCAATGTGTGCAACATACAAGAGGGAAACAACCTGAAATGTCAGGAGGCAATTCATGCACTTTATATGTCTGTCAGTCCTGATTCAGTTGTTCCTGCTAAGAGATGGGCAATTAAACACTCCTATTCTGTCTAAGTCTGTTGTTTTTGTTTTAAGGTATCACATAAATTAGTATTAAATTTGTAGTTGCTGAAGTGCATCTCTCATTTCTACTTTAGTAGTGAAAATGAATATAAAAGATGCTTTACAAGAGTGCAGATTTGTCTAATGAAACTGTCAAGACTCTCCCATTTCTGAGATAAAGTTAGCAACACCAAGCACCTGAATTTTATTTTGGAATCTGAAACCACACTCCTTCCCACCATCTTTAAATGTTAACAGACTTTTGATATTCCACAAGATTAACCATTTGGCAATGTCTTTAATTAATTTTGACATCAATGCCAAATTTATTAGATGTAATAGCATTTATAAGACGTGTACAAACTGAGCTCCTCTTGAGCTTAAGACCTTTTAATAATAATTAATACAGACTTCCCATGTGAAAATCAGCCGTGGACTGACTTCTCAGGACCAAAAATCAGGCCTTTATATATCCTCACAATAATAGGCACTGAAACTATACATTGTTTAATGCTTAAGTTACAGAAATTACAATTAAAATGTAACTCATTCAATTAAATGAATAAATCTGAAAATTCTTCCTTTTAACAGTTCCTTCTATCACAAAGGTTAGGCCAAATTGTTTGTTTAAATAATGAAATCAACAGATATAGATACGCAAACAATGCTTTTGACAAACCTGGTAATTACTTTGGAATTAATTAAGGGCTAGCTTTTTCTAAAAGTTTTTGGGTAGAGCCTTACAAATATTTAAAGAACCCTAGTAATTCTTCTTCCAAATGTTTATAATTTGTACAGAATTTATATTTGTTTATAAGTTAACAATAGAATCTTAGCCACGAAACAATTACTGATTTCACTCAATAAAGAAAGATAATAACCTAGGAATAGTCAAAATAAATTAGGAAGTTGATTACATTCACAAAACTAAGCACCACACAAAACTAAGCACCAAACTATACATGGTGGTATAGTTTCTTAAGACTCAGTGCCACCCTTTCTTTCTCTTTTATGGAAATGCAGATTATACTCATGTATGTTAATGGCAAATGGGCAAAAATGAAAATAAAATAAATTTAAGGAGGCAGATGGCAAAGCAAGAGAGGAAGTAAAGAGATTCCAGCTTGCTTTGTCACAAACCGAATGCTTGTTTTGTTTATATAAAAAAATCATACTAACAATTTCTACACTTACCTCTAGTGTCTCCTATAGTTGTGACAGCATAAGAAGGCCCCTGACAGCTCACATTGCTGTCGTTAGCTGTCAGTTAATGGCTGCAGGCAAAAACAGTAGCTGTTTACAAATCTCTGACAACATTGAGGCATTGCCATAGAGACATTTACAAAACGATGTAACATTTTCAGTTGAGGTTGGTCTGTGAAACTGCCAAGCCAGCCCACTGCAGCTGTCAGGGATCATCATACACCAACTCATCTTTTTTAAGACAAATAAACTACTCCCTCAACGCCTCGTATCATAAAAAATGCAATCAGAACAGTTAAACCAATAAACATCCACCTAGCAACATTTGTTAAAAATATTTACACTTACCTCAGTAAAACCTTGAAGTCAAGAATACTTATACAGAATATGTTATGCTATACTGTTATGTATCTTCATACAATACTGGCATTTAGTTTTATCTCCACACAAAAATTTATTAGTCAGTAGAACACATCACTCATGGTGCTTAGTTAATTTAACAGAAGTCCTATGTGACATTCATTGGAAATGTTATTTATTTATTATGTTGGTAATCCATTTTGCAGTAATCTGTTAACAACTGTATTACATGTTGAATGGTAAAAGACCTGCTGGCTGGTTGAGGCTTATGGTGATGATGCCTCCTATAGTGGTTTGGTGGGCTAGATTACTGGAGATAATATTTTTCTGTGGTCACAAGAAAAGAAAGGATTCCAAGTGGAACATATGAAGTGAGACAGTTGGGACCAGTCTAATACCCTGTAGAGGAAGTAAGAAAGGAAAAGAATATGATGGTCACAAAATAAAAAAAAAGAAGATAGATCCCCAAAGACAGGTACCCTTTCCACCTTCCTTCCCTGTCTGGAGGGGCATGACCAACTGCCTATGTATGTAATGTAATTGGACAAATAGAAACATCTGCTCACCATGCAGCAGAAGGAGAACACACATACAAAGGTATTAAATTTTGCAAAGTGTTCCCATCTAGCAGCCCCTAAAGAGGCTTGAACTCTTTGCTATTACAGGGGCTTTGACCCCTCCCCCAACTGCCCCCCCCCCCCCCACTCGCCTGTATCCATACCCCCCTTCATCCTAATTAGAGAATGAATGTGGGAGATGCTGATGAATGATATACTCATTGTCCAATAGATGTTGGCACACAACACACATAAAATACACCTGTAAACTCTAAATTAATCTAATGTACTCAAATGATGAAGAATGAATGAAGATAAAATTTATTGTTCAAGAATAACAAATAAAAATATTTATTTGAAATATTGTTAATTTACACAAACAATAACATTTATTCATCATCTGAGTTAAAAAATCTTTATAAATAATAGATAAATTTGAAATACAATCTTATTTGTTACTCCAATTCTTTGTACTTTCTGTTACTTTTAAATCAGCTTCCAGAACAACTCTTTTGTGTAATGTCTCATCAGAACGTTTATTTGGTTATTGGAAATTTGCCACTGTAGAACATTAAAAAAATATGTTCTAAATGTGCAAAGAAGTTAGCAGTGTGTTATATCTCCTGAAATTGCTGTTATTTCAGGGTACCATTGTAGGAATCATGATCTTCTTAAGCAAAAATTGAGAAATCATCAGTTTTGCTCTAGTTTTGACAAATAATTTAATTGTGATTTCACATTAGTTTCACCTTCCAAATCACATTCAGAATTGAAAAGTAATTTTTCTTTTTCCATCATAACAGTATTTGAAACTTGCGACCCATTTTCTGTGATGTTTCTTTTGCTATTACATGTCTAGTGTTTGTTACAAGCCTCCATTGGTCATGGACAGCAGTGCAGGTCAACTACTTGGTTTTAAATCGTGGATAAACCTTTGTGCAATAGCTGTAGTTGGTGTGAGAATGTGAAAAAAATCTTCCAATCTTCTCACAACACTTTCTCAAGAAATAAGTTGCCAGAGTGCTGCAATATTATCGACTATTATATACTCAAATCCAGTGTCTGTTCTGAAATTTTTCATTCCCAATTGCGTAGATGCATGTTGAATTGGAAAGCTATTCTGTTTCTTAACAGAAAGCTTACTCAGAATTAGATCTAAAATGCTTTTGCATGATTTTGGATAACCAGCAGCATTCTACAAATGTTTTAGAAGACTTGAGATTGTCTGTTGATATTAATCATTAACAGCCATTGAGTTTGTACTGTTACCAGTGTTTGTACTTACCGGTGTCTGCTCTGCAGCATCTTTTACTGAATACAGCTTTACCAACTTAGACGAAAACCCAAGTTTTATTTATTTTTCATTCATTCCTCATGTTCTGTAGATCCCACCAAGAAGGAAAACCTTCAGTGGTGTGGAACAAGCCAAGGTATACCTTAAAATAAGACAAGGACATAGTAGAAACTTAATCCATATAGTGAACTAACAATAAATTATCACTGTAGTGTGATGTTACTCATATTTATGCCATCTAAATTTAATAAAGTAAGTTAGTTTTACTATGTAACTGCTTTTTGTCTGCTATTAATAGTTTAATATTTGCTTGCTTACAAAAGTATTTTCTTTTTAAAGAAAAAGTTTTCTTACATCTGTAAATACTGAGCCCTATTTACAGTACATCTATTTTTTATACAGTTTTATAACAAACACTGCTACTTTCTGTGTATCTAAGAGAATATTTCAGTCTTTGAATATGGATATTCATATAATTTGTAGAAAGAGTGGCTAATGAACTATGTTTATAATTTGCTTTGGAATTGGTGGAGATTCCCAATTTATTGCTTTAGGTTAGATAGGAGCTTGTGGAATATCTTATCATCAGAGTATATAACACCTTTCTGAACCATGGAGAAGGAGGCAAAGTCTACATGAAAATAATTATTGTGTCTTGTATTTTGATTGTGTGTGTTATAGAAAAAAGGAAACCAATTTTTATTGTCATCAACAAACACCATTAACCCTTTAATGCCGAGTGTTGTGAACTCACATCATACCAGTGCTGTGCTAATAATTGCAAAGTTAACTATTTTTGAATGCCAGTGTCAGTCGGTGCTGATTCTTTGTGAAGCTACCAATGCTTCTGACAAGTGCTGCATTCTCCTAAGTGTTTTGGGTACCTATAAAGCACCATGTTTTTTTTTAATTTTTGTCTTTATCTAGAAATTTATTTGGTATTGAGGGGTTAAGCAGTAAACCTGTTGGGAAGTGAGTTTAAAAATTCCAAGATTTTTAAAAAGGCTTCTGCATGGTGTACAGTCATCTATGTTACTCAATATTTGTACTGCTGGCTTCTACCAAATAAAAATTTTATTTGCTTTAGGTACTCTACCCCAGAAGGTAATTCCATAAGACAACAGAGACTGAAAATAGACAACATAAGCTCATGTATTTAAGTCAATGTAATGAGAGATGCATCTAAGGACATAGCACACTAAGCTTAGCTTCTTGGTTACTTTAGCCATACATTTTAACTTGTTATCCAGCTAGACTTGAAGAAATTTCACACAGTGTGTTTAATTCAGTGTGTGACCATTAATGTCTGCTTCTGTTGCTAACAGTTCAATATTGCTTGTTTGAAATTTAAGAGCATGAGATGTGAGATCAGTACTTAAGCCGTTATTTGTAAGCTACTTGTAAGTGTCGTCAGCTGTCATCTGAGCTGTGTCTGCTAAGGTCAAGTCAGGACCCTTGATTAGTAAGCTTGTGTCATCAGCAACATTACATTCTATTGAAGCTCTTTTTAAAGTCGTTGGAAGATCATATATGTAAGTTAGAAACAAGAATGGGCCTTGTAGCAATCTGTGTGGCACTCCAAGTGTTGTATTCCACCATTCTGCGGGTTGTTGACAGTCTGTTAATGTGAGTCGTTGCTCTTTGTTATTTTTATTTGTTTATTTACTTATTGATTTATTTAACCTCATAAGCTTAGGGCCATCATGCCCCCTCTTACATTTTATGACATTCTACAAATTTTAAATTAGATACACTATGTGACCAAAAATATCTGGACACCACCAAAAACATATGTTTTTCATATTAGGTGCATTGTGCTGCCACCTACTGCCAGGTACTCCATATCAGCAACATCAGTAGTCATTAGACATTGTGAGAGAGCAGAATGGGATGCTCCGCAGAACTCACAGACTTCAAACATGATCATGTGATTGGGTGTCACTTGTGTCATATGTCTGTACGTGAGATTTCTACACTCCTAAACATCCCTAAATCTACTGTTTCTAATGTGATAGTGAAGTGGAAACATGAAGGGACATGTACAGCACAAAAGCGTACAGGCCAACCTCGTCTGTTGACTGACAGAGACCGCCAACAGTTGAAGAGGGTCGTAATGTGTAACAGGCAGACATCTATCCAGACCATCATACAGGAATTCCAAACTACATCGGGGTCCACTGCAAGTACTATGTCAGTTATATGGGAGGTGAGAAAACTTGGATTTCATTGGTGAACGTCTGCTCATAAGCCACACATCAAACCGGTAAATGCCACACAATGCCTCATTTGGGGTAAGGAGTGTAAACATTGACAATTGAACAGTGGAAAAATGTAATGTGGCATGACGAATCATGGTACACAATGTGGCGATCTGATGGCAGGGTGTGGGTATGTGGAATGCCCAGTGAATGTCATCTGCCAGTGTGTTTAGTGCTAACAGTAAAATTCAGAGGTGGTAATGTTATGGTGTGTGCGTATTTTTCATAGAGGGTGATTGCATGACACTATCACAGCACAGGCCTACATTGGTGGTTCAAGAAACTTCTTGCTTCCCACTGTTGATGAGCAATTCAGGGATGGTGATTGCATCTTTCAACATGATTGAGCACCTGTTCATAATGCACAGTCTGTGCCAGAGTGGTTACATGACAGTAACATCCCTGCAATGGACTGGCCTGCAAAGAGTCCTTTGGGATGGTTTGGAATGCTGACTTCATGCCAGGCCTCACCAACCAACATTAATACCTCTCCTCAGTGCAGCATTCCATGAAGAATGGGCTACCATTCCCTGTGAAACCTTCCAGCACCTAATTGAACATATGCTTGCAACAGGGAGTGGAAGCTGTCTTCAAGGTTTGGGGGGGGGGGGGGGGGGGGCAACACCATATTGAATTCCAGCATTACCGATGGAGGGCGCCATGAACTTGTAAGTCATTTTCTGCCAGGTGTCCAGCTACTTTTGATCATGTAGTGCATATTTTCATAAGCATGTTGGACTACATTTAGAAATTAAAGATTACATTAGCATAGAGAAAAACAAATGCACAAACTATTTATGTTTTTACATGATAAGTACAACAATAATTAAAAATTAGGGGAAAGTAGGTTTTAATTATGATTTCTAGCACTAGTGGGAATGAGGGAAATTGGTGAAAGAGGGTGGGAAAGATGAACATTATATCACACTGTTAATGAGTATAAGGCAAAAGAAAGTAGTGTAACTCATAACAAAAGGAAAGGAGAGAGAAGCATAACTGGAAGAAGAGAGGAATTTTGGCCTTAATAGTCGACAGAGGGATAGTTGGCCATATGCATTAATTTTTGTTGAAAATTATACGGGTGACAGAAGGGAGGACTTCAGCTTCTTCTTCAAAGCAACAGGGTCTTGAATTGTGTGAAGAACACAAGACAGTTTGTTCCAGAGGCATAAAACAACAGAGATGGTGTTTGTGAATGTTTTTATTTGTGAATGAGCACAGTTAGGGTACTAGGTAAGCGGGACCTGTGTTTCAGCTGTGATGATGTGGACAGGTATTTAATCTCTGATGTGAGATACTGGGATAGTTGTCCACCAGTGAACCAGTGAAATAGACATACTGCATGACAGTCATGTAACTTGTATGGATGAAATCACCCTAAATGTCATATGAAGCACTGAAGCACTGACATGGTCATGTAGGTAGCAGTTGCAGATGTAACAGACCCAAGCTTTCTTGATTAGTTCTAACCATGTAATACTTTCACTGCTAGTGCCATGTTGAATTACATCACAATAATGGAGGTTCAGTCGGATGAGTTATTACATGCATTCATGTTTCACAATTTATGGAAATATGCTATGGTGATAAGATCCCATTAGCGCAGGAGGAATGCCATTAATGCCATAACACTTCACTTTGGGAAGTAGAATATTGTGATCCACACAATCAATGGCTTTGACAAGGTCAGAGAATATAACAAATTGATATTTTTTTGTTTAAGTCTTCTCTGGTCTCAGAAATTGACATACGGCCGGGAGAGTGGTGTGCTGACCACATGCCCCTCCATATCTGCATCCAGTGATGCCTATGGGGTGAGGATGACACAGCGGCCAGTGGTACTGTTGGGCATTCATGGCCTCTTCGGGAGGAGTTTAGTTTTAGTTCTAGTTTAACTCTTCTAGCACTTCATTTGTGATGTTTTGCTTTGCTTTCTTCCTATATGAAAGCTAAATTAAGAGACAGGTGACAAATTTTGCTCAGTTAAATGAGTCAGTATTATATCATAAGCTACTTTCTTAAACATATTGGAGATTAGAAATCTGTAATTGGAGTTGTTTTTGTAGATGAGAATTACAATTCCATTTTTAATATGTCCAGAGTCATAGATTGATTACAGAGATAACCAAAGGGTAGTTCTACAAATTCTGAAAAACTGTCTTAGCCAAAAGAATTACAACTTATTAGTGATATGGTTAATTTTGTAGTTTTTTAAGGTGCTGTATCTTTAGACTAATATCTGTTGGTGGAGCATGCAGTGTCTATACAAGAAAATCTACTAGTTATACATTTGGTTGTTTGTTACTGGGTGCAATGTTTGCTGCCACTGCGAAGAAATGTCATTGAATTTGGTGGAAATGATGTGCCAGTGTTACCATTTCTGTCAGTGCTATTTTGTGGGGACTCAGTTTCATTTGGATCAATATTTATGTTTGTTTCTTGTTTAATAATGCTCCAAATAGCTTTTTTCTTATTCTTGGTGTGTTTTATTTTTAGAGCATATCACATGAGTATAGAGCAGAGTATCTTACAGTTTTGGTGGTAATGGAGTTTCAGACCTTGACTACTACTTGTTCTCTGAATTTCATACAGCTTTCTCTTCCTAGCACAAGATACTTTAATCACCAGAGTTATCTATCCTTTATTCTTGCTTCTGTTCAATTGAGTTGTTATTTGTATCAGAGGAAAACAAAATTTAAAGTAATGTAGGATTATACACACATCAAAAAAAGTTTTGCATCACCCTGGTTTCCAGAACTCGTGAAGATAGACGTTGACTGTGGATATTGTATCATAGACACAGGCCATTCGACTATTCAGAGATGTCACTAAACCCACCCAAAGATGTAAACAAACATGCATGAGCAGCACCTATTAGACGGAGGGGGTCTGACAGCCAATCAGTTCCAGTCATTCCACCAGGAAGGAGGTACATGGCTTATGTTGTCTGTAGTTCAGCCATTCCTAGACTGTCAATACTGTGGTTCAATCACATCTGCATTGTTACTTTGTGCCAGGAACAGATCTCAACAAGGGAAGTGTCCAGGCTTCTCAGAGTGAACCAAAGTGATGTTGTTCGAACATGGAGGAGATACAAAGAGACAGGAACTGTCAATGACATGGCAAGCTCAGGCCACCCAAGGGCTGCTACTGGGATGGATGACTGCTACACCCAGATTATGGCTGAGAGGAACCCTGACAGCAATGCCACCATGTTGGAAAATGCTTTTCGTGCAGCCACAGGACATCTTGTTATGACTCAAACTGTGCACAATAGGCTGGATGAAGCGCAACTTGACTCCCAATGTCCTCAGCAGGGACCATCTGTGCAACCACACCATGCAGTGGGGTACAGATGTGCCCAAAAACATCCCAAATGGACCACTCAGAATGAGCATCACATTTTCTTCACTGATGAGTGTCGCATATGCTTTCAACCAGACAATCGTCGGAGATGTGTTTGGATGCAACCCGGTCAGGCTGAATGCCTTAAACACACTGTCCACCGAGTGCACCAAAGTGAAGGTTCCCTGCTGTTTTGGGTTGGCATTATGTGGGGCCAACGTATGCTGCTGGTGGTCAGGGAAGGTGCCATAATGGCTGTATGATATTTGAATGTCATCCTCTGATCGATAGTACAACCTCATTGGCAGCATATTGGCGAAGCATTCATCTTCATGGATGACAATTTGTGCCACCATCATGCACATATTTGAATGACTTCCTTCAGGATAATGACATTGCTCGACTAGAGTGGCCAGCATGTTCTCTAGATATGAACCCTATCGAACGTGCCTATGATAGATTGAAAAGGGATGTTCATGGACGACGTGACCCACCAACCACTCTGAGGGATCTATGCTGAATAGCCATGGAGGAGTGGGACAATCTGGACCAACAGTACCTTGATGAACTTGTGGACAGTATGCCACATGAATACAGGCATGCATCAATGAAAGAGGACGTGCTGCTGGATATTAGAGGTACCGGTGTGTACAGCAATATGGACCACCACCTCTGAACGTCTTGCTGTATGGTGGTATAACACGCAATGTGTAGTTTTCATGAGTAATAGAAAGGGTAGAAATGATGTGTATGTTGATCTCTATTCCCATTTTCTGTACAGGTTCTGGAACTCTTGGAACCAAGGTGATACAAAAGTTTTTTTGATGTGTGTATTTAAGAAAGACTAAAATTTTCCAATTGTACTGTTTGCGTTATAAATTTCTCCCTAATATTCTTCCTGTAAACTCTCTCTAAACACAATGATCAGGTAATTGTTTTTGATTCCATGAAGTAATACTTTTCCTCAAAGATCTCTACATAAATGTTCAGTAAATCTTATTGTTAATGCTAACTGTTTTTGGTTACTTGTTGCTGTGTCTCAGTTTGGTTAAATGGAAAAGAACGAAAAGAGAAAGCACAAGGTTCTAATATGTATGGGTATTGGATATACATTGTAATCTCCTTCTGTCCCCTGTTGCTGTTCATCTCCTCCTCCCTCTCTCTTTGTCCATCTGCTTCTCATTCCCCCTCTCTCTGTTCATCATTTCCTCCCCCCTCTCTCTATCTTCTCCTCCTCCTCTTTCCATCTCATCCTGCCACCTCTCTCTCCCCTTTGTATGTCCATTATCTTATTGCCCCTTTCTCTGCCCACCCTGTCCTTCCTCTCTCTCACCATTGCCTTCTGGCCCTCTCTCATTTTCTCTGTTGATCACCTCCTCCCCCCTTTGTATGTCCATCTTCCCTTCCCCTTTCTCTCTCCATCTCCTTCTGCCCCCTCTCTCTACCCTACCCCTCTCTCTGTCCATTACCTCATCTCCTCTTCCTCTGGTCATCTTCTCCTCCCCTCCCTCTCTCTTTCTTTCCATCTCCTCCTGCCCTCTCCATCTGTCCATCTCCTTCTTTCTGCTTTCCATATCAATTTCCTCCCACCCTTCTGTCCATTTCCTCTTCCCTCTTCTCCCTGACCTTGAACCCAATTTATTTTTGTTGCAAATTCAGATTCTGTAGCAGTATTCTAATTATAAGCCGATAAGCCAGAAATACAACTTTCCTGTTTGCTAACAACATTTCACTATTATATATTTTATGTATATTTCTTATTATTTTATATATGTGCCCATCCCAATGTTCATGTTGTATAAAAATCTGAAGTAAATCTGTCAAGAACTTTTCAAGATTTTTAGTAGTAACATTTTCCCTTTATATATCACATATTTATTCGTGTATTGCATATGTTAAAATAGGAAAATAAAAACACACATATTAGAGTGCAGTGTTTTATCACAGTTTTGAAATAATCAGTGAAGAACATGCAGAGATTTAAGATTTTGAGCAACAAACATTTGGATTTTTATATGGATGTCCTCTACAATTATTATATATTTATTTATATATTATATATGGTATTCCAGTAGGTATATAAAAACACACACATATTCAAATGTAATATTGTGTCAACATTTCAAAACAACTGGGAAGAACATTCTGAGATGCAAGATTTTGAACAAATGAACATTTACATTTTTATATAGATTTTCCGTGTAATTATTACACATACACATATATACACTCCTGGAAATTGAAATAAGAACACCGTGAATTCATTGTCCCAGGAAGGGGAAACTTTATTGACACATTCCTGGGGTCAGATACATCACTTGATCACACTGACAGAACCACAGGCACATAGACACAGGGAACAGAGCATGCACAATGTCGGCACTAGTACAGTGTATATCCACCTTTCGCAGCAATGCAGGCTGCTATTCTCCCATGGAGACGATCGTAGAGATGCTGGATGTAGTCCTGTGGAACGGCTTGCCATGCCATTTCCACCTGGCGCCTCAGTTGGACCAGCGTTCGTGCTGGACGTGCAGACCGCGTGAGACGACGCTTCATCCAGTCCCAAACATGCTCAATGGGGGACAGATCCGGAGATCTTGCTGGCCAGGGTAGTTAACTTACACCTTCTAGAGCACGTTGGGTGGCACGGGATACATGCGGACGTGCATTGTCCTGTTGGAACAGCAAGTTCCCTTGCCGGTCTAGGAATGGTAGAACGATGGGTTCGATGACGGTTTGGATGTACCGTGCACTATTCAGTGTCCCCTCGACGATCACCAGTGGTGTACGGCCAGTGTAGGAGATCGCTCCCCAACCATGATGCCGGGTGTTGGTCCTGTGTGCCTCGGTCGTATGCAGTCCTGATTGGGGCGCTCACCTGCACGGCGCCAAACACGCATACGACCATCATTGGCACCAAGGCAGAAGCGACTCTCATCGCTGAAGACGACACGTCTCCATTCGTCCCTCCATTCACGCCTGTCGCGACACTACTGGAGGCGGGCTGCACAATGTTGGGGCGTGACCGGAAGACGGCCTAACGGTGTGCGGGACCGTAGCCCAGCTTCATGGAGACGGTTGCGAATGGTCCTCGCCGATACCCCAGGAGCAACAGTGTCCCTAATTTGTTGGGAAGTGGCGGTGCGGTCCCCTACGGCACTGCGTAGGATCCTACGGTCTTGGTGTGCATCCGTGCGTCGCTGCGGACCGGTCCCAGGTCGACGGGCACGTGCACCTTCCGCCGACCACTGGCGACAACATCAATGTACTGTGGAGACCTCACGCCCCACGTGTTGAGCAATTCGGCGGTATGTCCACCCGGCCTCCCGCATGCCCACTATACGCCCCCGCTCAAAGTCCGTCAACTGCACATACGGTTCACGTCCACACTGTCGCGGCATGCTACCAGTGTTAAAGACTGCGATGGAGCTCCGTATGCCACAGCAAACTGGCTGACACTGACGGCGGCAGTGCACAAATTCTGCGCAGCTAGCGCCATTCGACGGCCAACACCGCGGTTCCTGGTGTGTCCGCTGTGCTGTGCGTGTGATCATTGCTTGTACAGCCCTCTCGCAGTGTCCAGAGCAAGTATGGTGGGTCTGACACACCGGTGTCAATGTGTTCTTTTTTCCATTTCCAGGAGTGTATTATATGTGGCACTCCAGTAGGTATGTAAAAACATGCTCATATTCAAATACAACTTTATGTCGTAATTTCAGAGCAATCCTAGAAGTACTTTCAGAGGTTTATGATTTTGAACAAACAAAACATTTACATCTTTATTTATGTAGATCTATATATTAGTTTGTTCAAAATGTTAAATCTCCAAAAGTTTACCAATTACTTTGAAATTTTGACGTAACGTTACATTTGCGTACACACGTTATTATAGACGTATGAGAGCACCATTTGGTACATAATTGTCTCTATTATTTATCTTAAATTTTTATATACAACTTGATGAGTACATGGTGTTACCCATCTATGTATTTATTCCACACTTCTATTAGTTGATCTCCTCCTTCTTCTTCTCTCTGTCCACTCCCATCACCCCCTCTCTCTGTCTATCCCCCCCACCCCCCTCTATCTCTGTCAATCTGCTCCTCCACCCTCCATCTAGCTGCTCCTTCCCCCTCTGTCCATCGCCTGCCCCCTCTAATTCCATATTCTCCTCCCCTTCATTTTGTCAGTCTCCTCCTTCCACTCTCTCTGCCCATCTGCTCCTCCATCCTCTTACTGCTCATCTCCTCCCCTTTTCTTTTTCTGTCCATCTCCTTCTCTCCCCTCTTTCTCTCCATTTTCTCTCCCCTTATCTCTGTTCATCCCCTCCTCCTTCTCTTATCTGTGCCTATCTCCTCCTCCTCCTTGCTGTTTGTCCATCTCCTCATCCTCCGTTCTCTCTCCATGATGTCACACTCACGACAATTGAATGCTTGTGGCTCTTACCCCTACAGTATTTCTTTCCAGATTGTAACAAATATGTTTACTAAATTTGAGTGAAATGGTTCCAAGGGTTTAGGATAAGCTTTTTACCCATATCTTTGCTCATATACTCATATGTCAAATATATTCCACACATAATAAACATATTTCATGCATATTTGTACAAATATTTCACCTATATTTCTAATGAATTACACCCTGCATTTTCATTTTCAAGCAGCTCAATGTTTATGATGTATCATTTGAATTATGTGGTGTACAGTGATGTAATTTTACAGGTACATCATGCAGTATATGTGCCTACTACCTTTATGTAATAAGCCAAAATGTCCCGCATGATAGGGCAATTTCTCACATATCTCAATGTTTATGATGTTTAATCTCCTGAACTGTGGGTCATACAGTGACATATTTTTCTAGGTATGTTCAGTGGCATATGGGGACACCGTCTGCGAAATGTGTTGTGAATACAGTTAGTAGCAAAGAAGTAATAAATTAATATATCATGGATGATGCAGCAGGTTTTTCTCACATTTCAGTATTTGACATCATATCTCCTGAACTATGCATTGTACAATGAAAAAGTTTCATAAAGATTTCAAATTACACGTAAAGGTTGTTGCAAGTCTCTAGTGCTCTCATTCACAAACACTGGATGACTAAATATGGGTATTCTAGCATGATAGGCAACACTTCTTTTTCACACCCACTCCCACCCCTTTAATAGATGGATGGTTCTTATGCCCACAGTGATTCTTTCCACACAGTAAATGACATTTTTCAATTTTGGTTGATATTATCCTTTGATTTAGGAGGAGATGCAGAACATACATACATACAAACATATGTATATACATACATTTTTAAAAAAATTTATGGATATTGTGCTTCAATAGGACTATAAAAACATGAGCCTATTAAAACATAATGTTGTGTCAAAATTTCAAAGGAATCGGTTAAGAACTTTTTGGGATTTAATATTTTGAACAACAATATCAGGAAAAGTGTAGTCTGATACTCGCTGTTAAGATGACACATCAAGTCAACAAAAAGTCTGTTACACATTTAGCTTTTAGCCAAATTCATCTTCAGGAAAGAAAACAGTCTGCTTGTGTCTGTATATGTGTGGATGGATATGTGTGTGTGTGCGAGTGTATACCCGTCCTTTTTTCCCCCTAAGGTAAGTCTTTCCGCTTCCGGGATTGGAATGACTCCTTACCCTCTCCTTTAAAACCCACATCCTTTCGTCTTTCCCTCTCCTTCCCTCTTTCCTGACGAAGCAACCGTAGGTTGCGAAAGCTAGAATTTTGTGTGTAAATTTGTGTTTGTTTATGTGTCTATCGACGTGCCAGCGCTTTCGTTTGGTAAGTCACATCATCTTTGTTTTTATTAATGATATGGTTATAATAGAGGGAAACATTCCACGTAGGAAATATATATCTAAAAACAAAGATGATGTGACTTACCAAATGAAAGTGCTGGCAGGTCGACAGACACACAAACAAACACAAACATACACACAAAATTCAAGCTTTCGCAACAAACTGTTGCCTCATCAGGAAAGATGAGGCAACAGTTTGTTGTGAAAGCTTGAATTTTGTGTGTATGTTTGTGTTTGTTTGTGTGTCTGTCGACCTGCCAGCACTTTCATTTGGTAAGTCACATCATCTTTGTTTTTAGATATACATCTTTGTTTTTAGATATAAAGAAAACAAACACATATTCATACAAGCAAGCACACCTCATGTGCACATGACTGTCATCACTGGCAGCTCAGACTGGTTTACAACTATCAGGTAGAATAAAAGTAGCAATCTGGAGAGGACCGAACAAGGAGGGAGGGTAGTATGGTATGAGTGGTGGGAGAGAAGAGAGTGCTGTCTGGCAGAACTTGCAGGTACCAAATGGAGGTATGACAAGACTGCAAGCCACAGTACTGGGAGGCAGGAAAGTGACTGGGGAGGGTAGGGGGCAGAAAAGGAGAGGAGCGTGGAAGGTTAAAGACAGGTGGGTGCATTGGCGGAGGGTGGCACACATTGAGGGTGATGGGACACAGACAGAAATAGGGAGGAGGTGATAGGGCAGAGGGGGCGAAACTGTTGCGTGGAGGATGTGGGGACAGTAGGTTACCATAGGTTGATGCCTGAAATTATCCTGGCCTCACCTAACTGTCTGAGCTGCCAGGGTTGACAGCCACAATCTTTTCATTGTGCTTGCCTGTAACTCAACATGTCATCTTTACAGCGAGTAACAATCTATCCCTTTCATAATATTACTGATGTTATAACCTGGAATTTCTATTGTAAGATTTAGAGCAAACAGACAAGAGATTTTTGCTAATAATGTATCTCCTATATAAATGATATTTATATAGATTTTACCATGATATTCAGATATTCTATTCACTTTTCCACTCTTTTGTGTTCCACAGCTTTGAAAAAAAAAATGAAACTGACTTAATGTTACACATTAAACTGCTGTTTGATTTATTTATTTATTTATTTTTATTGTGAAACTCATTTCAGTCAAAGACCATTATCCTGCACATGTTATAAACAGGAAATTCCAGGTGGAAAGGATGTTTGAAAACTGTATTAAAAATGCAAGGAAAACTTACAGATTGCAGTAAGAGTTACATATATGTGTAATTATTGCTGTTAACAAATATATTTGTAACTGTAGCTGTTAGCAAAATTCTGTAAGCATTACTTTTATTTTTGGTACAACTTTCAAACATGATTTCACCTGAAATTTTCCTGCACCCATGACATGTATACAACTGCTGAATAATGGCCTTTGGTTGAAACCTGTTGCACAGTAAAAGATTAATTAAACAGGAGGTTAAGTTGCTTCAAGATGTCATTTCCATATACATCATAGTTTTACAGCTAAATCATTCCATGTTGGTGGGTCAGAAGCAAATTAAATATAGCTGTTGCAATCAATCCGAGTAAAAATTGTTCTAGGATTAGTAGAACATCAATCCCAGGAGAACAAAGTGTTAATTCAATATTGCTACCTCTCACGAACAAGTTGGAAGTTAATCGAATAATAAAAACAATGAAGAATAAAATGTCCTCAGGGATTGACGAGGTACCTTGTTCAGTCATGACGAGATGTGCTAGTGTCATATCAGAACCACTCTCACACATCATAAACATATCATTGTCGGAAGGAGTCTTTCCACAATGATTAAAAATTGCAAAAATAAAACCATTGTGTAAAAAGGGCAATATACATGAAGTGCGAAACTATAGACCAATAGCTTTATTATTGGTATTTTCAAAAGTAATATAGACAGTCATGAAAAACAGAATTACAAATTACCTCAAGAAATTCAATCTATTGTCTGTAAACCAACACAGCTTTCACAAAGGAATGAGTACAGAGTCAGCCATCACCCAATTCATTGAAAATATTGTAATGGGGATAGATAGGAACAACAGTATGGTGGAAAGGATGTTTGAAAACTGTATTAAAAATATTGGGAAACTTGGACTTATCAAAGGCATTTGATACTGTCCAACATGATATCCTGCTAGACAAATTAGAATATGTCAGTTTACGAGGAGTGGCGAAAAAGTGGTTTCAGTCATATCTCCATAATAGGAAACAGGTAGTAGAAATTGCAACAACAAACAGTAAAAACCAAAGTATTATTTACAGATCAGATATTCAGACTGTGCCAATCGGGGTACCAGAGGGGAGTGTTCTAGGACCTCTCCTATTTCTTCTTTACATAAATGATGTAAAGATTCCAGTAAATGGTACTCACATAACCCTGTTTGCGGATGACACAAACATTGTAGTAACTGACATAAACCAGGTATTGCCAACATCTGCAACCAGAGTTATAGAATATTTGCAAAATTGGTTTGAAATGAACAAATTAACCATAAATATCTCTAAAACTAGTTATATCCACTACAGGAAAACAGTCACACTCTGATCGGGATCTCAGAATACAAAATAAAGAAATTGTGAGAGTTGCTACCACAAAATTCTTAGGTGTACACATAGATGAAAATTTAGACTGGAAGTCCCACATACTGTATCTCTCTCATAAGTTAAGCTCTGCTTGCTTTGCATCACGTGTTATTAGCTTTGTGTGTAGTAGGGAATGTAGCAGAACAGTTTACTTTGCTTATACACGGTGTTACAAAAAGGTATGGCCAAACTTTTAGGGAACATTCCTCACACACAAATAAAGAAAAGATGTTATGTGGACGTGTGTCCGGAAACGTTTAATTTCCATGTTAGAGTTCATTTTAGTTTCATCAGTATGTACTGTACTTCCTCGATTCACCACCAGTTGGCCCAATTGAAGGAAGGTAATGTTGACTTCGGTGCTTGTGTTGACATGCGACTCATTGCTCTACAGTACTAGCATCAAGCACATCAGTACGTAGCATCAACAGGTTAGTGTTCATCACGAATGTGGTTTTGCAGTCAGTGCAATGTTTACAAATGCAGAGTTGGCAGATGCCCATTTGATGTATGGATTAGCACGGGGCAATAGCCGTGCCGCGCTACGTTTGTATCAAGACAGATTTCCAGAATGAAGGTGTCCCGACAGGAAGACGTTCGAAGCAATTGATCGGCGTCTTAGGGAGCACGGAACAATCCAGCCTATGACTCGCGACTGGGGAAGACCTAGAACGACGAGGACACCTGCAATGGACGAGACAATTCTTCATGCAGTTGATGATAACCCTAATGTCAGCGACGGAGAAGTTGCTGCTGTACAAGGTAACATTGGCCACATCACTGTATGGAGAGTGCTACGGGAGAACCAGTTGTTTCCGTACCATGTACAGCATGTGCAGGCACTATCAGCAGCTGATTGGCCTCCACAGGTACACTTCTGCGAATGGTTCATCCAACAATGTGTCAATCCTCATTTCAGTGCAAATGTTCTCTTTACGGATGAGGCTTCATTCCAAAGTGATCAAATTGTAAATTTTCTTCAATCAACATGTGTGGGCTGACGAGAATCCGCACACAATTGTGCAATCATGTCATCAACACAGATTTTCTGTGAACGTTTGGACAGGCATTGTTGGTGATGTCTTGATTGGGCCCCATGTTCTTCCACCTACTCTCAATGGATCACGTTATCATGATTTCATGCGGGATACTCTACCTGTGCTGCTAGAACATGTGCCTTTACAAGTACGACACAACATGTGGTTCATGCACGATGGAGCTCCTGCGCATTTCAATCGAAGTGTTCGTATGCTTCTCGACAACAAAGTCAGTGACCGATGGATTGGTAGAGGTGGACCAATTCCATGGCCTCCACGCTCTTCCTGACCTCAACCCTCTTGACTTTCATTTATGGGGGCATTTGAAAGCTCTTGTCTACGCAACCCCGGTACCAAATGTAGAGATTCTTCGTGCTCGTATTGTGGACGGCTGTGATACAATACGCCATTCTCCAGGGCTGCATCAACGCATGAGGGATTCCATGCGACGGAGGGTGGATGAATGTATCCTTGCTAATGGAGGACATTTTGAACATTTCCTGTAACAAAGTGTTTGAAGTCACGCTGGTATGTTCTGTTGCTGTGTGTTTCCATTCCATGATTAATGTGATTTGAAGAGAAGTAATAAAATGAGCTCTAACATGGAAAGTAAGCGTTTCCGGGCACATATCCACATAACATAATTTCTTTCTTTGTGTGTGAGGAATGTTTCCTGAAAGTTTGGCCGTATCTTTTTGTAACACCCTGTATACATTCTGCTATTGCCTATGGCCTCACCTTCTGGGGTCATAGTAAGAAAAATCTCAAAACCATTTTGACTCTACAAAAACGAGCTGTTAGAATAATTACCAACAGTTCAATGTTAACTCCTTCAAAGCAATTATTTCAACAGCTAAATATTCTACCCCTACCGTGCCTCTATATACAAAAAAGCGTAATTAATGTAAAAAGAAATATTGACAATTTCCAATCCAACTCTGACCTACATACTTACAACACAAGAAAGTGCAATGACATTCATATTAAAAGAGTTAACAAGGCTTTGCCGCAGAAACAAACAAACATACAAGGAAGTAGATTGTATAACAAACTACCGGTAAAGATAAAAGAAATAAAAAAGTTGTCTTCATTTAGAGAAGCAGTATTCAAACTATTAATGACCAACTGCTATTATAGTGTAAACGAATACCTGGCATAGCTTCATACAAAACAATTAGATTCATGTACTCTGCACCAATAGTAATTTTTATCTTACTGTTGCTATGATCTAAATAAATAATATGTACAAAAGTGTTAGAATTATTATGTGTTATATCTAAATATCAACTGTGTATTCCATGTAAAAAGTCTTTCTCATACATTAATGTAATTAATCAAAGTTGTACATGCTATTTCAATGCGGACTGGTGTTGTGTAGACTACTATGCACATTTTTTGATGAAATCCATGCAATGTACATTGTCTCTGGATGAATAAACTACTACTACTACTATGTCCTTCAATCCTCATAGGGAAGTTTGCTGTAGAAAATAATCCAAAGCTGGAATCAGCAGTCCTAAGTTCCATTGACTAGTACTCTCTGACAGCAAACTAATGTTAAAGTCTCCACAAACAGTGATTCTCCAGTTGAGTGTGTATAACCTTATTAAAAGGTTCCTTGGTGTGTTGTGAAATTTAAGATACTTCCTGCTACTGCCAAACTGTCAGTACTATAAGCTTCTGTATTTTTTGAACTACAGAGGCATTTGATCAGTCATTCTTCCCACACTCGATATTCAGTTGGAATGGGGTGAAACCATAACACAAGGTGCCATGCTAAGTTCCCTCTGTCATCCTCTTCACAGTGGCTTACTGAGTGTGAATGTAGATATTGACCCACCATTGTGGCATAGTATTCAGAAACCTTTTCAACAGAAGGTTTGTTAATTTCAAGAGCTAGGGGCTTAACTTCACCTTTTGCATATAGCAAAGGTGAAACCACCAGGCTTATTTTCTCTGATGTTTTGGCAAATATTTGCAATGTGTAAATGGAGTCAACCCTAATAAGAATAACCATTACTCCTGCAGTGACTCAGCAGTGCTGCTGCATGGCAGTAGCAGCCAGTGTGGTCCAGGTGGCACACAAGTTGCTGCTGGAGTACTGGATATTCTTTGTATTTTACATATCAATAAAAAAATAACACACTAGCCTAATATAGGACCAGCATATTGAATGAAAATGTATACTTCTGCCTTAAAAATCAGTTTGTCGATAATGGGAAGTAAACCGATGCTTTCTGTCAATGCTGGACATTGCATTATAGATGTGATGAGCAAAATTTATTTAGGCTAACTCTAACTACATACTGCAAAAACAAAATTGCAAATATTCACAGATACACCAAAGAAAATATCCCTGATGACTCTTAGGAAGGACATCCGATGTATCCAAACCCATTTCTTCTTATTGGTTTAATGATATTAGTGTATACCTATCAAAGTAAATCTGTTCAATTTAAGTGATTTTCATGTAGTGTTCTGACTTTTTTGAGGCTTCGGATGTTTTATGAAAGATCCGAAATGAATTTTCTTAAATATTCTAGACTTTGTCCAAGCTGCAGTATTTTCTTGTACTGTTAGTTGTGTCACTGTGGATTTATATATTCTGCAGCTCTGTTTTCCAGATGAATTTAACTTACAATCAAGCCTGGTGAACACATTGGAAATCACTGGGGTAGTGTGGATACAGATTTGCTCAGAGAAGACACCTCTGGCTATTAGCCAAGCATGTAACGTATTACTGGAAGCATTCAAGTGCAAACCGTGCCATGTATGATGTGAGTGAGTGAGGGTTATAATGTCATGATGTGAAAATTATAACTTTGTGTTGTGCTTCCATTTAATGATCAAAATGAGCCATAATGCATTTAAATCAAATTGAGTGTCAGTAAATAGCCATTATACTTAACTTTCATTTGTCAACAATGGGGTGGGGATATATTCATTACTATAAATGAATATATCCCAGATTTTAATTGTATGAGGCAATTCTATGATTTCCTAGTGAAAACACAAACACGCATTTCAAATTTTGATTATATTTTCTAATGGAACTTAATAATTTTACTGAATACACAATGACTAGCAACATCTGACAACTGACTTCATAATTATAACACTGATACTCATTTGTGTAGGCTCATGTGCTCAACTGTTTGTAAAAGTTTTGACAGTCAATATTAGTAGACTGGACAGATTAGTATAACTGGGCAGATAAGAAATCAAATCACCAAGTAGCAGCATGAGAAAACACATATGGAAGATATGGAAATGTGGAAACTTTTGTTGCCAGTGGTTTCATCTTTTGGCAGAAGGTTGGAAGGGAAAGGAGGAAGGATGAAGGTAAAGAACTTATGGGTTTAGGAAATTGGGAGAGTTATGGAAAAGTTTCCCAGAACCTTTGGTCAGGGGATAATAACCAGCTGCAATGATAAGAAAAGACTGCATGTTGGTGCCTGCATGGGATGAGGCTACGACTGTCATGCTCTGCACAGGATATTGTGTGTTGCCAGTGAAGTATGTGTTGCCAAACGGAGAGTGTATATCAGCAACACACAGTATCCTGATGCTAAGCATGCTCTACAACATGGCAATCATGACCTTGGCACCTGTTCCACCAACTGTACCACCTACATTCTCCCACGTAACACCAGTTTCTCAGAACTTTGCTGGCGAGAACTGGTGTAGCAACATGTGCTTATTTCTTGCCACTTAACTGCCTGAAATTTATGTTAGTTTCTGTGGTCTTAGCATTTCTTTTCAGTAACTATTCCTTTTCTTCACTCCCTTTTATTTTCCAACCCCCCCCCCCCTCCCCCTGCCACCTGTCTACCATTTATAATGTCCTTAACCTTCTGCTCTTCTCTTATTGACTCCTGCACAAGGTTTTTTGAGTAAAACGTGTCTTGCTTGTTACTCTTATCTTCCACATTTAAGTCCTTAATTTTCAAATCTTGTCTGGTGCAACAAGCAGTCTTTCTTTGTCATCCTGTCTGGTAAGTCTTCCCTGACCCTTCCCATGTTCTAAACCTTACCAGTCCCTTACCTTCACCTCTCTTCCTTTCCCTTCAACTCTTCTGGTTAAAGAAGGAGCCACTGGTTCTGAAAACTTGCCTATTTCCATGTCTTTTATATGTGTTTTCACGTGCTGCCACTTGGTAGGTAGATTTGTTATCTATGTAGATTTGTTATCTATACAGTTATATTATATTTCAAGCATTGATTATTCTCATTAGGGCACATGCTGTTAAAGTTAAAATTTAAAAAAGAAAATTGCAATTACAAAAGTTAATTTCAGTTTAATTTGGTCATACTGTGACATACATGATGAATTGTAAACACACAGTGATCACTCAGGGTAACAAAATTTGCAATTATTTTATTTGAAAGTTGTAAAATATGCAATTTTATCAATACATAGTCATTAAGTTTCAAATAAACCAAGACTTTCTTCATTTTTAGATTAACATTTTGAGTGTATTACAACATTTTGTAATCTCGAGTGGCGTATGTTCCAAATTATGTGTGAAACACAGTAATGTTTTCATGTCTGGTAACTTTACATATCTGATAAAAGAAACAAAATATACAAGTAATTAACGTAAAAGAATAGGTAAATATTTAAGTTCGAATATTTGTGTATTTAATCAGAATGTGGATTGGGTTGTTTAGTGTAACAGTATCAGCAATTCAGTATTGTGTTTTTTTTTTGGTCCACCACATTACAGGGGCAATGCATCAATAACATCCATGTGTGAAGATCCCTGTTCCTTGAGTCATTTTCAAAGCTTTGCAATAACATGCTTGACAGAATGTTTCAACTAGCGCTTCTCATATCTCTCAAAGAGTAACCTGATCTTCATACTAGTCCAATGAACATTCTCAGTAATGTCCCTGAAGTCACTCTCAGTTGTATAATCAAGGCTATGATCCAAACTGTTACATTAGCTATCTCAGTCACTAATATACTTTGTCACCAATAAGGTTATGCAACAGCATTCACAGGCAATAATTTGAATACAAATACTACTTTACTCCTGTGGTCTGTATTGTCATAGCACAAATAAATACAAAAGAGTCAGTGAGTCAAGTATACATCCACGAGTGCTTTTGGGAGATGCTGGTCAGATTCCAATTAAATGACTCAAAGGATGAAAATTTATCTCTTAATACAATGGGTGGCATGATATTATGTATCTTGCCAACACCTATCTTCACTTTGAGAATACAGCCCAGCATGAGAACAATGATTAAAAGTGCAACAAAAAAATTTCAGGTAGGAATTAAGAAAACATTTGGTGTCAACCAGGAGCTCAAGGCCAGAGCAATATGAGGCCTCACATTCAGAGTACTTTATCACACAGTGACTATAAGTATGATGAAAGCCACAAAATTTCATGTCTAATGAAGGGTGTGAATAAAGACATCTATTGAGTGATTCTTTTCAAGGATGTCACATCAGAGGATTTCATTAAGTGATCCAGCACTTACAGCATTACACCAGAGAAGAGTATACCGGAAGATATTCAGCAGACTTGTGAATGTCATACCAACGACAGTCAAGGAAGACCATCAGGACCTCACATTGCTAACATTAGTAAAGGGAACCATACTGATCATGTATGACATCTGTAAATGTTGAACCCAGACAGCCAGAATAGCAACATTGACAGCTGAACCCAGCCAGGAGGAGGTGGCATTGTTAATTCTGGAAGAGATTTGTCAATCATTTTTACAAAACAAAGATAGAGAAATGGAGTGATAAACACTTGACTTATGCTGTAACTGTCAAACAACTTCCAAGGTTCTTGACATCATGGGTACAATAAGCTCCCTCATCAGTTTGATTGCATCACAGAAAAAATGGATATTTGGGGAACAGAGGATGACACACCTGTCAGTTTCCATTGTGGATGCCACGAGCAAGTTTTACACTACTACAAGAAATGAAGTAGAGTATTTTATGACTAGTTTGTTTCCAGACATCAAACAGCAGGGCAGTGTTGTTAATACCAGGTGACTACAGATACTGCAGCTGGCTTACACAGTGAAGCCCATCACCATACCATAGTTGAAGTTGGTCTCCATAGTGTCGCAATTGTTCTCCATTGTCCTAGAGGTACCAGCCAAACAGCCACCAAAATCAGGAAATTTAATCGAGGTGACCGTCCATGGAGTTGAAGCTACTGCAGATGAAAATTCTACATGAACAACAGTTGTCATGATCCCTGGCAATCACACTAATGTCATTATTGAGAACCAGATTGCCCACTCACTAATTGACTCTAGGGCAGTATATTATGCGAATTCATATTGTTATCATCATCAACTGAAGAAGGTTGTGCTCCAAGATTCTTGCCCTCCAAAAATAGGCTATGCCTCCTCCATGTAACCTATTTTTTGAGGGGAAGAAGATCAAGAATATCAACTGCTTCGCATATCTTGGTAGTGTTGTGGCAAGTCACGGGGCTGCTAATCTTGAGGTTCTGAACAGGATTACCAAAGCATCTAAATTCTTCAATCTAGTATGAAACATTTCATGGGATAAGAGACGTTCTTCTGAGAGTTAAACATGCCATAAAAATTATTGCAGTCCATCTTGGAGTGGTGGGACAGCAACATTACTATTACTACTATTTAAAAAATAGTCATAGGTCACACAATGTTGTTTATTAGCTCAAGGTAGGACAAAATCAGGTTATGTTAGATAATAAAAAATTTTCTACCAAAAAGCATGTGCGAAAGAAGTACGATACTGAATAAAAGTTACTGAATTTGCCTCCATGAGGTTGCCTTTCATTACCCTTTGTTCAGTATCATACCTTCTTTGCAGCATGCTTTTTTGGTGCAAAATATTTGATTTTTTAAGAAAACCTGATGATGCACTATCTGGGTGAACCATGTCATTCCCGAGTTAGTAAAAAATATTGAGCAACCTATGACTGTTGTTTTTAAATTGTTTGAACAATCAAAATACAGATAGGTCAACTACAACTTGTGAAATAAAATTCCTTGGGTCTTCTCTACAAATGAGAAGAAGAGACAAGATCACTGACGAGAACATGAGGAGACACAGGAATGTGGATGTTACCATTGAGGAAAGGCTGAGTGTACAAAGACTGAAGTGGTTTGGCCATGTGAAATAGATGCAACCTAATTGAATTGCTTTTCAATACATGGAAGGAATGTGTCAGGATGAAGGCTTTATAAAGAAAAGAGAGACATTGAATGTTGTTGTGAGGGAAGAAATCTGGCATGAAAGAAGCAGATGGAGGCAAATCATTCAGAAATGTTCTAACCACCTTGTTGGAAGTATTCCCTGATGCTGATTATTTATAGCCCATTGTGCAGAAAGTTGCAAATAGAAAATATATCCAGCCAGCAGGCATCTCTGTTGTGAGAACAACTATCAGTGACAGAATACAGCCCTTTGAATATGTCATTTTGTCAGAATACAGCCATAATATTGTCCTTGAATAAGACGTCTTGTAGGCATTATAAGCAGTCACAGACTTTGAAAAATTCAAGGCTTAGATTTATGATGCTACTCCAACAAGTTCATGCAACATAGTTATTCCTGGAATTGTGTACCACTGAAGACACAGTTATTACTCTTATCATAATAAGACAAGTTCTAGTCAAGAGTCCAGATGCTCAGTTAAGGGAGTTCAAACCCTCCTATACCTGCCATGTTGTTTTTGAGGAGCATTCCCTCTTACACTATTAAAGCACTATTAAAATAATCATTTGGAGTAGTAGAATGGACAAGTTAACACATTTTTTCATAGATGCTCCAATATGGACACATTAAAACATCTTCAGTTCTGATCTTCCATTTACTGAAATACATGGTGATTCAAAAAGAAAGAACAGATTTAGTTGTTTATTACAGATAAACTATGTCAGATAGAAATACATTGCACATACCACTGGCTGGAGTAAGATGTGATGTTTTATGTTTGCAAACATTCTTTGCCATATACTCAACACTCAACATACACCATGGGAAAAACATCAAAAAGACACCACACATTGCTTGAGAAACATTGAAAAGGTAGTCCATTTCATTCCACATATGAATCAACAGGTCCCTGTTTGTTCAAAGAGATTTCAGGCTTACAGCCAGTCATCGTAAACTTCATTACATGATATTTTGGTTGGACAACTGCAAACCGAAATATCGTGGAATGAATTTTCCAATGACTGACTGCAAGTGCAAAATCTCTTTGAACAGTTGATTCACCGGGAAAATTTTAAATTTTACAAGTCCCTGTTTACTGAATCAACAGCTTCAACAATTCAGTTTCTCAGCTCTTGAGGAGTAGCTGCCGTAGATGGGACAAAGACTCTGTCTTTTATATATTACCAACAGAAAAAATCTCAAGATGTAAAGTCTGGTGACCTGGGAGGTCAGAGTCAGTCAACAAGATCTTGATGTCCACCTCATCCAATCCAACATTGTGGGATGGTGCTGTTAAGATAATGCCATGACTCAAGGTGAAAGTGAGGTGGGGTGCTGTCATGCATAAAAATGAAATCATTGGAATCCTTGTGAAGTTGAGGCAACAACCAGTTTTGCAGCATGTCCAAATATGACATTCCTGTCACAGATTCCTCTGCAAAAAAAGAAAGGAGCATAAACACTGTGAACAGAAGTGGCTCAAAACTATTTTAGCTTTAATGAGGCTCTTTCAGTTTGATGAGGACGCCAGGATTTTGTAACTCCCAAATCCTTACATTATGGTGGTTTATTTTACCCAGTGGATGGAAAAGATGAGTAATTGGAAAATGTTTCTGCCACATCCAGGAGAACTGAAATGCATAATTTGTTCCATTGTTAAGGTTGCCAGGATGCATTTGCTGCTGAAACTGCAACTTGTAAGGCATCATATACAGGTGTCATTGGTCAAGAAAGTTGATGTCCCTGGCTTGCTCATCATGTGGATTTCTGAGAGTTCTATGTGAACAATCTTGGATACAGTCAACATTTTCGTCAGATGTGCATAACCAAACAGTGCTCTTCCCTTTTCTTGTGCAACCAAATTAAAAGAATTTTGCATGACAGTAATAAAACTGCTTGTGCAGAGGTGGCTTCTAGTTGAATCAATGGTGAAATTCTTCCTTCCTCCAACCAGTGACATTCACAACGTGTTTCTGTATTCTATAGTTTATCTGTAATAAACAATTAAATCTGTTCTTTCCATATGAATCACACAGTATTATGAAAATGCTGTGATAAAATGTGTAAATTCATATGCTATACAGTTACTTTATACTTATATTTCCATTAGTTTACTTGAGAATAATTTTAAATGAGAAGAAAGCACATTCGTGGGAAATGGTGTTTAAAGTTTCAACACAGTTTAACAAAGCCACTAGACAACTATTCAACTATGTGTCTCTTTACAGCTTTCATGCTTTGTCTAGCTTGCCTTTCCAAATCCTTCCGCTTCCTTTCGTCATTCTCCTTTCTCTCATTGTCTATTAATGACATGGCACTGATCATGTTATGTTCCAGAACACGTAACACTCAATAACATTTCCACAGCTGTATGTACTGAGATCATCATATATTCCAATGTGTAGAGTATAATATAATTTTCGTACAGTCTTGAACTTTACATCAATTATGTCCAAAGGGATCCAATATTTTGTCCAAACACAATATATACGAAGGATCAGAGCATGTTGGTACACATATAAACACAGTCCACCAAAACTTGTCCTAGACATTATAAAGCTAATTTTTGAATAACTGTCTAATACTGGGCTATTAAAGAAATGACTTCATAGTCATACACAGAATCATAGTATCAAATGTTGTGACCAGACATAACCACTGTTCAATACATGGAGAGCAATGTGTCAGGGTGAAGGCTTTATAAGGAGAAGAGAGACATGGAATGTTGTGGTGAGGGAAGAAATCTGGCCAATGGCCATAATTGTGGGTTCTTTGATTGCTATCAGAGCAGGTTCATCAAATTAGAACACATAAAATATTAGTTCACTTTATTACATAAACAAGTGAAAGATTTATTTAACTTTGACACACTTCCTTGTCACAAAATTGCTTGATAATTTACAATTGTGATTGGCTATGAAAGCATTCCTTATTGCACTTATTAACGAATCATTTTTTTCAATACAAAATGCATCATTTACGAAAGTACATTTCATCAGAACTTTAACCATCACCGGCCTACACAATGATACTGACTGCTGTAGCAGAGGTCTCAAACTGGGGAAGAGCTCTGGCATGTTCAACCCCCAATATGAGGGCACTGTAATGGTGAGGAGAGAGGTGTGGTCATCAGGAGCATCTTCGATTCATTGTTGCAGATTGTAGCAAGACCTTGCTAATGCCTGTGGTGTAGATGTCCTGATATCTGTTGCCAACTTTGGTGTAGCACCAGAATCTCTTGACGATACAGCATTTTCCCCCCCCCCTCCCCCCCCCCCCCCAGTCCAAACATCTGCAACATCATCATGTGGGGTGGATGCACTTGATGGGTAAATGTGGCTGATGACACCTTCTTGCCTGCACGCCAGTGTCCACTACGAGGGTGACCGGGAACACCAGTTGAAAAACGGTCACAGGTGCATGCTCACATCCAGAGACACAGATCCTGTGGTTGGTTGGACAGCAGGTGGATCTTCTGATGTGATGACTTTCTGGGGCAGACATTGGTTTAGGCATCTGGATGGCAGCTGGCAGCGGCAACATGTGACAGCATGGGTGGCCTGTCAATTTCCATGGACACCACAGAGGAAGTAGCTAGCCAAAACTGGCAGAGATAGCTCTGACAGTAGATGAGGACCTCAGCGATGTATTGGATCTGGACAACAAGACTAACATTGTTCTTCCGTTAGTCTTGCTAGGATGATTAGGATATGTGCATGCTGTGTACGGATGCAGAAGGAGCAGGCTGCAGTTCATGAACAGCTGAATGCTGTTTTCACTACATTCAGTCACGTCCAGGCTGCTGCCTTGGGGTGTGGTGGTGGTGGAGAATCTGGTGTGTTGCATGGGACACCTTAGATGACACTTGTTTTGCCCATGGCCTTTGCTTCCAAGGCACCTCCTAGTGCACCCATTGTGGTGGATCCAGCCTCACAGCAGTGTGAGTGGCAGTTGATAAGGTGTTTGCGTTGCTTGAGGTGGAGGGCCAATGTGGAGACTGGCCACCTGGCCTCACTTGGGGAGTGGACAGATGGCTGCTCGTTCAGCAGGGTCCAAGCAGGCACACAGGCAGAGGGATTTATTAGTTATTAGGAGCTCCAACATGAGGCACATTATGGTGCATCTTAAGCAGATAGTGTTCAGAACTTTGGTCTCAGCCAAAGGCTTCTTCACTCTGTGACAACTTGGCTGCAGATTTATAGATGTGCATTATCGTATGGGGATTTGTAGGCCTCCCTTAATAGATCATGGGTGTACTATGCAAAGGAAACAGCTATTTGGGCTTGGGTAGCAGAGTATTTGTGGAGTGCACAAGAGGGTATTTTAGACTAGATGGTAACTTGAGGTGCTCTGACGAAAATTAACCACTCTATACACAGCAAGGGAAGTTGGACAGCATTCAGAATAAAGACACTTCAACTGTCAACATTTTACCAGTAAACTGTTGAAATATCGGTTCCTGAATTTACTGCGCTCCAAGAAACATCTCACAAACAAATTATTGTTGGGACAGAGAGCTGGCTGAAACCTGAGGTGTGAAGCTCTGAGATATTTAGTGAGTCATGGAATGTATATTGGAAAGGCAGATTAGAGGTCATGTGAGGGGCTCAAAGACTTCTTAAGTAATAGAACCCAGTGTGCTGTCCTTGAGAGCAAGTGTACATCAGAGACAAGGGTATCATCATCAGGAGTGCCCCAGAAAAGTGTGATAGGACTGCTGTTGTTCCCTATATACATAAATGATTTGGCAGACAGGGTGGACAGCAATCAGCAGTTGTTTGCTGATGATGCTCTGATGTACGGTGAGGTGTCGAAGATGAGTGACTGTAGGAATATGCATGAATACTTAGGCAAAATTTCTACTTGGTATGATGAATGATAGCTAGCTCTAAATGTGGAAAAATGTAAGTTAATGCAGATCAGTAGGAAGAACATACCTGTAATGTTTGGAGACAGTGTTACTGTCCTGCTTGACACAATCTGGGTGTAACATTGCAAAGTGATACGAAATGGAACGAGCATGTGACAACTGTGGCAGGGGAGGTGAATGGTTGACTTCAGTTTATTGGAAGGGTTTTAGGAAAGAATGGTTCACCTGTAAAGGAGACTGCATATAGGATGCTGGTGGGGCCTATTCTTCAGTACTGCTCTAGTGTTTGGGACCCGTACCAGGTTGGATTGAAGGAAGACATTGAAACAATTCAGAGGTGGGCTGCTAGATTTGTTACTGGTGGGTTCAAACAACATGTAAGTGTTATGGACATGCTTCAGGAACTCAAATGGGAGTCTTTGGAGGGAAATCAATGTTCTTTTTGAGAAACACTTTTGCGAAAATTTGGAGTACTGGCATTTGGAGCTAACTACCAAACGATTCTACTGCCTGTTCTATGAGGTTTTGGTATTGGTGCCAGATCATGTTGACTTCTTGACACAATATTTTGGCTGGCAGCCATTTTGCCATCTTCTCTTATCTGCCATTGGAGATTGTTAGTTCACAGTGTCATCATTATAGCAAAAACTGACGCAGAGACACAAGCACATTGGTGCCCATCACAGGGTCATCCTCTGTTGAAGTCCACGCCCTCTGCAAATACTGTTCCATCTGTGGCATGCAGGTGCATGTGTAAAGGTGAAACTACAAGTCCGCACTGTGTCAGAATGTGCACTTATGACACGAAGAGCAAACATCATATATTGCCAGAGGTGTCATTATGAATCCAATTTTTCCCCTCAGAAGAAATCACATCGATTCTACTGCTGCCAACATACATTGCACATAAGGACCACAAACAGATAAGATACAAGAAATTAGGGCCAATATTACGGCATATAGACAGTTATTTTTCCCTTGCTCTATTCGGGAGTGGAACAGGAAAGGAAATGATTAGTAGTGATACAGGGTACTCTCCACCATGCCCTGTATGGTGGTTTGCAGAGTATCTGTGTAGATGTAGATGTAGACATAGATTCTGCAGTGGAATCATTGGCATACTCATATGCATTGCACAGATGATTTTGGTGGTGATGCAGTAGCCCAACAGAACAGAGGACAACATATGAGGAGCGGCTAATCATTTTGGTAATGACTCCACATTACAAATGCTGTTTCTTGCCAAAGACTTTGTAAAAGATTTCATCCTGCAGCTGAAACTTTGTCTGACCTGAAAGAATGAATTGCTTCCATGGCAGCAACAGGAGATGTAACAGGATACACTGCCTATGGCCATATAACAATTCTGACAGCAACTTCCCGTTGCATGGCAAGGAGCAGTACGACAGAAAAAGTCAACTTCACTGTTTGATTGTGGGCAAAAAGGTGCAGTGGTCACGTGGTATATGCCACTGGCAGCAAAAAGCTCTTGGAAATTAGGTGATGTGAATAGTTGGCCATTGTCTGAGAGAAAGACCTCTGGAAGACCTTCAACACAAAAAATAGAAGACAAGGTTGATACTGTACTTGCAATAGTGGTGGGTCTCATGAGAACAACAAAAGGAAACTTACAGTAAGTGCAAGCCACTAACAACCACAGTGTGTTCCAGAAAGCACCCACAAAATTAATATGAATGCATTGCCATGGTCTGGACAGAAGTGGCCACTCAAAAAAGTTATGTGGCAGAGCTGAGTGGTGCTCTGCACAAACTTTGCAACAACAGGTCATTTGATCTGACTGAGCATCCATTCCCTGATAAGTACAATAACGTCTGACAAGTTGTTTCATGCCAAATACACCCCAGTGATCTCGGTGCAATAAACCCAGAACTTCCCACTTTAGGGAGTGAGGAGTCACAACCAGGGCACTGTCATTCTCTGTAAGCAAGATTAGAACACCTGAGCACACAGATACTATGTGATGATGCAAAAAGTAGTGACGCACCACTGGGTGATGAATGTCTTACAAACAAACTGCTTGGTCACCCATGGCACAAGTACTGAAAAACAACCTGCACAGCTGCATCAGAAGCAGCTATAGCGGCAACAAGCTGAAAGTCGAGAGGAAAATTTTGAAGATATTTAATATCCTGAGAATTGATTTTAAAACATGATTCCTGAGATGGATCAAACACTGTGTCAATACTGACCAGTATCTGAGACAATGTATCCGCATGTAAATGTTGGGAAGTGGGCCTGTACAACTCATACTGATAATTAGACAATATTTGGGCCCAGGCTTGGCAGGAGTGAACAAGGCCATTGAAGGCTGATGATCTGTTAGCAAAAATAACTTATGACCATACAAATATTGGTGAAATTTTGTAACACCATAGATAATAGTGGGTGCCTCTCTTTCAAGCTGACTGTTATTACAATGTGCTTTGTTCAGAGATTTTTTGAGGTAAAAGCAAGAGGTGTGCCAGAAGTATCAATCTTATGGAAGAGCGCTGCTCTCCAACCTCATAAAAAGATGCATCCACAGCTAACACAACAGGCTTACCTGGGTCAAAGTGAATCAAACATCTAAAACTAAACTATATCTCTTCCAACTGCAGAAATGCATTCTGACAATCTTTGGACTACACAAGAGGAACATTTTTATGGCACTGTGGGTTAAGTGGAGCAGCAATTTTCTCACAGTTAGGAATACATTTTATATAATAGGTGAACTTCCTTATGACTGATTAGAGCTTCTTAATGTTAAGGGGTGCTGGCAGATCTCTGCTTGAATGTACACACCGTCCATTTATTATGTGAAATAAATAGTTCAAAGCTTTCCCTTGTTGCACTTTAAGCCATCTACAGAAAGAACTTGAAACAAACAGTCTAAATTCACTAAATGTTATGCAGAGCTATGACCCATGATGACAATATCATCCAGATAATGCAAGAAGGGCTTCTTTTAACTGTTCCAGGAACTGTTCAAAAATTGCAGGAGCTGGAGCACTTCAAAAATGGTAATCTTTGAAACTGGAACAAACCTAAGTGAGTGCTTACCACTAAGTATTACTTGGACTGTTCATTCAGTGATAACTGTACACACGTCTCTCTCAAATCTGTCCCCTGTCAATTAATTCCTCCGGACCTGGAAGAGGGAAAGAATCCACTACAGATTGTAGTGAAGGCTTCTTCAGTATGACCAAGGGTGATGCCCATTGCTTTGCAGAAGGAGGTTGGATGATCTCACTGTGTTGGCATCTTTGTAATTCCTGTTCGGTGTAATCATGTATTGCATGGGTGACAGATCATGCATGGAAAAATCATGGCTGTGCATTGTCCTTCACTCTGATGTGTGACGCATGGAAAAATCATGGCTGTGCATTGTCCTTCACTCTGGTGTGTGACTCAAAGCCCTTATACCTTCCTATACATGATTCAGATAGTTCCTTGTACTTGCAAGTCAGAAACATTTTTGTGAGGCACAGAAACACTGACTTGTAACACTTTGTTTTGAATGCTAAATTGAGTAAATCTCACTCAAAAATGTTTGCATGTTTTTAGAATTGAGTACATGAAAAGGAACACATTTTGTCACTCCCTGAAAAGTTGCTGGCAAACTGTACATGCCAAGGACTGGACTTTCTTATGCATTGTAGGCAGATGAAATATAAGTATTCTACTGTAGCAGTTGGGTACTGATTCCAGCATAAGTGTCTTTATTTATTAGGAAAATGGGAGCACCAATGTCCACTGCAGTTTAATTGTCTTATGGTCCTCTTTTAAATGAAAAAAAGTTGGTTTACCTGCATGTGTACAGCAACAGAAGAATTCCATGATGCGGAAGTGATAGGTTCAGCTTGTGCCTGAGTTAATGGCATAGCCTGTACTGTGTACTGTTGTTGACAGCAAAGCTCTGATTGCCATATGCTGCACAGTGGTAATTTTGCTTCATAAACACACAGTTAAACAAGACTTTCAATGTCCCCACTGAAAGCAACTAACATCATGGCAAGGACAAACTTTTCCAATCATGCCTCAGAGAACAATGAGGACACAGTTTTCTCCCAGAGCTTTGTAAAACATGTTGTGTGCTATGAGATGGAAAGTTTTTCCTTCTATTGTTTGTCTGAGCTCTTTTCTGAATTACTTGAACACTGTGCTTTATATGAGACTGAGTACCTAGTGGACTACAAACAAAAGAAATACATGGAGCCTCAAGATCAGTCTCTCTTGAGGCCAAAATTGTTTGAGATTCCACAATTGACAGAACTGTTTCTGCATAATGGCGTCATGTAACATTATTTCACTATAATTAATTCCACATGAACATTTAAACGTGCAGTACCTGGTGACCTCTGAGTTAGGCTATCCACTATTTTTGCTGCCTGAGTAGGCTGCTGCTTCAGACAGAAAACTTTCAAACATTGATTTGACTGTCAAAATAGTCATCTTACAATTTAACAAGATTGTTGTACATAACTTTCTTGGGAATAATTTTGAAGCACAATTTCAGACATAGCTGATAAAGCAGGGGATCAGCAGTGGATAAAAAGCAAGCATTGTGCTCCATACCTGTTATTTTAGAGGCGGTGAAGTGTGCCTGTAACTGCGCCCTCTAGTACGACCATTCATCAACCTCACTGTGCTAGGACTGAAAGTTTGGAGCAGCTATCGGTGGCGGTGCTCCTTGCTGTTTTAGTAAAGATGTCAGTTGGCTGACAGTGAGTAGCAAGCGTTCAATCCACTGCACCAGAAAATGTGCAATTTCGTTTAGAGACATGTTCTGTGGTGGCTCAGACATGTTGAAAAATGGTATACACACAAATTCAAAAGAACAGTAGAAGGACAGCAAGAAAAACATATGCAACTCACACACAAGCAGGCTGCTGGTGCAGGTTTTGGTGTGGCATCATGATCTCTGGATGATACCACACCAACAATGTCATTTAGACCAGAATTTTGGTCTCAGATTCATGAAGCTTTTTTGCACAGGATAATGGAATTGATATCTCCTCACACACACCTGTCCTGATGGCCAGACTATCAGAAAATTTATTTAAGTTGTATTTTGGTCCATAACATAGCCTACATTGCTTTCAGAAGTTATCCACAATGTTGATGATGATGAATATCGTACATCAAGGAAACAAAAGTGTAGAGACATTGTCAATGTTCTTCACATTAAGCTCTGTAATATTTAGGAGCATAAATTGACAACAGGGGCTTTTTTGATACAATGGGCATGAAGTCCTGCTGAACAGTTGGAAGCCTCAATTGAAGCAATATTTCCCCCTCTCATGATTATCAATTGTTGGGTACATTATTAGTGTAAAAGTAAACAATCCATCCAAGACATAATTCCCATGCATCTCAGTATGAAGAATATGAAAATAAAATTCCTGTTAATATAAAGAATGCAACAACTTACTGTACATTGAAGTTAACTACACTCCTGGAAATGGAAAAAAGAACACATTGACACCGGTGTGTCAGACCCACCATACTTGCTCCGGACACTGCGAGAGGGCTGTACAAGCAATGATCACACGCACGGCACAGCGGACACACCAGGAACCGCGGTGTTGGCCGTCGAATGGCGATAGCTGCGCAGCATTTGTGCACCGCCGCCGTCAGTGTCAGCCAGTTTGCCGTGGCATACGGAGCTCCATCGCAGTCTTTAACACTGGTAGCATGCCGCGACAGTGTGGACGTGAACCGTATGTGCAGTTGACGGACTTTGAGCGAGGGCGTATAGTGGGCATGCGGGAGGCCGGGTGGACGTACCGCCGAATTGCTCAACACGTGGGGCGTGAGGTCTCCACAGTACATCGATGTTGTCACCAGTGGTCGGCGGAAGGTGCACGTGCCCGGCAACCTGGGACCGGACCACAGCGACGCACGGATGCATGCCAAGACCGTAGGATCCTACGCAGTGCCGTAGGAGACTGCACCGCCACTTCCCAGCAAATTAGGGACACTGTTGCTCCTGGGGTATCGGCGAGGACCATTCGCAACCGACTCCATGAAGCTGGGCTACGGTCCCGCACACCGTTAGGCCGTCTTCCGCTCACGCCCCAACATCATGCAGCCCGCCTCCAGTGGTGTCGCGACAGGCGTGAATGGAGGGACGAATGGAGATGTGTCGTCTTCAGCGATGAGAGTCGCTTCTGCCTTGGTGCCAATGATGGTCATATGCGTGTTTGGCGCCGTGCAGGTGAGCGCCACAATCAGGACTGCATACGACCGAGGCACACAGGGCCAACACCCGGCATCATGGTGTGGGGAGCGATCTCCTACACTGGCCGTACACCACTGGTGATCGTCGAGGGGACACTGAATAGTGCACGGTACATCCAAACCGTCATCAAACCCATCGTTCTACCATTCCTAGACCGGCAAGGGAACTTGCTGTTCCAACAGGACAATGCACGTCCGCATGTATCCCGTGCCACCCAACGTGCTGTAGAAGGTGTAAGTCAACAACCCTGGCCAGCAAGATCTCCGGATCTGTCCCCCATTGAGCATGTTTGGGACTGGATGAAGCGTCGTCTCACGCGGTCTGCACGTCCAGCACGAATGCTGGTCCAACTGAGGCGCCAGGTGGAAATGGCATGGCAAGCCGTTCCACAGGACTACATCCAGCATCTCTACGATCGTCTCCATGGGAGAATAGCAGCCTGCATTGCTGCGAAAGGTGGATATACACTGTACTAGTGCCGACATTGTGCATGCTCTGTTGCCTGTGTCTATGTGCCTGTGGTTCTGTCAGTGTGATCATGTGATGTATCTGACCCCAGGAATGTGTCAATAAAGTTTCCCCTTCCTGGGACAATGAATTCACGGTGTTCTTATTTCAATTTCCAGGAGTGTATTTATGATGTGTAGGTACAATAGATTCATTTCTAGGTAACAAGTTCATGAACTGCTTACAACTTCACATAGTACACAAAACTTCTTTTTCTATAATACTGTAGTTAGTCTCATACTGTTATAACACTGTACAAAACAAAGCAATTGCACAATGAACATATACACCTCTTCCTTGGGTAAGTTGAAATATAATGCAAATCTAAACTATAGTCTGATGCATCTGTGTATGTTTTAAATAGGTACTCAAAATTTGGATGCTATAATAGTGATACATAAGGTAAACAGACATGAATTGCACTTGTAGTGGTCCACTCCTGTTTTATTTTCTGTTTGGTTGAGTAACATAAAGCAGAAGCATTCATCTGCCACAAAGTTCCAGTCAAAACAAACAGTTTAATAGCATCTTATTCCTCACTTCTGCACACTTACTGAAAGTACTGACTTTTTATAATTTGTTTTCATTTCCCTTCAGTTAATAATACAACCTACAAACTAGATTTCCTTGCTTCCAGATTGTGACTTACTTCGTCACTTCTTGAGTACTAAATAAAAGAATCCACTCTAACTGCATAATATAGGAACTGCATTCTATAAATAATGCAGCCCCTGTATCCAAGGTTCTCGGGTGTCCAGCCAAATCCAATCGTCGAAGTTCCACGCATAACCATTCTGCCATCATCAGGTGGTGCTGATGGAATGATCTGTCTGCGCTGTGTCTGTGGTATATTTATGTCCGTGGGTCCCGAGTCGTACCCTGGCGTGGACGGCCGGCGGAGGGCCGCGTGGTGGGAAAGGGGGGGGGGGGGAGGAGGGGGGGATAGCTGGGTAGCTGCAGCCATGCCTTGTAGCAGGCGCAGTTCATCTTCTCTGTCCACCGTGGTGGAAGGATCTTGCGTCTGCTCACGCTGTTGCTCTTTGATGGTGTATAATAATGGTTTCCAGGCCTTGCTAAGTTGAAACCCGGTGTCCCTGTTGATGAGGTTATCTGTTACATGAATTTCTATGGCCTCCTTGTAGATACTGTCCCAGTAGGCACTTGTGGCCATCAGGATTTTTGTCTCTTCGAATTTTGCTGTATGTCCAGTTTCAATGCAGTGTTCTGCTAGGGCCGAATGGCTGGGTTGGCGTAAGCGGGTGTGACATTTGTATTCCTTGCATCGGTCCTCGACCATGCGAACTGTTTGGCCACTGTAGGATTGGCCACAGCCGCACAGGATTTTGTATACGCCCGCTTTCTTAAAGCCTACGTCATCTTTTGCCGTTCCTAGTAGGTCACAAATCTTTGCTGGTGGTCGGAAGACTGTGTCAATCTTGTGTCGCCTTAACAGTCTCCCTATTTTTGACAACACGTTGCCAGCAAATGGCAGAAAGGCCAGAACTTGAAAAAGGACTCGATTTTGCACCGACACCTGCATCTCTGCCGTTCAATGAAATAATCTCTTCAGTAGAACAGGCAGTCTGTGGCTTACCAGTTGACAAAGCAGAAGAAATCAGAAGGGAAACTTGCCGGATTGTTTCAAGGGCAACACAGGCCAGAAGCAACATCTCGGGAGCTCAGCCAGGACCCTGTGGACATAAATACCATGGACACAGAGCAGACAGATCATTCATCAGCACCACCTGATGATGACGGAATGGTTATTCGCTGAAATATCGTGGAACTTTGACGATCGGATCCGGCTGGACACCTGAGAACCTTGGATACAGCACATTCGCCGGGAAAGCCTCAGATCACATAATACAGCCCCTCTTTTTTCTTGACTATTTTCAATTGAAAAAAGGCATAATTTATTTTGGAGCATTGTGGAATATTCCCGCTGCTTTCTTTATAGTTTTGTGAAGTTCCGATTGGTGGCAGCCCTATACATAGTCTTCAAAATGGCATCTATTCCAATCTGAGAGCTGTCATTGAATTTATTTTGGCAGAAAACCAGAACATCACAGATATTCACAAGCACTTGCAGAATATCACTGGGCAATGAGTAAAAGTGTGGTGAGACATTGGACAAATGTCTGTCATCATTGCAACAAGACTGTGCAAACCTGCCTGATCTCCCATGTGCTGCCAGGCAGCACACAGCTGTGACTCCTGCAATGTTGGAACATGCGGACACACTCATTCGATGTGATCATATACCTCACTGCACTACTGAATGTCTCTGTTGGTAGTGCTGACACACCAACTCATCAGTGTATTTGGCCTTCAGGCATGACAGTGTTCACTGCACCAAGTATGAAGATGATGTGGGTTGGCACCAGGCTGTGCCCACTGGATGATGCAGTGCCTTTATGTCTCCTCCAGCTTGATGTATCAATAAAGAGTTTTACTGTAATCCATTTATTTTGCTGTGGTCTATCTCACCTATTGGCAAACTCCTAACTCCTTTGTCCACGAATCGAACCTGCAGTATCTGAGTGGGAGAGTGGCTATGCTATCCTGATAGACTAAAGTGACACTCCTCCACCTCTCAATGATGGATCATGGAAGAGCTCCACTATACCTTTTATATAAAACACTTCATACATTTAAATATTCCTCAAAAAAGCAAGATATTTCACAGGTTTTGACTTCAATATTTGCTTTTAAGTTTTCAAGAAGATTCACGTAAAATTTAACTCTCATGTGGAAATTACTTTTTGATGTGGGCTTATGTTGATTTGGATCATAAGTCAGCTTTTGTTTTGTGATCAGGAACATCACAGTTTTTTCAGTCTATTACCCTAGTCTATAACATTAATTTTAGAGAATATGAGAATTTTCATAAAATCAGATACTTGGAAAAGGTGGAATACTAGATGGGGAATCATTCAAACTATACATTTTATATAGTAGTCTCTTCTGCTGGCATGAAAGTTGTGGCTTATGTCACCTATTATTAACTGGCATGTCATGTGCTATGTGGGGCATTGTGTCTGTAACGTCAGATTGTAATTTCGTATTTCAATCTTTGATAGTTACCAAGTGTGACTAAATGTTTCCAAGACTAAAATTCTTACTGAATTTATGAACCCATCCTAGCTAATGCAGCTCTGGTACATGGACTACAACAAAAAGAGAAGGGAATGAAATGGGGGCAGCAGAGATGAAATTTTGAAGAGATATCAAGATGGGCATCTTGAAACTTCAGATCAAGATAAAAACAACAAGGCTAAAGTTATATGAGCATATGATGAGAATGAGAGAGCAGAGAGTGCCGAAAAAGTGTTTCTTAAAATGTTCCTGGAAGGGGATCAAGAGAAAAACCCAGAATGAAATCAGCAGATACAGAGAGGAATACTGTAGAGAAAAGGAGGGAAAATCAGAGGAAGTCCTTAAAGAATGAGAGAAGTGTTGGCAGACAATGATGAAAGTACTTGATTCACAACCCAACAAAAGAAGATGGAACCAGGCAATGCAGAAGAGAGAAAGAGTTACTATATCAATGAAGGTGTTAAATTTTTCATTTATATCATTAAATTGATAAACCTGTGACAATTTTTCTTTGTTTAGTAAGCTATTGAAGTAGTTTTGATATATTTACTATATCTTCATAACTATAGCATCTATATGTAAGTCTTAAAGACATGTTGTTTCCAATACTGCCTTTTACTTGCAAGGTTACTGTTAGCATTTGAGCTAGATGGTCAACAGAGCCTGCATCAAAAAATTATAGTGTAGTGTTGTATAAGCTCTTTGTGGCTAGAAATGATATAAAACTGTTTTGCAAGTGTCTGTTCATTAGATAGCAGCATTTACTTCAATGCTTAAATTCCAGAAAGTAGCCAGGTCCTCTGTTTTTCCACTTTTTACATTAAAGTTTTCTTAGACTCCACGATAATCAGATGATGTTCTACTTGATTTACCTCATTTAGCAGTGATTCTAATTTATAACATATATGCCTCAATTTACAAGTAAAATGAACATAATATCTTTTATGGTTTTGAAAAAAAAATTATTCTTTCACTAGTAAAATTTAACTTTTTTTTGTACATGAATTATAAAACAGCTTCTGATTGTTTGGTGGTTCTCAATTTACTTGTAATAACTTATTACAATCTGCAGTACAAAATGATCAAATTTCATGTTTCTAACCCCATTAGTTTATCAAATAATGGTACATGCAAGTAAAAAAATGTAGTTTTGAGAAAAATCCATTTAAAGTTTAATATTGCAATTCATGTATAGTTGTTGATGAGAATGACTTACCACTAATATTTTCCTGCACCATAGTGAGCACCATTTGAATCATACTGATCTTCTTTTCTTCTCTTGGTCCCTCTTTTTTTCTGTCTGACTTGTTTTGTGCATTTAAAATTAGCAATATCTGCTTTTCGGATTCTCTCTTTATCTGTTTGCAGTATTTCCACTAGATTTTATGCCAAATAATTCCAAAACATCCAGTTTTCTAATTACACCATCACTGAAGCATAAAATAGCATCACAACACTAAATTAGAGGGTTGTAAGCTGAACAAATACAATTTTTGGTAACCTGTTCCAAATGATACAATTCACACATTGATTTAAATTTTGGGTTTTCCCATGAAGACATTTCTTCAATGAGGTATCTTTACAAAGGTCTCTAAATATGGGTTTAATTTCATTCATTACTGATGCAGGTAAAGAATGTTTGTGGTCATATCTGGCACTTCTCCTGCACTTGCACCAAGTGTCAGGATCATTCAGGCAAAGACTGTGCACTGGATTTTCATTTGTGGAAATCTTATGGGAAAAGATAGCCCATACAGCTTTTCTCATATTTTCTAAATTCCCTACATTTCTTCTTATGGCCAAGCCATAATAATTCTGTAATCTATTTCAACATTTGTCAGGTGACCTTTACTACCTATCTTCTTACCATCTTCCAATACTATCTTTTATTTTTCTTTCAATAATCTTCTCAACCTGGACCCCATTCTCTTCTGGACATGCTCAATGCACTCTAATTTAGAAATTGTGACATTAGGACCATCGGGTTGTTCTGCACATACCTGGTCATAAACCTTGCTGTGCCGTCCCCTAAATACTGTGTGTATCTGACTCATCTGTTTGCCACTGAACGACTAAATATCCTGAGAACTCCTGCTACTTCCATCCCACTGCTCAGACCAGTATAATTCATCTGACAGTTACGGTCACGTTCTTTCTCAGTTCCACTGCCACAAGTTTTAGGGTACTTGCTTAGACTCTACCTCAATTATCTTGTTGGTATCAAATGATGTAGCTGTCATGACACCATTTAATGAAGTGTGTCCACTTTCTGCTGGCTACCATCAAAACATGCACAAATATCACCACTTTCACTGTCATCACTTTCCTTGAGTGCTTCTTCAGCTGCTTCCTTCATTGAGATGTTATAAACTTCAGCAACGGCAGTACCAATAACATTATTGTAAGTCATAAATATTCAGGAGGATTTGGAATGTCAAGTAATGCACATAAGAGTTTGCCTGCCTCCATCCCTTTACCAATAGATCTGAGACCACAAACTAGCCTTATATTGTTCTCATAAAAATTATTATTTGCCATTTTTGATGTCAATGTTGTAGCAACTGTACCACATTTTGTACAACTCAATGTCAGGTTTGACACAATCCCTTTACAAAGATGCTGATTCTCACCCAAAGATATGTCACCACCACATATTCTGCACACAGTATTTTTGGAAATGAAATCACAGAGAATGCTAAGGTTCACCATAATATTTCAAAATGAATGTTTATCTTCACAAGTTGACTGGGAGGAAATGCCTTGAAGACACTGTAGTTTCTTTCTTGATGTGCTGATTTTCTTTATGTCTAACATTCTTGGGTCCTTTGACCCACTAACTTCATATAGCTTTACGTATTTATTTCCCCTGAATTTTAATTTAGGTGAGAATTTCTTTATTCATGGCATTTTTATAAAAACATGCAGAACCAAAGAAAATACAAATCAACACGTACTTCACTCGCAAAAAACTTCACTAAGTACAACCATTAAGTCAGGTAGGACAGTAATTTTTTTCTTTATGTAAATCTCTACTCCATTCTGCTTGCTATTATTTCTGTAATAGTGGGATGTCAAAATTAAATTAGTCATTTTTGTATTTCGTACTGATTCAGGATTAAGCCAGTGATCAGATAAGCATATTTCTGAGATATCCATTAGCTCATCTGTCAGTAAGTTAATTTCATCAGTATTATTATGCCAGGATTGTCTATCATGGTGTTAAATTTTTAGATCAGGTACATTCTCAGATTGGTAATTGTGTATCACATTTGCACCTTGAGTGTGAAATCTATAGTACTTATCTACTTGGTCCTAGAAATTGGTAAATTCTGATCAGTGAGAAGCTGATCTCTTTCAGCTACAGTAATGTGATTATGTGTTATAGTTTCTAAGATTACAGTTACTGTACTATCTTATTTCTTAACAGTTACCATAGGACTGTTATTTTCTTAAAATGTATTTATTGCATTGTATTATCTTTTTAGGAAGATGATATACAAGGAACACAGAGAAGTGTACAAGTACTTTATTGTAAAAGCAGTAACTATCCAGAATTTACTCATTCAGAAACTGAAGAGTATCTTGGAAAATATGGTATATTACCTCCCCTCCGCAAGTACTTTATAGTCGAAAAAAATGTATCAGACAAAATGTCTCTGGAAGGAGATTTTCGCAGCATTTTCCATGATATACCAGGAGACCATGTTAAACCAAGAATTGAAATTCAAAGGTATTTTCTTCTGCACTTCAACTACATGTGGATATAGTGGTTAAAATATGTGATGATGATAGCCATTTTATATGATTGCAGAAGTGACAAGGGAAATTTGTATAGGCAGCAAGCTGGAAATATTTCTACTGTGTCTGCCACTGCAAAGGATTTCAAGCCACAGAGTTTGGAAGGTAAAAAGTCTTGTTTTGATACTGGTAATAAAAATATATAATTTTTTTCCATGAAAGTAATTTTCTTTTCATAAATTTAGAAATACAATATTAATTTTATTAGCTCATATAAATAAGTATTTTAGACTTAGGAGTTGACTAATTTCAGCAATCAGAGTGCTTTTGGCACATTACTTTGCATATCAGCAGGCCTATTTCACCATGTGTCTGAAATTCTGAAACTAATTATTAGTATGATTATAAAGCTGGAGAACTGCATCTGTTGTACTATGGTGTTTCCAAGATTTCCTTGCATCAAAAATGAGGAAAACCCTGGACAAGATATGATTGCAATATTCATTCAGCAAACACTAGGCATATAAATGATGTACACTTGGATAACACTTTCTCATGCATTGTACAGAATGGTTTTCACTATTCAGCAGATTTCATTTTTCAGACTCTTCTAGAACAACTGAAGAAGAAAGTGAGTGATAAACCCCAAGTATTCAGATCCAAGTTGATAGGTTTCATTTTGGCACTTCTGTTCTGTATAGTAGTTCCTCAAAGCAGCTGAGAAATTTTGTCTGTGATGTGGTATTTATTCATATGTTCTCTGTTTTGTTATTATCTCTGAGTAATTATTTACAAATTTTTTAATGATCTTTGGATAAAGTATTCACTCACTCATTCTGTGACCAAGTAGCTTTGGCTCACATAAATAAATAAGTGAATTTGTTGTCTTTTGTCCAAAGACTGATTTGATACAGCTCTCAGTGCTAGTCTATCTTGTATAAGTCTCTTCATCTCTGTATAACTACCCCACCTTTGTAAACATCCTTCAAAGCTCTGGCATGTCCCTATTGGTCAATAGTGCAACAAGGGTTACCACAACGACTTCATCAGTAATTGACCATGTGGCCACAAATATGGACAGGGAAAAATGTGATGTAGCTGTAAAAGATCTCGGACTATCAGACCATCTCTGTCAAATAACAATAGTAAAGTCAGGCATTGAATCATTCCATAAACAACGAGCCTACAAACGACATCTATCAGAAATCAAAATAAAAGATTTTTCAAAAGACCTAGAAAAACAAAGCTGGGATGAAGTGTGTAAGGAAACCAATGTGAATATGAAATTCTCTAAATTCTCCACATTGTTTAAATTGAACTTTGAAAATGCATTTCCGAAAGTATGCATGTCTGTATCAACATTACACAGAAACAGATGGATAACAGCAAGTATTAAGAAGTCCTCCCAAACACTTAAACACCTCAGTTCCATGAAAAAGATTCACTATGATCCAGAATTCTTAATTTCTATCATAGATACAAAAAGATCTATAGAGAGGTACTGATTGCTGCAAAAAAGTCATTTAATGACAAAATAATATATGATGCAGAGAATAAAAGCAAAGCAGCCTGGTAAGTTATAAAAAAAGGAAATGGGGAGAGGCAAACAAATGCATAATAACATACTGCTAAGGGAGGGGAATAAAGTAATAAATAATCCACAGCACTTAGCAAACTATGTAAATGAGCATTTTTCAAGTATTGCAGAGAAGTTACAACAAAAATTCCCCCAAACAAATATAGCACCTGTAAATAATGTTGCACTAAATACAATGATGATGTTACTTCCAACCACAGAGAATGAAGTCAATAAAACTGTTCAGTAACTAAAAAATAAAAAGTCAGTAGGCTTAGATGAAGTGCCAATGTGTGTACTGAAACAATGCATAGGGATTATACAAGGCCCCTTAACAAATATAATAAATGAATCCTTCATATCATGGACATTTCCAGAGCAGTTAAAACAGGCAAGAGTTGTACCCTTGCTTAAGAAAGGTAATGCAGAAGACATAGAAAATTACCGGCCCATTTCCCTGCTGTCAGCATTCTCAAAAATAATAGAAGCAATTACGAAAGACAGATTAATGAATTACCTGAATAAATATAATCTTTTAAGCGAATCACAGTTTGGTTTTGAAAGTGGCAAAAATATGGAGCCAGCCATAGTAGAATTCACAAAACTTGTACTTGCTGCTCTTGCTAAAGATGAGTGTGTCACAGGCATATTTTTGGATCTTTCTAAGGTGTTTGATACAGTCGACCACAAGATTCTACCAAATAAATTAGAAGTATTAGGAATAGGAGGGGTAGCTAATGACTGGTTTCGATCATACCTAACAGATAGGGTACAAAGAGTAGAGATAACACACACTTCAAATAGATCTAAACATTTAGTAAAACACTTATCAGAACCAAAATACATTAATGTAGGGGTTCCGCAAGGTAGCATATTAGGACCAATACTGTTCCTGATATACATCAATGACTTTCCCAGTAGTGTTACTCATCGTGAAAAAATCCTCTTCGCTGATGACAGCAATATTATAGTCACTGAGAAAACAAGAGAACTCCTTGCTGAGAAAGCAAATGAAACTCTCAAGGAAGTTTATGATTGGTCAATAAGCAATAAAGTGACATTGAACATAAAGAAAACTAATGCCGTGAATTTCAGTTTGAAGAGGAAAAATGACAATGTTAAATTAAATGTAGATGGCACCTCTATAGACTGTGTAACAGGTGCAAAATTTCTAGGAATGAACATTGATTCTCAGTTGAAGTGGTTTGAACACACTAAGGTACTTTCAAACATAATGTCATCAGCATGTTATGCCCTTAGAATCCTGTCATCAGTGTGTAACATGCAGTGTCTTTTAGTTACATATTATTCATATGTACACTCAATTCTAGCTATGGAATTCTTTTTTGGGGAAAAAACGCACAAAATATGAACCAATTTTCAAACTCCAGAAAAGAGCCATAAGAATAATAACCAAAAATACTAGTCGAGCTCATTGTAAAGATTTGTTCAGAACACTTGGGATTTTAACTGCTCCATGTGAATGCATTTACCAGTCAGTTGTACACATCAAAAATAACATTGGTAATTACTGCACAAACAGCTCTCTCCATGACCATGCAGCAAGAGATAGACTCAACTTAAATTTATCAAGAAAAAAAAACATAAAACTCAAAACAGCATTTTCTACCAAGGAATAAAATGGTACAATAAATTACCAAAAGAGATTAAAGAAATTGCCAAAATATACTTATTTAAAAAGGCAGCTAAATAGTACCTGTTATGCAATACATTTTATACGTTGAAGGATTACTTAGCTAAAAGAGAGTAGGGGTTTAATAAAAAATGTTATACAAATAAATAATAATAATAATAATAATAATGCTTACCCCCAATCTATGCACAGCACAATACTAACACCTCTTCCTCTTTCTGAGCTCAACATCTCACTCATTATGGAGGGGTGCTGACTCAGTTTTTCGGGATAGCAAATGGGAAGTTGCGGTACAGAAAAGTGCCCAGAGATCACCAGTGAGTGTGTGTATGTGTATGTGTGTGTATGTGTGTGTGTGTGTGTGTGTGTGTGTGTGTGTGTGTGTCTGTGAGTGTCTCTAGGGAGTGAAGTGATATGAAACAATGTATGTATAGTGTGTGCAGTGACTGATAGTGAGATGTGAGTGGACAAGTGGCATTACATTATTTAATACGTTATTTGTGAAAAACGTATTGTATATCAGGAGTAAATCTAATGATTGTCTCTAACTAGAAGTCTGTAAATATATGTGTATATGAATTAGCTTATTTTAAATTGATCTAAATTTGTAAATATTATATATAAATACAAAGATGAGGTGACTTACCGAACAAAAACGCTGGCAGGTCGACAGACACACAAACAAACACAAACATACACACAAAATTCAAGCTTTCGCAACAAATTGTTGCCTCATCAGGAAAGAGGGAAGGAGAGGGGAAGACGAAAGGAAGTGGGTTTTAAAGGAGAGGGTAAGGAGTCATTCCAATCCCGGGAGCGGAAAGACTTACCTTAGGGGGAAAAAAGGACAGGTATACACTCGCACACACGCTCCCGCTCCCGCTCCCGGGATTGGAATGACTCCTTACCCTCTCCTTTAAAACCCACTTCCTTTCGTCTTCCCCTCTCCTTCCCTCTTTCCTGATGAGGCAACAATTTGTTGCGAAAGCTTGAATTTTGTGTGTATGTTTGTGTTTGTTTGTGTGTCTGTCGACCTGCCAGCGTTTTTGTTTGGTAAGTCACCTCATCTTTGTATTTATATATAATTTTTCCCACGTGGAATGTTTCCTTCCATTATATTAAATTTGTAAATAGTTTGACATGTCCTATATCCTTGTAAAAAGAAATCTACGGATGAATAAAGCTACTACTACTACAACTACTACTACTACTAATCATTATTCATTTTCATTTGCTTACAGTAATCAAGCCTTGATCTTGCTCTACAATTTATGCCCTCCTCCTGTCACTACCTTTACTTCTGTCTATAGCCAAACTGACTATTTCTTGATGCCATAGAATGTGTCTTTCAACAAATTCCTTCCTTAAGTCAATTTGTGTTATAAATTTATTTCTAGCCATTTTAATTTAGATCTCATTTATTAGTTATGCAGTATGCCCTTGTAATCTTCTGATTTACTGTCTATCAGAACATTTTTGTCCTTGTTTATACTGTTTGTCAATACTGTTGCACTTTCATACATGGCTACACTCCAGGCAAATACTTTCAGAAGGGAGTTTCTAACACTTAACATTTATGTTTGATGTTAAAATATTTCTCTTCTTCAAAAATGGTTTTCTGTTTATTGCCACTCTGCGTTTTATATCCTCCCTACTTTGGCCATAATTGGTCACTTTGTTGTAAGTAGCAAAATGCATCCACTACTTTTAGTGTTTCATGTTCTCATCTAATTCACTCAAATCACCTGATTTAACTGGAGTAGCCTTTGTTACTATCCATTCCATTCAATTTTATATTATTTATGTATTTTTTTATGGACCCACCAACTGAAGCCTTTCGCAAATGTCAAATCAATTTTTTACAAGTTTGTGCAAACAGTTCTGATAAATTTTATATGTACATAAGCGACTGATACACATGATACAAATATCAGAGTACCTAGTAAGGCACAGAATTTACAAGTTTTGTAGAAGTAGAGAGCAGATACATTTTATATAAGCATAAGTAATTACATATATGTGGTATAACATCTAATCTTCCAAATCCTTTGCTGTCTCTGACAGAATTACTGTATCATTGGTGAGCTGTAAGGTTTTTACCTCTTCTTACTGACCTTTCCAAATTAGGTTATTAAAGCAAGCATTTAATACACTGCAATAATATATACAACATTATAATAGGAGTATATGGCTACTCACCACACAGAGTATATGTTGAATGGCAGACAGGCACATTGAAGAAGGACCATTGAATATTAGCTATCAGACTAAGTCTTTCTTCAGTTTTAGACAAGAAAACAACATACACACATTCACAAAAGCCTATTTCACACACACACACACACACACACAGACACACACACACACACACACACACACACACACACACAATGATCACTGTAGCTTGACTGCTGTTGCATCTGAGGTGACCAGAAACCTTTAGTAGGATGTGCAGTGGGGATACAGAAGGTGCACGTGGCCTTGAGGTGAAGGGGTGACAAGGTAGGAGCACAGGAAAGTGCTGCCTGTTGGTATGTGTAGGGATGTCCCTATTCAGAAATTAACCAAGAGAAAGATGGATTAGTCAGTGCATATCATCATGATTTGTAACTCCTGCTGCTACTGTCAGAAATACATATAAACATATAAATAGTTCCAGATCTCAGAAACATGGATTCTTTCTTCAGAATATAGAAGGAGTTAAATGTTAGTGGAGGTGAAAACAAACAGCAGTTATGCCTATGGGGGATTGGGATAGTGGTGATTGAGGGGGGGGGGGGGGGGTTGAGGGGGGAAAGGGGGGGGGAGGGAGGAACCAATGAGGTATGAAAAGTAAGAGAGACACTCTCCCCTTCCAATTGAATCTCAGAATCCCACACTTGTTCAGGCCCAGACAGCACAGTGGGCATGGAATTTCAGAGGTACCTTCACCTTTTAGCATGATGTCTGTCAAATAAGTCCTATAGAGACAAAATGAAGAATCACTAACAGAACAGTCATTTGAAAAATGTTGTATCTCTGCTTTTGGTCCAGCAAAGAATTTTTGGGATCATTTAGGAAACTTTTGTCTGACAGTGTTAATTTGTGCTCACACCATCAGTCAATCACTATGATATGAAATGTTTCATAGTTAATGTGAGATTCCATTCCATTCGAAGCTCTCTCCATAAGAAGTTAGATTGGCTGAGAGGATCATCACTAAATTGTAGCTCTGTGGAAACTGAAACAGTCACCTTTGTTGTTCCCCTTCCTAGATTCTCCTCTATTCAATTTCTTCTGTCAGTATTATACTACATTCTTGATGAAAATCTCACCATACAAAGGCATGTGTATACAGATGTTTACTTAATGCAACGTGTACAATTCTCAGATCTCATTCTTTGCCTATTCTGATAGATTGTGACAGATAACAATCACATCTGACTGTGATTACTCATGTAACAATACCAGAGAAGGAAAGTTGCTACTCACCATATAGCAGAGATGCTGAGTCGCAATAGGCACAATAAAAAGATTCACACAATTAAAGCTTTCGGCCATTAAGGCCTTTGTCAGCAGTAGACACACATACACACACGCACACACATACACACACACACACACACACACACACACACACACACACACACACACACACACACACACATATATATACGTAAATGCAACTTGCACACACATCTGCAGTCTCAGAGAGCTGAGACCACACTGCGAACAGCAGCACCAGTGTATGATGGAAGTGGCGACTGGGTGGGGATAAGGAGAAGGCTGGGGTGGGGAGGGATAGTATGGTGGGAGTGGCGGACAATCAAGTGTTGCAGTTTAGATGGAGGGTAGGAGAGAAGGTATGGAGGGGGGAGGGGGTAAGTAGTGGATAGGAGATAAATAAAAGAAATTAAAAGACTGTGTGTGGCAGTGAAATGACGGCTGTGTAGTGATGGAATGGGAACAGGGAGGGGGCTGGATGGGTGAGGACAGTGACTAACGAAGGTTGAGGCCAGGAGGGTTATGAGAACATAGGATGTATTGCAGGGAAGGTTCCCATCTGCGCAATTCAGAAAAGCTGGTGTTGGTGGGAAGGATCCATATGGCACAGGCTGTGAAGCAGTCATTAAGATGAGAGATATCATGTTTGGCAGCGTGTTCAGCAACAGGGTGGCCCATTTGTTTCTTGGCCACAGTTTGTTGGTTGCCATTCATGTGGACAGACAGCTTGTTGGTTGTCATGCCTACATAGAATGAAGCACAGAGGTTACAGCTTAGCTTGTAAATAACATGACTGGTTTCACATGTAGCCCTGCCTTTGATGGGATAGGTGATGTTAGTGACCAGACTGGAGTGGGTGGTGGTAGGAGGATGTATGGGACAGGTCTTGCATCTAGGTCTAGTACAGGAGTATGAGACATGAGGTAAGGGATTGGGAGCAGGGATTGTGTAAGGATGGACTAGTATATTGTGTAGGTTCAGTGGATGGCAGAATACCATGGTAGGAGAGGTGGGAAGGATAGTGGGCAGGACATTTCTCATGAGAAATGTTTTGCCCACTAATTCCCATACCTATAAGCATGTCACCATCTCTCAATAATGATCTGCCACTTTTATCTAATGCAGGCTTAATAATGTGGTATACTTGTAGCCACTGTTAGAATTTACTGATCAGTGGAAGAGGTACCTTTGTTTGTTACCATTGGCAGCCCTCAGAATTTTAGTGTAATTTTGAAGCTCTTGTGTTATGTAACTCTTTTTATTAGGTTTAATTTTAGTCAATAGATTATATAGTCCTCTCATTCCCACATATATTACAGTGTAAGTTATTAAATTATCTCCACTGAGATCTACTGGTGAATCACCTCCACACTTTCGATATTGGATCAAATCTGATACCATACACAGTATCACACTTTTTGTCTATTGGTTTATTAAAAATGATATTGCTAAGCTACTTGCTGTTGCAGCTATAATTTTATTTCATAACTCTTCATCATCATATCAATCTTCTTCTCCTTTTCCTCCTCCTTCTTCTCCACCTCCTCCTCCTCCTCCTCCTCCTCCTCCTCCAATATCTCCACCTTCTTCACTGCCTTCTGCTTTCATAAATAAATTGTTTTCTTTGGTTTTAACAATTCATCTTCATCATGGTAGTTTTTTTTTCTTATTCACCTTTTGGAATAGCTGCTCTTCTTGAGTCAATATCTGTAGCAGTCATTAAGTGGATGTAAATGCATGTTCCAGCACAGACTTAGCTTCAGCTTCTCTCTCTCTCTCTCTCTCTCTCTCTCTCTCTCTTCTTGCAAATATTTTGTCAAGTTCCAGCACCAGACTTTTAAGACTATTCTTATATCCAATGGAATTGAAAAACATGTTGCTGTTGTTGATAACTATTCACCTGAATTTATTAGAAGCAGAACACTCAAGTTATAACACAATATAGAACTGCCCACATATAGCAGATGTTGTATTTCCTGTTGTGTTTTTACTTGTCTGTCCTCGCTATGTTTTGAATATTATATGGTAGATATTAATTAAACTATCTAAGTTATTACATTGCTGTCTTATCTATATTCTCAGATAACTCTCGTTCTGTTTCTTATTATGGTTGCAAACCTTTAAAACACATACAGCAAATATTGTGTTTTACCAACTCTTCAATGTTTCCTCTAAATACAAATATTTTTATTGAAATAAATACAATGACACCCATGGTTTCAATCATCATCTTTGGTTACAAGTAAAAAATAGTATGCATTCTCACTCCATGCTCGCTCACACATTTTGAGGAACACACTGAAGGTCATATCAGAATTAACATGATCATCGAATATATACCTGAAATTCCATTTGTCACTTTTGAAAATATTACATTAGCATTGTCTCTAATTAACTGTTTTGGAGTTTTGTTATGCGTTTGACATAGATAAATGCTGTCTACAGCATAATGGTGACCCATAGAAAAGTATTCTTATCACAAGCAATATCATCAAAAATAAAAATTAGAAAAGTAATGCTTCATCAGGTGGTATTATGTCCTCCTTACTTGAAGGTGTGAAATATTCAATATCACAAGTTTTCGAATATCTGTCACATGTACGGGGAACAGATTTGGAAATTATATGCAGGGTGTTACAAAAAGGTATGGCAAAACTTTCAGGAAACATTCCTCACACACAAATAAAGAAAAGATGTTATGTGGACATGTGTCCAGAAACACTTAATTTCCATGTTAGAGCTCATTTTAGTTTCGTCAGTATGTACTGTACTTCCTCGATTCCCCGCCAGTTGGCCCAATTGAAGGAAGGTAATGTTGACTTCGGTGCTTGTGTTGACATGCGACTCATTGCTCTACTGTACTAGCATCAAGTTCCTGCACATTTCAGTCGAAGTGTTCGTACGCTTCTCAACAACAGATTCGGTGACCGATGGATTGGTATAGGCAGACCAATTCCATGGCCTCCACACTCTCCTAACCTCAACCCTCTTGACTTTCATTTATGGGGGCATTTGAAAGCTCTTGTCTATGCAACCCCGGTACCAAATGTAGAGACTCTTTGTGCTCGTATTGTGGACGGCTGTGATACAATACGCCATTCTCCAGGGCTGCATCAGCGCATAAGGGATTCCATGCAATGGAGGGTGGATGCATGTATCCTTGCTTACAGAGGACATTTTGAACATTTCCTGTAACAAAGTGTTTGAAGTCACGCTGGTACGTTCTGTTGCTGTGTGTTTCCATTCCATGATTAATGTGATTTGAAGAGAAGTAATAAAATGAGCTCTAACATGGAAAGTAAGCGTCTCCGGACACGTGTCCACATAACATATTTTCTTTCTTTGTGTGTGAGGAATATTTCCTGAAAGTTTGGCCGTACCTTTTTGTAACACCCTGTATACAGGGTGGACCATTTTAATCCATAATGGGGAATGATTTGAGATAGAGATGAGATACAGCAAAATGATTTTGACCAACGTTGTAGATGGCAAAGAGGACACACACTCTAATAATTGCCATGATGTTGAATGTGATTTCAATGTGATTTAGAGCTTGAAGTGATTTTTTTCAAAATGAGAAACCTAATATTTGATTGATTTTAAAATAGTGACAAATTTTACATATAAAATGATTCAGTATTAAGGTCATGGCAAGGTTCAATGTAAGTCAAATAAATAAATATGTTTTTAGTTCTGGTAGGGATTAACTCAGAATAGAGAAGGGATTCAGCAAAATTAAATGTTAGATACAAATTGGAAGGGGCATTCAGTATCATGTGTCATCACCAATAACCATAATGTTAAAGATAATTGTTGAAGGTCATTCAAAAGTTGACTTTTGTTTCGTGGAGACCCCTATTTGTGACATCCTATTTGGAAAGACTGAAGAGAGATTTGAACTTTCGGTTTTAATCAGTGTGTTTACTGGCAAAAATAAATACATCACAATGTATAAATGTTAGTTTGACATTTATGAGACAGAAGAAATATAAATAAAACAAGATAATTGATTTACAGGACATTGATTGAGTCCCCTCATCTCTAATTCCTTGGTGTGCTTGATTTAAAGAATTCCCATGCCTTTCAGTTTGTACCTGGAAATTAACCATTGAGCATGTGGTCAAAGTGACAAATTAATCCTCCTCAAGAAATGTGTGACAGTGGAAAGGAGAACATCTTGTGGAGTAGCTGCACAAGCTCTCCAGTTACATTCCATCATGTTTTCTCTTGCCATTGACTGTTTTTTTTTTTTTTTAATATCCTGCAGAGGTAAAAATCAGGGGAAATGAGATTAACTGAACATGTGGCCCACACAGTGGAACCACCACATCCAATCTATTGGTGTGGGTATAGTTCATTTAAAAATGTCCTTATGATCCGTGACTAATGTGGCAGTGCACTATCCAGTTGCACCAAATATTTTGTATGATCTCTAAGGCAACATCTTCAAGTAAGCCTATTACTTGGTCTCTCAACATTTAAAAAAAAAATTATCTCGATTTACTTACCATTAAAAAATTGGGACCAATCAGATAGCCATTGACAATTCAGCACCAAATGTTAAGGGTCCAATGACGCTGGTTGTCAACAGTTCTGTACCAATGTGTATCGACACCTGACCAGTAATGACAGTTGTGCTTATTTAATTCATCAGTATTTGTAAATGTGAGTTCATCGGGAAGCATTACTTATGTGAACACCTATTGATAATGTACAGCCTGGTGGCAAAATGCAAGGGCATTCTTTGAGCTTCCAAAACATTAGTTCATGGATCAGTGTGACATGGTAAGCATCATATCTCTGTGCCTTTAGGACTCTGAGAACCATTGACTTCGATAATCCCAGTTCCATTTCAATTTGCTGTGAACTAATATGAGGATGTAGCTGGACCATTGCAAGAACAGCTATGATGCAATAATCATTTTCCCCATATTCGTGCCTATGATGTATACAATGTAACTGTCTCCAGGCTCTACCAGTGACACCATTAATAGTGACATTACTTGGGTGTCGTGTGCTGGGAAAACATCTAGCTTAAAGTGCAACCACATGGACGTGAACAACCTGGCACTCTTCTAAAATTGTAATGATTTCTACGATTTCATTTGGAATGTAGTCAATTGACGTAGCTATGTGACTCAACCAAATAAATCAATGGAGTCACAGTTTTGAGGAACTGATCACTCAAAGTAGCATTGAAACAAGAACGGTATTCTGGCATGCGGACATGTGCAACATCTGTGAGCAGTGTGGCCCCACACTTTGCCCTCTCATCCGCTCTGCCAACGGCACTGTACAAGGAGTTATACGCTCTTCAATTGATTAATCTTCACCTGTTTGTCTCTATAAGTGGCAGCGGGCAGATGTATGACAAGTTCAGCTGAGTTAATATTGTTAAAAAAGTGTGTATTACAACCGTACATTAAAGGAGTGTTATAGAAAGTTATTAGGAAAGCAAAGTTTATTAGTACCTTCACATTCTGTTCATCATTTTGCCCACACCGAGAATCCTGCATCAAGAGGATCAAAGCAAACAAGAAGAATTTGCGTGAGCAGAGGAGGGGCGATCCATATCCAGTATTGTCATACCAATCGCTATGCACAATAGCGCTAACAGTCAAAGGAAGTAAATAAATTTACAAATGTTAATCTAATAACGTATTGAATATTGGGGGTCTGTTGATACTAATGCCAGCTAAAGTTCACTTAGGATATGAGTATTTTCCAATTTCTTTCAATTATTCTTTCAAAATTTCTTTTTTAATTATTTAAGCAGCAATTTTTACTCAGACACTATTCAATGGTGACCGTGCAAAGGACAGTGCCAAGTGGAATATGAATAGATCTTTCAATTGTTGAGTTAAAAATTTTTTGAGATAAGTGGTCCATTCTATCAGAAACCAATGAGGCCTTTGTTGCATTTTTTACATGTCCATGAGATTGGGACTAATAAAAACTTGAAGGAGCAAATTAAAATTAAATTCTTCCTACAAATGATATGTGCGGGGAATGCTGATTTCAGTGGTTAAGGTAGGAAGCTACTATGCTGTAAGCTTATATGGCTGCACTTGGTGCCATCTCTCTTGCAGTAGATAATCTCTTTTCCTTCCAATTAAAATCCTTTACAGAAAGTGCACTTCTATAGGAAAGACGAAAATTTGTGTAAAGTCAACATTAAAGTGCAAAATAATTCATCTAAATTCTATAAGACAGTATCAGACAATAATCAGGTTTATTAATAAATATGCATATAAAACCACTTTAATTGAAAAGTACCAATACAAACAAAATTTTGTTTTTGAAAATCATTTTTTTCATAATTTTGTCAGATGTTATTCACAATGGAGTCAAAGGGAATGGCCATTTTTGAAAACTCATTACAAAATGCAATATGCCAAGATGTTGGAAATCCCAGTTTGGCAACAGTTGAAAGTAACATGCCAACTCGTGAACTGGCCGATGGCTACCAAAACAACCAGGTTGGCGTCCCACTATTAAAAAATGATGACACTAGTAACATAACTAATCACGATGTCACTTTTATGATGCTCAATGAGACAATTTCTCAGGTCTCACCGGGAAACATTTTTTTCAAATAGTGAAACTGAAGCACACGACAGCAAAAATTGTTTGATTATTTGCTCATGATGTCACAAATGTAAGAACAGGAAACAGTTCACAAAAGCAATGCAAATACTAGTGAGACATACGCTTTGACACAACTCGTGCAACTAATAACACAACAGTTTGCACTGCAAAATCAGGCATTTAACGATTTCAAGAATAGTATTTGTCAACATTTCAGTGAGGTGAGCAAAACTATATACACTGAATTATCTAATGAATTATCTGGTAAGTTCACAGAGCTCAGTAAACAACTAAAACAAGAAATAATTACCAACATGCCCTGCAATATAAATACATTAACAGAAAAAGTAACATGCGAAAACTAATCAGGAAGAACTTGCAGGTGAGTTATGAAACCTTAGTGAAGTATATTCTCAAATTCAGAAGATGCATTCTGAAGTGGATGCATTGGTAAAAAATGTGGCGAATGCAGTCAGCGAGCTGCAAGACGTATGCAAAAACCTATGTACAGAAGTTGAGTCTAAGAGTAGATCAGGTAAGTTTAGAATCAGAATTTGCCAAAAAACAGAGAGATAAGTTATGTGCAGATGCAAAGGAAATAACTGAAAAAGCTGAAACTGGGTTGCTGGATAAGGGCAGCACCCTTGCTGAAAGATAGTGTCAGAATGCAAAATTTATGTAGGTACTGTAGAAGAAGCTCGAAAAGGGAAAGGAAGGCAACTTCTAGCTAAAATAGATTCAAGTTTAAAGGGAGCAGAGAAAAGATTACAAGACTGTGTTGCTAAGACTACAGACATTCCAAAACAACATATGATGGAAAACAAACCTATGCTTTTAGAGAAGTTAGATACTTGGACTGGTTACCCACAATATGGGGTTAGTCCATCGAAGGAAAATAGCGAAGGTTGCACAGTGCAACAACACTTGCTGGCAGTTGCAACTGTCGAGCAAGTGCAGTTGTCGTGCACCATGTCATGAGTGAGCATAAATACGCCTGTCGTTGTCATTGCGGCGTGTTTGTCAACATTACTTGCAGATTAGAGATTACTTAGGCTTCAACAATTACCAGTATATACTTCTGAAGGGAAAAGAACACACCCTGTGGTCTTTGTCAGAGCATTTTGAAATGTTTTACCTTGTACCTGGACTGAAGTCCAGAAAATTAGATTTGTTGTTCGATATACACAGGGTGACTGTCTAAAATGGGCTGTGGACATGGCAGAGCATTGCCACTATTATGAACAGTTTGAGAGAGCATTTCTGGATAAGTATTGGTCTAAGGCTGTACAAGAGAGGCTCAGACGTAAAGTATTCAACCCAGCTCCTTTCAAAAGCAAGTGTGGAAGCTTAAAAGGCAATTTTGAAAAATATTTGAATAAAACCAGATACCAGTATCTCAAGAAAATGTACTGAAAATTTTAAAGAGCTGTCTTCCTGCCCACGTTACTGAAAAACTCATTACCATCCCGGAACATGAAACCAAATACTTTCTATCTGTACTGGACTCAATAGATTTGATATACAAAGAGAGACCAGTACAACCCAAGCCTGTTAATACACCGATAGTGACACAGAGATTTACGGACCAACAAGTAAACAATGGATTCATAGTACAACACGGATGGCAACCTTACCCCACACAAACCTATGCTAATGGTAACGCTAGTAACAATGGCAATGGAGAAAGCCATAAATACAAAGGTGGATATAAAAGAAATGGGTGAAGATTTAGCAGAAACAAATACAATGGGCGAGTAGCGTATGAGCAGCCTGTACAATATGTACAGACACAAGCTTCTGGCATTAACCAAACGATCGCTTGGCAAACGCAATACAATAACAGACAACCAAACAACCCACAGAGAGCGGAATTCAGCCAGCAAAGTAACACACATATGCTGAATGACGTGCAGAGGCAAAGAGAATTTCAGTCGAGAGCCTCTCAGGATATTAATTGACATAATCAAACACCAAAGGCCCACATAGTGGAAGTTACACCTAACCCAGAGATCGATGCTGGAAAACTTGAACCGATCATGATAGGCCCCTGTTCTGTGATCTTGGATGGGAGTGAGGGCACGAGCTTGATCAACACTTGCTTTATCAGATACTGTCAGGGTAGGTATACCATCTAAGTTGTATATATGTATAATAACACTAGATTTAGGATGCTGGATGGAGCCATGGACCGCAATAGGAGAATGATTTGCGGTGATCAAGGTGAGATTAGCAGGTGAAAGTGTGTCGCCAGTGTGCTTGGCCAGGATAACACTAAAGTTGGCACCAGTGTTGATGAGAAAGCAGATGTCCCTTGATATGTCTGTGGCATATAGATGTTGTGGCGCTGAAGCAAGTGGTTCAGTGTCAGACAATAGGGGCCGTAAAGGAGAGTGGCAGGATGTGGCGCCTAAATGTGCCCACTGGTCTCGTTTGGGTAGGCGCAAGGCATGTGGCAGTTGCGGGCAGTGTCCATGTAAGTAGTGTGGAACCAGGACAGTGGGTAGGTCGGTTTGTGGGTCAGTGCTATGCAGAAGGGAGCTGCAGCTGACTGCGACAGGGCTGGTAGCTGATCGGGTTGCTGCTTGGGGGAGTTTGGCGGCTGTCGGGAGCCCACTGGCAGTGCCACCTGTTGACCACTAAGTGGCAGCACCTGACTAGCAGCTGAGGTGCAGAACCAAAGGGGCAAGTATGCCAACCAAGAGTGATGGAGATGTTGTTTGTGACAGGCGGTGACAGTGACGAATGATAGCATAAGCCTGATCCGCCACACATAAATGAACCTCTAGTGGGTCGGCGATGTGAGACAGCAGATGAAGTTGCAGATCTGAAGGCATCTTGATCATCCACAATGTCCAAAGTGCGGCATCGATTAGTGTACATGGACGCTGCCAAAGCTGTGAAGGGTGTGGTCCTTGAGGTGCTCATCATGAATAATGTGGTGAATAGTCTCTACTGTAGGGTGAGATAGGCGCTCAATAAACAGTGATCTTGCCGCCAAATATTTAGGCCAGGCAGGTGGTGACAGAAGCAAGTTGTTGATGAGGTCTGTTTGAGTGTGGAGGTGGCTCACCAGGCAGACAAAACGAGTGTCATCATTCGAAACACCGTGGATGTCCAGTAGGTTATCCACTAAGGCAAACCCAAGTCTTTGGGTTATCTTTTTGCAAAGCAGGTGGCTTGGGAAACCTGTCAGGTAACACATGTTGAGATAGCACCAGCAGATGGAGATCCATGCGAGCAGGGCAGGATGCCTCTGACACCGGGAGTGCAGTAGCGGTGAATGGTGCATCGCTCAAGGTGTGCGTGGGGGGGGGGGGCAGGTGCTTGCAGCGCACGGTGTGAGTGTGCAGGTGCAAAAGTCAGCATGGTGTGTCCAAACTGCATGCCCTGCAGAGAACATGGCGCTGGCCTAATGGCTGGTGCCATTATTGCAGTGGCCGGGGGGCAGCCGCAGCACAGCCATGGGGGGCTGACCCGGTAACTGCCACAGGCGGAATGGCTGGCACTATTATGAAAGTGGACGGAAGGCGGACATGGTGCATCCACGGTGCAATGGTTGCAGAAACCAGTGTGGTTGAGGTAATTGGCATCGCTGAGACGACGTGCGGGGGAGGGGGTGCTGTGACACTAGGCATATAAGAGTTTGCTGCCCTGTGCATAGAAATGTTCAAATCACAATTCTGGATCTTTGTCTGCACGTCAAACAACCAACCCAAAGCTAACTGCATAGATGAAGGATAAACCACAATGTCTTTAACTGGAAGATTGTCCACGATGTCATTAGGCTGTGTACTCTGTCCATCTTGTGGCTGTTGTTGAGCTGTCACAGTTGATGGTGGCCATGTTGGTCCGGTTGAGGTTAAGTGGCTGCCGGCGTGACCGGGCATAGATAATTGTTCACTTTTAACCAAACGCGCGTTAGGTACACTTGACCACTCATGGTCACAGTCAAGTTAATAGGATGTGTGGCACTAGCATTGAAAGACACTGATAGATCCATTGTTCTGATGACAGTGTGAGCTGGCACATGAAGTCCGTTAATGATAAAGAGAAACACAAAATAACTCACGATCATACGACGACGATGTCGGGGTCACCACTGTGGTTATCATGTATGGTAGGTCGGTTAATAACACACTTTAAACATCATAAATGCATTTATCAGACAATGAAGCAAGCAAGAACAAACATGACAGTACACAAGTTGCACGCTGAGAGAACGTCGGACAACAGCAGCTCAAAGAGGTCAGAGTTAAAGGTAGGGTGCTCCAAGCCAGACGTGCCACAAACTAATACGTAAGAGTACTGTCTGGATTTCAGTACATCAGTTGGAAGGTAGAATCTCAATAGTGAGTGAGGAGAAGAAGCAAAGAGGATCTCTCCTTAACTGTGTCACTAACAACTCGCCCAACAGACATTAAGCAGATGGGACTGTGGCTCAAACAGCATGGTGAAGAGTGAAAGAAGAAGATACCAAGTGCAGTGAAAAATTAGCTGCTTTAACAGTAAATAGTGCAGTGAAAGCTAAAGTTATAAGAGGTATGAGTATGAAGAAGAAGGAAAAGAAGAAGATTTTAGAGAAAGTGATGAACAAAATAATCAAAACAGTTCAAAGCATGTAGCCTTAGGTGTATGAAGCTGGACAGGAATCTTGTAATATTTCTGAAAATTGCTGATAAAATTGATTCATAATATGCTCCTAAAGCAAAATCGATGAAGTGAGTTTATAATACCCACCCCCAAAACTGGTGGAATATTGCCTCTCATCCCAATATTTGTTGCTGTATCAGCATTTAGAGGATAAGCTGGATGTGTGGCTGGCATTACTAAAGCTGCTAATAATGCAAATCTGCTCACAAACAGCTAGCTGAGATGCAAAGGCATAATCATACAATGGAAGCAGTGATACTCCATGAAGGGAAAGAGCTGTATTTAAGACCTTAGAGGGAAAACAGGTTTGGTCTGCATTTGACAAAAAAAGTTTTCCTTAAGCAGCCTTCCAACAAGAGCACTAATACTGACTTAGAAAATCGTGCTAAAAAACTGGAAAAACCTCATTTTTGGAGTGTGTTAATGAGAGGTACTTTCACCAAAAAGCTTAAAAGATATGATAGTGTGTTGTTAACTTCCAGATAGAAAGTGAAGCCTGGTTCATATTGAGTACTTTACAAGAAAAAGGGTAATATAGTGTATTACTTTGACAGCTTCAGCAACTTATCACCTCCTCAGGAAAAAGTGAGGTGTTTCCAAAACAGCCCAATAACAATAGAAGACATTTGAATCACCTAAAAGTCAGAAGTGTAGCCACCTCTTTTTTTTCTGAACGCTTGGATAAATTATTATGTCCTTTGCCAATACTGACAGTATCAGAATGGATGCCATTGAACACAGCATAATGTTTAGCTTATCAGGTAAAAGATCGTTTATACCTGCTGCATTTAACCCCATACTAAATTTATCTCATTCTACGTATAAAATTGCCTTTCCTAAATTATTTATCCACAGTTTCGCATCAAATATTATGAGACTGTGAAATGAAATCGAGATAGATGTAAAGAAAGTAAGTAACGTTTTATCATTTCAAAAGTAATCACCACCTGTTCATACATGTATCTCACTATGAGACAAGGCAGCCAGTGCCTTCAAGGAAAGATGTTTGTGACTGGCTACAGAACACAAATTGTACGGAGGCATGTACTTCTTCATGCGAAGCAAACTGATGGCCACGAATGTCTTTCTTCAGGGCTCAAAAAATATGAGAAATGCATGGGGAGGCATTGGGACTGTATGGAGGTTGTATAAAGGCTTCCCAGCAAAATTTCTGAAGTATAGTCAAAACAACCTTGATGACATGTTGTCCTACCCACCTACAATAAAAGTAACTACTGATTTTGTAATCAGATTAGCAAACATCAAATTCTGGACAGAGTTACTTTAAAATGTGGACTTATGAACCCTGTTACATTACTTCTGCTTATCGAGGGACGTAGAGTCATACAACATCAAGAATGACTTCTCCGTTCCAGAGAAAAAGAAGAAAACCAACTTAAAACTGAATATCAGTCACACTAAAATTCCAGAATAAGGAGTAACATATATGTTGATTTTAATGTGGATACTAATATAGGGTAAGTTTTAGGTTTTGAGAGAAATGTGTAATTCCAAAAGAAAGCTTAAAGACAGCGAAATGTCCAGTAAATGTTCAGAATATCAACATTCTGTGTGTTGACTGTAACATTTCTGGAGGTTCATTCCAAAATACTGCTCTTACACACACATTATATCAGTTCTGGTCTGCAGTACTTTTTGGATATAAGATTGTGTAATTACCAAGATCACCCATTTACATGGCAGTTGTAGTAAGATATGTTACAGAATAAAGTGTATCAGATAGAGACCAAGACAGAAATATTGTGGATTTTGATCCTGAAAACTATTCAGTTACACTTATGGAAATGTAATGGGCATCATATACAGGCAGCATGTTTTGTCTGAAAAGAAAAAGGTGAATACAAACAAGGAGAGGAAGAAAAAGAAAGTGAACAATATGTTAACTCCTCACAATCAACAAATACTACACACATCAAAAATAGTTTTACATCACCTCAGTTCCCAGAACTCCTGAAGATAGACGTTGGCTGTGGATATTGCATCACAGACACAGTCCCTTTGACTGTTCAAAGATGTTACTAAACCTGCCCAAAGATGTAAACAACCATGCATGAGCAGCACCTATTAGATGGAGGGGATCCGTCATTCCACCAGGAAGGAGGTGCCTGGCTCGTGTTATGTGTAGTTCAGCCATGCCTGTTTGATTGCATCTGCATTGTTACTTTGTGCCAGGAAGGGCTCTCAACAAGGGAAGTGCCCAGGCACCTCAGAATGAAACAAAGTGATGTTGTTCGGACTACAGGATATACAGAGAGACATGAACTGTTGATGACATGCCTCACTCAGGCCACCCAAGGGCTGCTACTGCAGTGGATGACCACTACCTAGGGATTATGGCTCAGAGGAACCCTGACAGCACGCCACCATGTTGAATAATGCTTTTCGTGCAGCCACAGAACATCATGTTATTGCTCAAACTGTGTGCAATAGGCTGCATGATGCGCAACTTCACTCCCGACGTCCATGGCAAGGTCCATCTTTGCAGCCACAGCACCATGCAGCATGGTACAGATGGCACCAGCAACATGCCAAATGGACCGCTCAGGATTGGCATCACGTTCTCTTCACCGATGAGTGTCGCATATGCCTGCAACCACACAATCATTGGAGATGTGTTTGGAGGCAACCTGGTCAGACTGAATGACTTAGACACACTGTCCAGCAAGTGCAGCAAGGTGGAGGTGAGCTGCTGTTTTGGACTGGCATTATGTGGGGCTGATGTGCCACGCTGGTGGTCATAGAAGGCTCCGTAGCAGCTGTACGATGCATGAATGCCATCCTCCGACTGATAGTGCGACCTTATCCGCAGCATATTGGCGAGGCATTCATCTTCATGGATGACAATTCGCACTCCCATCATGCACATCTTGTGAATGACATCACTCAACTAGAGTGGCTAGCATGTTCTCCAGATATGAATCCTACCGAACATACCTGGGATGGATTGAAAATGGCTGTTTATGGACAACGTGGCCACTCTGAGGGATCTACTCCAAATTGCCATCAAAGAGTGGGACAATCTGCACCAACAGTGCCTTGATGAACTTGTGCATAGTATGCCTTGGTGAATACAGGCATGCATCAATGCAAGAGGACATGTTCATGGGTATTAGAGGTACCAGTGTGTAGAGCAATCTGGACCACCACCTCTGAAGGTCTCTCTACATGGTGGTACAACACGCAATGTGTGGTTTTCATGAGCAATAAAAAGGGCAGAAATGATGTTTATGTTGATCTCTATTCCAATTTTCTGTACAGGTTCTGGAACTTTCGGAACTGAGGTGATGTAAAACTTTTTTTGATGTGTTTATAATCACAAGAATACACAGTGCCACAGATACTAACGTTATTCTCTGTGCACTCCAATTATGTGTTGTTGTGTTGATTGAAGAAGAAGAAGAAGATGAAGAAGATTAGTTACATACTGAACATGAGATAAAAAATTCTTATTGATGTGTCTGTTACTTACTTTGAATGTCATAAATATATACCATTTGGTCAAACAGTTTTTGATCTCAATGCTTCCATATATGTTGTGATATAAAACACTACTCCCTTGCGAGAGTAATCTGTATATTAAAGGAAGACTTCCTGATGCATCAGGAGTGCAAAAGGTTGGTGTCATTGACTTGAATAAAAATTTTGCTTATCACTCATTTTCAGAAATTCTGTATCATTTAAATAACCAAATTATTTGTCATGCAGTCTGGGAACTGCAACAGTAATGAAAGTATGGGCATGTTTTATATCAAAAGATGCAGTCACATTGTGGGGTACAAGAAATGAACTAAAAGAATTTGTTAATTCCACTCACCTTGTCAGTATACTTGGTTTGCAGTAGATTATAGGAGCATTGTATTAATCACTCATGATGAAGTTGAACTGATTTGATTTGATTTATTTCGTGTTCCATAGGTCCAACTGTGTTGGATACACAACGACGTGGAACGAGTCAGTTTTTTACAAATGCAATCTGATAATCTTATAGCATATACAGAAATTTGAGTACATAATTATATAAAAATTTGTACAGTAAATTCTTTGGGCAGCAATACAGAAAAAGAAAATACATATTTTATTAGAATCATTAAAACGCTACAGAAAACAGATACAGAGCACACACAGATACAGGGCTCAGGTTAAATAACATTCTTAGTGGTATTATGTCAACTTGTATTACATAATATTAAAATATTACAATTTATTTAGTTAAAAATTCATCTAGACTGTAAAAAGCTTTTTCTAGCAGAAATATTTTTAGTGCTTTCTTAAACTTACTCTTGTTATGAATCTCTGTCTTTATTTCTGGAGGAAGAGCATTGAAGTTTTGCTCCAGTGTAGTGGACACCCTTTTGTGCCAAGCTCAAATTTCTGAGCTCGCTGTGTATGTCATCCTTCCTCCATGTGTTATGCTCATGATAATTACTGTTTGGTTGAAATATCTCTATATTTTTACAAACAAAACACATGAGAGAAAAAATATATTGGCATGTAGTTGTGTATATTTTAAGTTTACGAAAACTATTTCTACACGAGTCTCTTGGGCGCAATCTACATATAATCCTTAAAGCTCGCTTCTGTGCAATGAACACTTTCCTTGCCAATGGCTGGTTGCCCCAAAAAATAATTCTGTACTCAATGAGAGAATGAAAATAGCCATAGTAGAGGCCACTTTTGCAGTGTTAGGTTCAACACATGTAGTGACAATCCGTAAAGCATAGGTAGCAGAGCTAAGCCTCTTACAGAGATCAATAATATGTGAAGACCAGTTCATTTTCTTGTCAATGTGCACTCCAAGAAATCTTGTTGTTTCCAGTCTTACTATTGGTTGATTACCACATGTCACACTCTCTCTTTTTCTGTTTTTGTACAGAGTTGAATAAAGTTGGTCTTACTGGAATTTAATGAGAGACCATTCACCTTGAACCAATTAACCACATCTGATAGTATGTGATTAACGAGTTCCTCAAGATTGTTGTCTGTTCTACTGCTCATAAAAATTGTGGTCTCATCAGCAAATAATGTAAATTTACACGGCAGGCTTGTCCTTGATGGTAGATCACTTATAAAAATCAGGAATAATAGTGGCCCAAGAATTGACCCCTGAGGCACTCCACATGTAATGGAACTCCATTCAGAATCTGAGGAAGTGTCACATACGCCACCCTAGCTATTCAAGACAACTTTTTGTTTTCTGTCTTGGAGGTACGACTGTAGCCAATTCCCTGCAACACCATTTATTCCTACTAATTTTGCTTTTTGCAAGAGAATCTGATGATGAACACAGTCAAACGCTTTGGATAAATCACAGAAGACACCAACTGGTAGCATTTTTTCATTAAGGGTTTCTAGGACTTCATTTGCAAGTGTGTAGACTACGTCTTCTGTTGAACGGCCATTTTGAAAGCCAAATTGGCTCTTGCTGTGAACTCCACTTTTCATTAGATGATCAGTAATTCTTACGTGTCTTAGCTTTTCTAGAATTTTGGAGAAATCTGTCAGCAAAGAGATAGGTCAATAGTTAGTTAGTTCAGCTTTATCGTCCATTTTGTACAGGGGCTTCACAATGGCATACTTAAGTCTACTGGGAACAACACCTTTCTGAAGGGAAGCATTGAAAATATGACAGAGAATGTCCCTTATCCAAACACAAGAATATTTTAATAAATTACTGGATATATTATCATCCCCTGCAGAATTCGTACTTTTTATGAGACATGATAATTTTTTGAATTTATTCTACAGTGACAGGATTAAGGCGTATTTCTGAAATTGCATTTGAATATACTGCTTGACAAAGAGTTACAGCTTTATCAACATTGGGCTTACAACCAATCAGTTGAGTTACTGATAGGAAGTGTTTATTAAAAATCTCAGCCACCGTTTTGGGGTTATCTACTAGGGTACCTTCATATCTGATTTTATTTACATCTTCTTTGCTTGTTGTATCTTTTCCTGTTTCTTTTTTTACAATGCTACAAATTGTTTTTATTTTATTATTAGAATTATCTATTTTCTTCTCATAATAAAGGGCTTTTGATTTCAGTATTAGTTTCTTCAAAATTTTACAGTATAATCTATGTTGTTGTTGTGGTCTTCAGTCCTGAGACTGGTTTGATGCAGCTCTCCATGCTACTCTATCCTGTGCAAGCTTCTTCATCTCCCAGTACCTACTGCAATCTACATCCTTCTGAATCTGCTTAGTGTATTCATCTCTTGGTCTCCCTCTACGATTTTTACCCTCCACGCTGCCCTCCAATACTAAATTGGTGATCCCTTGATGCCTCAGAACATGTCCTACCAACCGATCCCGTCTTCTGGTCAAGTTGTGCCACAAACTTCTCTTCTCCCCAATCCTGTTCAATACTTTCTCATTAGTTATGTGATCTACCCATCTAATCTTCAGCACTTAAATCTATACTCGAGGTTAACAAATGTCTCTTCTTCAGAAAAGCTTTCCTTGCCATTGCCAGTCTACATTTTATATCCTCTCTACTTCGACCATCATCAGTTATTTTGCTCCCCAAATAGCAAAACTCCTTTACTACTTTAAGTGTCTCATTTCCTAATCTAATTCCCTCAGCATCACCCGACTTAATTTGACTACATTCCATTATCCTCGTTTTGCTTTTGTTGATGTTCATCTTATATCCTCCTTTCAAGACACTGTCCATTCCATTCAACTGCTCTTCCAAGTCCTTTGCTGTCTCTGACAGAATTACAATGTCATCAGCGAACCTCAAAGTTTTTATTTCTTCTCCATGGATTTTAATACCTACTCCGAATTTTTCTTTTGTTTCCTTTACTGCTTGCTCAATATACAGATTGAACAACATCGGGGAGAGGCTACAACCCTGTCTTACTCCCTTCCCAACCACTGCTTCCCTTTCATGTCCCTCGACTCTTATAACTGCCATCTGGTTTCTGTACAAATTGTAAATAGCCTTTCACTCCCTGTATTTTACCCCTGCCACCTTTAGAATTTGAAAGAGAGTATTCCAGTCAACATTGTCAAAAGCCTTCTCTAAGTCTACAAATGCTAGAAACGTAGGTTTGCCTTTCCTTAATCTTTCTTCTAAGATAAGTCGTAAGGTCAGTATTGCCTCACGTGTTCCAGTGTTTCTATGGAATCCAAACTGATCTTCTCCGAGGTTGGCTTCTAGTAGTATAATCTATAGTGTTCCCATTTTTCTACATCTTTACAGAATCTCATTGCAGCATAAGTTTCCCTTTTGGTTTTACATGACTGTTTTATACCTTTTGTAATCCAAGGCTTACTTACAGAATTGGAAGCACTGTTTCTTACCCGTTTCTTGGGAAAATTTCTTCAAAAAGAGCACAGAATTCATTTATAAACTGATTTTCTGCAAACAAGACATAACTGTATTTATGCTCTAAAAAGGTGCTGGGAAGTGCAGAAATATCAGTTGCTGTGAAATAATAAATATCACTATGGAATATCTTAAAAAATGATCAAAGGCTGAGTCTGACATTCCATTATTGGGATTTAATTAAATGGGTTGCAGCAGAAATTAGGAACTGATGTAGCAAACTAAAGTCAATACAGCTCTCAAAACAACAAGGTATATAAATTTAGATTTTCAGTCAAATAGGATTTCATTTTCCAATAATTGCAGCATATTCTATGCAGTAACTGAAGGTATATCTGAATTTGTCTAAATTTTCTGAAGAGAACTATTCAGTGGATTTTACCACAAAGGATAGGGTCTACTGCACAAAAGCATGAAAATACTGCAATTTTCTGTCACTGTTTTATGAAGAAAGAGGGCTAAGTAAAAATTAACTCATGAGTTGCACAGAGTTCCAGGAGTGCCCCATATGTTTCATCGATTGTTTGCATCAAGATGAAGAAACACTGAAAGTGGCTGCTATTGGCAGGAGAACTGAAATGCAAACAAAAACTTCATTTCCAAGGAATATTAGAGCATACTGATTGGTTATTCATGATTCTCTTGTAGAAATGACATCTGCAACCAACTGGGTAACATGATGTATTCATATATTTAAGATTTAATGCTGTAAGAAACACTGAATATGTGAAAGTACCCCTCCACCCCAAGCCATATTTCGTTAGTTATATTAGCAGCAGTAGAGATTGTGTAATAAGCATCCAGGGTATGGTTTTCCTTCTCAAGCCCTTAAGAGGACTGCTGTGATAGTCACATATGCTGATGATAACACTTTTATCACAATTTCTCATTCATGGACACATCTGGAAGTGCAAATTTGTTGCAGCTAGACTCTCATCTCAGTTGAGTTTGCATTACAGAACATAGACAGCAGACATCTTGCTCAAGGAATTGGAAACTTCTCTCATGTTTAGAAAGGGAGACAGTTTCTTTTTTTTTCTCAGTGTAGTGTAGCTTCTTCTGGCAATATTCTGCAACACACAGTGCCCTATTATGGGCTGGATATAACACCAGCAAAATGGTTAATAGAAAATCACCACCATCACAGTATTGGCCCAGGTAGTGTGTCATCAGAAATGGCACCAGATGGCTTATGTGCAGTTATATCGCCAAAGACGACTTAATATGTTGGTGCAGGGTTTGGAGAACATGAGTGCATTAAGGACTTCTTGTATTCAACATGTAAGCTGAAATAACAGAAGAGCGGCATTGTTCAGCATGCAACATTTATACAAGGAGAATAGTTATCGTGGAAGGAATGGACTATCTTGATCAGGCTGATATAGTTGATCTCATTGCATATTCCAAATACAACTCAGGCAGGAAATATTTATTAATGGTAATTGAAATGTACTCCAAATATGCTTGGCTCACTACTCTCAAGACTAAAACTGGTATTGAGGTTGCATGTGCACCTGGATAAACTGAAAGAACCAGAGGTTGTACAGAGTTTCAGGGAGAGCATAAGGGAACAATTGACAGGAATGAGGGAAAGAAATACAGTAGAAGAAGAATGGGTAGCTCTGAGGGATCAAATAGTGAAGGCAGCAGAGGATCAAATAGGTAAAAAGACGAGGGCTAGCAGAAACCCTTGGGTAACAGAAGAAATATTGAATTTAATTGATGAAAGGAGAAAATATAAAAAATCAATAAATGAAACAGGCAAAAATGAATACAAACGTCTCAAAAATGAGATCGACAGGAAGTGCAAAATGGCTAAGCAGGGATGGCTACAGGACAAATGCAAGGATGTAGGGACTTATCTCACTAGAGATAAGATAGATACTGCCTACAGGAAAATTAAAGAGACCTTTGGAGAAAGGAGAACCACTTACATGAATATCATGAGCTCAGATGGAAACCCAGTTCTAAGCAAAGAAGGGAAAGCAGAAAGGTGGAAGGAGTATATAGAGGGTCTATACATGGGCGATGTACTTGAGGACAATATTATGGAAATGGAAGAGGATGTAGATGAAGATGAAATAGGAGATATTATATTGCGTGAAGAGTTTGACAGAGCTCTGAAAGACCTGAGACGAAACAAGGCCCCCGGAGTAGACAACAGTCCAATAGGACTACTGACAGCCTTGGGAGAGCCAGTGCTGACAAAACTCTACTATCTGGTGAGCAAGATGTATGAGACAGGCGAAATTCCCTCAGACTTCAAGAAGAATATAATAATTCCAATCCCAAAGAAAGCAGGTGTTGACAGATGTGAACATTACTGAACTATCAGTTTAATAAGTCACAGCTGCAAAATACTAACGCAAATTCTTTACAGACGAATGGAAAAACTGATAGAAGCTGACCTCGGGGAAGATCAGTTTGGATTCCATAGAAATGTTGGAACACGTGAGGCAATACTTATCTTAGAAGAAAGATTAAGGAAAGGCGAACCTACGTTTCTAGCATTTGTAGACTTAGAGGAAGCTTTTGACAATGTTGACTGGAATATTCTCTTTCAAATTCTGAAGGTGGCAGGGGTAAAATACAGGGAGCGACAGGCTATTTACAATTTGTACAGAAACCAGATGGCAGTTATAAGCGTCAAGGGGTATGAAAGGGAAGCAGTGGTTGGGAAGGGAGTGAGAGAGGGTTGTAGCCTATCCCCGATGTTATTCAATCTGTATATTGAGCAAGCAATAAAGGAAACAAAAGAAAAGTTTGGAGTAGGTATTAAAATCCATGGAGAAGGAATAAAAACTTTGAGGTTTGTCGATGACATTGTAATTCTGTCAGAGACAGCAAAGGACTTGGAAGAGCAGTTGAACAGAAGGGACAGTGTCTTGAAAGGAGGGTATAAGATGAACATCAACAAAAGCAAAATGAGGATAATGGAATGTAGTCGAATTAAATCAGGTGATGCTGAGGGAATTAGATTAGGAAATGAGACACTTAAAGTAGTAAAGGAGTTTTGCTATTTGGGGAGCAAAATAACTGATGATGGTCGAAGTAGAGAGGATATAAAATGTAGACTGGCAATGGCAAGGAAAGCTTTTCTGAAGAAGAGACATTTGTTAACCTCGAGTATAGATTTAAGTGCTGAAGATTAGATGGGTAGATCACATAACTAATGAGAAAGTATTGAACAGGATTGGGGAGAAGAGAAGTTTGTGGCACAACTTGACCAGAAGACGGGATCGGTTGGTAGGACATGTTCTGAGGCATCAAGGGATCACCAATTTAGTATTGGAGGGCAGCGTGGAGGGTAAGAATCGTATAGGGAGACCAAGAGATGAATACACTAAGCAGATTCAGAAGGATGTAGATTGCAGTAGGTACTGGGAGATGAAGAAGCTTGCACAGGATAGAGTAGCATGGAGAGCTGCATCAAACCAGTCTCAGGACTGAAGACCACAACAACAACAATGTGCAGTTATAAAAATAGGTAGAATAATTATTGCAGTAGGATTCTGAATCACGTATAAACTGACTTAGGCCTTAGGTTTCAAGAAGCTAAGGTGAAAACATAAGATGACTCAATACTCCACATTAATCATTACTCTACATTGGAAGCTTCAGTTGTGGAATGATGCAACAGAAATATTAAAGGTAAGATGATTAACGTTTTCTAACGTTTTCCACCACAAGATTCTGACAAATGGTTTGATATGGTGTAAGGTCTAGTAAGTCAGTACAGTCACACAAAATACAGAACAAGTAAAGTGAGACCTGTTGATGTAAAAGATAATTTTGTCTATTGTTTATAATAAGATCAAGACAATAGATCCACAAAAAGCTAAATTCAAAGTGAATCTTTTTTTTAGAATTAGCAAACATAAGACAATTTTTGAAAAAGGCTTCAGACCAACTAGTGTACTGATATATTCCAAATTTGAGCAGGTCAGGAAACAAGCCCACAAATGTATATGCTGGAAGATTACATGTTGCAACAGCACAGAATAACACAAAATGAAATTCCCAGCCTCATATCAAATTGAAAAAAATCATGTGAATAAAAGGAACGATAGGTTTAGTAAAATGTGTTTTTATGAAATGTCTGATGTTCTTTCAGTTATAACCTGTGATTGTGTAACGAGCAGTGTTGAACCACATGGGAAGAAAAAGGATATTGAAAATGAGGTACAACATAGTCACATTCAATCTCACGAAAAAAAAGAAAAAAAACCTCAACCATTTTGTGGTCACTAGTAGTGATTTAAAATTAAGACTGCCTCACAATCCACAATCCACCGTTGGCTACAGTGAACAAAAAAGAAATAACAAACAGTGTCATCATGCAAAACAAAAATACCGGTACGCTAAAAACAGTGACTACCAAATAGCAAGAACAGGTTAAATAAGTCCATTTCCAGACAGTCAAGACCCAAACTTAGCAGTAAAACCAGGTGCGAAATTTCTGGCAATGTCTTCTGTGAATCAGAGGGTGACAACAGCGTCAACAACAAAGACTACTTTGAAACTTCCTGGCAGATTAAAACTGTGTGCCAGACCAAGACTTGAACTCCAAGAAATCCAAAATATATGCATGAGATTTAAAAATGTAACATGCATCACGTAGCAGCTTAATATATCATGTTATAACAAATTATGACCACACCATCACAGCAGACATCATAAACGGTCACCTCTCAGATCATGTAGGTTAGACATTAGTGTTTCCTTTTCCATGCTAACCTTTTCATCTCTGAGTAGCACTTGTAACCTAATTCCTGAATTATTTACTGGATGTCTTCCAGTCTTTACCGACTGAGGTGGCGCAGTCTTTAGCGCACTGGACTTGCATTCGGGAGGACGACAGTTCAATCCTGTGGCTGGCCATCCTGACTTAGGTTTTCCATTATTGCCCTAATTTGCTTCAGGCAAATACTGGGATGGTTCCCAATTTCCTTCCCCATCCTTCCCTAATCCATGCTTGTGCTTCGTCTCTAATGACCTCTTTGTCGACGGGACATTAAACACTAATCTCCTCCTTTCTTCCAATCTTTGTCTTCTCCTACAGTTTTTATCCTCTACAGCTCCCTCTAGTAGATTGTAAATTGTTCCCTGATGTGTTACCAGATGTCCTGTCACCCTGTCTCTTCTTGTCACTGTTTTCCATGCATCTCTTTCCTTACCAATTTAGTGGAGAACCACCTCATTCCTTACCTTATCAGTCCAACTAATTTTCAACATTCTTCTGTTGCACCATAACAAATGCTTCACTTCTCTTTCCAGTTTTCCCACATTTCATGCTTCATTATCATACAATGCTATATCTCAAATGTACATTCTCAGAAATTTTTTTCTCAAATTATGGCATATGTTTGATACTAGTAGACTTCTCTTGGCCAGGAATGCCCCCTTTGACACTGCTAGTCTGCTTTTTATGACCTCCTTGCTCTGTCCATCAGAGGTTATTTTGCTGCCTAGGTAAAGAATTCCTTAACTTTGTCTACTTAATGATACCCATCAGCAAATCTTATCATTGATGTCCTTTCACTTTGAATTTTAATCTCACTCTTTAACCTCTCTTTTATTTATGCCATTGCTTCTTTGATGTACAGATTGAACAGTAGTTGCGAAAGACTTCATCTCTGCCTTACACACTTTTTAATCTTAGCACTTCATTCTTGGTCTTCAACTCTTATTGTTCCCTCTTGATTCTTGTACATACTGTACAGTATTCATCTTTCCCTGAAGCTTTTCCCTATTTTTCTCAGATTTTCAAACTTCTTGCACCATTTTACATTGTTGAATACTTTTTCCAGGTTGACACATACTATGAACATGTCTTCATTTTTTTCAGTCTGGCTTCCGTTTTGGGTCACAATGTCAGAAATACCTTTCCTAAAGCCAAGCAAATTATCATCTAACAGACCTTCAATCTTGTTTTCCTTCCTCTGTGTATTATTCTTCACAGTAACTGGGATACATGAGCTATTGACCTCATTCTGTGATATTTCTTACACTTGTCAGATCTTGTGATTTTCAGAATTGTGTGGATAATGTTTTTCCAAGAACCTGATGGTGTATCACAGTCTCACACATTCTACACAGCAGTGTGAATAGTCATTTTGTTGCCACTTCACCCAATTATATTAGAAATTTCAATGGAATGTTATCTATCCCTTCTGCTTATTTGATTTTAAGCCTTCCAAAGCTCTTTTAAATTCTGATTATAATACTGGGCGCCCTATCTATTTCCTATTGCCTCCTGTTCCTTCTTCTAACACATTGTCAGACAAGCCCTGGCCCTCATAGAGGCCTTCAATGTACTCTTTCCACCTATCTGCTCTCTCCTCTACATCTAACAGTGGAATGTCCACAGTACTATTGTAATATGAAATTCAAATCAAGAAAAATGTATGAACATAAGAGAATACCATCTGAAAACAATGTTGCTAAGTTAAGACATCGTTTGATGCTTGAAACTAGGGAGTCAATTATTACTACCATCTGGAGCAACAGTAAATGGAATGTGTTCTTAGAGCTTCTGATTGGACACATAAGTATACTATCCCATTAACAAAGTGAGCACTCAAAAAATTCTTCTTTAAAATCAAAATCTATGCCTTTGGTGTTAAACAAAAGACCTGAATGAAAATATTGGAAACATGTAGATTGCACAGACTGACTAACTGAGTTATGTAAAGATCTACTCAAACCATAGAAATTTCAGTAATGCAAAGAAGTCACTAAATTAAAAGCAGAAAGAATTAATTAATAGATGTGAAGCTCAGATAATGTAAATGAAATCAGAAATAATGGAATAGAAACTAAAAATAATAATGTAAAAATAACTGCAAATAATGTTATTTCTGACTCCCTTCTAGTTAGCAATATTTTTAATCATTATAGGTGTTGTTTAAAATGATGTCTGCATGAAACCAGATACTCATCATACATCTTATTCCACTTATGAACAGAATTGCAGTACGCTACCTGTAGTACGCACGGATGATGTTCTGTAGCTTATTGATAGGCTCAGAAACAAACAATCTACAGCATTGGATGAAATTTCTCTATATCTATGGAAGAAATGCAAACCTGAACTAGTAAATTAGTTCATCTAATAATCTGGCTTCTCAAAGACGGTGTATCCTGCAACAAGTTTGCTGTATCTTTGTGAATCTCTTAGGTCAAGACTCAGTTTGTACCTAATCATCAGTAATGCATTTCTTCAATGTTATCATCAGTTTATATTGTTTTAGGTTCTATGTCTGAACTAAATACCTTTCTGTGCTTTATTATCTGCCATTGTGCAACTTGCTGTGTGCGCTAACTGTGAAATTTGAAGTCAGTATTATTATTCACTGTGAGACTTTATACATAATGTGCACTGTGTTTGTCACTGTCATACTTTGTTGTAGGAGGGTGTGAGTATCTCCCTCTTAACAACTACTTATTGTGAAACTAGATCTGGTCATAGCAATGCTTGGGGTGGTGCTGACCAACCACCAACAGTACTTGTACTTTGTCAGCTGTCATCCCTTTCACACGAACAAATCCCTCCCATACAGCCTGGCTACCAGTGGATGACATATCTGCAGTGACAAGAGTTCCCTTGACCAGTATGCTGGAGGTCTCACAAAGGCTTTCTCAGACAGATACTATCCTCCAGACCTAGCCAACAACAGATTTCTGATGTCATTTCCCCACATATACCCAATCCTCCCACCGGCTCCAAGAACCAGCTACAAAGGAGCAACTCCTTCATCATCCAGTACCAATCAAGACTGGAAGAACTGAACCACATACTTCATCACAGTTTTGATTATCTATCATCATTGCCCTGCAATTAGGGGCACTGTACCCAAGATCCTTCCCATCCCTCCTGAAGAGTTGTTCCATCACCCATCCAACCTCCACAACATCCTCGTCCATCGCTATGCCACTCCCAATCCCAATCCATTGCCATAGCGACCATACTATTGTTGAAGACCCAGGTTCAAGACCTGCTCAACCCACCCACCCAGCAACTTATATTCCAATCCTGTCACAGTCTTATTCCACCCCATCAGAGCCCAAGCCACCTGTGAAAGCTGCCCCATCATACACCAGTTCTGCTGCAGTCACTGCATGGCTTTTTATATGGGTGTGAGTACCAACCAGCTATCCATCAGGATGAATGGTGACTGCCAAACTGTGCCCAAGAGCAAAGCAGACTACCCAGTGGTATGACGTGCAGCTGAAATATTGTGCTTGATTTCAATGACTTCTTCTCAACCCAGGCCGTCTGGATCCTCTCCTCCACTACCAGCTTTTCAAACTGTGGAGGTGGGAGTTACCCTTACAAAACATTCTTCGCTCCTGAAGTTACCCCAGCCTCAACTTACAGGAACATACTGTCCCCACATCCTCCACCCAACAGTTTATGCCCCCTCTCTCCTGTCATCTCTTCAAAATTTGCCTACCCTCACCCAAATTGTTCAATGCTCTCTGCTGGCACACCCACCACTCTTTTGCCCTTCTCTGCTCTTCTCGTTACTGCTCCCTGATTATTTTACTATGAAAACAAGAGTATGTAATCATCTTTGTATCACATTTCATGCATTTCAATTATAGGCAGTGAATGATAACGCTTTTTGTTATCATCAACAACTTCTGTAAATGTAATTAGTAAATTTCTTGTACATAACAAGTCATCAGTTGTTAGCAAGGGTATATAAAACACGTAAGAAATGATGTCTGAGCTGCAGTACATTGTAAGAACTGGAGCAGCACTCTGTGACATAATAAATTGTTCACCTACAACAACAACAGACTTTTCATGTCTTTTGAGAACTATGGTGTTCTCAGGCTCGCTTTCACTTAAGAAACTTACAGAAAACATCAACTGCAGTAAAGCATTGAAATGAAGATAAGTTCTTGTCAACGTTTATTATTTTGAACAAATTGAGTTTCATGCACCAGATTTCATGAACATTTATTTCAGCTACCATTAATGAAATTAATATTTCATAAAGACGTTTACTTTGAATTATCCCCAGCAAGGTGATTACATCACACTACATCAAAGATACCAACCACTTCTCTCACCAACTCCCCACCATACCCACCCATTTACTACCTGAATTTCTGCTAGTCACTGTTGTCACTACCTCCCTGCACAACATCCCTCATGTCTGTGGTTGTGCCAGTATTGAACATCACCTTTCCCAATGTCCTTCAGACCAAACCAACTACCTCATTCCTCATACACCCTACTAACTATATGCTAACACACAACTACTGATCCTTTGAAGTGGAGTTTTACAAACAAATCCATGGCACAGCCATGAATATCTTCATGATTGGGACTTACAGCCAAGACAATGTATCCACATTCCTTCATGACCTCAACACCTTCTCTCCCATCCACTTCAACTGACACCACCTCAACTCAGCGTACCATCATCTTGGACATTGACCTGCACTTCTTAGATGGCTCCATCAACACTTCCGTCTGCATTAAACCCACCAGCCACCAACAGTATTTGCATTTCAACATCTGCCATCCCTTCCACACCAATAAATCGCTCCTATACAGTGTGGTCACCCAAGGGAGGACATATCTGTAGTGACAAGGACTCCCTAAACAATGGCCTTCAAAGACAGGCATTATTCTCCAGACCTAGCCTGCAAACAGATTTCCTATGCCATATCCCCATACACCTGCAATCTTCCCACCACCCACAAAACCAGCTACAAAGAGCATGCCTGTCATCACAAAGGACCACACTGAACTGGAACAACTGAATCACATCATTTGTCAGTGCTTTGCACTGCTCTCTACCAAAGCACCCAGCAGTCCCTTCCCTTCTCTGCTCCTCTCCTTTTCCACTCCCCACCCTGTTCTTCCACAGCCTCCTGAAGCTGTGCCTGGCAGTTTTGTCCTACCATTTTCTTTTCCCTACTTACTCCACTAGACAGTGCTCTTCTCTCCCCCCCTCCCCCATCTGTAGCCTGCTATCCGTCTCCTTTCCCTGCCCCATTGTTACTGCTTTCATTCATTGCAACAATCGCAGTCTGCCCAGAGTGGCTGGAAATAGTGGTCATGTGGATGAGGTGTGCCTGCTTGTATTGATGTGTTCTCCTTTCTTTTCTGAAAAAAAAAAGCTTTGACCAAAAGCTCAGTCTTTTTGTTGTGCCAGTTCGCAACCCATCATGTTTTTATGGTGAGTAGCAATCTATCCTTTTCACAGTTGTTGATATTCCATTATTGACTTTCTATTGTTGGAAAGCTTTCCTTGTAAATAACTGTTTTTATTCACTCAGTGAATTATAAGCAACAGACTGTTGTTAGGGATGTACCACTATTATATGTTAAGTATCATTTGAAAATAGTATTGAGAGTTCTGGCAGAATGTAAAAAATGTAGGAGTAAATGAAACTGTTCATCAAATAGTGAAGCTCTGAGTTGTTGACAGTCATACATAAAAAATATTAAACTTTACTACCTTTTGGATGAGTCATTTTTTCAGATGGTGTACACGTAACTATATATGCCCCCCCCCCCTCTCTACTCACACACACACACACACACACACACACACACGCACACACACACCTGTACAATTGCACTGTGACAGCTGAATGCATAATGCTGGTACAGCAATTCTCAGGTAGACTGTTGTTGCAATTGTGTTGGTTTTGGAGAAAGATGCAAGGTCCAACAGAGTCAAACATGCTGCTGAACACAACATGTTGGATTGCAGTGGCTGCTCCACAACCTATGCTGTCCATTTCCTTCCCACCAGTGCCAGCTTTCTGAACAACATTCATGAGAGTTATTCTTACAACACATTCTTCACTCCTGCCATCCTCCTGGCCTCAGTCTGCACCAAGAAACAGCACCAGCATGCTCTTTACAACAGTCTCCCCTTCTTCTGTTCCATCATCTCCTCGAAGTCCATTCCTCCATGTCATCATCATTGTGCACTGCATAAACTCACAATTTCCAGTACCCATTTGTTGCACCCTTATTGTGTGCACCTACCACCTCTCCCTCCCACTTTCCTATCTCACACACATCCTGCCCCCACCTCCTTTCTCGCCTCACCACCCCACCTTCCACAGCCCCTAACCCCACTCTACCTCCCGATTTGCATTCCTAATATAGTGTATTCAGTTAGCAAACTGTAGCTGTAGGTGTGTGCGTATGTGTGGGTGTGTGTCGGGGGGGCGAGGGGGCGGGGGGGGGGGGGGGGGGGGGGGCATGTGCAAGAATATGTACTAGTGTACTAGAGTTTGAGAAAGGATACATCCAAAAGCTAGCAAAGTTTCATACCTTTGTGTGTGTTTGTCGATGACTGATCTTTCCCACCTGCTATAACCTAAGTATGATGTTTGCCATCAGATTGATGGCACAGGCAAAGAAATGTGAATTAAAAAGTATGAAGACCTTTCTTGGAAGTAGTACTCTCACACATACACGCAACAACTCACACACACATGGCTGCTGTCTTCAGGCACTAAGACCTGACTGTGCAGTCAGGTTCTAGCCCAGAGGCAGTAGCCACATGTGTGTGAGTTATTGTTGTCTGAATGTGGATCAATTCTACTTCTCAGGAAGAACTTTGTTGGAAAGCTTTATTTCAGTATTCTTCTATGTTGTGCCTGTCTGTGACAGTGTCTCTTCTATGCGGTGAGTAACAATCTATCATTTCAATATTGCTGTTATTCTGTCCTAGAATTTTCCTGGTCAAAATGTGAAATTAAAGAAATTTAAAATAGTTAACCAAAACCCTGGGTTCTGTACCCTATTAAGGGATGTTGTTCTTAAACTCACATTCCAAGACAGGTACTCCCTAATTGTATTTGTGGTTAACAGTAACAATGAATTTAAGATGAACTTTGAAATTCATAACCACAATACTAGAAGTAACACTTATTTCCACATGTATTACACTTTCTTATGTTGGTACAGAATAGAATTTCATATTCTGATAAAAAAGCCTCTAACTGACTTGAGCATGTGACCTTTGCCTTTCATGGACAAGTGCTCTGCCAACTGAGCTGCCCAAGCATAACTCATGACCTGTCCTCACAGCTTTAATTATGCCAGTACCTTGTCTCCTACCTGCCAAACTTCACAGAAGCTCTCCTGTGAACTTTGCAAGACAAGCACTCCAGGAAGAAAGGGTATTGTAGATACATGACCTAGTCACAGCCTGGGGGATGTCAGTAGAGCTCTTGCCTGTGAAAGGCAAAGGTACAAATTTCAAGTCTCGGTCTAGTACACAGTTTCAATCTGCCAGGAAATTTCATATCAGTGCATACTCAACTACCAAGTGAAAATTTCATTCTGGTAACATCCCCCAGACCATGGCTAAGCCGTGTCTCCACAACATCCTGTCTCCCAGGAGTGCTAGTCTTCCAAGTTTCACAGGAGAGCTTCTGTGAAGATTGGAAGGCAGGAGACAAATTACTGGTGAAAGCAAAGCTGTGAGGATGGGTTGTGTGTCATGGTTGGGTAGCTGAGTCCTTAGAGTACTTGTCTGTGAAAGGCAGAGGTCCCAAGTTCAAGTCTCGAGCCAGCAAATAGTTTTAATCTGCCAGTAAGTTTCATATCAGTGCACATCCTGCTGCAGAGTGGAAATTGCATTCTGGAAAGATTATCTTATTAGCCACTCCTTCTACAATTTATTACAATATTTGGAATCAGGGACCTAAATTCTGTTTAATAGTAATGTTCACATTAAACAAGTTCGTAACACCTAGTAATAGTTGTTTCTCAAATTACTGAAGTAATATAAATGCTTCATATGAAGCAACAGATAAAAATGGTAGATAAGTAGTGTAAATGAGGCATTGTGAAGTTTTTAAAGTATAAAATATAAATATACAACCTATATGTAATTCATATGGTTATCAGTGTGAGTAGATTAAAACTGTGGCAACCCACCATGTTACCATTCATCTTCTTCTGACTTCTATCATGACTTGGTCTGGCTTTGTACTCTGAACTCATATGGAATAAACGAATTGTATTCACATTAAAACATTTATAAATTTGTGCTTGTTTTTATTTGTTTGGGTATTTACTACATGTGTGGCAGTCAGGGTGATTGTACTTTCGTATGGGTTTCTTGGGAAGTTGACAATGGTGAGCAGTGCATCCTTGGAAGCGAACAGCAGGAACACATGATGTATTGGACAGGATACTGACTGGACTATTTACAAAGCCACAGCAACTGCTGTCCCATCCACCTCTCTTTCAAGGCTATAATGAGTCTTCAGAGGAGTGGGACCCACACAAGAAGCTCTTATGGCACCATTTTACTACCTTCAAGGCTATGGATGATAATACTATCAAGGCTCTTTTTCTCTCATGGATTTCACCCCACATGCATCACTTGTTAGGAAAGTTGGCTCACTTCAGGAACCCTGTTACCTGTTGTTTAACAAAATGTGTTGCTTGCTGTCATCACATTAGCAAGGATAGAGTTTTATCAGTGCAGGAAACAACCTCATCAATCATGCTTGGGCTGCAGACTTGTAGGGTCTCAGTCAGAAGTACTGTTTTGTTACCTCCCAATATAAGTAGTCTTCCACTGACACTATGGAACAGTGTGCATGACAGTTTGGGGATGCCTCCTTGGAAAAGTTTCTCATCCAGTGTACACCCTACTGGATTTAGGGTGGAAGCAGTCACTATCAACTTGGATGACGGCAGGCACTTGGTTTCAGGCACGTACTTAGAGGTAGAAATCGTGAAGGTGCAACTTGCCTGTAAATGGCACGTGGCATAAACACATCCCCAGCACGCTGTTTCCTGCAAACCATTTCTGTCATGCCCCACATTTTTTGTTCAACATGACCAACCAGGTTGTCCCAATTTCTTGCTGTTGGAAGAAAGGAATATACAATGGTATGTCAGGCATTGTCCGCTCATGCGGCACCATTGGCCTGTCTACCAATGAACATTAATGTCTTCAGCCCTACACGCGACAACCTTGCAATGGTTTTTCACAAGTTATTCATCAATGTGTGTTTCATAGGGAAGCCACTTCAGTTTGAAGTAGATATGAGTGCAGCAGTGTCTCTTATTAATTATCACATGTATCTGTTTCTTGGTGTAGTGCCAGTGTCTCCAATGACACACTGTCTTATAAGTTACAGTGGATGACAGAGTCCCATTCTTGGATAATTTACAGGAGAGATGGCTTACAAGCCAGTGGTCCACTCTTTAACTTTACTTATGACAGATAGTGCTTTTGTGGAAAACTTGTTTGGCTTCGATGCTTTCACATCATTTTGGTTCACAGTGGCTGATTCAGTTAATCTTGTTTCTGACCAAGTAGCCTACTTTGCAAGAGCTTTTTGGCAAGTTTTTCACTTGGGCTTGGCAATGCAAAGGATTATAAGGCCCATATTACCCTTAAATCAACAGGACATCTTTGTTTGCTTTTGGCCAGGCTGATGCAGCTGTTGCTACATGATCAGTTGATGGAGGAGCTCAAAAGGCTGATGACTTTGGATGTCATTGAACCTATTTTGCCCAGATGATGGGCTATGCCATTTGTAATTATCAAGGAACTATCTATATCTTTGCAATGATTTTAATGTTACAATTAATACACAGGCTGTGATTGACCTGTACCCTGCATCATCAGGAACTGGTGATGAAACTGATGGGAGGACACTGTCATTCCAAACTGGATTTATTTGGGGTACATCTGCAGCTTCTGCTTGATGAGGAATTTCAGCAGTTATTTGTTCTCAATATCCCTTATGGTTCTTACAAGGATAAAAGTTTGGTCTTTGGGGTGTCAAGCTCTCCAGCTCGTTTCCAACATTTCTTGGAACAGCTTACACAACATGTTCCCTGTTGTATCAACTATCTGGAGAAACTGTGATCATATGACCCTCCACTGAGGACCATCTGTGGAACCTTATGATTCTGTTTCAGACACTACAGGACATGGGTCTCAAGTGCAATTTGGGTCTCATTTCTTTCAACGATCACCATTGTGCATCCTCTTATGCACTTACTAAAGAAAAGTGTCCATTTGTCTGGATGACTGTGTGTGACCAAACATTCATAACTGTGGAAGGTAGGTTTCATCAGTCCCTTGCATCATTTCAGTTGAGTAAGCTACTTGTCTTAGATGCTTGCCAGTTTGGGCTAGGGGCCTTGCTGGACCACATATGCAGTCAAGAAGGTTTCCGGTGTTTTTATAGGGCATGAAGTTTCATCTTGCCATAGACCACAAGGCCTTTAGATTCTCTCTTTGGCCCCAATCTGCACCTACCAGATAAGACAGACCTCAGCCATTATCATTATGAGATTCACTCCTGCTAGATGGCTGAGTATTCCAGTGTAGATGCTCTCTCATGTATTTGTGTGGATCCAAACCCGGGCTTCAACTAGGAGGAAATTCTTTGCTTTTATCTCAATGAGGAAGTTCGGAAGGCACTGGATGGTTTTCCTACTATGAGCTCTTATATCACTCATGCTATCAACATGGATCCTGTTCTCCACCAAATAGAGCAACACATCAAGTGAGGGTGGCCTGAACAAACTCAAGGCTGAGTGTTGTACCCCCTTTGTAATTATTTTGTGCTGCACCATGGACTAACTGTCATTGATGGAGTGATCTTGTTGATAATAGAATATGCCATGTCACAGGTGATCATTCGGCTTCCCTCCAGTAGGATAACTTTCAGCTCTTACATCACAGCCACTGGAGGACCTCACAGAAAAGATGCTTGCTCACCACTGCATCTACTGGCTAAGTGCATCTTCTGAGTATCCAGATCACCAGGCTACCCTGTGGCACTGTTACTTGTTATGGTCAGCACCAATGCAGCCATGGGAATGTGACCACCTGGACTTCACGGGCCTCTTCTTGAGTGCATTTTGGTTGCTCATTATTGATGCTTACTCCCATTTCCCATACATTGTCAACTCCCACTTTACACTGGCACAGTTTACTGAGTGTACCTTCACCCAGATCTTCTCCATTGAAGGCCTTCCTTGCACCTTGGTGATGGATAAAGGGGTGACAGCTCACTTCTCAGTTCTTTCAAGGATTTTGTTTCCTTTTTTAGCTGCGTAGCATCCACCATGTCAGGGCCTGCGTAGCATCCACCATGTCAGGGCACCTCCATTTCACCCACAATCCAACAGAGTCAGAATACCTTATTTCAACCCTCAAGACACAGATCAAGAAGTATGTTGAGAATGCTTGGGCAGAAGAGGCACATATGCATTTTCTAAGTTCTTACAGGTGCACTCCTATTGACTAAAAGAGCCCAGCAGTATTGCTGTACGGACGTCAGCTGCACACAGTGCTGCACCTCCTGCTCCTGACCCCTCGCATGCCTCGTTCACCTCTGTCACCACATTTTGTGCCAGAGTCCCCCATCTGGGCAAGTGATTTTGTCTACCATTAGTGTTGGATTCCAGTGGGTCATCCCTGGTCAGCAGGGTAAGCACTTCTTTGTAAGCCCTTCTTCATGCTACAGGTCAGTGACAGGCTGTTGGAGTGCCATTGCATCCAGTTATGCTTGTGGGTGGGAGACCAAATTCCTCTGCCCCCATGCACACCTTCAAAGATGACCCACCTCTTGGAACCTGATTTTTTGTCTTTCTGTCGTCTCCACTGGATCTTGGGCCATCACCTCTTTCCTTGGTCTGACCACCTGCACAGTGCTCCCCCTTGTCCTTAGTCCACTCGTCTGCTGTCTGTTTCAGCACACACTGGATTGTCTGGGACTGGTGATGGATGAGGTTCTTCCAAGGACAGAGCTGCCAGATGGGCCAGAGGAGCTGCCCCAACACATTCTGATCCCTCCCCAAAGGAGCATTATGTGCCCCTGGCAGCTGGCATCACATCCAGGGAATTTGTTCACAGCAGAATCATCATCATCAGGGCCACTTCTGGCCGTATGCTCTAGTTACCACAAACTGAAGGCGGTGGTCTCTAAGGCGCAGGAGACAATGAATGCTACCTTGTTGCACACCACAAGGCAGCCTGCAGTACAGGAGATGGACACCAGGATTTCATCAACTCATTGTCATTCCCCCAAATGGAGAGGATATGGTAACCCTCCATGTTACCACTTGTCTTGTACCAGTGCCACTGCTGTGGATACAACATTTTGCAAGGCACTGACATGAGCTGTTGATCAACCCGCCTGTACCAGCACTGGCAATGTGGGGCCGGCCACCAGGTGCTGGGATGATTGAACATCAGGAGACCTTGTTGCCTCAGGTCCTGCACACACCACCAGTGCCCAGCACCACTTCCAGACACCAATCAACCCTGCAATGGAGCAGTCTGTCTTTCTCATTTCACTATTCTATTTTGTCACAGTAATTTGACTCCACTCTTGGGGTATATTTTGATTTGTATCATGATCTTGGTCCCTCTTTCTACTCTGGATTTCTGTGGAATATAGAAACTGTGTTCACCTTAAAATACTTAGAACTTTGTGTGTGTTCTTATATTTGTCTGTAACTGCAACAAAAACTACCCACAATTTGTTGTTAGTCTACTTTACAGAAGGAATCCAGAGAGACTGCTGCTTCCAGTTAATGTAATACCTGATGCCTTTCCTTCATGATGGTGTTTATGCAATACAGTATGTGAGTGTTTGTGGCTGAGTGGACTTTTTTTGCAGCTGTGATGGAAATGTGTTATAGGCAATAGATCTGTCACATCTCTGTGTGAATGCCTTCAGTGTACCTTCTTTCTGTCAAAACCAGAATATAAAGTGAGCAGTACATCATCTTTTGAAGCATCATAATTTGTAGTAGATACTGTCTTTTTGAATTTCAGTAAACTATGAGAACTTTTAGAAACTACAGTTGAACTGTATTTACAGAGACTGAACATGCTGGTTTATATTTCTGTGTTGATATTGGTCACATGAGATGCTAACTTATTATACAGACCATTAAACATAGACCATCAGAGATGATAGATTGGTAATGTGTATCTTTGCTGTTCTTATGCAGTAAATAGTGCTGAAATTGGTGATTATGCTTTTCAGATACATCAAGACTAAGACACTATGAAGTACTTTCATGCAAAGAAGAAACTTCTTCCCAAGAAACTTCAGTTACCAGTGTCAATTCTAGTCCTCTTTTCATCAAAAAGTATAAAAGTAAATTGGATGGGTCTATGAAAATGAAACTTAAAGGAATAAAACAAAGCTCAAGTCGGAGATATCCTGGAAGAAATACACCTCAGAAAAGTCAGCAATTTATGCCTTTCACTGAACATATAGTGGGAGATAATTTGGAAAAAGGCTGTTTAATGATAGGTATGCCACATATTTCAAAGTTCAGCAATCAGTGGCACACAGATGATAATAATTTCAGCAACATACTTATTATAAATTAAAGTACATGATGGTAATTCTATCTTGTTCTTTTGCAGTAAATAATGATTAAGTCAGTGGCTGTGATTTTCAGGTACTTCAAGACTGAAACAGCATGAACTACTTGCATGCAGCGAAGAAACTGCTTCACAAGAAAATTCTGCTGCTAGTGTCAGTACTAGTTCTCCTTTCATCAGGAAGTATAATAGTGAACTAGACGGTTATATGAAAATTAAACTTAAAGGAATACAACAAAGCTCAAGTCGAAGATCTGCTGGAAGAAATACACCTCAGAAAAGTCAAGGATTTATACCTTACACTGAACATTCAGTGACAGATTTTTCTGAGAAAGGCTTTTCTAAGAGAGGTCTGTCGTGTACCTCATATTTCAACAATTGCTGCTCGCAATAGATATGGATAACTGCAATAAATTATCTAGTATAAATGAAAGTACTTGTTGATAACCTGTATCTGCTTATTCTGTCCCACTAAATAATAAATAAATTGGTGACTATACTTTTCAGATACCTCAAGACTGAAACAGTATGAACTACTTGCATGCAAAGAAGAAACTGCTCCACAAGAAAATTCTGTTATGAGTGTTAGTTCTAAACCACTTTTCATCAATAAGTATAATGGTAAATTGGATAGTTCTCTGAAAATGAAACTTAAAGGAATAGAACCATACTCAAATCAGAGATATGCTGGAAGAAATGCACCTCAGAAAAGTCAACAATTCATGCCTTGCACTGAACATTCAGTGACAGAGAATTTAGAAACAGGTTACTTTATGAGAAAAAAGTCGCATATTTCAAAGTTCAATGATGATTCCAGTAATTTACATAATATGGATGAAAGAGCATATTATTTTGAGCCTAAGGTAAGCTAAGCTGAGGTAGGCCTTTATACATATTAATTTCATTAGTATTTATTTATGATGTCATTAAGACAGTTTTCAGTGAACAATGTTGAATGTTACATGGGATTTTCCTGCATACACGCAGATTCAATTCAATTTTTTTTAAAGTAGAAGATCATATAAAATGTGTTATTTACTAATCAATGTGGAGAATTTTTATATGAACCTACTTGGACCCTTTACCTAATTGCAAAATAATAGCATTTTCAAAGACTGCAAGATCAATGCTTAAGATACAATACTCACTTGAGGGCATGTACATGAAACAGAACAGATGTTTAAATTTGCTCTTAGTGCTAGAAGTTATTTGTAATACATAAGTACTTTCCTTTGATATGTAGTGTTATTTATTTTTCAGTTCGTTACATTGCCTAATTTATTTTCAGTGGCAGATAATTCATTATAGACAACTTTATGGAATAATGCTACCCTACTTAATGTTTCACTTATCTATACAATTATTATGCATCATTTTTGTAAAACTCTGCTCAACAATTGGTAAAAAGTCTACTTATTTGCACGAAACCAGCCATTTATCAGTTACATGTAAAAACCAGTGAATTTCAGATTTTAGATGCATGGTATTTCTTCATACAAGTAAGGGAGGAAAGAAAAAAGAGCAAAAAATCTTAAATTATTTGAATAGAAAGGCTGGATGAGAAAGAGATCCAATATCTGATAGAGTGCAAATCATGAGATCAAAGGGATGCAGTACTATTACACTGAAGTCTTCCCATATGACAGTTCCAATAACATGTAATGATAAAATGGATGGTAATATATTGAATTGAATTGAAAAGTCACAGACGTGTCCAGATCCGAAGGCAAGGTCATCAGTGAAGTACAGGACTTAGAACTAAAAGCACATTTATTACTGACAACAGCACACAGCCCCTCCTGGATGTAGAGTGCAGCTGTTTACACAGATATAGAATATTGCATAATGCTGGTATTTTTACAAACATTACCACATTATTCAAACATTAAAAAAGCAAAATATTTCAAGAATCTTGCATAAATTATAAATACTAAATAGCAAATAATATCTGGTAGTCAATTTCAACTGGTAACCTACAGCACCCCAGGCAGTGACACTAACCATTGCAGTATGGTGCATGTACCACAGAGAGCAGCACTATTGTCATTTGTATACTTCATTTGTGCATCCTGCAAAGGTACCACAAGTACTGCTCCCTCCTGTGGATACTGTCTCAGCTCCAAAAAATACATGAGTTAATACTGTTTGCTGATTTGACTGTGAGTGGTGACTCTTGAGGCTCTGTACAAGGGAGGCAGAAAAAGCTCAGGGTACTACAACCATACCCCTTACCAAAATATTTGAGGTGATGTCTTCCCCTTAAACTAACCCTTGTGATTTGTCCTTTGTCAAGGAGAAACATGCACAAAAGGGTAAGTGCTCCATTAGTAGTCAGTAATTTGAACAGAGAATGCGTAATGGTATCCCTTGAGAAAACAGATGGGAGGGATCATGTTGTGCTATCAATATGTATGTCTGGAGGCCTCATTCAATGTGCTAGACTGACCGTTCTGTCAGTCATTGAGAGGTGTAACCAGCAACAGATTGTGGTACATACCACAGCAAATCATGCCTGTCATCTGGGCTCAGAGGTAGTAGTTGGAGTATTCCAGCAACTGACAGAGAAGGTTGAGAAAACTGGCTTTGTTCACAATCTGCAGCATTATCCGCAGAGATAATTTCAAGTCCTGGATCTGAGTAAAATAGAAGGCTATTCAGAGACTGTGATAGGCTAGAGCAGTCAGCTGTGCAGAGCATTCTTAATAAAGTGCCAGTTCAATGTGCTCCAAAAAATGGCAGTAGAGCTCACATATTGCAAGTTACAGAAAGCTACCTAAAACACAGAATCAACAGCATTGACATTTTTAAATAGATCAAAATATGTGTGGAAAGCATAAGATAATGGAAAAGGAGGTGACATGTTTGCCACAAAAAATAAGAAATATAAACTTGGTGATATGAAACTGACTCTGTGTGTGGGACTGTTCAGCCAAGTACCAATATCAGGGGCATAAACTTATAACTGGGTTTTCATGCTGACCCCAGACTCAGTCCAAGATGTAACAGAAATCTTTAGCAAAACCCTCAGCTCATTAATACATCAAGGAGAGTTCAGTCAACCAAAAATGCATTTTGTATGATTTCAGTTTTGTGAGTGCTTGGTGTGGTAAAACATCATGCAAAACAATACTAAATTATTTCTCCAAAAACTACTTAGAACAGACGATTTGGAAGCCCATAGTTAACAGAGAAATATTATATCTTAAAGGTAACAAATAGACCTGGACTCTTTGAGGATATCCTCATTGATACAGATATCATTAACCATTAGGTAGTTGTAACATCAGTCATTATTAAACTGTAATTGGTAACTAAAGTTTGTAGAAAGATTTACATGTCTAGTAAAGTGAATTGCTACAGAAGAATGCTGAAGATTAGATGGTTAGATAACACAACTAATGAGGAGGTATTGGAATAGAATTGGGGAGAAGAGGAGTTTGTGGCACAACTTGACTAGAAGAAGGGATCGGTTGGTAGGACATGTTCTGAGGCTTCAAGGGATCACCAATTTAGTACTGGAGGGCAGCATGGAGGGTAAAAATCATAGAGGGAGACCAGGAGATGAATACACTAAGCAGATTCAGAAGGATGTAGGCTGCAGTAGGTACTGGGATGAAGAATCTTGCACAGGATAGAGTAGCATGGAGAGCTGCATTAAACCAGTCTCAGGACTGAAGACCACAACAACAACAACAGTAAAGTGAATAGAGAGGCAGTAGTATCATATCTTAACCCTATATAGGACAATGCTCCCTTTTTAATAGAGAGTGTTGAAATGTAATTTGTTAAGTTGCTTATCATACCCAGATATGTAAAACAATATTATGAAAAGGATACTTCCTACTCACCATATAGCAGAGATGCTGAGTCGCAGATAGGCACAACAAAAAGACTGTCAGAAATTTGACCAACAAGGCCTTTGTCAAAAACAGACTGCACAGACACACACACACACACACACACACACACACATACACACACACACACACACGCAAACGCAACTCACACATATGACCACAGTCTCTCATAGCTGAAGCCAGACTGTGAGCAGCAGTGCATTATGGGAAAGACAACCGAGTGGTGGGTGTAAGGGGGGAGGCTGGGAAGGGGGGGGGGACAGCAGGGTATAGGTGGGGGATGGTAAAGTGCTGATTGTGGGAGTGTGCAGGGATGAGGTGAAGAGAGGGTCGGGTAGATAGGTGGAGTCAGGGGAGGGGGGATAGCAGAAAAGAAGAGAAGTAAAACGACTGGGTGCATAGGTAGAATATATGGCTGTTTGGTGTTGGAAAGGGAGGAGGGATGGTGTTGTTGGGGTAAGGAAAATGTCTAATGAAGGTTGGACAGACAGCTTGTTGGTTGTCATACCCATGGAAAATCAGCGCATTGGTTGCAGCTTAGATTGTAGATCAAATGACTGGTTTCACAGGTAGCCCTACCTTTGATAGAATAGGTGATATTCATGACTGGACTGGAGCGGGTGGTGGTGGGAGGATGTAAGGGACAGGTCTTGCATCTAGGCCTATTACATAGATACAAGCCATGAAGCAAGGAGTGGGAGCAGGGGTTGTGTAGGGATGGATGAGAATATTGTCTAGGTTTGGTGGATGGTGAAATACCACTTTGGGGGAGGGGGAGGGGCAGAGCGGTGAGAAGGATAGTGGGTAGGACATTTCTCATTTCAGGGTACAATGAGAGGTAGTTCAAACCCTGGCAGAAAATGTAATTCAGTTGCTCCAGTCCTGGGAGGTACTGAGTCATGAGGGGAATGCTCCTCTATGGCCAGACAATGGGTCTTTGGGAGGTGGCAGTTGACAGGAAAGATAAGACTAGGGAGATCTGTTTTTGTATAAGGTTGGGAGGATAATTACAGTCTGTGAAACCCTCAATGAGACCCTTGGTATATTTGGAGAGGGACTGCTCATCACTGCAGATGTGACAGCCATAGGTAGGTAGGCTGTATGGAAGGGACTTCTTGATATGGAATGGCTGGCAGCTGTTGACCTGAAGGTATTGCTGGTGGTTGGTAGGTTTGTTTGATATGGACACTGGTACTGTTATACCTCCTTTGAGGCCAACAATGAGGAAGGTGGCTTGTTGGGTTGAGGTGATGCAAATAGGGGAGAAGATGTTGTTCTGGAGCAATGTGGATAGGGTGCCCTCACCCTTGATCCAGATCACAAAGGTGTCATCAGTGAATCAGAACCAGGTGAGGGTTTCAGAGTTCTGGGCATATAGGAAGGATTCCTCTAGATGGTCCATGAATAGGTTTACATAGAATGATGCCATGCAGGTGCCCATAGATGTACCAAGCATTTGTTGTAGGTAATGCCTTCAAAGGAGAAGTAATATTGGGAGAGAATATGGTTGGTCATGGTGACTAGGAAGGAGGTTGTTTGTTTGTAATTCATCGGGTGTTGGGAAAGGTCATGTTCAATAGCATTAAGACCGTGGGCATTAGGCATGTTAGTGTAAAGGGGTGTGGTATCAGTTATGATGAGCAGTGCACCGTGTGGTAAAAGAACAGGAACTGTGGACAGTCGGTCGAGGAAATGGTTGTTATCTTTTATATACACTCCTGGAAATTGAAATAAGAACACCGTGAATTCATTGTCCCAGGAAGGGGAAACTTTATTGACACATTCCTGGGGTCAGATACATCACATGATCACACTGACAGAACCACAGGCACATAGACACAGGCAACAGAGCATGCACAATGTCGGCACTAGTACAGTGTATATCCACCTTTCGCAGCAATGCAGGCTGCTATTCTCCCATGGAGACGATCGTAGAGATGCTGGATGTAGTCCTGTGGAACGGCTTGCCATGCCATTTCCACCTGGCGCCTCAGTTGGACCAGCGTTCGTGCTGGACGTGCAGACCGTGTGAGACGACGTTCATCCAGTCCCAAACATGCTCAATGGGGGACAGATCCGGAGATCTTGCTGGCCAGGGTAGTTGACTTACACCTTCTAGAGCACGTTGGGTGGCACGGGATACATGCGGACGTGCATTGTCCTGTTGGAACAGCAAGTTCCCTTGCCGGTCTAGGAATGGTAGAACGATGGGTTCGATGACGGTTTGGATGTACCGTGCACTATTCAGTGTCCCCTCGACGATCACCAGTGGTGTACGGCCAGTGTAGGAGATCGCTCCCCACACCATGATGCCGGGTGTTGGCCAGTGTGCCTCGGTCGTATGCAGTCCTGATTGTGGCGCTCACCTGCACGGTGCCAAACACGCATACGACCATCATTGGCACCAAGGCAGAAACGACTCTCATCGCTGAAGACGACACGTCTCCATTCGTCCCTCCATTCACGCATGTCGCGACACCACTGGAGGCGGGCTGCACGATGTTGGGGAGTGAGCGGAAGACGGCCTAACGGTGTGCGGGACCGTAGCCCAGCTTCATGGAGACGGTTGCGAATGGTCCTCGCCGATACTCCAGGAGCAACAGTGTCCCTAATTTGCTGGGAAGTGGCGGTGCGGTCCCCTACGGCACTGCGTAGGATCCTACGGTCTTGGCGTGCATCCGTGCGTCACTGCGGTCCGGTCCCAGGTCGACGGGCACGTGCACCTTCCGCCGACCACTGGCGACAACATCGATGTACTGTGGAGACCTCACGCCCCACGTGTTGAGCAATTCGGCGGTACGTCCACCCGGCCTCCCGCATGTCCACTATACGCCCTCGCTCAAAGTCCGTCAACTGCACATACGGTTCACGTCCACGCTGTCGCGGCATGCTACCAGTGTTAAAGACTGCGATGGAGCTCCGTGTGCCACGGCAAACTGGCTGACACTGACGGCGGCGGTGCACAAATGCTGCGCAGCTAGCGCCATTCGACGGCCAACACCGCGGTTCCTGGTGTGTCCGCTGTGCCGTGCGTGTGATCATTGCTTGTACAGCCCTCTCGCAGTGTCCGGAGCAAGTATGGTGGGTCTGACACACCGGTGTCAATGTGTTCTTTTTTCCATTTCCAGGAGTGTAGTAGGGTAGATTGCAGGTAGCAGGCTAAAGGTGTTGGTTTACGAGAGCAGAGATTCTCTCGTTGGGGACAAAGTAACTGGTCACAATGGGGCATCCTGGGTGGTTGGGTTGATGGACTTTAGGAAGCATGTAGAAGATAGGAGTGTGGGGAATAGTAGGGGTGAGGAGAGAGATGGACTCTGGGGAGAGGTTCTGAGATGGGCCTAAGGTTTTGAGGAGATTCTGTAATGGGGACATTGTGGCAGGCTTTGTACGTGGATGAATCTGACAGCTAGTGGAGTCCTACTGCCAGGTAATCTTTGTGGTTCAAAACAACAATGGTAGAGAGTTTGTGAGCAGGTATAATTATAAGGTCAGGATCAGTTTTTAGTTGTGGATTGCAGTTCTTTCTGTGGATGCAACCTTAGTTTGCATCTTCAGGATTTGTAGAATGATGGTGGGGCAAAGTTCTAGGTTAAGAAATTCTGGAAACTTACCTGGGGGTGATTTGGGGGCAATGGGGGTGGATCATGGATGGACGGAGGAGTGAATTGAGTCAGGCAGTCTTTGGTTGAGTCTAATTGGTAGTATTGGTGGTGAAAAGTATTTCCACTGTAGGGACAAGGAAAAAGAGAGAAAGTCTTTAACAAGTCCTCCATGGTTGAATTTTGGAGTGGGGCAAAAAGTGTGGCCTTTGGAAAGGCCTAATATTTCTGTGGGACTAAGTCTTTTGGAGGTAAGATTCATAATTTTTTTTTTTTTTTTGGCTGTTTAGGTTTTGGTTTCTTTGTGGTGGTGGGAACATTTCAACTAACTCTAATGGTGCTCTGAAATTAGAAATATCCTACCCTCTATCCTTCCCATCACATCACTGGTAAGACAGAGATTTAGAAACCAGGTTTTAAACTGTAAGACATATCCAGGGGCAGGTCTGGACTCTGACCACAATCTATTGGTTATGAACAGTAGATTGAAACTGAAGAAACTGCAAAAAGGTGGGAATTTAAGGAGATGGGACATCGATAAACTGAAAGAACCAGAAGTTGTAGAGAGTTTTAGAGAGATCATTAGTGAATGATTGACAAGAATGGGGGAAAGAAATACAGTAGAAGGAGAGTAGGTAGCTTTGAGAGATGAATTAGTGAAGGCAGCAGAGGATCAAGTAGGTAAAAAGACAAGGGCAAGTAGAAGTCTGAGGGTAACAGAAGAGATGTTGAATTTAATTGATAAAAGGAGAAAATATAAAACTGCAATAAATGAAGCAGGCAAAAAGGAATACAAGCATCTCAAAAATGATATTGACAGGAAGTGCAAAATGGCAGGGATGGCTAGAAGACAAATGTAAGGATGTAGAGGCATATGTCACTAGGGGTAAAATAGACACAGCCTACAGGAAAATTAAAGAGACCTTTGGAGAAAAGAGAACCACTTGCATGAATATTAAGAGATCAGATGGAAAACCAGTTCCAAGCAAAGAAAGAAAGCAGAAAGGTGGAAGGAGTATATGTAAGGTCTATACAAGGGTGATGTGCATGGGAGGGGGGGGGGGGGGGGGAGGGGGGGGGGGGAACCTTATGGAAATGGAAGATGACGTAGATGAAGATGAAATGGGAGATATGTTGCTGAGTGAAGAATTTGACAGGATACTGAAAACCTAAGTGGAAACAAGGCCCTGGGAGTAGACAACATTCCATTAGAACTGCTGATAGCCTTGGGAGGGCCAGGCATGACAAAACTCTACCATCTTGTGAGCAAGATGTATGAGACAGGCAAAATACCTCAGACTTCAAGGAGATTATAATAATTCCAATCTCAAAGAAAGCAGGTGTTGACAGGTGTGAGAATTACCAAACTATCAGTGTAATCAGTCATGGCTGCAAAATACTGGCACAAATTCTTTACAGACAAATGGAAAAACTGGTAGAAGCCGACCTCAGGGAAGATCAGTTTGGATTCTGTAGAAATGTTGGAACATGTGAGGCAATACTGACCCTAAGACTTATCTTATAAGATAGATTAAGGAAAGGTAAACACACTTCTCTAGTATTTGTAGACTTAGAGAAGGCTTTTGACAATGTTGACTGAAATATTCTCTTCCAAATTCTGAAGGTGGCGGGGGTCCAATACAGGGAGTGAAAGGCTATTTACAATTTGTACAGAAACCAGACGATAGTTATAAGAGTTGAGGGGCATCAAAGGGAAGCAGTGGTTGGGAAGGGAGTGAGAGAGTGTTGTAGCCTATCCCCGATGTTATTCAATATGTATATTGAGCAAACAGTAAAGGAAACAAAAGAAAAATTTGGAGCAGGAATTAAAATCCATGGTGAATAAATAAAAACCTTGAGGTTTGCCGATGACATTGTAATTCTGTCAGAGAGAGTGAAGGATCTGGAAGAGCAGTTGAACAGAATGGACAGTGTCTTGAAAGGAGGATATAAGATGAACATAAACAAAAGGAAAATGAGGATAATGGAATGCAGTCAAATTAAATCAGGTGATGCTCAGGGAATTAGATTAGGAAATGAGACACTTAAAGTAGTAGATGACTTTTTCTATTTGGGGAGCAAAATAACTGATGATGGTCGAAGTAGAGAGGATGTAAAATGTACACTGGCTATGGCAAGAAAAGAATTTCTGAAGAAGAGAAATTTGTTAACATCGAGTATAGATTTAAGTGTCAGGAAATCTTTTCTGAAAGTATTTGTATGGAGTGTAGCCATGTATGGAAGTGAAACATGGACAATAAATAGTTTAGTCAAGAAGAGAATAGAAGCTTTTGAAATGTGGTGCTACAGAAGAATGCTGAAGATTAGATGAGTAGATCAAGTACCTAATGAGGAGGTACTGAATAGAATTGGGGAGAATAGGAATTTGTGGTACAACTTGACAAGAAGAAGGGATCTGTTGGTAGGATTCTGAGGCATCAAGGAATCCCAGTTTAGTATTGGAGGTCAGTGTGGAAGGTAAAAATCATAGATGGAGACCAAGAGATGGATACCCTACGCAGATTCAGAAGGATGTAGGTTGCGGTAGTTACTTGATGATAAAGAGGCTTGCACAGAATAAAGTAGCAGGAAGTGCTGCATCAAACCAGTGTCTGGACTGAAGACAACAACAACAATATCCGTCTTCTGAAACTCAGTCTGCTGTTTGCACACGCAGTATCTTGTGGGTAGAGGTGATCCACACACAATGATGAGTAGGTACTGAACCACACCAAGTGACTACAGCATGGGATGATAGCTACCATGCTGGACTGGTTACAATAAACTCTACAACTTTGTTGATAAAGTTGACTTTACTCTGAAGCACTGCTAAAATGTGTGAACCTGTTTGTGTCAACAGTTCATTGCCATCTGCTATGGATTAGACTGATAACATACAAGGCACTGAATCATCTTCCAGAATTCGGAAACCGCAAAAATGTCAGACAGAAATACCAAAATGAGAAGTCAGATACAGTATTTTCAGAAGTGCCAACCAGTGCTACAGTGATGGCCATGTGTGTTGAGCTCTGCTATGGTGACTGCAGTCTGACAACTACTGTTGTTCAGAGACAGAGCAGATATGTGTAAAGTTTGATAATTTGGGGCACATTGGAGTCTTATGTATTGAGATATTTTTGAGCCTGGTGTATTGCTCTTCTTCAAGATAATTCTACACATTATTCTTTAGCAAGACAATTCCCAGCTAAACATTGTGAATAATGTGCAAGTCTTGTTCATAGAATGATGGTTAACATTGTTTTCCTGGCTTCATCTAACATATTTAACACTTTGTGCAATTCTTGATTAGTTTTGTTCTGATGTTCAAACTCATGGGACTCGATTAGTCCTGTAATGAGTTATCTGATATTGTTAAATCAAGGCTTCATAGTGGCCATTTTAACAGGGACAGAGAAGTTTCTCTAGAAGACTTAGACATGATCTAGAATTGTCTAAATGCTGGTGGTGCAGATTGTCACATATACAGTGTAATGTAACAGATCGAAATTGATGTTAGTAGAACACGGTACATCAGTTTTGTATATCACTTGATCCCTCAGTTCTGTTCAGTTTCATTTCATATAAACAGGTAAATGGTTATATTTCTGCATTTCAATGTGCACTAATTAATCTCAATGATATTTACAGATATGTACAGTGCGGTCAGAAACAGTCTGAAAGCTTGTAAGCATGTTGTGGGGGAGATTATGCTGCAAAATAATTGTTGACAAAAAAACTCGATATGTAACACCATTTCTGAGTCATTCAACATCAAAGTAAGCTGATCAGATCATCACACTCACAGATTTAAACAGCCTGCCAGAGACAAAGTGGCCAAAAATGTTCTTTGTTTGGTTTCCTCAAACCGAACAAGAGAGCAAAACAAAAATCAAACAGTTGACATTAACAGGAATGGAACATCACCTAATGGTCTAGGAGTCTTGTGCGCTACCATCTATGCTATGAGAACAAATGGTATTACTGGTATTAGCTTCTATAGCAGACATATGTCTGCTAGTTATTGGATAACCTTATGAAGTTGTACTGACACATTCAATTGTTGCCAGAAGTGTTTGTTTAGCTGTGAATGTACACAGAAATGGGTGCAAAGGGACAATGACAGATGAAGGTGTGAGACACAGTTCCACAGCAGTGAATGTAGTGGTGCCATGGCACATCATTGATATTCCTTCAATGAATACACTAATATGCATTTAACGTATTTAACTGTGGGTTGAAATGCAATGGAGGCCCACACAGTTTACAGTGAAAGATTTGTGAATCGCATTATTCCATATGCAAATATGTTTACAGTGGTTGATAAATTATTTAGGGAGATTGGAAGTTTTCATGTGAACAAAATTAAGACTGGACTCCATACTCCATGCAGACTGTTCAGTTTTAAGAAGACCTTGATATGGTTGTTACAGATCCTACTACCAGCTTGAGGGCCATTGGTAATTCATGGGCAGTAAGTAAAGTTAATGTAATATTCTTAAATATGCTTGAAAATAAACATGGTGAAATATATCCATTTGTTTTTAACTTCAGGTTTCACATACTGTTGTATTGGATGTCCTTCATGACAAAAACCTATCTCTGTACCACGTATAGAAAGTGGAAGATTTGGTGGAAGAGGACTATCCTTTTTGGAATCAGTATTTCCTGTAGTACCTTACACCAGTGAATCAGAATTTTAAATTTCAAAAGGAGAGTGTTGTGGGCAGATGAGGCATGTTTCACCAGAGAAGGGTCATTCAGCTCTCAAAATAGCAACTTTAGGAATAAAGTAAATATGCATGGCATGAAGTAAAGTGTATGGCATGTATGTGGAGTCATTTTTGCATAAGTTTGGCATGAATATTTGGCAGGTATCACAGGTGACTGTTGGCTCTTGTTCTACTTCCCAACCATTTAAATGGACAGACTAATTTAACCTTCCTCTTAAAAGTCCTTTCATTGTATTTAGAAGATGTTCCTGCGGTGATCCATCAGAAAATATGGCACAAACATGACGGCACCCACCACAGTAAGCTGTTGAGGTACAGGAGCATTTAGATGCATTGTATCTGGTAGAGGTAGATGCTAAGATGGGCTGGTTCGCTGGTCAGCTCATTTGCCATATCTTACCCCTTTAGATTTTTATCTGTGGAAGCATGTGAAGAAAATTGTCAATGTGATTCCAATAGTCACCATTGAAGAGCTTCTTGTGAGGGTTATTTTAGCTTTTCATTAAATCAGGGGAACTTTGATTTTGGAAAACTTGTGGACCCCATGACACAGCATTGCAATGCGTGCATTCAGGTTGGAGTTGGACACTTTGAGCACATACTATACATAATTATTGTTACTTTTCATTCTTGATTATTTTGTTGTTACATGAAAGAATTGAGAAAACAACATACCTGTTGCCTCATCATTATCATTATTTTTCCCTGTTTTTGTACATTTGTGGCTGTTGACTAAAAAAATCACGGGTCCCCAGGGCTGAGATCCCCATTTTGAAACTATCGAAATTTTGCCTAGTTCTCCAGTGTTTTAAACATTTATTACTGCATGGATTGGTGGTGAGGCGTAGTGGTAAAGAGATATTGTACACATGCTGAAATTATGGGTTTGACCCTCATCAGGTGCTTTGATTTTTATTTTTTTTATTTTTGAATCTGTACCAAAACTTCTTTGATCACAATGTTTATTCAATTATTGGCTTAAAAGTAATTTTTTATTACTATTCCTTTGTCACATTGTTGTAGTCATCATATAAGCCTTCTCATCTGCTCTCATTGTGACTTCCTATCATTCTTTTTTCATGTGTGACTTTTGTTAATATGGTTTTGATTATTTTTATGTATTAAAGTCAATTTCATTTTCTCCATTTTAATATCCTATGTTTCTGTCCATGTTACTGTATTCATTATTTCTGTTCCTCATTGTGGTTGAATTTCAGTTTTATTTATAATCCTGCCTTTTGTTCACATCTTCATCTCCATTATTTTCTTGTGTAATACAATAAGAAAATATGTTTTACATGTTTGTTTGACAATTGCCATTGGCAACATCCACATCTTGTAATGAAGAATACTTCTGACACCATTGCTCTGTCCGTATAAATAAATTACTTACTATCTTAGTTAATTGGCAGAGTGCCAATTTCGAATGTTTCAATATTATTGCAACAATATTATGAAAAGGAAAGTTGCTGCTCACCATATGGTGAGATGCTGAGTCACAGATAGGTGCATCAAGAAGACTGCCAAACAAAGTCAGAGTCTGTGGTCATGAGTGTGTGAGTTGCATTTACGTGAGTCTGTGTAGGTGTATGGTCTGTTCTGATGATGTCCTGCTTATCTGAAAGCTTTGTTTGACAATTTTTTTGTTGTGCCTATCTGTGACTCAGCATCTCTGCTATATGGTGAGTAGCAACTTCCCTTTTCATAATATTGTCATTATTCCATCCTGGATTTTCCGTTGTTCAGTATTGTAAACAAATAAAAATAATCGAAATCACTTGCTCAAAGATTCTACAATGATAGGACGTTATGAATGTCCCTTAACCACTACACTACCTCACAAATTTGAGCAGTACTATTATTTTTAAGATGCTGGATATGACGCAAATTTTTACTTCAGTTACTCCCAAATGAGGACCCACCGGGGTGAATGCCTGGGTGTTCGATCCTTGCTAACCTCCAATGATTTTTATTTGTTCGGTTCCAACTAACCAAATGGAGAACACATTTGGCCATTGCCACCTCTAGAAAGCTGCTTGAATTTCTGCATGCACTGACAAGATTGGGTAATTTCAGTGCTAAATAGCATGGAAATGGCACAGCGTATTGAATTTTATTCTAGCAGTTATCTTTCAGCACATTTTCCCCTGCAATACTCTTACAAGATTTCAGACTGTTTTTGACCACCCTGTATAGAAATTGCGCTGACTAAACCCATGACCAGTCTGCATAGAGCACTGTGTACAGTTGTTTGCAATGCAGAAAAATGTCATAGCTATCATCTTTGTCACAGACTGAAATGAAGTAATTTATGTAAAATAATAAAATTTGCTGTAAGAAACTACTACACTTGGTGGAAAGTGAAATTATAGTTTAACTTTGGTTAAAATTAATATTTATAAAATTTATTGTCAAAAACACTTACAATATAAATTTTGATTTGAAGGATTGTGAATCTATTAGATTATACAATGAAAATTGTAATTATGTTTTGTCACGTACATCATGGTGCATTTGGTTGATTTTGTAATTAGTTTGTGACTCGATTAAGATGTTACTGTCGATAATACGTTTACTAATGGGTTTGCATTGCTGAGAACATTTTTATATTCCAGCAGTTGCACCTGCCAAATCGGCTCATTGCACCCACAAAAAGAGTATATGGAAGATCTGTACAAGTATTCTCAGTGTGAGCCAGATCTATATGGAAGTTTCATTCAATAAGTGTGAAAATGAGTTTTAATGTGCTGTTCAAGCCTTATTTGAAGTTTGTTTCACTTCATAATGCAAATTAGGTTCTATCACACACCAAATAGGAAGAGCTAAGTACTTTTCTCTTAGTAATGAGGAGATGATGCCATCACTGTTATTAGACAGCTCAACACATGGAGTTGTAGGTTGTGGGGAGGGGGGGGGTGTAGTAATTACAACAATAAATAATCACTCTCACTCCTGTCACTTACTATGAATACTTTTATTTTCACAGTGAATACACAATGCATGTAGTATAGAGCACATACTACAGAGAACTGATCTGGCAAAGACACAGTTGTTCTTGCTATGATAGGGCAGCAATATTATTGGGGGTAGAGCCAGTGGTTCTACATCCCCACAGAGCTAATCACTTTTGATCTCTATGTGTCACTCTTGTTCTAAAAAAATTAAACTTGCAAATAAGCCTCATATTTTACCTGAAGCAGATGCAATTCATTAATTTGGAGTGATTGGACTTTATGGAACTATTGTTATGACAACATAATTAGAATGCTGCTGTTATAAATGGTGTTTGGAGCTAGGATCATAAATAAACTAATATTCTAAGATAAGTTGTAGGGTCAGTATTGCCTCATGTGTTCCAACATTTCTGCGGAATCCAAACTGATCTCTGCCGAGGTCGGCTTCTATCAGTTTTTCCATTCGTCTGTAAAGAATTCGCGTTAGTATTTTGCAGCTGTGACTTATTAAACTGATAGTTCGGTAATTTTCACATCTGTCAACACCTGCTTTCTTTGGGATTGGAATTATTAAATTCTTCTTGAAGTCTGAGGGTATTTCGCCTGTCTCATACATCTTGCTCATCAGATGGTAGAGTTTTGTGAGGACTGGCTCTCCCAAGGCCGTCAGTAGTTCCAATGGAATGTTGTCTACTCCCGGGGCCTTGTTTCAACTTAGGTCTCTCGGTGCTCTGTCAAACTCTTCACGCAGTACCGTACCTCCCATTTCATCTTCATCTACATCCTCTTCCATTTCCATAATATTGTCCTCAAGTACATCGCCCTTGTATAGACCCTCTATATACTCCTTAATGAAAGCATGATAAATGAAGGTGATATAGGAAGTGGAATTCCACCTCTGACACTTAAATGTGCTGAAACATGTCTGGGTGAAGCAAAACAGAAAAATGGTGTCTTTCATAACGTGGAATTTCTCTTCCCATTTCAAGCAAGCATGGACATAACAAGAAGAACTGCAACACCACAAGATGAAGGTGATATAGTTGCCAATGCCTTCAACAACCATTTTTTGACTGCTGTGGATCAAACTGGTTGTAAATGACCTATGCTTGAAGCCATGAACCTTCTTCAAAAAGCAGTACAGAACAAAAATGGTTAGATGCATGTACCATACATTTCAGCCAATGAGATTGAGAAGGTAATAAGGCAAACGAAAACTAAAAGTTCCACTGGAGTGGATAATATATCTATGAAAGTTCTGGATTGCTGCTGCAGATTTATTCTTGAAGTTCTCTGTCACATATTTAATGCAAATATTACCTATCAAAAACAGTCTTGATCACAAATTATTTATTCTGGTGACCAGTTTTGACCACAGCTGTGGTCATCTTCAGACCAATGAGTAAGAACATCCTTCTGGTAGTAGTGATTTACCACCAGAAGGAGGTTCTTACTCAATGGTCTGAAGATATTTACAGTTGTGGTTGAAACCAGTCACCAGAATAAATAATTTGTGATCAAGACTGTTTTTGATAGTAAATATTTTTAATAAATGTTGACCACTGTATAATCCCACAATGTATTCAAAAGTAGCATATTTAATGAGTTTATAAATCAAGATGTTGTCCCCAATAGATTCAAATATTCAATTGCTAAGCCACTGTTGGAAAATGTGATGAAACTGAGGTTTCCACCTACCAGCCAATTTAATTGCTAACAAGTCTTTCTAAAATCTTAGAGAAACTTATGTTCAAGAGAATCATGGATCATCTGAATAAACATAATATCAGTAAAAAAATCAATTTAGATTCTAAAAGAGTATTTCAACTGAACACATCATTCTCTCATTTGTTAACCAACTCCTTGAATTCATAAACAATAAAATGTCACCAGTTGGAAATTTTTGTGATCTGCCTAAAGCATTTAACTGAGTAGATCACAAAATTGTACTTACATAGGCTGAGCAATATGGCTTATATGGAAAAGTCGGGATGTAGCTCGAATCATATCTAGATGACAGAAGGCAGAAGGTAGTGTTGAATAATTCTGCAATTGCACCTGCCTGCGCTGATTGGGGCACAGTGAAATGTGAAGTAATACAGGGTTCAGTGCTTGGTCTCTTACTTTTCCTAGTCTTTATCAATGATCTGCCATGGGGTACCTATTTGCAGATGACACAACCATTATGACAGAGGAAGACCACTATATTCAAATAAGCTCCTGGCTGGTTCACTTCTAATGGTCTGTCCCTCAATGTAAACAGACTCAACTTATTCAGCTTCAAACAGCAAACATAAAACTGGAAAATATTGAAATAAAATGTGGTGACAAAGAAATATTGAGTGTTGAGTCTTCTACATTCCTGGGGTTACACATTAACAACACTCTGAACTGGACAGTTCACATAATCGACCTAAGTAAATGACTGAATTTGGCAGCATTTGCCATTCACTCAATTTCATCTATTTGTGATTGGGAAACAATCAAAGCTGCATACTTAGGATACTTCCATTCACTTATGACATATGGCATCATGTTCTGGGAATAGCAGCCATGAGCAATAAAGTCCTTATTGCACAGAAGAAGAATCATCAGAATTACGGGTAGAGTGCACCCAAGAAGCTCTTGCAGAAACTTATTATGTAACTGGGGATCAGTACATTTTTCCACTGATGTACTTTGTGAAAATCATGCAATGTGCAGGATGCAGTGAATATCACAGTAGTCATGGGGGACTGGAATTCAATTAGTAGGAAAAGGAAGAGAAGGAAAAGTAGGTGGTGAATATGGACTGGGGGTAAGGAATGAAAGAGGAAGCCACCTGGTGGAAATTTGCCCAAAGCTTAACTTAAACATAGCTAACACTCAGTTTAAGAATCATGAAAGAAGGTTGTATACATGGAAGAAGCTGGAGACACTTGAAGGTTACAGATAGATTAAATAATGGTAAGACAGAAATTTAGGAACCAGGTATTAAATTGTAAGACATGTCCAGTGGCAGATATGGACTCTGACCTCAATTTATTGGTTATAAACTATAGATTGAAACTGTAGTAACTGCAAAAAGGTAGGAAACCAAGGAGATGGGACCTGGATAAAATGAAAGAATCAGAGGTTGTAGAGAGTTTCAGAAGGAGCATCAGGAAACAATTGATAAGAACAGGGGAAACGAATACAGCAGCAGAAGAATGGGTAGCTTTGAGAGATGAAATAGTGAAGGCAGCTGAGGATCAAGTAGGTAAAAAGATGAGGCCTAGTAGAAATCCTTGGGTAACAGAAGAGATACTGAATTTAATTGATGAAAGGAGAAAATACAAAAATGCAGTACATGAAGCAGGCAGAAAAGAATACAAACATCTCAAAAATGAGATTGACAGGAATTGCAAAATGGCTAAGCAGGGATAGCTAGAGGACAAATGTAAGGAAGTAGGAGCATGTATCACTAGGGGTAAGGTAGATACTGCCTTCAGGAAAATTAGAGAGACCTTTGGAGAAAAGAGAACCAACTGTATGAATATCAAGACCTCAGATGGAAAACCCGTTCTAAGCAAAGAAGGGAAAGCAGAAAGGTGGAAGGTGTATATAGAGGGTCTAGACAAGGGCGATGTACTTGAGGGCAATATTATGGAAATGGAAGAGGACGTAGATGAAGGTGAAATCGAAGGAGAAAATATAAAAAATCAATAAATGAAACAGGTGAAAAGAAATACAAACGTCTCAAAAATGAGATCAACAGGAATTGCTAAATCGTTAAGCAAGAGTGGATAGAGGACAAATGTAAGCATGTAGATGCATATATCACTAGTGGTAAGATAGCTGCTGCCTACAGGAAAGTTAAAGAGACCTGTGGAGAAAGGATAACCACCTGTATGAATATTAAGAACTCAGATGGAAAATCAGTGCTAAGCAAAGAAGGGAAAGGAAAAAGGTGGAAGGAGTCTATAGAGGTTCTATACAAGGGCAATGTACTTGAGGACAATATTACGGAAATGGAAGAGGATGTAGATGAAGATGAGATGGGAAATATGATACTGCATGATGAATTTGACAGAACACCAAAACACATAAGTCAAAACAAGGCTCTGAGAGTAGACAACATTCCGTTGGGAGAGCCAGCCATGACTAAACTCTTCCATCTGGTCAGCAAGATGTATGAGAGAGGCGAAATACCCTCAAATTTCAGGAAGAATATAATAATTAGAATTCCAAGGAAAGCGGGTGCTGACAGGTGTGAAAATATTTAATATGTCACAGTTGCAAAATACTAACACAAATTCTTTACAGATGAATGGAAAAACTGTTAGAAGCCAACCTCAGGGAAGATCAGTTTGCACTCTGTAGAAATGTAGGCACACGTGAGGCAATACTGACTTTATAATTTATCTTAGGAGATTGGTTGAGGAAAGATAAACCTATATTTATAGCATTTCTAGACTTAGAGAAAGCTTTTGACATGTTGACTGGAATACTCTCTTTCAAATTCTGAAGGTGGAAGGGGTAATATACAGGGAGTGAAAGGCTATTTACAACTTGTACAGAAACAAGTTGGCAGTTATAAGAGATGAGAGGGACGAAAAGGAAGCATTGGTTGAGAAGGGAGTGAGGCAGGGTTGTAAAATATCCCCAACATTAATTAATCTGTACTTTGTGCAAACAGTAAAGGAAACAAAAGAGAAATTTGGAGTAGGAATTAAAGTCCAAGGAAAAGAAATAGAAACCTTGATGTTTGCTGAGGACACTGTAATTCTGTTGGAGACAGCAAAGGGCTTGGAAGAGCAGTTGAATGGAATGGACAGTGATTTGAAAGAAGGTTATAAAATGACCACAAATAAAAGCAAAACGAGGATAATGGAACATAGTTGAATTAAATCAGGTGATGCTGAGGGAATTTGATTAAGAAATGTGACCCTTAAAGTGGTAGATGACTTTTGCTACTCGGTCAGCAAAATAACTGATGATGGATATAAAATGCAGAATGTAACTCAGTGTGTGATCCAAAAGAACATTACTTTTTAAGCTTACCGAATGCACAATGGATTGCAAGTAATGAAGTTTTATAGTTTTTGTACATATCTTGCCTTTTGGTTAGCATGCTGTTTGAAAATCTTCTGTCTACTTTCTAATTTTATTTTATTGCTCACAGTTTTTTTTTGTAATGAGCTTTATGCAAAATGTTCACATCAAGGGTATGACCAAATTATTTGTGTGCTATTGCAGCTGATCGCTTTTATTAATCACATTTCAAAACAAATTTCTTTCAGTTCCCTTATCTGAAACATAAAAAATGAGTAGCATTTTCACAAATACTAAAGAAACCCAGCACAAGTACACACTTGTAACACTGCTGTTCCCTGTGTCAGTTTAAAAGTCATTGTTATGTAGTATGATAATATGAATTGCATTTCTGCAGCTAGTCATATAGCTATGTACATACATAGCTGCATAAATGGGAAGCATCAGTGTCAAAAAAACAAGTTATAAAATGGGTGTTGCAAAGAGCAAAATATTTTAATACTTATCTTATTTTGTGGCTCCATATGTCATCTTGACTGGGAGCGATGTAAAGATTCAGGTTTGTTGAACATTAGTGAAGATATTTATTCACTTTTCCAGCAAATTTTTATTTATTTCTTATCCAGACATGGCAAATAATGAGATCTATGCATCAGCTTCTGCACATCTCTAAAGAGAGTCTTCTTTAAAGCATGCACTGCCCTCAATTAACAAGTTTGTAACACGTTTCAGTTGCGTTTAACATAAGTCATGGTTTCCAATACAGAAAGTCGTGTGTGGTGCATGCACTGTCCGCAGTGCAAGGAGACCTTACAACTTTGCATCTAGATGGAAATTGTCCCACTCAAGCTCAATACAAAGACCAACTTAATTTTAGTGCATATGACAAATGATACATTACAGCATGAAGTTCTAGATCATACCAGAACCAGTAACTGGTCAAATTAACTTTTGTAAATACTTTCCTGCATACATAAGTACACCCCTCTTGATGTTACCAATATATGCCATTTATGGTCAATTTAAAACAAATAGAATTTATAGAATAATTAACTTCTTTAAAATAACAAAATAAAATTGATGTTCTAAAGCACTACAGAAGGAGTTGAATAAGAGTGGGGGAAAAAAAACACATTTTCATACAAAACACCAATCTCATAGGCTCCCCTTTCGTACTGAAGATCTGCTATTTTAGATATAACATTTCTGAAAAAAGGATGGAACTGCTCTTTTTGTTAAACAGGCTCAGTTTCATAATCTACTATTGATCAAAGTGTTGTAATTCTGGTTTGTTATCAACACTAGAAATAGTTTCATACAACATTTTTTACATACATACTTCATTTTTAGGTTATGTACCTAAATCGGTTAAAACTGAACCCATATAGGTTCACTTTGTTGTTGGTCTGTCTGTCCATCCAACTGTTAAAAACCCTTTTCCTCAGGAATAGGTAGACATGTCAAGTTGAAATTTATGTCACATACCAAAGTCTGTGGTCCCTTGGCAGTGCAATAACGTAAGTTTCTAAGTCAGTGCAGTCAAAACATTCAGCCATTTACGTCACATATTTTGATACTCACAAATGTGCTCATCGAAACCTATAGAGTAATTCCTGTTGACTTATAGTCATGAATTTTGGCAAAAAGCAAAGTTTAAAAGTACAAGTAAAGGAAAAGGTCTGGAAAACATTAATTTGTAATTATATAATATGGAAAAGAAATTTTTTTGACATTTGTTATCCGACTTCAAAATTAAAAAATTCTCAGAAGTCTTGGAATTTCAGGGACCAATATCCTGCCAGTATCAATGTTGATAAGTGGCAAAAATCCTCAAGGTTCTTGATTCATGGGATGGATGAACTGTCTGTATACATATTTAAGTCTGTACAGAATCCTCAAAGCCCAAATCCAACTCACACCCAACCAATATTTTTATGTGAGTTCAAGTGGTCTCAAGACATGGTGCATTGCGAGAAAGAGTGTGCAATTACTACATCCTTGATGAGCCATTCCCTCTTCCCAATCCTACCCAAGCCCAAGGGACAATACATCACGAAACTGTGTATGTTCAATGTTAACACATCAAAATCAAATTTTTAAACAATGGAAAATCCAGGATTGAATGTGACAATATTATGAAAAGGACAGTTTTAGTCTCCATATAGGGGAGATGCTGAGTCACAGACAGGCACAACAAAAAGACTATCAGAAAGTGAGCTTTCTGCTAACAAGACCTTCATCAAAAATAGACAAAAGAGAAAGACACACACACACACACACACACACACACACGCGCGCGCGCGCGCGCGCGCGCGCGCGCGCACACATATGTGAGTAGCAACTATCCTTTTCATAAAACCGAGTTTTTCCAGTATAGGTCTACATTTTCTTGCATCTGGTCTGGACTTAGTTTAGCATGCTTGGTCAGTGTAATTAACTTGTAAATAAGTGTAAATAGACTGGTGAACTGTGTGAATATCAAAAACATGTGGTATTCTTTAGTTTTCCTCTTTTGTCACATTAGCTTAGAACATTTATAGTTTTCCAGGTGATCATACACCTTTATAAATAATGCTTGTTATTGTTTCTAATAAAAAGGACACTAAATGTTAATCTGGTTGACAATGGCAGGTTCGAGACCCTCTTAAGGGGAATACTTTTAAATATTTTGAAGTTAAGTTTCCTTTTATTTATTTCAGAGATGAATATCAGGAATTTCTTTTGACAGAAAGGTGTTTCCACTACACAAAAAAGGGAACTTCCATGACTCATCAAATGTTTCAGGTATAATACCTTCGAAAATGCATCCCACAACAACTTTGGTTTATTCTCAGCACAAGCTTCTACCTTCAAGTTATCTTTCAAGCAGAATCTCTAACATTAGCAGTCATCAGAAGTGTCATTGTCATAATGTTCTTCCACCATTAGTACTGAGTCTGCTGATGTCACTACTACTGACACTACTGAGTGGGGTGACATCAACTCGTCAGCTTCAGTTTCTACTTTGAACAAGACAGAGGAACTACATTCTTTAGCAGTTAATCACAGCTTTGGTTTAGGTGAATGCATAAACCATTCAGTGCCAATGAAGCCAATTATCAGTTACTAACAAACCCATGTACTCTAAATTCATCTCATGATTTCAAAAAGAACATTGATGATCTCAGGACAAATAAGAAGTGTTTGGAAAAAAATGAAGTTTCATATATACTTGCAGTTGCTATGTTCTTCTCAATAATTGCCAGATTGCTTATATTCTACCAAACCCTATCCCTACAACTAGCTCTGGACAGGATTCCTTCAGCACACTGCATAGACTGAAGATGTGACTGAGAAGTATTACTGGCGAGGACCATCTGTCAAGCTTGGACCACCTTAGTGTCCATAGGAAAAGAGTAAGAAACTCTGATTTCAAGCGCAAAGTGATTGACTTTTACAGCAAGAAGAAAAGAAATTTACAGGATGCTTTTTCAGATTTATATTAGTGTCAAATTCATAAACTAACCTGTGTACAGTAATTAACCTTATAGTTTATTTTTTACATCAATACCAGTGTACACTCCTATGAGGAGAGCATTTTTAGTTTGTTTTCTGTATTAAAATATAACATTTTGCCCCTGAAATTGTGTTACTAACCATTCATTGGTTTCAATAGAATAATTGAAATAATGTACTTTGCTTATTTCATAGAGTACAAATACTGTGGCCTGTACTTTAATAACAGGATCAGAAATGGAACATTTTTTATGGCCACTTGAAAGTTGCCAGTCATCTTCCACAGTATTAAAAATACCCCATACTCACAGATTCCCAAGGACCTGTGGTACCAGCACCAAAAGTATCTCAAGCTCTTGTGTATCCTGTCTCCTCTGCAGAATGTACGGCATCTGTCATTAGTTGTCCACTTGAATGTGAGTGATGTTTCAGCAGTAGAGCTAGGCAACCTGTACAGGATGCACTGGGACCAGTGAGGCCTCAGGGTTTTGTACCGATCCCCCTAACCAACAGATTTGATGTGCTGTCTTTCAGTGACACTGAAGCTGAGCCAGTGGGACCCACTACAGTTGTTCCGGGGAAACCTATTGTGTCAAGAGGCGGCAAAAACAAAAGGGTAGGGTCTATTAATTTTCAGAAGTTCAAATATATGGTGAATGATAGTACCCCTTAGGGAAATGGCAGCAAGGGACAGAAAAAGACACTAGGTGCACTCAGTGTGTATGCCTGGGGGACTCATTCAGCATGCTGAAGAGGTTATTCCAGCAGCCATTGAGGGAACAGGTACAAGCAACTGCAGATTGTGGTTCATGTTGGAACTAATGATGCCTTTTGTCTGGGCTCACAGGTCACACTTGAGTCATTCCAGTGGCTGTCAGAGCATGTTGAGAAGGCCAGACTTGTGCATGGAGTTTCAATGAAGTTCACAATTTGCAGCATTTTCCGCAGAACTGATCATATCCCTTGGCTCTGAGTTGAGTAGAAGGACTGCAGCAAAGACTTCGAAGGTTCTGTGACAAGCTAGGCTGTGAATTCCGGGACTTGCGCAATAGGGTTTAGAACTGTAGGGTGAGATGTGCACCATACATCAGAGGGTGCTACTCAGGTAACTGATATTCAAATCCTAATGGCTAACTGCCGAATCATTCGTGACAAAGTGCCAGAGTTCAAAGTACTCCTGAAAAGCAGTGAAGCTCACTTAATACATGGTACAGAAAGCTGGTTGAAACCTGAAATTGATAGCATAGAGATTTTTGGGGAAAATGTAACTGCATATTGAAAGACAGGCAAATGGAAAATGGAGGTAGGGTATTTGTCACAGTAGACAAGAAACTTAAATTTACCGGGATAGAAACTGAAGCTGCAGGTGAGATTGTTTGGGCAAGACTCAGTATGAGGTGTAGGTATAAAATGATATTTGTATCCTTTTATTGTCCACCAGACTCTCTTACTTATGTAACTGAAAGCCAGAGAGAAAACCACAGTTCACTTGAACATGTAAGTTTCCCAATCAAACTAAAATTATTGGTGGAAACTTTAATCATCCAATAATCAATTGGAAAATTACAGTTTTGTTAGAGGTGGGCATGAAAAGACATCCTGTGAAACATTACCGAATGCCTTCTCTGAAACCTACCTAGAACAGATAGTTTGGAACCCCTCTCATGATGGAAATATATCTAATGGCAACAAATAAACCTGACCTCTTTGAGAATATCCACATTGAAACTGGTATCAGTGACCATGACAAAGTTGTGGCAGGGATGAGTACCAAAGTACAAAGGACAACTAAAACAAGCAGAGAGATACACATGTTTACTAAACTAGATAATAAGTCTGCAGTGACATATCTCATATTAGATTCAGTTTTCGTTCCGTACACCCAAAAAATGAGTAATTCTCTTCGGTGTGGAACAGGTAAGAAAGTATGACATGAAAAACATAAAATATTTGAATACAATAATGCTCACTACCCTGATCATTTGTCAGAAAATTGTCAAAATAAGCGAATACATTACAGTAAAGTGCAACTGTTAGTATTTATGGGATTCATACACTATCGGAATGAAATGTAGTTAGGTAATTTAATAAATTTATCATACACAAAATGCCTTATCTCGACAATTGTGACCAAGTGCAGTCAAACCTAAAATCTGACAGATCTTTTTACTGAAGCTGGTCTAACAATCCCTGTTAAGATGTTCATCTATAGAGCAGAAATAGTTGCCTATCAAAAAGTCTTTCAAATTCTGATAAAACTGTGCATTATCTGAAACCAAGTTTTAATGGTTGCTCGCAATTTATTGAAAATATGTGTTTTTGAGTATTGGACCACTTTTTGGATCAAGGTAGTGATTTTAGGGCTTAATGTAGATTGTCCTTATTCCTGGTATTGATATGATGTATTGAAATATTAGTTGGAAATAGAGACATATTACTTACAATCAATTTCATTCAGGAATAAATATGCTGAGAAGTAGTGGTTAGAATATCAAGTTCCTTGAGCAGGTCTCTACATGGTATTCTTCAATTTACATGACAAATAAGTCTTATTACATGATTTGCATATGACACAAGAGAATGAAAGTAAGCAAAGTATGCAATTTTTATGTATTTGTATCTTCTACATCTGAAATCATTCACGCCGCCAATACAGATTTTTTTAGGTGGTGATCAGCAATTTTGTAGTACGCCCTTCCCAACTGAATTTATTATTGAGTTGTAATCCCAGAGATTTAACACTGTCAAAATCTTCAATTTGTATGTCTTATATGTCAACACATGCTGAAAGTAAATCTCTTAGAAGTTCTGAACTGCATACAGTATGTTTTTGCAGTTATTTCTAAGGCTGTAATTGAATTTCTAGTTATTGCAATGTAGCCGTCGAGAGGTCATTAATGTGCACAATGAAACTCAATGAACCCAAGATGGAACTTTGAGGAACACCACATGTAATTAATTTTCAATCAGATGAAGACTGATTGCTTACTACATAGGTATTTTTCAATGACAACCTTTGTTTTCTGTTAGTTAGACTTAAACAATTTCACAGCACTGTCAGTGTCACTGTAATATTCTAATTTACTTAAGAGAGTGCTATGATTCCCACAGTCAAAGGCTTTTGACAGGCCAAAGAAAATGCCAGTTGCCTCTAATTTGTTATCTAATGAATTAAGCACATTTTCACTGTACATGTAAGTAGCCTTCTCTGTGTCAGAACCCTTAAGGAACCCAAACTGTGATTTGGACAGTATATTATTAATGAGGAACCTGAAACTTTCAGCACAGGACAGGAGAATGTAGAGGAGTTATGGATCAAGTTTAAAAGAATAATTGACCATAAAGTGGATAGATTTGTTCCAAGAAGAAGAGTTCACAATGCTATGCCCCCCTCCATAGTATACAGTCACTGTAAAGAAACTTCTAAAGAAACAGAGATTACTGCATAGTATATGGAAAACAAAGCACAGGGCAATAGATAGAGAGATGCTGAATGAAACATGTTTGGCTTTTAAGAGACCAATGTGTGAAGTCTTCAGTGACTACCAAAGCAGAATACTGTCAAATAATCTTTCACAAAACCTAAAGAAATTCTGATCATATGCTATTAGTGGCACTGGAGTTAGTATACAACCCCTGGTGAATGGGACAGGAACTGAAACTGGGGATAGCAAAGCAAAAGCTGAAATGCTTAACTCCATTTTTAAATGTTCCTTTACAAAGGAAAACTCAGGAGAATTGCCCCACTGTAATCCTCGCACCATTGAAAATATGACTGAAATAATTATTAATGTCAGAGTTTTTGAGAAACAGCTGAAATTGTTTAAACTGAACAAAGCTCCAGGGCCCAACGGAATCCCTATCAGGTTCTATACTGAATTTTTGGCCGAGTTAACCCCTCCTATAACTACAATCTAATGTAGATACCTCAAACAAAAAATCATGCCCAGTCCTTGGGAAAAAGTATGGAAACACCCATCTACAAGGAGGGTAGTAGAAGTGATTCACAAAACTACTGTCCAATATCTTTGACATGGATTTGTTTTAGAATCTTAGTACACATTCTGAGTTCAAAAATAATGAGGTATCTCAAACAGAATGGTTGGCATGGATTCCAAAAACACTGCAGTTTTTCTCAATTTCTGAAAAGCATCTGACCAGACCTATGCTGACTGTCAAAAGTATGATCATATAGGGTATTAAGTGAAATTTGTGACGGGATTGAGGACTTATTGTTAGGGAGGACACAGCATGTTATCTTGGATGGAGTGTCATCATCAGATGTAGAAGGGCAGGGGAGTGTGTTGGGGCCCTTGCTGTTCATTCTGTATATTAATAGCCTTGCAAACAATATTAATAGTAAAATCAGACTTTTCACATGTGATACAGTATCTATAATGAAGTGCTATCTGAGAAAAACTGCCTAAATATTCAGTCAGGCCTCGATAAGATTTTGGGATGGTGCAGAGATTGACAAATTACTCTAAATGTTTAGAAATTTTAAGCTTCACAAAACAAAAAAATGTAGTATCCTATGACTATAATATCAGTGAGTGACTGTTGGAATTGGCCAACTCATATAAAAACCTGGGTATAACATTTTGTATGGATATGAAATGAAATGGGTACGTAGGCTTACTCATGGGTAAGGCAGGTGGTAGACTTCAGTTTATTGATAGAATACTGGGGATGTGCTGATAGAATACAGGGGAAGTGCAGTCAGTCTACAAAGGAGATTGCTTACAAACCACCCATGCGACAGTTCTACAGTATTGCTCAATTGTGTGGGACACATACCAGATAAGACTAACAGGGGATATTGAATGTTTACAGAAAAGGGCAGCATGAATGGTGACAGATTTGTTTCACCCATGGGAAAGTATCACTGAGATATTGAAAGAACTGAACTGGCAGACTCTTGAAGATACATGTAAACTATCCCAAGAAAGACTACTAACAGAGGTTCAAGACCCGGCTTTAAATGATGACTCTAGGATTACACTACAGCCCTTTATGTATTTCTCGCATAGTGATCATGAGGATAAGATTACAGTAACTACAGCATTGAAAATCATTTCTTCTGTGCTCTATATGTGAGTGGAACAGAAAGGAACCCTAATAACTGGTACAACAGAATGTACCCTCTGCCATGCACTTCATGGTGGTTTGCAAAATATAGATGTAGAGGTAGATGAAGAGCTAGCCCCCCCCCCCTCCCCTCCCCCACAAACTGTCATATGGGTGCCCTTGTTAGTTAATATCTTAATGCGTTCTTTGTCCTGGCCAATGCTTGCACGTAGTTTAACTATGCTTGTGACGTGGAACCCTGATACTGAATGCTTACACATCACCCATGATTCCTACCTGGCAGCGAAAATTTTCTGTTCCTGTCTGACTTTATTTCTGATTTAGCTGAAATTTTCTTGCTGCAAGTTTACTTTCCCCCTCAGGAAACAGGTTACATTCATTGCTCAAGTTGACACTATGCGCACTTTGCAGATTCACCCTCCTTCACCCATTATCTGTTATGCCTGTTGAAATTTTTCCTATCTGAAGGATACAAAGTCTAGCCTTCATTCAAGTGATTTTTCTATCACTACTGAAAATACTACATGTCCTTTGAAGGGCTCCTATGGATGCTGACTCTTCTACCCTAGTATATTTGCTTATATGAAACCAGGATTTACCATCCTCACAGAATACCTCCTCTCTAAATACCTTACAGCAACATCCATAATGGTAAGATATTAAGAGACCAGTATTACAGAATTTATAAACAGTTTGCAGTATAGACGCAACAAAACAAAAACCCTTTTCTCTAATTTGTGCCAGTAAGCAGCTGACTTTTTACAGTAACTACCAGAAAAATGAATGATAGCAAATTCTAACTGATTACAACTTAATCCAAACCAAAATACAAATTTAGATTTCCTATCTCGTAATACATCATAACAAAAGCATGCCTACATGCACAATTGATCGGGTACAGAGTAATACACTGTCTCCTGTCATTAATGAAATTAGTACAGATAAACATTCAATATGGTAACAACTACATGGTCTAAAGAAAGTATCTACAATGTAAAAACACATAAAATAACAAACAAAACAATGTTAAACTTAGTTTGCTTTCATGAGCACAGACCACGCTCTAGTCACTTGCAAAATAAACAAAAACATTTAGGAAAACCTTTACAAGAAAGCATATGTTTTGGGTTTTTGTTTGGAAATTGGCTACATTGAAGAGGAGTGGGAGCCAAAACATTTTACTTTTGTCCCCCCATGAACACATTTTATAGATGCAATTTATGTGAGCACCTGTAATCTGCAGAAGCAACAAGACATCTTACACCACTGACATCAACAACATCAGAGTCAACTAAACCACTTGAAGCAGTAGAAACTACCTGCCGGTCAAGCAAAAGAAAAGTGTCACCAGTATTGAAGACAAGCAGCAACCAAACATTGAGGTGAGCAGTGTGACAGTTCCCAAGGACAATAAATCACTAGTAATATTTTATCAGAATGTTTGGGGTATAACTAGTAAAATTGTTGAATTATAAGTACTTTTGCTTGATCGGCTAAAAGGTATTTTAGTTTTATGTGTGAGTGAACATTGGTTAAAGGAAAACCAAGCATGTACTGCTAGAATAACAGGATTAGAAATTATTAGTAGCTTCTGTGGAGAGACTTTTATAGGTGGAGGAACATGCATACATGTTTAGCAAGGAATTGAATGCAAAGGAACTTAGTTCAGTAACATAAATAACATTGAAAAAGTGTTTGAACATTGCTTTTGCAAACTTAAAGAACCCAAAATAATCATTGTGTACATGTACTGATCCCCATCAGACAACTCTATATAGTGTTTTTTTGGACAGTGTAGAAAGAATCTTTAGTGAATTAATAAATTTTAAAGAAATTATTACTGTAGTTGGAGATTTCAGTGTAAACTTTAACATACCTGTCAGAATGTACCCAAACTGAATAATTTGCTATATTCACATAATCCATCATCCACAGTCCATGAATACACAAGACTTGGAAAGGCCACTAAAACTACAATTGATCAAATATTTTTTGACTTGCCAACATTTGATCATAGTGTAGAAGTGACTGACACTGGATTCTCAGACCATGAAGCAATAAAATTTACTGTAAATAATGTACTCAGTACAAATTCCAGGAAGCATGAGAACTACTTCTACAGAAGATCTATAAATGAGGACAATATTAGGATTTTTAATTCATCGTTAAAAAATTCAGAATGGGATTTGGATAAATATGACAATGCAGATATGAAGTTAGAGTCTTTTTTAGCTTGTTACAAAAATAACTATGAAACTGCATTCCCTCTAAAGAAAATTAAAGTAAAAACCAGAACTAACACAGGGAATAAGAAAATCTTCGGAGAAACTTAGAAAGTTAATTAAATCGGTTAGGCAAAATCCAGCTCTGAAACGGTATGTAAACTGTCACAGAAAAGTGTACAAGAAAGTCATTACAGCAGCAAAAACATTAAGCAACGATTCATACATCAGCAGAAACAAGGGTAGCATAAAATTGAAATCAGTTTGGAATGTGATAAATACAAACTCAGACAGAATCAAAGCAAAAAAAAAAAAAAAAAAAACACACACACACACACATCCTTCTTAAAAGTGAAGGCAAAACAATAAATGATCCTATACAAATTTCCACTATATTCAATAGCCACTATGCATGTTTAGTACAAAATCTTATAAAAAATCAAAGTCACATAACGGCTAATCACAACACCTCTGTAATTCCTAAAAGTATGTTTCTTTTTTTTTTTTTTTAAATCCGATAACAGTACAAGAGGCAGAGTAGTGCAATCAGCAAACTAAAAAATAAAATTTCCTGTAGTACAGATGGCATGCCTGACAAAGTAATTCAACACAACAAATATATACTTCTTCAGCTCATTGATATAATTAATGTTCCTTTCAGCACTGGTACTTTCTGTAGAGAACTTAAGCTGTCAATAATAAAACCAGTATATAAAAACAGTTATCCTCATTATGTAAAAAAGTACAGACCCTTATCAAAGTTGTCTTACTTCTCAAAAATTTTTGAAAGAATAATGTACAAAAGACTCTCTGCGTTTTTGAACAAATGTTGAATATTTTCAAATGAACAAAATGTGTGTAGAAAAAAATAGATCAACCGATGTTGCTATGTATAATTTCTTAAAAATTGTTCTAAATTATATTGATCATAATGAAATACTGTGGATTGTCTTTAGAGTTATCTAAGGCATTTGATGTTATTGATAATAAAATTTTGCTTGAGAAACTATACTGCAGTGGAGTCCTTGGCATGACTCATATGTGTTTAATTTGTACTTATCTGATAGATACCAGAAAGTGGAAATAGTTCATGATGGTAAATCCTTCTTTTCTGGATATGAGAAAGTTACTCATGGAGATCCCCAAGAACTGGCATTGGGATCCCTAATGTTCTTGATATTCACAAACGACTTACCAAGTTATTTAACACAAGCTGATAACGTATTGTTTGCTGATGATTCTATCCTCTTTGTTAAAACTGAATGAGACTGACTTACAAAAAAATAGAAGTAACAAATGAAGAAATAGTTAAATGGTTCAGAGAAAATAGTCTATTTGTTAATGAGAAGAAAATGTTAAGGATGAATTACAGGCATACTTCTAATAGAGTAACCCCTAACATAATAGTGAAGTTAGGCAAGCAGGAAACACTACAAGCTTCAAATACTAAATTTTTAGGAATTTGGTTAGATGAGCATCCTGAATGGGATAAACATGTAAATGCTGTTATGTATTAAGAATGTTCAAAAATTCCTGCAGTGAAGAAACAGTGATGAGTGCCTATTATGCATTCATGCCTAGTCTATTGAGATATGGTGTCATATTCTGGAGTCTTTCAACTCTATCAAAACACTCCCTTACTATACATAAACAAGCAATAAGAATTATAAAAGGAATTGCACCTAGGGAGTCCTGTAGGGAAATATTCGAAGAACTGAAAGTTATGACTTTTCAATCTATTTACATCTATGAAAGTATATACTTTTTTAAAATCCCATCCCAAGCCCTTTTCTTTGAACAGTGATTACCATGACTATGAAACTACACACAGAACTGACTTCCACAGAGAAGAACATAACGAAGCCCTGAACCAAAAAATCATAATGTATTGCCTCAAAATTCTTTTCATTGCTCTTCCCTTAAGAATTAAAAAGGTAACAAAGTTGCAAATATTAAAAAATGATATTAAGAAAATACTTATAATTGAAGATTTTACAGTGTTGATGTTTACATAAATTTCATGAATCTGCAACTTAAGTTGAACATAGCTAGGTGTCACTGGATATGAATCCATAACTTAAGTTTAACATAGCCAGGTGTCACTGGATATAAGGTAAACTTAGAATTTGTTTGGTTTATGTACTGAGTTATCTGTTTGATTTTATATGTATCTGCATGATTTGCTTTTGTTTATGTACTTAATTATCTGCATGTGTTATATACAGACACTATTATTAAAGTTTTTTTGTCCTAACATATGACAACTCCTATATCATTGTACATGACAAAATGGATGATAAATAAAGACTTCATGATTTGGTTGCAATAGTCTACTAGCAGTTTTTAGAAACTGCAGTCAGAAGACTTGTCTTATTACATAACAACTTATGCCTATAGGAATTTCCAGGCAATAGTGGGATTATATGACTTTCAGCAATGGAGAAACTTTAATTAAACAACAGTGATCATCAGATGGTACACCATTAATCCAAACTCTGAATTCTCCTATGAACATTTCATTTAGTATTGATATTTTTCTTATCCAGATTCAGGGGAAGACACCTCCTTTTCCTAGCTCTAAAACATAAAAACATTTTCACAAATACACTTCATCTACAACCCTTGTATCCCACCTACCATATTTATCAGTGTTAGACTCTACCTATTCATTACTTCCAAAAAGAGTCCTTAGTCACTTTGAAAGTATCAGGTACTACTAACAGTGTTTACACTTCAATTGCAGCCTCTACCTTAACACTGAATGCCCCTCTTCTGCTTCTTGGTACTAATAATGATGAATATGTAGTGATTGGCAGTCTCTAACAAAATATTCTAAGGGTCTCATCAATGCCTACACAAACTGGAGTTGTTCCCTACCTAGATATAGAAACAGATTTTATGCTCCATTTCTACAATACTTCCCACGCTGCAAGTAATCTGCCACAGAAAAGCATTGAGGTATTCTCTTTTATCAAAACACTGGACTTGGATAGCTTGATCATTTACTCATTTGAGATCTTATCACTTTCTGTCATAGATAACAGAGAACACTTCATACATCACTCTCATCCAATGTACTCCTGGGCAGTGGTTTGGCACTCTGTCAGTCTACATAAGGCTGTAGGTCTCCCATACGAATTTTTGTTTGACAGTCTGTTGCCCTGTTGTTCATATATCTGTCAATGACTTAAAACTGTCCTAAGCACCAAACCTAAAATCACATACTACATATCATGCACATCTAAAATCCCATTGGAATCAAAGACATTTGTAAAATAGATGCATTGTGTAACTGCTTTGATCTAATGTTTGTTCAGCTTTCTAATGGCACATGACTAGCACCTGTCTGTTCTCTAGTATGAACGTCCACCATTAGCTATCAGTAAAACTCAAACACAAGAGAGTGAAAATGTCATTCATTATAACAGTAATTATGGACTACTTGATTCACAATGTTGTGCAAATAGTTACAACTTTTCCCACAGTTTAAAATACAGAAATTAGTTTTCACGTAAGTATTACCTTTAGGTTCCAAAATAAACAATTCTTTAGCATGCCATACAAAAGAAGCCTCAACTTGCACTATCCATTCCATAATGAAATTATATTTTCTTCCAGACTAGAGATCACTAAGCATCCATGTTCAAAACTATTGTCTTCTATATTAAAAGTTAAAAGTACCTGAGATTTTACCAATTTGCTTTGCTTACCTGTAGCTCCTCTTGTCTTTACACCTACAATGGGCATTTGCACAAAATTCATACTATTTAAATTGTTCACACATCAGGCTACCTGTATGAATCAAACAGTTGCCTTCCCACTGACCAATTTAATTTTAATGTAAGGACACCCAAAATCTGAATCATCGTCTCTGTTATCAGACACTTCATGCAAAAGAACACTTTCAGTTTCATCAGATGCTCCATCCTCACTGTCTCTAAAAGGTTTTATCAACTTTACTGGTATCCTATCATTACTTTGATTACTCATATTGTCAGATAAAGATTGAACACAACGAATAGATTCCATGGCACAGCTAACATAACTTGTTACAGAAGGAAAACAAAACACATTACTGTCAAAATTACACTTCCTGTGTAGATCCTCTTTAACTTCATTCCACCAATTGGGATACAAATTCTGACTGACCACAGTCAACTTATTCCAGAATGCATCTCTGTCTAAGTTATCATCAATCTGATCCAATATAGACTTCAAAAAGTTTTCACCTCCATTCTCCAGCCTCTCAGATACCTCACCTTCACTCTCTGGATCATTACTCTGCATAATATTAATGAAAAACTTTTTTGGCTGGACTGGTATTCCATGATCCTCACTCACAACATCGCATACATCACTTACCTTACCTGTATTGTCAACACCATTTACAAATAACTCTGAAACTTCATTATTCTTAAACTCCAGTAATACGGAATCCTCATTATCATATACCTTCAAAATTACTTCATCAATACCATCACTGAGAATACAAGTCTCATCTCCATCAAAGTCACTTACCTCACCTACATTCATTTGTAAGAAGCCACCAGTCTCAGACTCACCAACCTCAGTTACTTCACAGCACTCATTCACATCTACATCAAAAATACCACCTAGTTCAGAACCCATACAGTCATCACCTGATTTACATACATCAACAACACTGTTTTCCACCAAAGAGAAGAAATCATTAGTACATACTCCACCAAAATTCTCACTACTCTCACAGTCTGGTTTGTGATTAGCACTCATCGCCATAATTAAACATAGTATCCCAAAACTTTTGATCAAAACATAAATGAGAAAGCTTCTGTTCAATTTCAGATACAAGTGCCACATCATTAACACCATTATTACTGTCTAATTGTGATTGTAACTTAGGGATCCTGTGCTTGTTATGTTTCCTTGCCCCAAAACTATGGACCTTCATTGAGGCAAACTGCCACTTCCCGAGTAGTTACTTCTGTGATTGTTTCTTCTACTAAAATGCTCATGGTTATCCCCATTATTCCTGTCCTGCTGCTGTTTAGAATTTCTCTCTCTATTGTCACTTTGATCCTAATGGGAGTTACCATTTCCTCTGTTTCTGTGATTACTCCCATTGTGATTTCTATCATTCCTATTATTATGCTACATACTTCTTTGTACTGTCCTACCCAGCCTGTCAATATATCGATGGCCCCAAGTATTAACATCGTAACTCAAAATTGTCAGTTTTACGGGAGAAGCAAAAGAAAGTTTAAGTAAACAGTGTAAATCAGAATTTATTTAAATTGTAATGAAACTACACAGGTAAACAGCTATAAATGAAGAGATTTAAATGTACTATACTAATGTGCTCCACCCTTTTCCAAAAGTATAGTTTTCAGACTTACGATGTTTTTCTCTGGAAAAATATACAGAATATTTGTATCTAAGTTGCGTTACAATTGCTTTATGATAACAAAAACTGACTAAACAAGTTATTAAAAATTTTTTGAGCACTTTTGACAATAGCTCATCATTCATCTGCACTTGACACATCATTGTCATGTTGTTCTGGTGTACCAGTTTGTGTTGAAACCAGGCTTTGATAAAATGGATGATAAACACTTGGGATGCACTTTCTGTCACATACGGACAAGAGATCCTTCAACTTCAGTTCACTGATCGGTAATATTCCATGATATGGCTGTTCAAGGATGTCGCAGGACGATAACTGTTGTCTTCTAGAATGCTTCTGGACAACGATACACTTTGCTTCTTCCTGGTAAGTGTACTTAAAGTACACTTTGTATGGTCGGCCTTCAAAGACAGCAATTTCCCATACTTTACTCCACATTACATTATTTTGATTAGTATCATACATCACTGTTGCTTCTGCGCTACTTTCTTGAAGTCGTAAATTAAGTCCTGATTCATTTCATTAACTGTGTATGGCCTTCCAGTGACCTTACTCATTCTAATTAAAGTGACCCATTGATTCGGAACATACACTGATTGATTCTTCTTTCGATCAGAGTGTGCCTTGAGTCACCTTGATTCTGGGAGTGACCCCGTTCTAGAAAGCGATGTGTGACTGAAATTCCAAACTTAACAGAAGCAATGACGAACATACAAAATAGAAATCTGTTCTTATTTTGGCCTCCACAGTTATCAGAGTACAGGTTGAATCTTTTTCCACCTTTGCAAGCTTTCATCTGCAAGAAATTTGCATTTGGGCCACGGCAGGCAATGGCCTCATGCCAAACATAGCAATGCCCTTCCTTGTTTCCCATGTCGTACACTGTAAAATTGTAAGTGGAATATTTCCATTTGTAGTAGTAAAGGCTCACATCAGACTGAGTAGTAGCTAACACTTTCTGCAGATCAAAACATGCACTAATGATGGACTTGTCCATGATTGAACTCATTTTGTCTTTTTCTTTCAGATCCCTGACAATAGTTTTACTGGCAACGTGAGACATATATTTGTCTCCAACTTTGCTTTCTCCTCTCCAGAGGAACTATCGTAAAGCTCACATAGTTCACACTTATCCTTTTTAGGCCGAAAGAATGACAAATTATATTCTTGGTTGAATATATCAGTGTATTGCCTTAATGTGGCAGGATATATGGAGGCATATTTTATTTCCTTGATCCATTCCTGGTACAGTCTGTGCATTTTTGCAATGCTCAGTTCTCCATCGAGGTATTTTCTGCTTGTTTCTTTTCTTGTGTAATGTGACTCTACACAAGGAAAGCTGTTCATATGCTCTCACACTGATTCCTTTATTTGAGGCCCTATTGTATTTCCCCTTCTGGAATGCTTTCCTCTCATTTCAGGTGACAGAATTCCATCTGTTCTCAGTTTTTGCATGGCAGTTCTGACCAACATATATGTAATAGAGAGAGTGTGCAGAAACATTTTCTGACACACCTTAATGATATTCCCATCGACTGTTAGAAAATACTGTCTTGAAAATTGTTTTCTTGCTTCTGCCACATTTCGAATCTGTTTCCTGCTTACATTTTTCACATGTCAACAGACAAACTCTCGTTGTCTGCTATGATCCCCCATCTGCCAGAACTGTTCAAAAATATCCTGCCTGATTTTTTTGAGTTAACTTGTTATTTTAGTCGGCATAAGTTAGGATCACATCCAGGCTTCATTACTCTTGCTTTTATTCCAGCACCTTTTCGACCAATGTGTGCAAAACCTCTGTTGAGAGATTCTTTTGCTCTATTTACTATCCATGAGGCTGGGTTCCTACTCCTTTTATGGGTCTTTTTATTCTTATTTTCACATCATTGTGTGCTAACAGTGTTTGGTGAGGATATAGTTGTATTATGTTCCGCTGTGGATATAGGTGGAGAAAGATTTAAGCGTTGCCCAGTAGTTTGTAAGGAGATCTCTCCTGCAATAAAAATGCGTAATTTTAAAATATAATGCCTATATTATATTGTTTTGTGAAATGTACTATGTTACAGAAACCTTTATTGTTTACCTTGGTCTTTGTTATGTTTCCCATTGAACCTTTTTTCTCTTTTGTTCCTTCTCGCCACTGCTGCTTGATGAATCATCAGCTGTTGTGGCAACGAAGTCAGGATCAGCAACAGTCATCACTATTATCCAAACATGATGTATCAATTCATTTTGAACTATTTCCTGCTGTCATCACTTCAGCTGTGCTATTATTGGGGCAAACATCAGGAAACCACGAACCAGGGCACCCAGTATCAGTGAGAAGTGGTTCCCTTTTATTTGCATTTCCGTGTCCTGTAGAAAAATTCGAATGGCGTCTAACAATAATTATTACTGCGACAACACAAATTATTTGTAGCGCTAAATAGAACTGCAGCCAAAACTTTATGAAAAATATTCTTAATTTGTATATAAAATGAGAAATCGTAATTATTTTTGTTGTCTATAGAATTTCGGGGCTTTTTCAGGTTTTCAATTGTATACGTAATTACATTCTTTATCATTGTTACAATAAAAGAAAATGAGTACTTATGTCCATTATTTTTAATGCTCTACTTGACTACATAATTATCCAAAAACGTAATAAATGATACTAATTACAAAATCAGCACACTCGGAACCCATTCACACAGATGTTTATCAATTAATGTGCTAAGCAAAATAACTGGTTAAACTCATACTGATGACCACATCTACAATGTACATACTTATTGAAACTTCCTGGCAGATTAAAACTGTGTGCTGGACTGAGACTCGAACTCGGGACCTTTGCCTTTCGCGGGCAAGTGCTCTACCAACTGACCTACCCAAGCACGACTCACGCCCCATCCTCACAGCTTCACTTCTGCCAGGAAGTTTCATGTCAGCGCACATTCTGCTGCAGAGTGAAAATCTCATTCTGGATACATACTTATTGTTGGCTACAAACAATCTGGGATGACAACGCTACCAACTCAATGGGTGAGTGAAAACATCGCATGCATCTACAAGTAAAATTTCCCTGTGCAAACATCGTAACTACACTTACGATATTTGTTCCGCTACAATTCTCCCAGGAAAAACATCGTAACATAACTTGCGATCATTATCATTGGTGAAAGAGCCCCTTAGCTGACTTATGTTATTCTGAAGACTGCTATTGATGCTTAAGTTGTGCCACTAGAGATACGATACTTATACAGGGGAAAAGTACGGAGGCAACAATTTTGCTGAGCATCGTAATTCAATTTAGCCATTTTTGGACTTATGATTTTAATACTTGAAGCCGTTGATATCATAAAAACTGTTCAAGACAATTGTCAGGTCCGTGTACCAAATCCCACTACAATCTTTCTGGTAATCTCCTTTTAACTGCATCAATCAAGGTCATTTCATCCAGTGGTTTGTCAAGATGTGCTAATTTTTTAAGTTGGTTTTTACAAAACTCTTTCAAAGTGCATTCCCTGTTCCTATAATTAAGACTATCAAAAATTCACTTAGATTCTCCCCTGTTCCACTTCTGACCAAAACTATTTTAAAAAACCTTTCTCGAAACTCTGATATGTTTCCCAGTGATTTAAATTTAAATTTACCTATGACAGAGCTTTGCCTTCAAGAAATCTTTTAATAGAGTTAATGCTTTGATTGTCATTCATGCCTAACACAAAGCTATCTCTGTAGTACTGCAGAAAATCCACTGGATGTAAATCATCTGACGGAAAACATTTGATAGGAGTGTTGGACCACGCAGTACCTTTGTTTGCACACAGATTTTTGTGAATATAACTTTCCTGAAGTGCTGAAATCTTTTGATCTAATACAGTTACATTATTTTGCATATTGTTTTCTAGATTTAAAACTTTATGGTTTAAATTGGTGACATTATCAGGTGGTAGCTCCCAACTCACACAGTTTTTCAGCTATGGCCTCCTGTACAACTAAGACTTGTCAACATTCTTTATTTTTTTGCTGACTCAGTTACAAACTCACTTTCTATAACAATAAATCTGTTTTCTAAAACGTTGACTTTTTCATTCACACTTGTTAACGCCTCTGACAACCCATTTTTTAACTCTGAAACTTGATTACTAAGATGACCTATCTGATCTTGTACCCTGCCCATTTTACTATTGTTTTCAGTTTTCAAGTAATTTAATTGTCCTTGTAGTGAAGTTTGCAAGTTATTTAGCCTTTCATTAACTACAATTGTTATCTGTCTTCATTTCCTCCAATTGTGCCAAAATTAACTGTAAGACATTAATCTGTACAGTTTCTTTACTATCTACAATTTCACTCGGCTCAAACATGTCCTGACTGGATCCTGCAGCTTCCATTTCTACCTCACTTTTCCTTTCATCCCCATTCGTTTTGTTATCAAGCACAATAGTCCATAAACAAATTAACTTCACGAATAGTTTGTACTTATTTTTCCTTTTTGATGTTGCTGGTTATTGTTGTAAAGTGCTTCTCACTTTCATTAGATACATTCCATCATTATTGGTAATGCATCATAACTTTTCGCATTAAGATCCTTTGTTGGGCAACCTGCAGCTTTGCTGCATATGATTGAAAATTTATTCGTGCATAAATTTCAAAAATCGATGAAATAAAACAATTTTGCAACAGACAAAACTTCATTATTAGTCAATTAATCACAAACAACGCCAACACTTGTAATCCCTGCCCCCCTTCCTTCCTTCTTCCATCTATTGTTCACATTAAACAATGCCCAGTTCAAGTAATTAATAGGTAAAGTATTTTATGAAGGTCTGAGAGGAGTGATGATTACAATAAACTTTCAAGTTTATTTACCTTGTCATGCTGAGATGGCTCCAGTTCTTCTTGTCTAGGGGTCTGATTCTTGAAGCTGAAAATCCAACGTCAGTTCCTCTTGGTTGGTTTGAACTAAATAAATTGGAAGATGATTGTTGCAGAATTTTTTACTTAAATATATTTTCCACTGATTGCCTCACATTTTATCGTACACTATTTTAATTTTTCACATTAACAAAGCCCAAATTACATTGTTTGCACGCATTACACAAAAATACATCTGATCACATCAGAGGCAAGCTTATGACTCTCACAGTCTGTGGAAATAACAATATTCCGAAGGATTTACAGTTTTCTTGATAAATGAGTTCCTACTAGTTTTCTCTACATTATTAATATCGATATTGTTTCATAAATGAATCCAGAAATAAACATAGTAAACAGTACAGTACTGTGTAATTAATAATAGAATTTAAATATGCAAATAATTTGTAATTGCAAATGGTTCTTATTAAAAAATAATTAAATAAAAAGTAAAACATTGAAACTAAAGTATTTTATAAAGTAATACCTTTTCATAAATTTTAGTGTGAAATAAAACATTGTTTTGTATGTATGTTAACCGGCGGCCTAAAAACAATGGAGAGGCTCCGTCCCCACCACAGCCACAGTGGTCCACAGCCCCACGACGACTACCACAGGCCACTTCACCCCTCCACCACCCCACAGCAAACCACTCTTCCAGGGTTATTGTGCAGTTCGGCCCCAGGTGGACCCCCACCAGAAAACGTCTCATACCAGACAAGTGTAACCCCTATGTTTGCATGGTAGAATAATGGTGGTGTATGCATACATAGAGAACTTGTTTTCACAGCAATTGCCAACATAGTGTAGCTGAGGCAGAATAAGGGGAACTAGCCTGCATTCGCCGAGGCAGATGGAAAACCACCTAAAACCATCCACAGAAAGGCCGGTTCACTGGACCTCAATACAAGTCCTGTAACCCGGAAGGTGTACACGATCAAAGGCAGAGCCACGTGTGAAAGCACCCACGTGATTTACCAACTGACCTGCCTACACTGTGACGCTTTCTATGTGGGAATGACCAGCAACAAACTGTCCATTCGCATGAATGGACATAGGCAGACAGTGTTTGTTGTTAATGAGGATCACCCTGTGGCTAAACATGCCTTGGTGCCCGGCCAGCACATCTAGGCACAATGTTACACCGTCCGGGTTATCTGGATACTTCCCACTAACACCAACCTATCCGAACTCCGGAGATGGGAACTTGCCCTACAATATATCCTCTCTTCCCATTATCCACCAGGCCTCAATCTCCACTAATTTCAAGTTGCCACCACTCATACCTTACCTGTCATTCAACAACATCTTTGCCTCTGCTCTTCCGCCTCGACTGACATCTCTGCCCAAACTCTTTGTCTTTAAATATGTCTGCTTGTGTCTGTATATGTGTGGATGGGTATGTGTGTGTGTGCGAGTGTATACCTGTCCCTTTTTCCCCCTAAGGTAAGTCTTTCCACTCCCGGGATTGGAATGACTCCTTACCCTCTCCCTTAAAACCCACATCCTTTCATCTTTCCCTCTCCTTCCCTCTTTCCTGACGAAGCAACCGGGGGTTGCGAAAGCTCAAAATTTTGTGTGTGTGTTTGTGTGTTTTTATTGCGCCTATCTACCAGTGCTTTCCCATTTGGTAAGTCATGGAATCTCTGTTTTTAATATATTTTTCCCATGTGGAATGTTTCTTTCTATTTTATTTATACTGTGTATAAAATTATATGAAAGTTTTCAGGAAAGCAACTGAGATAATATTGACCTGTCCAAAATTTGGAAAATGATACTGGTATCGACAGCTGCTGTTGAGGAAATGTAATGCTAGAGAAGGATGTCTCATTACAAACTCCACCTTCTGTTTGCATCCTGGCATAAACCTCTACTTCTGATCCTTGCCAGCTTGGATTTTATGTGTGTCAGTGAGTAAGGGTGGGAAAGGAGTTGGGGGGCTCTTGTTACCTTGCATATAACATTTAAAAAACAGTGATCAGTCCTTTTATAAATTGTTAATTTCATCCTTGAAATCTTATTTTTATTTCCTTGTGATTTATATTTGCATGTTTTTCTAATCCAGTAATTTTCACTTATAATTCTTTTAATATTGGCACGCTGATTCTGAAACTTGTGAAATTTTTTTAGGAATCACAAGATAATTTCAAGAAAAGATATGGGACTACTGATTGGGTTCCAGATAATACAAACGATCACAACATTAGCTACTCCAATGCAGAAGATAACTTAGGATACCACATGAAAGACAGGAGTCATCCTCTGACTGAAGGGGATGCAAGTGGTGGTAAGGATCCTACTTATTTTGCACCATATTCACATTCTGAGAGGTTCCAGCGTTTTGCTAGCAGAGAAAGTGTTCGAAAATTTAAGAGCAGCTCTGATGTTAACGATTCAGAGAGCAGTCTTTCAGAAAAACTTCATAATGTTAGAATGGAGGAGGCAAAATTATTTGTTGAACTCCTGAGACAAGTTCACTATAAGAACCTAAGAGCTAAAAGCAAATACAAGATTCAAAGAAAACTGAACTACAACCTTCACTTTTCATCAGATGAAAGTCCATCACAGTACCCAGCTGGAAAGGCAAATGAACAAAGTGTGGGAGATGATAATAGCCACAGTATATCCGAAAGCATGAAAGATTCTGAACTGAAACATCTCCCCACAAGTAAAACAATGGACAAATATTTTTCTAGTACAGATGATGAATCTGATGGGCACTATATGTGAATTTCATATTACAATATTTTGGTGTTAAATGTCTACTGTACTTCCTCAATAAACGTGTTTTTAAATATTTATGAAGACATTCAACAACATTAAAGCACTCAAGGTAGCGTGCAAAAGAATACTACAAGAACAATGAGGTGGATACAAAAGTCATTTTGAAGTAATAATGATAAATTTTGAGTTTGATATTGGTTGTGTTGCTCTCCAAATTGCGCAAAAAAAGTAAATGCTATTTTTTTGCTTCGTTGTATAGGCATATATGTACACTTTTTAAATCATTTTTGTCATGTATTTAATGTCAACGTGCATCAATAAATAAATTTTCAAAATGACTATGGTGACATTATATGTGGAGTTAGTGCATGTTCATACACTTGTGTATTATTGGAGATGTCACATATTACTGTTGGTTTAAAGGATTGTCCAATGTAACATGTTCAAAGTTCTGAAGGGCTACTTCTTTTCCACTGCACAGACACTCTGCTCCTAGATACTGAAGAAAAATACTCTGTATGACCGATGATTTTGAATTAATTCATTTATTTATCACACAGCAGTCTGAAGTATTAAATTATATGTTATGCTTTAGCATATTTCTGCTCCACATGATACTCATTTGTGCAGCTTTAGTGATGGGGTCAAAGTTGTGGTGAATACTTTGTGCCACAGCACTGGTAGTACACTTTTCTTTTGTTTTCCCTTTTTATTTAAGAAATCATCCCCTGTTATATTGAAGCTAGTAATAGTGGTTATATTGAAGCTAGTAACAGTGGCAGCACTGCCTATGCTTAGTTCCTCCAAAACTGTATGAATGTAACAGAATAGTTTATCATTCAGTGCTAATTTTTAACCAACACTATGACATCCTCAGCAGCTCATGTACATTGGTCATATGGGGTATCATGTCTGCCCTTCTCACACTGATGAAAAAGAAGTTGACAGACACAGGGCACACAATTTATCCAGTAATTCACAGTAATTAGACAGTTCTTTGTGTATGAAGATGGTATCTTTTCTTTTGGACATGTCCAAAAGAAGAAATACCATCTTCATACAAATAAGGCTTGCTGGCCATTGATCTCCTTCAATGTGGATGCACTCACATTGCTCAAACTCTCACAGGAATTGGTAGATTGACTGCTGCCAGTAATGAGTATAGTGGGCAGGGGCACTAAAAATGTAGTGTGTGGACAGTAAGTTGGAAATGTGGGTCTCACGGGGAGCATGCCACAGATAAGTCCCTGCAGTCACAGTATCCTCTGTGTCCTCAATGGCTCAGTCGGATAGAGTGTCTGCCATATAAACAGGAGATTTTGGGTTCGAGTCCTGGTCGGAGCACACATTTTCAGCTGTCCCCATTGATATTTGCCAACGCCTGTAAGCAGCTAATGGTCTGGATTTCATTGTAATTTCATAGTTCTTTGTGTGGTCTGTTTCCAGGGTGCATTGCAATTATCAGAGATACACCAATGTAAATGTTGATATTATATGTAAAATGGTTAGTTTACCCGAATCTGAAGCCTCTGAATGTGCAGATGATAAAAGATGTGAATCTCATAATGCTTCAAATCTAATGGAAGCAGCACTATTATGGAGAACATGACCACAGCACACATGCTGCAGCTGCTATTCTTGAATCTCATTGCAGGTCACATGGGCCACACTCCTAGCCACTGTCTTGTCACAAGAGCCATTGCATCACCACTTCACCTCACTTTTCATACCGATGTATGCTGGTACTGACATACATCTGATTGGATTTTCCCATAAATGGCGCTGCTAACACACATTTCAGTGTATATTTCTATGATAAACCTTTGCTGTGGGAAGGTTTAAAAATTGTTCATTTTGTATTTGTACTAGAAAAAATACAAAGTTTTGAAATGGGACCATGATTTAGAATAACCCTGTACTATGCCTCAGTGAACACTGACATGAGGAAAAGCTGGCTGTACAACTTCAACTAGTTACTGTAGACCACAGGTGATGAAAGTCAGTTTTGTAGCTACATTAGTCAAAGAACATACCTCATCAGTCCAAAAATAATTAAGACTATATTAGTAAAATATTGAGAAAATTTTTATGCTTCAAGTGGTCTGCATAGTCTCATGTACTTGAGTACAATGCACAGAATGTACTTACAACCATGAGCAACTGTGAGGAAAGTCCTTTGGGATGTACAGCTCACACATATCTTTGCCTTTATTAGATGACACACTGAGTTCCAGACAGCCACAATAAAAAGACTTAACAAAATTTAGCTTTTGGCCAAACCCTTCTTCAGAAAAGAAAACACGCACACATTCACACAAGCAAACAAGCACAACTAATGCACGCATGACCAACTTCTCCAGCAACTTAGACCAAAATGCCAATGTCACACACCAATCTGGAGTAGGGCAAGGAAGGGGAGAGAAAGCAGGGTATTGGTAGGAGGAGAAAAGAGCACTGTATGGCAGAGCAGACAGGGGCTAGATGGAGACATAACAAGACTGCCAGGCACAGCATCAGGAAGCTGTGGGGTGGGGACGGGGGGGGGGGGGGGGGGGGGGGGGGGGGAGCAAAACAGGAGAGTAGCAGGAAAGGGGAAGACTGGTGGGTGCATTGGCAAAGGACAGCACACAGTGAGGATGAGGGGATATGAATATGGGGGAGGCGATTGGACAGAGGGGGCAGAAACTGTTGGTGGAGGGTGTGGGGACAGTAGATTACCATAGGATGAGGCCAGGATAATTTCAGGAGCAGAGAATGTGGTGTACAGTGGATGCAACAGTGTCTGCATTCAACAACTGCCATCCTTTCTGCATCAAAAAATTGCTCCCATACAGCCTGGTTACCCAGGGATGACATATCTGCAATGTCAAGAACTCCCTTTCCCAATATGCTGAAGATCTCACCAAGACCTTCGTTGATAGGCACTATCCCTCAGACCTAGTCCACTAACAAATCTCCTGTACCATTTTCCCTCACATCACCAGTCCTCCCACCACACCCAAGAACCACCCAATAGCACCCCAGACTGGAATCTAAACAATATCCTTTGTCATGGCTTTGATTACCTATCATAATTTTCTGAAATGAGGGACACACTACCCAATATCCTTCCCACTCCTCTAGAAGAGTTGTTCCAACACCCACCCAACATCCACAACAACCTAGTCCATCCCTTTGCCATTCCCAATCCAGACCCCTTGCCATAGGGATCATATCCCTGTGGTAGACCCAAGTGCAAGATGTGCCCATGCCACCCATCCAGCACTTCCTATTCCAGTCCTGTCACAGGCTTATCCTACCCTGTCAGAGGCTGGGACATGTGTGGAAGCAGACATATATATACCAGCCATGCTGCAATTATTATACAGATTTTTATGTTGGTATGACCATCAACCAGCTGTCTACCAGGATGAAGAGCCACTGCCAAACTGTGGCCAAGAGCAAAGTGGACGACCCGTATGGCACAACACGTAGCTGAAGATAGTGTGCTTGATTTCAATGGGTGCTTCACAATGCAGGCCATCTGGATACTCCCCTCCAGCATGAGCATTTCTGAACTGTATAGATGGGAGTTATCCTTATAATAACCTTCTCCACTCCTGAAATTTCCGGGTCTCAACCTATGGCAACCTAGTGCCTGCATACCCTCCACCCAACAGTTTTGGCCCCCTCTGTCCTATGACCTCCTCTCCCCTCCTCCTTACACACATTCCTTACCACTCATTGGGTGCTGCCCTCAGCCAATACACTCATCTATCTTCCCCTTCCCTGCTACTCTCCTTTTCCACTCCCATTTCTCTCTCTCTCTCTCTCTCTCTCTCCACCCCCCCCCCCCCCCCCCCCCCCCCCCCCCCCCCCCTCATGGCACACACACACACACACACACACACACACACACACACACACTTCACTTCCCTGCTCCACTGTCTCCCAACACAGCACCTCAGAGTTTTGTCATGCCACATCTAGTCCTTGCATGCTCTGCCAGACAGCACTCTTCTCTTCCCCCCCACCCCATCAGTACCCTGCCATCTCTGCCTCTTCCTCATCTCACTACAGATTTCTACCATGTTGCCAGAAGTGGCAGTCATGTGTGTATGAGGTACCTTGCTTGCTTATCTGAATGTGTATATTTCATTTTCTGTAGGTGGCATGTTGTGGAACACAGGATGTATTTCACTCAGCTCAGTAGTTGCTTGCCATGTCAGAGCAGAACGTGGCTGCCAAATATACTTTATTCTGGTGGCTGCTGTGTAGCTGGGGTGTCCGTCTTGTATTGTGAAAACACAATCTGCTATTTGTAATTTAACCCCTTGTGTCAGTCCTTTGTTACAAATTAAGGACACTTGTACCTAATGAAGCAGTGCAGGTATTGTTGTTGGCATTCAAATCATGTGTTCAGAAATAGGGTAATTGCAAAGGAAAGTTTAGATGCTTTCAAAATCAAGGTGTCTTCTATAGACTGGCATCAAATATTTGATGAATTGGCACCAATGATTCATTCAGTTGCATGTTTCAGACCCTTAAACTCAAATAAATGAAAATTTTCCACTAAAAACCAAGAGATATTTTCAATTGTTAAATCCAAGTCAATACAGAAACCTGTCAAAGTAGAGAGGTATTATACCCCTTGAAGTGTATTGTCTGAATAGAAAATGATAAGCTCTGTAGAAGGTCAAATGATTAGAGTGATTATGTTTGTTAAAGGTAGGAGTTTTACAATACTGAAGTTAGTTAAAATGAAAATGAGTGTAACGGACCAGATGTCATATGTGTGTTACATGCTGTTGTGCACTTCACTTGTGATGCCAGTGGGTCAGCAGAACATCGAATTAAGCAACACAAAGGAGAACACTGTGTCACTGACCAGCAGAGTACATGACAAGAAGCAGCTTGCCACACACCTCAGTGTCAACAGTGGAGGGTGTTAATTGGGTCAATTACACAGTCCAACAGTCCCAGAATATTCCACTGACCCACTGGGGAGGAAGAGTCACAAACATCAGCGGCAGAAAGTCGTATTTTAAGGACTAGCAACCAGCTTGTCATCATTGACCATCAAGGCATTGGTGTGATGCATAACCTGTGTCACTCAGTGCTGCCACCAGTTCAGAGGCATCACTGTCATCGCAGTCATTGTATTAATCACTGTCATAATGCAGGTCATTGCCTAGAAGTCACCAGAGTGATGTCGTCACTGTCACTAGCATTGGGCACTATCACCTGTAGTGGAAGTCATCACCTGGGGTGCATTGTGATAATGCAGTGTTACCATTGTTCTGGGACACTGCCTCCACAAACACCATGACTGAAGCTGGAGCCAAGGACCCCTGGTCTGCCAATGCAAGACAGACACCACTGGGGATGGATACTGAGGCAGGGCTCTGACCTGTCCCCTCTGCTGTTCACCATCATACCCCCCCATTAATGATCACAACAGAGGCCCATGGCACCATGGTTCCAGCTGCTGTGGTATGACCCAGCAAGGCCATAGCACCACTGCCAAGGCAGAAGATTCCAGTTATGCCAGTGCAGCTAAAGTCGCAGCAGTGGACGTACATTTGAGAGTCTGCCAGCCACCTTCGTCACCATTGAGAATATTATGAGTGGAAGCAAACCTCACCCAGAGGCCAACAACCAATGTATTGCAGTTGATCAATGTTGATATTTTGTCATCAGGAACCATCTGTAGACACACTCCCACCATCCTCTTCCTCACATCCAGCAGAGAATCTATGTTTGAATCTGGTGATGAGCAGCGGAGTCCTGTGCCTGTTTACACTGCTTTCAGGTAGACCTGCTTTGGCATCGTGAAGGATGGTTCTCATGTAGTTAGGAGTCAGTGTTATGGAGCACCCTACAGCACTGGCTGTGGTATGCAGCAAAGGAAATAAGTGCAAATTCCAGGTATTTTGGTTTTCAGCCTGTTGGGTTGTTCCTTTTCCTGTCTTTGCCTGAATCATTTTAGTATTCTTTGGGTATAATTTTCTCTTGATTAAAGTGTAGTCACAGTGAAGGAAATTTGAGCTGCTGAGGTTACTGGGCAATTTAGGGATCAGGTAGATAAATTACAGACAGAGGTAAAGAAGCTCAGAGAAGCAGAGATGGAACATTCACATCCCAACCCACCCATCCTGGATGGCACTGCTGCCACATTGGTTATCCTGTTTTGTAGGAAACAGGGGGATGAGATTTTTATCTTTTCTGACAATTTGGCTACAGTAGCAAAAGTGAGGGTTGGAGTAAGGAGCAATTATTACGTGTTGCTAGACTAAAGTTAATGGGAGATTCTAGAGCACATGTTATGTGTAATGAGAATCTGAGGGAAGCTAAAACATTTTATCAGGAGAGTTAATCATGAGATATCAGAAGAACACTGCTAGATATTGCTGGGAACAACTTACTAGGGTTTTTCATAAGCAGAATGAATCGATTTGAAAGTTTCACACTGCACTCATAAAATCAGTTCAGCTACTTATTAGCTCACAGATGATGATAAGGCTAACTTGGTAATTTTGTGGAAAGCAGAGTAGAGGGTTACTGGGGGTTACAACAGAAATGCCAAGAAAGGTTCAGTTGGAATTTCCTAAGTATTTGAGTGAAGTAATGGATATTGCATTATCATTAGAGTAAACTGAGCTAGATCACATGAATGTCGGACAGTGCTTAGTATTGACATAAATTGTTTTTGGTGTCGACAAAAGGGCCATGTACAAAGAGACTGCAGACAGCAATGTTGCAGGTATTGTAAGAAATTTGGCCACATGGGTTGGTAATACTGTAACAGAAGTCAGCCACAATGGAAGTTTCAATCACAGGTTAGATCTTATGGGCAGCAGTTAAATGGCACAGGTGATGGGATGTCCACACTCCTGGTAAGAGTTAGCACATGTAAGAAAGGAGTGGCAGACTTTTTTCAGACCAGTTATGTGGGGGATAAAGTATGTAAAGTATTATTGAATACTGGTTCTCAGGTATTGGCTACAAGTAAGCAAATATTTGGGATAAATAGATTAAGTACACCATGCTGGATATTAAGTGTCTTAGGTGGAGGGTGTGTAAACTCACTCTGTTCTGAAATGCTGAAGTTCTGAGTGGGGAGGATAACTTCCAAATGGATGCAGAAGTTCTTTCTGTGGTTGGAGGTAGGTACAATGTCATTCTCGGACTTGATTTCCTGGTGGCACAGCGTGCCATAATTGACTTGAAATAGCATATGGTAGAACTGGATGGAACTTTGTTTCACGTAGAATCTGCAGTTGGAATATTGTCACTGTCACAAGGTCTGCCCCATGGCCATGGCAAACCAATTATAGTGTGTACAAGGTCCCATAAGGTCAATTTATGGGATTGCATACTGAAAGGTACAGGGAAGGTAGTCTGGATTAGTGTTGGTGCTGACTTGCCAGTGAACTTGTTGTGTATTGTTGAACCTTTGATGGATACTGGAGCACTAGATGCAGATAATTGTTTTATATGATGTAACATGTCCTACATTCAGGAAGTAGACAGCAGGAGGGTACTGCCTGTCAGAACTGTTAATACTGTGAGGAAGTAAAGTTGTTGCATGGTACTCTGGTTGCAAATTTAGATATTTTAGATGAGGATGAACTAGACCTTGAATTTACAGCAACATACATAATGTCAGAAGGGTCTATCAAACTGGTCAGCACCAAAGAGTAAGGCTGCACATCTTGAAGCACAGAATAGAGCATTAGTGGAAAAACTGTTGCATGAGTACGTGGAATTATTTAATCTGTCAGGTCCACTACCAACAACACTGCTTGTTCAGCACCAGATTCCTTCTAAAAGTGAAGCATCCACCTATAAATGACCATATTCAGTTCCAAGGCATTTACAACCAATTATGGAAGAGTTTCTAGATCAGCAATTTAGAGGTGGCATCATATAACTTAGTTGTAGTCCCTGATCTGCTCCGAATGTAACTATAAGCGAAAGATCATCAGATGATGGAAAGCATGTCATTTCTATTTTGAGTACTGGTTCCTCAACCAGAAAACAGTATCAGATGCGCATCCTATCCCACTGGACAGTACTTCACAACATTGGTCTTGTATGGGCGTTACCACCAGTTGGAAGTAATGCCAGGGGACCAACCACAAACTGCATTCTCAATGTTGACTGGGCACTTTTAGTTTCATATGTAAAATTGTGCCAGCAAACTTTCAGTGTCTGTTGGATAATGTGTTGCATGGATTAAAGCCAGAACAGTGCATGGTGTACCTAGATGACATAAGCGTTATTCAGAGAATATTCCAGAACATTTGAAGTGGTTGCTTGAAGTGTTTGATCATCTGCGCACTGCACAATTAATATTAAGTTTAGAGAAATGTCATTTTGTATTGTAAGAAATTTGGTATTTGGGTCACATTGTAGGGAGCAATGGAGTTCATACAATTCCAAAGCTAGTTGAGGCTGTTCAGAATTTTCAACATCCACCAACATAAAGGAGTTGTAATGTTATTTGATCCTAACAAAGTTTTACTGCCGGTATGTTCCAAAATCCCTCTTAAAAAAAAAAAATTAAAAAAATAGATGGAGCCCCTCCATGCCCACACCAGCATGATGGCCAACACAACACAAAAGATCTACTGCCATCTCTGCATAAGGATTAGTTTTCAGTAAAGTGAGGTCTCACGGGATGTGGGTACTGTGATGTTTGCATATGTCTGGTTAAGGTTAATCATTAACACATGCTCATCTGAACATAGATTGGGTCGAAAGTTGAGCAAAGGGTAGTGAATTGGAGGGCAGAGTAAAAAAAGTTCCAAGGTTAAAGCCAAGGGAAAAAAACCTCTGCGATAGTTGGGTCGGGTTGTAAGAGCAGTAGTGGTTTCCTTGCTGCCTGCGACAGGTCATGGAAGGGTAGCATTTGTTAGTAGTGGGTATCATGCAGGTTGATACCTTTGTTGTTGTGCAGTAGTGTTGCACAGTGGCTGCCGCTGGATACCGGTGCTGATTGATTGGTCAGTGTCAGCATACCTGTAACAGTGAAGTTCATCATCATTTTGTGTCCGATAGGTCATTATCAGATTCACAGTATAGGGTAATGTTGGCAGTTTGTTTGTGTGTCAGTGTACGAACTTGTTGTTTCCCTGCTGTAGCTTGTTGGCTGGCTTTAATAGCATCTGGTGTTTCCAGTCAACATTGCTGTTATGCAGGGGCTTGCCAATGTAGTCACTTGTGGATGTTTGTTAGCTTACCATAAATGGTTATGCCCTGGCTAGTAAAGTCTTTGGCCGCTTATGCTTCCACCTATGGTTTTTACCATAGTTTCCCAGAGCAAGGATGAGAAGATTGTTCGGGTGTCTTGAATTCCTGTATAGTCATGTGTCATGTGTCTTTAATACTTCCTTGAGGGTTTCAAGGCGGTATTCATTGTGAAGATACACGGTGTGTGTGTGTAGCATGGAACATTGCTAATGATGCATAGCACTTTGTTCTGTATGATCTGCAGGTAGTGCAGGCATGTGGGACCTGCGTATCTCCAGAGGGGAGCTGCATACATCATCAGAGGTCTAATCAGTCATGTATGTGGACCTCAATACCCTCCTATTCAGTGTACTTTCCCTGTTGTGCATTGGGTAGAGTTGTTTGAGCCTCACATGCTCTCTGTTGGCAACGTAATCAGTGTGGTCCCCCCACGTAAGTTTCCAGTCCAGCCAGGCACCAAGATATCTGACTTTCTCTTGGAAATATATTGGGCATGTGTGTGGTGTTACCAGTCACCAGTGTTGATGTTTGCGCAGTAGCTTCGGTTTGCGTGTGTACGTTTACTTTAATACACCAGTAGTCCATCAGGGAAACCAGCATTGCTTAGTTTGCATATAATGCTGTTATGCCAGAGATGATTGAAAGCTTTTTTGATGTCCAGGAACACAGCTCCAGGAACACAGCCCCAGTGGCTTTGTTTGTGTAGCAGCCATATATTATATGTTCAACTACTTGGAGGAGTTATTGTTTTGTTGAGTGGTGATTCCTAAAGCCACATTGCTCCAGTCTTAGGGTGTTATTGGTGATGCAGTGTCTAGTGATGTCTTGCTGAGTGAGCGCAGCAGACTGATGGATCGGTAATTCTGTGGGAGTGAGTGGTCTTTCCCTGGCTTCCTGAACATCAGGACCTTCACCACTTTTCAAAAGTCAGGGAAGTGTTGGTGTTTTAAGACAGCATTTGTTATGTGTGCTGGGTATTCTATGATTCTATCCTGGAGGACATGGTTTTGAATGCCATCAGGCCTAGGGGCTTTCCTAGCTTTGGTATGATTGATAGCCCAAGTAATACAGTTTGTGGTAGCACATCTGACTTTGTTGCGTGAGGGCTGGACTACAAGTCATGTAGCCTGCTGATCCATTTCAAGTGTGAATACTGGATCTGAAGGAGCTAGATTCAGCATGAAAGATGCTGCAAGTGTTGTGGCCATAAGCTCTGCCTTCTCCTTTGAGGAGTAGGCTGGGCCATCTGGTCCCTGTAGCATGGGAATGTAATGTTTCTCCCTGGTGAAGTGTCTGGCTAGCTTCCACATACCAGGACATGTGGTATCTAGAACTGCAAGTTTCTGCCCCTATTTTTTGTTTCAAAATGTTTGTATTTTATCATGTATTATACCCTGGAGTCTGTTGACATGCAGTTTATAGAATGAGCACCTGGTACGCTGCTAGTATCTCCTGAGGTGGTTCCTCATTGAGATAAGGCCCTGAATTTCCTGGGGCAGGGCCATCAAGTGTTGTTTTGGTGTTGTATGTGGAATGGCGTCAGTCACCACATCTTGGACAGCAGTAGTAAGAGCCTCCACTGCCTCATCTATTTGGTGCGTGTTGTTAATTTCATGGGTCTCTGGAATATGACTATCAAGGGTTTCCTTGCACTTGTAGTTCAGTATTCTGTGTGGTTCTGTCTCCAGCAGTGTTTTTTCCATGTGTAGTATTACAGCCATGTGGTCTGAGTCCAGATTGTTTTCAACCCTAATGTTGAATGTGCACGTGATGTCCTTGATGAGAGCTGTATCTAACATGTCTGGCCTGAGTCGGACCTATGTAGGCACATACATGGGAATGTCTGGCCCAAGTATGATTTAGTTTCAACCTAGTGCATGTTCATATAGATTCTTGCCATTGGAGGTACGTATTCATGAATTCCAGTTGGGGTGTTTTGCATTTAGATCTCCAGCAGCGATTACCCGCAATGCTATGTTGAGAACTGTGCTGATATCGAGCGTTACTATGTTTTTAGGAGGGTTGCACAGTGATACTGGTGCAGTGTTGGCTCCATTGAACTTGACCCTGATGGCCGTGGCCTCCAGTCTCTCAAGTGCAGGGAGCTCAATGTTCATGTGTTCTACATCTTTGTGTATGATGATGGCTGTGCCGCTTTCCTGCCATCTGCTCAATTGGTACAATAAATGCAATAACCTGGAATGCTTAGCTGTTTGTGATGCGTAAGCAGTGTTTCATTCATAGAGTGATTCAGATACCCTTTCACTTCATGAACACAACCATTTTGACTCTTTTTGTTTGCGATCCCATTGGCATTCCAAAACAGGATCTGTGAGTTTGTGTTGGTGTTTGTGTTTTGGTGCTGGTGTGGTTTGTTATCCATGTATTGGTGTAAACAGTGGTGTAATAGTAGTTTGTATGCTAGTCCAGTTGAGCAAGCCAGACATGAACTGTGGAAAGAGTTGTGAGACACATCCCATAATCTTCATGACTACTTCATTGGTTGTCACACCTCTCCTATCTGCACCCTCAGCTGAAGATGACACGGCGGTCGGATGGTCCCAATTGGCCAGTTGTGGCCTGATAATGGAGTGCAGTGCTACTGTGGTGGTTGTGAGTCCTGGGAATAATTGGGAATAATGTGTACATTATTCTTCGGAGTGTTGTGTTAATGTTGGAAGTGTTGGCCTATGAGTTATTGGTTGTGTTGGCAGCCACTGGTACTTGTGTTGGCATCTGGTGTGGGCTGGCTTGTATGTCAGCTGTTTGAGTTGTAGTTGTGAGCACCTGAGTGGTCTCTGTGGGGAGTGGGTGTGCTGTGCGGGTCATTGTGTTGGTGTCTGAATTGTATATGTACGTACTGGTGTCCTGTTGTCTGTGTACTTGTTATGAAATGGTCAAGCTTCCACTGGTCCATTTGTTTCTCCTTCTTCTTCAGCATTGTGGATGTCCCTGTGTAGGTGCATCTTCTGTCGTCTGCGATCTAGTCCCGTTTTGATCTATCCAGATTTTGAAAAACTGTTTGTTCTTTCCTATGATTCAAGCAGTTTTGTACTAGGAATTATTTTGAGTCATCAAGCATATGGACAGGAACAACCTACTACATTAGTTTCACAGCAGCTCAGTAATGCTGAACGAAATTATTCCACAACACAGAAGGAAGTGCTCACAGTGATTTTTGAAATTGGGTACTTTTGTTGTTACGTGTATGGTACATGATTTAAAGTGGTGACTGATCACAGGTCTTAAGTGGCTTTCAGGACGTAAAGATCCGACAATTAGATTGCCAGAATGGGCTGTGCGGTTAAGCAAGTTTGATTAAGAGGCAGTACATCAGCTGGGAAGGTTGCATACTAAGAAGGACAGACTCAGCTGTATGGTATGTGCTATGGAATGCACAACCATTGATGTAAGTGAATGGAGGGCAGCACAAAGTGCTGACCCAGATTGTCAGTGGTCTACTAAACAACAGCAGTTGTGCACGGAGGACTTGTGTACGGAGGACAGAGTATCGTATTCAACACATGAAATGGGCTATGGTTAGTGTACCGCAGAGCTTGCGTGACAAAACCTCGGTTAAAATTTAGTGGGCATTCAGGTCAAAGAGCAATGGAGTGAAGGGTAACACAGAATTATTAGTGGGTGACGCATAGGCAATATTGTGGACCATTACATGAAAAACTGTGTGCCATAGGCCCAAAGAGCAGAACATAACCACCAGAAAATTAAATTACAGAGGCTGCTGGAAGCTGATAAACCCTTCCAAATGGGAGGCAAACACCTCCAGGGAATTGTTACATATTAACCTTTCTTATTTCCATGATAGCTTTACCAGACCAGCAAGCCACAACGGTGGCTCAGGCACTAGTCAGCCAGTGGATACTTTGGTTTGGGACAGCTGAAACCATAATTAGAGATCGGGGCACATATTTTATGTCAGAAATAATGCATCAGCTGTGCAGGCTGTTGCACATTAAGAAATTAAAGATGAGTGCTTTGCACCTTAGAGCAAATGATTGCATGGAGTGAGTCCACAGAACAATTGCAAAAATGTTGAGTTTTTACTCAAATTGCCAGCATAACAATTGGGAAATCCTATTGCCCTATGTCGTTACTGCGTACAACTCAAAAGTTCACCAGAGCACAGGGTTATCTGTGTATGAAGTAATTTTTGGGTGAAAGATGTCATTGCCCTTTGAGTTGTGCCATCAGTGAAGGATTTTGCTAAGGAAGTGAAACTTAACTAAAAATTAATACAAAGACTTTAGAGAACCCAGGAAAGGACACATAATGTGATAGTAGTGTTAACTAAATACAGTGTGGGTCAATGGCTTCTGTTAGCAGATCCTCATGTGCCAAAAGGGAAAACAAAGAAGTCTGTATCACAGTATAGAGGTCCTTACCAGGCAATAGGGATGGCATTGCTGGTTAACATTACATTGCAGCTCCCCGCCCACCCTTCGATATCCCATATAAGCCAAATTTGGCCATTTAAGGGGGACATGGACACTTCGCCTAGTCTGACCCCACTTTCTGTAGAAGAGAGAGAAGAAACAATGGACAAGGAGGAGAAAAAGGAAAAAGCAAAGCGAAGGAAACAGGATAATAAGCCAAATCTTTGGTCTATGCTAAGACCTTGAGCAGGGATGTGGGACTGACATTAGGATTTTCTTTCCGTGCACAGGATGCAAGTAGTTCCTACCCTGGAATGGGAAGAGATGGAAGCAGCACCCAGGAGCACATTCAGTCTACGGAGGAGGGGTGGAGCACAGAGTCTTATTGTATTAGGTCTATTTTACTATGTTCTTTGTTGAGAGGCTTCATGTTTCCCAAGCAGATGAGCGTAATTATGTCAGATCACCAGTGGACGTTAAGGGTAAAATGCAGCATTTGGGCACTCGGTATCAAGATTTGGAGGCTGGAAAAATTTTTTGGGAAATTGCACAGCATCATGAGTAATCAGTCAGAGTATAACATTACATAAGGAGAGTATCATCTGTTATGATTGGAGTCTGCAAAGCTATAGGTGCAACTACGACAGACTACAAAGTTACTCTCACAGGTTAGATGGAAAAGAGGATTGTTGGACACAGGTGGTAGGATACTGAAGAGAGTGTTTTGTAGGGCTGATGTGGATGACATCGCTAACATCAATAAGGCACTACAGGAAATTTGGAAGGAGATGGAAAGCAACCATGAGGCAGTGAATTTGCATGCAAGCCATCTCATAAGTGTGGGAAGCGATGTACTGCACCACACTTGGCAGCTTTGTGAGTTGGTCACTGCTTTAATGTCACATATTAGGTCATCTGCCGAAACCACCAATTGTGACTTGCATGTTGTTGGTGATCACTTGAACAATATTGATTGCCACATTACTATGCAATCTTGCTGACAGCTTGACAGATGCTCATACTGAAATTGTGGAGTTGCAGGAAGCATTGTTGCATGCCACACACAGGCTTCATACATCATTTCTGCTATCACCAAACAATTTTTGGTGAGTTTGACTGTTGTGCCACAGCCTTTGGGACTTATAAACTGGCAAGGGAGGAGTTCTTGACTATGTACTATCACCTTGCTACCATTATGAGCCAGGAGAGAGGAGCTCACCCAGAAATTAACATACAAATACCACTAATTTGTAGAAACATCCATTTGGAGTGCAATGTGGTACACACATACCCAGTAACATGGGAGTCTTTGTGGAAGTACATCAAACTGGAGGTGCAGGAGATCTTACTAGTGGCACCAGACAGACACAGTCATGCATTAAATGTCTACAAAAAAGTTGTTACACTGTCGCACTGGACTGGTTACCATTTGCCTTTCAAAGTTTGTGCATACAGTGCCGCAGTCATGCAAGTTCACATTGTTCCATTCTGAGAACGGGCTCTTGAAATGCCCTAAGGAAATATTACTGAAGAAAGGGAATACTTCCTGTGAATAGGACAGCAATGGCTATATTTGGTGGCAGAGCCAACAGTCATTATTTGTACACGTTACAAGCAGGACAAGTTAAATGGCAAACAAAGGTTGCTTCTGCAGGCTGAAGGATTAATGCACAACGGTACTCGGTGTGAGATATCTGAAACCACTTTGCACTTACCAACTATGATAATGGGAACCATAGCTGTCAGTGTGGTCCACTCCTTAACCCAGATAACCCTGACATCCTTCTGGAAGGACGACGTCACTCACTGTTGAAATTATTTATTTTTGCGTATAACGCATTGTTGAAATGGGTTGTGATGCATTGTTATATCAAGTAGGCAGAGTCAGTTGCACACTGCAACAGTCAGTTTGATGCTGATGTTCATAGTGAGTGAGAAACTGTGTCTTGAAAATAGAGCCGATTTTACCAAGAACAAACTGACTGACCTTGTCATCGGCGAGTATGTATATTTTCTTCCATATTGTGTCAATAATTCTGAAACTTGTCATATAATATCTTAAAGAATTAACCTACATTATTTATGGGTTCATATTGTGATTGAAAGTTTTCATCAGTTGTAATTCAATAATGTTTTCAACCGTCCTTCCAGAAGGACGTCAGGGTAATATATTGTCATTTTGTATTCACAGAAAACTATGTACACTGATGGAACTTTTGGACATGTTAGATTCAAAAGATGAGGAAATACCTAATACTGGTGTGAATGTAACATTGCACCCTCCTCTAAATTCAGCTGATGACATAACCGATGAAGATTCGGGTGTTGAAGAAAATCCAAGTGTAGATAAATTACCAGCAAGTCATCTCAGTGCTACTGCGCTTTTTGATTTGGTCATTTCTACCAATGGTAATGCTGTGAATGCAACAAGGAAACAATCTTTTACCTCTGATGTTGTTCCAGGACCCTCCAGCAGTACAAAAACAGCAACAATATCAACAACAACCACAAACAAACCAGCAAGGCTATCGAAGAATAAAGTTCTAAACCTCAAGAAATATAACTGGAAAAGTGGTGAAATAGTTAATCGAACATCTGTATGGCCTCTAATGTTCACAGTTGCAATGAAGAAAGGGCAAACACCGCTTGAATATTTCCAACAGTTTTTTGATAACGAAGTGCTTCAAATGATGGTCACTTACACAAATCAATACACAGCCAAGAGAAATAGACCAGGTGATTGTTCAGAAGATGAGATGTTGGTGTTTATTGCAATACTTCTGCTAAGTGGATATGTAACAGTGTCACGCCGAAAGATGTACTGGCAATCAGATAAAGACAGTCACAACGACCTCATAACAAATGCCATGTCCAGAGATCGATTTGACTTTATCTTTTCCAATTTGCATGTATGCAACAATGACAATTTAGATAAATCAGACCATTTTGGGAAAATCCGTCCATTACTGTGTATGCTGAATGATAGATTCAAACAATTTGCACCGCACGGGCGGCATCATTCTGTCAATGAATCGATGGTCCCATACTTCGGAAGTCATGGGTGCAAACAATTCATAAATGGGAAACCAATCTGATGCGGATTCAAATTTTGGTGTGGAGGCACAAGTGGTGGTTATATTATTTGGCTCGAACCCTACCAAGGAGCTGGCACGTGTAGTAAGGATTATGAAACGAAAGGTATGGGGTACAGTGTGGTAATGACTTACGTTGACCAGTTACTTCCACATATTCCGTATCGAATCCTACTTTGATAACCTCTTTACCAGCGTTGAACTACTACATGACCTAAAAGAGAGGGACGTGGAAGCAACAGGAACAATAAGAGGAAACAGAGTTAAGAATTGTACTCTATCATCTGTAGATAAAATGATAAAAGAAAATAGAGGATCATATGAATTTTGTTCTGACTCAGCGTCCGGGATTTCCATTGTACGCTGGAATGACAACAATGTTGTTACTGTAGCCACCAACTTTGACAGAGTGCAACCACTATGCTCTGTAGCAAGATTTTCCAGGGAACAAAAGAAAAGGATTAGCGTGCCTCACCTAACTTATTACACTCCTACAATACTCATATGGGAGGCATAGATCGAGCTGTATCCCTATATAGATGCTCTATAAGAGAGAAAAAGTGGTATTTTCCGATCATTGCACATTTTATAGACATTGCAGAGCAAAATGCCTGGGATCTTTACAAGCACAATGAAGATCCCATAGATCATCGAATTGTCACTGCAATTCTTGAAAGTAACAAAAGAGTCACTACCAGTGGAGGGCATCCTAGTAAGAGGGCAAAATTAGATTCTAGATTTGATGGAAGAGAACATTATGTTGCTGAATTACCAATGGACGAGATAACAAAAAAGAAAAAGCAGCTGAAATGTTGAAGTTGCCACAAAAAAACTACTACTATGTGCGTAAAATGTGACGAAACACTTCATGTTTGTTGCTTTTTGTCTTATCATATTAATGCGTAAAGTATGTGTATAGGTTATTTTCTTTGGTTTTGTATTTATTAGCTGTTTTAGCCCATAATTCAAATTTATTTATGTTTATTTGAAAGTATAAAAACCAAAACAAGTTAATTGTGCAATGTCATATACTTTAAAAACATGTTACCTTATTGTCCTGATGTCCTTCTGGAAGGACGCTCATTTTTGGAAATACTAAATAAAAAGAAATACTCAAAATTGTTTTTACTTTCTTACTTACAACCTTGTGAATGAATGTAGATAAGATATAAATCAATTCTGAAACACAAATAATTCAGGACTATCTGGGTTAATTTATGTACCTGACCTACCTCCCTTAGTTTTTCCCTCCAAACACCTTTCGTTTCTTAATGATATGACTCCCAAGTACCTGCTCAGCTCTCTGTATCAGATTATTGCCACTCAGCATGGTCGTGTTACCATGGAACATGGTACCTGCGAAAGGCAAAGGTCCCGAGTTCGAGTCTCGGTCCGGCACACAGTTTTAATCTGCCAGGAAGTTTCATATCAGCACACACTCCGCTGCAGAGTGAAAATCTCATTCTGGAATAGTTGTGTTATAGGTAGCTGTAATTTGACATTAACTGGTGATGTGATTTCAACAACTTGGTAAGGACCCTAGTAATTGGTCACAATTCTTTTGTCTTTCCTTTAACAACACAGAAACTGTATAGAAAAACTCATTGTCCAATTTTGAAATCAGGATAGTTAGTGTGTACATTGGCTGATTTTTCTTGCCATTCTAATGCTCTGGTATTTGCTTTCTGTACTTTTTCCACATGTCCTTAATGATTTGAGCAAATTTCTGACCTGCTTCTCCATTCTTTGCTTCTTTAGGCTTAATAACATTGAATGGTGACCACGTCTCCTTTCCATAAATAACTTCACAAGGTGACATGCCCATTCCTTCATGTGTTTTGGCTTTGCAAGTGCTTACACAGTATTGAATGATAATATCCCAATTGCTGTGCTGGTCATTGATGAAATAACTAAGCATCTTCCCAATAATGTGGTGGACCTATCTGTCTGTCAATTTGCCTGTGGGTGTAATGGGGTAGTGCATAATTTATGAACTTTCAGCAAATGACAAAGTTGTTTCATGAGGTTGTACATGAAATTACTACCTTGGTCAACTATAAGTGCTTCTGGAATGCTGAATTTTAAAATCCAATTATTGACTATAGCCTGTGCAATGGTGTTGGTGTTTTCTTGTTGATCAGGGAGACTTACCAAGGTTACATATATTGAGAAATGATCTATAATCGTTAGTACATACCTATTACCCACTGGTGTTTTATCAAAGGGACCACAAATGTTCATTCTTATTATTTGAAATGGGTGTGATGCTTCCAGGAGTCTTTGTAATGATATACTGTGATGGCAATAGTGTGCTCACTGGGCACACGGTATGCAGTTGAGCTTGTATTGTGCTGTGTCGTGCTTTCTTGTCCTCCACCAGAAATGTTGAACAACGCATCTTTCAGTAGGCCCTAGACCACCGAGACCTGAAGGGATGTGAACATGGACCCCTTGCATGACTCCCTGTTGGAGGTGTTTTGGAGTCACAATTCTCAGTACAAGTCTAGTTGTTTGACACAGAACCACATCCTGTTGGCAAAACTGCCATTGTGTCAAATATCTTTTGCAATCTGCACCTAAAACGCCTGTGCTTTTTGCCATTCTTCTACACTGCAACCTACTGCTTTAATAGCGCTATCTTTCTACTAAAACAATCTGCATTGGAATATTTCTACACTGGTTTATGAGTCAATTCAAAGTACATTTCAGAGAGGCAAAGGGACCAGTGCATCAAACAACTTGATGGGTCTTTTAGCCCAAGTAACCACTTGAGAGCAGAATGGTCCATTATTATCTTGAAGGTATCCTCATGCAGATAGCACCTGAACTATTTTATACCATAATGACACTCAGTCACTCAGTAAGTTCTTTTCGTTGTTGAGTAATTCTTTTCTGCCATACTGAATTGCCTGAGCATGTAGGTTACTGGATGTTCTGCACCATTAAGATTCTGATGCAAAACTGCTCCAACAGCATGTCCAGATGTATCAAAGGACAGGATGAATTCTTTGTTGAGAACTGAACAGATTACAGGACTCTGTGTTACTCTGTATTTCATTGTTTCAAATGCTTTGTTGCATTCTGTAGTCCAGTGAAATTTAGTACCTTTTTTCAATAACTACATGAGATGTCATGCCATTTCTGCATAGTCCTTTACAAATTTTCGATAATAATTTGAGAGAAATAGAAATTGCTGCACTTTCTTGATAGATTGTGGTGTTGGAAAATCTTTAACTGTGGTTATTAGCCCTGGATTGATTTTGATTCCATGTTTGATGACAACATGGCCTAAATGTGTCACGTCCTTTAATGCAAAGTGACACTTTTCCAAATTTAATGTTAATTTACCATCCCTGAGATGTTGTAAAACTTCTTGTAAGTGAGTCATATGCTCCTTGATGTCTTTTGAAAATACAATTATGTCACCAAGTTATATCATGCATTGTCAAGGTTTTAACCCACATAACACACCATCTAGCAATCTTTGGAATGTTGCAGGAGAATTTTCTAATCCAATAGGCATCCTTAAGAATTGCCAATGACCTAAGGGCTAGAGAAAGCAGTTTTATGTCTGTCCTCTGTTGAAAACTCTGTTTGATGTAACCCACTCCTTAAGTGAATTTGGAGGAATATTTGCTATTGCCAATATGGTCAATGGTATCTATGATATCTACATCTACATCTACATCCATACTCCACAAGCCACCTGACGGTGTGTGGCGGAGGGTACCTTGAGTACCTCTATCGGTTCTCCCTTCTATTCCCGTCTCATATTGTTCGTGTAAAGAAAGATTGTAGGTATGCCTCTGTGTGGGCTCTAATCTCTCTGATTTTATCCTCATGGTCTCTTTGCAAGATATACGTAGGAGGAAGCAATATACTGCTTGATTCCTTGGTGAAAGTATGTTCTTGAAACTTCAACAAAAGCCCGTACCAAGCTACTGAGCATCTCTCTTGCAGTCTTCCACTGGAGTTTATCTATCATCTCCATAACACTTTCGCAATTACTAAATGATCCTGTAATGAAGTGCGCTACTCTCCATTGGATCTTTTCTATCTCTTCTGTCAAACCTATCTGGTACAGATCCCACACTGCTGAGCAGTATTCAAGCAGTGGGCAAACGAGCGTACTGTAACCTACTTCCTTTGTTTTTGGACTGCATTTCCTTAGAATTCTTCCAATGAATCTCAGTCTGGCATCTGCTTTACCGACGATCAGCTTTATAAGATCATTCCATTTTAAATCACTCCTAATGCCTATTCCCAGATAATTTATGGAATTAACTGCTTTCAGTTGCTGACCTGCTATATTGTAGCTAAACGATAAGGGATCTTTCTTTTTATGTATTCATAGCACATTACACTTTTCTACATTGAAATTCAACTGCCATTCCCTGCACCATGCGTCAGCTTGCTGCAAATTCTCCTGCATTTCAGTACAATTTTCCATTGTTACAACCTCTCTGCAAAAAGCCTCAGTGAACTTCCGATGTTATCCACAAGGTCATTTATGTATATTGTGAATAGCAACAGTCCTACGACACTGCCCTGTGGCACAGCTGAAATCACTCTTACTTCCGAAGACTTCTCTCCATTGAGAATGACATGCTGTGTTCTGTTATCTAGGAACTCTTCAATCGTTTGGTAATGGATACAAGTCCAAAATTGTTGTGCTATTTAAATGCATGTAATCATAACAGAATTATAATATTTTGCACCATCAGCAGATTTCTTTGGTACATTTACGATATTTGTGCTGTATTGTGAATCCGAATAATCTATTATACCCTCCTTTAATTGCTGATCTATGAATTCATCAAGTAATGTTTGTAATTGGTGAGAAACTCTGTATGGTTTCCTATAGACTGGAGTGTTATCTCTTTTTGGAATCCTGCATTGTATGATTTCATTGCTGGTAGCAGTCCCTGTGAATTAAACAGATTCTGAAGCTCGTGCAACGCTGCTTCTGTCATATCCCATTCTTTTTCTTTTACGTATGATATCTTCTGGTGCAATGCAGTTTTGTAGGTGGCTGATTTGTTGCTGTTGTCTATGTCTTACCAATCAAAATCACCTTCCTCTAAGGCACTTATGTTAGCTGTTAACATTCCCTTTCATAACGCCTTGTCTTCTGTCCCAAAATTATCTATACTGTGTGATCAAAAGTATCTGGAAACTTGGATGAAAATGACAAATACATGGTATCCTCCATCGGTAATGCTCGAATTCAGTAAGGTGTTGGCCCACCCTTAGCCTTGATGACAGCTTCCACTCTCACAAGCACACATTCAGTCAGTTGCTGGAAGGCTTCTTGGGGAATGGCAGCTCATTCTTCATGGAGTGTTGCACTGAGGAGAGGTATTGATGACAGTCAATGAGGCCTGGCATGAAGTTGGCGTTCCAAAACATCCCAAACGTGTTCTATAGGATTCTGGTCAGGACTCTGTGCAGGCCAGTCCATTACAGGGATGTTATTGTCGTGTAACCACTCTGCAACAGGCCGTGCATTATGAACAGGTGCTCAATTGTGCTGAAAGAAGCAATCGCCATGCCCGAATTGCTCTTCAACAGTGGGAAGAAAGAAGGTGCTTAAAACGTCATTGTAGACCTGTGCTGTGATAATGTCATGCAAAACAACAAGGGGTGCAAGCCCCCTCCATGACAAACATGACCACACCATAACACCACCACCTCCCAATTTTACTGTCAGCACTACACATGCTGGTAGATGACGTTCACTGAGCATTCACTATACTCACACCCTGCCATCAGATTGCCACATTGTGTACCATGATTTGTCACACCACACAATGTTTTTCAACTGTTCAGTCATCCTTTGTTTATGCTCCTTACACCAGACAAGGCGTTGTTTGGCATTTAGCAGCATGATGTGTGGCTTATGAGCAGCCACTCAACCGTGAAATCCAAGTTTTCTCACCTCCCACCTAACTTTCACAGTACTTGCAGTGGATCCTGATGCAGTTTGGAATTCCTATGTGATGGCCTGGATAGATGTGTGCCTATTAAACATTACAACCCTCTTCAACTGTCGGCAATCTCTGTCAGTCAACAGACTAGGCTGGCCTGTATGCTTTTGTGCTGTACGTGTTCCTTCACATTTCGACTTCACTATCGCATTGGAAACAGTGGACTTAGGGATGTTTAGGAGTGTGGAAATCTTGCATACAGATGTATGAGACAAGTGACACCCAATCACCTGACCACGTTTGAAATCCTTGAGTTCCGCAGAAAGCACTATTCTGCTCTCTCATGATGTCTAGTGACAAGTCACTGATATGGAGTACCTTGCAGTAGGTGGCAGCACAATGCACCCAATATGAAAAACATACGTTTTTGGGGGTGTCTGGATACTTTTGATCACATAGTGTATATGTACCAATACCTCCTGTACTCCATAAATTGTTGCGGCATGAACTATACTCCTGTGCACAAAACAATGTGTTGTGTCTAATTCATCATTTTCCTCTAATGGCTGCATATGCATTATGTGTTTGCATGTAAAGCACCATGAATGTCCACCCAAAGTAGCTATTATGTTCCAAATAGTATTTTATCCTGTGAATCTATCTTGAAGTACACTGCTCACAATTTAGTTGATTCCTCTTTCCAGGGAGAGGGATCTTGCGGCAGAGTGTCCTTGGCATCTGTGTCACCTGACTGAAACAATGTCCTGCTAAGCTCCACTGTTTGCTGCCAGAAGTTGATTACGGTGTGATGTTTATTCAGGAAATGTAATTCTAGGATAACATCATATTTGTTGCTTACCCTTGATATGACTTCCACAATCTCCTGGAACCTTACACATCAATGTGAAAGGTCAGTGATGTACAGCCTACCAAATGTATGTCACCTCCACCTATACCACTTAACTTATATCTTGAAGCATCATATCTCCTGACCTCAGTGCACTGTTTATTTACGACTGACATGTGAGCCCCAGTGTCAACTAATAGTCTATGTGTTTTACCTTAATAGTGCCTGGTAATCAGCACTCCACTTTTGCACGCACTCTGGAAATGTTTGTGGCTATGGCCTCCTGTCAGGTAGACTGGTTACCTGGTGGGAGTCTTTTTAGTTGACGCCACTTTGGCAACTTGCATGTCGATGGGGATGTGATGATGATCGAGACAACACAACACCCAGTCCCCGAGTGGAGAAAATCTCCGACCCAGCCGGGAATCCAACCCAGGTCCCTTGGCATGGCATTCTGCTGAACTGACCACTCAGCTGTTGAGGTGGACATGCACTCTAATAGCATAGAATTTTAATGAGGATGCCTGGTGGCGGTTTCAGGGCTCCAATTCCTGTTTAATGGACCCCTGTTTGCAAATTTCTCTGTACTGCTACACTGTTATGGCCCACCCTTTGACAGTTTGTACACTGTAGTTGGCGACAGTTTTTTGTAATGTGTCCTTGCCAATCACATCTGAAACAATGAACCCCTGTGTAAAATACATTTTTCTTTCTTTGCCCCTCATCAGGAATCTATTTCCTCTAATGCTGCATCAGTTAAATTCTTCATAAATTCTGCCCTAACACTGTGTGATGTTTTGGATGGCAATCCTCACAAAAACGTATCCAAGGCCCAATTCTCTGTTTCTTGTAGAATATACTTATTGGCTTCATCACTGGCTGACAGTTGTTAAGTGTTACTATTAAATATTCTATCCACAAAGTTTTCTATTGTTTTGTTGTGTCTGTGGGACATGGTGTTCAATGCTCCCTATAAAAATGGCAACTGTTCTGCTTTTTAAACCTTTTGAGCAAACCTTGTTTCAGTTCTTCAAAAGTTAATGCACTTTGTAACTCCTCGTGCTATAGTGCATGCACCTTAGCTTACCCAGTTAACCATAACTTTGACATTTGCAACATCTGTTCATCTGACCAGGAACCAAGTTTAGTAGCTGCTAACAAATCAGCAAAAAATACTTCCATATCCTCGCTCTGCTTGCCAGAGAGTGGATTCACAAGGGTGACTGTTGAGGAATCTAGTATGGGAGCGATTACACTAAATGTCAACGTATACTCGGATAATAAATTTAACAATTTATTATTGTCGGATCTCAGTCGGCTACCCAATTAAGTAGGCTCTGAATAGCCTCGTGGGTAGAAACTCATTGTGTCTTACTGTATGTCATTGTAATTCTTTCCTGTTTAACAAATGGTTATTCCCTCAAATATACTTCCTATGACCACAAGAACATAGACTCAGCTATGTAACAAGTAACATTATAAATTTGATTACAATTCCAATCAAAATATCAAGAACATCTAACACCACCCAAAAATAAATTTTCTAGTGTCAAATTTCTTTGAAATAATGTGAACTTTATATCATTTCTTTTTACACTGCAAAAGTGTTACTTAAAAAGGAAAAGGTTTGGGACGAATTTTCACTCACCAGTTTACTGAAATACTGTCCGCTGGCTGGAAGTTCGCCACTGGCGATGGTGTCAGGAGTACCACAAATTTCCTACCATGTATGCATTAAAATAGAGCCAAACTAGACACCAAATGAAGTTGGGTGGGGTTTTGCAACACTAGATATTGAGCGTCAGTGATAGAAGAGAGTGAAAGTCATTATTTTGTCAGGGAAGTGAGACTTTGTGGGCAACGGAATGGGTTCTTTCCTTGGCTCAGTGGACGAGGTGTGAGTGAAATACTGGTGATTCCACTATCAGTCATTTATTGACACATAAGACCCTTTAAACAGAGTAATATTTGACTCAATTCCTCATGGAAGTGGTGCTGCACAGAATCATAGTGTGCAGGTTCCAGTGACTGCTGATGCAGTGACAGCTTGTGTTGCAGTGGAGCACCAGCTGGCATATTCTTCCATTTAGTGCCGTACCTTTGAACCACTGTGGTGGCAGCATTGTCTTCTCCTTGTGAATTTGCTTGTTGCATTATTGACAAGTGACTACTGCATGGCACAGAGCAGTGTAGTGATCAAGTCATTCAGCAAAGTATGACATCTTCTGACTAACCATTGGTCCATCCATCTAGGCGATGTTTCTTTGTCGCTTATTTCTCCCCTCAAAGGACCACCTCATGGTCCAATCTTATGAAGTTTCTAGGACAGCAATTGACTCTTTGGTCATTGATCTTTGCTTCTCATGTTGGGCAGAAATTAGACCATCGTCCATACATGTGCTGGCTTTTCTTGTTTTTTCTCTATGCGGGCATGGTCGGGCATTCCCCTGACATCCTCCCTTGCATCACCAGATATGTCACACACATGAGTTCAGTATGATGACACTTCCTGGAGCATTGATCACTGATGTAAAAACTGCACTGGTCATTGTTCTTGGAAGCATTTCTCATTTGCTCGGTTGTTGATCTGTCAATGTGCTGACTGCTGCTGCAAGAAACTGCTGGTCATCGGCCTCCTTGTTCGACTGCTGCTGCTTACGAATTTTGGCTTAACATGTCAAAGTCTCTAAAATGTTCACTTAACCTATAATAAGTCTTTACATATTTTTCTGCTGGATCTACACTTTTAACAACTACAAATAACATTAATTATTATACGTCCTACACCCTCACAGCCAGCAGAAAACCCATCTTTGAATTCGGTGACAGGAGTGGAGTTCCATGCTTGTTTACATGTCAAAGTAGCTAAAGATACTGACATTAAGGATTGCACATACTACAGTTATTTAGAGGCCAGAAGATTCTGCAGGAACAAAGAAGAAAAATCAAAGTAGAACAGCAATGCCAAATTTATTGAAGAAGTTCACAGTCCTTGCAAGACAGTATGGGATCTCATTAATGGACCCAGGAAAAGGCCCACTTCATGCCCTAGTTCTTGCAGTGAAAATGAATTTTATGAATATTTTATAAGGATAGTGGAAAGCATGGTACAGTAAGTTCCTGACTTTTGAGAATAGCCTGCAGTTGCTATGACATTTGAAAATAAATTCAGTGTGGTAAAGTTCAAGGGAGTGTATCCAGAAGATGTAACTGAAACTGGAAAAAACTGTACACCCTCAGGAAGTTCCAGTTTACTGTGTTAGACATTATAATCTATGCAATTGCAGAACACTGACAGTAGTAAGAAATAAATGTTTCCATGCCGGGGTATTTCCAAACTTTGTAAAAGCAGCACACACAGTTCCTGTTTACAAAAAAGGTAATCGCCATGAAGTACCAAGCTATAAGCCCATGTCTTTAAGACAAGTACCACCTAAGGTGAAAGTGAAACAGTGCATAATGAAAGATCAACTATTAAGCAACTTTGAAGGAAATAACCTCTTTTATGACACACTACACAGCTTTCAGAAAGGCAGGTCAATGTCAATATCAGTATTTGACTTAGATACAAATATATAGATATAGATATAAGAGTTTTGAAGACATTAAGTCTTTAGCGCCAGTACTCTGTGACCTTAGTAAGGCATTTGATTGTAGAAGGGTCTGCCCAGTAATTTAAAATTATATGGTACTGAAGGATGTGTTCTGCAAACCCACAAATTCTACTTGAGAAACAGATGACAGATTGTGTCAGCGCAAGGAGCAGACTCAAGCAAAAAGAAGTTACAAAATGATGGGGCACAGAGAACATAACCTCTGTTGTTCCGCATTTTTGTTAATGACATAGACTCCAATGGCACACCTTGCAGTTTTCAGATAATACAGCCTTGGCCTCAAAAGGAGAATATGTTCAACAAGCAGAAGTCGTATTCAGTGAAGGCAAGACCTTTTCTATCATGAAAAAGATGACAATTAATGAAGACAAAACACAAAAGATGATACGCAGTTTCAGTGGCACTATAGCACTGGGTGGTACAGCAGCCATTTAACCTCTTGGCTTTTTTGTTGATACCTAGTTAATCAGATAACAGCACACTAAACAGGTATACTCCTAATTTTCATGGGTCGTGTATCTCTTGAGAAAATTCAAAAGTATGAAATCAGAAAAGTACCTACTACCAGTACACTATGGAATGTTCCACAGCTACATCATTTGTAGGCTGTTACTGTGGGGGCATTATGCATGCTGCAAGACTATGCTTTTATTTCAAAAGAAAGTAAGGATCAATACCTCAAGCCAAAAAGGTGGTTGTTGTAAACCAAATAATTATGAAAAATCCACCTCGACTGCAGAAACTACCTGGTGTTTACCTAGGTTTCAGCGTGGACAACCATGCATTCCTCAGAACAAATATAAAACAGCTTGCCTAAATAGGCATAGTCAAAGGCTAAAATCAACACCTATAGTGGCAAGACCCCATAAATTTTTTTTTACAAATATGCAGTACATATGTACCAAGTCAATGTTACTTATCTCAACCCTGTGTGTGTTGCCTTGCCCCAGCCAACGTACGATGGTCACAGGCTCTCCACCGAACTGAGGCACCGCGGGCTGCTCACATGCATGGCTATCGAAATCACTGCGCATGCACGCGGCCAGGAAACGCTCTTCTTATGCATGGGAGCAGGATTACAAAGTTAACGCGGATCAGGACCTAACTGATTGCCAAAAGTTGTCGCACAAATAGCAAATCGAGCAAATGATAAAAGCGATGATGCGGGAATTAAGACACATTTAATAGCAATGCACAACAAACTTTCTGCATGGATGGTAAATCACCCACAAGCTAATATGGAGGCCCTAGAATTAGGCAGAAATTACAACTAAACTAAAAAGATAGCTATGCTAAGGACGCTATTGTTAATGGATAAAACCGCACTAATAATATCTGCAGCAGAAACCACCATAGTCGCTACATCGCCATAATACTAAGCAGCTGACCAGGCCATAATCAGAAGACGTTAGAGATTTATAACATACCTTAGCTCTATGATCTTATAATTAAATAGAAGTCACCAAAGATACATAAAATACCTCCTAAAAGCACGCAGCAATAAGAAAATACAAATGGTGTTCTTCTTGGCTGACCAAACCCTCAACACAGTAGGTAGGAAAACGTACAAAATGGGGGGGGGGGGGGGGAGGAGGTGTCGGAGGTGTCATTACCATCAGTGAACAGTCTAAATGGTGCGCATGCATCAACTAACTTCCAAGTCATGTTGCAACTTAATGTGAAGAAACCTTTCTTTGGCATACTGCAGGTGTTTAAAAATCTGCATCTCCTCTAAGATGTCCAATTCTGAACCCTTAACTTCAGCATGAAGCAACTTGATATTAGACGGAAGACTCGGTGCATGAGCCATTTGTATGTGTTCTGCATAAGTGGAACCCTTCGTGCCATCACCGCTTCTAGTGGGGGTGTGCTCTGTATATCTACTCATGAGAGCTCGGCCTGTCTGACCTATGTAAAATTTCAGACAGTCACCACAAGTAATTTTATACACTCCAGACTAAGACAGTTTATCATCTGTGATCTGCAACGAATGAATTAAGCTCTCATGTAGATTATTGTTGGTGGAAAAGGCTACTCTAAAGTTATAGGCTCTTATGGTGATGTAGCGACTATGGTGGTTTCTGCTGCAGATATTATTAATGCAGTTTTATCCGTGAACAATAACGTCCATAGCATAGCTATCTTTTTAGTTTAGTTGTAATTTCTACCTAATTCTAAGGCCTCCATATTAGCTTGTGGGTGATTTACTATCCGTGCACAAAGTTTGTCATGTATTGCTATTAAATATGTCTTAATTCCCATATCATCGCTTTTATCATTTGCTCAATTTGCTATTTGTGCAACAACTTTTGGCAATCAGTTAGGTTCCGATCCGTGTTAACTTTGTAATCCCGCTCCCATGCATAAGAAGAGTGTTTCTTCTATTCTGGAGTGTCTTGACAGTCAGACACCTACAGCCAGAGAAAATGTGGTAAGTTACCTTTGTATGCTTGTGATGTAAAATCTGTATAGTTTTTATTGAGTGTCAGGTGACCCTAAATCTATTTAAAAAGTAGATAAACTCAGTAGTGGAGCTGCCAGCTATATGCCTCCAATATCCTCCTTGATCTCCTGTCTTCCATTGTATGTGTTATCTGTAGACTGACAACAAAGAAAACAGCAGAATGGGGAAAAAATACATAAATCTAATGGGGTAGGAGTTCACTGTGGTTAACTTTGACCTCTCATAAGGCAATCCAGGAGGCAGAATCTGCTGAAAAGAAGACATTAGATAAGACAAAGAAAAGGAAAGCTCTTGCTAGATGTTGCAAAAAGAAATTGAAATTTCCTACTACTAAAAAACTTCGAAGGAAGCAGCTACTTAATCACCTTCATCGGAATCGAAGACAAAGATGTGTCTGCCTAACAGCATGGGGTAATAGTACACAAAATAAGTTTTAAAGAAACTTTTAGTACTTCTCTAATAATAATTGAATTACAATGAAACTTTTATGTATTCTTAACATACTGCCTGTCTTAGCAAGAACAAGCATGATTTATGGCACATAGTACTTTATAGTGCCAAGTACAGGTTGCACATAGTACTGAACACATTGAATGGACAACAGTAACATAGGTTTCAGAATAATCTGAGCACTCATTTGCAATTACTTAAATAATACTGTTTCTTTGGAAGCTCACCTGAGCGTGCCAGAGGGCCAATCTAGGTGGCCTCTACATAAGTGAGCCTGTGAACTGTATGGACACATGATCTCTGAAATCGAGCGCATCAGAAGTGGAGGTGCATCACTCCTCCCTTCCACGAGTGAGACAACCACATACATAAAAACACTGGGCACAAACAGTACATGGTACAGAAAAAAGCATTGGTAAAGAAAAAAGCACTGGTACCAAAGAGAAGCACTGGTACCAGAAAAGCACTGACACCCTGAAAAAGAAAAAAAAAGAAAAAAAAACTACTGAGATTACAAATCACGTAAAACTCCAATGATGGTGCTGACATCCATTTCATCACCCAACGATGGTGGCTGCTGCAGCATGTGATGGACAGGCACCAGCAAGTAGGGGCAGAAGTGATGAGGGGGCAGTTTGGTGTACTGTCCAGTCTCTTATTAGAATCTATAGAGCAGAACAGGGATGGTGTCTCCATAGCTATGTCCTTCTTGAAGTCAGTGGTCAGCACTGGAGGCATCAGCATGGGCATCAGAGATGACGGCCACACAGGACCCAACAACAGAGTCAGCAGCAGCAGCTGCTGCAGCGTCAGGTATGATGGGGACTGTAGCAGCAACAGCAGTCAAGGAGTGTGGGCAGAGGCAGGAACCCTAAACAGTGATCTTCCAGGCAGTGACCCCTGCTGTGGAATGAACTGGACTGTCTGCACACAGGAAAAGGCATTGAAGACAGTGGGGGTGGGGAGGTAGCAGGCCATTCACAATGGACCCTGCTGTGCGCAGCAACAGCTAGTTGGTGTGATGGGACATCTGCCATTCAGGAGTGTAGACGATGCACAAATGCCAGCTCCGGCATCTCTCAATGATGGCAGGAACCCAGTTTGGCCAGTGGCCAAAACCACAAGCCCAAGCAGGTGCTCTCAGCTGAAACTATCATAGAGCTGGCAATGCCAGCGGACACGGCCGTGGATGTAGCAGGTGAAGGAGAGTCCATGGTTGGCATCCATGTAGCAGCTTTACTGAGCTCTTGTCCCCCAATAGAGTGAAAAGATATGAACTCAAAAAATTGTCTAAAGCAGCAACAGGGAACCTGCTAGATACATACTTCTGCATCTGAGTTTTAAACATCGAAACTCTGCATTCGACTTTACCATTAGACTGAGGATGAAACAGGTGTTCTATTAGATTGCGAACACCACTAGCTGAGAAAAAGATACAAAGTCTCGGGAAACAAACTGGGGGCTATTATTGGTAAGGACGGTACATGTAAGTCCCTCAATTGCAAAAATCTTAGACAGGGCAAAAATAGTGGCCGTCACAGATGAGGATGAACAATACACCATGTAAGGAAACTTGGAACAGGCATCTACTACAATTAATCAATACTGATTTAAGAAGGAACCAGAAAAACTGACGTATAGACACATCCACAGGTGCTGACGCATTAGCCAGGGGGAAAAAGGTGTCCACGGGGCTGCCTGTTGCTGAGCACAATGATTGCAAGTGACAATAAGCTGTGTAATGACCCCATCTATGCCCAGGCAATGCACATGCTGATGGGTCAAAGCATTGGTGCAAGAGGTCCCCCAATGACTGACATGCAGAAGCTGTGGAACACAACGGTGTAAGGAAGTGAGAACCACAACTAGGGGAGCAGCTCCTCTATAACTAACAAAAGAACCCTGTCAAACACAGAAAGGAAGTACTGGAGGGAGAAGTAATTACACAAGTGACCCGAGGCATGTTCTGAGGGCTTTTCCAGTAACCTGGGCTGCACAAAGGACTGGACCCAACTGAGTACAGAATCTGCAGTGACAGCCAATGCTGTCTCAGTCAGTTGGTTTGGTTTGGTGTTTACAGGCATTCAACAGTAAGGTAATCAGCAACCAATGCTATCAACTGCATTCTGGTTCTCAATATCTAAATAGAAAGAAAGCAACTCATCCAGACTGATTGCTGGGTCTGGCCCAGTTGTAAGGCATGATAAGGCATCAGCATTGGTGTGTTGTGCCATCAGCCTGTAATGGATCTGATAATGATAATGGGACAGGACAAGAGCCCACTGCTGCAAACGATGTGCAGCCTTGTCTGGCATGGAATCCAAAGAGTTAAAAAGAGCAACCAATGGCTTGTGATCCAAGATTAAATGAAACTTAGATCCACATATTTAAAAAAGAGAGAGAGGGATGGAGGGAGAGAGTGTGTGTGTGTGTGTGTGTGTGTGAGAGAGAGAGAGAGAGAGAGAGAGAACGTGAAATTTCTTGAGGGTGACCACAATCGCTGAAGCCTGCTTTTCAATGTCAGAATACCACCACTTCTGAGTGGGAGTTAAAGTCTTAGAAGTGTAAGCAATGGGTCATTCAGGCCCCGCTGAGTATTTGTGCACCAACACCATGCTGAGAGAGACTTGTAGCCAACACAAGATGCTGATCCATCTGAAAAATGGCTGGATGTGGGACAGACTGAAGCTCAGATTTAAGTAAAGCAACACTCAGTCACAAGCTGGGTACCAGAAAAAAGGCACATTTTCACACAAAAGCGCATGTAGGGGCTGAGCAACAAGGGATGCATCATGTAAAAACTTATGGTAGTATGCTGCTGCACCTATAAATGCCTGCAGTTCCTTAATGGAGGTCAGATACAGCAAAGCCACAGTTGCATGCTAGACCCCTATGTGAGGAACTTCAAAACCTAGGTACTCAACGGATGGCTGAAAAATTGAGATTTGGAAATATTAATAATAATAATAATTGCACTTGAGATGTGTAGACTGCAAAACAGAAAACAACAACTGGAGATTTCTATGGTGGTCTTCAGTGGAAGAACCCAAAACGATGATATCATCAAGGTAATGGATGTAGCTGAGCACAGTGGCTGTCAGTTGTTCTAAAAAAATCCTGAAAAATTGCAGGCATGCTAGTGATGCCATAAGGCAAGCACTAGTATTGTTATAGGCCAGCAGGTGTATTGACAACAAGGAGTCTAGTGGCCTCATCTAAGGGAGATGGAGTGTATGTTTCTGACAAATCAGCCAAAAAAGTAGTGGCCATGTGATAGTTTTACGAGCAACTCATTAGGGTGGGGCAAAGGATATTGGACTGTGCATTAATTGTGGCATTGAAATCACTGCAGAGGCTAGGCTTACCAGTCAATTTCTTAATGATGACCAGTGGTGTAGCCCATTCACTGGAAGAAATAGGCAAATGACATCAAGTAACATCAAACGGTCTAATTCGACCCTGGCAGAGTCGAGCAATGCGACAGGCACGTGTCATACCTGAAAAAAACAACAGCAGGTGTACTCTTTCATAGTAATGTGGGCCTGAAAACCAGTAGCACAACCAAGTCCAGAAGACAACACAAACTCGAGTTGCTGATAAGGAACTTGATCTGGCCTAAATTTACCTCATCAGCAATGGAGTAACTGAAAGTGTTAAATGCCTGTAGCTTGAACAAGACTGCAGTATTGGAATGATCCATAACAAGGAAGGTGAAAGGATGAAAAATAGATCTGTAACGTACAGGAGCGGAGAATTGACCTAGGATCAGAATCTGCTGTTTACTATAGCTAGCTAACCAACTTCCGTGAAACCTGCATGAGAGAAGGGGCACCCAATTCCATGTAAGTTTGTGCATTTACTAAAGTCACTGCAACTCTTGTGTCCACTTGCATTTTTAGTGGTTTATTAAGCACACACAAGTCAATAAACAATTTGTTCAAGTAGACAGTCATTGGAGAGAAACAGCTTATGTCCATCGGTACTACTGCGTCTGTCACATTTGAAGAGGAGTTACACACCGATACAGTGTGGGTTTTCTTTCAACACTTGTTGCAAACAGCCCAGTGCTTATGGCATGCAGCATGTTCATGTTGGATGAAGCAGTATAGGCAAGATGGAAGGGGGCACATGGTCACTCTTGTGACATGGCTGTTGCTGCTCTGGCCGAATTGAAGGTTGTACTGCTGCAATGGCTTCCCCATCGTCCTGAACACTTATAACATGCCTAACTGGGGTTGACTGAGCAAATTCTAATACCTCCCCCCACACAGCAATCTGATCGCCTGTGGCCTGCGACAGTTCAAAAGATTGTGCTATATTGAACACATCTGTATGTGTTGGATTCTCACATAGAAGTGCTTTTTCACAGCCTTCCCTATCCAGGGCCAGACAAATAATAAAATCACCCACTATGATATCAGCATAGGATTTATGATGGGTGCTAGTGACAAATTTACAATGATGGCTCAATGCATGTAATTCTGCAGCCCAGGCTTTGTAAGATTGGTTTGGACTTTTCTGACAATGGTAAAATTCTACATGAGTCACAATGACATGTGTTCTGTCACAGTAGTAGATAGAGAGAAGCTTGCACATTTCATCAAATGATAAGTTGGCCAGTTCTTACAAAAGTGCAAGTAGCCACAGCTGCTACATGCATGATGAAAGCCAGAAAGAAAGAAATCCCTACACAGGTTTGCATTGCCCGTGCAAAAAACCTGGAAATGTTGCTGTAACCTTGTCTCATAGGAGTCCCAATCTTCAACCGATTCATCATATACAGGAAATAATGATGATTGCACTGACAGAAGTGTAACCTGCCACAAACTTGCAGTAGCCACTTGAATGAGAGCAGTGATGAGAGCCTGCTGTTGTTCCACAAAAGCTTGCTGCCAGGCAATGATACAGGAGTATGTCTTCCATCAAGATGTTTGTCAGGTGACTTAGCACTGACTCTGACAGGCAGAGGAAAGGTAATTCTCACTCATCAGCAAGTTTGTTATAACAGGAACAAACATGATTTATGGAACATAGTATTTTATAGAGCCAATGTAAGATACAATGAAGTACAGGTTGCTCATAACACTGAACACACTGAATGGACAACAGTAATACAGGTTACAGAATAGGCAAAGCATTCATTTGTGATTGCTTTTATAATATTGTTTCTTTGGCAGTTCAGCAGCGCACACCAGCAGGCTGCTCAAGATGGCCTCTAAAAGTGGGCCTGTGAATTGTTTGGATGCTCGATCTCTGAAATCGCATACATAATGAGTGAAGGTACATCAATGCCAAACTAGATGTTGCATGTGTAACTGATATACACTGAAGAGCCAAAGAAATTGGTACATCTGACTAATATAGTGTATGGCCCTGTGGGCATGCAGAAGTGTCACAACACAATGCAGCATGGGCTCGACTAATGTCTCAAGCAGCGCTGGAGGGAATTGACACCATGAATCCTGCAGGGCTGTCCAAATATTGGTAAGTGTATGATTGGTGGAGATCTCTTCTTAGCAGCACTTTGCAAGGCATCCCAGATATGCTCAATAATATTCATGTTATGGGGAGTTTGGTAGACAGCACAAGTGTTTAAATGCAGAAAAGTGTTCCCACAGCCACTCTGTAGCAATTCTAAACATCGTGGGGTGTTGCATTGTCCTGCTCGAATTCCCTATGTGCATTGGAATGCATAATGGACATGGATGCAAGTGATCAGACAGGATGCTTATGTACGTGTCACCTGTAAGAGTCCCAAATCACTCCAAATGCACATGCCCCACACCATTACAGGTGTCCACCAGCTTGAACAGTCCCTTGCTGATATGCAGGGTCCATGGATTCATGAGGTTGTCTCCATACACATATACATCCAACCGCTTGATACAGTTCAAAATAAGACTCATCCAACCAGTCAACATGTCTCCTGTCATCAACAGTCCAATGTCAGTGTTGACGAGCCCAGGTGAGGCATAAAGCTTTGTGTTGTGTAGTCATCAAGGACACACGAGTGGGCCTTCGCCTCTGAAAGCCGATATCGATGATGTTTTGTTGAATGGTTCACATGCTGACACTTGTTGATGGCCCAGCATTGAAATCTGCAGCAATTTGTGGAAGGGTTGCACTTCTGTCACTTTGAATGATCATCTTTATTCATCATTTGTCCCATTCTTGAAGAATCTCTTTCCAGCCACAGCGATGTCAAGAGATCTGATATTTTACCAGATTCCTGATATTCATGGTACAGTTGTGAAATGGTCATACAGGAAAATCCCCACTTCATCACTACCTCAGAGATGCTGTATCCCATCGCTCATGTACTGACTATAAGACTACATTCAAAGTCACTTAAATCTTGATAACCTGCCATTGTAGCTGCAGTAACCGATCTAACAACTGCGCCAGATACTTGTTATCTCACTTAGGTGTTGCTGACCTCAGCGCCATATATTGTCTGTTTACATATCTCTGTATAGAATGTACATGCCTATACCAGTTTCTTTGGTGCTTCAATTCAATAATGCTGCAATATTTAGTAAAACAAAAAAATTCATGCTTTTGTCACCAGCTGCCCTCTGTGTGAAACACTAACTGTAATTTGTAACTGATTTATTGTGTGACATGTCATTTGTAGCTCATTTGCTGTGCGAAAAAAAAAAAAAAAAAAAAAAAAAACGTATTACTTAATCTTATAATGTTTGTAATAATATTTAAACACTTGGATTAACCTGTGTGAAATGATACTACACATTCTTCAGGATTCTCTATCTTATGACACTGAAAATAAGAAAGAGTAAAGAATAAAAGATAATGAAAGCAATGAAATTCTTTGATAAGACAGTGCAATATTGGCCACAAATTTCTTTTAGTAAAGTATAAATCAGAGGAGATGATATTTATGTGCTTTTTTTATTTTTTATAAATGATAAAGATGTGAAAATACTGTAAGTTACACCAGGTCTTTAATTTATGATCCTGTTTGTTTACATGTGGCCTGAAATTTACGAATAAGGCAGTACAGTGTTTGGCATAAATATATTCAGTGAAGTATAAAATAGAGAGAGATGACTTTTACTGATGGGGCAATACAGCATTTGACAGACAAGTTTTTGATAAATAATACAGAGGTGGAATGTTACACCAAATATATGCTTACTTATTTTTGATGTGTAAATACCATAGCTTACACCCTTTATGTATTTTTTTAACATGATTCAAATTTGCACCATTCACATGAAACTTAGGTATTTTGATAAATAACAGAAGTCATTGTGGTGCTTTTGAACATAATGCAAAATTCAAATCATTTGGATATTGTTGATCATGGTGGTTACATACTGATTGGCTGTTTAATTTTAATAGTTGGTAAGATACCGTATTGATTGCTTGTTTCATTTTCATGGGCACTATTTGAATTTCCCATCAACTTGATGTCATATAAAGTGGATGCAGCATTTAATGGGATGCAGCACTTAATGTGACATCATGGGTAGGACACTGACCTGCACAAATTTTGTCATAAATTACAAATTAAAGAAACTGCCTCATGTTCTCCACAATAGAAGCACGCACTGTTCCTGAGCATGTACAGAACCACCCCTATCCTGGCCCATAGCCCATAGGAGTTCCTCCACAGGAGACAACCATGAACGCTCCTCATCTCCTGGTCCCACATCCCCAGGAAGCATGGGCTGGCATTCGGAGAGCTACCCATCAGGAACAGAACTGTGGATGTGCTCATATGGACAAAACACATGTAGACACCAGCAACTGTGCTGAACAACCATGTGTGATGCACTGCTTTAGTTGACATATTGAAGGGTTTGAGCACTGTCATATGAAACAGCTTCATTCATACCTATTAGCTTCACCACCAGCACCAGTAGTGGTACATCCTAAACAAGAAACTAACTCTTGGCCCATCCTAAACATTCCTTACATAAACTTTCTTTTTTTTAATTTACGAAATCTTAGCTCTCCTCGTTTCATTTTCATTTCAGAAAAGCATCTAGCACATAATTGAGTTTGCTTGGATAAAAAATGGAGTGTCATTAGTAGCCTCATTTCACACTTAACATACTGCTGTACTGTATGACTGTTCAACCATATAGTTGTAACTATTTCATTTTCATAGATAAAAATATGATAGTTGCCCTGTTCTGCTCTTGCTCAAAGGCAAATGCATTTACTTTGCTTTCAGTTCATTGATTACAACAGCATATGTTCCTCAAATTTAGGAGGCAAAAAATGTTTAAGTTCATCTTTACCAGAGCGAGTTAATGCTGACATTTTATTCTACACCACTCTCCACAGTTTCAAATCTCAGATCTGTAGTAAGTCAAACATGTGTGGAAATGAAACTTCCTGGCAGATTAAAACTGTGTGCCCGACCGAGACTCGAACTCGGGACCTTTGCCTTTCGCGGGCAGGTGCTCTACCAACTGAGCTACCGAAGCACGACTCACGCCCGGTATTCACAGCTTTACTTCTGCCAGTACCTCGTCTCCTACCTTCCAAACTTTACAGAAGCTCTCCTGCGAACCTTGCAGAACTAGCACTCCTGAAAGAAAGGATATTGCGGAGACATGGCTTAGCCACAGCCTGGGGGCTGTTTCCAGAATGAGATTTTCACTCTGCAGCGGAGTGTGCGCTGATATGAAACTTCCTGGCAGATTAAAACTGTGTGCCCGACCGAGACTCGAACTCGGGACCTTTGCCTTTCGCGGGCAAGTGCTCTACCAACTGAGCTACCGAAGCACGACTCACGCCTGGTACTCACAGCTTTACTTCTGCCAGTACCTCATCTCCTACCTTCCAAACTTTACAGAAGCTCTCCTGCGAACCTTGCAGAACTAGCACTCCAGAAAGAAAGGATATTGCGGAGACATGGCTTAGCCACAGCCTGGGGGATGTTTCCAGAATGAGATTTTCACTCTGCAGCGGAGTGTGCGCTGATATGAAACTTCCTGGCAGATTAAAACTGTGTGCCCGACCGAGACTCGAACTCGGGACCTTTGCCTTTCGCGGGCAAGTGCTCTACCAACTGAGCTACCGAAGCACGACTCACACCCGGTACTCACAGCTTTACTTCTGCCAGTACCTCGTCTCCTACCTTCCAAACTTGTGGAAATGTAAATTCAGAGAATCATCACCACTCAGTAGGTCTATTACCCTTTAACTTCAGTAGTGTAACTAACAGCCGCTGTACAACTTCCTACTTCAGTAAGAGTTGTGTTTACACCTTCTCTGTGGCATGTACTGTGTAAATACTTCATCTTTTCTCTGCAAGTGTCCCTTTATTAATCACTCTATACAAAAAACAGTTCAGGTCATTCTGTCTACGGAACCAACTGAGCAAGGATTGGACCATCCCTTCCCTAGGTTCCTTATCCTTCTCCTCTCCAATATCTATATAAAACTGGGTTTGCACCATATTAAATCTTTAACATATCCATAATTTCCAACCCTTAGCTTTACACATCTCACTGAAAAAGTTTCTCCTTAGCGTATTGACTCATCACAGTTATTCTAGACTTGTGTTTCCTGACTCCACCTGTTATACCTTTTTACCCGTACTTCCTTGAATGCTGTAACTTACATATATTCTATTAAATCATTTAATAATGAGCCTTCTCTCACTTTATTTCTTCTACATTTGTTTTGCCATTAGATTTCCAATATATATAAGGTTTTGATTTTATGCCTCTTAATGTAATAAATTAATAACTATAGCATTTTTATTTATTAAGTAACTTCTTCATTGATGCTCTCTTATCAGAGATAACTTGAGTATTTTTCTTATTATTTTCGAGCATCAGTTGTTAAACAATTAAAGGGCCACTTTGTGATTATGAATTAACATATTAGCAAATCAAGATATTCTCTATAGTCATGGACTACTTTCTTGCCTCTTCACTTCCCTCTTGTGGCATGCCTAACATGTATTTTTACGTAGCCATTTATCCAAAAGTTTATATATTTTCTCTCTCACTAAACAGTGTCTGTATATTTTCACTGTACATGTGTTACTTCCCTCTCCTGCTACAATAGTAAGATGTACGAGGTATGTTTTACAAGTGAATACAGTTTTGAAATTAAAAAAAGATGTCCTAAGATATCTCAATAATTTTATTTTTACTTGAAAGCCTGTACATTAATCTACTTTTCTACATAATTTCCGTCAATGCTGAGGCACTTGTCATAACGTTGTACGAGTTTTTGAATACCCTCCTCATAGAAGTCTGCTGCCCGACTTGTTAACACTGAATCACCACTGTTTTGACTTCATCATCATCTTGAAGACGCTGACCGCCCAGGTCTTTCTTCAAGTGCAGCAACAGATGGTAGTCACTGGGCGCAAGATGAGGGCAGTACGGAGGATGATCTACAGTTTCCCATTGAAAAGATGTGATGAGATGTTTGGTCTGATTTGCCACATGCAGACGGGCGTTGTCTTGCAGCAAAACGATGCCCTTGCTCAACTACCATGAACTGCTGCTTTGATTCTGGTGTGATGTAGGCCACCCATGTTTCATCGCCCATTAACAATTTGGCTTAAGAAATCATCACCATTGTTGTGGTACCACTCAAGGAAAGTCAATGCACTGTGTAAACGTTTGGTTTTGTGCACATCCGTCAACATTTTCAGTACCCAACGTGCGCACAATTTTTAGTAATTCAAGTGCTCAGTCACAGTGTCATACAAAACCCTATGAGAAACATTAGGAAAGCATCTGTTTATTCTCACCTTATTGTCCACTCCCTGCACCAAACTTTCATTAATGACCAAAGGACACCCACTCCGTTGCTCATCATGCACATTTGTGTGGCCATCTCTAAATGCCCTCACCCACTTTCTTACCATTCCATCAGTCATAATGTTTTCTCTGTAAACTTCACAGATCTCACTATGAATATCGATTGCTTTTAGGCCCTTAGCACTAAGAAATCTTATAACAGCCCGTACTTCACAGTCGGTGGGACTCACGACTATCAGAGGCATCTTAAACACTTAGTACACAACGTAAACAAGAAAGAATCAGACTGTAATGGCGTGAGTGCGTAGATTAAGGTACAGGCTTTCATGTAAAAATAAAATTATTGAGATATCTTAGCACGTCTTTTTTTTTTTTTTTTTTTTTTTTTTTTTTTAGTTTCAAAATGATACTTACTTAAAAAACATGCCTCATATTTACTGCCATGTGATCTACAGAAGAGAAAGGTATCAGATGTAGAAATATATGAATGTGGAAGAATAAGCCCTGCTGTCAAAGGAGAGAGAAAGGAAAATTAAGATTGGTTTGTTAAGACTGAAGAGAGAAAAACGAAATAGCCCCCAGACACAGAATCCCATACCATCGCTCAGCCCAGGGTGCCCTCCATGATGGGTTCTACACTGAGGTGTCAGAGAATGAAGATCATTTGGTCATACATTGCAGAATGGACTAGTCTCAGCTTCACCCAAACAGGCTCCCAAAAATTATCCTAATATACATCTATGGTTAGTGTGGGGAGAGGAAGTAACCACACATTTTTAATTCATTGAGCAATCATTGCTATAAGTATGGCTGACTATTGTCATTACCTCCACAAGCTGTTACTGGCTCATGATATGAAAACTTCCCTACAAAAAGTCTTACAAACACATTGGTAATATATCATACGACAGGTACAGTGTCTATTTTTGACAACTTTATCTACAAAATTTTGCTGCACATAACCATGCATATGAACTATTTCTATTAAATCTTCCTGTATTGGTCCATCACATTTGTAACAGGTCCCATTTATGTTAATGTGTCTGTTTATTTTACATGCGAGAGAACAATGGTAAATCTCTCTGTAGTAGAACATTGACAATACCAATGTCTTTTTGCCACTAAAACTAAGTTTGGTCACCTCCCCTGAATCAACCAAAAAACCACCAAAATTAGGATTAGATAGTGGAATATATTTTTGCTTTAAAAATAATGGTATGGATAAAGAGGAAGAAAACTCTTCTTGGGAAACTATATAGCATGTAATGAAGCAGTCAAGTGGGCTACCCATTGGTATAAGGCGAGTGTAGGTTCTAGACCACATGGCTGAGTCCTGGCTCACTCCAAAACCGACCCAAGTTACTTAGAACCGACACTTGGCATCTACTATTGTCAGTAATTCAGAGTCAACATACTTAATTTCACTAAAGAAATGAATATTTTGTAATAAATTACTTAGGGAACTAAAAAAAAGGAATATTTTTTCTTATCACATTCTCTTATTATAAAATAATTATTTTCTTCTAAAAAACGGTGAACATAAGAAAATATACTTAAATTTTTTTTTATGAAAGGTGCATGTAAGGAAAAAATATAATTTATTGTTACAAAGAATAATTCATATTAAAAATTTACTGGCTCACTAGTTCAGTGTATTTTATTATGACCAGTGAATATAAGTAAAAATATGTTATATGAATATAAGTAAAAAAATGTTCTGTTTCCTACCAAAAAATTTTCTAATTCCTTCTTCTTGAGCAGCCATGAGACTTTTTTTACAAGCAGTTGATTTTTCATGTTTTTTTTAGATAAGACTTGACTGCAGTTCTGCCATGTTCACGTGTAACTTTTATTTTATTGTGGCTTATTTTTACATTCTTTACAAATCCAGCAATATCCATCTTTTTTATATTTATCCAGACAATCACCACACTGCTTAAGCTGTATGCTATTGTCCATTTCGATTATAAAATTTAATAGGAGGAAATAAAATTATTAAAAAATTTTCATAGAGTGAATTACAGAGCATGAAATTCATTATTTCTATTTTTAAGTTTCTTAATTTCTTTATATTTCGGTTACATTTGTCCTTCAACTGGCTGAAAATAATATTAAACTCATTATTAAGCATACATTTTTTTCTCCATATTTAGTATCTGAATATTCACATCTAGTGATATTACATAAAACATTTATTTCTAACTCATATATTTTTTAAATCTTTTTTGAGACACTTGTGGTGAGCTTATTAATTAGGCTTTCAATTTATGTAGAAAATTTTCTATTAGATGTTTTTTTTATAATTTGTATTGTCTGTATGGTAATGTATCAGTTTTATTTTCCAAAATATGTCTTTCATCATCATGAGGACTCTGTGCTTTCTTTTTTATTTCAACTGTCCATTGATCGTGACTGGGCCAAATATCTCATGAAACAAGCGTCAAACGAAAAAACTACAAAGAACGAATCTTGTCTAGGGGGAAACCAGATGCCGCTATGGTTGGCCCTCTAGATGGCGCTGCCATAGGTCAAACGGATACCAACTGCGTTTTTTTAAATTAGGAACCCCCATTTTTTTTTTACATATCTGTGTAGTACGTAAAGAAATACGAATGTTTTAGTTGGACCACTTTTTTCGCTTTGTGATAGATGCCACTGTAATAGTCACAAACATATGGCTCACAATTTTAGACTAACAGTTGGTAACAGGTAGGTTTTTTAAATTAAAATACAGAACATAGGTACGTTTGAACATTTTATTTTGGTTGTTTCAATGTGATATATGTACCTTTGTGAACTTATCATTTCTGAGAAAGCATGCTGTTACTGGGTGATTACATTAATGCAACAAATGCTCAGAATGATGTCCATCAACCTCAACGCATTTGGCAATACGTGTAACGACATTTCTCTCAACAGCAAGCAGTTCTTCCGTAATGTTCGTACATGCATTGACAATGCGCTGACGCATGTTGTCAGGCGTTGTTGGTGGATCACAATGGCAAATATCCTTCAACTTTCCCCACAGAAAGAAATCCAGAGACATCAGATCCAATGAACATGCGGGCCATGGTATGGTGCTTCGACGACCAATCCACCTGTCATTAAATATGCTATTCAATACCATTTCAACCGCATGCGAGCTATGTGCCAGACATCCATCATGTTGGAAGTACATCGCCATTCTGTCATGCAGTGAAACATCTTGTAGTAACATCGGTACAACTTTAGGTAGGAAATCAGCATACATTGCACCATTTAGATTGTCACCGATAAAATGGGGCCCAATTATCCTTCCTCCCAAAATGCCACACCATACATTAACCTGCCAAGTCACTGATGTTCCACTTGTCACAGCCATCATGGATTTTCCGTTGCCCAATAGTACATATTATGCCGGTTTATTTTACCGCTGTTGGTGAATGACGCTTCGTCGCTAAATAGAATGCGTGCAAAAAATCTGTCATGGTCCCATAATTTCTCTTGTGCCCAGTGGCAGAACTGTACATGACGTTCAAAGTCGTCGCCATGCAATTCCTGGTGCATAGAAATATGGTACGGGTGCAATCGATGTTGATGTAGCATTCTCAATACCGACGTTTTTGAGATTCCCGATTCTCGCGCAATTTGTCTCCTACTGATGTGTGGATTAGCCGCGACAGCAGCTAAAACACCTACTTGGGCATCATCATTTGTTACAGATCGTGGTTGACGTTTCACATATGGCTGAACACTTCCTGCTTCCTTAAATAACGTAACTATCCGGCGAACGGTCCGGACACTTGGATGATATTGTCCAGGAAACCGAGCAGCATACATAGCACACACCCGTTGGGCATTTGGATCACAATAGTCATACATCAACATGATATCGACCTTTTCCGCAATTGGTAAACGGTCCATTTTAACACAGGTAATGTATCACAAAGCAAATACCGTCCGCACTGGCGGAATGTTACGTGATACCATATACTTATACGTTTGTGACTACTACAGCACCTTCTATTACAAAACGAAAAAAGTGGTCCAACTAAAACATTCATATTTCTTTACGTACTACACGAATATGTAACAAAAATAGGGGGTTCCTATTTAAAAAATCTCAGTTGATATCGTTTGACCTATGGCAGCTCCATCTAGCGGGCCAACCATAGCGCCATCTGGTTTCCCCCTTCAAGCTAGACGAGTTTCGTTCTTTGTAGTTTTTTCATTTGATGCTTATTTCGTGAGATATTTGGCCCAGTCGCGATCAATGGACCACCCTGTTTCACGGTTTGAAGAAATCAACGGTTTTACAATGAGTTTTCTCTTCTAACAAAGTGCATGCTGAAACCGCATACTCCCATTACCGTCAGTGAGCATCTGCAGTGTTTAGCTTGCGAACTATATGTGCACAGCCCAATGTCAGTTATCGTCACAGTTTACTCTCAGATGTCCAGTACAAGGCCAGAGTGTCCATGTCGTGTGTTTACAGTGGCCTTCACTGCAAAAATTCGTGAAGCTCGTGTTCAGTGGCGTGATCCTTTGTGAAATCTTCAATGCAGTTACAATTGGTTACCATATCAGCAGCCCAAGGAATATTTCATCTTGTCGCTCTTACTTAATCAGTGAGGAGACTAGTCATACATCCGCCATCTGTTGAAAAGGTAAATTCCTTGCTGCTTTTACGAAGTTGTCGAGCACAGAAAATTCATGTTACACGAAGTATTGCCACTTTGAGTTTACCACACGTATATCCACATGTTGTCTTAATGTACATCCACTTAACACTTTCCAGTCACGTTTCGTATGTTTTTGCGCTTTGTTTTTGTGTGTCTTTGATACGGCTGCATTACATAAAGTTCTTGTAGTGTCCTTTCCACTTACTGTACACGTAACATAATAAAATACAAATACAGTTACAAAATACAGTTACCCTATTCATTTGCTGTCATGCCATTATCGCCGCTCATATACATTATAGTCTGTAACATATTCTCTCCCCTTTCTATATATAGGGTTATTACTTGTCATTTGGTTTTAGTACATTTTGTCAGACTTTATTTTCGTTACATTATTTGATCCCAGTTAGGTACGAGTACACATTTTACTCTCGTTTGGTTATACATGCTTCATATAACATTAATGCAATAATTGATTCTGCTTTGATTTATGGCATATATTGACATACATTTCATTTAAATTTACAGTGAATTCTTGTTGGAGCATATTTATCAGTTTAAAAAGAATCAAAGAAGTAAACAATAGTCACTACAATAGATACTACGCGCCACTCAGGCAACTAAACATGTCATCGCCTCTGTAACATTCTCCAGGAAGGATTTACACACTACAGGGTTGTGGAAATTCCACAGAAAGGCGTTTATGTGTTCAGTTATGTTTCATTAATAGACTTAACTGTGATCCCAAAGATAAAATAGTTCGTTGTTTCTAATCACAATTCAAATCTAATGATACCAATTATAGCAAATACTTATTCAACTTTTAAAGTAGCAGCTTGTAACATCCACGAGATAAATTTTAGCTACAGTGCGACGAGAGAAAATTATGCCTCTAACAGTTATAAACATTATCTATTCGACACATGAAAAAACAGTGAAAACGAATGAAAACGATGATAAATATTAATTATTTATATAACATTCTATGATGTAATTGGACATATCGATGTGTATCATACAAAGACAATGATGATTGTAAATTCCTTTTATGATCTGCATTTGTCTTCCTTTGTTTTTACCTTTTGCTGGATGGCTTTTGTAGGTTGCGCACGCATATCGAACTGAGGTCTGTTAAGAAATTGTAATTATTTGTTAATTATTACTTGAGAATAGAATTTATTATTATTATAAATATGAGTGAATAATTATTTGTAACTTTAATTCCTCTCTCAGTAAGCATCATCTGTGTTAATTATTTCTTTCCACTGCAAGTAGCGCAGCCATTGATGATAGCGATTTGTATGGTGCTTTTTTTTGTCTATGTTTTCCTTAGAAACAAATCAAATGTGTGCTTGATGAAGTCTAAGTAGTGCACAATACGAAAGTAGATTTTATAGAGTTTAATAAGCATTTTAAATATTTACTTATTTGCTCTAACAATAGAAAGTCTCTATCAATTGTCTGCCGCCATCTTAACAATTATCTCAGCAGCAAATTCAAATTACGCAACTCTGCAGACATAAATGCCAAACGTAATACAAATGTGTAAAAATAAATGTGCACCGGTGGTCCCAAACTCATTTTAATGAAAATAATTCGAATCAGATTGGTTCTTTAAAAACAGAGCTCATAGCACAATCATTATAACAAACTTATCTAGTTGATGTATGGCGCCGAAATTAATTACGCACGAGTTGCGAAGAATATTGTTTCAGGTAACATACATCAGTGCTGTGTGCGGCTGACATTCGGTGGTTTTAATGATCATTTGGCTGAAGATAACTGCTTCCATCTTAATCAATAGTTGTATAGAATCTGTTGTATGAATTGTGATTTAGTGACACTTACACAACTTACAGACAACACTTTAACACGACATTAACTTGGAGTTCTTTAGCAACTTGATCAAATCTTTAGCCGGGAGAAAAATTATTTAGTAATTGCTCAATGTAATAAAATAAGATTATCATTTCCATTTACACATTAGTTAAATACCAAACCACTGAATAACACAGCGAATGCCACAAGCTCAGTATTTACTTATTATGTTCATTGTATACAGGATAACCATTTCATGTGCTGAGGTTTACAGTGTTGTATCATCGAAACAATATGTTGCATATAATGAGTGTAAAACAATGCTTACATAAGTACCAAACGTGCATAAAAATTTTAATGTAATTCAGATGTTTGACCCTTTCATGGGTAGTCGACACTCACAGCAGTTAGGGTTCGACCCCTTGATTACTTGGTAGTACTCAATCTTTGTTCAGCATTGTGATATGTGACGTACTGCAACTGTTTTCTTTTTCACATACTTTCACACTATCACATTCATATGTATCATAAACCTACAACTATATTTAGTTGCGGTTTGGCCCTTTCTTATGTTTATATGGTACCTAACACTACAACCATTTATCTTTCTTCACTTTAGGCCATGTCGATACATCGATCCAAGGAATAAAAAAATTTGTACTAACTTAAAACTAAATCTTCATAGATAAGCATGTAGTGGCTCGATGGCTACTAATACTTTCTTCATATCTTCAACCATTTATTCATTCCTTTCGGTATGCAGTCAAATTATTGCAAAACTTATGCCATGTATGCATCTCTACTTACCTTATAAATCTGAAAGATAAAACGTATTAGAGGTGTGGTGTGACCTCTTATTCAGTTTGCCACTTATATTGTACTCGCTTGTTTACTATGAGCAAGATTTTTCTCGTCTATCAAGTACAATTAGTATGTGCACTTTCAATAGTTAAATTTGTAAATATTGCACATGCACAGACATAATGTATATAGTAGCGTAGCTTAACTAAATATCTCGTAGTTTAGCGCCCCTTTCCTTCATATAAAATCCCTTAGCTTGTTTTTGTGCATGTATATTGTGTCGATAGTCGTGGTTGTAGTACAGACTCTCTCTAATTTTCGATGTCTCTGTTTATTCGATAGGCTTTACAAATGCTAGTGTGGGCTGTAGCTCATCAGGTTTGTATGTTTTGGGCCCTCCAACACTTCCAGCTGTACCTGTCTGGTGCGCTTGTGCTTGTGGTTTATTGACTATTTTCTTCCCAAAGTGCATGTGCTGCATCGCCCTGATACCACTTAAGCTGCTGAAAGTCATATTGCAGATTTTATGTTGTTAGTTGTTAATGAAAATTTTTGTTTGTAGATTTTCTTATATTTCAGAAGTGTAAACCGTAAGATGAGTGGATGTAACAAGAAAGAATTTTACTTTTCTGTGTCTAGAGATGACGATACTCTAAATACAATGCTTTACCTTGTATGCAGCCCAGTTGTAAACAAATAAATGAACTTGTGAAATGCACATTAGTGTGCAATGCACTACACAATTGGCCGCAGCTTAAGTGGTATTATATATATATATATATATATATATATATATATATATATATATATATATATATATATATATAGAAAGAGAGAGAGAGAGAGAGAGAGAGAGGGGGAGCGAAAGTTTATTTGATTAAATAGAATGAAAGTGGTTGAAAATATAATGAATAGAGAGAATCATATATATGTGCAGCTTTTCGACATGGAGAGATGCTTGATTGCTTTCTAAAATGGTCAAAAGTAACAGTGAACAACATATTGTAAATGAAGAAATGTGACATCCAGATACTAATTACATTCTGTGTGTGCAAACGACCTTTAAAAAAGAAAATACTTCTAGTGTTTCCTTTCATCATGTGCAATGTATGAACTTCATGATGTATTGAGTAGATTCTAAGTATAAAAAAAGAACTGTGAGTATGAAACTGTGCTATGATTGTAGGAACACTCTGTGCAAGTGATTACACTGTGAGTGCTGCTAAGGAACATAACTGCATAATCACAGCAAGCGAGTGACTGATGCCTCAGTCAGAGATATTCAGTTTGTAGCTGATGATTTTATTTAGTTTAAGAGTCCCATCCAACGTCTATAGATATGAACTGTGTTAACGAAAATTGGATCTGTGCTGTATGAGGTGAAACAGACTGTTTACATTCCAAGCTGCCAGTGAGAGTTGGAATACTGGCATCTGAACGTTGCAATGCCAGGTGTGCCAAATGTGAATTCAAAAAGCAATACAGACGCATTACGACTGTAATGAATGCTGACCGTAGTGTATACCGACGGTGTGGGCTAGTGAAGTGCAGTGATGGATAAGAAAGTAATAAAGCAATGCTCTCTGTAGAAGAATTAAAACAGTTAATGCCTACATCCCAAAAATGTACGAAATACTAGCCTGAGTAACTGCTTCAAACTACACACAAAAACATTACCCACACATGCAAAATAACTGCAGAATGAGGGGAAAGTTCAAATGGTTCAAATGGCTCTGAGCACTACGGGACTTTACTTCTGAGGTCATCAGTCCCCTAGAACTTAAAACTACATAAACCTAACTTACCTAAGTACATGACACACATCCATGCCCGAGGCAGGATTCGAACCTGCGACCGTAGCGGTCACGCGGTTCCAGACTGCAGCGCATAAACTGCTCGGCCACCCCGGCCGGGGAGGGGAAAGTAGTCATGACTCTTTTCAGTTAAAAGAACAATGCTAATAAGTGTATTAATGTATTAATGCTGTGTAGGTAACATTTCATGTACATGTGTCAACATCACTAGCGACAAGATTGGAGCACACCACAGAATCTGATGATTGATGTGGGGAGGGGGGGGGGGGGGGCGCAACTGACTTCAGAAGCTGACCGCCAAAGGAGTGTGGCCCTGTCCCCACATCATCACAGCTCACCAGTCAACCCATGTCGACCTGTAAACATCTTTTCCTGTATCCTGAGTCAACATTGCAGATGCATATATCTAAAGACAAAACTCTTTATGAGTTTAGCTGCAAGATTGTAAAAAAAAAAAATTATCCTACATATTTGCTACTCATGAACAGTTTACACATTATCTTCTCGGAGACTATTGCTCACCTTCGCATTCTTGAGATCCAAAGAACAGTGTAATGAAAAATCTTGCAAAGACTTGTTTCAACAAACATGTTTTTGTGCCAGAATTTTACAAACTTCAGAATGTGAATTTTGAAACATCCTTAACAAGTTTAATAGCCTAGTTTGTAACTAAATTGGTAATTACTGTGCAAATTCTTGGATGAGAGTAGTCTGAAGACTACAGGCTGGTTTTTTTATCACTCTCGGTTTTTTCCCACTGCATGTAACGTGAATGGGGGAGTTAACAAGTATCTTTTTGGGGAATGTTATATACCAGACTGTTTTCATTCGTTGCAGAAATGTAGGAGAAATGGGCCAGAAGCCATTAATATAGTGTCCAAGTAACAACAAATAACAATAAAAAACCTCGTGTTATAGCTATTGTTAAATAATAACTGATGATTTTTTAAATGCAGTTTTGAAGTCACAGCCATTGTAATCGTGTGTAGCTAACAATACTTGGTGAACTGGTTAGTTGACAACTAATTTAAAGGAGATGTAATTGTAAACCCACTATCAATGTGAAACTGTGTATCTGAAAGCGATATATGAAGCTACTAATAACAGGTTAAAACAAATACGATTATGATCCCATAACTGATGTAAAAGTGTTCACATAAAAAAGAGTTATGAACTTGGCTTTTTGTTTTTAAGAGTGTGCATTGTGACAAACTGTGATGTGGCTAATTAATGGACAGTATGTGTGGAATGCCTGTCCACAAAACATCACATCATTGTGGTCCAGTCGATCCAGGGGGCCATTGTACTGGTTCTCTGGGAATGAAAAACATTTATTTATTGTTGATGTGAAATGTTTAGCTAATAAAACAACGTTTTATACCAAAGAGTACATAAAAATGTTGATTATCTCACCGACTATACTGGAGTCGAGATGAGAAGGGAAGGAGAAATGGAGTGGGAATAGTAGTAAGAAATGGTTTGAAAATCGAAATGAATAGAATAAGTGATAGGATGATGAAGATCAAAATATCAGCCAAGGGGATGACTGTAGAGGCAATACAAGTGTCTGCACTGCAGGTACGTTGCACTTCTGAGGAGAAGCAAGAATTTGAAGAGGAAATGCAGAATCAGATGGGATGGAAGAATGTGATACTAATGGGGGATTTAATAACACATGTTGGAAGAGAAAGACAAGGCGGCGAAAGTATGCTTGGACCAGAGGGTTGAGACTGCCGAAATGAGGAAGGTGAAAGACTATTGGAGTTCTGTCAAAGGAATGGCTTGTTGGTTGGGAACTCTTGGTTCAGGAAAAGAGAGAGCAACAAGATTACCTGTACAATCAAGACTTAAAGAGAAAGTTTATAATTGACTACTTCCTCTATGGCCAGAGGCTGGATACAGTCCAAGGTGATGACGATGATCTCAATGCGATGTATATGTAAAGCTGTATCGATATTTCATGATAATGAATCTATGTTTTGCAGTAAAGATACTGAGAACAACGAAAACAATATCAATAGATTTTCATAATCTTTTTACTCTGGTTTGAATTTTCATATGAGAAAGATGTGGATGGAGATGTTTGTATCTTGTAATGTATTTCTGGTAAACATGTCGTTATTGATGAACAAACTAATTATTTCTGTGACATTAGCATCCGTACAAGTATGAAAAATTAATTGTACATTTTTCAGAGATTGAAAAAGTGGACTACAGTGCGTGGTATAATTAGTATTATTGGCCGACATTTGCAAGACAACAGATTCTTTTTTTAAATTACTTCAATATTACATGGTGCAAAGCCAAAAGAGGATAGTTTACAATTTATTTCTGGAATAAACTGACTAAAGTCAAGTTATTTTCATTAATTTTGCAAAGAGTAGTATCTATATCATAAGGTATTCATATTGTTGTGCTTCATGGCAATCTTTTTTTTTTTTAAAGTGACGAGGTTTTTCACAGTTAAGGAAGTGCTCAGCATTGAATTGAAAATAAGTGTACCACACAGGTAGTGTTTCTCCACACGAACCTACGAAAGTAGATATTATTATTAATGCTAAAAGACTTTCCATTGCAACCCTAAAATATTTCTAAAAGTAAACGATTTAGGTGCTTCACACCAATATGTTCATAATTTATTTTACGTCTATACAGACACTCCAAAGTGATTTATGTATTGGGCACTAGAATATGGAGAGTCAAAACCATATCAAAGATAAAATTACTTGCCTATGGAGTGAAGTTGTAGTGAATATGTTGTATGTAGACTTACGCGATCTTATTATGTGTTATATTAACAGCATAATGTACTCACACCTGTTGTTCAGTGACTCATACAAACACATACACGTAAAATACGCCCCATCGACGCTACAACGAATCTACATATGCATATATAAACAAGAAATATTGCAGGCTCCAGGAAGAGTGAATTGCAAGTTCCTGTAATTTTTGTCAAAGCGAGGTAATTAACAAGCAGGAATTTTGTTTATGAAAGTTATAAAATGTAATTTGGCAGTTAATTATGATTACAGTTGCATTGTGTACACCATTGTCTTAAGTTATGGATTTCTATAATTTTTCATATAAACGTAGCTGTGTGGAAAAATGGAAGTACATTCAGCTACAAATGGAGCAACAAAGACATTGTAAATAAAAGGAAATGCCAAAGTTAAAAGTTGTTAAAACAACCATCTTGACATCAAAGTATGATTGAAATGAATGACAAAACAAAAATGCCAAAATGTTAAAAACGTTGTAAAGTGAATTAAAGGACCAAAATTAATTCTAATTGAACCAATAAAAGATGATAACCTGTTTCTACTTAATTGTTATTTATTTGTACATCCAATCACAGCAAAGGCTACTTTCAAAGTTTTAACCCTATGGTGTTGGGTTATTAACAACAATCAGTCTGCATATAATAATCACACATCAATTTGTGTACTGGTGCACATATGCACTGGAAGTTAAAAACTCTATTATTCTTTTATATACAGTGTTGAACTCATCACTGGTATGTGGTGTTGTGATATAGGTTTTTTATAACATGTTATTCACCTATCATAACTACAGCTACTGAGAGGGTGATAAGTGAAAATGTTTAAGTGAAAATGTTTGCCCATGTGATAAACAGATGACGGCCGTGGACACTATTGCTGCGTAATCAGAATTAGCACAGAAACAAAAGCGTTATCCACTAACAATACAAAAAGGCTGGACATAAAATACGAGGTAAAGGGGGAATGCTACATTAAGAACATGTCAAATGAAGTGAGCAACAAACCAAAAAGACTGCATGCTATTTAAGAAAGGAAATTCGACGAATGAGCAAAAGATCAGAATTGGAAGTTCAACGATTTGTTTTCCTGTGTATACATGGACTTCCTTGCCTTTTATCCTCTGGCAGATCTTGTAACTCATTCCAGAAATTATTGTTTCCTGTAGGAAGAATGCAGCCAGTTTCGCAACGAAGATGCAATTTATATATGAAAACAGCAGACAAATTATATTTTCCTTTGCATCTTTGAACATTTACATATCTAAGTTTTATTGATACGGCAACTTTGTGATGACTAAGTCATATATCTGTATGAACCTTCTCAATTAGGTCGAGATTGTGGTTGAGGGATATAAGACACCATCACATCAATATAACTTTCATACATGTTACAGAAATAGGCATTTTCTACTCGTGCCTTTACTGTTATAGCTTTAAGATATCTGTAATGCCTACTGCCCTCAGACGTAATTTACACAGTATATATGGACGAATATTCAAAGCCATACATCAATTACCACTGCTTATTTACACACACACACACACACACACACACACACACACACACACACACGCGCACACACACACACACACACACACACACGCGCACACACACACACACACACACACACACATATATATATATATATATATATATATATATGTGTGTGTGTGTGTGTGTGTGTGTGTGTGTGTGTGTGTGTGTAAAAACGCAGTGGTAATTGATGTATGGCTTTGAATATTCGTCCATATATGCTGTGAAATATATATATATATATATATGTATGTGTGTGTGTGTGTGTGTGTGTGTGTGTGTGTGTGTGTTTATTTTTTTATATACTATGTATTTTCTGATGAAATCCATGCATCGTAAATTGTCTCTGGATAAATAAACTACTACTACTACTACTACTAATGTTGAATGGAAGCCTGTAAACGACCAGGCATTGTACTGTATGGGTGTCAGATATCAGTTTGCGGGATGAAGTTCCATGCCTGTTGCACTTGATCAGTCAATACAGGGACAGTGAAAATGTGTGTGGATGACACTGGAGTTGTATGATGATGTCGCATATGTGCTTGACTTTAGACAGGTATGGCAATCGAGCAGGCCAAGGTGCCATGTCAACACTCTGTAGAGCATGTTGCATTACAACAGCGTTATGTGGATGAGTGTTATCCCGGAATGTTGTAAGGTTAAATCACCAAAATGGGGTACAAATTTTTCAGTCAGGCTGTTTGGAGTAACCATGAGAGGGCTCCTGCTGTCATATGAAATGGCACCACATGCCATAACTTCAGGAACATGTCCAATGTGTCTAGCAGTAACACAGGTTCATTGCAAGCCCTCAACTGGCCTCCTTCAAACCAACACACAGCCATCACTGGCACTGACCCAGAATCGGCTTTCATCAGAAAACACAACAGGCCTCCACTCTGCCCTCCACTGAGCTCTCACTTGACTTCTCTGTACTCCCAAATGGTGGTAGTTTTGGATCAGTGGAATGCACGATACAGGGCATTTGACCCTGAGCTGTCCTTGTAGTACATGATTTGTAACTGCTCGTTCTGCTCTGTCACAGTAGTGCCAACTGCTGCTTACACTGCTGCTGCAGATGCAGTACGATGCACAGGAACCAGACACTGAATATGACGATCTTCCCTCTCAGTAGTTTCATGTGGCCCAGTTTTCTGGCGATCGTGCATTCTCTAAAATGTCGTAGAAGGAACATTCAGTTACATGACCTTGTTCAAACTCAAAGTTTCTAAAAAAAAAAGAAAAAAATGCACTCTGTCGCCTGGCCACGAGTGGACTACCGGGACCATCCGACCGCCGTGTCAAACCTCAGTGGAGGATGCGGATAGGAGGGGCGTGGGGTCAGCACACCTCTCTCCCAGTTGTAAGGTGGTATTCTTGACCGAAGCCGCTACTATTCGGTCGAGTAGCTTCTCAATTGGCATCACGAGGCTGAGTGCACCCCGAAAAATGGCAACAGCACATGGCGGCCCAGATGGTCACCCATCCAAGTGCCGATCACGCCCGACAGCGCTTAACTTCAGTGATCTCACGGAAACCAGTGTAGGCACTGCGGCAAGGCCGTTGCTAAACTCAGTGTTTCTAGGTAACATATTCAAGTGATTAACATTGTAAGATGACAGCTTAATGTAAGAGCTAGATAATCCATTTCAAGGTGAAATGCAGGTATCCTTAATATGCAGTGTAACAGCCAGAATTAATCAAAGTTTTGTGTGCAATTAACTGTAAGATTGTGTAGGGTACTGTCCACTCTTGTATTTGTAGGATATACAGGGTGATTCATGAAGATATGCAAATATTTTAATATGTTTTTCTTCAAGTAAAACTAAAGAAAAAAGTTCATATAAACATAGGTCGGCAAATGTTTGGATAGAGAGTTTTGCCTGAAAATTAGCAACTTCCCTGATGTGAAGCCATCATAAAACTGTATGAGGTTAAAGTAAAGTACAGTTTCCATTTATTTTGTTGTTATTGGTCTAGTGAATCTAATAAAACATGACACAGGCATGTATCTGCAGTAGTTTTCCAGAACATCCAGAGAAGCAAATATTATTATACAAGTAAATTTATTTAATTTCCATTAAGAGTGTTAAAACGTTTTTGTAATTGTTGTCAACCGTTGGTGAGTTGTTTCCAATGTTTCCTATCCTTGAAACGAGTTACTTTTCTGTATAGTACAGTGAAAGGACATAATAACAACAGTGTATTTAAGTGAAACCACCTGTAACTGATGTAGTTTGTAGATATTTATGTAATAGGGACACCTTCAAATTTACGACAAGGAAATATGCCTATATGGTGTTTATTTATGGCAAACGTGATGGTAATACTACGGCTGCAGTTAACGAGTACGTTATGCAACTTGGAGTATTCCGAATGCATGAGCCATTAATGGAGTATGTCGAACGTTACAGGAGACTGGTTCTCTACCTAGCGTTTATAATCAGTACAAATGCTCGATATGTGAAGACGATGATGAGGATATTATGGATGTTGTTCAACGTAGCCCGGGTACCAGTACACGATGTATCTCTCAACGATTAGGCATTTCACAGTCTAAGGTATGGTGTACACTAAATTTCAATAATCTGTTATCCTTACCATAAACAAAAAGTGCATCATTTACGTACTTTAAACATAGCTGCGCTACAGCAATGGTTCCACGTAAATCAGACTAAGAACAGCCGACCAGTTGCAAAGGATAAAGTAATCTTTACCTAGGTTTCAATAGATATAAATCTATCTTCTTCAGAAGACGCCTGGGGACAATGAACATCGTAATATATATTAAGGTATGAAACATGAGTCAAGAATAAAGTTTAACATATATTAGGAAAATATTGTATTACAAGATGTGAGAAAGATTCTTAGTACTTACAGTATTATAACAACATGAAGTGATATGTCCTTATCGTTTAGGCAACATCTGCATAGTTACATTAATCATATAAAATATAGCCCTGACAACAGGGTTTGTCAAACAAATAAAATAGGTACATAGAAGTTGCAGAGCGCCTAAGCGACTGAGTAAAATCGGCCAGCGTAGTAGCACTGCTTTCACTTTTGAAAATAATTTTTCTGTAAAAAACAGTAAGGAATTAATTAACAATATTCAATCTATAAGTTGTACACCTGACACTAGACTGGTGTCCTTTGACATCGTCAGCCTTTACACAAATGTTCCGGTTGATGAAACCATAGACCTTGTAAAAGAGAATCTTCTTAAACACAAAAAATTAAGTGAAACTCAGATTGCCGAACTCATTGATTTGCTCAAGGTCATTTTAAAATACAATTACTTCACATTTAACGGGAAAATGTATGTACAACCAGATGGTCTAGCAATGGGTAGCCCCCTCGCCGGTATTCTAGCAGAGGTTTTCATTAACGCCCTAGAAACAACGTTCTTCAATTCAAGTTCGGAATTACGCCACAAAATCCGCTATTATGCGCGGTATGTTGATGACATTTTCATTGCTTTTGATGGCACTGATCATGAGTTAGAGCATCTCTTTAACACTTTCAACGGTTTACATGAAAAAATTTCCTTCACAAAAGAACTTCAAAATGATAAACGTGAACTTAATTTTCTCGATTTAACAATTTCTATAGAAGATAATTCTTTCCATTTTAATATCTTCCGCAAGGAAACATATTCCGATAATGTCATTCCTGCTGACTCAACCCATCCAAAAGCTCATAAATTGGCATTTTTTCATTCCGCCATTCACCGAATGGTAACCACTCCTTTATCACCTGTGGATCAAAAAAAGGAATTGAATGTCATCAAAGCGATTGCGGTTAATAATGGGTATAACCAGAATATGATCGATTACCTGCTCAATAAGAAAATCTCCCAAAAATGTTCGACTTTGAGAAATATTCTCCCCACGGATACCACAGAAACTAAAAAATTTATTTCCATCCCTTTCCGGGGTAACTTATCGTATAGGATTAAACGTCTTCTGAATAAAAAATATAACTGTAACGTCTCCTTTTCTACAGATAACAGTTTAAAAAGAAATCTTGTACAGTCAGTAGAGATTGCCAGCGATTGGTTTTCTAATTCAGGTATTTACAAGCTAACCTGTAATAACTGCCCCTCTTATTATATTGGTCAAACCGGCAGAGCTGTGAAAACACGATATAAAGAACATCTGCTAGGTAAAAAAGGAACGAATATTCGCAACTCTACCTTTGCTGAACACCTCTTCATAACCGGCCATACGCCTAAACAGTTAGAAGACACGGTTATCCTACATAGACAGGTCAAAGGACGGAGACTAGATCTGTGGGAAGAGCTATTTATATTTAAACATCTAGAGCTCAAAGACGGCAATATTCTGAATGATCAGTTGAACCTTGCCTGTAAACAATTTTTCGAAGGCTTTAAACCCGTACTGTGTAATATATAACATTAATGTTAGTAACCTCAGTAGTCTATTTCCTCAGGAAGCTATAATACACTTTCAAATCCTCCAGTTTACTATCGTTTATATAATGTGTTCTTTTCACGATATATGGCTGCCACTACAGCGGCCCTCATGTAATTTTCTCTTATTCTATATTACGTAGTAACTGGATTGTAGACCAGGTCTCGTAATTTTCTTAAAAGCCGTTACTGATTGTTCTTGATGGTTTGACTTATATACGTTCTATGGGCTTCACTAATATGGTAATATAACTTTATATTTTGGCTATATAGACCACTGCATGTAACTCACGGCGGAAGCGCCACCTGTCTTTTTGATGTATGTATCTACGTTATTGTTCCTATACCTCCCACAATGTCATAACGGGAGTGTCAAATGCTTGCCAATTTATTTATTATCACTCTATTTAAGAACGCATTTAAAATTGATGTTTCAAATGTTACTTCAGTACGCCTATCGGCACATAGTTCGCGATATGAGCGCCAACTGCCCTGGCCGCTGTGCTACTACGCTGGCCGATTTTACTCAGTCGCTTAGGCGCTCTGCAACTTCTATGTACCTATTTTATTTGTTTGACAAACCCTGTTGTCAGGGCTATATTTTATATGATTAATGTAACTATGCAGATGTTGCCTAAACGATAAGGACATATCACTTCATGTTGTTATAATACTGTAAGTACTAAGAATCTTTCTCACATCTTGTAATACAATATTTTCCTAATATATGTTAAACTTTATTCTTGACTCATGTTTCATACCTTAATATATATTACGATGTTCATTGTCCCCAGGCGTCTTCTGAAGAAGATAGATTTATATCTATTGAAACCTAGGTAAAGATTACTTTATCCTTTGCAACTGGTCGGCTGTTCTTAGTCTGATTTGCATCATTTACATCCGGGAGATTCTGCCCTTCGCTTGGAGTTGTGCAACTGGTCAAATACTAATTGGCAGTTACATAAATACATTTTATTTACTGATTAGGCACAGTTTACTCGAGATGGTATAAACAATTTATATAATGAGCACTTATGGTCTGCAGCAAATCCATGTGGAACAGTGCAACCCAATTTCCAGCAGTGATTTAGCGTAAATGTGTAATGTGGTATAATCAACAAACACTTTATTGGACCATTCATTATATAGAAGTAATCCTATTAATTATATTGTATTATTGAGCCATGTCATTATATTTTCTAGGTAATCCTATGAAATTTTTATTCTGATGTAGACTGCCTTAGAGCTGTCAAAACCATGGTCAATTTCACAACAATTTTATGCAGCCGAGTTGGCTATATGCACATTCTGTAATTAAGTTAATGCATGATTGCTGGACTTAAGCCTATAACAATATTTAAAATTTCATTCATTGTGAATGTATTGTGGAATTGTATGTACTCTGTACAACTTCCATAACACTGAGCTTTGTTTTTTCCAGTTTCACATGAAATCACATGTGCTATGGTATTAGTAAAAGCAGATTATCTGACACATTTATACAGTTTCAGTTAATGTTATTACCATAATTTTTCCAAAATTAAATTCCCCACAATTTGTGTTGAAAAATTTGTGCAATTCTCTGGAATTTAAAAAACAAATTGGGCCAAACAGTTAATAAATTAAAATTTTAACGAAATTACTTCTTTCCTTCTCTGGATGTTCTGGAAAACTACTGCAGATACACTTCTGGGCCATGTTTTAGTAGATTCACCAGATCAGCAACAACAAAATAAATGGAAATCGTGCTTTACTCTTCATATTAGCGAAGTTATTAAATTTCTGACAACATCTTTTATTATCAATAACTCCATAACTAAACATTTGCAGACCTATGTTTATATGAACTTTTTCTTCATTTTTACTTGTAGAATAACATTTGCAAATGGTCGCAAATCTCTCTGTACATGTGTGTGTGTGTGTGTGTGTGTGTGTGTGTGTGTGTGTGTGTATGTATATATATATATATTTGCTTTTATATGCTGTGTATTTTCTGATAAAATGAGGTGTTGATAATAACATCTTTGTCGCCTTAAAGATGTTCTTGACTAACATCAACTCACCATGTCCAATCTCAAAGGTAACTAATGATCACAATTGTTCTAGTGTGTCTTTAAAGCAAATCTACTAGCGCCACCCTTATGCGGCTAGTGCGAAATCCGAGTAGACATCATCTTTAAGATGTAGAATCCACTCACCAACTTCTATTTCTGTCGCACAACTTCTCTTGGTGTTACAATTTTTTTGGCTGTCAGTTTATTTCATGTGATAACTGAATAGCATAGGTAGTGGGAATACACTTGTAGCCTCGATGACATTGCATTGACTCATCTGTAAAGAGTAGTTCTAGGAGTAGTATGGGAATAGAATTCCTTCAGTGTCCTCATCACTTAGGCCAGTAGTTCCTAACTGATAGTTAATTATGCCTCAAGGGCAAAATGAAATTTTTTGAGGAGTAAAAACGAAAGGTTGCGAGTGTGTTCCAGTAGCGGAAAGTAAGTTTTGTTAAAAGATAATATTATCACTGTTTCATAATACTGTAATACTGATTAAATAAGTTATCAATAATTAATTAATTCCTCTGTTCATATCATAGCACTAATCTGTGACACCATGTGACAGGGGTACAACATGTGAAATTTGAGTATGAACAACGTCTTCCTCACATAGTTCACCCACAACCAAACACTTTGTACTTTGTTCCATGCATCTGTGACAGTAAAATTGAGACAAAAGTGTCACTTATGCTTAAATATCTCATGTAAATGTCTTATCTGATCTGTAGGTAGTTCCTGCAATGAACCAAAAACTGATTTATTATTCACTCACAAAAGAAAAACGCAAAAGCTGAAAATGGTGGTGTAATATCTCGATTCTGTGAAATAACATGTTCAGAGACATTATTTAGGTCATTTTAAGCATGGAACACCCCACTGTGCATGCTGTTATTTGCCAGATGTCCTGATAGGATGTAAAGGATGTCAGCTCAGAGAGTATGCGGTGGCGAGTCAACATCTCCACTTGCTGTGAAGTGCGTGTCATGCTTTGGCATTGTGGTATTGGCAGTGCCTTGGAAGTCAGAACAAACAGTGCAGGTAATAATGTCAATGCCAGAACAACTAAATACTATATGAGAACTGACATTCTGTAGTGTCAAGTCAGTACATGAATACATATTGTGATCTAGTTTGAGCTACAGTTTAGGAGAGATCTGTTCATCACCAATTGTAAATGAAATTGTACAGTAGAAAGATTGGGTTTATAATACAGAAGAGTTACTGCAAAACTGACTACATCATTTTAGTGACTGTCGTTCCACATTTACTCCAATGAAATTGTCGATTATTAAGTAGACACATCATGGTCTAGTGCAATGGTTTCCGAGCTCTCTGAGACTGTTAACCTTGAGTGTAATCAGATGTTACCTAGTCCCTCCCTCCCCTCCCCCCCACCATTCCGTGACCCCAATGATCATAATTAATCTTTAGAATGAAAAGGAATTTTCTTTGAACTCTTTCATTTTCAAATAACGAAAGATAAACGATATTTAGTTACTATAGATGTCTTACTAAAGCATGAACTAATGAGTCAATGAGATAGTTGATATTATCTATTTCTAACAATTTTTTTAATGATGATGTAATTCTCAGTGCATCAAGATTGCTAGCTACAACTATTTCTCAAAAAGGAAAGCTATCCACACTGAAGCAGACACTTGTAACAAAACACTACTTCTCTCTCTCTACCAACATTTGTTTCATTCACGCACCTGCACCTCATTTGAAAACTACCGAATTAAAATGTGTGCCCAATAATTAGGCCTGCTGTCTGTAAATCTTTCGATAGTTGGACTCCTTATGTCTGAACTGGCAGAAATTGAAAAATTTTAGCTGCCAGTGCTTTATGTCTGAGCACTGGTACTACTACTACTGCTACTACTACTACTACTACTAATAATAATAATAATAATAATAATAATAATATGAGTATTGTGTAAGACCTACAGCAGTGTGGTATTTATTACAACATTGCTGCTGTGTTGTGCTGTAAATTAATTCATTTATTGTTTCAAAAAGAATAATGAGGGAATATCTGTTGAATTGTGGCAACTATATACAACTTGGATAAGGCATTTTCCTGAGATAATGAAACATATGTGTAAGGGGAATGTACTGTATGAGGAGGATATTAGCCACACATTTGTTATGCTGACTGTAACGCCCACCATATTCAGTCACACATTAGTGCTAATATTTGAAAAAAATTTATTGCTGTTAACTTCAATTACCTGCATTACAATATTATGAAATAGAGATAATAGTAATGATCTACCAAAAATAATTTAGTTTCATAACTGAAATTCAGTTGAACCATCGTTTTTTGCCCATCAGAAAATTACGTTTTACCCCCAGGATGGGGACCAGTGTCTTAGAGGACGATCAGAAGAGGTAATTACATAACATTCTATAGAAACATAAATCAGTATTCTCAGATGAACTGGGAATAATAGGATATTACATTTGTCTATTTAAAATAAATGATGAAAATCATTCTTTTATAGACACTTGTCTGTTTAAATTAAAAGGCGAAAACCCATTCTTTTATAATGTCTAACCCCTACTTATAAGTTTAAGATTTGTGTTATAAGAGAAAATTAAATCAAAGAACATAGTGTGAGTGTTTACAAGAAACTGTTGTTGGTTGCTATTAAGGTACAGACTGAGTATATCTGATCTTAATGTGCATACTCTCAACCAACATATCTAAAGCGATAGCGATAGATAGACCTATGTTTATTGATGAATTGCTAGCTCAATTTGGAGAAGCCAAATATTTCGGTTCGAGGGATTTAAGACTGGGTATTGTTATAGGAGTTTACAGTAAAATTCGAAAAACTACAAGCCTCCTTGTTTGACAAAAAATCATATCAATCCGAAGTACTGCCTTTCGGCTTAAATATTTCAATTTAAGTATTTATTCATGCTTTAGATGAAGCTTTGGGGAAAGAATTATTACAAGAATTGATTATTTATGTGGATGATATTTTAATAGTGTCTAAGACATGGGAAGAGCATTGTACTTCATTAACAAAAACTCTGCAGAAGTTTTATGAGAAAGGTGTTACCATTAAGCTGTGCAAATCATATTTTGGCAGGGAGGAACTAAAGTTCTCAGGATGTCTTGTAGGTATACGTGGAATAAAACGCAATCCTGAGAGGCTAAAAGTTACAAAGGATTGTGTGGAACCTCGGGCAGTGAAACAGTTGTGCTCTTTCCTAGGACAAGCACGCTTTTATCGTCCCTGCATGCAGAAGCAAGTAATGAACGCTCCTAGACTGATAACACTGTTACAACAAACATCAAGATATACATGGAACAAAAGGGCCACAAAAACTCTTAAGAATATTAAGCAAGTCTTAATAAATGGACGTATACTGAGTCATTCTCTGATGCTTGAGTCACTTAAATGACCAACGAATGCTTCAGAGTTAAATTACGTAGCTGCAGAAAAGAAGTTACTAGCTATGGTTTGGAGTATTTGAAAATTCCAAACATTGATTTGAGGTTCAAAAATATTATTATTTGCTCTGACCACCAATACCTTACAAGAATCCCAAATACAAATTAATTGCTTAAAGGGTTCTCAGGGACAAGTTTTTGATGTGTTGTCAAGATTAACTTTAGGTATGAATGAAATGAAACGGACTGAGAGACCTGGTGTCATTTGTGCATTGAGTTTCCTATCCTGAAATTATACTAATAAGGAGGTAAAAACGATCGCTTTAAGAATGCAGAAGGCAATAAAAACAGATATTTTAGCATTACATTTCTGCCATGGGAACAGGCATCGTTGTTATCGACTGAGACAACATTGTGAATGATAACTGATGATATTAGCAAATTATGCAGACCATAGAGTATTGAAGTGTATCTAATATGGTTTATTCATAAAGGATATGGATATTTCAGTATACACAGGTTCATAAAGCACATAAATAAATTTTATTACTTTCAGAATAAATCAGAAAATAGTAAAGTTATTACGGTCTTTTGAAGTATGCCAGGAGGATACAGAAGGTAATAGCCATCAACACTATAAGTGATATCCAATAATACCAAAAGGCTTACAAGATTTAACTGTTGATAATTTTTTTGGATAGCTACCTATGGGTTGAGGAGGGGTCACTTACATTTTTGTACTTATAGAATGTCATCGAAGTATATAAAACTTTATCCTATCTAACAGGTCAACTCAAGTTTCAGTAATAAACTGATTAAGAGACTATTTTAAGATGTGGATAAGACTTGGCGACACCTTACAGATAATGGATCGCAGTTTACAAGCAAAAACTTCGAGGAATTTCTAGTGTGGGAAGGAGCTCCGGCCACTTTCTGCTAATATTAATGTATCTGCAGTCGCACTAAACCCGCGAAGTTGCCAAACGTTCACCCCACACAACACTTTCTGCACGCTGTCAGCTTCAGTTGCACTCAGCCTGCTGTCCTGTGTGACTATTTCTCCGTGTCTTTCTGTGTGTTCGTTTTTACGGTTCTAGAAGTTATTCTTCTGTTTGTTGTTGTAGTTATTCGTTTTTACTGTTATTCGTTGTGTAATACTCAGTTATGTCAGTAGGAAGTTCTTCGAAAGTTGTAAGTGGAAAAGTTCGAGGCTGTTCTGATGGCCAGCAGTTGCCATATGAGCACAGTTGAGAGAAATCTCTGTTGGTCGATCATGGCCAGGGAACATCGGCTGGAAAGTAATTTTCAGTGTCAATAAAATTCATCAACAGCCGTATACTTCAAGATATTTTATTTTAGTTCAAAAGCTATCAGTTTCAGCACTTCATTTTGCCACCTTCAGGCCCCATCTGCTTCTATCCAAATAAACTAACTTGACATATAGTGCCATAAATGACTGGCTATCGTGAATTCTGGTCTTTATACAATTGCTTCATATGAGGACATGACAGCAACTCAGGGCTCAGTTGCATTCACATCTTCATATGAAGCAATTGTATAACGACTGGAATTCACGGTATCCAGTGATTTAAGCGCTATAAGACAAGTCAGTTTATTTGGATAGAAGTGTATGGGCCTGAAGATAGCAAAATGAAATGCTGAAACTGGTAGCCTTCAGAATGAAATAAAAGATCTTAAGGTTAGTGAATTTTATTGCCATTGAGAGTCGAGAGAAATGGTTTGCGCGTTTTATGTGCCTACTTTGAGGATGAAAAACTTAATGGTGGCACAATTTTTTCCATTAACAAGGTAATCGATAGAACTCCTGCAGCTATGAAAATATACAAAACTACTGTTGTGAAGACGGGAAGAAAATGTTCAGCAAAGAAAAGGAAGCTGAAGAATCATCGAAACCTAATACTCCTGGGAAAAAACGTCATAGGGATAAGTGGATTACCAACATCGATTCGTTTGCAGAGGATGCAATTCGCTGTCGTGTTTACAGTTGTTATTGCAGATGGAAATATCCGGCTAGAACGCTAACAACACAGGGTTTTGCACCAGGTCCACCACTTGTTCCAGTTCTGCCCCAAGTGACCAATGAAAAATGAGAACTTGAAGACCAATCTAAAATCACTATGTTTCACCCGCATGTAGGTTTGTACTTCTGTTCTAACTAAAGCTGTTTTTGGCGTTCTGAAGATTTGTCACAAACGTGTTACCTGTGGTAGGATTTCTTATAATTAAATGTCAACTAGATCCTAATATAAACAAAAGCTTCATTCCATTGTATCCAGTATTTGGTTTGATCATATGGTTTAAAGTATCAGGTAACTGTGTCGAAGGTCATAGATTCAAAGCTTGTTGTGACTGATCTTTTTCTTTTATCTTTGCGTTTGTGACGAATGCTGAGACCAGCAATCATATTTACTTTCTTATTTGTTACAAATATTTTATGGTTTTTTTCGACTATGTCGCGGTTTCCAAGGGTGTCGTTAGGCTGGAAACGAAGACTGCAGCTTAAATTGCTGTGAGTGAACGAGCACAGTAACATTTGGAAAGTGCCTAAAAGTAGACTCCCATTTCGTTTTTAATTTAAAAAATAGAAAATAGTAAATTATTGTGCTTTAAAAGCATGTAATATTTAATTTGTAATGTTATGTGTCATTTACATTTAAGTAACAGGAAATAATAGAAAAGTTATTATGAAAAAATATTTTTAAACACATTACACTTAGTGAGTTTCAAAAACAGCTCCTAAAATCGGATCCAACGTATAAGTAATCAAAAGAACACTAAACAAAATTAGAAGAATGTATTAAATAGGAGAAAACATGATATAGTTTCAAAATATGTATAATATGACATCTTCCAGAATGTTATAGAGTTTCTGTGTGTTTTCTTTGCTTGAACCCAAGAAGCCTGTTATAGAATGTTGCTGTGGAATTTATTTCTGACAAAATAAAAGTTTTATCCATTGTGGATTTGGAACATTGCGATTGTAATATGGAAAAGGTTTTCAAAAATTACACAATGTTAACTGAAGTACATTTACTTAAAAAGGTGACTGGCTGTGGAAATTTCTGAAATCATTTTCCTTATTTCTGACAGTTTGGTTTTGTGTCATTTAAGAACTACCCCACATTTTCTTAGAAGTTTCCGTCTTTGAATCGGTGTTCAGTGTTATTTCTCTCTGACAGTTGTCATTCTTCACAAGCCATTGCGATTAAGCATGAAGGTAGAAGCTTTCATAGCATAACAACACTAAACCAGCTCCTCTTCAAGATCTTTACCTAGACATGCATGTCTGCCTCTTTTTGTTTTTTCTGCTTCATCAGGTGCACTATAGTGCTTGCTGGATACCCTGGTGAGAGTTGTCTTTGGAACACTGAACTGCTCGCTGGAGTATTGAATCATATTATTTTTCTTCCTTTTGGTTTCTTATTTGTAAGCTATATGTAAACTAAATGAGCTATAAACTAAAGACACCGCCAAAAGTAAATTAACGAGTTGTTTTATAGAAAGGATAATGTTTTTACACATCGTTAAATATCTGTATGAAACAAAGTAAGAAATAGGCTCTTCAGTTTGTTAACTCATGTATCTTTAGCCTTTTGTTTAGGGTAGTGATAGCATACAGATGTATGCTTGGATCCGTCTTACAAGCATTGTTGAAAATGCGTATTTTAACCATTCATTAAAAGTACTATGAAAAGTTATCAGAAAAGGAATATTTATTTGCCTGGTTATAAGTTTATCTCCTATCTGTTCATCATTTCACTCGCCGCCAAGATCCTGCATCAAGTGAATCGGTGCAGACAAGAATAATTAAAGCTGTGTTTGAGTAGCATTCCTGCATCGACATTGTCACACTCAAGAGTAAACACAATGGAATTAATGCAAAGGTAATGACTCAGACTCGATAGGCACCAAATTGAAATTGATTTACTTATACTAAAAATATTGTGCATCGTGTGTTTAAGAACTTATAGACAGATTGACAATTTCAATGGTTGCGGTGATGATTTGGTACCACACACTACTGGAAGCAGCAGTATGTAATGCAAATTATGCTTATTGACCTTGAATGTAATGATATTCAAGGTCTGTTGATATTGGCATCAGTCAAAGTTCACCATAGATTGTGCACAGATTCATAAATTACCTTCAAAATTTTCTCAACTATTCAACCAATCATTTTTTCCAATTATTCAAGCAATTATTAATCCATTTCCACATCCCCATTCAATGGCGACCATTTAAAGGACGTCGCCAAGCGAAATATGAACAGACATTTCAATTGTCGAGATAAACATTTTTCAGACAAATGATTCATATTATTGTTACAAGGAGCTAATCAAACTTTCATTGACTTTGTTATGAGTCCACAAGATTGGAAATGATAAAACCATTGAAAGAGCAAATTACTATTAAATCCTACCTACAAATGAGACGAGCCGGGAATGCTGATTTCAGCGGTAAAGGTAGACGCTGCTATGCTGCATACTTATATGGTCGATCTTGGCGCCACCTCTCTGGCAGTAGGTAATCTTTTTTCCTTCAAATTAATATGCTTTACAGAAAACGCATTTCTACAGAGGAGACGAAAATGTTATCATTAAAGTGCAAGATAAGTAATTTAAATTCCGTAAGATTCAAATGGCTCTAAGCACTATGGGACTTAATATCTGAGGCCATCAGTCCCCTAGGCTTAGAACTACTTAAACTAACTAATCTAAGGACATCACACACATCCATGCCTGAGGCAGGATTCGAACCTGCGACCGTAGCAGCAGTGCAGTTCCGGACTGAAGCACCTACAGCCGTTAGGCCACAGTGGCCGGCAAATTCTATAAGACTGTGTCACACAATAACCAGGTTCACTAGTGAATATGCAACTAAACCTACTTAAATTGAAAAGTACTGATAAAGACAAAATTTCATTTTTGAAAATCTTATTCATAATTTTGTTAAAAACTATTCACAATGGAGTCAAAGGAAATGGCCATTGTTGAAAATTCATTACAAAATGCAATATGCCAAGATGTCGGAAATCCGAGCTTGGCAGCAGTTGAAAGTAACATGCCAGCTCATGAACTGGCTGATGGCAACCAAAACAACGAGGTCAGCGTCGAACTATCAATAAATGATTACACTGGTAATATAACTAATCGTGATGTCACTATGACGCTCGATGAGACAGTTCCCAGTTCTCATAAGGAAACATTTTCCCTAATAGTGAAACTGAAGGGCGCGACAGCGAAAATTCCTTTGATTACTCGCTCACGACATTGTGAACGCAACAACAGAAAACAGTTCGTAAAAACAATGTAAATACTTGTAAATACCAGTGAGACACACAATTTGACAGAACCCATGCAACAAATAACACAACAGTTGACAAAACAGCAGGAATTTCAGGAAGATGTAACACAGAAACTTAAGGATACGACACAGCAGTTTACAAAACATCAGGAAAATATAGAACAACATCGTACACAGCAAAATCAGGAATTTAACGATTTCAGGAATAGCATTAGTCAACAATTCAGAGAGGTGAGCCAAACTATATGCACTGAACTATCTGACGAACTATCCAGGAAGTTGAAAAAGGTAGGTAAACAACTAAAGCAAGAAATAATTACCGATATATCTCGCATTATAAATACGTTCACGGAAAAAGTATCATCCGTAGTCAATAAACAGGAACAACTTGCAGGTGAGTTACAAAATCTTAGTGAAGCATATTCTCAAATTCAGGAGACGCAATCCCAGGTGGATGCGTCGGTAAAAAAAATTAAGGACATAATCAGTGAGCTGCAAGACATGTGCAAAAGCGTACCTACAGATGAATAAAAGTTACGTCTAAGAATTGATCTGTTAAGTTTAGAGTCAAAATTTGTCAAAAAACAGAGAGGTAAGTTAGGCGCAGATGTAAAAGAAATAACTGAAAAAGCTGAAGCCGGCATGCTGGATGAGGGCAGCAACCTTGCTGAAAAGGTAGTTTCAGAGTGCAAGATTTATACAGATACAGTAGAAGAAGCTCTAAAAGAGAAAGAAAGTCAATTTCTAGCTAAAATAGATTGACATTCCAAAACAACATCTGACAGAAAACAAACCCACGCTTTTAAAGAAGTTAGGTACTTTCACTGGTTACCCACAATATGTGCCTACCCCGTCAAAAGAAAAGAATGCTACAACACTTGCCGGCAGTTATACCAGTCGGGCAAGCAAGTTGCCATGAGCTACGCCACAAACGAAAATAAACACGCCTGTCACTGGCAGCGGTGCGTGTCTGTCAACATTACTTGCCGATGAAGGATTACTTAGGCATCGACAATTTCCAGCATCTATCTCTGAAAGGAAATGAACAAACCCTGTGGTCTTTATCAGAGCATTTCAAAATGTTTCTCCTCATGCCTGTACCGAAGCCCAGAACAATAGATTTGTTTTTGGATAAACACAGGGTGAGGTTCTGCTATGGGCTATGGACATGGTGGAATGTTGCCACTACAATTAACAGTTTGAGAGAGCCTTTCTGGATAAATGTTGGTCTGAGGCCGTGCAAGAGAGGCTCAGACGTGAAGTATTCTGACCATTTTCATTTAATAGCAAACATGCAAGCTTAAGGGGCTATTGTGAAAAATACTTAAATAAAACCAGATTCTGGACGAACCTCGTATCTCAAGTAGATGTGCTGAAAATTTTAAAGAGCCACATAAGGGAAAAATTTCCGGAACACGACGCCAAATAGTTTGTTCCTGTACTGGACTCAATAGATTTGATATACGAAGAGCGACCAGTACAGCCCAAGCCTGTTAATGCGCAGATAGTGCCACAGGGATTTACAGACCAACGAGTGAACAACGGATTCGTAGTACAACACGGATTGCAACCTTACCCCCACAGACCTATGGTAACAGTGATGGTAATCACAACAACAATGTCAAAAACCATAAATTCAAGGGCTGATATAAAAGATATAGGAAAAAATTTAACAAAAATGACTGCAATGGGCAAGTAGCATATGGCCAGCCTGTACTATATGTATACACACCAGGTACTGGCAATAGTCAACCGTTTGCTTGGCAAACACAAAGCAGTACCAGACAGCCGAGTAATCCACAGACAGCAAAATTCGGCCAGCAAAGTAATGCACATGTTCCAAATAACATGCAAAGGCAAAGAGAATTTCTGCCGAGAGCCTCACAGCATACTAACTGGCGTAATCGAACACCAACAGTCCATATAGCAGAAGTTACACTTAACCCAGAGACCAGTGCCACCATGACGCCATAAAACTTGAACCGGTCACGGTAGGCCCCTTTCTGTGACCTGGGAGGAGAGTGGGTGCATGAGCTTGATCGACATTTGCTTCATCAGATACAATCAAGGTAATGATGTGAAAGATGATATGTACCAAAGTAACGAGGATACACAGGATAACTTGACAGAGGGCAAGGTACAAGCTACTATTAATGCCAAAGTCTTTGACCTTGATGTACCCATTTTGCTTGACACACTACGTCTAATTTGATGTCACAGGGATCTTTCATGAAATAAAGAAATGTGGGTGTATACCCACGCTACCAGTGCAAAATTGCAAGGTGCAAACTGCGACTGGTCAGAAATCTAAAGGAGTAAAAATGCAAGTTTTAATTCCTGTCCAATTAGAACAGTTATCTGTACGATACAATTTATTGACAGTAGAGAAATTAATAGCTGATAGTAGAGATTAAATATTGTTGACTGTTTAATTGGTATTGATACGTTTAGGGCATACAAAATACAAATTGAAATAGGCAAGATCAAATGTCATTTCATAGTAAATAACCAATTATTTGCAATATACCTAAACAGGGGAAGTACTGATAGATGTAAAACTGAAGTTAGTCATGACTTTGAGGTTCAGTTGGTAAATCCTATATCATGTTTATCCACACATACAACAACGAACAGTTGGCAGCAGAAGAGCTAACTGCAACACAATAGACATGAAGATAAGTGAATCAAAGTGCTTGTCTTGAGGACAGCAGGCGGAACTTAGGGAACTGAAACTTGCTCATTTACATTTATTTGAAAGGAAAAAAAACAGGTATCATTAAGGATTTTGTGTCCACAATGCAAGTCTATCCCATGAAATTTTTGCTCTACTTCAAACCCTTTACAATGGACAAAGCGATTAACAGAATGCTTGAATGGGTGTAATACAACCATTATTTTCCCCTTATTGTAGACCGATTTTGCCTGTGAGTATGCCAGATGGCTAGGTGTGCTTTTTCCTCTACGCACCTAACATTAACCCTTACCTCTCGGACAGGGTCCACCCACATCCAAAGATACCTTTTCTAGACTTTTTTTTACCCACAATGGGATGTAGTTCAACCTGTTCGAAGATGTTAGAACGTTTTGTTATCTGACAGACAAAACACTTTCTTACCTTGCCCTCTGTCAAGTTTTCCCGTGTATCCTCATTACTTTGGTACATATCATCTTTCACATCATTACCTTGATTGTATCTGATGATGCAAATGCCGATCAAGCTCATGCACCCACTCTCCTCCCAGGTCACAGAAAGGGGTCTACCGTGACCGGTTCAAGTTTTATGGCGTCGTGGTGGCACTGGTCTCTGGGTTAAGTGTAACTTCTGCTATATGGACTGTTGGTGTTCGATTACGCCAGTTAGTATGCTGTGAGGCTCTCGGCAGAAATTCTCTTTGCCTTTGCATGTTATTTGGAACATGTGCATTACTTTGCTGGCCGAATTTTGCTGTCTGTGGATTACTCGGCTGTCTGGTACTGCTTTGTGTTTGCCAAGCAAACGGTTGACTATTGCCAGTACCTTGTGTGTATACATATAGTACAGGCTGGCCATATGCTACTTGCCCATTGCAGTCATTTTTGTTAAATTTTTTCCTATATCTTTTATATCAGCCCTTGAATTTACGGTTTTTGACATTGTTGTTGTGATTACCATCACTGTTACCATAGGTCTGTGGGGGTAAGGTTGCAATCCGTGTTGTACTACGAATCCGTTGTTCACTCGTTGGTCTGTAAATCCCTGTGGCACTATCTGCGCATTAACAGGCTTGGGCTGTACTGGTCGCTCTTCGTATATCAAATCTATTGAGTCCAGTACAGGAACAAACTATTTGGCGTCGTGTTCCGGAAATTTTTCCCTTATGTGGCTCTTTAAAATTTTCAGCACATCTACTTGAGATACGAGGTTCGTCCAGAATCTGGTTTTATTTAAGTATTTTTCACAATAGCCCCTTAAGCTTGCATGTTTGCTATTAAATGAAAATGGTCAGAATACTTCACGTCTGAGCCTCTCTTGCACGGCCTCAGACCAACATTTATCCAGAAAGGCTCCCTCAAACTGTTAATTGTAGTGGCAACATTCCACCATGTCCATAGCCCATAGCAGAACCTCACCCTGTGTTTATCCAAAAACAAATCTATTGTTCTGGGCTTCGGTACAGGCATGAGGAGAAACATTTTGAAATGCTCTGATAAAGACCACAGGGTTTGTTCTTTTCCTTTCAGAGATAGATGCTGGAAATTGTCGATGCCTAAGTAATCCTTCATCGGCAAGTAATGTTGACAGACACGCACCGCTGCCAGTGACAGGCGTGTTTATTTTCGTTTGTGGCGTAGCGCATAGCAACTTGCTTGCCCGACTGGTATAACTGCCAGCAAGTGTTGTAGCATTCTTTTCTTTTGACGGGGTAGGCACATATTGTGGGTAACCAGTGAAAGTACCTAACTTCTTTAAAAGCGTGGGTTTGTTTTCTGTCAGATGTTGTTTTGGAATGTCAATCTATTTTAGCTAGAAATTGACTTTCTTTCTCTTTTAGAGCTTCTTTTACTGTATCTGTATAAATCTTGCACTCTGAAACTACCTTTTCAGCAAGGTTGCTGCCCTTATCCAGCATGCCGGCTTCAGCTTTTTCAGTTATTTCTTTTACATCTGCGCCTAACTTACCTCTCTGTTTTTTGACAAATTTTGACTCTAAACTTAACAGATCAATTCTTAGACGTAACTTTTATTCATCTGTAGGTACGCTTTTGCACATGTCTTGCAGCTCACTGATTATGTCCTTAATTTTTTTTACCGACGCATCCACCTGGGATTGCGTCTCCTGAATTTGAGAATATGCTTCACTAAGATTTTGTAACTCACCTGCAAGTTGTTCCTGTTTATTGACTACGGATGATACTTTTTCCATGAACGTATTTATAATGCGGGATATATCGGTAATTATTTCTTGTTTTAGTTGTTTACCTACCTTTTTCAACTTCCTGGATAGTTCGTCAGATAGTTCAGTGCATATAGTTTGGCTCACCTCTCTGAATTGTTGACTAATACTATTCCTGAAATCGTTAAATTCCTGATTTTGCTGTGTACGATGTTGTTCTATATTTTCCTGATGTTTTGTAAACTGCTGTGTCGTATCCTTAAGTTTCTGTGTTACATCTTCCTGAAATTCCTGCTGTTTTGTCAACTGTTGTGTTATTTGTTGCATGAGTTCTGTCAAATTGTGTGTCTCACTGGTATTTACAAGTATTTACATTGTTTTTACGAACTGTTTTCTGTTGTTGCGTTCACAATGTCGTGAGCGAGTAATCAAAGGAATTTTCGCTGTCGCGCCCTTCAGTTTCACTATTAGGGAAAATGTTTCCTTATGAGAACTGGGAAACTGTCTCATCGAGCGTCATAGTGACATCACGATTAGTTATATTACCAGTGTAATCATTTATTGATAGTTCGACGCTGACCTCGTTGTTTTGGTTGCCATCAGCCAGTTCATGAGCTGGCATGTTACTTTCAACTGCTGCCAAGCTCGGATTTCCGACATCTTGGCATATTGCATTTTGTAATGAATTTTCAACAATGGCCATTTCCTTTGACTCCATTGTGAATAGTTTTTAACAAAATTATGAATAAGATTTTCAAAAATGAAATTTTGTCTTTATCAGTACTTTTCAATTTAAGTAGGTTTAGTTGCATATTCACTAGTGAACCTGGTTATTGTGTGACACAGTCTTATAGAATTTGCCGGCCACTGTGGCCTAACGGCTGTAGGTGCTTCAGTCCGGAACTGCACTGCTGCTACGGTCGCAGGTTCGAATCCTGCCTCAGGCATGGATGTGTGTGATGTCCTTAGATTAGTTAGTTTAAGTAGTTCTAAGCCTAGGGGACTGATGGCCTCAGATATTAAGTCCCATAGTGCTTAGAGCCATTTGAATCTTACGGAATTTAAATTACTTATCTTGCACTTTAATGATAACATTTTCGTCTCCTCTGTAGAAATGCGTTTTCTGTAAAGCATATTAATTTGAAGGAAAAAAGATTACCTACTGCCAGAGAGTTGGCGCTAAGATCGACCATATAAGTATGCAACATAGCAGCGTCTACCTTTACCGCTGAAATCAGCATTCCCGGCTCGTCTCATTTGTAGGTAGGATTTAATAGTAATTTGCTCTTTCAATGGTTTTATCATTTCCAATCTTGTGGACTCATAACAAAGTCAATGAAAGTTTGATTAGCTCCTTGTAACAATAATATGAATCATTTGTCTGAAAAATGTTTATCTCGACAATTGAAATGTCTGTTCATATTTCGCTTGGCGACGTCCTTTAAATGGTCGCCATTGAATGGGGATGTGGAAATGGATTAATAATTGCTTGAATAATTGGAAAAAATGATTGGAAGAATAGTTGAGAAAATTTTGAAGGTAATTTATGAATCTGTGCACAATCTAGGGTGAACTTTGACTGATGCCAATATCAACAGACCTTGAATATCATTACATTCAAGGTCAATAAGCATAATTTGCATTACGTACTGCTGCTTCCAGTAGTGTGTGGTACCAAATAATCACCGCAACCATTGAAATTGTCAATCTGTCTATAAGTTCTTAAACACACGATGCACAATATTTTTAGTATAAGTAAATCAAGTTCAATTTGGTGCCTATCGAGTCTGAGTCATTACCTTCACATTAATTCCATTGTGTTTACTCTTGAGTGTGACAATGTCGATGCAGGAATGCTACTCAAACACAGCATTAATTATTCTTGTCTGCACCGATTCTCTTGATGCAGGATCTCAGCGGCGAGTGAAATGATGAACAGATAGGAGATAAACTTATAACCAGGCAAATAAATATTCCTTTTCTGATAACTTTTCATAGTACTTTTAATGAATGGTTAAAATACGCATTTTCAACAATGCTTGTAAGACGGATCCAAGCATACATCTGTATGCTATCACTACCCTAAACAAAAGGCTAAAGATACATGAGTTAACAAACTGAAGAGCCTATTTCTTACTTTGTTTCATACAGATATTTAACGATGTGTCAAAACATTATCCTTTCCATAAAACAACTCGTTAATTTACTTTTGGCGGTGTCTTTAGTTTATAGCTCATTTAGTTTACATGTAACATACATATAAGAAAACAAAAGGAAGAAAAATAATATGATTCAATACTCCAGCGAGCAGTTCAGTGTTCCAAAGACAACTCTTACCAGGGTATCCAGCAAGCACTACAGTGCACCTGATGAAGCAGGAAAAACAAAAAGAGGCAGACATGCATGTCTAGGTAAAGATCTTGAAGAGGAGCTGGTTTAGTGTTGTTATGCTATGAAAGCTTCTGCCTTCATGCTTAATCGCAATGGCTTGTGAAGAATGACAACTGTCAGAGAGAAATAACACTGAACACTGATTCAAAGACGGAACTTCTAAGAAAATGTGGGGTAGTTCGTAAATGACACAAAACCAAACTGTCAGAAATAAGGAAAATGATTTCAGAAATTTCCACAGCCAGTCACCTTTTTAAGTAAATGTACTTCAGTTAACATTGTGTAATTTCTGAAAACCTTTTCCATATTACAATCGCAATGTTCCAAATCCACAATGGATAAAACTTTTATTTTGTCAGAAATAAATTCCACAGCAACATTCTGTAACAGGCTTCTTGGGTTCAAGCAAAGAAAACACACAGAAACTCTATAACATTCTGGAAGATGTCATATTATACATATTTTGAAACTATATCATGTTTTCTCCTATTTAATACATTCTTCTAATTTTGTTTAGTGTTCTTTTGATTACTTATACGTTGGATCCGATTTTAGGAGCTGTTTTTGAAACTCACTAAGTGTAATGTGTTTAAAAATATTTTTTCATAATAACTTTTCTATTATTTCCTGTTACTTAAATGTAAATGACACATAACATTACAAATTAAATATTACATGCTTTTAAAGCACAATAATTTACTATTTTCTATTTTTTAAATTAAAAACGAAATGGGAGTCTACTTTTAGGCACTTTCCAAATGTTACTGTGCTCGTTCACTCACAGCAATTTAAGCTGCAGTCTTCGTTTCCAGCCTAACGACACCCTTGGAAACCGCGACATAGTCGAAAAAAACCATAAAATATTTGTAACAAATAAGAAAGTAAATATGATTGCTGGTCTCAGCATTCGTCACAAACGCAAAGATAAAAGAAAAAGATCAGTCACAACAAGCTTTGAATCTATGACCTTCGACACAGTTACCTGATACTTTAAACCATATGATCAAACCAAATACTGGATACAATGGAATGAAGCTTTTGTTTATATTAGGATCTAGTTGACATTTAATTATAAGAAATCCTACCACAGGTAACACGTTTGTGACAAATCTTCAGAACGCCAAAAGCAGCTTTAGTTAGAACAGAAGTACAAACCTATATGCGGGTGAAACATAGTGATTTTAGATTGGTCTTCAAGTTCTCATTTTTCATTGGTCACTTGGGGCAGAACTGGAACAAGTGGTGGACCTGGTGCAAAACCCTGTGTTGTTAGCGTTCTCGCCGGATATTTCCATCTGCAATAACAACTGTAAACACGACAGCGAATTGCATCCTCTGCAAACGAATCGATGTTGGTAATCCACTTATCCCTACGACGTTTTTTCCCAGGAGTATTAGGTTTCGATGATTCTTCAGCTTCCTTTTCTTTGCTGAACATTTTCTTCCCGTCTTCACAACAGTAGTTTTGTATATTTTCATAGCTGCAGGAGTTCTATCGATTACCTTGTTAATGGAAAAAATTGTGCCACCATTAAGTTTTTCATCCTCAAAGTAGGCACATAAAACGCGCAAACCATTTCTCTCGACTCTCAATGGCAATAAAATTCACTAACCTTAAGATCTTTTATTTCATTCTGAAGGCTACCAGTTTCAGCATTTCATTTTGCTATCTTCAGGCCCATACACTTCTATCCAAATAAACTAACTTGTCTTATAGCGCTTAAATCACTGGATACCGTGAATTCCAGTCGTTATACAATTGCTTCATATGAAGATGTGAATGCAACTGAGCCCTGAGTTGCTGTCATGTCCTCATATGAAGCAATTGTATAAAGACCAGAATTCACGATAGCCAGTCATTTATGGCACTATATGTCAAGTTAGTTTATTTGGATAGAAGCAGATGGGGCCTGAAGGTGGCAAAATGAAGTGCTGAAACTGATAGCTTTTGAACTAAAATAAAATATCTTGAAGTATATGGCTGTTGATGAATTTTATTGACACTGAAAATTACTTTCCAGCCGATGTTCCCTGGCCATGATCGACCAACAGAGATTTCTCTCAACTGTGCTCATATGGCAACTGCTGGCCATCAGAACAGCCTCGAACTTTTCCACTTACAACTTTCGAAGAACTTTCTACTGACATAACTGAGTATTACACAACGAATAACAGTAAAAACGAATAACTACAACAACAAACAGAAGAATAACTTCTAGAACCGTAAAAACGAACACACAGAAAGACACGGAGAAATAGTCACACAGGACAGCAGGCTGAGTGCAACTGAAGCTGACAGCGTGCAGAAAGTGTTGTGTGGGGTGAACGTTTGGCAACTTCGCGGGTTTAGTGCAACTGCAGATACATTAATATTAGCAGAAAGTGGCCAGAGCTCCTTCCCACACTAGAAATTCCTCGAAGTTTTTGCTTGTAAACTGCGATCCATTATCTGTAAGGTGTCGCCAAGTCTTATCCACATCTTAAAATAGTCTCTTAATCAGTTTATTACTGAAACTTGAGTTGACCTGTTAGATAGGATAAAGTTTTATATACTTCGATGACATTCTATAAGTACAAAAATGTAAGTGACCCCTCCTCAACCCATAGGTAGCTATCCAAAAAAATTATCAACAGTTAAATCTTGTAAGCCTTTTGGTATTATTGGATATCACTTATAGTGTTGATGGCTATTACCTTCTGTATCCTCCTGGCATACTTCAAAAGACCGTAATAGCTTTACTATTTTCTGATTTATTCTGAAAGTAATAAAATTTATTTATGTGCTTTATGAACCTGTGTATACTGAAATATCCATATCCTTTATGAATAAACCATATTAGATACACTTCAATACTCTATGGTCTGCATAATTTGCTAATATCATCAGTTATCATTCACAATGTTGTCTCAGTCGATAACAACGATGCCTGTTCCCATGGCAGAAATGTAATGCTAAAATATCTGTTTTTATTGCCTTCTGCATTCTTAAAGCGATCGTTTTTACCTCCTTATTAGTATAATTTCAGGATAGGAAACTCAATGCACAAATGACACCAGGTCTCTCAGTCCGTTTCATTTCATTCATACCTAAAGTTAATCTTGACAACACATCAAAAACTTGTCCCTGAGAACCCTTTAAGCAATTAATTTGTATTTGGGATTCTTGTAAGGTATTGGTGGTCAGAGCAAATAATAATATTTTTGAACCTCAAATCAATGTTTGGAATTTTCAAATACTCCAAACCATAGCTAGTAACTTCTTTTCTGCAGCTACGTAATTTAACTCTGAAGCATTCGTTGGTCATTTAAGTGACTCAAGCATCAGAGAATGACTCAGTATACGTCCATTTATTAAGACTTGCTTAATATTCTTAAGAGTTTTTGTGGCCCTTTTGTTCCATGTATATCTTGATGTTTGTTGTAACAGTGTTATCAGTCTAGGAGCGTTCATTACTTGCTTCTGCATGCAGGGACGATAAAAGCGTGCTTGTCCTAGGAAAGAGCACAACTGTTTCACTGCCCGAGGTTCCACAAAATCCTTTGTAACTTTTAGCCTCTCAGGATTGCGTTTTATTCCACGTATACCTACAAGACATCCTGAGAACTTTAGTTCCTCCCTGCCAAAATATGATTTGCACAGCTTAATGGTAACACCTTTCTCATAAAACTTCTGCAGAGTTTTTGTTAATGAAGTACAATGCTCTTCCCATGTCTTAGACACTATTAAAATATCATCCACATAAATAATCAATTCTTGTAATAATTCTTTCCCCAAAGCTTCATCTAAAGCATGAATAAATACTTAAATTGAAATATTTAAGCCGAAAGGCAGTACTTCGGATTGATATGATTTTTTGTCAAACAAGGAGGCTTGTAGCTTTTCGAATTTTAGTGTATCCTCCTATGCCAATACCCAGTGTTAAATCCCTCGATTCGAAATATTTGGCATCTCCAAATCGAACTAGCAATTCATCAATACACATAGGTCTATCTATCGCTATCAGTTTAGATATGTTGGTTGAGAGTATGCACATCTAAGATCAGATATACTCAGTCTATACCTTAATACCAACCAACAACAGTTTCTTGTAAACACACTATGTTCTTCGATTTAATTTTCTCTTATAACACAAATCTTAAACTTATAAGTAGAGGTTAGACTTTATAAAAGAATGTGTTTTCGCCTTTCAATTTAAACAGACAAGTGTTTATAAAAGAATGAGTTTCATCATTTATTTTAAATAGACAAATGTAATATCCTATTATTCCCAGTACATCTGAGAATACTGATTTATGTTTCTATAGAATGTTATATAATAACCTCTTCTGATCGTCCTCTAAGATACGGGTTCCCATCCTGGGGGTAAAACGTAATTTTCTGATGGGCAAAACAGAGATGGTTCAACTGAATTTCAGTTATGAAACTAAATGATTTTTGATAGATCATTACTATTATCTCTATTTCATATTATTGTAATGCAGGTAATTAAAGTTAACAGTAATACAATTTTTTCATATACACTCCTGGAAATTGAAATAAGAACACCGTGAATTCATTGTCCCAGGAAGGGGAAAATTTATTGACACATTCCAGGGGTCAGATACATCACATGATCACACTGACAGACCCACAGGCACATAGACACAGGCAACAGAGCATGCACAATGTCGGCACTAGAACAGTGTATATCCACCTTTCGCTGCAATGCAGGCTGCTATTCTCCCATGGAGACGATCGTAGAGATGCTGGATGTAGTCCTGTGGAATGGCTTGCCATGCCATTTCCACCTGGCGCCTCAGTTGGACCAGCGTTCGTGCTGGACGTGCAGACCGCGTGAGACGACGCTTCATCCAGTCCTAAACATGCTCAATGGGGGACAGATCCGGAGATCTTGCTGGCCAGGGTAGTTGACTTACACCTTCTAGAGCACGTTGGGTGGCACGGGATACATGCGGACGTGCATTGTCCTGTTGGAACAGCAAGTTCCCTTGCCGGTCTAGGAATGGTAGAACGATGGGTTCGATGACGGTTTGGATGTACCGTGCACTATTCAGTGTCCCCTCGACGATCACCAGTGGTGTACGGCCAGTGTAGGAGATCGCTCCCCACACCATGATGCCGGCTGTTGGCCCTGTGTGCCTCGGTCGTATGCAGTCCTGATTGTGGCGCTCACCTGCACGGCGCCAAACACGCATACGACCGTCATTGGCACCAAGGCAGAAGCGACTCTCATCGCTGAAGACGACACGTCTCCATTCGTCCCTCCATTCACGCCTGTCGCGACACCAGTGGAGGCGGGCTGCACGATGTTGGGGCGTGAGCAGAAGATGGCCTAACGGTGTGCGGGACCGTAGCCCAGCTTCATGGAGACGGTTGCGAGTGGTCCTCGCCGATACCCCAGGAGCAACAGTGTCCCTAATTTGCGGGGAAGTGGCGGTGCGGTCCCCTACGGCACTGCGTAGGATCGTACGGTCTTGGCGTGCATCCGTGCGTCGCTGCGGTCCAGTCCCAGGTCGACGGGCACGTGCACCTTCCGCCGACCACTGGCGACAACATCGATGTACTGTGGAGACCTCACGCCCCACGTGTTTAGCAATTCGGCGGTACATCCACCCGGCCTCCCGCATGCCCACTATACGCCCTCGCTCAAAGTCCGTCAACTGCACATACGGTTCACGTCCACGCTGTCGCGGCATGCTACCAGTGTTAAAGACTGCGATGGAGCTCCGTATGCCACGGCAAACTGGCTGACACTGACGGCGGCGGTGCACAAATGCTGCACAGCTAGCGCCATTCGACGGCCAACACCGTGGTTCCTGGTGTGTCCGCTGTGCCGTGCGTGTGATCATTGCTTGTACAGCCCTCTCGCAGGGTCCGGAGCAAGTATGGTGGGTCTGACACACCGGTGTCAATGTGTTCTTTTTTCCATTTCCAGGAGTGTATTAGCACTAATGTGTAACAGAATGTGGTGGGCATTACAGTCAGCATAACAAATGTGTGGCTAATATCTTCCCCATACAGTACATTCCCATTACACATATGTTTCATTATCTCAGGAAAATGTCTTATCCAAGTTGTATATAGTTGCCACAATTCAACAGATATTCCCTCATTATTCTTTTTGAAACAATAAATGAATTAATTTACAGCACAACACAACAGCAACGTTGTAATAAATACCACACTGCTGTAGGTCTTACACAATACTCGTATTATTATTATTATTATTATTAGTAGTAGTAGTAGTACTAGTAGTAGTAGCAGTAGTAGTAGTACCAGTGCTCAGACACAAACCACTGGCAGCCAAAATTTTTCAATTTCTGCCAGTTCAGACATAAGGAGTCCAACTATCGAACGATTTACAGACAGCAGGCCTAATTATTGGGCACACATTTTAATTCGGTAGTTTTCAAATGAGGTGCAGGTGTGTGAATGAAACAAATGTTGGTAGAGAGAGAGAAGTAGTGTTTTGTTACAAGTGTTTGCCTCAGTGTGGGTAGCTTTCCTTTTTGAGAAATAGTTGTAGCTAGCAATCTTGATGCACTGAGAATTACATCATCATTAAAAAAACATTGTTAGAAATAGATAATACCAACTATCTCATTGACTCATTAGTTCATGCTTTAGTAAGACATCTATAGTAACTAAATATCGTTTATCTTTCGTTATTTAAAAATGAAAGCGTTCAAAGAAAATTCTTTTTCATTCTAAAGATTAATTATGATCATTGGGGTTGCGGAATGATGGGGGGGGGGGGAGGGGAGGGAGGGACTAGGTAACATCTGATTACACTCAAGGTTAACAGTCTCAGAGAGCTCGGAAACCATTGCACTAGACCATGATGTGTCTACTTAATAATGGACAATTTCATTGGAGTAAATGCGGAATGACAGCCACTAAAATGATGTAGTCAGTTTTGCAGTAACTCTTCTGTATTATAAACCCAATCTTTCTACTGTACAATTTCATTTACAATTGGTGATGAACAGATCTCTCCTAAATTGTAGCGCAAACTAGATCACAATATGTATTCTGTACATTACAGAATGTCAGTTCTCATCTAGTATTTAGTTGTTCTGGTATTGATATTATCACCTGCACTGTTTGTTCTGACTTCCAAGGCACTGCCAATACCACAATACCAAAGCATGACACGCACTTCACAGCAAGTGGAGATGTTGACTCGCCATCGCATACTCTCTGAGCTGACATCCTTTACATCCTATCAGGACATCTGGCAAATAAGAGCATGCACAGTGGGGTGTTCCATGCTTAAAATGACCTAAATAATATCTCTGAACATGTTATTTCACAGAATCGAGATATTACACCACCATTTTCAGCTTTTGCGTTTTTCTTTTGTGAATGAATAATAAATCAGTTTTTGGTTCATTGCAGGAACTACCTACAGATCAGATAAGACATTTACATGAGATATTTAAGCATAAGTGACACTTTTGTCTCAATTTTACTGTCACAGATGCATGGAACAAAGTACAAAGTGTTTGGTTGTGGGTGAACTATGTGAGGAAGACGTTGTTCATATTCAAATTTCACATGTTGTACCCCTGTCACATGGTGTCACAGATTAGTGCTATGATATGAACAGAGGAATTAATTAATTATTGATAACTTATTTAATCAGTATTACAGTATTATGAAACAGTGATAATATTATCTTTTAACAAAACTTACTTTCCGCTACTGGAACACACTCGCAACCTTTCGTTTTTACTCCTCAAAAAATTTCATTTTGCCCTTGAGGCATAATTAACTATCAGTTAGGAACTACTGGCCTAAGTGATGAGGACACTGAAGGAATTCTATTCCCATACTACTCCTAGAACTACTCTTTACAGATGAGTCAATGCAATGTCATCGAGGCTACAAGTGTATTCCCACTACCTATGCTATTCAGTTATCACATGAAATAAACTGACAGCCAAAAAAATTGTAACACCAAGAGAAGTTGTGCGACAGAAATAGAAGTTGGTGAGTGGATTCTACATCTTAAAGATGATGTCTACTCGGATTTCGCACTAGCCGCATAAGGGTGGCGCTAGTAGATTTGCTTTAAAGACACACTAGAACAATTGTGATCATTAGTTACCTTTGAGATTGGACATGGTGAGTTGATGTTAGTCAAGAACATCTTTAAGGCGACAAAGATGTTATTATCAACACCTCATTTTGTTAGAAAATACACAGCATATAAAAACATATATATATATAATTAACTTAATTACAGAATGTGCATATAGCCAACTTGGCTGCATAAAATTGTTGTGAAATTGACCATGGTTTTGACAGCTCTAAGGCAGTCTTCATCAGAATAAAAATTTCATAGGATTACCTAGAATATATAATGACATGGCTCAATAATAGAATATAATTAATAGGATTACTTCTATATAATGAATGGTCCAATAAAGTGTTTGTTGATTATACCACACCACACATTTACGCTAAATCACTACTGGAAATTTGGTTGCACTGTTCCACATGGATTTGCTGCAGACCGTATGTGCTCATTATATGAATTGTTTATACCATCTCGAGTAAACTGTGCCTAATCAGTAAATAAAATGTATTTATGTAACTGCCAATTAGTATTTGACCAGTTGCACAACTCCAAGCGAAGGGCAGAATCTCCCGGATGTAACTGATGCACTTTTTGTTTATGGTAAGGATAACACATTATTGGACTTTAGTGTACGCCATACGTTAGATTGTGAAATGCCTAATCATTAAGGGATACATCGTGTACTGGTACCCGGGCTACGTTGAACAACATCCATAATATCCTCATCATCGTCTTCACGTATCGAGCATTTGTACTGATTATAAACGCTAGGTAGAGAACCAGTCTCCTGTAACGTTCGACATACTCCATTAATGGCTCATGCATTCGGAATACTCCAAGCTGCATAACGTACTCGTTAACTGCAGCCGTAGTATTACCATCACATTTGCCATAAATAAACACCATATTGGCATATTTCCCTGTCGTAAATTTGAAGGTGTCCCTATTACATAAATATCTACAAACTACATCAGTTACAGGTGGTTTCACTTAAATACACTGTTGTTATTATGTCCTTTCACTGTACTATACAGAAAAGTAACTCGTTTCAAGGATAGGAAACGACAGAAACAACTCACCAACGGTTGACAACAATTACAAAAACGTTTTGACACTCTTAATGGAAATTAAATAAATTTACTTGTATAATAATATTTGCTTCTCTGGATGTTCTGGAAAACTACTGCAGATACACGCCTGTGTCATGTTTTATTAGATTCACTAGACCAATAACAACAAAATAAATGGAAACTGTACTTTACTTTAAACTCATACAGTTTTATGATGGCTTCACATCAGGGAAGTTGCTAATTTTCAGGCAAAACTCTCTATCCAAACATTTGCCGACCTATGTTTATATGAACTTTTTTCTTTAGTTTTACTTGAAGAAAAACATATTAAAATATTTGCATATCTTCATGAATCACCCTGTATATAAAGGAGTGCAGTATCCTACAAATACAAGAGTGGACAGTACCCTACACAATCTTACAGTTAATTGCACACAAAACTTTGATTAATTCTGGCTGTTACACTGCATATTAAGGATACCTGCATTTCACCTTGAAATGGCTTATCTAGCTCTTACATTAAGCTGTCATCTTACAATGTTAATCACTTGAATATGTTACCTAGAAACACTGAGTTTAGCAACGGCCGTGTCGCAGTGCCTACACTGGTTCCCGTGAGATCACTGAAGTTAAGCGCTGTCGGGCGTGATCGGCACTTGGATGGGTGACCATCCGGGCCGCCATGTGCTGGTGCCATTTTTCGGGGTGCACTCAGCCTCGTGATGCCAATTGAGAAGCTACTCGACCGAATAATAGTGGCTTCGGTCAAGAATACCACCTTACAACTGGGAGAGAGGTGTGCTGACCCCACGCCCCTCCTATCCGCATCCTCCACCGAGGATGACACGGCTGTCGGATGGTCCCGGTAGTCCACTCGTGGCCAGGCGACAGAGTGCAATTTTTTTCTCTTTCTTTTAGAAACTTTGAGTTTGAACAAGGTCATGTAACTGAATGTTCCTTCTACGACATTTTAGAGAATGCACGATCGCCAGAAAACTGGTCCACTTGACACTAGTGAGAAGGAAGATCGTCATATTCAGTGTCTGGTTCCTGTGCATCGTACTGCATCTGCAGCAGCAGTGTAAGCAGCAGTTGGCACTACTGTGTCAGAACAGAATGAACAGTTAAAAATCGTGTACTTCAAGGACAGCTCAGGGTCAAATGCCCTGTATCGTGCATTCCACTGACCCAAAACTACCACCATTTGGGAGTACAGAGAAGTCAAGTGAGAGCTCAGTGGAGGGCAGAGTGGAGGCCTGTTGTGTTTTCTGATGAAAGCTGATTCTGGGTCAGTGCCAGTGATGGATGTGTGTTGGTTTGAAGAAGGCCAGTTGAGGGCTTGCAACGAACCTGTGTTACTGCTAGACGCACTGGACATGTTCCTGAAGTTATGGCATGTGGTGCGATTTCATATGACAGCAGGAGCCCTCTCATGGTTACTCCAAACAGCCTGACTGAAAAATTTATACCCCATTCTGGTGATTTAACCTTACAGCAATCCGGGATAACACTCATCCACATAACACTGTTGTAATGCAACATGCTCTACAGAGTGTTGACATGGCACCTTGGCCTGCTCGATTGCCATACCTGGTTAAAGTCAAGCACATATGCGACATCATCATACAACTCCAGTGTCATCCACACACATTTTCACTGTCCCTGTATTGACTGATCAAGTGCAACAGGCATCGAACTTCATCCCACAAACTGATATCTGACACCCATACAGTACAATGCCTGGTTGTTTACAGGCTACCATTCAACATTAGTAGTAGTAGTAGTAGTACTTTATTCATCCAGAGACAATTTACAATGCATGGATTTCATCAGAAAATACATAGTATATAAAAAATAAATACACACACATACACACACACACACACACACACACACACACACACACACATACACACACACATATATATATATATATATATATATATATATATATATATATATATATATATATATACACTCCTGGAAATGGAAAAAAGAACACATTGACACCGGTGTGTCAGACCCACCATACTTGCTCCGGACACTGCGAGAGGGCTGTACAAGCAATGATCACACGCACGGCACAGCGGACACACCAGGAACCGCGGTGTTGGCCGTCGAATGGCGCTAGCTGCGCAGCATTTGTGCACCGCCGCCGTCAGTGTCAGCCAGTTTGCCTTGGCATACGGAGCTCCATCGCAGTCTTTAACACTGGTAGCATGCCGCAACAGCGTGGACGTGAACCGTATGTGCAGTTGACGGACTTTGAGCGAGGGCGTATAGTGGGCATGCGGGAGGCCGGGTGGACGTACCGCCGAATTGCTCAACACGTGGGGTGTGAGGTCTCCACAGTACATCGATGTTGTGGCCAGTGGTCGGCGGAAGGTGCACATGCCCGTCGACCTGGGACCGGACCGCAGCGACGCACAGATGCACGCCAAGACCGTACGATCCTACACAGTGCCGTAGGGGACCGCACCGCCACTTCCCCGCAAATTAGGGACACTGTTGCTCCTGGGGTATCGGCGAGGACCATTCGCAACCGTCTCCATGAAGCTGGGCTACGGTCCCGCACACCATTAGGCCGTCTTCCGCTCACACCCCAACATCGTGCAGCCCGCCTCCAGTGGTGTCGCGACAGGCGTGAATGGAGGGACGAATGGAGACGTGTCGTCTTCAGCGATGAGAGTCGCTTCTGCCTTGGTGCCAATGATGGTCGTATGCGTGTTTGGCACCGTGCAGGTGAGCACCACAATCAGGACTGCATACGACCGAGGCACACAGGGCCAACAGCCGGCATCATGGTGTGGGGAGCGATCTCTTACACTGGCCGTACACCACTGGTGATCGTCGAGGGGACACTGAATAGTGCACGGTACATCCAAACCGTCATCGAACCCATCGTTCTACCATTCCTAGACCGGCAAGGGAACTTGCTGTTCCAACAGGACAATGCACGTCCGCATGTATCCCGTGCCACCGAACGTGCTCTAGAAGGTGTAAATCAACTACCGTGGCCAGCAAGATCTCCGGATCTGTCCCCCATTGAGCATGTTTGGGACTGGATGAAGCGTCGTCTCACGCGGTCTGCACGTCCAGCACGAACGCTGGTCCAACTGAGGCGCCAGGTGGAAATGGCATGGCAAGCCGTTCCACAGGACTACAGCCAGCATCTCTACGATCGTCTCCATGGGAGAATAGCAGCCTGCATTGCTGCGAAAGCTGGATATACACTGTACTAGTGCCGACATTGTGCATGCTCTGTTGCCTGTGTCTATGTGCCTGTGGTTCTGTCAGTGTGATCATGTGGTGTATCTGACCCCAGGAATGTGTCAATAAAGTTTCCCCTTCCTGGGACAATGAATTCACGGTGTTCTTATTTCAATTTCCAGGAGTGTATATATATAAGGATGTACAGTGTGCTACAAATACAATGGTATGCAGTACCCTACACTATCTTACATTAAAATGGCACACTTAGTTTTGATTAATTTTGATTAATTCTAGCTGTTACAATGGCTATTAACGTACCTGAATTCCACATTTTTTCCCATTAGTATGAAATAATGCACTGGGAGCAAGAGTTAAATTACTCACACACACACACACACACACACACACACACACACACACACACATACACTCCTGGAAATTGAAATAAGAACACCATGAATTCATTGTCCCAGGAAGGGGAAACTTTATTGACACATTCCTGGGGTCAGATACATCACATGATCACACTGACAGAACCACAGGCACATAGACACAGGCAACAGAGCATGCACAATGTCGGCACTAGTACAGTGTATATCCAGCTTTCGCAGCAATGCAGGCTGCTATTTTCCCATGGAGACGATCGTAGAGATGCTGGATGTAGTCCTGTGGAACGGCTTGCCATGCCATTTCCACCTGGCGCCTCAGTTGGACCAGCGTTCGTGCTGGACGTGCAGACCGCGTGAGACGACGCTTCATCCAGTCCCAAACATACTCAATGGAAGACAGATCCGGAGATCTTGCTGGCCAGGGTAGTTGACTCACACCTTCTAGAGCACGTTGGGTGGCACGGGATACATGCGGACGTGCATTGTCCTGTTGGAACAGCAAGTTCCCTTGCCGGTCTAGGAATGGTAGAACGATGGGTTCGATGACGGTTTGGATGTACCGTGCACTATTCAGTGACCCCTCGACGATCACCAGTGGTGTACGGCCAGTGTAAGAGATCGCTCCCCACACCATGATGCCGGGTGTTGGCCCTGTGTGCCTCGGTCGTATGCAGTCCTGATTGTGGCGCTCACCTGCACGGCGCCAAACACGCATACGACCATCATTGGCACCAAGGCAGAAGCGACTCTCATCGCTGAAGACGACACGTCTCCATTCGTCCCTCCATTCACGCCTGTCGCAACGCCACTGGAGGCGGGCTGCACGATGTTGGGGGTGAGCAGAAGACGGCCTAACGGTGTGCGGGACCGTAGCCCAGCTTCATGGAGACGGCTGCGAATGGTCCTCGCCGATACCCCAGGAGCAACAGTGTCCCTAATTTGCGGGGAAGTGGCGGTGCGGTCCCCTACGGCACTGTGTAGGATCGTACGGTCTTGGCGTGCATCCGTGCGTCGCTGCGGTCCGGTCCCAGGTCGACGGGCACGTGCACCTTCCGCCGACCACTGGCGACAACATCGATGTACTGTGGAGACCTCACGCCCCACGTGTTGAGCAATTCGGCGGTACGTCCACCCGGCCTCCCGCATGCCCACTATACGCCCTCGCTCAAAGTCCGTCAACTGCACATAAGGTTCACGTCCACGCTGTCGCGGCATGCTACCAGTATTAAAGACTGCGATGGAGCTCCGTATGCCACGGCAAACTGGCTGACACTGACGGCGGCGGTGCACAAATGCTGCGCAGCTAGCGCCATTCGACGGCCAACACCGCGGTTCCTGGTGTGTCCGCTGTGCCGTGCGTATGATCATTGCTTGTACAGCCCTCTCGCAGTGTCCGGAGCAAGTATGGTGGGTCTGACACACCGGTGTCAATGTGTTCTTTTTTCCATTTCCAGGAGTGTATATATATATATATATATATATATATATATATATATATATATATATATATATATATATACAGTGTTTGCTAGCTGTTTACCTGTTGGTACATCTGACGAACAGCTCTTTGGAGTGCAAGGACGCTGAAAGTACTACTTTAGACTTCCAATATAGAATGAGCAGTTGTTAAAAACGCAGTGGTAATTGATGTACGGCTTTGAATAATCGTCCATATATACTGTACAACTTGTGTAAATTTCAATCAATCTGTGATAAATTACATCTGAGTTCAGTAGGCATTACAGATATCTTAAAGCTATAACAGTAAAGGCACGAGTAGAAAATGATTATTTCTGTAACATGTATGAAAGTTACTTTGGTGTGATGGTGTCTTATATCCCTCAACCACAATCTCATCCTAATTGAGAATGTTCATACAGATATATGACTTAGTCATCACAAAGTTGCTGTATCAATACAACTTAGATATGTAAATGTTCACCAAGATGCAAAGGAAAATATAATTTATCTGCTGTTTTCATATATAAACTGCATCTTCTTTGCGAAACTGGCTGCATTCTTCCTACAGGAAACAACAATTTCTGGAATGAGTTACAAGATCTGTCAGAGGATAAAAGGCAAGAAAGTCCATGTGATACACAGGAAAACAAATCGTTGAACTTCCAATTCTGATCCTTTGCTCATTCATCGAATTTCCTTTCTTAAATTGCATGCAATCTTTTTGGTTTGTTGCTCACTTCATTTGAGATGTTCTTAATGTAGCATTCTCCCTTTATCTCATATTTTATATCCAACCTTTCGGTGTTTTTAGTAGGTAATGCTTTTGTTTCTGTGCTAATTCTGATTATGCAGCAATAGTGTCTACGGCCATCATCTGTTTATCACATGGGCAAACATTTTTAATTATCAAACTTCCTGGCAGATTAAAACTCTGTGCCCGACCAAGACTCGAACTCGGGACCTTTGCCTTTCGCGGGCAAGTGCTCTACCACTGAGCTACCGAAGCACGACTCACACCCGGTACTCACAGCTTTACTTCTGCCAGTACCTCGTCTCCTACCTTCCAAACCTCTCAGTAGCTGTAGTTATGATAGGTGAATAACATGTTATAAAAAACCTATATCACAACACCACATACCAGTGATGAGTTCAACACTGTATATAAAAGAATAATAGAGTTTTTAACTTCCAGTGCATATGTGCACCAGTACACAAATTGATGTGTGATTATTATATGCAGACTGATTGTTGTTAATAACCCAACACCATAGGGTTAAAACTTTGAAAGTAGCCTTTGCTGTGATTGGATGTACAAATAAATAACAATTAAGTAGAAACAGGTTATCATCTTTTATTGGTTCAATTAGAATTAATTTTGGTCCTTTAATTCACTTTACAACGTTTTTAACATTTTGGCATTTTTGTTTTGTCATTCATTTCAATCATACTTTGATGTCAAGATGGTTGTTTTAACAACTTTTAACTTTGGCATTTCCTTTTATTTACAATGTCTTTGTTGCTCCATTTGTAGCTGAATGTACTTCCATTTTTCCACACAGCTGCGTTTATATGAAAAATTATAGAAATCCATAACTTAAGACAATGGTGTACACAATGCAACTGCAATCATAATTAACTGCCAAATTACATTTTATAACTTTTAATAAACAAAATTCCTGCTTGTTAATTACCTAGCTTTGACAAAAATTACAGGAACTTGCAATTCACTCTTCCTGGAGCCTGCAATATTTCTTGTTTATATATGCATATGTAGATTCGTTGTAGCGTCGATGGGGCGTATTTTACGTGTATGTGTTTGTATGAGTCACTGAACAACAGGTGTGAGTACATTATGCTGTTAATATAACACATAATAAGATCACGTAAGTCTACATACAACATATTCACTACAACTTCACTCCATAGGCAAGTAATTTTATCTTTGATATGGTTTTGACTCTCCATATTCTAGTGCCCAATACATAAATCACTTTGGAGTGTCTGTATAGACGTAAAATAAATTATGAACATATTGGTGTGAAGCACCTAAATCGTTTACTTTTAGAAATATTTTAGGGTTGCAATGGAAAGTCTTTTAGCATTAATAATAATATCTACTTTCGTAGGTTCGTGTGGAGAAACACTTCCTGTGTTGTACACTTATTTTCAATTCAATGCTGAGCACTTCCTTAACTGTGAAAAACCTCGTCACTTGAAAAAAAAAAAAACATAGCCATGAAGCGCAACCACATGAATATCTTATGATATAGATACTACTCTTTGCAAAATTAATGAAAATAACTTGACTTTAGTGAGTTTATTACAGAAATTAATTGTAAACCATCCTCTTTTGGCTTTGCACCATGTAATACTGAAGTAATTTAAAAAAAGAATCTGTTGTCTTGCAAATGTCGGCCAATAATACTAATTATAGCACGCACTATAGTCCCCTTTTTCAATCTCTGAAAAATGTACAATTAATTTTTCATATTTGTATGGATGGTAATGCAACAGAAATAATTAGTTTGTTCATCAATAACGACATGTTTCTCATATGAAAATTCAAACCAGAGTAAAAAGACTATGAAAATCTATTGATATTGTTTTCATTGTTCTCAGTATCTTTACTGCAAAACATAAAGTCATTGTCATGAAATATCATTACTGCTTTACATATACATCGCATTGAGATCATCGTCATCACCTTTGACAGTTTCCGGCCTCTGGCCATAGAGGAAGTTGTCAATTATAAACTTTCTCTTCAAGTCTTGACTGTACAGGTAATCTTGTTGCTCTCTCTTTTCCTGAACCAAGAGTTCCCAACCAGCAAGCCATTCCTTTGACAGAACTCCAATAGTCTTTCACCTTCCTCATTTCGGCAGTCTCAACCCTCTGGTCCAAGCATACTTTCGCAGCCTTGTCTTTCTCTTACAACATGTGTTATTAAATCCCCCATTACTATTACATTCTTCCATCCCATCTGATTCTGCATTCCTCTTCAAACTCTTGCTTCTCCTCAGAAGTGCAACCTACCTGCAGTGCAGACACTTGTATTGCCTCTACAGTCATCCCCTTGGGTGATATTTTGATCTTCATCATCCTATCACTTATTCTATTCACTTCGATTTTCAAACCATTTCTTACTACTATTCCCACTCCATTTTTCCTTCCCTCCTCATCTCGACTCCAGTACAGTCGATGAGATAATCAATATTTTTATGTACTCTTTGGAATAAAACGTTGTTTTATTAGCTAAACATTTCACATCAACCATAAATAAATGTTTTTCATTCCCAGAGAACTAGTACAATGGCCCCCTGGATCGACTGGACCACAATGATGTGATGTTTTGTGGACAGGCATTCCACACATACTGTCCATTAATTAGTCACATCACAGTTTGTCGCAATGCACACTGATAAAAACAAAAAGCCAAGTTTATAACGCTTTTTTATGTGAATACTTTTACATCAGTTATGGGATCATAATCGTATTTGTTTTAACCTGTTATTAGTAGCTTCATATATCGCTTTCAGATACACATTTTCACATTGATAGTGGGTTTACGATTACATCTCCTTTAAGTAGTTGTCAACTAACCAGTTCACCAAGTATTGTTAGCTACACACGATTACAATGGCTGTGACTTCAAAACTGCATTTAAAAAATCATCAGTTATTATTTAACAATAGCTATAACACGAGGTTTTTTATTGTTATTTGTTATTACTTGGACACTATATTAATGGCTTTTGGCCCATTTCTCCTACATTTCTGCAACGAATGAAAACAGTCTGGTATATTACATTCCCCAAAAAGATACTTCTTAACTCCCTCATTCACGTTACATGCAGTGGAAAAAAACCGAGAGTGATAAAAAAACCAGCCTGTAGTCTTCAGACTACTCTCATCCAAGAATTTGCACAGTAATTACCAATTTAGTTACAAACTATGCTATTAAAGTTGTTAAGGATGTTTCAAAATTCACATTCTGAAGTTTGTAAAATTCTGGCACAAAAACATGCTTGTTAAAACAAGTCTTTGCAAGATTTTTCATTACACTGTTCTTTGGATCTCAAGAATGCGAAGGTGAGCAATAGTCTCCGAGAAGATAATGCGTAAACTGTTCATGTGTAGCAAATATGTAGCATAATTGTTTTTTTACAATCTTGCAGCTAAATACATAAAGAGTTTTATCTTAGATATATGCATCTGCAATGTTGACTCAGGATACAGGAAAAGATGCTCATAGATCGACATGGGTTGACTGGTGAGCTGTGATGATGTGGGGACAGGGCCACACTCCTTTGGCGGTCAGCTGCTGAAGTCAGTTGCGCCCCCCCCCCCCTCCCCACATCAATCATCAGTTTCTGTGGTGTGCTCCAATCTTGTCGCTAGTGATGTTGACACATGTACATGAAATGTTGCCTACACAGCATTATTACATTAATACACTTTTTAGCATTGTTCTTTTAACTGAAAAGAGTCATGATTACTTTCCCCTCACCGGCCGGGGTGGCCAAGCGGTTGTAAGCACTGCAGTCTGGATCCGCGTGACTGCTACGGTCGCAGATTCGAATCCTGACTCGGGCATGGATGTGTGTGATGTGCTTAGGTAAGTTAGGTTTATGTAGTTTTAAGTTCTAGGGGACTGATGACCTCAGAAGTAAAGTCCCGTAGTGCTCAGAGCCATTTGAACCATTTGAACTTTCCCCTCATTCTGCAGTTATTTTGCAAGTGTGGGTAATGTTTTTGTGTGTAGTTTGAAGCAGTTACTCAGGCTAGTATTTCGTACATTTCTAGGATGTAGGCATTAACTGTTTTAATTCTTCTACAGAGAGCATTGCTTTATTACTTTCTTATCCATCACCGCACTTCACTAGCCCACACCGTCGGTATACACTATGGTCAGCATTCATTACAGTCGTAATGCGTCTGTATTGCTTTTTGAATTCACATTTGGCACACCTGGCATTGCAACGTTCAGATGCCAGTATTCCAACTCTCACTGGCAGCTTGGAATGTAAACAGTCTGTTTCAACTCATACAGCACAGATCCAATTTTCGTTAACACAGTTCATATCTATAGACGTTGGATGCGACTCTTAAACTAAATAAAGTCATCAGCTACAAACAGAATATCACTGACTGATACATCATTCACTCGCTTGCTGTGATTATGCAGTTATGTTCCTTAGCATCACTCACAGACTAATCACTTGCACAGAGTGTTCCTATAATCATAGCACAGTTTCATACTTACAGTTCTTTTTTTATACTTAGAATCTACCAATACATCATGAATTTCATAGATTGCACATGATGAAAGGAAACACTAGAAGTATTTTCTTTTTTAAAGGTCGTTTGCACACACAGAATGTAATTAGTATCTGGATGTCACATTTCTTCATTTACAATATGTTGTTCACTGTTACTTATGACCATTTTAGAAAGTAATCAAGTGTCCCTCCATGTCGAAAAGCTGACTTTTAGAGTAGCAGGGTAACAGAGGTGCTGGGGCGTTTGTTAGTGTGGGTTGCATACATTCAGGGGCAACCATATATTGGGTGACAATCCTATTGTTCTCTTTTGATTGGCAGGTCTTTAACCTATTGTTTTGCTAAGTGGAGTATGAGCCCCTGAGGATAATCAGACCTTCCAAGAAACCCTCCAGACCTCCCACTCTCCCTCCTCCTCCCCCTCCCCCTCCCCTCGTCCTCCTCCACCACTATGGGAACTCACTTCGCTGATACAAGTACAACTCCAGGCCTGAGTTACTCGAATGGCCCCCTTGCACTTTATCAATTGTATTCACAAATTATTTAAATTGATCAATTAACTAATCAATGCCACTCTGGTAAATCTACCAGCCCTCCCCTCCCACCTCCCATCTGGAAACTGGAGGGAAAAAGAGACTAATGATTGACTGTTTCGTGGAGAATCGATTGCAGTATGTGCAATATTGTTCATTTAAACAATTTATTGAAACTAGGCAGTGTATAGTTTATTTATTTGTATAAAGAAATTGTTGGGAAATAGAATGCACTATATGGAATATCGTTTAAACAATTTATGGGATACAAGGTAATGTCTGGAATATAGTTGATTTATTTAATTGAAGGATTTGTTGGGGAAACTGACTGCAATGTATGGAATACTGTTTGTTTAAACAATTTGAGGACAACAAGACAGTGTGGAATATTTAAGCAATTGCAGCATTTTTTTTATTCCAATCACACAAGGAGTACCGTCAATGTAACCCACCACTAGCAATTACACTGGAAGTTACTCTGGAAATATCAATATCTATATTCCTCTTATGGCTGGACATAATTTTGCAGGTAACAATCCTTCACCCTCCTTATGGCTATCAATGCACTGAAATCACGATCTCCCCCATCAAATCTATAGCTCACTTATCACCGAACAGAGTCATTTTCTTTGAACATGTGGGAGCAGTGGTCACAGTAACTTTACACCACAACACAAACTTTATAAACCTGCCAATCACCGCGAATCTATCAAATATTCCCTACTAAGTACAATACTTCATTGAAGCTGATTGATGGTGGTAGCAAACAATATTGAGCGAATATCCATGATGGATGGACGTGCCTCATTTGTAGTTCTTGCGAGTGGTACCAGTGTCTCTTAGCAAGAGTGATGTAATCGTCTTATAAGTGACCAGATGTTAAAAACGCGGTCGCAACGACCATGTTACTGTCGCCCTGCATAAAAAGTGGACTTGGCTCTACAGGCAGAAACAACTATCACTAACAGTATCCATGTTAAAAACTATACATGCTTTATAAATCGAGGTATGATATTGCTCCTGGTAGATGTGGTCTACCACACAAATACCATGACACTGCATATAGATGTTGATCTTAAGTCTTGTATTAACAGACCGAAAGTGCATGTGCAGCTCGTAATAAAATCACCCTTATCACCTAATTTGGAAATTGATTCGGCTAAGGAACGTGGTATTACGCCAATACTTGGAACTTCCTCTTTTTGGCGGTAGATCTTTCCCACGCTAACAAACAGTATATATAACGCATGCTACCTTGATACCATGTAGAGAGTGTAACAGAGTTTCTATGACAAATTCATGGGGCTACAGGCAAGGAAGGATAATGAGTGACTGAGAATGAAGACAGCAGATGATGTGCTATGTGAGGAATCATTTAAAATATGCAACACCAGATGTCCCTCTCTTCCGATACATCGAAAATAAATACTGGTTGCGGGCTGACATCAAGCATATGTGGCAATTCTATTAAATATACAGGTTTTGGTCTATTGGAGCAGATGGCCAGTGATCGAAGTCATTTACACAGACGAGTGTCAATTGCAAAATAGGGTCTCTGTCTTGTTCTTTCAGGGAGGACGACGGTTCAATCCCGTCTCCAGCCATCCTGATTTAGGTTTTCCGTGATTTCCCTAAATCGTTTCAGGCAAATGCCGGGATGGTTCCTTTGAAAGGGCACAGCCGATTTCCTTCCCCATCCTCCCCTAACCTGAGCTTGCGCTCTGTCTCTAATGACCTCGTTGTCGACGGGACGTTAAACACTACCCTCCTCCTCCTCCTCTTGTTCTTTCATAAACAGTTTGATAGACTGTTTTTTCTGCTGTAACACTTCGAAGCAGTGCATGACAACAGCTTTGTATGCCACCATGCATTTTATTTTTTCCACCACAACCTTGCAGTCTGTGTCATGTGATAAACTGACACTAACACATTTTCATCCGTTGACTCTCACGGAAAGCTGGACATCACATGGTCTAACCTATACTGCTCCCACAACACATAGAATGGTTGAAATACACTGAAGAGCCAAAGAAACAGGTACACCTGCCAAATATCGTGTAGGGCCCTGTGAGTACACAGAAGTAAGACAACATGATATGCCATGGACTCGACTAATATCTGAAGTAGTGCTGGAGGGAACTGACAAGATGAATCCTGCAGGGTTGTCCATAAATCTGTAAGAGAACCAGAGGGTGGAGATCTCTTCTGAACAGCACGTTACAAGGCATCCCAGATATGCTCAACAATGTTCATGTCTGTGGAGTTTGGTGGCCAGCGGAAGTGTTTAAACTCAGAAGAGTGTTCCTGGAGCCACTCTGTAGCAAGTACGGACGTTTGAGGTATCACATTGTCCTATGGGAATTGCCCAAGTCCGTCACAATGCACAATAGAGATGAATGGATGCGAGAGATCAGGCAAGATGCTTGCATACATGTCACCTGTCAGAGATGTATCTAGATGTATCAGTGGCCCCACATCACTCTGACTACACATGCGCACACCGTTACAGAGTCCAGCTTGAACAGTGCCCTGTTGACATGTAGGCTCCATGGATTCATGAGGTTGTCTCCACACTCGTACACGCCCATCTGCTTGATACAATTTGAAACGAGACTCGTCCAACCTGTCATCAACAGTCCAATGTCGGTGTTGAAGGGCCCAGGCGAGACGTAAAGCTTTGTGTCATGCAGTCATCAAGGGTACACGAGTGGGCCCCCAGCTCCAAACGCTTATATTGATGATGTATCATTGAATGGTTTGCACACTGACACTTGCTGATGGTCCAGCTTTGAAATCTGCAGCAATTTCCAGAAGGGTTGCATTTCTGTCACGCTGAACGATTCTCATCAATCGTCATTGGTCCTTTCTTGCAGGATCTTTTTCTGCCGCCAGCGATGTTGATTTGATGTTTTACCGGATTCCTGATATTCACAGTACACTCGTGAACTGGTCGTACAAGAAAATCCCCACTTCATAGCTACCTCAGAGATGCTGTGTCCTATCGCAAGTATGCCGACTATAACATCACATTCACACTCACTTAAATCTTGATAATCTGCCATTGTAGCAGCAGTAACCTATCTAACAACTGCACCAGACACTTGTCTTATATTGGCGTTGCTGACTGCAACACCGTATTCTGCCTGTTTAAATATCTCTGTGTTTGAATATGCATTATATACCAGTTTCTTTGGCACTTCAGTGTAAAAGAGAGAGTTGGTGTTTCTTATTGACATAAATATTGAAGACAGCACAGTATATGGAAGAGTTTGCAGCATTGTGGAGCGTTTCCAAACAGCCGCCCAAACTTGATCACCTCAACATTTAATCTTGCCTCTCACAGTGATGGGGCTGCAAATGCCTAGGGGGTTCCATTTCTATTGATTCCTTATGTTGCAGCCATATACACGAGCACTTTTTCGGTGCTGACAGATGTTGTTTCCACCAAGACTCTCTCCATCTCAAACAAGTTGTGTCAATCAATCATTATATGGTAATCAACAGCATATCAGTGGACAGGTGGGAGGGAAAAGACACTGTTGATATGGGACAATGTACCATAATAAGCACCACAGCTGACGGTGCGATCAATTTTAGCTATTTTATCAGTTTTTCCGCAATTTCAACGCCAACCAATGACACAGCGGCATGCTTCCCAATTTCTGTATCATCATTAACCCCCCCCCCCCCCAATTACTTTCGGTGTACCATATACTAGATTGTGAATGTAGGTAGATGACTCTGCACTACACCCATTCATAGTTAATTCCCAGACATATACCCCAAAGTATACCAGACAGCATCCTGTACCGATGCAGTTAGGTTATCTACAAATTTCTAACACTTCGATCATGGGTAATTTACGATTACGTTTGCCCATCTCTGCCTATGTGGATGAGAGTTACAGAGTATTCTCGCATTCTTAGGATAAATTTGGAGATTGAAAGAGCTCCCCACATTGTCTTTGACCAACCATGTCTACAACACTGTCGCTGATTTAATTTGCAGCAAAGAGCAGAAGGGTAATATACCCACTACATTCCATGTCTAAAGAAGGAACAGAGCGAGTTGAGTCAATAACTGCTGTTCAGCGAAGGCTGTTCCTCACCGATCTTACTCTCACCTCCCATCCAAGTGCACAAGATCTCTCCAGATGAACGCTTGTAGAGGAGGATAGCATCCCTTGTTGATGTATAGTAGTTATGAGAGTGTCCTGATGATATAACAGCCAGTTGTGGAGGACGTGTGGTTTATGCATGATGGAGCTCCAGACAGATGGAGTTTGAATCATTTTATGTAAATCATCTGCACCTTTAATTATAAAGTATTTTTTTAGTATCAGTAAGAGAAAAATGATCATAGAACATACACACATGCACTCCACAGGCTACACGGTTCTGCACTTAAACCTGCTATGATGTTAAAGCCGTGTGGTTTCTTAAATATGAGTCCAGTAGAGTCCAATGCTCTTAATACTCTAATGCAGGGTATATATGTCCATCATCTGACGTCAATTCTCACTGTAAGTTTTGTATCCCGCTCAATACAGTGACAAACTTTAAGATAATAAAACTACTTCCTCCTACACCAAAGAAAAAATAGATTCTTTGCGATACATGCACAATATAGCTTTCTGAAGATGCATAGCGGCCACTGTTCACATCCAGTTATGGTTCGTAAATTATGCTATGCTCCCATTAGTCCTTTAAAATGATCATCAGCAACGGAAAATGCCTCTTACAAGGAAACATACAAACTCATAGCAGCGGTGTTTGACATGTCAGCTTACGAGCCATGCTAAATTAACTCCTTAAACAGGATATTAGTCAAGCAAATGTATTCATAGAGTTTGCAGTACCTCACAAACAACTGTCACTAACTTGGAATATGTCCAAGAAGTGGCAGAGAAATGGAGTACTTACCTACATCTTCATTCGCCTAGAGAAGGGTGTTGAAACAGGTTTCCCATCAATGAAACGATTCATCACATACGACAGTCCCTTGCTGGCTGTGGTATGGGGACGTTTGCTGTTAATAACTGCCGGTAGGTAGCACTGTAACTCACTCACAGTACACGCAATTGTATACAAGTCGATCGCAAGTTATACCGTATAACTGATGCACCCCAAGGGAATAACGGAAAAAATAGTTAAATGCGTGTTAAATGACCAGCAGCAATATCTCCTTCTCTCTAGAATGTATCATCAGCCTACCATTAAATCACACATAGTTACAACCTCTCTAAACCGATCACTACATCTACTCTCTATCACCCTTTAACGCAAATACATGTCAGTTTAGAGGCAGATGGTCCTCTTTTCCAGGAAAGCATCAGTGACAGCAGTCAACTTGCACGTATCGCTGTTAGCTCAGTAGGCACACGGTAGAATTTTATTAAAAAACCATATTGCAATTGTTCTGTAAGGTATTTGTTAGCTGACACTGCATGTTTGTGATTGGAGGAGAGTACAGAGATGCACAATGTAAATACTGTTTGTTATGGTTTAAAACACCTAAACAGTCTTACACAAGTTGTAATACGCGAACCATTTTATAGCTGCATGTTGCAGTCCCCCCAGCTGGTAATACAACGCTTCTTAGCTAAGGATATTTTGCAAAAATCTATAACAAGATTGCTATTAACAGGCCTGGGCTTGTGGTCCGATATACACAAATTTCTTTCTCTACATTTGATGGTCATCCATGTTAAACCTTCTATTCCAGCCCTCTTATCGCTGTCAATGAAAACTGACTGTTTCCCTGGTTCTCAGTGCTTCCATGTCAACTTTTACTCCTGCTGTCACGTACTCGTTCCCATACACAAGGATTTTCCTGCACCATGCAGAATACATGCAAGTACTCCCTCATTCCCCCTGAATTTCCCCACATTTTGCCGTATTTACCTTCAGTTTTTGTAATTTTATCATTTCACAATCATTACATCACTTCTCACTACATATTTTAAAATTGCTTGTAAATGTAGTACAGTTATCAACACCTAGTGTAAATGCACTATTTTTCTTATCGGACGGCATAGTATATCACTGTACTCAAATCCAACCAGGTCCTCCCAATCACATATTCTACAGTTACATTGGACTTGGTCTGTTTTCTGTATGTATGCGTCTGTGTGTGTGTTGCGGATGGCTTCCATGACCCTGTCCTCCCGCCAGTGGATCCTCCTTCAGATGTAGAGCTCATCTCCAGATGTAACCTGTAGTGGATCCTTCTTCAGACATAGAACACATCTCCAGATGTAATGTATAGTGGATCCACCTTTGAACACTATCCTGGATAAAGTGTACTGTGGATCTGCCTATGAACATTGCTCGGGATATAATGCATGGTGGATGCACCTTCAAAGCCTATCTTGGAAGTGGCGTATGGTGGATCTGCATCTGAACATCGCTCTGGATATAAGTGTGGTGGATCCACACTCGAACACTAACTCGGGTCTACTCTGGGTCATGAGAGCTATCTGCACACATGCACAGTCACAGACATACAGATAACAGAGTACACGCAAATATTAAGCAGTGGCAAGAGTGAGCTGCATCGGCTTAATACCACGTTGCTTAGCAGAATCAATTTCTAAATTCGGCGATAAGGGCGATTCTGTTTGAGACTACACCACAGCCAACATGCATCCGAACTTTCGGTCTGTTAATATACACCTCGAGATTACCGTCTGTTTTCGGTGTCGCTATATTTGTGTGGAAGACCAGTTCATTCGGAAACAATAATGTACCTCGATTTATAAAGCGTGTGTAGTTTTTCACATGGATATCGTTAGCGATACTTGTTTGTGCCCGTAGAACCAAGACAGCTTTTTATGCCGGGTGATAGTAACATGGTCTTTGCGATCGAGTTTTTAACATCTGGTCTCTCTTAAGACGGTTACATCTCTTTCCCTAATGAACACTGGTACCACTCACAAGAAAAACAAGTAATGTATGTCCATCCATATCAGATTTTCGCTCAATATTCTTTGGTGTCAGCAGCATTCAGCTTCGACTAAGTATTACACTTAGTAGGAGATATGTGACGGATTGCTAGTGACTGGCAGGTTTATAAAGTTCGTGTTGTGGTGCAAAGTCACTGTGACCACTAATTCCACATGTGCAAAGAAAATGACTATGTTCGGTCGTAAGGGAGTTATGGTTTTGATGTGAGCGATCACAATTTCAATGCACTGTTAGCCATAAGGGGGGGTGAAGGATTTTACCTGTAAAATCATGCCCAGTCATAAGAGGAATATAGATATTGATATTTCCAGAGCCACAGCCGTCAGTAGGAGGTATTTCCAATACATTGCTCATTGTCGAATGTCATTGGGGATGCAATCGTAATATTTAATAATAATTACAGTGATAAAGTGGTTTCTGTTTGGTATGTTTTGTGTGTGTGGTGCAGGTGGACTGTGGCCAGAACGAATCGTCATTTCCGGCTTCAGGTTCTCATAAGTGGAAGGTACAAAGAAAAGTTCTGCCTGGCTGACTAGTCGGTTCTCGCCCGCAGCTACAGGGGCAAGTACACAGGCAGTGCCCTCTCGATAGCTAAATAGTACTAATACTCAGTATCCATTGGGCTGTCTCCGTGATTGAGTGTGTCGCATGTATTCTCCATGGAAAATTGAGCGATTCAATATCGATCACTGCCAAATGTAGGCACTGGATGAATTGATAAAATCAGAATTCCTACCACTCCAATCATCCCTGGATGCCCTCCTTGGCTGGTGTGTTACGTTTAGCACTTCTCAATACATCGCAATGGATTCTATCTTGCAGTGGTATTTGCTGTTGTCTCTACACTATCACATAGTACGCTCTTCTTCCTCCTTCCGAATGTAGAAGGGAAAACCAATTTAGGAATTCTATAGGCATTAAAAACCTAGTCACAATGTCAAATTCCCCATCAATTCTTTGTTTCTGATAGTTGCATTGCGAGACCACATCTGTCCAGTCCCTCCTGCAAATTGTTTAGGGACATAGAATGCAACTAAGCTGAAATTTGAAACTCTCAGCTACCTCCAACATAATGGACTTGCTACCAAATGACCTAACTGTGCCAGTATCCACCAATAGGATGCAAGGGGAAACTGGGCAGTCGCAGGATTGAATTCCACCAAGTATTCCAATCCTAGTAGGATACAAGGAAGAAACTGGCTGCACCCAAAGGGTATCGATTTAATTAATTAGACAATCAATCTGATAAGAGTGAGGGAATATATCCAAGAAGTTTGCAGCTGGGGGGCTCACCAGGTACCCACTACTTTGTTCAGGACAAAGGTGGGGTTAGTGTGGCACATGACAGATGCTACCTACTTCTTCTCTAATGTCTTTGTTCCATTCATTATTGGTTTCCATAGCAGAACAAAGGGATGTGTTAACTACCAACACCAGGCGTGCGTGAGTGGCGAGTAGGTAGGGGAGAGGGGATGGAAGGGAGGAGGGGTGGGGTCGACATCTTAGTCTGTGTGTATTTGTATAAGATGATTCACATAAACAGGAAATATCCACTTGAGACTGGGAGAGAGTGGGAGAGGAAGAGTGAGAGAGCATGTGTTTCGATAGGAATTTCTCAGGTATAAAACATCAAATGGTTGCGGCCACTTGAAGTTTTTGTTTGGGGATTAGCGCTACTTCCGCTCTGTGTGGTGCATGAGGCAGGTGCTGTGCAACAGTCGAGAGCAGTTGCGGGACATGCGCAAGGCGGCTGGTGCACAGTGCGAGCCGACAGGTGGAGCGTGCTTCATGATCGAAAGGTTTTTAAAAGTGTAATTACGTGTGGTGATTTATGTTGATGGTACTCCTTGTGTGACTGGAACGAAAACAGCGCCGCAATTGTTTAAATATTCCATACTGTCTTGTTGTCCTCAAAATGTTTTAACCAACTGTATTCCATACACTGCAGTCAATTTTCCCATCAAATTCCCTAAAAATATAAATAAACTGTATTCCAGCCAGAGCCCTGTATCCCATAAATTGTTTAAATAATAATATTTCGCACATTTCCTTGTCTACAAGAACTTGTTTAAACTATATTCTATACATTTCGATCAATTTACTGCCAGTGTATTTAAATAAATAAATAAACTATATTCCATACACCCCTTGTATCCAATAAATTGTTTAAACAAACAATATTCCACACATTGTCTTCTCTACCAGAAATTGTTTAAAGAATATTGAACACAATGCAAATGATTCCTCACCAAATACCATCAAATGAGGTGGCACAGTGGTTAGCACACTGGACTCGCATTCGGGAGGACGATCGTTCAGTCCCACTTCCAGCCATCCTGATTTACCTGATTTATGTTTTCTGTGATTTCCCTAAATCGCTCCAGGCGAATGCCGGGATGGTTTCTTTGAAAGAGCATGGCCGACTCCCTTCCTGATCCTTCCCTAACCCGATGAGACCGATGAGCTTGCTGTCTGGTCCCCTCCCTCAAGAACAACCCAATCCCCCCTCCTCCACCAAATAGCCAATCAACTGAGTCTTTTCCTGCCAGTTTCCTGGTGAAGGTAGGAAGGTAGAGCTGATGGTTTTACCAGAGGAGCAGGGGTTAGTTAATTGAGCAATTTAATTAATTAGTCAATCAAATTGATAAAGTGGGAGAGGGCTATTCTAATAAATCGGGCTTCGAGTTGTCAGAGGGGTGGAGAGGAGGTGGGGAGGAGGAGGAGGAGGAGAGGGAGGGAGAGGGGTATCGGGTTTCTCGGAATGAAGGATCCCCAGGGGGTCATAGTCAACAGCCACTTTGCAGACCTGTCAATCAAAAAAGAATAGTGGGTTTATCCCTGAATGTATGCTTGCCTCTCAATGTATGCTGCCTGCACTAACAAAATCCCCCAGAACCCCTGTTACCCTACCACTTATTAGGTCATCTGGACTAAATAATTGTTGTGCTTTCACAATCATTCGTATTGGGTCATTCCATAATCTAATGTCGTAGTGTAATATTTAAATATGGAAAACAGTCGCATCCTGGCGAGCTTCACTATAATATGATGGAAGCTTCATCTAGAAAGAATATAACAGTTATGAAAAATGGATGAAAGTGTCGAAATGTCCAAAATTAGATTAGATCTCATCCCCAATGACATGCAATTACTTACAAACCAGTTCAAAACTGGAAATAAGTAATAAATGCAATATTTGTTTACTTAGGGCTCACTCAAGTGGACTCGAAATTGCTAACACGGCTCCTACACCGTCATTGTATATAAAATATAGTCATATCATATGTGATATTTAAGAATGACAGCTCATGGTTAGGCACGTCATTAAATATTTAAACTTCACAATACTTGAAAAACCTTAATACTACAAACATACTTAAATATAAATAAACCAAATACAAATGTGATACCATTGCTAACGATATACAAAAATACAAGCCTTGTTTTTCTTATTATCAGACCTTTAGTATCAATTTTTTCAGGGCAATAAAAGGTTTTAAATCCTAGTGTTGATATAGACCTTTCACCTTTAGTATCCTTGAGTTACCGAAGGTAACAACTTTCATGAAGTATTTTCACACTTAAATGTAGCCCTGTAAACAATAATTGCCACTTTTTATTAATTTTCTTTATGATAGAGGCTTTAGGATGAGCTCTCAGTAAGACCAGATTGCCTTCATGATACTCATATATTGAGCTCTGCTGCTTAATGGTGTTTTTGGCTCCTAAGGTGAGACATTTAATTATAGATAGTAAAAATTGCCAGAACTTATCTTCCCTCACCACCTATCTAGGTATTTAAGATAATTGTTTCAACCATTCATTACATTCAGCCACTGATGACATGAGCTCAGTGGGTGTGAATCCTGTTGACTCACAGGGTAAGTTATTGTAAATATTCTCAAATAGAGGTATGTACTGCATGCACTTAGTACACTGTGTTGGTGAGTAAGTTCTTACAAAGTGGCTAAATTCGAAAAAGAGTCTTTCAGTCAGGTTCGCTCTGGGTTAAACATGGGTATGAAAATGTGTTTAACACCTTGTTCCCTTATAAAAGTCTTCCATTTATTATTTTAAAGTAAGCGCCATTGCCTGTCAAGAAGGTGACTTGTTTCACTATTTGTGGAATGTAGTCACTCCCTAATTTTCTTACAATGGAAGTGGATGTAAAATTCCTGGTAGGGTAGAGCCTCATGCACTTGGAGAATACATCATAAATAGCTACCATGCAATTAGTGCCTCCCCCCCCCCCCCAGCTATGGGTAAGGGTCCATCACATTGACACCAGGTAATTGTAGTGGTTGTGATGGTATAATGGCATGTGGTTCATTAAACATACTACAGTTAGTCGGATTTACCCTCTGACAGACCAGAAATGACCTTATTAAGTACATAACACATTCACACAAATTGGAAAAATAACAACAGGTAGCTATTTTAGTTGCGCATTTCTTTATGCCATAGTGACCTCAGCTGCTGTGTATATACCAAATAACATTATTTATGCTCTCTGCTGCGATACATACACACCAATGCTTCGTATCAGTGTGGTACCTGTAGAATATAACATCGTTCTGCAGCTTGTAATGCTTACTAATGCCACTCCCTGGATTACTTTATAATACATCTTTTACCTTCTCCCAATATGGATCTGCATCTTGATGGTCTCTTATGTTCTTACTCATCCTCAGATCTGCTTGTCTCCACCTCGCATTTTCGATCAATAGAATCTTATATTCGGTTGATAGCTCGACACGTTCTGTGAATTTAGGCAATTCTTGTGGCAAACATGACAAAGCATCCATCACCACATTGTCCTTTCCTTTCATGTGTCTCATTTCAAAGTCATACTCTTTCAAGACTAATACCCACCAGATTGGCCTGGCATGTAACAATTTGCACGATAAGATAAAACTCAGGGATTGATGGTCGCAGAAGACCACTGACTATATGTTTACCATATATAATAATGGTACTTCTTTAGCACCCAAACTATAGCCAATATCTCGAGTTTGCAGAATATCCTCGTTCACAACCAGATATGAAATGACCCTATAATTTTAACTTCAGTTTGTCCCGAGATTTGATTGACCTGGCACAAATATGCTCCTAGGCCACTGGTCGAAGCATCTGTCGCTAATGAAAGTCCCTCGTCATTTCTGGATGATGTAGTAGTTCAGAATTGACTAGAGCCTCTCTGATTCTATTGACGGATGTCTTGCACTCCTCAGGGAAATACCAAGGTGTGTTCTTTCTTAGTAGGCTTCACAATGCATTATAGTTCAGCACCTGTGCAGGCACAAAACGTCTAAAAAACTTCTATACCTAGGAGAGATTTTAACTGTTTCTTCATGCTTGGGTAATGTAAATGCCATATCGCATTAAGCTTACCGCATCAGGTACTGTCCCTGTAGGCGAGACAATGTGAGCCAAGAACATTATCTCCTCTTGTCCAAATTTCAACTTCTTTTAAATTTACCACGACACCCGCATCGGCAAATCTCTTTAAAACACGATCTATGAGTCTAAATATTCTGGCCATGACATTGTAGCTAGAAATAAATCATCAACACAGAGTGTTATCTTATCTAGCAAGTCCACACCTATGACTGTATCTACAGCTCCAATGAAGACTCCTTTGTTCATATTGAGTCAGAAGGGTAACACTCTAAACTGATAACTTGGACCAGCAAAAATTAAAGGCAGTATACTTCCTACACTCTGCTGAAAGTAAGACATGACAGAACGAAGCTTTTAAATAAAAACTCGTTAAATACTGTGCTCCTTAAAATTTTTGTAATTGCTCTTCCACATTTTAAGGTCGGGTTCGCACTGGTACGATAATCTTATTGATATCGCGCGCATCAAGCACGAGGATTATGCTACCATCAGATTTGGGGACAGCGACTAACGGACCGCTATAGGGAGATAAGTAAGTCTCTATTATCCTCCATTAAACCACACGCTGTATCTCCTTAGACGCTACATCGTTTTTATTCCATGGCACCGAATAGGTGGCAAGGCAATAGATCTCCTGAGATTTTACCTGCATATCGTCAATGTATCACTTAATTCAGTAATTAAAACTTCCGGGCTAAGAGGCCGTGGTCCAATAGTAGAAATACTTCTCCCTGACGTTTCGTTGCCAGCTGCAGGCAACATCATCTGAGGTGAGTCTACGACTGGGTGCTAGGCCTTTTTTTTTTTTCCTTTATTGTATTTCAATTCCCCATCGGGGCGGGCTGGCAGCAGCATATGCGCTGCTCTTCAGCCGAAAGACATAGAACAAAACAATAGAAGACATTTAAAAACAGCAAAGGAGAGAAGAAGGCGAACATAGATATAAAAAAGGGAGAACATCATGGAAGGCAATACACAAAAAACGGGGTGACTGTAAAATGGAGATAAAAAACTGTATAAAAGTAGCACACACAAAAGGCCACACACTGCGACGATTAAAAGAACACAAGGCACAGTATGACTGGAGCATAAAGGTGTTGACAGATGGCATAGCACACAATGTAACACTGACGGTGAACCTCAAAGCAGGACACAATTAAAATCACACCTCTTGACGCACACGAGAAACAGCACTAAACACAACACTGATGCGGCACACTGATGATGATCAATACAGAAGATCTGCCAGGTGCTAGGAGATGAGGGAGACCTGAAGAAGGGAGGGAGGGGAAGAGAAGGGGGAGGGGAATGGGGGGCGTGCGGAAGAGGGCCAGGTAGGGAGGGATGTGGGAAGGAGAGAGGCAAGTATGGGGTGCAGGGTCTCAGGGGAGGGGGGATGGAGGAAAATCTGCTCTGGGAGAAGGAGGAAAGAGGAGAAGGGGGCCCTGGGGAGGGGGGGGGAACAAGGCCGGGTTATAGTTGGAAGGAAGGGTATATGTCACGGCGAAGTTCGTCATCCGGGAGGGGGAGGCGTTGGACATTGCCCTGATGAAGGAGATGGAGGGTGTGGAGGTGGAGAGAGGGAGGGATACAGCGATAGAGGTGCAGCAACGGGCGGGGGGTGGAGAGGAAGGAGGAAACCAGAGGGTGGGGGGGATCAACCCTGCGAACAATGTAAAGGATGCGGAGATGTTGGAGGAACAAGAGGAGGTGGGGGAAGGGGATCAGTTCATACAGGAGCCGTGTGGGGGAAGGAAGGCGGATACGGAAGGCAAGGCGGAGCGCATGGCGTTCAAGGATTTGGAGGGCCTTGTAAAAGCGGGTGGGGGTGGAGATCCAGGCGACGCTGGCATAACAGAGGATAGGACAGATGAGGGATTTGTAGGTGTGGAGGATGGTAGAAGGATGCAATCCCCATGTCCGGCTGGACAGGAGTTTCAGCAGGCGGAGGCGGGAATGGGCTTTCTGCTGGATGGTCAGGAGATGAGGGGTCCAGGTGAGGCGTCGGTCAAGGGTGAGGCCAAGGTATTTCAGGGTGGGGGTGAGTTGGATAGGACGACCATAAAGGGTGAGGTAGAAATCATGGAAGCGAAAGGAGCGAGTGGTGCGGCCTATGATGATTGCCTGGGTTTTGGAGGGGTTGAGACGGAGGAGCCACTGGTTACACCAACTGGTGAACTGGTTAAGGTGGGTTTGGAGGGTACGTTGAGACCGTTGAAGGGTAGGATAGAGAGCCAGGAAGGCGATGTCATCAGCATATTGGAGAAGGTGGACTGGTGGGGGTGGCTTGGGCATATCAGCTGTATACAAGAGATAAAGGAGAGGGGAGAGGACAGAACCCTGGGGGACGCCAGCCGTGGGATAAAAGATGCGGGAGTTGGTGTTGTGGAGGGTGACATAGGAAGGACGGTGCAAGAGGAAGGAAGCGACCAGACGGACAAAATTGATAGGCAGGGTATAGGTTTGGAGTTTAAAGAGGAGACCGGGATGCCATACACGGTCATAGGCATTTTGGAGGTTGAGGGAAACAAAAATGGCGGAGCGACGGGAGTTGAGCTGGAGGGACAGAAGGTGAACAAGGTTGAGGAGTTGGTCGTCAGCAGAGAAGGAGGGTCGGAAGCCACACTGGGTAAGGGGGAGGAGGTGGTGTTGAGCAAGGTGCCGATGGATACGGTGGGAGAGGATGGATTCAAAGACCTTACTGAAGACGGAGGTGAGGCAGATGGGACGATAGGAAGAGGCGGCAGAAGAGGGTTTGTTGGGTTTGAGGAATAGGAGGACGCGGGAGGTCTTCCACAGGTCAGGGTAGAAGCCAGTAGAGAGGATGACATTATAGAGATGGGCGAGGACAGTTAGGAAGGAATAGGGGCTTTCTCGAAGGTGACGGTAGGTGACAGTCGTGACCAGGGGCTGTGTTGCGTTTGGACTGGAGGAGAAGTTGAATGTCTTGTGCTGTGATGGGAGTGTTGACGTCGGAGGGGGGCAACTGCCCCAAGTACTGGAGACTAGGAGCAAGTGGAGCGACTGAGGTATCAGCACGTTCCATGACGGTGGGGAAAAGAGAATAATCAAAGTGGGGATCATCGGGGATGGAGGCTGCTAGGCCGTGGAGGTCCTGTTTATATAGAGCGCGTAGAGGGCCAGCCAAAGGTAGTTTTACTGGTGACAACACGTGGCGATTGGTGGCGCCCTCTACACGCTCTATATAAACAGGACCTCCACGGCCTAGCAGCCAGTCGTAGACTCACCTCAGATGATGTTGCCCGCAGCTGGCAACGAAACGTCAGGGAGAAGTATTTCTACTATTGGACCACGGCCTCTTAGCCCGGAAGTTTTAATTACTGAAGACGCCGGCTGTGAAAGCCTACACGCCATGATTATCACTTAATTATCCCTGGTTTTTCGGAGAATAACATTGCATAATGTTTCAATAACCGTACGAGTTGTTGCCGCTGTTTACCATCGAGATAACTCGATTCGATGACCTCTGCATCTACGTTTTTTTCTTGCGGAGTCGGCCTCAGTTTCGCCGTTTTCAATTCTACACGGGTAATTTTCCCGAGTATGGACACTGGCTACATGCAATAGTTTAGGTTGATATTGGTTACCTTCAACTTTCTGCGATACTGTCCATGTAAAGTAGTTGTTTTTATCATTGCCTGTTCAACTAACCTTCGTTCGCTCATAAGTGAGCAGACAGATCGAGAAAGGTTGATCTTTGCATCCTTTTATCTTAAAAATTCCCAGCCTAGAATACACGGAACTGCTAAATTTTTCACACCGAGGAATGAGCATCCTACTGCTTTGTTTCCTACTAGAAAGATGGCCTGTACCTGACAGAATTCGCTGCATGCGTCCACGTATGGCTCATACAGTTCTACAATTTTGAACTGGCAATGTTGGCAACTTATTCACCTGATTGATGTACTTGAATAGGTCGTAGCCCATAACAGATACACTCTCATTAGCTTCAATAATCACATTCATGTCTCCTTTGATTGCGGCTTATACCAACTCAGTATCTCGCTGATCACACTTTTTCGGATCAGCGCACAGTCCTTCTTTCAGATCCAGCCCTTCCTTGTATCTGAGCATGTATACGTTTATGCATCATCTGCTCCCATCCGTGCCCCCACGACCACATCCGGAAGGCTTACGCTGGTCATGCGTGTGGAGTTTGACGTTTGCGATGCACTTGGTTGTGGGGCATCCTCCATTTCTGCAATTTTGACACTATTGAGATTGCTGCGTATCATTTTGTGGCAGTGGCCACTGTGGTTGTTGAATAGGAGCTGGCATTGGTATAACGTTAATGTTTTTCACAAGATGGTTCCTATCCTGTGGTGTTTGGTTTGAATGGCAGTTTTCTGGCCCTGCCTTTTGTCCTTGTTCATTCATCTCCCTCATATTCTTGGATTGAAATGAGTCGTTATAGCTCCCTACATTTCTCATCTTTCTATTAAAGTTGTTGCCCCCGTTCTTAAACAGATTCCCACGGGGACTGTCGTTATCATTACTTCCATAATTTCCTTGACTTCCGTGCCAGTTTTGGTGATTGTCATTGGCCCAGGCATAGAATCATTGTCTCTTTGGTGTCCGTTTTTCCTTGGACTGTTTCCATTTTGATTTCTAGTTTGGTGAAAGTTATTATGGATCCTGCCACTGTTCCCTGTTGCGCTTCGCTTTGCTTCCTCCTGTATGAGGTCAAGTGGGTCAACAGTGGCCATAAACTGTACCAGGACCATATCAGGGTCATGGAAAAGTTTTTCCCTAATGAGAATTGGTAGTCTGCCTTTCAGTATTCGCAGTACATCTCTCGGAGACATTGGCTCATCCCAATACCGAGTCTTATTTTAAGTAATTTTCAAAGCACGTTTCGAAGTACTTACGTGGAGTTCCCTGCCTAGGATTATGTGGTTAGGGATTACAAACCTGCATCCGCGAGCGTTCTTAAACACCCTCCGACCAGAAGCGTGGTAGAAATCACTTTTCAAATTCTGAAAAGTTCTGACCGGTGTCGGCGATTTTCGTCGTTCACAATGCTGCATCGCCAGTTAAGAAAGAAATCACAAACTGGAACTTTCGTCTTTCTGACCGAGAGACAGGCAGTACATTCCTAAAACTCTTCATGACAATGACGGGATGTACCTTCTTTTTCTCTTCCTTGGCGTCTGGAATTGCCTCTTATAAGCGACTCTTCGTGCTTTATATGCGCCAAGATTGGCAACAACGTCAGCGGTTGTATCTGTCAGATTGATTGCGGTTGAAAATCTCGCATGTGCAGAGTTAATGGGGCTGTTACCACACCGATAACTAGTATTTGAGGTTTCACCAGGTTCTCTAAATCTGTTCTCGTTAGTCTCGCGATCTGCCATAACCTTACGCTGCTGTGTATCACGCACCTCCTGTGGTAGTCGTGCGTTAAGGTCATCTTTCTTGCGATTTACTGCAATGTTTAAAAGTTACAGCGTTGCGGTAACTTCGGTTTCCATTGTCTTGTCTAGATTACTGGGTAAATCGTCCACAGTACTATTAGTCTTTTTTTTTCTCGCCTTCAAGTGTTTGATGAGCTTCTTCTAGTCTGCCAACTTGTGAATCCGGTTCAGTCACTTTAATAGCCAAATCCTTATTTTGAGTGACTAGTTCTTCCATTTGTGTCCCTATTCTTTCCATTTCCCCCCTTTATGTGATCCGCTATACGCTTATCACGATCGTCAAGTGTCTTGTTTAGTTATTTGATCATGCCTATTATCTCTTTCGAGTCCGCGTTTCTTTCCCTTTCCTCTCGCTCATTTTCCCTTGCCTCTTCCCTTTCCTCTCGTTCCATCTCCTTAATCCTTTCTCTTTCTTCTCGTTCCTTTTCCTTTACTCTTTCCCTTTCTTCTCGTTCCTGCTTCTTTTTACTCTCTCCCAAGTCTTGCTTCTGTAGCAACGTAGAAAGGGACTAGTTTTCTGTCGCCGAAAGTAACAACAAGAAGACTTCTCTTCCCGTTAGCTTAATTCTACGAGAGCCTAAGAAGAACATTTGGTCATTGCTGAAGGGAACTGCTGATACTGTAAACTACATGTAGGCATCCAAGAGCTCCTGTTGTATTAATGGATTTTAGGACCACGTCATTTTGCTGTATGCACTTTATTACTGACACTAGCAGATAATGCGGTAGGTATAACCTTCTGAAGAAGGGCACTGGTTGCTTATTATTTCATTATAACCCCTTGTTGTTGTGTTCAATACGTTGGTTCGGAGTGGTCACCATACAGCGATATTTTCCTTCAATCTTTCTTCGCTGTTACATTTGTGACCAATTGTCAGCAATCATCAGAGGTTCTTCTTAGGCTCTCACAGAATTAAGCTAATAGGAGGAGAATAATCTATTCGTTGAAAATTTTCGTTTTGTCATATTCGCTAGCGAGCCAGGATGTGAATCGGACGTTAAACAACGCTACGATCCCCCTTGAAAATCTCCTTCGCAGATGCGGACGAAACATCAGGTTTTGAAGTGAAATACCTTAGACCATGGCAAAATTGCCGGGAATATTTTATTAACTGTGACAATTCCGGCCGTGAAAGTTACGTTTTACAGATGACGTGTAATCACTAAATTTTGGCTTATACAAATTTTATATTTGGTTTTAAAGTTTGCCAGTACCTTCACAAAAATAAACTGGTAAGAATGCATTTTTTCAACTATGTTAAAAATCTTGTGACTGAGCTTCATTACACTCTTACAAGTAATCACATGCAGAATACATAAACTTTTTGCTGTTATAAAAATAACAGATTGGCATTGTAGCGTATCAATTGTATTTGGTCAAAAAATACGCCAGAATGGAAGCGAGTTGCAACAGTGGCATTGTAGCGTATCAACTGTATTTGATCAAAAAATACACCATAATGGAAGCGAGTTTGCAACAGAGTCAGCTGCAGACAGGCAAGAGTGCTATGCATTACGAAGCAAAACATGGCCGACAGACGTTGCAGAACAGAGCCAACTGGAGCGGTATAGCAACAGACAGCGCTACAGTACGCCTGAGGAAGCCTCTCGTCCGTCGTAATTTGATATATTATTATTTTTATTTTGATTGTTGCCGACTTACGTGGTGGGTCTTAATAAAAACGATATTTCATTCAATTTTGATTTACGATTAAATGCTTTTGTGAAGTTCTCCTTTTTAACAATATTAATCTGCAGTATAAATTATTTGATACGTTAATGAATGTTAGACTCACTGAATCTTAAAACATAAGCATATAAGTTGAACAATGGAATAAACTTTTCATATTAATTTCCTCGGCTAGTCAGTTCACTTTAAAGCAAAAAATCTTTAGTTATTAATTACAATTGCGGCCCACACACGCGCGAGAGTATTTTTTCTTGCCTCCGTTAACCATTGCATTGTAGTCCTGGCTCTGGCTCTCGGCTGTGGAACTGAAAATAAGAACCTTAAAACTACGTATTTTCTGCAACGTCGGGCGGCTGTGGAGAAAAATGTATATTATGTTAATAGCGGGCGAGTTTTTCGCTTCCCCTAAATTTTATAAGTTAATATCGCCACGTAATGGCGTCGTTGGCTGCATCGGCCGCTGCGATTGTTGAACTGTAAATTACTCGAATGAAGGTTAATTCAAGGAAGGCGGACATTAAATCGAGATCACCTCTTACAAATTAAAAGTGAACTATAATTTTAAATGAATATATTATCTGTTTAATTAGTACAAATATGCTTACATTTGCCAGCACACGCAAGACGTCCGTCTACACGCAACCAAGACAAGACAAGAAGTGGAGACGACTAAAAAAATTAACAAAAGAGCGTATCTTGTCGTCTCTTTAGATCATTTTGTTATATTTCTTTGCACTCGAAATTAACACTGAGAAATTATTTATTTACGGGTACATTATAATATATATATATATATATACATATATATATATATATATATATATATATATATAAAATTCAATTTTTAAATGTCTCTTCTTTATAAATACCGTTTTTTAAGTCTTTTCGTAATATAGCACTGGGGACGCTATAGAAGGATGAAGCCTTTCCTCACTTGCCACCACGGAAGTGTTTAGACTACGTACCTTAAGCCCTAAACGAACTAGTGTGGAGCATATTAGTACTCAGTCATTCGTGTACTAAAATATTCTTGACGCAGTACCACATTCTACACCACGAGTCTGCGACACCCTGAGCGACATCCTGGTATGCAGTACGGGGTCCGCTGTTCGATCACGGGATGGGGCAGCCTGCCGTGAGTCACGGGGCCAGCCACCGCCGAAGCAGGGAGCCGCCCGCTCGCTGGAGAGAGGTCACGGCTGCCTCTGCGGTATAGCCAGCGTCGCTGATGCACTGTCATCTCAGCTGCAGCCGGAGACGCCGCTGACAGAGGTAGTCGAGTGATGCCACGCTCTGCTTTGTGCTGTCAGCAATGTCGGCAGCTATTGCTTTCCATGAGAGGCAACAGGACGTCTCCACCAAGCTGTTCTTGATGCACTATGGCTGAGCGCCAGAATAAAGAAGTAAATTAAACGAAATTAACGGTCATCCTGACGTCTAATTCACTCTCCATGGCTGACCATCTAAAGTCATCTAATAGCATGTAAACAGACTTTACAGCTCTGCAGATGAACGTAGAATAACTATTTACAATCTCAAAACATCCACATAAAAGAAAACAAGTCTCTTTTCTTTAATAATGTACGACATACAATAATTAAATATCCGTGACACAAACGAGTTCAGACTCATCTTCCTCTGGATGGATGGCCATTTTCTGGTAGGCTTTCTGCGACTGGCGCTGCTCAGACTGATTTCAGAGAAAATGTATGACAATCATCTCCTCTCCTCTCGCTTAGAGACCTGAGATAGTTAAAAATAAATACAATTATGTAATTTAAGTTAGAGATTTGATATTAATACATTAAAAGCAGTACTTAAATATAATACAAACTTACATAACATGAGTCACTTTGTAAGTAGGCTGCTTAGGTTTTTATGTTGGTAACGTCACGTAGCGCTCTGTATGAAAATCACTGGCTGTGCTGTATGCAGTCTGTGGCTGGTAGCCATTGTTGGAATATTCGCTATTGTAGTGTTGGGCAGTTGGATGTGAGCAGCGCGTAGCGTTGCGCAGTTGGTGGTGAGCCGCCAGCAGTGGTGGATGTGGGGAGTGAGATCGCGGAGTTTTGAGAGCGGATGATCTGGACGTGTGTCCATTAGAGAGAGTAAATTTGTAAGACTGGATGTCATGAACTGATATATATATAATGACTTTTGAACACTATTAAGGTAAATACATTGTTTGTTCTCTATCAAAATCTTTCATTTGCTAACTATGCCTATCAGTAGTTAGTGCCTTCAGTAGTTAGAATCTTTTATTTAGCTGGCAGTATTGGAGCTCGCTGTATTGCAAATGGCTCTGAGCACTATGGGACTTAACATCTATGGTCATCAGTCCCCTAGAACTTAGAACTACTTGTTTACTAACTGACCTAAGGACAGCACACAACACCCAGTCATCACAAGGCAGAGAAAATCCCTGACCCCGCCGGGAATCGAACCCGGGAACCCGGGCGTGGGAAGTGAGAACGCTACCGCACGACCACGAGCTGCGGACGCTGTATTGCAGTAGTTCGAGTAACGAAGATATTTGTGAGGTAAGTGATTCATGAACGGTATAAGTTATTGTTAGGGCCATTCTTTTGTAGGGATTATTGAAAGTCAGATTGCGTTGCGCTAAAAATATTGTGTGTCAGTTTAGTGATGATCAGAATAAGTAAAGAGAGAAATGTTTGAGTACGTTCAGTTTTGCTCAGCTGTTTGAAAATCAAATCACGTAAGGGGTTTACCAGCACAGTAATTCATTAATTTTTCTAAGGGGACGTCTCAACTTCTCCAGGAATGTAGTACACTGTTTGAGGATACGTCCCTATAAGAATGACTGATAACTGTAAAAAGCAGACACAGGTATGTGGGTGCACCAAGTTGCAATGGAGAAACAGGCTTGGCTGCGCTGACATGTATGTTTTGAGACCTAAAGGAGCATATATTCCTCGTTGCGGCTGAGCTCAACGTCAGACAAGTGCCGTGGTGTCATCAACAGATGGTGGCATCTTTCAGCCTCAGGGACTGACAGACACTGTGCACATGAGAATTACCACATCTGCAGAACGGAGAGGCCAGGTAAATCCATGCTCTGAAATGTGATCAGGAAAAACCCACACGCCTTGGAAATTGGCGAGAGATGTGGAGAGGGAAACCGCCATAGCTGAACTGAAAGACTAGCATAAATGTTATATAAGACTAATTTAAATAAAAACTGAACCACGCTAGTTACTGAAAAGCCAGTAACATAGTTATAAAGACAAAAATAGGATGAGTGTGTGGTTAAAAACGCGCTCTCAATTACAAAAGTAGTTCTTAAGTTATTTAATGTCAAAAGTTTCGTGTCTAAAACGATTTTTGAAAATAACAAAGCCTGGTCCGATTTTCACACACTAAGTGTCTGGATAGGTTTCGTTGAGGACTGTCGTAAATTTCCTATAAACATTACAGATTTCAAATTATGGGCTAGAATGGCACTATGCTGAGTTTTATTCCTTCGATGTGTCCTGAAAGTGGTCTTGTAGAACATTGTCAACATGTGATAGGTGTGTCTGGGTCAGTATGGACGACGATAGAGCTGAATGGCAGTGAGTGGCACACAAGAGATATGTCGACAGTGTACTGTACGGCTGGAGGAGCATCCCTGATGAATACTTTATCGCTGTTCGGTGGAATGTTCGTGATATAACTGTTCATTTATGACACCGATCGTTACAAATAAGTTGTCGACACTTGTGGCCCACGCTTCAGGTGGTCCTCGTGAAATTAAGGGGAGGTTTACAATCTTTGGGCCGAAAAAAGCATGTTCTTTCTGAATTTTTTCTCGGTATGTGTTATAGATATCAATGTCACATTTGGTCAAAATGTTTATGGATATTTCCCCTACAAACTGGAATTTTTTCGACCGGAAATGTCGAAGAGCAAAGACGGAAGTGCCGTCGGAACGAAACAAAATTTCGATGTACACCTCCACGCATGGTGTCACAGGTCAGCCTGCTCTTTTGAAATCGAAATTGAATTGACGTTAGCGAAGTATATAAGATTCTTTTGGAGTTATATCTCGCTTAAGTTATTTGGACCATAGGAAACAAAATGGCGGCCATTTGCAAAAAATAGGGTTTTTTCATAGATTTTTCGACTTCGTCGGCCAAGTAAAAATATTTATAGTTGATGGATGGGAATAAAAGTAGTACAATTCCGAGACAATTTAGTTAGCTTCGTCGGAAACAAAGAATCAAACCAATCGGTTCAGTAATTTTGAAGTTACCATACCGCGCGATAAAAAAAAAAGTCATTTCGAGAAAAACGCGTTTGAAGTGTCGACTACATATAAATGCAATATTATGCAACTTACGTTCAGTCTGCTATTCCGGACCCATAAACTAGTCATTCCTCTTCCTCACAGAGGTCGTTCTGCTCGATCTGGGCCATCCTGCGCTGCTCCAGAGTCGCTTGTACGGCCGGTGACAAGCTGTTTTCGGCCGCTTGAATCCGGTGGTCGTCCGAATGCTTGGTGAACTGCGTCGAATAGAGTCCCAGGGTGACGACCATCGTTGTCATGGTCTTCAGAATTGCTGAATACCCTTCGTTGAAGCTGCTTACTGCCAGGAAAGTCGCAATCTCCACAGTTTTCGCACCAGAATGCAAATGCTTGGGGGCTAACTTCCAAACACACGCGTTCAAACTTTCATTTGAATTTTGTGTGTTTCCTCCAAAGCACCGGTACAATAACTCGTCCTCCAAAAGAAAAAAAAAAAATCTGGTGCGTGAAAAAGGCCGATTTCAGGCAGGTGCATTTTTTTGTTCAACCGCGAATAACAAACATTTCCGTTCCATATTCGGCCCCGGGAGTAGACACCATTCCATTAGAACTACTGACAGCCTTGAGAGAGCTAGTCCTGACAAAACTCTACCATCTGGTGAGCAAAATGTATGAGACAGGCGAAATACCCTCAGACTTCAAGAAGAATATAATAATTCCAATGCCAAAGAAAGCAGGTGTTGACAGATGTGAAAATTATCGAACTATCAGTTTAATATGTCATGGCTGCAAAATACTAACGCGAATTATGTACAGACGAATGGAAAAACTGGTAGAAGCCGACCTCGGGGAAGATCAGTTTGGATTCCGTAGAAATATGGGAACACGTGAGGCAATACTGACCGTACAACTTATCTTAGAAGCTAGATTAAGAAAAGGCAAACCTACGTTTCTAGCATTTGTAGACTTGGAGAAAGCTTTTGACAATGTTGACTGGAATACTCTCTTTCAAATTCTGAAGGTGGCAGGGGTAAAATACAAGGAGCGAAAGGCTATTTACAATTTGTACAGAAAGCAGATGGCAGTTATAAGAGTCGAGGGGTATGAAAGGGAAGCAGTGGTTGGGAAGGGAGTGAGAGAGGGTTGTAGCCTATCCCTGATGTTATTCAATCTGTATATTGAGCAAGCAATAAAGGAAACAAAAGAAAAGTTTGGAGTAGGTATTAAAATCCATGGAGAAGAAATAAAAACTTTGAGGTTTGCCGATGACATTGTAATTCTGTCAGAGACAGCAAAGGACTTGGAAGAGCAGTTGAACGGAATGGACTGTGTCTTGAAGGGAGGATATAAGACGAACATCAACAAAAACAAAACGAGGATAATGGAATGTAGTCGAATTAAGTCGGGCGATGCTGAGGGAATTAGATTAGGAAATGAGACACTTAAAGTAGTAAAGGAGTTTTGCTATTTGGGGAGCAATGTAACTGATGATGGTCGAAGTAGAGAGGATATAAAATGTAGACTGGCAATAGCAAGGAAAGCGTTTCTGAAGAAGAGAAATTTGTTAACATCGAGTATACATTTAACTGTCAGGAAGTCGTTTCTGAAAGTATTTGTATGGAGTGTAGCCATGTATGGAAGTGAAACATGGACGATAAATAGTTTAGACAAGAAGAGAATAGAAGCTTTCGATATGTGGTGCTACAGAAGAATGCTGAAGATTAGATGGGTAGATCACATAACTAATGAGGAAGTATTGAATAGCATTGGGGAGAAGAGGAGTTTGTGGCACAACTTGACAAGAAGAAGGGATCGGTTGGTAGGACATGTTCTGAGGCATCAAGGGATCACCAATTTAGTATTGGAGGGCAGCGTGGAGGTTAAGAATCGTAGCGGGGGACCAAGAGATGAATACACTAAACAGATTCAGAAGGATGTAGGCTGCAGTACGTATTGAGAGATGAAGAAGCTTGCACAGGGTAGAGTAGCATGGAGAGCTGCATCAAACCAGTCTCAGGACTGAAGACCACAACAACAACTACATTCGGAAAAATCGTTTCATGGGAGGGTTCTAAACACTTTCGTGGATCGAAAAATGCAATTAAAAAAAAGATTTTTTGAGCTAAAAGATAGTAAACCTCCCCTTAAGTATGTTACCGACTCGTCTGCAGTGCGATGTGAATATTCGAAATTCGGGCAGCAATCGGCTTCAAAGCCAGGTCGAACGAATTCGTTCGTGGTGCGAAAAACGTGGTGTTTGTGGTGATAGAACGCAAATCGAAATAGCCCAGATGTTGCCGATCAACTGTTACCTAGTATTTCTGGAAGTCGGGAATGACAGTGAGATCCCACAGTAGGTCGTCTGTTGCTTTCAGTTGTTTGTCGTAAGTCAAACTGAATCACGTCACTTGCTGGGTTGATCACTGTAGGCGATCGAAGTGTCGGCTGAGAAGCAGAGCACTGTCCAGGACGGGAGCTATCGGCGTGGCGCTCGTATTTTGGCACACGGCGATTGCTCGTGTATCACACTGTCGTAGTATAAAAACCGTATCATCGTGAATTTTACCTCATACAAGGTTGTCGTTAATTGTCGATGTCACCGAGGTGGAAGTCGGGTACGATGCAGGTACAATATAAACGAGATATGACAAGGTGCAGTAGGCTTGCTCTTTACTGGGCGAATATATACACATTTAAAAGACACACGACTGCTCACCATGGACACTATGAACCAACTGAAGTCTCTGGTCAAGTCACAGATATTTCACTCACAGACGGTCAGTGATGTATATCACAGCGGATGTCGCCACAACTGCACTGCTCACAGTCACACATTTGCCGAAGCCTCAATTCCAACTGGTTGCTAGATTCGAAGTCCAAACCCTTAGCAACTGAATTAAGACACCACGAAAGTTAAAGAATCGTGTGGCCAACTTTTGTTCCAGTTTCTATTGCGTGACTACTGCAAGTCAGTTCAAACAGATATACACCGATGAGCCAAAATATTATGGCCACATGCTTAACAGCTTGTTTGCCCGTCTTTGGAACGAAACACATCACTGATTCTGAGTGTCAGGAATCCGACAGCTTATTGGTAAGTTTTTTTGGAGCTATGTGGCATTAGATATCTACGCACAAGTCATGTAATTTGCGTAAATAATTATCCGCTGATTTGCGTATGCGGTGATGATGCCCGATACTGACGCAGACGGTTCCGTAGGATTTACACCAAGCGAATTTGGTCGCCAAGAGATCAACGTGAGTTTACTATAATGCTCCTCAAACTACCGTAGCACAGTTCTGACTCCGAGACACAGACAATTGTACTGCTGAAAGATGACATCACCGTCAGATATCAACCATGAAGGGATGCAGAGGGTTTGCAGCTGTCAGCGTGTTTTCCATTACTACCATAGGTCCCACGCAAGAGCAGGAATGTCTCCCATAACATAATACTGCTCCCACCAGCCCAGCATCCATGGCGGCTGCACGTTTCGAGACGTCGTTCACCTCGATAATATTATTCGCCCGAAGAGACGACACGTTTCCATTGATCGATGGTCCAATTCCGATGGTCTTGTGCCCACCTCAGTTGTAACTGACGATGTCGTTGGGTCAACTTGTGAAAACTTAAGGGTTGTCTTCTGCAGAGCTGCATGTTCAACAGTGTGCTCCAAAACACAGGTGTGTGCACCAACATTGTGCTGCTTCGGCCACAGATCACCATCTATCCTACCTTACAGAGGAAATAAGCCTCCGAACTCCATATTCTGTGAAGGTCGCGGACATCCAACCATTTAGCGCCTAGTAGTTGTTTCACTGCCCTAGCTCTTTCCGTAGATGCTCACGACAGTTGCTTGTGAACATTCGATCAGCTTCACCGTTTTCTATATACTCGTTCACACGCTCTGTGTAATAAGAATCTGCCCTTTGTTAAAGTCACTTATTTTGGTGGAATTCCCCGTTTGCAGCTCATATCTTCACTTGGGTGATCCTCTGTCCACGTCTGCTCCGCTTATATATTTTTGTTACCTTTTCACGTGCACCCAACGCCACCAGGCGGCATCCAACGTCGCAGCTGGCAGTGGTCATAATGTTTGGCTTATCAGGGTACATCCACAGGTTACCATATCGTCACATTAGAACAAAGTGTCCTTAGTGCACCTACATGCAGCCCTGTATACTACAAATTATCCACCAAATGTAGCAAAATGATTCACCATTCGATTTAGAATAACTTATAAGTGCCCCTCTTTGCCGGTCATTTTCTGATCTCACAGAATAATTCAATCTATTGATCATATTCTAAACAATGACGTGACATATCAAGCACAGACGCACTTAACACATATTACAAAGAAAAAATATTTAACAGCGTGAAAGCAAATTAAAACAAGGAACTTATTTTTGAATTAGTTTCAGTGGTGGTTTTAGGAAGTACGTAAGTTTAGAATGGCTTGCAGTTTTAAATGAGTTTCATCTTTAATAACCGTTGAACAGTTGTGTGACATTTTAACATGCAAACACTCACGTCAGGTCTATTTGATCTGAAACTAAAACACAACACTCCATCACTCCCCATGAGATAACTAATATTTGATTCCCTTTGAAATGTATATTAGCGATTTCGGTGATATTTTCATCATGTTTTATTTCTAAAATAAACTTCCGGCAACCTTTTAAGACGAAGCATTATGATGTGCACTTTACATGGCATAAAATGCTCATTCCTTATTGTCATCCATATGGAACGCGCTGATCACTTCAGTGTACTTTTTACGTACATCTTTCGATCAACTCACACATACTGCTACTGTGGAATGCTTGCTATCATTTGTACTTAGGTCCATGTGCCACCTTCTTCCATTCCTAGGCAATGGTAACTCGTCTTCTCCTTAACATCTTTGCATGCTGGCACTCTCACTGCTGGGTAAAGCTTTATTTTTTTACGTAGATTTCGACGTACGTAAGAAATGTCCATCCATTGGACAATAAAGTCAATTAGTAAGCCCTTAGCCACATTCTTCAGATGTCCAGGACTTGTACTGAATATATGAATTCAGAGCGGACACTTTAAAAAAATCGTTCTTCTGCTAACGTTGTTATTACTACATAACTGATCACAAGTGTCTGATTTCACATCTTGTACGGTTCCTTCGTAACATCTGGCTTTTTTCTGGCAACCTGTATCTTTATCGACCTTCCCATCACTAGGCATCGTGGAGATGAGTAGAACAGATCGCGATATGTATAACGCTTGAAAGATACAGTGTTAAACCGAATAGACTTAAAGTTATGTTGTTTGCTTGTTGGGCAAATGCTATGTGGGGATATCTGCTTTGTTCTATCGTAATGTTTCTACTAATGCCAACACTTTTTTTTTCAAATAGAAGAGACGCGCTGGTGTGCCAGTTGTCAGTAGTTACATACACTGAAGAGCCAAAGGAACTGGTACACCTGCCTAATGTCGTGTAGAGCCCCTAAGAGCACGCAGAAGTGCTGCAACACGACGTGGCATGGACTCGTCTAATGTCTGAAGCACTGCTGGAGGGAACTGACACCATGAATCCTACAGGGCTGTCCATAAATCTGTAAGAGTATGAGGGGGTGGAGATCTCTTCTGAAAAGCACGTTGCAAGGCACCCCAAATATGCTCAATAATGTTCATATCAGCAGAGTTTGGTGGCCAGCGGAAGTGTTTAAACTCAGAGGAGTGTTCCTGGAGCCACTCTGTAGCAATTCTGGACGTGTGGGGTGTCGCATTGTCCTTCTGGAATTCCCCAAGTCCGTCGGAATGCACAATGGACATGGGTGGATGCAGGTGATCAGACAGGATGCTTACATACGTCTCACTTGTCAGAGTCGTATCTAGACGTATCAGGGTCCCCATGTCACTCCAAATGCACACGCCCCACACCATTACAAAGCCTCCACCAGCTTGAACAGTGCCCTACTGACACGAAGGGCGCATGAACTCATGAGGTTGTCTCCACACCCTTACACGTCCCTCCGATCGATGCAATTTGAAACGAGACTCGTCCGACCAGGCAACATGTTTCCAGTCATCAAGGGTTTAATGTCGGTGTTGAAGGGCCCAGGCGAGACGTAAAGCTTTGTGTCGTGCAGTCATCAAGGGTACACGAATGGGCCTTGGGCTCCGAAAGCCCACATCGATAATGTTTCGTAGAATGGTTCGCACACTGACATTTGTTTATGGCACAGCAATGAGATCTGCAGCAATATGCGGAAGGGTTGCACTTCTGTCACGTTAAACAATTCTCTTCAGTCGTCGTTGGTCCCATTCTTGCAGGAACTTTTCCCGGTCGCAGCAATGTCGGACATTTGATGTTTTGCCGGATTCCTGATATTCACGGTACTCTCGTGAAATGGTCGTACGGGAAAGTCCCACTTCATCGCTACCTCGGAGATGCTGTGTGCCATAGCTCGTGCGGCGACTATAACCAACTGCAACACCACGTTCAAACTCACTTAAATCTTGATAACCTGCCGTTGCAGCAGCAGTAACCGATCTAATAACTACGTCGACACTTGTTGTCTTATATAGGAGTTGACGACCGCAGAGCCATATTCTGCCTGTTTACATATCTCTGTATTTGAATACGCATGCCTATACCAGTTTCTTTGGTGGTGGTGGTGGTTGTTGGGATGTTTAAGGGGGACTAAACAGCTAAGGTCATCAGTCCCCCCCAGTTTCTTTGGTGCTTCAGTGTATTTACCAGTGACTTCTAGAAAATAAACAGACGTTGCACTATTTCTGATGGCTTGTTTGATTCGTTCAAATGACCCTCTGGTTTTGGGGGCATATGTTTAGTTCAAAAGATAAAATGTTCTAGAGTCTACCGAAGCAAACACCCTTCTGCCATACTTTTTTTGTTAGATATTTTGGTACATATTGTTAGAAGCCACATCATCCTTGAAACTGAATTATTTGTTCCTCGATTGTCACATATTCTCCAAGAATATACAACTGTCAGTTTCAGATACTTATCTTGCAGTGATGCATTACGTTCACGCACATCAGCTAACTTGTCGAACTTTTTCTGTTCATCTCTAATGCTTTTATCATCATAGCGAAAACAGGGAAGTGAAAGAAAGAATCATATTGTTACTGTATCGTTTTTCGGAACGGACACGCAATATATTAAAATTCACCATATTTAGATTGGAGACTCACCCTCAACCTGCGTAAGTAATTGATCTTAAATGTACGAGTAACTTATGTGCAGTAATATAAAATAGATTTTCGTGCTATTTGCTTTGGAAGCTAACTCGACGACACGGTCGGTCAAAAGAACGCAGGGATGCCTGGGCGCCTTGTTGCGCTTCTCCGGAGTACGGACCACACGGGATGGCGCTCACACAATGGCTAGGAGCCAGCAGGACCTTCTTTGACGTGCTGCCACCATGCGATTCCACAACAGGGAGAGATTCCTGTAGCGATCTCTTGAGAGAACGTTTTATGAGCTTGTCAAAATAAGCAACCTGCAGCCGTCAATTTTAAACCTTATTTTATGATGCAACCAGTTTCAGCTCTGTATTACGCCACCTTCAGGCCTCTGACCGAAGTGTAGGAATAATCTACCCGACTGTCGGTGGGTGATGTTTGTAGTGGTCACTGTAACAAGTAGATATCTACTAATACCAGCATTGCTGGCCCCTACTTCGATCACAAGCGAGTAGATTATTCCTACACGTCGGTCAGGGGCCTGAAGATGGCGAAATAAAGAGTTGAAAATGGTTGGCTAATAAAATAAGGTTGAAAATTGACGACTGAAAGGCGTTTAATTTGACATCCTCAATCGAACAGCCGAGTCCCGCGATCATCGCTAAAAAGGTGGACATACAGAGATTTTATGAGCTGGAGTGAAGAAGAACCATAGCAGAAAGCGCTAAAGTCTTCCAAATGTAGACACAACTTTTGGGATGGACACTGGGAAGCAATACTGGCCTGGTAAAAAGAGAGCCGTGAGTCTTTGAAAACTGTGGGTCGCCACTGAATGCACATCTGTTGCACATAAAATTTATTTAGGAGGATAAGAAAGACAGACGTTGGTTCATATGGAACTATTTCCCAGAGCGACTGAGATCATGGCAATGCCAAAACGAAGTTCCCGTATTGGCTAAAGAAAGAGACAGGAAGAGCGAGGAACTACTTTGTTCTAAGGTAACTATTACAAAGAATTTCACTGGTTAACCAAACTAACCATAGTCCAGAGAAGGGGGCCTGCACCATCATAGACTCTTTTTTAGTTCTTACAGCTCGCAAGAATTAGAGTCCAGCCAATCAGGGGTAGTTTGTAACGAAAAACGCGGTGAATCGAGGCTTTTTTTTATGGACGCCATCATATAGTAACTAGAAAATTCCTCTGACGATTCTCGCCTCCTGGTCGCCTCGCAGAGCTTCTATGCAGAACTTCAACTTATGATGCCAACTTGTAAGGAAGGATGCTGGTGTTATCCCAGCACTTCTGCCACCAACAGCTACAATATGGCGAGACCGAGCTGATTCTTTGTGAGACGTAGGGAGAGTCATATCGGTTCGCAACTTTAATATCTTAGAACTTCACCCTGACGGTTTATGTGGAAGTCATCATTCATTTACTTTCAAATTCCGCAACAGCTGCGAGGAACTATCTTCGATGATTCTACGTGTTGGCTTTAACTGTCTAACTCATTTCACGATGATCACCAAGTACACGAATTTTTTTCAGTTTTCCCCCCGTTTCCATGTCAGATGAAAACAACTTTATTCATACTGGTTGCATTATCGAGATGATGCCACAGGATGCCTTTATAAATCATCATTGAGTATTAAACATTTTTATCATAATTATGAATAAATAAACCAAATGATTATTAATACAGTATCATTCATTTAAAAAACACATACAATGCATGTGACATAGGAGCTGTAAATACATCAGGCCCTTCCATTGTGTATCCCACATGCCTTTGAAGTGGAGATGGGTAGCTTTGTATGTACCTGCATATAACAGGAGGCCCACTAAGGGACACAGCCCGTATCTTGTGCCTCGTAATTTGTGAAACTGTCGTCGAATAATCATTAAGTGCATCTTAATGTTCATAACACTGTTGCACATCACTTTATCATCAAAATAAAGAAAAAGGATTCCGTTTTAGTCTTTCCTCCTATAACCAGCTCTAAAGTGCCTCGCTTATGGAAAATAATATTATTGTTTCTGGATCTTCCACTATGATTAATTGGTTTCATACACCATTTACTCTGCTTAGGCATCTTTAATCTCAAAGAGGTCTTTTATTAACAAATGAATTAGAAGATTGTCAATTCAAGAGGCACACACAATGTAATCCGTATTACGCACAGTTATTTCAATTTTGACCTCTCCAGCTTCTAAACTTCCTTCAGACAGACAATTCATTATCAGCTCATAGCAGCTCTGGCATAATATAGTCTTTGTGAGAAACTTGTACGTTCTCTGAAAGGACGTGAGAAACAACGTTGAAACATTCTGTGTATTCAATGAACATTTCCTGAATGTATAAATGGTCAGAAAAGTGGTAATAACGAATTTATTTACGAGTTGATGCAGATGAAAGACAGTGATAGTGATCATGTGTAAATGCTTGCATTAGGTCACTCCACTGAAATACTGAATACCACAGATGGTTGTGTTGGGTCACATCACTAAGATGTTGAGTGAACGATTGACTAAAATTCGGAAGCTGTAACCGGAATTTGGGTTGTTGTCCCTCATTCGCTATTTTGGAGACGTCACACCGAATTTTATCATATTTTGTTGTTTCTATATTATAGTTGCGTGTTCTGACACAGTGCCATTTCGAGGCAAGGGTGCATTGAAGATCTACCACAAATAGCACTCTTAGTACGATTTGTTACAATAAAATAACAGTTAACTACACATCAATGGTAAAAAGCTTTTAGGAGATCTGAAGATAAATGACACCAATCTTCAGAGTTTTTTCTGTTCATTGTGATCTTGATGTTAGAGACATGTGGTTGTGGAGTGCAAGGAATTGGTTTTACATGCTAATATTTTCTTTCCATCTTCACGTTTGTAACAGATTTTGGTTCTTTGTTATTCATGTACAGAAGTACGTTCTGCAATATTCTGTGTTATTTACAGATCACAGTAAGCTCTCTCAGAAGTGAGTTTATTCGATTTTGTGACTTCAGTCCGATTAAAACTTCTGCAAGTGAAAAGACCAGTAATGATATTTTTATTCTTCATTGTCAAAAAATTTTGGCTGTTTCCTTCCCGAATATACAGCAATTACTGAGGGTGTGGTTAGACAGGAACCTAAAACCACAGATTTTAAGTGCCGTGATTGAAACGAGCAGCAATCCATTTGTACTCCTGCTTGTAACAAATCGTTAATAACACTTTCGAAAATTCAGCGGTCAAGATAAGCATCACACCACACAGAGAGTGATGAGCTTCGCGCAAAATACAGCAGAGATCTTGAGGATATGGTGTCAGACTATGATTTGCAACATAATTTCCATACTTCACACTATCTGTCTCGCTAAATGATCGTTTAACGACAAAATATACACTTAATTGCAGCAAGCAACACTATACACCAAGATAACTATTCAATACACTGACCCCTACAAATTGCAAAAAAAACTTTCCAGTGAATCTTTACAGTATGTGAATGCTCAAGGAGCAGAGCCCAGCAGCGTAAGCACTTCCTGCAGTATTCATATTTAAACATTCTGTTTTTGTAATGACTGCCACAGCACCCACAGAACATCAAAGATAAAAATGTCTACACCAGACCATGGAGGTAACAAAAGAAGGGAGTTGCCACTATGTCACAAACTTGAAGCCGACGTCCGTCAATTTACATAGCCCAAAACATTAGGTTCACTTCATTTATAACTCCATGGTTCACCACGATGATATTTCCGCATGATGTCACTCTAATGTGCCCATTTCTAGTTTCGACCATTGGGGATATCTATCGACTTCTGATAGCATCTGGTGCTTTGCTTGTGTGAAGACGTAACTGTCTCGTCAAAAATTCCCGTTTGCGTCACTTACAGGTTTACTAATCGATCAGATAATAATCTAAAGTTTGCCACTAAGCAATATTTTCTTTTGTATACGTCAATTACGGTTGCTCTGCATACTTTTCTTTCCTGTGTTTTTCATTGTCTTCCAAACCGCAAAAACTCCGACATCCGAGTCACACTGTATCAGCGGTCTCATCCCTGCACAACACACGCTAAGTGATAGCGCTGATTGTTGGTGTAGCATGTCTCTATGTCTCATACCCTAAATTCCTCCCACCCATAATTGTCCATTGTTCACATTTCCTCCCTATTTAAAGAATAATCTGGCTAAAACAGCAAAAGACAGTGGTCATGTGTGTGGGAGTGGCCAGCAGTTCTAGGGTCTACAGTCTGGCACCACGAGACCATTACGGTCGCAGGTTCGAATCCTGCCTCGGGCATGGATGTGTGTGATGTCCTTAGGTTAGTTAGGTTTAAGTAGTTCTAAGTTCTAGGGTACTGATGACCTCAGCAGTTAAGTCCCATAATGCTCAGAGCCATTTGAACCATTGTGTGTGTGTGTGTGTGTGTGTGTGTGTGTGTGTGTGTGTGTGTAAGTTTTTTGTGCATGATTGTATGAGTGTTTTTGTGTGCTTGGCTTCCTTTCTGAAGAAGGCTGTAGCCGAAAACTTATGTGAACACTGTTTTCGATTTGCCTGCCTGCTGCTCAGTGTATGAGTAGCAATCTATCTACTTCACAGTATAGTTATTCGCTCATATAGTTTGTTATAAATAATGTACTGCACTTCAGCAGGAACAATGCTGTATACAATTACAATACCAGAAGAAAAAATGCCATTCATTACGCCGCATTAAGGTTATAGCACAAACAAGGGTTGACAACGCTGCAACCAAAAAGTTTCGATCACTCACCCAGTGATATAAATTGCTTAACAGACAATTAAAGCAAAATTTGAAACTAAACTGAAAACATTTCTCTTTGACAACTCCTCTCGTTCCGTAGAAGTCTATCCATTATTGTAGTGGTAAATGGTGATGGGTAGGCATTACTGACCAACATCTATCTGCAGCCCCAGATCTATATTTCCCATAGGTAAAAACTTGATAGTGGCGCACCGCCCCACACTTCCCAGTCCCTCCTCGAGCGTTTGAGATAGGACATCAAAACATTTTTTTAAAAAATTGACTCTTCAGAAAATATGCACTCTTTATTACACTCCTGGAAACTGAAATAAGAACACCGTGAATTCATTGTCCCAGGAAGGGGAAACTTTATTGACACATTCCTGGGGTCAGATACATCACATGATCACACTGACAGAACCACAGGCACATAGACACAGGCAACAGAGCATGCACAATGTCGGCACTAGTACAGTGTATATCCACCTTTCGCAGCAATGCAGGCTGCTATTCTCCCATGGAGACGATCGTAGAGATGCTGGATGTAGTCCTGTGGAACGGCTTGCCATGCCATTTCCACCTGGCGCCTCAGTTGGACCAGCGTTCATGCTGGACGTGCAGACCGCGTGAGACGACGCTTCATCCAGTCCCAAACATGCTCAATGGGGGACAGATCCGGAGATCTTGCTGGCCAGGGTAGTTGACTTACACCTTCTAGAGCACGTTGGGTGGCACGGGATACACGCGGACGTGCATTGTCCTGTTGGAACAGAAAGTTCCCTTGCCGGTCTAGGAATGGCAGAACGATGGGTTCGATGACGGTTTGGATGTACCATGCACTATTCAGTGTCCCCTCGACGATCACCAGTGGTGTACGGCCAGTGTAGGAGATCACTCCCCACACCATGATGCCAGGTGTTGGCCCTGTGTGCCTCGGTCGTATGCAGTCCTGATTGTGGCGCTCACCTGCACGGCGCCAAACACGCATACGACCATCATTGGCACCAAGGCAGAAGCGACTCTCATCGCTGAAGACGACACATCTCCATTCGTCCCTCCATTCACGCTTGTCGCGACACCACTGGAGGCGGGCTGCACGATGTTGGGGCGTGAGCGGAAGACGGCCTAACGGTGTGCGGGACCGTAGCCCAGCTTCATGGAGACGGTTGCGAATGGTCCTCGCCGATACCACAGGAGCAACAGTGTCCCTAATTTTCTGGGAAGTGGCGATGCGGTCCCCTACGGCACTGCGTAGGATCCTACGGTCTTGGCGTGCATCCGTGCGTCGCTGCGGTCCGGTCCCAGGTCGACGGGCACGTGCACCTTCCGCCGACCACTGGCGACAACATCGATGTACTGTGGAGACCTCACGCCCCACGTGTTGAGCAATTCGGCGGTACGTCCACCCGGCCTCCCGCATGCCCACTATACGCCCTCGCTCAAAGTCCGTCAACTGCACATACGGTTCACGTCCACGCTGTCGCGGCATGCTACCAGTGTTAAAGACTGCGATGGAGCTCCGTATGCCACGGCAAACTGGCTGACACTGACGGCGGCGGTGCACAAATGCTGCGCAGCTAGCGCCATTCGACGGCCAACACCGCGGTTCCTGGTGTGTCCGCTGTGCCGTGCGTGTGATCATTGCTTGTACAGCCCTCTCGCAGTGTCCGGAGCAAGTATGGTGGGTCTGACACACCGGTGTCAATGTGTTCTTTTTTCCATTTCCAGGAGTGTATCTATTAGCTAATAGCTTTTTCTTTTGTGTGTCATAAAATTAAATATGGGAAATATAAAACCAGTAAAGACAAGAGACAAGCAAGACGGTGCACATTTCTTCAACCTTAGATCCCAGCACTTCAGAAAATTTGCACTCTTTATTGCCTCTTAGCCAATAACTTCTTCTTTTGCGTGACATAAAATTAAATATAGGAAACGTAAAATCAGTAAAGACAAGAAACAACCTAGACAATACACATTTCTTCAGTACTTGGGTCCCAGCATTTTTTCTCTCTAATCATGCAGCTGCTTTACACAGTGTGCTTGCTTTCTGTGAAAGAATCTATTACTTCATCAAAATTCATCAAAGATTTTGCTACACGAAGAATCAAATTGTCGTTCTCTAATATTTTCTCAACTGGATTTCGTCTATTTTGTCACTGTCTGCTAGATAATACGAAATAGGCCTTCCTAGTGTTGCAGCAATTGTAACACATGTGAGACTGTTTTGGCACAAATGGTCATTTTTATCTATCTCATTTACATAAATAACATGACAGAATATAATTCGCAAAGTACACTCCAGTTGCTCAAGCATAAAATCGATAAATACCAGTACGAAATTTTTATATAAATTTTTTATCATCATATTCTTCCATATAATTTATGTGGTGTCCCCGTTTGTTCTTCTTCCTCTCTCCAACAAACAATCTTGTCATCACTAATTCTCTAACTATTCCTCCCACTGTCAAAATTATTCTCCAGTTAAGTTCACAAACCCTGCCAGAATTACCAGTTTCGTTATCCTGCATTGATTCTCTGGTTAGGCGTTAGTAACAGGCAGCAGGCAGCAGTAGCTGTCTGCGACACAAGCAGCAACCGATTTTGTGACTTTTACGAGTTCCTAGCCAGGAGCGAACTTTATAATATCATCTATGTGCTTTAATAGTTTAGTTTCTTGTGTTTCTGCGTGACTATTTAATATCTAATAGCCACAGTTCACGCGCTTTCGCCTGCGTCGGAACGTAAATCGATTTTGTGACATATTGCAAGTTCCTAATCAAGGGCGAATTATTTCCTTTCACCTGGGCGCTTTGGTAGTTAGACTTTTGAATCTCTGCATATTAATCTAATTTATTTGACACCGTTCCTGCGTTTTCGTCAGGGTCTACAGTAGAGTTGCGCAGCATTTGCCGATAGTCTGTTTATCTGCATAGTTTAGCTTTCCACGGTCTTTAGTGTGGACAGGGACTGCGATTGTTGTTTGCAGATGCGAGCCGAGTTGGTGACACTTCGCTCTCAACTTCAGGCTGTGATGGCTTTGGTTACACAGCTTGAGGCTGCAGTGAATGGGCACCACTGTTGTGGGCTGGCCGTGGGGTTCCAACAGACGTCCAGCACCGACGAGTCCTCCGATCAGCCATCACCAGTGGACAGCCCAGTTACTCCTGGCAATGAGGTTGACCCCTCACCTGTGGTCGAGTGGGAGGTCGTCCCGGGGTGTAGCAGGTAGCGAAAGACTTCCCAAGCGGCCTCCCCGGTTTGTCTGACAAACAGGTTCCAGGCGCTGTCTGTGGCTGACGCTGTAACTGAGCCAAATGCTGTCGTCTGTCCTGTTTCGGAGGAAACCTCTCAGCCTACACGATCCGGACAGAGGGTGGGATTATTGATAGTTGGGAGATCCAACGTTAGGCGCTTTATGGGTCCCCTTAGGGACACAGCTGCCAAGAAGGGGAAGAAAACCAATGTGCACTACGTGTGCATATTGGGTGGAGTCATTCCAGATGTGGAACGGGTTCTCCCAGATGCCATGAAGATCACAGAGGGCAGCCAACTGCAGGTGGTTGCTCACATCGGAAACAATAATCTGTGTCACTTTAGATCAGAAGAGATTCTCTCTGGTTTCGAGTGGCTAACAGAAGTGATAGAGGCTGCCAATCTTGCTTGCAAGATGAAAGCAGAGCTGACCTTTTGCAGCGCAGTCGACAGGACCGATTGCGGATCTCTGGTACAGAGCCGAGTGGAGGGTCTGAATCATAGGCTCAGAGGGTTCTGCGACCGTGTAGACTGCAGATTCGTCCACTTGCACCAAAGGGTGGTTGGGTTTCGAGTTCCACTGTATAAATCAGGTGACAATTATATGCAGCAGGCGGCTACACGGGTAGCAGGGGCCGTGTGGCGTGAACTGGGCGGTTTTTTACGTTAGAGGGTCTCAGGAAAACACAAGAAGGGCTTCAGCTACAAAGGGTGCAGGCTGAACACAGGAAGAACGTAGATATAGGAACCATCGGTATAACAGTTGTAAATTGTTGTAGTTGTGTTGGGAAAGTACTAGAGCTCCAAGCGCTAATAGAAAGCACTGATGCTCAAATCGTTATAGGCACTGAAAGCTGGCTAAAGCTGGAGATAAGCTCGACAGAAATTTTTGCGAAGAACCTAACAGTGTTCTGAAAGGATAGGCTAAACACTGTTGGCGGTGGCGTGTTTGTTGCTGTTGGACGTAATTTATCTTGTCGCGAAGTTGAAGTAGATAGTTCCTGTGAGTTAGTATGGGCAGAGGTCATTGTTGGCAACCGGAATAAAATAATAATTGGATCCTTTTACCAATCTCCCAATTCAGATGATACAGTTGCTCAAAGGTTCAAAGAAAACTTGAGTTTGATTTCAAACACGAACCCAACTCATACGATTATAGTTGGTGGTGACTTTAATTTACTATCGATATAATGGCGAAAATACATGTTTAATTCCGGAGGTACGCATAAAACATTATCCAAAATTGTGCTAAATGCTTTCTCTGAAAATTATTTCTTGCTGTTAGTTCGTGAGCCCATGTGAATAGTAAACGGTTGTGAAAACACACTTGACCTCTTAGCAACAAATAATCCTGAATTAATGATGTTGATGATGAAGATGATGAGTCCCATACTTCTTTGCAGAGCGTAAGGGAACGACGCGGGAGACCCGCGCCTGAATTAATGTTGAGCATCAAAGCGGATACAGGGATTAGTGAACACAGGGTTGTCGTACCGAGATTGAATATTGTAACCCCCAAATCCTCAAAAAATAAACGAAAAATATACCTACTCAAAAGATCAGATAAAAATTTACTTGACACCTTCCTGAGAGACAATCTCTACTCCTTCCAAATTAATGATATAATGTAGACCAGATGTGGCTTGAATCCAGAGAAATAGTATCGGCAGCAGTTAAGAGATTTATAGCAAATAAATTAACAAACGACGGAGCTGATCCTCCCTGGTACACAAAACAGGTCAGAACACTGTTGCAGAAACAACAAAACAAACATGTCAAATTTATACAGGCGCAAAATCCCCAAGATTGGCGATCTTTTACAGAAGCTCAAAATTTAGCGCGAACTTCAACGCGAGAGGCTTATAACAGATTCCACAACTAAACTTTGTCTCAAAATCTGGCAGAAAATCCAAAGAGATTCTGGTCATATGTGAAGTATGTTAGCGCCAAGAAACAATCAATGCCTTCTCTGCGCGATAGCAATGGAGATACTATCGAAGACAGTGCTGCCAAAGCAGAGTTACTGTACACAACCTTCCGAAATGCCATCACAAAAGAAGACGAAGTAAATATTCCAGAATTCTTATCAAGAAAAGCTGCCAACCTGAGTAATGTAGAAGTAAATATTCTTGGAGTAGTGAAGCAACTTAAATCAATAACAGCAAGTCTTCTGGTCCAGACTGTGTACCAATAAGTTTCCTTTCAGAGTATGCTGATGCATTAGCTCCACACTTGACAATCATATACAACCGTTCGCTCGACGGAAGATCCGTACCCAAAGACTGGAAAGTTGCACAGGTCACACCAATATTCAAGAAAGGTAATAAGAGTAATCCACTTAATTACAGGCCCATATCATTAACGTCGATATGCAGTAGGCTTCTGGAACATACCTTGTGCTCGAACATTATGAATTACCTCAAAGAAAACGGACTGTTGACACACAGTCAACATGGGTTTAGAAAACATCGCTCGCATGGAACACAACTAGCTCTTTATTCGCATGATGTGTTGAGTGCTATTGACAAGGGATTTCAGATCGATTCCGTATTTATGGATTTACAGAAGACTTTTGACATTGTACAAAACAAGTGGCTTATAGTGAAACTGTGTGCATATGGAATATCGTCTCAGTTATGTGATTGGATTTGTGAGTTCCTGTCAGAGAGGTCACAGTTTGTAGTAACCGATGGTAAGTCATTGAGTAAAACAGAAGTGATTTTTGGCGTTCCGCAAGATAGTGTTATAGGCCCTTTGCTGTTCCTTATCTATAAAAACAACTTGGGAGACAATCTGAGCAGTCGTCTTAGGTTGTTTTCAGATGATGCTGTCGTTTATCGACTAATAAAGTAATCAGAAGATCAAAAAGAAAATGCAACACGATTTACAAAAGATATATGAATGGTGCGAAAATTGGCAGTTAACCTAAATAACGAAAAGTGTGAAGTCATCCACATGAGTGCTAAAAGGAATCCGTTAAACTTTGGTAACACGATAAATCAGTCAAATATGAAAGCCGTAAATTCAGCTAAATAGCTAGGGATTGAAATTATGGACAACTTAAATTGGAAGGAACACATGGAAAATGTTGTGGGGAAGGCTAACCAAAGACTGCGTTTTATTGGCAGGACACTTAGAAAATGAAACAGATCTACTAACAAGACTGCCTACACTAAACTTGTCCATCCTCTTTCAGAATAACACTGTGCAGTGTGGTATCCTTACCAGGTAGGACTGACGGAGTACATCGAAAAAGTTCAAAGAAGGGCAGCACGTTTTGTATTATGGCGAAATGTGGGAGAGTGTGTCACTGTAATGACATGCAATTTGGACTGGACATCATTAAAAGAAAGGCGTTTTTCGTTGCGACGGAATCTTCTTATGAAATTCCAACTACCAACTTTCTCCTCCAAATGCTAAAATATTTTGTTGACACCGACCTACATAGGGAGAAACGACCACCACGATGAAAAAAGGTAAATCCAAGCTCGCACAGAAAGATATAGTTGTTCGTTCTTCCTGTGCGCTATACAAGATGGGCATAATAGAGAATTGAGAAGATGGTTTGATGAACCCTCTGCCAGGCACTTAAATGTGATTTGCAGAGTATCCATGTAGAGGTAGATACATTCCTACAATGCATTTCCCGCACTATTCCGAGAATAGCACTCTGGCAAAAATTCTCTGTCAAAATTTCATTTTCTAGGATATATCGAAAACATTAATATGTAATCTTTCTTACCTGTTATTCCTTTTAGTTGTTTATTTCCACTCTTATAGTCTGAATTTATGGATTTTGTTAATAATTATAACAACTCTGATATAGGGTTACCAGATTTTTAAATGCCAAAAAGTGGACTTTTCCACATTTTAGAATGAAAAAAGAGGACACTTTTTATTTCTGAAATTTGTTACATAAGAAACAAAAAATATTATACACATCTCACACACCTACAACCTTTAGAACTCATGTATTTTTCATTGAACTAAATCTTTTTTAAAAGTTCCTTTTCCTGTCACAAATATTTTAAAAAGTACTTGCAGTCCAAGTTTGTAAAGTTAAATTTCACCATTGCAGTTCCTCTTACAGTACCAATGTTGAGTCTATTTCTCGCCTTTGTTCACTGTTCATATATTAAAGAGAACAACATCCCAAGACAAGCATTATGGGCTGGCAATGCTAAGAAGAACTGTGCATGTTAATTAACTTGCTAAACTGGTCCATGCTACTATACGACTCAACGTACTTACACCATTTGTTATGGACCAGTTCTAATTTTCCATCATATGTACCTATGAATTTTTTTAAACTTAAAAGCTGATCAAAGCTCTTTTCATTGTCAATTTTAGTATTTTTATTTAACAAAAATTTGATTATACATCTGAAAAATCAAGCCATTTAAAACAAAAAAATTCATAAAATGGGGTCATCCACATATTCAGGTACTGCAAACGATATTAATAAAGGATACCAATATGGCACTTAAAATCCTTCACCTTCGAAGCATAACCATCATTTTCTATTTGAAATACTCTTTCTTTCTCACTCAAACGTATAAAATTTTCATCTTTTTTCTGTTGAAGAACGCCATGAAGGGAATGAAGTACACTGATGACATCTATAAGTGAGTTTTCTCCTTTTTCTAAGTTACCAGTATAACTATGGAAAATGCCAACTACAGTTTAGATATGCCATAGACACAGCTCATTGATAGGGTCCACAAAAAATTCTTATGGACTGTTGGAGGTTTGTTTTGTGACAGAAAGAAGGATTTCGGAGTGGGAAACATCTCTGTAAGTCTCTGAATAGCTGAAAATAGTGACAGCCATCGAATGTTGCTAAGCCTGAGGAGTTGTTGGTACTCTATTTCGACAAAATCACAAAATTTATTTCTAGACTCGACAAGGACAGCATATATTAAAAAATAGTTATATATTTTCCTTATTAAACCTTGTAAGCCAAATTCAAGAAAGTCAGTTCTGTGCTGTATGCAGTTATTAAGAACATGAGCAGGGCCTCCCACTCCAACCAGTACCTTGTTAAGAACCTCTTTAGGTTAGCAAATCTGTTGTTTCCATCACCTCTTTTAATACCACCAAATATTTTGTTGCAATTATCAGCACCAAACGCCATACATTTGTCCTTAATTTTAAACTTGTTAAACGTATCAGAGATATTTGTTGCAATAGCTTCTGCAGTCTCATGTGGTCTACTTTCTATATTAAGGCGTTTAATTTGCATTCCTCCATTTCTGTGACCAAAGTAAATGTACTGTAATGGGGATCATTTTAATATTCTGATGGTTGCTAGCACCTGTCGAGACACCAACAAAAGGAATGTTCTCTATGTGTTTCATATTGCATTCCACTGAATGAGGTCTTAGAACTGAATTTACTATTGTTTCAGTTGTGGTACATCTACATGATATTTATGATGATTTGAATGAGTCAGGGAAAAAGTCTCACAACAGTACACTAGTTCAGTCCATAGATACATAATTGCTGTGGTGAAACACAGTATAGTAAGCAAGAGTTCCTCAGGAGCACTTACTTTTGTGTCCAGTTCAGCACAGGATTTTGTAAAAAATTACTCACTTTATCTGATGAACTTGCATCTCTAACACACTTCTTATGTTTTTCAGTTTTTATGTGCACTTCCAGGTCGCCTTACACCATGATTTGGTATAGATACATAGGTCCTTGCTTCCCATTGAACTCTTCCAGGATGGAAGGTCGGATATTTTTCTCGGAGTTTATTCATAAATACACACTTCCTCTATGGCGTGATGAGAACCTTAAACTAAAGTGAAACAAAGAATGATCAAAGTACAGTTTTCAGCTACTGCATGAAAAGTCTTCACATAAAAACTGAACTATCTTTCTGTGCTGTAAGCTATACTTTGAAAATCCCAAAATTTACTCTATAAGATGAATATGGGAAATAAAGATGAAGCTGGATGATCGACAAGTTCGCTACAAACATATGTCTCTCAAAAAAGCAAAGAGCCTGTAGACATCACAGCTATCCGTTGACCATAGATATTACCTATGGTCAAAGCAGCTATCTCGAAGCTAAAAAGGTAGGAACATAATTTGTGCGCAAATTAAATTGCTATTTTCGGTTTTATGAGTGTAACAGATTGATTTTTAGCTAATAACAAATGATGTAATTCAATGACCGAAGTAAAAAGTACATAAGTTGTTGACAATACTAAATAAAAACAAAAATCAAAAGATTTTCATTCGCGAATCTCAAAAATGCGGAGATTTGCAGGAATCGCAAAAATGTCTGTGGACGATACATTAAAAGTGTTTGCGTAAATGCGGACATTTGGTAACCCTACACTGATCATCTGCATACACTATCAACCATGTAAACAAACAGCGACTGGCATTCACTTGTTCAGGTTTATTCAGCTCATATAGCCCGATTTTATCTGTGGAAAAACTTTTATTTCTAGAAGTAATGGGGATTCCCTAGAAGAAACAACTCATACACTAAACATGGATTCAAAAATCAACTTATGATTCGTTTAGAAACCAACTTGGAATGTGTTCAAAAATTTTCACAACCCAACAGGGATGTGTTTCAAAGTGAATAATCAATAGACCAACGTGGGCTGGATGCTAGGTGCTTTATAAACACCGTTTTTTTCTTCAAGAATATAAATTTGACGTCCCATGAAATTGTCACCTTTGGCAGATATCCCAGTTTGCCCTCCCTAGTTCTGGACCTGTCTGTCTGTCTTTAACTAAAAAACAAAAAACTAATAAATGATCTGCATGGGGCCATGTTTACAAAGTAACTGATGTTAATATAAAATAACTTGTTCAACATCATTACGATTTATCATACAAAATATACATGGAACATGAAACTAACAAACAATTGGCATTTTACAAATCATAGTATAACATGTATACTTTGAAAACCTCAAAATGAAATTCGAAAGTTAAATAAAGAGGTGATCAAAGTAGACATACATTACAATTGAGATATGTTTTGTTATTTCTGAAAAACTGACAAAGTTACTGGCAAGAACTGTTACAGGAAAAGAAGCAGATAGGCTACTGTTGGAAAGGTGGGGCTATATGTGACACAGTTAGGCTATCATAACTAAAAAATATTTCTTACATACATGTTAAATCATAATATTCCTTTTACGTGGCCTAAGCCTTCTAAACCTTTCCCTTAATCACAGTTATGGTATTTCACAATGCTGGAACATGTTTAACAAATTAAATCTTTTTTTTATTCTGTTAATAGCTATTATTAGTCACACACTGAATACACATCATAGGTAAAATTTCAGAGTAAGAAGATATGAAAACTGCAGTCAACTAACACACAAACAGTCTAGTGAAACATGAAATCTATTCTGCATTGAGGTATACCTCTATGCTGTTCTGTTTCTTTGACATTTCAATAAACATTCACTTTGTTGACATGCACAAGACACAATAGCATGTCTTACTTCATTACTCAATACACATGTTTATGAGCTAGCAAAGAACACCAGGGTAAGTGGTTTGCAAATGGGAACATTAAAAATGTTGCTCATACAAGCTGAAACCTGAAAATGTAATTGACATGAAGCAGTATCTGTAAGCAAGTAAGTCTTGGTTTCAGACCTACATCGAAACAAACTCAGTAAAACTGGAGTTAAATGGATATGACAATGTGGTTTTCCCATCACCATCAAAAAAGGAGTTACTTTAAAGAGGCCAATTGCGTCGTATTATGAGAACAAATATGCATTCAAGAACAGGAAAACGTTCGAAATTACTCCCCTGACACTATTTTATTCATGTAGGCACTGTAAGTTTTGTATTTACTATTTTAGTATTAAAAACAATTGTTCCTTGCATATGACAGAAATTATGAACAAGAAGCAATTGTATTCTGCTACATTGCCAATGTATGGGATACTAGATATACATTGGCAATTATCACAGAAGATTGCAAATATTTTCAAAAATCACAAAGTAAAAATTGGGTTTTCCACGTCTAATAAACTACAACAAAAACTAATCCACAATATAAAGTGTAAGCATGATCCATACTCAGATTCTGGAATATACAAAGTCACATGCCAGGAATGCTACTAGGACAAATAGGCCGAAATTTCAACATCAGGTACACAGAGCACATAAAAGCCAACACACACAACAGACACACTACATCAGCTATAGCAACACATGCACATCATACAGGGCACCCATTTGGAAAAATAGAGCAAAACTCCACCAACTAAATAAAATGGATTTGCTAAAAGAACTGGAGATATATTCACACTACAGAAAATAGGAAGATAAAATATTAAACGAAAAACTTGAAAGTGAATGAGTGAATTTCTTCAGATGTTTCAATAGTATACTTAAATGAAATAGTAACACATAGAAATAAGCACGATTGTAAAATAGGTATAAGTAAATTATGATCCCAAATGTTAAGGTAAATAACCTCTGTACAAAAGCATATCATACTCTGTGGAAGACCTACAATGTCATCTCTGTTGACTACGTGTAAGAACATCTGTGTCACTGTTTTGTTTATGTACAATGTTTCTGATGTTTAAAGATGTACAACAAGTTGTGTGTGATGTTTGGTGTGTGTGACCACAAAGGAAACTGTAAGAACAAATTCTTCTAAATTCTGCCACTAACTTCACAAAAAGATCGACAACTAACTTAAAATCGCGTGTTTTCTTATATATTGCAGTAAAGTGAACAAAATGAAGCAGAATCTCACACATCGACAACATCACATAGGAATGACATAACAAACACATAAAATGCACTTGAAAGTGGGAATCATTTCCCGAAACATGTCGTGCGAAAAATAAAATAAAGAAAATCATGATTTGTAGCAATGAGCTATTTATAAACAAACCTATTTTTTGTATAATTTGCTGTAATTAAAATATGCAGTAATTAGTCTGTGTATTAATTATGTGACAAAATAAGTGACTATACTTGCAGCTAACTCTTTCAGCCATTTTTCTGGCATACTGACTGTAATTATTGTTCAATACGTTTTCTAGTTATAAAATTTGATAGTGTCATCTAATGGTGTTCTTATAATTGTGCGTACAGAATTTCTGTAATGCAATTAACATTCGATTGACAATGTATGTGCATCGTTGTAGTGGTAACTATGGTGTATTTCAATTTCTGTTATCATATTCCAATGTTTTATTACTTAATTTCATGATTATCAGCCATAGCTATTAACCCTACGGATTATGAAGTCTGCTATCTTTGCTGCATTCATCTGTGGCGATACTGTGACAGCCTTTTGTCCCACTACAGCGCTGTGTAAAAGCCCAACGAATGACTGAAAGAAAACTACATCTATGCTGGCTGACTGGTGAAAGTTCCACCTTGACTTGTCCACACAGACGTCTGCAACACACGCCCTCTGGTGGCTCAGCAATGGGCATCTTCTCATACTCTTACTGTCCACTAATCAGCCAAAAAAATATGAATACTTGCTTAGTAGTATGTAGACAAGTCAGTGTGACATAATTTTTACACCAAATAATTAACATATTCCACTAACACAGCCAGTAAAAGATGTTCAATAAATATAGATGCCCAAGTAATAGACTCATGAAGGTGAATGAAGAAGATCATTAAATGAATGTACATTTTTGCACTAATGAACCAGTGAGAAGGGGACGGGATGGATCAGGTTACAATTGGAAACACGACACAGTACTCTTGTAGCAAAACATGAGGATAGGAGATTCAATTATTTGTGATACATACACTGATGATCTAGAAAATATGACAACCTATCTAATAGCATTTTGATCCATCTTTGGTAAGCTATGCAGCAGCGATTGTACATCTCATGGTTTTGACACGTTCTTTGTAGTTTGATATGTGATTTCCATAAACTGTGGACCAATAGTTTGTGGGTGCAGATCTATCGTCTAATAGCCCACCAGATGGGTTCCACCCAGTTGAGATTAGGCTAATGTGATGACCCAGAACTCAATATGAGTTCACTATCATGCTCCTCAAAAGCTATAATATACATTGAAGGATCAAAGAAACTAATATAGGCATGCACGTTAAAATACAGAGACACGTAAGCAGACAGAATATGGCGCTGCGATTAGCAGCGCGTATATAAGACAACAAGTGTTTGGCGAAGTTGTTCGATCGGTTACTGGTGCTACAATGGCAGGTTATCAAGATTTAAGTGAGTCTAAACGTTGCGTTATAGTTGGCGCACGAGCATCATCTCCGAGATAGCAATGAAGTGGGGATTTTCCTGTACGACCATTTCACGAGTGTACCATGAATATCAGGAATCAGGTGAAACATCAAATCTCCAACATCGCTGCGGCTGGGAAAATATCTTGCAAGAACAGGACCAACCAAGACTGAAGAGAATTGTTCAGTGTGACAGTAGTACAACAATTCCATAAACAGGTGCAGATGCCAAAGCTTGTCTATCAAAAACTGTCAGAGTGTGAACCATTCAATGAAACATCATCGATATGAGCTTTTGAAGCCGAAAGCCCACTTGTGTACCATTGATGACTGCATGACGCATAGCTTTACGTCTCGCCTGGACCCGTCAACACCAACATTGGACTGCTGATGAATGGAAAGATGTTGCCTGGTCAGACGCATCTCATTTCAAATTCTGTTGAGTGGATGGACGTGTATGGGGGTAGAGACTACCTCATGAATTCATGGACCCTGCATGTCAGTAGGGCACTGTTCTAGCTGGTGGAGGCTCTGTAATGCTGTGGGACATGTGCAGTTGGAGTGATATGGGACCCCTGATATGTCTAGATATGAAGGACAATGCGACACATCACATGTCCAGAATTGCTGCAGAGTGGCTCCAAGAGCACTCTTATGAGTTTTAACACTTCCAGTGGCCATCAAACTCCCCAGACATGAACATTATTGAGCATATCTGGCATGCCTTTCAGCATGCTGTTGAGAACAGATCTCCATCCTCTCGTACTCCTCCAGATTTATGGACACCCCTGCAGGATTCATGGTGTCCATTCTATCCAACACTACTTTAAACATTAGTGGAGTCCATGCCACATCGTGTTGTGGCACTTCTGCGTGCTTGTGGATGCCCTACAACATATTAGGCGAGTGTAACAGTTTCTTTGGATCTTCAGTGTAATTCTAGCCCTGTAAATTGGAATTTTGTCCAGTTGAGGGACGCCATCATTGTCGAGGTAAACATCAAGCATGAACAGAAGATTTTTTTTTACTGTAAAAAATGTATCTTCCTAAGATGGTAGAAGAAACAAAGGTGATATTTAATACATATTGTGCATAGTTTGTATAATACAATTGATATACAAAACACACTGTGAATTTTAATACACTGATTATCACTTCATCAGCCTACACTTAGCAAATTCAAAGTACTTTTCTTCACACAACACAAATCATAGATCATCACTATTCATTAAAATTCCCTATTAAGTAGATTGACAGTAAGAGATACATTAACAGATATACAGTTTAGTTGAAGAGTATGAAACAGTGTTGAAAGCTAAAGTAAGAAAATGCATTGCAACAACTGGGTCACCTATGCTCGCTACTGCATATTTTTACCGAAGTACAGTAAACTCTTAGAGTATTATTCTTTGTACACTTTGATGTTCGATACATGATGAACACCTCGTGATTTATGTGTTAGTATGATTTCGAGTTCTACGGTGTTTGCATGTGTAATTCGGCGTATGCGAAAGTACCTTCACACACCAAAAAAACTTCTTATTTAAAGACATTCCTTTATGAGACAAACTATGCGATTTGAGCAACCTGTACTGACACACCTGTAAACTCTAAATGTTCACTCGTGGAACTGCAGATTCTCCCTTTTCTCTGTGGCTTTCTTGTTTTTTTTCCAATGGTAAATTAGTTATTTCAGAGTGTCTTAAACATTGTTGTGTAGGGGAGGCTACTAACTGTTTTACACTGTCTGGTGGCGATGTATTCTTCAATAAAGGGAGTAAATGCAAAGTTGTAGAATCATTCGGTGGTTCGTTAATGATATTTTAAATATCAGATAGGAGTAAATCCCAGTTTGTGTGTTGACAACAGTAATACAATCTGCAAAGTTTACCTAGTTCTGCATAATGCTTTCTGAAGGGAAACAAAATGGTATAAAATGTGATATTAATATTGGGTTATTTCTTCTACATCTCAAAGTTTTTAGTCATGTAGTAGAACGAAATTGTGGCCATTATCAGAAATTACTTTGTCAACATGCCCTATTTATTTCAGAAAATTCTGTACGAATCCTACAGAAACAGATTTTGCAGTAGCCTTCCATAAAGATGTGAATGACACAGATTTAGAGATGAGCTCAACAGATACAAACACAAATGAGTAACTATGTTTAGATGTCGTAACAAGACCGAAAACGTCAACTGGAACTAATTCTCTTAGTTTCACAAGAATGATCGGATATGGTGGTGTTCTTTGCGTAATGGTAGGTGGTTTTGCCTCTTGGCACAGTTTGCATTTTGACAAGACAACACGAATTCGCTTTTCCATATTGTTGAAGTGACATGTATCCCATAATTTCTGAAAATATTTCTTAGCACCAAAGTGTGTATAACTGAGATGTATGTACCAAATGAGTTTGCTGACGAGTTCATCTGGGATGCACAGTACCCAAAGAGGACTGACAGGACATCTACATCTGAATAAAATATTGGTGCATACAAGGTAGAACTGTCTTATCGCAGTATTTCATTTGTTTTGCCATTTCTCCTTCAAGTATTTCCAGAATCGATCCTTCTCCTGCACATGAGCTGTATCACATAACGAAGATGAAATAAAGTTTTCAAAGGCTGCTTTTTGCAAATATAACAAACTAAAATTATCTCTCATATCATAACTTGCATTCCAGTCATTGTGTCTTGCAAACATATCATGTTCACGGATTCATGATTAGCTATTCCAAAATTAGTTCTTTTATTGTGATTTCCAATGTGATAATTATTGGACCTACTGGTTCTGTTATCATGACCAATCTTTTTTTCGATATTGGAAAGCTGTTACTGTTATCTTTTTTACATCACATTTACTTTGCTGATTAATCATCATCTGCCCTTCTATAAAACGTTGCAGAGTCTATAATTCTTCAGTATCAGGAGATGGAGATGACTGAGTATCAGCTGACCTTTTCTCTGAATCATTGTTCGTTTGTGTCACTCTCTTGCATAATTTGTCGACACATTTAGCAACAGTCATCAACTAATTTTGCGTTTTTCAAGCTTCAGTGTTAGTCTGTAACTGTAATGACTCGAACTTTTGTGCTAATTCCTCTATTTGTAATTCTTGTTGTGATGTCTGTTGGCTGAGCTCAACAGTATCAACAGATTGTACATGGACTCAAGATTATTAATAACAGACATGAGTTCCACATGTATCTGCATTTTCAGCCATTCTGAGATTTCCTCGAATTTACAATTTAAATTATCATTAATTTCATCACAAAACATTTTGAAGTTGTCGTCCTGTTTGCTACTAGATTCTGTGATCTTGTCATTTATCTTGTCATGAAACAATCTGAAGTTCTCTTCCTGCAGCTTGAAATTTTGTTCCTGTTTGCTACTAGATTTTTTGTTATCGCTACAAGTTTGTCATTAAATTTTATAATCTCATTATTAAATTCTCTAATTTCATTATTGGATTTTCTAAACTATTCATTATTGGATCTTTTCTTCTCATCAAGTTGACCTAGTATTTATGATAGAGGTCATTGCATATGACTGGCAAATAATAGCCTACACTCTGGTTATTTTCTACACTATGGCTCAAATTTTTCGAGACTTCACTTGAAGCTACCCCTATAGTCTTTTCCATTCCTACCTGTTCTCTAGATTTCATAGTTGTTGTAGCAATACACAAAATAACACTAAATACAGCTATCTTACACAAAACTGTTAATTTCACTGTTGCAAAATAAATTCTGAAATAGAAAATGGGTGAAATAAAAAGTTTTGAATTAATGTGAACAAGAAGGCAAGCAACAAAAATGCTATGCAAGTACTGACGAAATACTATTTCATAAAATTTTCAGACAATAAGAAATTCAGCCTTCAGTTGCAAGGTATTTTTTTTTACTTTACCTAGATTTCAATGCCAATAATGGTATCTTCTTCAGAACCTATAAATTAACCCATGCATACATATATTAAACATTGAAATATATCATCAATCTATCGATTTCATAATAAGGAAAATCATGATACTTACAAAAATTAAATTATTTTGGGGGTCAAACGTTGGCCATGTCACAGAATAAAACTAATACAGAATAAAGACCCATAATCATAAGATTATGTCTGTCAATACTAAAAACAAGAAGAAAAACGTAGATGGAGCTACCCCAGGCCAGGAAAAAGGGTCACACATAAGCAACAAGGAAACTAGCCATCACGAGCAGTTCCGCAGTGAGGCTCGGCCAGCGGCCAAGTGCATGCACGAGTACATGCACAAGCGCTAGAGACAAGCTGTCTCAAAATTACTTAGCGCAATGTAAAATGTAAAAAATGTGACAGGAAACAGTCCTTCAAATGGACAAATGCCTACCCATGGTACAGTACACTAAACAATTTTCCTAAGAACTCATTACTAAGTCAGAGCAAGAAATTTTACATTCAAATATTATAATAAGACGGCAAAACTCCACTACAGTAACTAATAAATTAGTATGGGAGACACAGCCATGCAAAGCATGAAAGATCTTGAACACAAAACAGGCAAATTAAGAAACACTTTTGCAACTGGCATCATTACCAGTATAATACAAAATATATGGAGACACAATGTGCATATGCACTATAATAAAGGGGCAAAGCAGATAGGAAAGAGCATTGGTCATTTGAAGTGGACCGTGGGTCAACTCCACTGGAGTAAAGATTGAAATCCTTCGAAATAATTTCTATTTTTTAGTTGCAGCTGAATATTAAGTAAATTTTCTCTATCAATAATCAGATGTTTAAAAATTTTCCGATTCTTCAAGGGTGTCTAACTTACATCCTTTGACTTCATTATGCAAAAGTTCTGCATCTTTTAAGGGTTTGGGATCATGAGCCATTTGAACAAGATGTTCAACAAATGTAGATACTTGCGTTCCATCACCTCTTTTAGTCTTCAGATGCTCTTTAATCCTAACAGACAGTTCCCTTCCTGTCTGGCCGCAGAACTGCTGGCGACGCCTAGTTTCCTTGTTGCTTCCGTGTGACACTTATTCCTGGCCCGGTGTAGCTCCACCTACATTTTTCTTATTGTTTTCAGTCTTAACAAACATAATCTTATGATTATGGGTCTTTATTCTGTATTAGTTTTATTCTGTGACATGGCCAACGTTTGGCCCTCAAAATAATTTAATTTTTGTAAGTATCACGATTTTCTTTATTATGAAGTCTTTAGATTGATGATGTATTTCAATATTTAATATATGTCTGTATGGGTTAATTTATAGGTTCTGAAGAAGATACCATTATTGGCATTGAAACCTAGGTAAACAAAAAAGAATACGAAGGCTATCCACAAAGTACATTACGTTTTGGAATTAAAAATAAATGAAGTACTGGAAATTTTTTTTATTACATACAGATGAAAGCCACACTTAAATACTACTTTTCTACATTGTTGCCATTTAAATTAAGGCACTTATCGTAGCGATGGACGAGCTTGGAAATTCCTTCGTCGTAAAATTCGGCGGCCTGCGCCTTCAACCACGTGGTTACCTCTTCTTGAAGCTGTGCATCGTCATCAAAACGCTGCATAGCCAAACACTTCTTCATTGCTGGGAATAAGTGGAAGTCGCTAGGTGCCAGGTCGGGACTGTACGGCGGATGAGGAAACAACTCCCACTTAAAAGATTCGAGAACTTCACGCGTGGCATTTTCTGTGTGGGCCCGGGAGTTGTCGTGAATCAGCAAGATCTTTGAGCCCAACTTTCCCCTGCGCTTGTTTTGTATTGCTCTTCTGAGGTTGTGCAGAGTTTGGCAATACCTTTGAGAGTTTATTGTAGTGCCTCTTTCCAGGAAATCCACAAAATCACACCTTTTCTGTCCCAAAAGACAGTCGCCATCACCTTCCTTGCCGACATTGTCTGCATACATTTCTTGGGTTTTTGGGGGGAATTTGTGTGCCCCCACTGGATTGACTGCAATTTTGTCTCGCAGTTCACATGCTTAACCCATGTTTCGTCACCAGTAACGATGCGATCGAGTAATGTGTCGCCATCTTTCTCGTAAGCGTCCAAAAACGTTTACGCTGCAGCCATTCGCTGATTTTTGTGAATCTCTGTCAAGATTTTTTGTATCCACCTTGCACAAAACTTGTGGTAACCATGCTTTTCGGTAATGATTTCGTGCAACAAACTTCGTGAAATTTGTGTAAAACTCATAGAGAGTTCCGTTATTGTGAAATTACGGTTTTCACGGACCGCAGCATCGACTTTATCGACAAGTTCGGCGGTCACTATGCTGGGTCTTCCACTTCGCTCTTCGTCATGAACGTTAGTTCGGCCATTTTTAAATTTTATGACCCATTGACGCACTCCACCTTCAGTGATTATGTTGTCCCCATACACTTCACAAAGCTGCCGATAGATTTCTATTGGTGTACAGTTTTTTTCAGTCACAAACCTTATTACAGCACGCACTTCACACTTCGCGGCATTTTCAATTAACGCTGACATTTCAAACTGTCACAGTAACTCAACGGAGTACAGCACGAACCTGTCACTAGCACGGCAGGATGCCGACTGAGCGGCGGAATGCCATGACACCAAGATGGCCACGCTAGCCCCGCCCCTAACGGACACAAACGAAAACGTAATGTACTTTGCGGATAGCCCTCGTATTTTACCTTGAAACAGAGAGCTGAATTTCCTATTGCCTGAACAATTCATGGTTGCTGAAGTGCTGCATTATGTTAAAGATTTGCATAAATTTTTTCAAATGCAGTAGCAAGTCAAAGCGTCTCTAATTGCAAAATCTCCCGACAGAACGAAATCCTGGCAGACAAGTCGACAGGTGAAACTTATTGGTAATTATTTTTTTATTTAAACTTATGTATATTTGAAGTTATTGTTCGTTTTGCTGAAAGATGTATGGATATATGCGACGTGGCATCTCTGACAATTATAGAATTGTGATTGAGAACAAAGAGAAAAAAAATTATTACTCTTCCTAGAAATCATAAGGAAGTCAATTCACAAGTATTTGCCTGTGAGTTTAAAAATCTTCTGTAACAACTCCTAACAACTGTTCTGCAATGCTCCTGTACACAATGGACAACTTACCTCATTTTGCTGCTGCTACTGTGTGATCAGCAACGTGCTAAAAGCACTTCAAATTACTAATATATTCATAAAATAGATTATTTAAACACTGATAGACTTTACACAGACCAAATTATTCCACAATGTCTATACTCATGAAACATGTCTCTGGCCACAGCAAATATACGAATATTACTCTCACTCTATGCATATACAAATCTGAAAAAATCCCTGGAGTGTCCAAACAAGCAACAACCACGTGCAACAAAAAGGGAAATTACCAAACAATCCTTAACACCAAAGTCTCCTACAGTGCTACTAGCATGATCATGGCAGGCTGTGACCTATGCTGTCACATGACTTCTCTCACCGCAGGCTGTGTCCGACCACTTCCGACTCCTCTCAACAACTGTTTGCTTTCTACTCCTCGGGATAATAATATCTAAGACTCAGAATTTGTGTATGCACACCAGCACAATCATCGGTCACTTAGCAAAGCAGTTTCACATTACTTCAAGGAAGGCCTCTGCTTGAAGTATTCTGTTGAACAGCCTAGGCCATTACGGTCTTTCTGCTACACATGTGCTGATGTCAGATTATTTATCACTGGATTCACAACACTACACATAGCCCAATGAATATCTGAAACAGAAATTACGAAATACAAACAGAAAATTACTCTAGTACATGTTTCATAAATTATTGATTAACTAAATCAAAACTTTACTTAATAATAATTCTTAATACTTTAGAGTTTCGATATAGAACGTTTACTCATTCGTGTTTAATGCCAACAATACTTAAATTCTAAATGAAACACGGTTTGCATTGGAATTTTCCCAAAGCAAAATACTGAAATTTCTATACCCACACAGTATATTGACCCTGGAATATTACAACTAAACTAACTGGTAGCGAAAAAAATTAGAGACTGATCTTAACAATTCCTTTTCATGATGAACTGGCTATTACTACATATCAGTAACTGCTACACTGAATAGAACGATATCGCTGATATTATAATACACCTTGTCCTTCAACCCACGCCCCTCAGAATTATACACATAACATGTTATGTGTGAGATACAGCTTGTAGTTCAGTCAGTTGGTATACAAAACAGCCATTTTCGTATCAAAATAGCGGAAATTTTTTCTCAATGGTTATATATGTTTTTTGGGATGCTGAATCCGAATTTCAAGTTTGCCACCTTGTAGGGTGCCAGCTTCCCAACGAAAACAGCAAAAAACCTGAATATTTTTGTACTTTTTTCAGATTTTCCCTTATCTTTCGAAGCATATTCATTTTCAGACGTTGAATACTCTATACAAAATTTTACTACAAAAAGCACAACTCAAGTTTTATATTCTGAGGCTAGAGCATGCTGAGAAGCAGCGATTTTTTGGTCGGCCTGCAAAAGCATCAAAAATGCCCACTCCCACACCCTACAACTTAAAAATATACATGGTATAACATGACCCCTAAACCACGTGAACGTTAGATTCCCCATCTGGAACAGAAAGAAGGTAGGTATTTAGCGATAGAACATGGTCACAAAAGGCAGAACTATCCATGCATGAGAGGTTGTGCTCTTTCTGCACAGTCTTTTACAAATTTTCGAAAATAGTTCGAGAGATATAGAAATTGCTGTACTGCCTTGATAGATTGCGCTGTTGGAAAATCTTTAACGGCGGTTATTAGCTGTGCATCTGTTTTTATCCCGTGTTTGCTCATAACGTGGCCTATATATGTTACTTAATGTAATGCGAAGTGACATTTTTTCCAAATTTAATGTTAATTTAGTGTCCCTAAGACTTTGGAAAACTTATGATAAGTGAATCGTATGCTCCTTGATATCTTTTCGAAAATACGATTACGTCATCGAGGTATATCATGCATAGCTGAGGTTTTAATCCAACCATCTAGCAGTCTTTGGAATATTGCAAGGGGAATTATTTAATGTGAAAAGCATTCTTAAGAATTGCCAGGGACCTGAAGCGGTGGAGAAAGCAGTTTTATGTCTGCCCTCCGGTACAACCTCTATTTGATAGTATCTACTCCTTAAATAAATTGTGGACTAATATTTACTGTTGCCCAGATCGTCAATGGTCTCTGCAATATTCGGTAATGGATACACGTCCGAAACTGGTTTACTATTTAAATACCTGCAATCACAGCATAATCTATAACTTGTTGCACCGTCATCAGATTTCAATGGCACAATTACGTCATTTGCGCTACACAGCGAATCCGAAAGCTCTCGTTATTCCATCCTTTAATTGCTCATCTATGAATTCATCAAGTAGTGACTGTAATTGGTGAGAAACTCTGTATGGTCTCTTATAAATTGGGGTGTTTTCTCTTGTTGGAATCTTGTGTTGCGTGATGTTCGTTGCTGGTAGCGGCCCCTGTAAACTAAACAGATCCTGAAACTCGTCCAACACTTCTTCTATCATATCCCATTCGTTTCCTGTGATGTCTTCTGGCGCAATGCAGTTTTGTAGGCGGCTGGTTTGTCGCTATTGTCTACGTCTGACCAATCAAAATCATTTTCCTCTAAGGCACATATGTTAGCTATTAACATGCCCTTTCGTAACTCTTCTGTCCTAAAATTATCTATATGCACCGGTATCATCTGTACTCCATCAATTGTTGCGGCACTAGCTATACTCCTGCGCACAGTCCGGCCCCGGTAGCTGAGTGGTCAGCGTGACGGAATGTCAAGCCTAATGTCCCGGGTTCGATTCCCGGCTGGGTCGGAGATTTTCTCCGCTCAGGGACTGGGTGTTGTGTTGTCCTAATCATCATCATTTCATCCCCATCGACGCGCAGGTCGCCGAAGTGGCGTCAAATCGAAAGACCTGCACCAGGGGAACGGTCTACCCGACGGGGGGCCTTAGCCACACGACATTTCATTTCATTTCACTCCTGCGCACAAAATGATATGCTGTGTCTAATTCATCAATTTCCTCTAATTTTGTCACTATGCGCAATGTATTTGTGGGTAAAGCAGCATTAATGTCCTCCTACTTTCAAAGACATTGCTCGCAGTTTAGTTGATTCCTCTTTCTGGGGGAGGGCTCTTGCGGCAGAGCGTCCTCGGCAGCTGTGTCATCTAATCGAAACAATGACTTCGCTAAACTCCCAGATTTGCTGCCCGAGTTTGATTATGGCGTGATGTTTATTCAGCAAATCTAACGCTAGGATAATATCATATTCGTCGGTTACCTCCGATACGACTTCCACAACGTCCTGGAATCTTACATCCTCAATGTGAAAGGTTAGTGACGTACAGCCTACTTAACTTACGTGTTGTAGGGTCATATCTTCTGACCTCAGTGCACTGCTAACTTTAACTGACAGGTGAGTCCCAGTATCGACTATTATTCTACGTGTTTTACCATTAATGGTGTCTGGTAACCAGCACTCCGCCTTTGCATGCGCTCCAATAGCATAGAATTTTAATGAGAACGTCTGGCGACGATTCTTGGGTTCCCGTTCTTGTTCAACGGACCCTGTTTACAAATTTCCCCGGTCTGCTACACTCACGATACGTATGGCCAACCCTTTGATAAATTGTGCACTGTGGTTGCCGACAGTTTTTCGCTGTGTGTCCCTTCCGATCGCATCTGAACCAACGAACCCCTGTGGAAAATACATTTTTTCCCTTGTACCCCGTCGTGGCATCTACTTCCTCTAACGCTGTAGCAATGTTGACTGGATCAGTTAAATTCGTCGGAAATTGTGTCCTAACACAGCGCGATGTTTCGGGTGATAATCCTCGTAAAAAGGTATCTAAGGCCCTGTTCTCCATTTCGTCTAGAATATACTTATTGGCTTCATCACTGGCTGACAATTGTTAAGTGCTACTATCAACTTTTTGTAATCTATCCACAAAGATTTCTATTGTTTCTTTGAGACATACATGGTGTTCAACTTCTCCCTATAAAAATGGCAACTGTTCTGCTTTTTAAACCTTTTGATCAAACCTTGTTTCAGTTCTTCAAAAGTTATGCATTTCCTAACTCCTCGTGATATAGTATGCGCGCCTTAGCTGCCCTGATTAAACATAACCATGCCATTTGTAACATCTTTTCATCTGATCAGGAACCAAGTTTAGTGGCTGCTAACAAATCAGCAAAAAATGCTTCTATATCCTCGCTTGGCTTGCCAAAGAAGGGAGTCACAAGGGTGGCTGCTGATGAATCTAGTACGGAAGGGGTTGCACTCGGTTAATCGTTTCAGCAATTCATTATTGTCAGACCTAAATTGGGCTACCTGATTAAGTAGGCTCTGAATAGCCTCTTGGGTGGAAACTCCTTATTTCTTACTGTCTGTCATTGAATTTTTTCCTGTTCAACAAACAGTTATTCTCATAAGTATACTTCCTATGACCACAAGAACATAGACTCAGCTATATAACAAGTAACATTAGAAACGTGATTACAATTCTGATCTGAACAACAGGACATCTAACGCCATCCGAGAAGAAATTCTCTAGCGTCAAATTTCTTTGAAAGAATAAGTGCTTTACATCGCTTGTTTTTTACAACGCGAAAGCGTTACTTGAAAAGGAAAAATATCTGCGACCAATTTGCACTCACCAATGTATTGAAATACTTTCTGTTGGCTGCAAGTTGTCATCTGCTCTCTGGGTTGTTCGCGGCCCCTCACTGGCGATGGCGTCATGAACTCCTCGTACCACAAATTCACTACTATGTACACCTCAAAATAGAGCCAAGGTCATCTGACACCAATGTACTGGAGTGGGCTTTAGTGGCACTACATAATCAGTGACAGACGGGAGCATAGGTCACTATTTTGTCAGGGATGGCAGAAGGGTAAGCGACACTTTGTGGGCAGTGGAATGGGTTCTTTCCTTGGCTCGGTGGGTGCAGTGTGAGAGAAACATTTATTTAGATGTAAGACCCGTTAAGCAAACAGAGTAATATAATGTCTTTTAACACCAGAAAGACTGCACCCGTCATTTTGATGGGTATTCTACTTCTGTAGATTTATTCGTCTTAAATGAATTCTTCCACATGTCCCGTTTTCCATGACTTTTCATAAGTATTTGTTAGGTAGACGTCTGCAAAGAATTTACCCAGTAGGACCATTCTGAAAAGCGTCGCAAACAACTGCTACTACAAGGACTGAAATCCGTCATTTCGACAGGTATCGAAATGTGAACAATAGCTTTCGTACATGTCTAAAGCAAATGTTGTTTACCACCCTAATTTGATTATTGTCTTCTGCAGGCCCATTGTCGATGAGCAACGATGCTTTGTTGCTAAAGTGGCGCAGTTTGTGTTGTCCATATTTCAGTTGTTTCGTAATGGCGATTCAAAGACGCGGTTTGTCTGACGAAGAAATTTTAAAATATTTAATGTCAGTGTCAGATGGTGAATCCGAAGGAGAAGATTCTCGTGATGCTTGTGGAGCTGATGAATTACGAGAAGATGATGCTGCAAGCTCTATTGACGATGAGGAGTATATCCCTCCCATCAATGAAATCAGACAGCAATGTTATAACTACTGGACAAGAGCAAGCCGAGAAGTTGCAAACCAGTGTTACTTTACCTATAGCAGGTATGTTTGTATAGCCATTGTATTATTATTTTATATTTTATCGTAACTGATATTTCAGCAAACATTATAAATGTTTTTTTTCTGTTTTGCTGTATTAAAATTTGAAATTCGTTGTTTTTGTTGTAACTAAATTATTCTATTATATACTGTACATTCAGGTACGCCAAACAACAGTGTGCGCTTACCTCCAGCTAATAGCATTAGTGGCGTCCGTAACAGAGTGAAAGGAAAAACGCAGATGGAAGGGAATCCTTCCATAGGGAGTAGTCAGACAGCTAATGATGGAAAAACATGGACTGTTACAACTACGAAAGCTGTTCCTGAAAAAAGTCCACAACAGAGCATCTTGAAGAAAGCACCGGGACCTATAGGCCGTGTGAAGAAGTTTGTCAGGAGAGGTATATATTCTAGTGCATGGAGGTTGCTAATCGATGGCAGCGTGCTTCAAGATATAAATAAGTGTACAGAAAGGAGAGCATGACAACAGCTACATGATGATGATTGGACCATTAGCATTGATGCAATAGAAGCCGAAATATCACCTATAAATTTACGAGGCATATATGGAGCAAAAACCTTTCTTTTGAAGCTGTTATGGTCGAATACATGGGGACCAGCATTTTTTCGGAACACAATGAGCAGAAATAAGTTCACCAAAATTCTGCAGTTTATGCGATTTGACAGCTTCACATAGACTAAAGACAGATCGTTTGGCAACTGGCTACCCCTGTGTGGAATCCTTTCATTGCCGACTCCTTGCTGTGTTACATTCCAGGTGAAAATATAATTGTGAATGAGCAACTGTTTCAATGCAAGGCTAGCTGCTCTTTCATTCGATACGTGACAATAAACCAGACAAGTTTGGAATAAAGCTTTGGCTTGCAGTTGATACGAATTCTGAGTATCTGGGGAATGGGTTTCCTTACCCAGCAAAGATGAGCAGCGTCCCACAGGTGTTCTCTTGCAGAGCATGTTGTAACGTGTCTTATGCAGCCCTTTGTTTCTGCAGGAAGAAACATAATCTGACAATTTTCTAACAATGAAACGCAAAAAATTTGAAACGTAAGAGTACAAGCATTGTAGGCTCAGTGAAGAAACCTAGAAGGGAAATACCTCGATCAGCAAAATCTGCTGTAGTACCTTCGCACACAACTGTTCTTTATAAGTCAGGTGACATGACTCTAACATGCTATCAGGGGAAAAAGAACCAAAATGTGCTTATTTTGAGTTCAATGCATGACACAGTAACTATCGATGAATGAAATCCTAAAAAGCTACCAGAGTCAATGGCCTACTACAATAACACCAAGTATGGCGTTGACGTAATCGATCAAATGGCTCGGATTTACACTGTGAAGTATGAATGCCGCAGATGGCCCATGCACGTTTTTTCAATGTCTTGGACTTAGCATCTATAAATGCTTGGGTACTCTATAAGGCAGTAACAGGAGGAAAATTAAGCAGACTTCAGTTTAAATACAACCAGCAGAAGAGTTGACTTCAGCTAAAGCCACAAGGCTACTAAATACTCTTCCTCATATAGTATCACAACATTGCAACATTCGGAAGACATGTCAAGTTGAAGGGTGTAGAGGCAAGAATAGAAACAAACATTTATGTATAAAGTTTGGCAAGTATGTTTGCGGACCATTTTTAAGCAATGCTGAATACACCTGTGTGAGGTGTCACAACGTAGCAAGTGGTTTTGAATGATTAAAAGCAGGGTTTTAAATGTTTTCTCTAGAATATATTGTACTTTTCAGATACTTGTGTTAAAACACGGTTTTCCTTTCTACAGAAAGCTATTCATTTCACATTTTGTTACATAACCTTTTGATTAATTTATAGGCGTAAAATGTTCATTGTACCATGTAATTCTACAGAAAAAAGTAAAACTGTATCCTGGTAAACTGTAACTTGTCTGAAATAAACTGATGTACTTTAAAATGTGTATACTTTTTTTAAAACGAAACTGCACCCATCAAAATGACGGGTTGGTCCATCTAGGTAGATCGAAATCCCCAGACCTTCTTGTGTTAACTCGCTCAATCCCTCACGGCGCGATGGCTACTGTTCCAGCGGCGTAATTCAGTACTATACCCGTGACCCAGTACGATGGTAGCACGGTCTTCTCCTTGTGAATTCGCTTGTTGCATTATTAAGAAGTGGCTATAGTGTGGCGCAGAGAGCTCTGTCCCCGAATCGACCCAGTGACCCTTCTATTCGGCATCTTCTGGCGGAGTTCATCCACCTCACATGTGACCCAACTGGTGAGGCCGCAGTCCCTTCATCCTCACCAGCTACCTGTATAAGTACCACACAAACATCTTTCTGGAAACATCTGGGATGGCATCTTCTGCATTGACCTATTGGAGCGATACCGACATCTTCTGTCGAGCAGGGTAGCGGCAAAGTCGTTGTACGAAGTGTGCCATCCCCTAACTAACCATTGGTTTCTTTGTGACTTCTTTCTCCCCTCAAGGGATGCCCTCATGCCTGTTTGTTGCGAAGTTTCTAGGTCGACGACTGACTCCTCAGTCGTTGATCTATTCTTCTCACGTTGGGCAGAAAAGTCGACACACGTGCCAGCTCTCCATTGTTTTACCTCTATGCTGGCGTGGTCGGGCATTGTCCTGTCGTCCCCCTCCACATCACCAGATACGTCATGCACACGAGTTTAGTTTGGCAACATTTCCTGGAGCATTGACTTCTGGTGTACAAATGGAGCTGGCCATTGTTCTCCTTGGATGCATTGCCCATCTGTTGGGTTGTTAATCTATCAAAGTGCTGACTGCTGCTGCGCCAACTCTGCTCGTCATCAGCCTTCTCACATTGAGCAGAAACATGACCAATGTCGACACACGTGCTGGCTTTCCTTGTTCGACTGCTGACGATTCAGCATATTGTGGCTAATGTGTCAAAGTTTCTAAAATGTTCACTTAACCTATAACAAATCCTTATGTATTTTTCTGCCAGATCTCTTCTTTGAACAATGATTATACACAACCATAAATAACAAACAACTATTATACATAATTACTATACACTATACATACCAGAAGGTTATATAATGGCAAGACAGAAATTTTGAAACCAGGTTTTAAATTCTAAGACGTGTCCAGGGGCAGATGTGGACTCTGACCACAATTTTTTGGTTATGAACTGCAGATTAGGACTGAAGAAACTGTAAAAAGGTAGGTATTTAAGGAGATGGGACCTGGATAAACTGAAACAACAGGAGGTTATAGTGAGTTTCAGAGGGAGCATTAGGGAACAACTGACAAGAACAGGGGAAAGGAACACATTAGAAGAAAAATGGTTAGCTTTGAGAGATGAAATAGGAAGGCAGCCGAGGACCAAGTAGGTAAAAAGACGAGGGCTAGTAAAAATCCTTGGGTGACACAAGAGATATTGAATTTAATAGATGAAAGGAGAAAATATAAAAATGCAATAAGTGAGGTAGGTGAAAGGGAATGCAAAAGTCTAAAAAATGAGATGGACAGGAAGTGCAAAATGGCCAAGCACGAATGGCTAGAGGACAAATCAAGGATGTAGAAACATTTATCACTAGAGGTAAGATAGATGTTGCATACATTAAAGATGTCTTTGGAGTAAAGAGAACCACCTCTATGAATAGCAAGAGCTCAGATGGAAAATCAGTTCTGAGCAAAGAAGGGAAAGCAGAAAGGTGGAAGGAGTACATAGAGCGTCTATACAAGGGCGATGTACTTCAGAGATAACCAAGAGAACCACTTGTATGAATATCAAGAGCTCAGATGGATAAACAGTTCTGAGCAAAAAAGGGAAAGCAGAAAGGTGGAAGGAGTACATAGAGAGTCTATCCTAGGGCGATGTACTTCAGGACAACATTATGAAAACGGAAGAGGACACAGATAAAGATGAGAAGGGAGATATGATACTGTGTGAAGAATTTCACAAATCACTAAAAGACGTAAGTCGAAACAAGGCCCCAGAAGTAGACAACATTCCCTTAGAGCTACTGATAGCCTAGAGAGAGCCAGGCATTACAGAACACTTCCATCTGGCGAGAAAGATATATGAGACAGGTGAAATGTTACAGACTTCAAGAAGAACATAGTAATTCCAATTCCAAAGAAACGAAATGCTGACGGTTGTGAAAATTACCGAACTATCAGTTTAATAAGTCATGGATGCAAAATACTAACACAAATTCTTTACAGAGGAATGGAAAAGATGGCAGAAGTCAACCTCACAGAAGATCATTTTGGATTCCAGAGAAATGTTGGAACACGCGAGGCAATACTGACCCTACAGCTTCTCACATAAGATAGGTTAAGGAAAGATAAACCTATGTTTATGGCATTTGTAGATTTAGAGAAAGCTTTTGACAATGTTGACTGGAATACTCTCCCTCAAATAAGAAGGTGACAGGTGACAAATACAGGGAACGAAAGGCTATTTACAATTTGCACAGGAACCCGATGGTAGTTATAAGAGTTGACAGGCACATGAAAATGAAGCATGGTCGAGAAGGGAGTGATACAGGTTTGCAGCCTATCCCCGATGTTATACAATCTTTGTATTGAGCAAGCAGTAAAGGAAACGAAAGAAAAATTTGGAGTAGGAATTAAAGTCCAGCGAGAAGAAATAAAAACTTTGAGGTTTCCCGATGACATTGTAATTCTATCAAAGACGGCAAAGGACTTGGAAGAGCAGTTGAACGGAATGGACAGTGTCTTGAAAGGATATCTTGTCTTGTCTTGAAAGAATATCAACAAAAGCAAAACGAGGATAATGTAAAGTAGCCGAATTAAATCCGGTGATGCTGAGGGATTGGATTAGGAAATAAGAAAATTATATACTAGATGAGTTTTGTTGTTTGGGAAGCAAAATAACTGATTTTTTAAAATAACTGATGATGATCGAAGAAGAGAGGATGTAAAATGTAGTCTGGCAATGGCAAGGAAAGCGTTTCTGAAGAAGAGAAACATCGAGTATAGATTTAAGTGTCAGGAAGTCGTTTCTAAGAGAATTTTTATGGAGTGTAGCCATGTATGGATGTGAAACATGGATGATAAACACTTCAGACAAAAAGAGAATAGAAGCTTTTGAGATGTGGTGCTACAAAAGAATGCTAAAGATTAGATGGGTAGATCATATAACTAATGAGGAGGTACTGAGCAGAACTGGGGAGAAGAGAAATTTGTGGTATAACCTGACTAAAAGAAGGGATCGGTTGGTAGGACACATTCTGAGGTATAAAGGGACCACCAATTTAGTACTGGGGGGAGGGAGGGGGAAGTGTGGGGGGTAAAAATCGTAGAGGCAGACCAAGAGATGAATACAGTAAGCAGATTCAGAAGGATGTAGGTTGCAGCAGTTACTCAGAGATGAAGAGGCTTGCACAGGATGGGGTAGCATGGAAACTGCATCAAACTGGTCTTTGGACTGAAGGCCACAACAACAATATGATGGAGAAAAATTGATTAGTAGGAATATTACATCAGGAATATCTTCTGTCGCTTTAGCTGCCAGAAAAATGGTAGTGCAACAGACTCTTCCATCTTGGTTTCGTCTTATATATTACACCTGTCATCGATATTGAAGCTCGACCCCTCACACTGCTCCTACAATTCTGTGCAATTCTGCTCACCTGCATCCATTCCAACATTGGCGACCTGTTTTATATTTGCACGATACGAACTGAAGAAGCCTCCCTGAAACGGGTTTTTATTGTGGTATTATGGTACTGAGAGCCAACCCTTTGTTTTTTAACTTCCACCCTTCTGCTCAAGATTTAAGCAGTACAGTACATGTGACTGATGAGGGGTTTTTGCTATGGTGATTCATTAGGTCGAATGGGCATATCTTTGATCAAATTTGCAACTCAAAAACCCATTACTTATGAAGCAAGTATTATCTAAATCCAACAATTACGTTTGATGTGCAGATGGACAGACGGAAGACTATCAAGTCCATGGAGCGGTTGAGGATGTCGACCAGAAAACAGTCCATGGAGATACAATTTAACAGCACCAAGAGACCACCAATTTCACAATTAAATTTCGTCGTAAATGTGGAAAGAAGGAGTAACAAAACGCAACAAATATGGAATCGCCTCCAAGCAGACATCTGATGATGCAGACAAACTGTTAGCGCAAATGGCAGAATCTCTAGCTTTGGCTCACAGTTGTGCTGCAACTGTGGGGGAAGATGTTTACCTACCGGTAATAGTGATGGGTCTCGATACTTCCCTCAAAGTACATTTCCTTAAGCCAGGGAAAGGTACTCAGCTCCTCTACCATCTGGGAAGTGCAGTGGAGAAGACTGTTGCCAACCACATGCTCTTCCTCCACACAGTGAATTGTTGTGATTCTACATCCACATTATTCAATCAAGGCAATGTTAAATTTCTCAACACTCTCTCCCAAAATCGGTAGTTCAAAACAGACATTAGTGAACTTACTGATCCTTTAGCCAATGTAAAGGAAATAACAGCTGCTGGTGAAAAATACTGATTGACCTTTATGGAGGTAAAAACCTAACCACGTTACTCATCAAGCTGAGATACAAGTAGTACTTTACGTCAGCCTACAAGGCACCAGCAGACAGTGCTTCCGTAACTCCTACTGAATATGCAGCTCAACAATACCCCTTCAGAGGTTTCCATCTGGTGCAAGAGTGGATCAGAAACAACTTAGATCCAGAGCAGTGAGAGTGGACATTGACAAAAAATCGCTTCGCTCCTATTCACACATTGAAATCCCCAGCTTGTGAGAAGCTTCTTCAGGTAAGATTATATTAGATTAGTTAAGATTAGATATACTTTTCAGTTCAATTGATTCAAATTCTCTTGGGATATGGAACATATTAGAAAGAAATATGCAATAAATATTTACATATTAAGTGCAGGTGTTGAATGTACCTTCCACAGATCACAAATAAAATTGCCTTTGTGGATGCACAATCGGTCAAAAACAATCTTAAGCATTTTTACATTTAAAAGGATACAGAACTTGTCTCCAAATATTAAATGAGCAATATGCTCAGTGCACTATTGTAGCCATGAATCGTCAAAGCTAAAAAAACGTTTTGCAGCACTTATTTACAATGACCACATTATTGTCCAAAATTTGTGCAGAAGTATGTATGCAATATTCACATTACATGATAAAACTGAATTTTAATATTAATCATGTTATTGAAAATGTGTATTGCTGTATAGTGGTCACATTTCTGAACCAAACTAAGTGATTTTAAATGTTCTTGGTAGTTATTCTTATTTCTGGTATTGATTCCATAAACTGAGGTGTTGGTTTAAAAAAAAAAAGATATATTTTTAACGATAAATTTCATTAAGGAATAAATACATTGGGAAGCAGTAGTAAGTGTTGCACCCGTGCAGAACATTCTTGAGTTCACACCACAAATAATTGGTACTGCACATTTTTGGGCTCAGAAAACTTTAGCTGTATCTTGCAAACATAGGACAGATTGGCAATGTCACTGTCAGCATAGACGAGCAGGACTGTTCTCCACGAAACTGTGGTAGTAAAGTGGAGAAAGGTTGTACATGAAAAAGAGCTTTAAAATTATGCAGACCAAAAGAAAACCTCCCATATTTAATTATTCTACAATTTCTAATATTGTTAGGAAATCAGTACTATACTAAATGAAAAAAGTGAATTTAACAATATATGTTCGAAGTAACTGACACATACAACTTACATTTGGTCACCACAGCCACTAACTAATAGTTATAACAGGAAAACAAAGATGTCTGTGAACATCATACTCTGATATGATTCCTATACAGTTAATTATTCTTGGAATCTGACTAAATATTTATTCTTCAGATAACAATTGTGCTGAACTGCCAGCTAAATTAACGTCAGATGGAAGGTAGCATAATTCAGAATCGAGAGAGCTAACAAAGCACATGCGCAAAAGAAGCAGACAATGAGATCAAAAAGTGAGATCGAGGACCCTTGCATAGTAGTTTATATAATCACTTATGTTATGATCTTTGTCCATTTAAAGTTTACATTAATGGTTACTGTAGTGACGTAACAAGACTGTTACGCCACTTGAAGTAGCCGAAAGAAAGGCACGCGTACACACACGCCGACGGGCGTGAATTCTGGAACAGGATAACTATTGAATGGTAGCAAGAAAAGTACGGAGCTGCTTTATACTTAACTTTAATGATCCTTGTGATACATCTCTCTTGACTATACAAATGCGACTCGTAAGATACATGCACTGTTACAATTGGCTCCTTGCTAGGTCGTAGCCATGGGCTTAGCAGAAGGCTATTCTAACTGGCTCTCGGCAAATGAGAGGAAGGCTTCGTCCGTATTGTCGCTAGCAATGTCGTCGTACAACTGGGGCGAGTGCTATATCGTATCTCGAGACCTGCCTTGTGGTGACGCTAGGTCTGCGATCACACAGTGGCGACACGCGGGTCCGACATGTACTAAATGGACCGCGGCCAATTTAAGCTACCACCTAGCAAGTGTGGTGTCTGGCGGTGACACCACATTCCTCCCCCGCAAATCGGCGAACGGTCGTGAGATAAGGCTTCCGCCCGCCGTGGGGAGGACCCCATGTTGACGTATGCGATGAGGTGAGGAGCCTAACAACAGGCGAGGCTGTGCCACCCGCACCCGGCCATTCGGTCCAAGGGGAGCTAGGAAACGCCTGAAAACCTAGTCCAGGGTGCACGTCAACATGCGGTGTATGCGCCCGTAAAGAAACAGGAGGGGCCGAAGGGTCGACCTCCATTGCGTCGGGGTAGCCGACGCGCGATGACGTCATGTGGTCCGGAGCGGGCGGGAGTTCCATGGCGGAGGACAGCTGGTCACGGGAAGCGATCGGCGGCGCGTGACCCTGGGAGGCGCTTGGCGGCTGCAGCGAAGTGTCGAATGCGGGCGGCGCCGGCGGGAGAACAGGCGACGGCGGCGGCGGAGGCGGCTGCGGCGGCGCGTCGCCATGGGGCAAAATGGAAGGCATCGTCGGTAACACCTGGGGATGAGGCGAGCCAGTAGATGGGTCCCCAGGGCGCTGACCGGACGGCACCGTCGCTGAAAGCAGACGGGGAGCGGCAGAACCCGGGCGACGACAGAGGCGCAGCTGATTGAGATGCCGACGCACCTCACCAGAGGCCCCCAAAACCAAATACATCGCGCGGCCGAGGCAGTGAAGAATGCGCCCTGCGAGCCAACGCCACGAACCTCGATAGTTGCGATAAAATACTACGTCGCCTGGAGCAAAAGCAGGAGTCTGCCGCTGCACAGGAACCTGATGCGGCGGATGCAGCAAAGACATCAAGGTGCGATGAGCACGACCGTGGAGCAACTCAGCCGACGAGCGACCATCTCGGGGCTGAGAGCGATACGAAGACAAAAGAGCAACAATGCGTCCTCCCGAGAATGCGACTCTTTCAATTTCAACATCTGTGACTTGAAAGTCCGGACCAATCGTTCAGCGGCACCGTTTGACTGAGGCGAAAACGGCGCGGATGTCAGATGTTGAATACCATTGGCCTGGCAGAATGACTGAAATTCTGCGGACATGAATTGTGGGCCATTGTCGGAAACAATAGTCTGCGGAAGACCTTCAATGCAAAAGATAGCAGACAACGCTTGGATGGTGGCGGAGGACGTCGTGGAAGACATCCGGACAACAAAAGGAAAAGTACTGAAGGCGTCGACCAGAACCAACCATCGAGCATTCCAGAATGGACCAGCAAAATCAATGTGCAAGCGTTGCCAAGGGGAAGTGGCTTTTGGCCATGCAAAGACTTTCCGCGGCGGTCGGATTGTTGTTCGGCACACGTCATGCAAGAAGAACACATATTCGTAATCACAGCATCGATTCCGAACCAAGTACAGTGCTGACGAGCAAGTTGTTTCGTTCGCACTATACCCCAATGTCCTTGGTGAAGAAGCCGTGAGACAGAGGACTGTAACGAACGTGGGACCACGACTCTGGACTGATCATTATCAGAACGCAACAACAAAACACCACGTCGAACAAAAAGTCTCTCCTTGTGAGCAAAAAATCGGCGAACCAACGGATCCGCAATCCGAGACTTTTACAAAGGCCATTGCGTAGCAACAAAACGCAAAACAGTAGCAAGGACAGGGTCAGCAGCTGTGGCTGTAGCTACACGACGAAAATCAATCGGAAACGATTCGACCACTTCATCCGTTTCCGAATCAATGAACATGCAAGCAAGTTCGGAAGAATCGAATGCTCTATCCTCAGCAACAGGCAAACGGGACAACGCATCGGCGTTTCCGTGCGTAGCAGTGGACCGATACAAGATATCGTAGCGGTACTGCGAGAGGAAAATAGACCAGCGAATGAATTTCTGCGCTGTACGCGGAGGTACAGGCTTGTTCGGATGAAAAAGCGATGTCAAAGGTTTGTGGTCTGTGATGATGGTAAAGTGACGACCATACAAGAAATCATGGAACTTAGTAACACCAAACACGAGAGCCAAAGCTTCTTTCTCTATCTGGGAATAATTTCTTTGCGCAGACGAGAGCAATTTGGACGCAAAGGCAATAGGGCGATCATGCGAGCCAACTTTGTGCGCAAGCACAGCACCGATCCCGAAATCCGATGCATCTACCATCAACAAAAGGGGTTTCCGGGGATCGAAAGGCGTGAGGCAAGTATTAGAAAGCAACGCCAATTGCAACTGGCGAAAGGCGCGTTCGCATTCCGTCGTCCAGACGAACGGAACACCTGCACGGCGTACGCGATGAAGCGGAGCTGAAAAAGAAGAGGCATTGCGCTCATCCCCTCACACCTTGTGAGTCTACATTGTGGAATGTTCTTGCGACCTCATGACGCAATGCGTGAGGAACATTGCGCGCTCTGAAAATTTCCGGTTGCGCGTTGACCTTCAGTTCCAATGGTGCTTCATAGTATTTAGCGCAACCTAAACCCGGTGCAAAAATGTCTGCAAATTCTTCACATACACTAGAAACACTGTCTGTAGGCACAGTTTGATTCACTGATAGCACCTGATTTACAATAGACATGTTAAACAACTGAAATAAATCTAAGCCAAACAAGTTCACTGCAGTAGAAGAACGAAGAACGTAAAATGACACAAGTTTTGATTGTCCTTTATATGTTGCAAAAAGAGTGCACTGTCCTAAAACAGGAATTGTCTGTCCGAAATATGTAGTTAGCTTAACTTTTGCGGCACGCAACGGAGGTGCGCCCAGTTGTTTGTACGTGTCGTGATTGAGCAATGAAACTGCAGCTCCGGTATCGAGCTGGAATGGCATCACTTTGCCTTCAAAGTCTAAGTCCACAAAAAGTTTATTGTCCTGCTGACTACAAGAGCGACTGTTTTGTGCAATTTGAATAGACACTGGTACAGAATCACTTGCTAATTGACGTGATTTCCGGCGACGTAGACGCACAGTTTGTGTGGGACGAACACAGTCACTGTTAGAGAAAGTGGCACTGGACGAATCGGAATTAACTACATGAATGTCCATGGGCGAAGGTCCACGATCCTGAGTGTCCTTGGGTCGATTCCGGCGCGAAGCAAAGGGCCTGGAATGATTGGGATTGTCGGATCGGAGCTTTTTCTGGCAAACACTTTGAACATGTCCTTTCCTATTACAGAAAAAGCAAATAGCTTGGCGTGACGGGCAATGTTCACGCGAATGTCTAGTAGCACACCGCGGGCATGATTTCACTGCATTTGTGGGCTGGCGCGGCACACGTGGCGTAGAGCGCGGCGGCAGCTGCGTTTGTTTGCGCGAGGGCAGTTGACCGGGCCGCGCAGCTCGCCCGGCGGGCCGGTTAATGTTACACACTGCTGGCGAAGTTTCAAAAGATTCCTGAGCACAGTCAAGTGTGTCTTGTCTATCCAATATGTCTATCACTTGTTGAAGAGAGGGATTAACTAGTTTCAAAATTTGCTCCCGTATGCGAACATCAGAAACGCTCTGTGCAATAGCATCACGTACCATTGTATCTGAATAAGAAAGGCCACAGTCACAGTCAAAGGCACAGTCCCGAGTAAGTCCTTGCAATGTTGCTACCCACTCCCTATTACTTTGACCGGCCGTACGTTTTGTACGAAAAAACGTATACCGTTTTGCAACCACATTAACTGTTTCTTTGAAATAGGCATCTAAAGCAGACAAAATTTCGTCGTAAGACAGAGTTGCTACGTCGCGTCGGGGAAACAATTTCACTATCACACGGTAGGTGGACACACCGACACAAGAAAGCAAAAACGGCTGCCGCTCATTACCTTGAATTCTGTAGGTGGCGAGGTGAAACGCAAACTGGCGGGACCATTCCCGCCAAGTCTCGTGGGTTTCATTAAAACTGCGAAACGGTGGTGCAACGGCAGGTTGTGGCTGCGGTACCGGTGAAGCGGCGGCGGCCGCATCGGTTTGAACGGCACGGTGACCCTGGATGAGCTGTCCAAGGGCATCCAATAACGCCTGCGTCTGCTGATTCTGCAAGCGATAAAATTCGGACAGTACATCTGGAGAATGTGGCGAAGCCATGACACAAATAAATGTAAGCAATCAGAAAGAATCCTTGTTACTCGTCGCCAATCTGTAGTGACGTAACAAGACTGTTACGCCACTTGAAGTAGCCGAAAGAAAGGCACGCATACACACACGCCGACGGGCGTGAATTCTGGAACAGGATAACTATTGAATGGTAGCAAGAAAAGTACGGAGCTGCTTTATACTTAACTTTAATGATCCTTGTGATACATCTCTCTTGACTATACAAATGCGACTCGTAAGATACATGCACTGTTACAATTGGCGCCTTGCTAGGTCGTAGCCATGGACTTAGCAGAAGGCTATTCTAACTGGCTCTCGGCAAATGAGAGGAAGGCTTCGTCCGTATTGTCGCTAGCAATGTCGTCGTACAACTGGGGCGAGTGCTATATCGTATCTCGAGACCTGCCTGGTGGTGGCGCTAGGTCTGCGATCACACAGTGGCGACACACGGGTCCGACATGTACTAAATGGACCGCGGCCGATTTAAGCTACCACCTAGCAAGTGTGGTGTCTGGCGGTGACACCACAGTAACATCTCTGGTATCCCTGATACGGTTCAGATATCCCTAAAGTTTTATGCTTTTAGTTCACGAACTTTACAGTATCTGTTGCCACATATTAAGATTAATAAATTCAGGGAAAAGAATTGTAAAGTTTGGCTGTCACGCCATAACCTTCCACAGCCCCTGACGATTTGCCTGGACTATCCATTGCCCAAAACCACTCATATGGACTATCTAGTGTCTGACAAAAATTGTTTGGGCCACCAACATCCAAATGGAGTAAAAATAGTGAGTACATGGCAGTAGTATAGGTACTTATTGTTAAATGTATAGTTCCATCCTTTATATCTCAATTCTGTCAATAAATAACTCCTTTCTGTTCCAGATGGAGAATCTTCTTCAAGTGATGGCCCTATCATAGGCTATAAATTCACTGATTTCATGATACATGTACATTACTATATACAGAGTTCATATTCACTTTTCCGTTCAGCATCATGTATATATGTTGTAAACACAATTTGTTAATGTTTTCATCAAATAAATTTTCCCATCAATTAATTCAAAACAACATCTTTTACAGCAATTCAACCAAAATATAGCGCCGATAACTCTTTTTTCGTGATTTTCGCTTTGCTCCCTCCTCCTTTATGAGGAAGCTGAATGTTACAGATGTCTCTTGTAGTAAATTTAATGTGCTCTCACTTGGTGTAGGGATCTCGTCGGTAACATACATACCAGTATTTTTTGAGTTGTAGGAGGTGGTTTCTTGACATTTCCCTAAAAGAGCCAAAAAATTGCTGCTTATCAGCACACTCTAATGCCGATGCCACTTGTAAGAAAATAAAATCCAAGGACTGCTGTTCGCAGGACATTTTGTGTGCTCTAATTTTACATTGAGTGAGTGTCTTCGGAAAACGAACAGTTTTCGAGATATAGCTGAAAAAAGTACAAACATTTTGGTTTTCTTGCGTTTTTCATTGTGAAGCTGACATCCTAAAAGACAGCAAACTTGAAATTCAGATTCTGCAACCCAAAAGACTTGTAAAACTATTGAAGAAGAAACTTCCGCAATTTTACTATGGAATAACCACCACTTGACTGGGCTATTCTACAAACATGCTGATAGAATTGTGTATCAGTTACTAATTACATTAATAATATAGTGTATTTCTTATATATTATATTAATTGTGTATAAATTTCAAATGGCGACTGCATTTCAAATCATGGCATTGGCAGTGGCCATAAGCGAAACAGAATGGGATGGGACATTATCATCAAGGTTTCTGGAGAAGGAATCTGTCTGCATCTGTTCACTCATTTTATGAAAATGGATTTTGTGATTTTGTGTTTCTTAGGCTTTATTATATTAATTTGTGCTGCTTTCGAGACACACTGGAAAGTTCTGTGACAACTTGTTTATTTCTTTCGTGAGTACTCTTACAAGAGGAAGGTAAGTATCTGAAAGCAGACAACTATTTAGATTTTAGACACACACACACACACACACACACACACACACACGCACACACACAAACACACACATACACACACACACACACACACACACACACATACACGCACACACACACACATAAACACACACACACACAAACACACAAACGCAACTCATACACACATGACTGCAGTCTCTGGCCTCAGTAGCAAGCTGATTGGCTGAAAGCTCATTTTCTGACTGTATTTTTGTTTTTCCTATCTGCAACTCAGGATCTTCACTATATGAAGACTTTCTTTGTGTAGAGATGAGTCACCCCAGGACGTTATTCCATATAACATTGTTGAATGACAGTATGCAAAGTATATCCATTTACTTATTTATCTGTCCCCAATGTATTCAATGTTTAGGAACTAAGTAGTGCAATGAGTTACAAAGTGTGCTTTCTTCCAGTTTAAATTTTCATCAATATGGACCTCTAAAAATTGTTTGATGTTACTTACTTAATCAGTGTCATGTTCCATGGATCCTTTGCAAACGTATTGGTAATGTTGTGGAACAAGTCATTTTACACTCATGTAAATACTGCTACATACTAACACTTTACAATGTTTTTTTTCTTCATTAGGTTATTATTTTCTTGTCACGTGTTACACTTATCATTGGTGTAGTACATCTACATGTACAGAATTGAATATGTTATGACTTTTGAAATTCATAGTGGAACCATTTATAGAAAGACCATTCACAGAAAAGCACTGAATTATATTTTTAAGAACATTATTTACCATTTCTTCCGTTGCTGTATGTATGTTTTGGTTGATTATGATATTAGTGTCATCTGCAAAAAAGTCCACCCCTGGTAGCTGGCTGGCCCGGGTGGCTGAGTGGTTCTAGACGCTACAGTCTGGAACTGCGCGACACTAAGGTCGCAGGTTCGAATCCTGCCTTGAGCATGGGTGTGTGTGATGTTCTTAGGTTAGTTAGGTTTAAGTAGTTCTAAGTTCTAGGGGACTGTTGACCTCAGAAGTTAAGTCCCATAGTGCTCAGAGCCATTTGAATCATTTGAACCTGGTAGCTGAGTGGTCAGTGCGACAGAACGTCGCCCAGGCTCGATTCACGGCTGGGTTGGAGATTTTCTCCACTCAATGACTGGGTGTTGTGTTGTCCTTATCATCATCATTTCATCCCCATGGACACGCAAGTCACCTAAGTGGCGTCAACTCGAAAGACTTGCACCAGGCGACCGGTCTACCTGACAGGGGGCCTTAGCTACACAGTATTTCGATTTCCATCTGCAAAAAGAGCTGACTCTGCTTGTATATTATACAGAAGGTAGTTTTCTTGTGGGAGAAACAATTATAGATCTAAGGATGAATCAGAAAACAATCTCTCTCGCTTATATTGGCCGAATTATCAAATACGCTTTCCTGCATTTTTGGTTAGATATGACATTAAGTATGGTTGTCTATATAATTAATTCCATAAAACCTCAGTTTATCCAGAAGAGTATTGTGATTCACGATGTCAGATGTCTTAGATGGGACACAGAAAATATGAACCGATGCTATTTTATTATTCAACACTTGTTAGATTTGGTGGGTGATTGTGAAAATGCATTTTCAGTTGACCAAATACTGCGATTTACTGAGCACAGAATACTATCCTAGAAGACATAACCTTCTCAGAAGTTTTGGAAAATGATATCAGTTATAAAATAGGATCAGTAGTTAATGACATCTCTTTTATTGCCTTTCTCATAAAGGGATTTAACAATGGTATATTTCGACCTCTCTGATCTGAGTTAGTGATGCATTGCATATTACTGGGGAAAAGGTCTTCAGCAATCTGTTGTAAACACTATCAAATCCATATGAACTTCCGTTTTTGAGAATGTATATAATTTCTTTTACTTAAGGAGAAGTATGTGAGATTTCTATCTGACTGAATTTTATGTGAGTTGCTGCGCACCTACTGCGTATTCTTTGCTTGATATCTCCAGGAAATACAATTGCATTTTGCGTTCACGAGATACTTCAATCCCTTTAGTGATCCTGGATTCTTACGTGGTAGTTTAATGTCCTTTCCTATTGGTTTATGCAGAAAGCAATTGACTAAATTTTACATCTGTATTTGGTTCCTTATTAATTTCATCCCAGATCATCTGTTCTAAACTATTCTTAACAACGTTTATCCTGGAGTTATTAATTATTCTAACTGATTTCCTCTAAGAGTTATCTACACTGTAACTAACTGTGTATGACAAGCAGATTGCGTTTGCTGCTGAGTACACAATTATTTTCTTGCTTTGATTTTCATCAAAGAAGTCACTATCAATTAGGGTCCTACTGTCTTTTTCCACCCCTTACAAAGCCAATAAACTTAATTAAAAGAATTATCCATCCCCCTTGGAAAATTAATTACTGATGTAATATTGTAGGATGTGTTTGTATGTATATATTTCCGATACCAAATAAATGAAGATGTTCTGATATGTTTGGGCAGCAGTTTTCCTATTGTTTCAGTTCTCAGCGGTTTACCATGGAAATCTGATCAAGAATATCGTTTAAAATGTTTGATTCGCCCATTAATAAACTTTGTCACTGAGAACGACTCGGAGGTCAACACCGCATAGCTACGTCTGCAGCGACCGTAGGATTAACTTTTATGACTGATGTAATAGGCAGTAGATCATAGGGCTACTAACATGTTTCCAAATGCAAGGTGGCTGCATAAGGTTTGAGAAAATACTAGTATTGATATGAAAGTTTTCACAGCGTGTGAAAGACCCTGCATAGCTCTCTGGTAAACCACAGTCTAACATAACAGTCGCGACACTTACTGCTGTAAAAGTTGTTGCCGTTTGACAGATGGAGCGACACTAGCGCTCCAAGCGGCAGGTAAGGTGAAAGTCAGACGTGTCGTAAGCATTATGTTTGTTTGCATCCATTTCCTACGTAATTTCCGAATTATTCGAGTTATTTTCTTACCTCCAAGAGTTTGTTTAGCATCAGAAGGCATATATGTTTCTATTAATGATTCTAAAATAAGCGCAAGTATGGACAAAAACCATGAAATAGAGTGGCAAGCTACAACACATTCGTGAAGAAACACTTGTGACATTGGACAGAATTGCAGCTTACCACGTTGATGTCAAAAGAATATAAACACACAGATTCACATGTAAGAAGCACAGGCATGTACCTCTACATGCAAAAGCGATCGACAGCTCATTTATCGTTCTGTAGGCCTACTGTGTGTGTCATTGTCGCCACAAGTACGACCTTAATCTTTATATTATTCTAAGTGGGTCAAGCAACTGCCAAATAGTGGCAGAAATATGCTGAAAACATTATAATGAGCTGATTACATTACATTTCACGAAAAACCAAATATTTGAATAATTTTCAAACAATGTGTCTGTAGGCACTTTCCTTGTCCCGTAATAGTTTCGCTCGATCTGCACAATCTGACACTTCACACGCTTTTGTAAGACACGAACAGCTGCACTTAATCTAACCACTTTATCGTCAAAGCACGTCTGTGGTAACGATTCGCACGAATCTTGCACTGATACATGGAGAGGTGAACTGGCTGCTTCTGTGTCATACGATTGTTCTACAGCTTTAGATTGACTGTCGAATCTTTGTGGCAGTTTCCTCTTCATCGTCAGTAGAAGTGGCTTATTTGGGATGTCAAACAGTGTGGGTACTGCATTCCACACGAGTTTGTTATTGTTTGCGTTCATGAACTGGTTTTCTTCGAAATGTAGCGGAAAAAACCTAATATTATTATACAGGTAAACTGGGTCTTTCTTCATAAGGTCTTCTCGTCTGCTATTAACTAGCCATTTTCTGCTCCTAAAACGAAACATTTATCATTTATACACATATAGTTTGCAAGTGAATCCTGACGATACAATTTAGTAACATGATGGTATATACTTCTCAGGATCCTTAGGAAACCTAAAAAGACACAGCTGTGGTGTCTTCTTCCTGTTGTTGCTTCAATTTATTGCGCTACAAACGCTCTCGATGGTAAAAATCATTGTATAAATCAAAATAAACAATCACTATTTGCTTTCACGATCGCGCCGAACTCACAGTTCAACCTACTAGCCGCTTGGGGCGCTGTTGGCAACAAAATCGGGGCGAAGTGTCGCGACTGTTATGTTAGACTGTGGGTAAACTGACGTTGTGAATGACCTTTGCTTACAGTAGAGTGTAATATCTTCTCATATACGTCTAAACTCCGTAAGTTTGAGTTTGGCGCCGAGAGATGATTGTTGATTTGTTGTTACTGTGAGTGGGGTATTGTAATTGTTAGGATGATCATTGAGCCATCAAAGAATTTAGATGATGTGGGGAAACTGTTGTGTGCACCCCATGAGGGTAATGACCATATTGAAGAAGTTTATTCTCGGAAGGAATGCGATTACAAAAATTTATCTGACAGGTTTGCCTATAAGGCGAAGGACTTCTCGAAGCAGTTTGCTCATATTTATGCCGTCAGACTTGTGCAGATGCGATGCATCATAGAAAAGCCAGTGCGACAAAAGTGGGGTAAGTAATTTGGTAGTGCTTACTTGTTTTGGAGTATCATCCCGCCACACCAGTTGGTCTATGTAGTAAGGAACGGCGAAAATTATAAGTGCCGTAAAATGGCTTGGAACATAGAAGCACAAAGAAAGAAAGCAGTTTTTTTTATCTTGCAAGGGAAACCCTTATGTAATTTTTATGTTTCGAAATACTGAACTTGTAGCATAAAGTAATTATACTAATTTCGATGTGCGCCAAGAGAAGTTTTCAGTGGAAAGTTCATATGTGAATAAATAATTCATGTGACGTTTCACTTTAGCGCAATGAAACTATAAATCCTGAGGGTTACACGCACTAAAGACTTACAGGTAAGAAATTCTTTATTAAAACGACTTTTTAGAGAAGCTGCTCGCTCAGTTCCCCACTCCCTTTCTCCCCAACCTCTGTCCCTGTTGGTTTTTCGTATAAAGACTTCAAATGACCAACTTTCGAAAATGTTGAGATGTTTGGCCATCTTCAGTTTTTATGAAATTGGTACCTGCATGAACTTTCATCAGCTGTCTTATGTAATTTCCAGTAAGTGCTGGATTCATTTTCAGAAGTATCTGTCAGATCAAAAATAAAATAGGACCAAATGAAGATCAGAAACCATTGGACATGGCCCTGTTTCTTGTTGGACGGATTACAGGATTTTGTTGTGACAAGTGTTGCCAGTATTTTAACAAAGTGGTCTATAGACAATGAGTAAAAAGGAACTGGAAATGTGACTGACTATGAGAACATTGTATGTTTTTCTGTCAGAAACTAAGTAAATCATGATCAGCTTCTAAAATTACCGTATGCAAATTTTGCTCGTCTTTGACTCTATGTATTTTGAAAATAACATCTGTTTTCATAATTGCTAACCACTGAAATAGTGTGTTTTGAACTCTTCATCAAAATATGTATATAAATCCATTTTGGTGTCATTTCAATTATTATACAGATTTGTTATGTGCATATGTTAAAATGTAGTGTTAACCTGCTGCACATAGTCCCATCATTGGGAATGTAATTCACAAAATTTTGAAACCATTCATTGTAATTGCTCAGTAAGAAGTAGCCCCACTTAAGCACTTCTAAGTGTTTACTGCATCTACTGCCATCGAAAAATACGTCTTTGCCTTGCCAAAAGTTTTATAGCCTTTTCCTGTAAATTTTGGCTTTTTCCTGAAGCACATATTTCTTCTATGGCTTTTAATGGACCAATTTTGAGAAATTAAGTTCATGTTGTTGATTTTTTTCTGGGCAGGTGGGTTTATTTCAGTGAAGAGTTCGAGCCAATGGCATCTGAAGAGTTGCACAGATGGTGTCCTCCAAATATCTGATGACTACAAGCTATTGTTTTAAATCTAGTACTTTGTCACAGACTGATCTGTAGTGTGGCTTGAGGCCTAAGAGGCAGGGGAAGTTTGGCTGTAAGTTGTTGAAGACAGTGTATGTGTCATGAAAAATTTTTTTGCTGCATTTCATAGTTACGTTTATCTCTCTGATTTAAAATCTTTGTTTCTCACTGTGTCATGGTATTTTCAGGTTTGTTTTATGTATTTGAAGGCAGAACGAACAGTTCCACTTAATTCCTCTGTTTCCATGGAGGTCGTGTTATTTTTCAGTTTTTGTTTTAGTAATGTTTCCATATTGCTAGTGGTGTCATCCAATGGTCAGTCCTTGAGGCTAGGATATCCTCCACGCTGTGACATCCTTTGTCTATCTACAACTACATACATAATCCACAAGCCACCGTATGGCTACTTATTCCCTTTCCTGTTCCACTCGCAAATGGAGCGAAGGAAAAATGACTGTCGATTTATCTCCATAGTAGCCTTATTTTCTCTTCATGGTCCTTCTTTATGTAGGCAACAGTAGAATCATTCTGTAGTCAGCTGCAAATTCAGGGTCTCTAAATTTCCTCGATAGTTCAAAATCTTTTTTTTAAGGCAACTGTTATCGATATACTTGGAAAAATGCATGAATAAAAACACACACACACACACACACACACACACACACACACACACACACACGCACGCACACAGTACATTTATTAACTACTGGTTTTCTCGCATTTGGGAGGACGACGGTTCAATCCCGCGTCCAGCCATCCTGATTTATGTTTTCCGTGGTTTCCCTAAATCGCTTCAGGCAAATGCCGGGATGGTTACTCTGAAAGGGCACGGCCGACTTCCTTCCCCATTCTTCCCTAATTCTGATGAGATCGATGACCTCGCTGTTTGGTCTCCTCCCCAAACCAACCCAACCCAACTACTGGTTTTAACTGTGGACCACCTTCACAGTGAAAAAATATCTATTGTACCAACTTCACATGTCATACACCATTGCCGACTTAAAAAGTAAGATAATTTATATTTATCACTGTAATCCAGGCTTAACCAAGCAGAAAGTCAGGAGTGATGTCCATAATCAAAACCAGCAGTAAATAAATTGTATAGCAAGACAGCATGATACGTATTGTGCATTTCTCCAAGTCTCTCAGTAGTGCTTCGTGAAAAGAATGTTGTATTCCTTTAAGGGATTCCTGTTTGAATTCAAGAAGCATTTCCACATTGATTGAACCAGCTGGTAACAAATGCAGCATCACACCTTTGAATTTCTTTGGTTACTCTAATCCAACCTTGTGGGATCTCCCAAGCACTTGAGAATGTGGATAACACAAGTGTTCTATAAGTGGTCTCCTCCAATGTGTGTCTGCCAGTATGGACACATTGCTTGTATTACATTGTTTCCTCAAGGTCATAATCTTTAAAAGCATCTTTAAGAAAAGCTTCTAGTTGTATTTTTCCTGGACATTTGTCACAATGTTGCAGTATACAATCTTTGTATTTCAAACTGCGTATATTTTCTTCTCAAAGCGTTGTAGTCATCTTGGATTAAACATACTGAATGTGATCCAGAAGCACCAACTGTAGTAAACCATTTCGGCCTGAGCTCACAAAATTTCGGGAAGCTCAGTTGATTTCCATATTGCTTACAAGAAGCAATGAACATTTCTTTCAGGTTACAAAGGATGAAGGGCATCTTTTTCCTGTTTATTCTCACTGAAACACAATCCTTATAGCATGCGCATAAATGAGAAAACTCATCTTCTCTAAACAAAGTGAGGACATTTTGTTTTTCTTCATCATTGAGCTTTTCCCCTTTTTGGTTTGCAGGTGTTGCCAAAATCCGAACTTCCATATTTAGTTTCCTAGACATCTTCAGCATTTTAGTCGAAACAGCAAATTCTTTAGCAGTTTTTTCTATAGTCTGCTAGCCACCAAGCGGTGTCTAGCAGAGGGCACAGTTTGCGCCAAAGTAATATTCCCCCCCCCCCCCCCCCCCCCCCCCCCTCTCTGTTCCACTCAGGGATCGCGTGAGGGAAAAACGTTTTTTGCACTCTTCCACTTGTACTCGAGAATTATCTACTTGGCTCTCACCAGCAGCTGTGGCAGTTACCTTAGTAATGCTGCCTTGGGCCTTCAGAACTTTGCGCTTTATGTATCCCACTGAATCCCTTTTGCTGATCCGTTGCAGCTCTAATGGTGAGTCTCCAAGTGATGATAATGAAGTATTAACAATAAAGCAAGCATCAACAACATCCATGTCTTCAGTGGATGGGCTTATCCTGGTGAGATGATGTAAAATATACAAATTAGGCCATCAAAACATACTGTTTTAGTGCTTACCTTAAGCTACAACAATGATTACTGATCATTCAAACACTCGGTACTCAACACTAAGATTGTACAATGTCAACACCAAACATCACTCTGCAGAGAAGACTGGCACTGTGAAAATTACTGATAATAAAAGCAATAATTGAAACTGGTGATTAAGCAATGTATCACTGCTATGTGGCTAGAGCCTAAAAAAACTATTCTTGTTTTATAATGCCGATGGAAACTGAGTGACAATGCATATATGCACCACCATGCAGTGTAGGGCTACAACATTCTAAAGCAACATAGCATTCCATTATGATCTTCTGGATTTTATAATCTTAAGGGCATTTTCTGATGCTTTATTATATTTATATTCTATACTGTAAAATAATGTATAAACACTTCTTATTAGCATAGTTACAGTCCCTAAACAACCAGCAAATCTTATACTATTAAAAGACACTACAATTACACATTTTTTGATTTACAGCTTCATATTATATTAATTTTTTGTATTTATTGATAATCCATTTTCCCCACATTTGATATGTATTCGTACTCATCAATATGCAAGATCCAAAAATTGAACAATATAGCTCTGAAAGCTTAAAGCATGCACTTTTCAGCTGTGGCAAGAAAAAAGGATTGAACAAGACGCAGTTGAGATATTGCCTCCCAAAAACAGCCTAAAATTTGCACCTAGGCATCCAATGTTAATTAAATTTGATCTATACAGGGTGTTACAAAAAGGTACGGCCAAACTTTCAGGAAACATTCCTCACAAACAAAGAAAGAAAATATGTTATGTGGACATGTGTCCGGAAACGCTTACTTTCCATGTTAGAGCTCATTTTATTACTTCTCTTCAAATCACATTAATCATGGAATGGAAACACACAGCAACAGAACGTACCAGCGTGACTTCAAACACTTTGTTACAAGAAATGTTCAAAATGTCCTCTGTTAGCGAGGATACAGGCATCCACCCTCCGTCGCATGGAATCCCTGATGCGCTGGTGCAGCTCTGGAGAATGGCGTATTGTATCACAGCCGTCCACAATACGAGCACGAAGAGTCTCTACATTTGGTACCGGGGTTGCGTAGACAAGCGCTTTCAAATGCCCCCATAAATGAAAGTCAAGAGGGTTGAGGTCAGGAGAGCGTGGAGGCTATGGAATTGGTCCGCCTCTACCAATCCATCGGTCACCGAAACTGTTGTTGAGAATCGTACGAACACTTCGACTGAAATGTGCAGGAGCTCCATCGTGCATGAACCACATGTTGTGTTGTACTTGCAAAGGCACATGTTCTAGCAGCACAGGTAGAGTATCCCACATGAAATCACGATAACTTGCTCCATTGAGCCTAGGTGGAAGAACATGGGGCCCTATCAAGACATCACCAACAATGCCTGCCCAAACGCTCACAGAAAATCTGTGTTGATGACGTGATTGCACAATTGCGTGCAGATTCTCGTCAGCCCACACATGTTGATTGTGAAAATCTACAATTTGATCACGTTGGAATGAAGCCTCATCCATAAAGAGAACATTTGCACTGAAATGAGGATTGACACATTGTTGGATGAACCATTCGCAGAAGTGTACCCGTGGAGGCCAATCAGCTGCTGATAGTGCCTGCACACGCTGTACATGGTACGGAAACAACTGGTTCTCCCGTAGCACTCTCCATACAGTGACGTGGTCAGCGTTACCTTGTACAGCAGCAACTTCTCTGACGCTGACATTAGGCTTATCGTCAACTGCAAGAAGAATTGCCTTGTCCATTGCAGGTGTCCTTTTCGTTCTAGGTCTTCCTCAGTCGCGAGTCATCGGCTGGAATGTTCCGTGCTCCCTAAGACGCCGATCAGTTGCTTCTAACGTCTTCCTTTCGGGACACCTTTGTTCTGGAAATCTGTCTCGATACAAATGTACCGCGCCACGACTATTGCCCCGTGCTAATCCATACATCAAATGGGCATCTGCCAACTCCGCATTTGTAAACAATGCACTGACTGCAAAACCACATTCGTTATGAACACTAACCTGTTGATGCTACGTACTGATGTGCTTGATGCTAGTACTGTAGAGCAATGAGTCGCATGTCAGCACAAGCACCGAACTCAACATTACCTTCCTTCAATTGGGCCAACTGGCTGTGAATCGAGGAACATACATACTGACGAAACTAAAATGAGCTCTAACATGGAAATTAAGCATTTCCGGACACATGTCCACATAACATCTTTTCTTTATTTGTATGTGAGGAATGTTTCCTGAAAGTCTGGCTGTACCTTTTTGTAACACCCTGTATACATTCTCTTCAGTAATAGGACTGATGGGAAGTTGAAGTGCATGCTTCTTGAATCAATCTTCAAACACACTAAGGACTCTTCTGCCTTGAAACAACTTGTGGTTATCACAGGTCGTAGATCGGTACTTTAAATATTGTAAATGAATTTATTAGACACTGAAGCAAGCAAGAACAAACATGGCAGTACACAAGTTGTGCACTGAGAGAACATCGAACAGCAGCAGCTCAAAGAGGTCAGAGTCAAAGTTAGGGTGCTCCACGCCAGACAGTTGGTGGTTGTAGGCAGTGGCCAGCGTGAGAAGTAGGCACTTCAGAAACTGTGCTGCAAGAGTCCTGTGGGCCAACAGCTGCATATGCAGAAAGGCATCAGTCGAGGGCAGGTTGGCGGCATTGGAAGGTGGGATGGCAGCAATGGAAGGTAGCTCAGAAGCATCAGAAGGCAGGTCGGAGAGTGACCACGATCCTTTCAGTTGATTAACAGACATAGTCTGTGATCGTCCATGTAGATGAATTATGAACATGCTCACACATCGACGTAACACTCAGTGAGGCCCCAAATAAGATGGTTGCAAGGCCACTCCTACGGAGTCATCGCGCATCACAAATTCACAAGATGCAAGGTCCTTGTGGACAAACACAGATAGGGTGGGATGAGGGCAAGGCAGGGGAGTGAAGAGGCGTGTGGCGTGCACACAAACCCATTCAACAAGAGCCAGAAGGCCCATGGTGTCAGCTGATGGTGAGTCCTCCACAAAATCTGCTGGAAGTAGGAGGGGCTCGCCGTATAGGATCTCAGCGAGCGATGCATTCCAGTCTTTATGTGGTGAGTGGATGTCCAGCAGGATCCAAGGGAGGGCCTCGGACCATAAGCGGCTGTGGCACATAAGGGCGGCCTTGAGTGTGCAGTGCCACCGTTCGGCCAGCTGTTTGCCTGCGGATGGTAGACTGCAGTGTGGAATTCAGCAACACTGCAGAGTTCGCACAGCCATGCAAAGAGGACGGACTTGAACTGTCATCCCTAGTTAGTTGTGAGGGAAAGAGGACAACCGAATTATGCGACCCATGTGGATATGAAAGAACGAGTGATGGTCTCTGCTGTGATGTTGACAAGAGGGACCATCTCAACCCAGCGGGTTACACAGTTGATGATAGATAAGGAAGGGGACCAACTGTGTTGATGTGGATGTGCTGAAGGCATCCTCTTGGAAAGTCAAACTTGCCTAATGGAGGTTTAGCATGTCTACTGACCTTGCTATGCTGGAAAGGTACACATGCGTGAGTCCAAGTGTGGCAGATGTATTTCACACTGGGCCAGATGAAGTGCTCAGTAACCAGCCTAGTAATGGCTCACGTTCCTGGGTGGGCCAAGCAGTAGTCTGCCACAACATTCTTCAAATGGCTCTGAGCACTATGGGACTTAACTTCGGAGGTCATCAGTCCCCTAGAACTTAGAACTACTGAAACCTAACTAACCTAAGAACATCACACACATCTATGTCCAAGGCAGGATTCGAAACTGCGAGCGTAGCGGTCGCACAGTTTCAGACTGTAGTGCCAAGAACTGCTCGGCCACTCCGGCCAGTGCCACAACATTCTGTGCACCGCTGATATAGCATGCATTGGAAGAGTGCTGACAGATGTAGTCCATATGGCATAAACACCTCAGCGAGAGCTCCTTAGCTGGGTTACGAATAGCGTCCACAAGAGGCTTCTGGTCTGAGTATATCGCGAAAGGTCACCCCTCGAGGTCACTACAGAAGTGTTTAATTGCGTCGTACACAGTGAGAAGCACATGATCAAAAGCTAACTACTTACACTGGCTCTTAGTCAGTTTCTTTGAAAAGAAGTGGAGCAGTTGGCTCGAGTTGGCGATGTGCTGCTGTAAAACAGCACCCACAGCTGAGTCACTGGCATCATTCCTGATCCAAACATGAGCCTCAGGTTCAGGGTGGGCGAGTGTAATGGCTTTGGCGAGGGCAGTTTTAAGGTTACCAAAAGCGTTGATCATGGGTTTGGTCCAGTCTAACTTCTGTTTCTGTGGTGTTTTTGCTGGAGAGTGTGTCAGTGAGGCAGCCTGAGAAATATGGCGGCGGTAAAAGTTTGCCATAGCCAGGAAACGACAGAGATGAGCGTAATCTTCAGGAAGAGGGAGATCAAGTATGGTTTCGACACGAGAATTCGTCAGTCAGAGGCTGTTGGCAAAGACAGTATGGCCTAGTAATGTAACAGATGTGGAACAAAGTTGAGATTTATCATGGTTGATCAAGATGAACTTGATGCTTCTCAGCAGAGGAGGAAAAGATCAGTTTATCACGTAAGTAAGTGTAAGTAAATGGCAAAGGTAGCAAAATGGAATCAATGAACCGCTGCCATGTCTGCGCAGCATTTATCAATCCGTAAGGCATCAAACCTACGTTTCTAGCATTTGTAGACTTAGAGAAAGCTTTTGACAGTGTTAACTGGAATACTCTCTTTCAAATTCTGAAGGTGGCAAGGGTAAAATACAGGGAGCGAAAGGCTATTTACAATTTGTACAGAAACCAGATGGCAGTTATAAAGAGTCGAGGGGCATGAAAGGGAAGCAGTGGTTGGGAAAGGAATGAGACAGGGTTGTAGCCTCCCCCGATGTTATTCAATCTGTATATTGAGCAAGCAGTAAAGGAAACAAAAGAAAAATTCGGAGTAGGTATTAAAATTCATGGAGAAGAAGTAAAAACTTTGAGGTTCGCCGATGACTAATTCTGTCAGAGGCAGCAAAGGACTTGAAAGAGCAGTTGAACGGAATGGACAGTGTCTTGAAAGGAGGATATAAGATGAACATCAACAAAAGCAAAACGAGGATAATGGAATGTAGTCAAATTAAATCGGGTGATGCTGAGGGAATTAGATTAGGAAATGAGACACTTAAAGTAGTAAAGGAGTTTTGCTATTTAGGGAGTAAAATAACTGATGATGGTCGAAGTAGAGAGGATGTAAAATGTAGACTGGCAATGGCAAGGAAATCGTTTCTGAAGAAGAGAAATTTGTTAACATCGAGTATAGATTTAAGTGTCAGGAAGTCGTTTCTGAAAGTATTTTTATGGAGTGTAGCCATGTATGGAAGTGAAACATGGACGATAACTAGCTTGGACAAGAAGAGAATAGAAGCCTTCGAAATGTGGTGCTACAGAAGAATGCTGAAGATAAGGTGGGTAGATCACGTAACTAATGAGGAGGTATTGAATAGGATTGGGGAGAAGAGAAGTTTGTGGCACAGCTTGACTAGAAGAAGGGATCGGTTGGTAGGACACGTTTTGAGGCATCAAGGGATCACAAATTTAGCATTGGAGGGCAGCGTGGAGGGTAAAAATCGTAGAGGGAGACCAAGAGATGAATACACTAAGCAGATTCAGAAGGATGTAGGTTGCAGTAGGTACTGGGAGATGAAGAAGCTTGCACAGGATAGAGTAGCATGGAGAGCTGCATCAAACCAGTCTCAGGACTGAAGACGACAACAAAGGCATGTAACAGTAATCGAATAGGCCGAAAGATGTGATGATGGCCATTTTCGGAATGTACAGAGGATGCATAGGAATTTGATGGTATGCCTTCGGACAATCTAAGACAGAGAAAAACTTAGAACCATGTAGTAAATGCGTGAAATCCTGGCTATGAGGAGTGGGGTAGTTATTGATAATTGTATGAGGATTGAGAGACCTGTAGTCCCTGCAGATGAGTAAGGAGCCGTCCTTGTTTGGAACAAGTTGGGTAGGTGAAGACCAGTTGCTATCGGAGGGGTGAGCATGCTCGAAGCCAACAAATCCTGAACAATTTATTTTGCGTGCAGAAGTTTAGAAGTGTTTAGGTGCCTCACCTTATACCATGCAGTGGTGCTAATCCTATTACATGTGCCGTTACTGATGGCCGATACTCACTAAGGAAGGCTGGCAAGAAGGGTCAAGAGAGGGTCCAGAAGCAATGTTGTGTGTGAGAAATGTTTCCTAAAAGTTTGGCTGTACCTTTTTGTAACATCCTGTATATACACATCATAGGTGGGAATAATCCTCTGAAGTTTTGGTGTGATTGGTCCGTATGAAAAGTATGGTTGGTCAAACTTTGGCTCTAAACATAACACAACAAATTTTTTGACCACTTTAGAGGCTTGTGCCTATGTTTAGGAGTGGCTAAATCTCAAATTTTTGTCATGGTGTGATTCAGCATAAAAAGTTGTCTGTGTGTATTAAAGCACATGACCAAATGTTTGCTAGAACTGAAAAAAAACCTACCAAACTTAGCACATTTGCACCTTTGTACTTGATGCGAAAGTGGGTAGCCTCTCTTTAAAAGCCCCTAAATATTCAACTACTGAAGATACTGAACTGAAATTTGGTATATAACCCTCAAAGACCATGTAGATGCTTCACACCAAATTTAATTAGATTTGGAGATGGTTGAGTAGGGACACTTTTTAATATTGGCCCCTAGACATGGAATGACCCATTTACTAAGCCCTTCAATGTCACATTTTCTTCATCCTCTGCTTGTGGTCTAAACAATGAATATTTTCTTTGTTTGGTCTAGGTTGTCACAGTTCAGTGGAATCAAGTCCAGCAGCTTTTGCAATTTGCTTAATTAATACATCTTCAACTTAATACATTTTTCATTTTGCATATCTTTTTTACCTATTGACCTAATTTGTTGAAATTTCAATGGTAATATTCCAATAGCTGACAAGCTTGTATTTAGGCTGGATCTTCAGAAATATTCATTTCATCAGCTTCGTGTGGTTCGGGTGAAATTAGCATCTGCGGATTTCTCTTTCTGAAGAATTTTTTCTGCTCATGGACACAGTTATTGACTTGGTTTTGTAGCAGACTTCTTATTGAATTTTAGCTACTAAACCATTTTCAAATTAAGTGAGGGCACAAGCTTTTGTTTGGTAGCTATGAGTAGTTGGAGAGACCTTCTGCTTTTTATGCGATCTGGGTCTTTTTAATTGTTCAGTGTTACATGATGCTAACAAATTATTTTTGTGCCGATAGCTTTACAACTACCACACATTTTACATTTATTTTGTCACAAAATAAATAAAAATGTGTGTCAAACTATCAAAACTTCAAATAACTAAGAAAGCAATTGTTTTAACACACTGGAAAAAAGGTTAGAGAATCAAAAATTGCAAGTAACATTCTAAATGACACAGTTTTCAATCTCGATTGAACAAAAAAAGAAAAAAATGGAAATCAGTTTGTTTGTAGTAGACAGGCTGTAAATGTGCAGTGTTAGTAATGTCACCAGCATAAAAATAAGTTGTCAGCATCATGTAAGACTGAGCAATAAAAAATCCCAGTGAAGATAGTACAAAAAGTGCTGAAACGTGTTTGGGTAAAGAAAAACAGTGTTTTGCTTAATGCAGAATCACTCATCAAATTTTCTCAGCAGACACATAAAGAAAAAACAGCGACAAGACCCAAAAAGATAACAAGGGTGAAAATGGACTGTAAAATAAGTAAAAGTCAGTTTTCTTGTTCTGTCTTCCAAATTCGGCCAACTGCGGGCAGTTAATGATATAATGCAATTAAAGATCCTTTTGTTTGTGCAGTGTTCGTGCAGTCTTGCTAACTGACCGTAAACTTTCAGTGGATGTTTCTGCATTGTGTCTGACATTTTTGGTGTGCTTGTAGAGCTCCTTGTTTTTCCTCTACTTCCAAGTTCTATCAGTAGTCTTCTAGGATCCCAGTATTTTCCCGAGAATCCTCCTTTTCGTCCTTTCAAGTAGTTGTAACTGTCCTCTTTCATATTTAAAATAAGACACTGAAGCAAAGAGTCCTTGTGGTTTTATTACTGGATTACAGCTCCTGACTTTGGCCTTGTGGGATATCACTCATAATTTGTGCCTGTTCTGTGTTAGTTTGTGAGCAAGATGTAATTTTCTGGCTCTTCGTTTGACTGCCACTTCATCCAGTCCATTGGGTTGATCCATTCTCGTAAGTATTTGGATTTATCTGTCCTTTTGATCTTTCCAAGCATTTCTCTCCTTGGTATCTGTGTTCCACATGTTCCATCTTTTAATATATTTTGAGACCAATTTTTCCAACTATTTTGTGCAAGAACATGTTGTGTGTCAGCCTTTGTTTAAGGGTTTCCCTCATTTTTCTGTTGAATCAGAATTCCTCTAACGCACTAAATAAAGTTTTTTGTTGATGTTGTGTGCTTTTTCAAGTCGCTAAAAATTACCATATTTACCCGAGTATTTGATGACCCACCCCTTTTTTTTAAGTGGCTCCTTGAGAAAAATTTATTTTTTAACATATCCAGATGAATCAAAATTACAAACTTTTATTGATGTAAGGGTTGAGTCTAAAAACTTATTCTAAAATTATGCCATTTATTGATTGTCTACATTATGATAATTAGGGGGAGAAATAAAATAAAAATAAATTATTTACATTAATTTTTGTCTTCACTCACTGCCTTTTTGTTTACTTAGCCTATCATCTGTGGTATCACTTTTTTTAATCATCATCATCATCATCCAAAAAGGAGAACTGTGAAACGTATATCTTTGTAGTCACAAATGTTTTGCTGCTTCTACCGAACATGTTGCGATTTTTGAGGTTGTGGGACCTGAGAACACAGCTGTCTTTTTGTGAACACACAGCAGATTTTGCTTTTGTACTGACGTGAGAATGTTACAGTGTCTTGTGTTCCAAACATATTGTCTGCCTGCCACTCTCCCATTGGCTATGTAGAACCAGCAGCTGACAGACCCCAATTGTTTCTGTCATACCTCACAGTGAGCATCGACAACATTACTGCAAGAAACACATAAGAACGCTTTTGGCCCCATCTAGACTTCTAGCGTCTCTACAGAAATGTATGCTGTTGCTGAATATTTGTCTAATATTAATGTCATTTCACTTCAGAGTGCAAATGGGTTGAGGCAAACTGTAATTTAAACATGGTTGATGTTTATAAAAAGCCAAAGTAAGCAGCATACATTCTCATGGTTGGCTGCACGATGAAGTTTCTGCCTGCTCAGTGCTCCCCTCCCCACACTCATTGTAGTTCTCAGCCAAACGTAGTCACTGTTCCCCCTCCAACTTTACGTAGCTAATGATATGCTTGGGCAACAGGAAAACATGGACTGCCATCTCTTCTAGGGTGCAGATCATATGTGACAGCAGCAGCTGATACATAAATAAAAGTTCGCAATCACTATTCAGTCCAGTTCTCGAACTTTCCCTCATCCCACAATGTAGTGATGTCTGTCTGTACAATCTCCACAGGGGTCTTTTCAGTGTAATTTATCCTTGTCATAGCAATTACAGTTCATTTAATGTTTCATCTGAATGTCATCATCTCGTTCTAAAGATGATAAAGAGCTGGTAACAATTTTCTGTGATATTCTAATACATGTACACCGAGCAAATTTATCATTTGCAGCCCACTTTGTAATTTTTTTTTTCATAACCAAACAATATATTGACTTAAGTTCAGAATCAGGTAATTGCTTTGAAGGACAAAATTTTCACCTTTGAATGTGTTATCTTTACTTAAAAAGCAGCGTACATATATGTATAAGTTCCCTATATAATTATGAGAACTTTTATTGCAAACCTGTTGAAATAAACAGTAGTTTGTAAGTTGATAAAATGTAATGTTATTTCCTCCTATGTTTCACATATTGTCAATTTTTAAGCAGAATATTAGATTATTGTTGTGGCTAGTTCATAGTTTCTCATGCGTCTGTTGACCAGCTCCGTGATTCAAATGTCACTTAATTGTTCGAACAAGGTCGATACTGTATGGAGCGGAGCGCTTTGGTGTATCAAGAAGTGTCGAACCTTTTCAAACACAAGTATTTTTTGATATGGCCTATCCTCAGTATTCTTCTAAATAAATTTGTACAAAACCTCAATAGTCAAAGCTTCATCTGTAAATGTAAGACAACTGTACATTAATGTATTAAACAATGTAAAAACATTGACATCAGCAGCAGTAGTTTAATCTGCGAAATATAAGACAGCTTTGCATTTCTGCTATAGAGCAGCATGGTTCTGCTGGGAAGCAAAGAGAACGACGTAAAGTGAAACTTATTTCTTCACAACTATATTTGTCTTAAGCTCGTCCTTTATGTAGCAGTGATGGTGAAATTTCATCTCTTGGAGTTATACCATCAGTTCATCTTCATTCTGCTAGACAAACTGCTTCAAGGGCATAGTTAATCTGGTGTTTGAAAATCATTAGAGGAAATTAGCTTTTGATCCACCTTGTGAAGATATCAAAGAAACATACGAGCCAATGTTTCTCGGAAGTGTTTCTTCTGAGTTCATCCTTTCTAAGACAAAGGCAAGGTATTTAGTCTGTGATGATTTAGCTCCTTACTTTAAAAAGCAGTTGGTGGATGATATTGGAGGAGCACATTTCTCTTCTTGCTTTGATGAAACTGTCAATGCAGTTTCAAACAAAGAGCTTTAAACTATAGCTAAATACGGGTCTGTTACTAAACAAATGGTTATGACAAGACATTGACATTCCTTTGTGATTGATAAAGCCACTGCTATTGATATTTTCTTGGAGTTAAATAAAGCCTGTGAAAGTGTCCAGATTCTTGTTGGAAGCTATTGATGATAGCTTGTGATGGATACAATGTTAGCAAAAACGTGTATCATTTGATAAGTGAGTATCTGATCCTCTTAGGAAGAGAACAGTTGATTGTGATGGCATATGTAACATGCAAATGCTTTGGGCATGTTCTTGTTTCTCTGTAATTTTTTTGCTGACCAAACGTCTCGTGGGGAAGATTTTGGAAAAATACAAGAAAATATGAAACTTTAGGGTCATGGTTTTATGAAACATGCTTCCTCTAGATGGCTTACTATTGAACCAGCTGGAGAGAGACTTTTAGAACAATAGTCAGTTGTTGGAAAATACTTTCTTCAGTTCATACCTCAACACAAAAGTAAGTTGAGTTCTTTGAAATATAAGAATATTGTTAAACTATTAAAAAAAAAAAAAAAAAAAAAAAAAAAAACCCAAGGTAGAAATTATGTTTGTTTTGTGTCTGTGGCCTAAGGGTGCTAAGGAGCAATTAAATGTGCAGCTGCCTCAACAACTGTTTATTGTTCATATTGGAACAGACCTCAAATACATTGGCTGCAGCTGAATGTCCATATTACTAAAGTGCAAACAGAAATATCTCTCATAGATGTTGCCTAGCATGCACATACATGATGAAGTCAATAAATTTTAGTAGGCGGCAGAGCAAAGGTGCCAAGGATGATGGGACGTCGAGTGTCAGTGGGTGCCTGGGACATTGGGTGTTGGCAGTTGTCAAAAGCAATGGCTCGACGACAGCAGCTGCTTGTGGGATTACACACCTGGAAGCAGTGGACAATGGTCTTCCGTAGCCTCAGTGGCAGGTGCTCACAGTGAGGGCAATGACTCGATTTTTGGGCTGGTGGTGCAGCTGGCACAAAGCCCGGAATGGTACTTGCCACAGCATGGTCCAGTGGCAGCTTAAATATACTAGAGCAGAGAGATAGCAGCATGGCACTGAGTGTCATGTGACTCGGCATAAGGAAATGGTGCACTGACTACTGCACTCTATTGCAATAGGCATATGGTCTATCAGCGAGGTTGGCACTTGTTGGATGCCTTGGGGACTGTGTAACGCGAAGATGTAAACAGCCGGAGCTGTGTGAAGCTAGGCTTGTAAGCAGTTTGGTGAGTTATGTTGCTGTGAGCTTTTTACTTGCGCCCTCCTGGGGAGGCGGCTGCCCACAGTATGTGGCTGGTATGTCACGCAGTATAGCCCCAGTATGCTAGTGCAAGTGCTCATTCATGTTCAAGATTCACTGGTTACTTTCAGAAGTAAAGGAAAGTGAGAAGAGCTAAACCATGGTTCGATCAAGAGTGTTATCAGCAAAGAAAAGAAGTACTCCAAGCTTTACACCGACAAAAAACGGACACAGATAATCACTCACTACTACAAACATACGCTGAGAAAAGAAGATACTACAAAACACTAACAAGGGAGAAGAGAATGGCACACAGGGAAGAAGACTAGCCGAAGAAGCCAGGAGAGATCCATTCCTGAAAGCAGGCACAGTCATACTATATAAGCATTGAAGAATGGACGAGACATTTCAAAGACATTCTCAACAAAGATGGTAGAGAAGGAGCACAGGTAGCAAGTCAAGAGCTCACACCGCAAGAGATGCCAGCCTGGTCCTCACTCACTCCAAATGAGGTCCGAAACATTATTGAATCAACAAAAAGGAAGAAAGCAGTGGGACCGGACATGCTTTACAATGAATACCTTAAAGACACAGCCCATCTGCTAGCACCAACATGGACAAAACCTTATAACAAATGCATTGAAACAGCAAAAATCCCAGACCAGTGGAGGAAATCAATAGTAAGGGTAATGTACAAAGGGAAGGGCGACCCAAAGGACACAAACAAATACAGAGGAATAGCCTTGGAAAACAACCCTTTTAAGGTATTCACAAAACTAATCACAGGAAGAATAAGACACACTTTGGAAGACCACCTCCCAGAATCTCAATTCGGGTTCAGGGAAGAAAGATCCATTATTACAGCAGTGGAGCTGCTTTTAAAAAACATATGGGAAACCATCGATAAGAAGCAAAAATATTATGCTGTATTCATAGACTTCACAAAGGCCTTCGACCTCCTCGATCGATCATTAGTAAAAAGGATGCTCGACGAAACCCTGGGAAGAGACAGCGTCTGGACGAGGATCATAAACTCCATAAATGAATGGAACGAGATAAGGATCTTGGACAACCTCGACCTGTCTGAACCAATAAGGCAAACAAATGGAGTACTCTAAGGAGACCCACTAAGCCCGCTTCTGTTCATTCTGGCAGCAAAGGACATTATGGAAATCGCTCAAGACGAAGATGTCGAAGCATATGCCTACGTGGATGACATTGTGATAGGCTCAAAAAACGTAAAGAAACTACAGGAGACTATAGAAGATGTGGAAAAATGGTGCACAAAACACAAGCACGTAATCAACACCGACAAGGCGGAAATGATGGTATTCAGACAAGGCGGGCAAGTCCCAAAAACTACAAGAATTGCACTACAAGGAAAGCAAATATCTATCACAAAAGATTACAAATATCTAGGGATAATACCCCAGCCGTCCGCAAAGTGCTTCACTAAACACACAACAGAGAAAGCGACACAAGCCATCAGAGTGATAAACGAAATAAGTTCCATCAGAACACTAAATCTAGACACAGCTATGGCACTCTTCAAATAAAAAATAATACCGATACTGGTTTATGGGATAGAAATCATATGAATACACCTAAATGAAAAGAACTTAGAAACATTGGAAAGAGTAAAAGCAACCTATATCAAAAGAGCATTAGGGGTAGCAAAAACTACAAGATCAAGATTAGTCTACCTTCTCGCCCGAGAATCTTTCCTCATAGAGGATCTAAGGACAAGGTTCTTACTTCCCATCACATCAGCATCGGAGAACTTACTAAGATCACTACTCAAGAAAAGAGGAAGTACTAACGGAATTCTATGGATCCAGGGCCACGATCGACCACACTTAAAAAGTAACAAATTTTAAGAAGAGACACATACTTACAAGACTCGCAGTACACGGATTCCACCATGAAATTTGTGCAAATACAACATACCACGAACCGTCAAACCTTTGCAAGTGTTCACTATGTGGACAGTCTTGTGAGAGATACCATATAGAAATATGCAACAAGAGGACCAGATCAATTAGAGACTATGCAATAAATGGTTTAAATGATAATCTGTTATAATACCTGCACTGAATGTAATCTACTACTAAGAATTATGCAGACCCTCAATACATCCTTGTAATTCACTCTCAAATGATTGTAATCTAATGTATAACTATAATGGCTATTTTGCTGCAATAAATTGTTTATTTACTTTCAGAAGAGAGATCCCCACAAACCAGCTTTACTACTATTATCCACTGAATTACAGCACTTTGTATGTGGTTGAAATATTTGAAATGTTACCAGGACATTTGTACACCCCTCACTTAAGAGGTCCTTGCTCACAAAATATTGAAATTTGAGTGCCAGAAATTTACAGGTCTTTCTTCGTTCATTAAGCAAATCTGCACACTAAATTTGAACAAAATCTAAGATGGCTGAATGAATGAGGACCATGTCTAAAATTAGGCCACTTGACATGGAATCACTCACTTGATTTAACTGATCATCTTTCACCACCATATCATTGTTTCTACGAGGGCAGTTCAATAAGTAATGCAACACATTTTTTTTCTGAAACAGGGGTTGTTTTATTCAGCATTGAAATACCCCAGGTTATTCACCAATATTTTAGCTACACAACACTATTTTTCAACGTAATCTCCATTCAATGCTACGGCCTTACACCACCTTGAAATGAGGGCCTGTATGCCTGCACGGTACCATTCCACTGGTCGATGTCAGAGCCAACGTCGTACTGCATCAATAACTTCATCATCATCCGCGTAGTGCCCCCCACGGATTGCGTCCTTCATTGGGCCAAACATATGGAAATCCGACGTTGCGAGATCGGGGCTGTAGGGTGCATGAGGAAGAACAGTCCACTGAAGTTTTGTGAGCTCCTCTCGGGTGCAAAGACTTGTGTGAGGTCTTGCGTTGTCATGAAGAAGGAGAAGTTCCTTCAGATTTTTGTGCCTACGAACACGCTGAAGTCGTTTCTTCAATTTCTGAAGAGTAGCACAATACACTTCAGAGTTGATCGTTTGACCATGGGGAAGGACATCTAACAGAATAACCCCTTCAGCGTCCCAGAAGACTGTAACCATGACTTTACCGGCTGAGGGTATGGCTTTAAACTTTTTCTTGGTAGGGGAGTGGGTGTGGCGCCACTCCATTGATTGCCGTTTTCTTTCAGGTTTGAAGTGATGAACCCATGTTTCATCGCCTGTAACAATCTTTGACAAGAAATTGTCACCCTCAGCCACATGACGAGCAAGCAATTCCGCACAGATGGTTCTCCTTTGCTCTTTATGGTGTTCGGTTAGACAACGAGGGACCCAGCGGGAACAAACCTTTGAATATCCCAACTGGTGAACAATTGTGACAGCACTACCAACAGAGATGTCAAGTTGAGCACTGAGTTGTTTGATGGTGATCCGTCGATCATCTCAAACGAGTGTGTTCGCACGCTCCGCCATTGCAGGAGTCACAGCTGTGCACGGGCTGCCCGCACGCGGGAGATCCGACAGTCTTGCTTGACCTTGCGGCGATGATGACACATGCTTTGCCCAATGACTCACCATGCTTTTGTCCACTGCCAGATCACCATAGACGTTCTGCAAGCGCCTATGAATATCTTGAGATGCCCTGGTTTTCCGCCAAAAGAAACTCGATCACTGCCCATTGTTTGCAATGCACATCCGTTACAGACGCCATTTTAACAGCCCCGTACAGCGCTGCCACTTGTCGGAAGTCAATGAAACTATACGAGACGAAGCGGGAATGTTTGAAAATATTCCACAAGAAATTTCCGGTTTTTTCAACCAAAATTGGCCGAGAAAAAAAATGTGTTGCATTACTTATTGAACTGCCCTCGTATATCTGTGACAAGTTTTAAGTCACTACTATGGAAGCAGTAACACACCTCGAAATACTGAACTTGTTGTTTCATTCCAACATTGAACTTAACAGGCTCCATTGTTTGAAAAACATATTCTAGAGGAAACAGGAGACAGGAATTTTAATGGACACTGAATTAACAAACAGCGTGTAAAGGTATGCCTACTGATAAAACAAATAAAGTCATGCACTTTTAACTGAAATGACAACAGAATACAAACAGATGTTTGTGGCAGACTAAAATAAAATCTTTCCATTGACATAAATGATTGTAAAATGAATGACATTAATTTTAAGATATAATGCATGAAATATAGGCAAAATTTGGCACCAACTTTTGCTATATTTAAAGGCCGATAACTTAAAGACTATATTTGTAGGAAAGTTCCTAATTAAGTAATTTCCCGAGTGGTAAGCAGATGATGCATTGGCAAATGCTTGTGGTTCAGGTGCCTTTTACTTACTAGTTATCCCTTGTTAAAATGTGGGCAAAATTTCGCCCAAGGTTGAAGAGAGATTGTACTGTGGCCATTGCTTTCTGGTCATGTAAAGTTTTGTGCTCAAAAATTTGTTTCATGATGAAGAGCTATGTTAACATCCTTTATTAGGTCAGAAAAAATGACTTGCCAAATCTGAGTATATTTTCACATTGCCAGTTATGAAGAATATGGCTCTTGTGTATGTAGATAGAGCTAAAACTTGGCTGGTGTGCATTCAGGTCACCTGAGTACATTTTCTACAAAAAAATGAAATGATCGTATGTCATTGTTGGCTGGGAGGCTCAGTTTGGGGTAGTTCGCCCACAAAGTGCAAGTCTTATTTCAGTCGACGCCACATTGGGCGATTTGCATGCTGGTGATGAGGATGGAATGATGATGAGGACAACACAACGCCCAGTCCATGAGCGGAGAAAATCTCCAACCTGGCCGTGAATCAAACCTGGGCCCGCTGCCTGGGAGGCAAGCATGTTACCACTCGGCTAAGCAGGCGGACACACACTCTGCATATTTCAATAAAATTTAAGATGGGCAGGGTGGCACCTCTAGGTTAGATGATGCGGAATAACTCAGAGAGATATGAAAAATGAGTTTCCACATTAACTTTGTCATGAAGTGACTCCCTCTCCCCCAGTGGGCTCACCATTCTTCAGTGAGTTTGTGCTTAGCTACTATAGGGTCCCAGCCTTTGCAGCACCTTTTCCCTTTCCATGCTGCATGTCTATCTACCTGCTATCCTTTTTTGCCTCCCTTGGGGAACATGTCGGGGGATTTTTGGGAACATGTTCTGAGCCTGACATCAGAGAAGGGCTTCCACTGTTTTTTCTTTCTTTCTTCATTCTCCATCTCTTATCCTTCGCCAGCTTCGGTGTTTAAGGTTCCATTTTGCTTCTTCTTCCTCCCTCTGTGTTCTTGAAGGCCAGCTCACATGTCTGACACATAACAGGTTACTGGGTAGTGTGTAATTTCCAGCCCTGGGTCTACAGGTGGGGTTTGCACATACCCTCTGGTACAGGCCAGGCCCAGGGAGGGGTGATTGGCGGAGCTGTGACCTTCCTAAATTGCCGATTGGTCCCTCTGTCAGAAGTTCAGGAGATGTGACCTGTGGTGTGAACAATCACCTAAGGCAGGCGAGTCCCCTCTGAAAGGGGTGCGGGGACCCCAGTTGGAAGGAGTGTGCCATTGGAGATGCTGTCAATCATGGGAGATTTTCTCACAATGAGCCAATCACCATCTCAGACTATGTCTACTAAATATAAACAGAATGAGGCTAAAAATTCCAAGAATCTCCCAGCTGCACCTCAGTTCCATGTGGTATCACATAGTGAAGATGGTCAGTCCTTTGCTACAGTTAATCCATTTATTATTCAGGAAGGTGTCAGTGCAGTTGCAGGTCCTGTAAAATCCTGCTCCAGTACCTGCAATGTTGATTTGCTTTTGGAGACCAATTATAATTTTCAAGCCCAACAACTGCTTGCAGCTTTTTTCCTCCGTGGCTATCCAGTTCATGTCGAGGCCCATCGAATACTGAATTCTTCGCATAGTGTTGTTAACACTAGGCTCCTTGATGGTTTGACTGTGGGAGAAATCCAGCTTATTTCTCTGATCAGGGCGTCACTTTAGTCCATTGGATAATGAAAAAGGTTGATTAACTTTACTACCTTCACACACTCTTTTCCTCAAGTTTAATAGAGTAGTGCTTCCACTAAAGAGCAAAGCACACAGTTGACTGTGCGGTCCTCGCCTGATGCCCTGTCAACAACCACACTTGAATGTCCTGTCGAAACACGCCAAACGTGTTACTTGTGGTAGGGGTGATCACAAGGGTGATTGCCCACCTCATCCCTGCACCGAGCGAGGTGGCGCAGTGGTTAGACACCGGACTCGCATTCGGGAGGACGACGGTTCAATCCCGCGTCCGGCCTTCCTGATTTAGGTTTTCCGTGATTTCCCCAAATTGCTCCAGGCAAATGCCGGGATGGTTCCTTTCAAAGGGCACGGCCGACTTCCTTCCCCGTCCTTCCCTAATCCGATGAGACCGATGACCTCGCTGTCTGGTCTCCTTCCCCGAAACAACCAACCAACCAACCTCATCCCTGCTGCATCAATTGATGTGGCAACCATGCAGCCTCTTTCTGAGAAAGTCCTGCATATCTTGATGAGCAAGCTGTCCAGGAGATCCGAATGAAGGAAAAAGAAGTGCCTTACCATGTCACTTGCAAGTTGTTGGGTAATCGAAAGCCCTGTGTTGTACCATCTGGCAGTTAGAGTACCGTTCTTGCTATGTCTCGCTCCACAAAGGACTTGGCCATGCAGACTTGAGACCTCAAATTTAGCACTGCAGTTGTCAAATCACCCAGTGTCATGATAGCATCCTCATCCCCTTCTCCTCCAGTTGCGCAACAAGCCATCAAATCTTCACCTTCAGTGGTGACATCACCTGCTACATGATCGTCAGGTTGGAAGGGACAGAAGGAATACTCTTGTGAAGACTTTTTATGTCCCTCTGCCAACAGACATCACAATCTTTATTTGCCACCTGCAAAGGCTCAAAGAAATCAAAGACAAACAGTCTTCTCCTTCACCAACTTGGAGATCCTCTTCCACGGTGTCACTCTGTGATACTCTTGATTGGCTGATCTCCATTTCACCGGTGCGCACTGCCAACCATTTTTCTGCGCTGAAATCCACAGCCCGACCCAGAGAGACTGCCGACATGTCTGTAGATTTCGTGGAACTGAGTCCTCCAGCCTCTGTGGCCTGTAGCTATAAGTCTTCGAAGGAAGTCTTCGAGCTGACAACCTTTCATTTTTTCCCGCCTCCCCTTTCCCCATCGTGACTCTCCTCCAATGGAAAGTTCGCAGAATTTGATCCAACAAGGAAGAACTATGGCTGCTGTTGGAATCACAGCATCCCCTTGTGTTCTGCCTCAAGAAAACAAAATCGTGTCTTCGCGACCACTTTGATTTCTCGCATTTCTTTCTGGTCTGCTTTGACTTTCCCCCAAGGATGGCATTTCATCTCGTGGAGCAGTCAAGCTGCTCATCAGGGATGATGTTCATAGTTGAATCATCTCACTGAACACCTGGTTGCAAGCTTTTGTAGTCCACATTTTTGTTGCTTGCTTCACCTTTTCTCTGTGCATTGTGATTCGGTGTCACCAGGGCAGTCTTCCTCCAGCTTATTGGTCAACTCCCTCACCCCATTTTGCTGCCTGATGACTTCAATGCACACCATCCCCTTTGGGGCTCTTCCAGAGCATGTCGATGTGCTCTCTTGGCTGACCTTCTCAATCAACTGAACCTCATCTGCCTTAACACTGGCGACTCCATGCACACTTATCCCCATTTAGACCTCTCATTCTGCACTGCCCAGCTTGCACATCATCTTCGGTGGTACGTTATCTCTGACCATTTCCTGTGTGCTATGCAATTGCTGCCTCCTATCCCACCTACGTGTAAACCCATTTGGCAGCTTTGTAAGGCCAACTGGAAGCTTTACTCAACCCTGGCGTCCTTTGACAAATAATATTTTCCCAGTTGTGATGACAAGGTAGAGTACCTTACAAACATTATTTTTACTGCCACAGAACGTTCCATACCTCACACTTCACTTTACTGTGCCATGTCCCAGTCCCTTGGTGGACTGAGGCGTGTCACGACACAATTGATGCGCGAAGGCGTGCTCTCCATGTTTTTAACCAAAGTCCTACAATGGTGAATTGTATTCGTTATAAACAGTTGCGTTCACAGTGTCATTCCATCCTTCGGGATAGCAAAAAAGCTGGCTGGATTTCATTTACTAGTTCTTTTAAGAGTTCCACTCCATCTGCTGCCATGTGGGCCAATTTCCGACGGCTGTCTAGGACCAACGTCCATTCCCCAGTTTCCAGCATGACCATAGCAGATGATGTCATTGTGGACTTCATTGCCATCTCCAACACATTAGGCTGATATTCTACGGGGTTTTGAACTCCATCTACTCTCACTCAGCCTCCTTTAATTGGAAACGAGTGGAGGAGGCTCTGGTGGTACCCTTCTCCTCTCAGAATCTTGAATGCTGCAATGCTGGTTTTACTATGAGGGAGCTAGATCATCTCTATCTCCCGCTCCAGGGCTGGATGATATTCACATTCAGATGTTGCAGCACCTTTCTATTGCAGGCAGGCACTTTCTGCTTCATATGTACAATCACATCTGGGCAGATGACACTTTCCCAGATGCTGATGTAAAGCCACTGTCATACCCATGCCTAAGCTCGGTAATGACAAACACCTTCCCTAGATACGCCACATTTCTCTCACCAGCTGTGTTTGCAAGGTGACAGAACGTATGATTAATGCCTGGTTGGTATGGTGGCTAGGGTCTCAGAATTTACTAACCACAGCACGATGTGGATTTCAAGTGCACCATTTTGCAGGCCATCTTGGCACTTTTTCAACCCATGTTATGTGAATGTATTTCTGCGGAAGTACCAGACTGGGCATGTTTTTTGATTTGGAGAAAGCCTATGACATCCGCTGGAAGGCTGGTATCCTCTGTACTCTCTACATGTGGGGCTTCGGAGGCCTCTTGCCCTGTTTCCTTCAGGAATTTTTAAAAGACAGAGTTTTCAGGGTAGGTGTAGGTTCTGCTGTGTTGGACATCTTTATTCAGGAAAATGAGGTGCCTCAGGGGTCCGTCGTGCTATAGCCTCTTTGCTATAGCCATTAACCCTGTTATGGCCTGCCTCCTGCCGGGCATCTCCGGCTCCATTTTTGTTGACGATTTTGTGATGTATTGCAGTTTTCCACAGACTTTTTACCTTGACCGGTACCTTCAGTGATGTCTTGATCATCTTTACTCATGGAGTATCGACAGTGGCTTTTGCTTTCCCATTGACAAAACAGTTTGACTTCTAGCGGTGCAAAGAACTTCTTCCACTGTCTTTACATCTAGGGCCTGTTGCTCCTCCGTTTGCTAAAACTACGAAATTCTTGGGCGCTTTGATAGAAAACTTTTTTGGTCCGTCCTCCCACGAGCCTTACCTGGCTGGCCACTGCACTCAGTCCCTCACTGTCCTACGTGTCCTATGCGGTAGTTCCTGGGGAATGGATCAGACCACCCTCAACCATATGTACCAATCCCTTGTCCATATTGAAACTAGACTATGGATGCTTCATTTATGCATCAGCACATCTGTTGATCTTACACTGTGTAAATACAATCCACCATCATGGTTCCATTTTGCCACTAGTGCCTTTTGCATAAGCCTGCTTGAGAGTCTCTATGCAGAAGCTGTCAAACTACCACTGTCATACCAACGTGATGTTCTCTTCAGCAGATATGCGTGCTATTTGTCTACCATGCCCGCCCACCCATTGTATGCCGCCTCCTTCAGTGACTTTTGATCACCAGTATGGAGCGCATCCCTCTTCTCTGCTATCACCTGGAGTTTGCTTTCGCCTGCTTTTGCCTATTGCTCCAGCAACTTAACTTCGAGCTACCTGCCATTTTCCTGATGGGTGTGAGCCTGTCACCACCTTGGTTTCGTGCAGTAGCCCATGTTCACCTTGGACTTCATTCACTTTCTAGAGAAACTACCCCACATTCGATCTATTTCTGTAAGTTTCTCCATCTTTGCATGAAATTTAGCAATAGTACCTTTGTGTACACTGATGGCTCTTGGACTCACCATGGTGTTGGGTGTCTTCATTGTTGGCACCAATTAGTTTTGGTATGGGTTTCTGGAACACTGCTTAGTATTTATAGCGGAGCCTGTTTCAGGCTATGCAGTATGTCCAACGACACAGGATTTGCAGTTGTGTCATCTGCTTTGATTCTCTCTGTGTCCTTCGGTGCCTCTGTGTGCTGTACAAATTCCATCCCTTAGTGCAACGGGTCGAATAAACCTTCCACTTGATCACTCTTGAGGGAGCCTCTCTGATGTTTATGTGGGTTCCAGGACACGTCATTCTGACGGGAAACAGGCTGCTGACAAGACCAGTTCTCCTACCTCGGCCCATTTGTTCTTCCATTCCTACTGATGTTCTCAGTGTTGCCGTCCTTCAGCAGGTGGTATCATTTTGTCGTCACCATTAGTCTTCCCTTCATGGGAACAAGCTCCGGGGAATAAAGCCTCTCCCTGCACCTTCGTCTACCTCCTCTCGGCCCTGTCGTTGCAAGGAGATCGTTTCAGCTAGGTTGCATACCACTGTTGTTTTAGCCATCACCATTTGTAAGTGGTGGTTCCCCACCACTTTATGTTCATTGTCGTCAACCTTTGATGGTTCGCAGTTTCCTGACTGAATGCCCTTTCTTTACCCATTTACGTTCTAATATATGTTTGCCGCCTGGGTTATCAGCCGTTTCAGTGTATGACGCACGTCCTGTCTACTGTGTTCACTTTTTATCCATTGTAGTAATATGGTGAAGGACATTTACCCTTTAGTTCGGGACCTCCATTGTGTCTACGGCGTATTTTGTTGGCCTTTCTCCAAGAGGAACTCCTAGTTCTCAGCTCTCTTTTTTGCATCCTTAAAAAGTTCATGAGTAGTCTACTATAGGAGATGTGGGTGTTGATGGACATTCTTCAATCAAAAAGAGTTGTCAGGAGGACCTTATGGTTCAGCTTTTTCTCCTCGCAAGAGCTAGAATACATTGTATTAGCAGCAAGTGATTTCCCTATATTATCAGGTGAGACAAGTATTCCAACAGACAGTAGTACCCCCAGTTGAAATGAATAAATAATGTATCTTGTTTTAATAGGGTTTGTGATTTTTTTTTTTTTTTTTTATCCATTAAAGGATGCAAGTATGCTCCCCTGCTGAAATGCATGAGTGCCGTTGTCCTCAAGTATTTATATTTTTCTGAATGTTTAGGAATCAACTGTAAATGAACTATTAAATATTGTCGAATCTGCTCTTTTTGAATTTTGATAAATTTGGAAGTGTCTTGCAATGTGCTTACAGGACATGCCTGTGGTTTTTCTGAAACAAATATCAGTTTCTTGGTGTGGATATGACCTATTTCATTTGGAAATGTAGGAATAGTTGGTGGGTCACACCGACTGAGGCAGCCCGGTGGTTAGTACACTGGACTTGCATACATGAGAACCAAAGTTCAAGTGCCCATCCAGTCACCCAGGTTTAGGTTTTCTGTGATTTCCCTAAACTGTTGTGGGTAGATTTTGGGATTGTTCCTTCTCCATCCTGGGAACAGTCTGAGCTAGTGCCCCACCTGTAATGAGCTTGATGTCAGTGGGATGTTAAATGCTAGTCTTTCTTCCTTTCTTCTTGGTGGGTCACATATCCCTGATTTTGATAAATTATTTATCTCTCTCTATGGCTTTTTTGTTGGATAGTAGCTATGCATCTTTTTGTCTTTGACATTTTGAGAAATCCTGGGACACTGGAGAAAAGGTAATTTGCTCATTATTGCTACAAGGAATAATTTGGAATAATTATCACTTTGCTCGTATAGTGTTGTGAGCAAGACAAATAGGTTTCTCATTCAGTGTCTCGCAAGGAGCATCATTTAACATAATAAGTGAAATACAGAATTTACAATTTTTTTTGTAATTGACTCTGGAATTATGTTGATGAATTTGCAAGTGCACATCCCACAATGTACTAATCACCACTCAAGAAGTGTACAAAATTAAAATGATATCAAGACTTTTGTTATAATAAAGGAAGTTTTACAAGAAGTGCCATTTGATTTTATTTTGTAATTACACGATCGCAGATCCATAAAAATCTGGGAGTGTGTCTACGGAGCAATTTAAAGTGGAACAACCATGTAAAACTAATTGCAGCTAAAGCAGATCCTGGACTGAGATTCATTGGAAGAGTCCTTAGGAAGGAGGTAGGACTGTCCACATGTGTCTGCTATGCTTAGGCGGGACCATTAGAAGTGAGGAGAGCGTGCTGTTAGATATTTCTCGCCGTTTCGCCAGTAACGTTCACGATGTCTGAGCAACAGGTGCACCCCTCCATTGTGCAAGGCGTAACTATCACATTTCTTGATTGTGAAGGAAATTTGCCAAAGATTGACTGCGCAGTTCGATGATAAAACAATATCAAAGACGCATGTGTTTGCCTGGCGTAAAATGTTCAAGGAAGGACAAGAACATGTGGAAAATCAGCAACACGATCACCATCCTAGGACCAGCATTACAGACAAGAACATTCATGCGGTTAAAGACATTATTGACAACGATCTATGGGTGATAGTATCAGAAATTGCACAAAAAGCTGGAATCAGTTATAGGAGCTGTCAAGCAATCATCACAAATGACCTACACTTCTGTGAAGTGTGTTCCAGATGGGTCCCTAAACTTTCGACCGAAAATCTGAAGTTGAGACATGTTTAAGTCTGTCAGAGGCTTACATCAAAGTTTGCAGAAGAAGGGGATGCATTTTTTAGGCAGATCATCACCTGCGATGAAACGTGGGTTCACCACTACACTCCAGAATCCAAACAAGCCAGTAAGGAGTGACGGAGGAAAGGGGAGGCAGCATCAGAGAAAGCCAAGATTCAACTGTCAGCCGGCAAGGTTCTTTCAACCGTTTTTTTCGATCAGCAAGGCATTTTTCTGATTGATTTTTTGCATGAGCGACACACAATCAATGCTGTTTACTACTCTGAACTGTTGAACAAGGCGAGAGTTGCATATCGCCACAAAAGATGAGACCAGTTGATTCGACAGATCGTTGTCCTCCACGACAATGCGTGACCCCATACTGCAGCCTTAACTGTCTCCAAGCTACAGGAAATGCACTGGACTATACTTGATCATTGTCCTTACAGCCCGGACTTATCGCCCTGCAATTTCCATTTATTTGGACTGCTTAAAGAAGCTCTAGGAGGGCGATGATTTGAAGATGACGAGAATGTGGAAGACTTCGTGCACAACTGGCTGGTGACACGACCCAGTTCTTTTTATGATGAGGGTATAAAAAAAAGATACCCATACGCTGGGACAAATGCATTTCCAAAGCAGGAGACTATGTGGAAAAATAAATTATAATTGCCATGAGTTTTTCGATAAGTGAATTTAAATAAAAAATAAAATCCAATTTATATTTGATCCACCCTCGTACTTGAATATTGTGTCAGTCTGGGATTCATACTAGGTAGGATTCATAGAGGAAATAGAGGCGATCAAACGTAGAACAGCACATTTTGTCGCAAGTTCATTTAGCAAGTGTGAAAATGTTTCGGAGATGGTCAACCATCTCCGGTGGCAGACACTAGAAGAGAGCCTCTGTGCATAACAGTAGTTTACTTGTGCAAATTCCATCCACGACCAGATGATCCAACACTTGGACGTTACCCAGAGGCAAAATCTACTTTGGGTCTTAACTGCATTTGCCTCATAAGTGCGTTCCCCTCACAATGGTGAGACATTTAGTTATCCCCATCCTTAAGTCTTGGAAGAACCCGATGTCTCTTGAGAGCTACCACCTGATCAGGCTGACCAATGTACTTCCTAAACTGCTCGACAGGATGGTTAGCTTCCGATTATGTTGGGTGCTCGAATCTCATGGCCTATTATTCTCGTGTCAGTGTGGCTTTCAGGAAGGATGATCTCCAACTGACCATTTACTCAGATTGTAAACAGCAATCTGATTGGCTTTTACTCACCGCCGGCACCTTGTTGTGGTCTTCTTTGACCTAGATAAGACATATGACACGATTTGCCGCCATTACGTTTTAGTTACACTCCATGCCTGTGGTTTTTTTGCAACTCCCTTCTGATTTTTATCCGTGAATTTTTATCCCACTGGCTCTTCCGGGTTCGATTTGGCACTTCATTTAGCACCCCTCAGGTTCAGGAGAACAGCATCTCATGGGGTTCTTTGTTAAGCTGTACAGTCTGTTGGGCCTCTGGTTACCTCAGCATTGTATACCAACGATTTTTGCATCTGGTGCAGCTCTTGGGTGATAGCATCTGCTGAGTGCTGGCTCCAAGACGCCATACGACAGGCCTCTGAATGGGCCCTCTTCCATTGCATGGGCCCACTCCCACGGGTTCCAGTTTTCTCCCTCCAAAACGTGGATTATGTATTTTTGCCATGGACCCGATCCATGGATTTGTTTAGGTGACCAGCACCTAGATAGTGTAGCACAATCCAGTTTCTTGGGCCTTAGTTTTGATAAAAAGCTGATGTGACTGCCCCATGTTCGCACCAGAAGACTATGTACCTGCAAAAACTTAAAGCTCTGTGCCTCCTGGCCCACACATTGAGGGGTGTAGACTGTGCGGCTTGTCTCCATCTTTACCATGCTCTGGTTTTGTCCAGCTAGATTATGGTAGTCAGGTTTATGTCTCAGTGGGTCCTTCCACTCCATATGCAACTCGACCCCAGAAGCTGTGGAACAGAAAAAATGAGCTCATGGAATTTTTCCCTATCGGAATTGACTTGAGCAACAGTACATCCACAAGACTGCATAGCATTTATTATTCAATGCTTCAACACATACTAGAGAATGGACAAATTCATATGTTGAACATCTGAAATAAAATACGAATCAACCAATTCAGTATACCAGGAATGAAGACTGCTCAGGTCATATCAGGATATAAAACGGCAAAGGCTCCTGAGTGTTCTTCATTACACAGGCCCATCACTCTTCTAGGTTTTGTTTATAAGACATTGGAATTGATGATTAAATACAAATTAGGATGGTGGATTGAGAATTGATGAGCACTGCCCCTGGACAAACAGGTTGTAGAATGGGTAATGGCGCAACTAAAATGCTGTTATCATTTGTCACTGATAAACAGCTCGCATTCAGCGACAATGAGTATTTGCTAGCACTGTATACAAATATCACAAATGCCTATGATACTGTTCTTATGACCCTATTGATACATAAGTTGAAGAATTGTGACATGTGCAGTCATTCATTATCAAGCTACACTGATTATTGTCTGATAAGACGTCTGATACTTACAAGAAACAATGAGAACAAGTAAAGGGTTATCACAAGGCTCGGTATTGTCACCATTGTTGTTAAATCTATTTATGTCATGTCTGCATTCAGTTTTTCAGCCAAGAGTACAAGTACTGCAGTGTGCAGATGATTTATTTATGTATACTCGTAGCAATAGTTTTATTGAGGGATAAGCAGATGGATAATGCTGTGATAGTGTTCAGTGAATGGCTGAATGACAGTTGCCTCAACATATCACCTCATAAACCAGCTGTGCATGTGTACGACACGTAGGCTTAACGAAACAAGAAGTTTTAAGATTAGGACCCTTTATATTCACAGTCAAAAGAGGGATCAAGTACATAGGTTTTCCATTGATCATAAGGTAACATGATCAGGTCACAATAATCATACAATTAAAAAAATGTGAAGGTGCCTTAAATACTGTTCGTGCTGTGACTGGCATTTGTTGGTTAGCAGACCCGAGAATCTGCATTAACGCACATTACACACTGATAAGAACTTACATGGAATAAAGGTGCATCTGCAAATGTTCAGCAAACCAAAAGAGACTAGAGAAACACATAAGTGCCAGTATAAAGCTGTCAGAGTCTGTATCGGAGCATTCAGATTGACTCCAACTAATGCTTTGCTGGTGGACGTAAATGAAATGCCATTAAAACTAAGTGGGAAATACACCAGCCAAACACCTCTTGAAATGTTTTCACTTCTTAATTGACAATTTGTTAACAAGGATTATATACCACATTACAAAGTGTTATGCAGGAAGGTATTTGATTAAGAAGAAACTAACACCTTCAGCAGAATTTTACTTCGATGCTTCATCTTTCCAGGAATACGTTGTTACTTCCCAAAATAGAATCTGCTTCACCATGCCCTATGCTAATACCTCAATGAAGTTGAATTCCAAGACCCGCATTCCATTCAGCCAAGGTTCATCAATTAAGAAAATTTTAACTGACAGCTTAGCAGCATGGCCATTGTTAAGACAGATATACATATATGGGTCTAAACAAAAAGACAGGGCTGTAAGTGCATTCATAAGTGGCAAGACTATTCAAGGAGGCAAATTCAAGCTCCATGAATTTGTGTCCATACTCACTGTAGAACTCATAGCAGGTTTCGAGGGTTATAGGTACATAAAAGAAGTGCAAGAAGATAATTTTATCAGACTCACTTTAAGCATCAGTTCTGTTAAAATGCTACACGATGTCAGCACTACCAAAAATTGTCTAGTATATCACATTATAGAAGCAGTGCAGCAGCTTTTATGTGTAAGTAAGATGGCAAAAATGTGATGGGTGAAAGAGCATAGCGGAATAAAGGGAAATGGAAAAGTAGATACTCTGGTCAAGGAAGGTGTGTACACTTTCTGAATGAAATACGACAAAGTGCCATCTGATGATAATTCTTCATACCATAAGGACTATAATCAGGGCCTGATGGAATGAAAATCTCCAACAGTAATGTGAAATGAAAGGGAGACACTATGCCACAGTGGTGCCTAATCTCCCATCACATCCTTGGTACAAAAACTGCAAATAGAAAAGAAACTTTATGTTGACAATGGCACAACTTTGCTGCAATCACAGGAGATTCCAGCAACATGTCTACCACGTCAACATAGTCATATCTTCTTCATGTGAATGCAGCAGTTGGGAGACATTAATCATATTTTCTTCAGCTGTACGGCTTTCAAGAAACTACAAAACTATTACAGCATCTGATGAGCTCTGGAATTCCATTGCCAATAAACATTAAAACTCATTAAGCAATTCAAGGCACAAAAGTGTTTAAGCTCCTATATGATTTTGTAACAGAGTGTCCAAATAAGAATATAGGAGGAGAGATTTTTTTACATTATAATATAATAAATATGTTAATTTACTTAGATTGTTATTTAAGTTCAGTTTAAATGGACGAAACATAGTTGGTTTTTTTGTTAAGGAATGTTGCTGTATGGATGAAGCCCAAAAGCCATTTAAAGACTTAGGCAACGCAGTATGTGATCTTACGATGAATTACATGGAGAATTCACTCAACCGAAAATATTATCAGTGTAGCTTTCTTTTGCATCTGTTTCTTTCTCTACATTTTGTGAATGTTATTACCTTATCTAAGTGCATAGATACACAGGAATCATAATAAATCTAGTGATAGTTGCTGTCAAGGTGCTGCCAGGGCTGTGTTGCACTGCATATACTGTTACAGTGGGTTTAACCATTGTTGAAATATTGATTTTTGAGAGAGAGAGAGAGAGAGAGAGAGAGAGAGAGAGAGAGAGAGAGAGAGAGAGAGACTGACTGGGTGGAGTGTTGTCTTGTATATTCATTGAACATGATTTTTGAGCCCTAGTTTAAACACTATATTGATTTTTATTTTTCTTTTATTTTTTTATTTTATTTATTTATTTTTTTAAAGGAGACAGTGTACCAATACGTAAACTGTTCCAGTTGAAACCAGATGAAGAGGAGTCGTGTGTTGTTATAGGAACACTTTTCAAACATCAAGAATTAAAACCAAGTATTCTAAGGGAAATAAGTGATGAGGTAATATTATTATGGTATTTATGAATTTGTTGTTGCACATAAGTCTGAATTATTAGAGTTGCAGTTCCCATTTGATGTTAAAATTGATTTGTAGATATTCTTTTTGGCGAGATTCAGTTTTATGTAATGATATCTTTGTAGTCATTTTGGCTGCAATCAGTAGATTTAATGCTGATGTCATTGGCACTGACAGCAGTCAAAACACTGTGATTTTTATTTGAGATAATCTACTTTAATACCGAGGAGATTTTATTCACTTAATGGCATTGGGTGTTATGGAAGAATACGGGAGAGGGAGAGGGAGGGGGAGAGAGAGAGAGAAAGAGAGAGAGAGAGAGAGAAAGAGAGAGAGAGAGAGAGAGAGAATATTTGTGTTTGTCCATATAAGACACCCTCTCTAGTCCCTGACCCAACTCAAATTACATTTGATTTTCAGATACTATTAATAACACAATATAATTGTTTTAATTGCAGGAGATACTGTATATGAGTAATAAATATGTATTCAGCATTTATTATCCAGTACACACAAGACTTTGAATTGGAAAAATTTGTTACAGTACTGCTGAGAACATCTCTTTTTGTTGTATAGACATAACAGCACCTTGCATTTCAAGTACTTTATTCCAGACCCGGCCTTCACACTTAGGTGCCTGTTCCCTTCTCAATGAGAAGTCTGCCCTTAACACCTTTGGAGTGGTGCTGTACTGGGGGAGCATGGACTGTTGATGGGAGATTTTGCATCATTGTCAGCGATAACATTTGTTCTGTACTAGCCTGATCATCAGCGAGTATAGTACCACTGAAAAGAGAGGGCACATTCTGCCAGCGTTTTGGAGAGAGAGGCTGGTACTATCCCTTAGCTGAGCATTTTGAAATGCTGGTCCTGGATTGAATCTGCCTTGCAGTTTAATGACAAGGCCAGTGCACTGGCCAACCCGGATGTGGTTTTTAGAAGACTTTTCACATCCACTTAAGTAAATATTAGGCTGCTTCCCAGATTCCACTTCAGTTACACAATGCGGAATCATTTTGAAAAATGATGTCACATTTGACCATGCAATATACTAGGGGTACTCAAAAAACAAATTATTTTTTAAAAGCAATATATTTTCAAACTGTTTATGAAACAACATTAACCCTTCAAAATATTCTCCATTACAACTAATACATTTATCCCACTGGTGCTTTCACTTTTCAAAACATTTTTTTGTGGTCATCTTTAGAAATGGATGACAGCTCTTCCCTTGTTTTTTTTTTTTTCTTGGCTTCTTCAGAGTAGTCAAATTGGTGTCCTTCCATTCCCCTTTTCACGCATGGAAATAAAAAAGAAAAGAATTGCACGGAGCCGGGTCAGGTGCCCCGTTGTCAGTCTGTGAGCACAAGCTTTCGAATTTTTTCAGTATTTTTGTCCATTTGATTAGTTGATAGATGTCGAGAACGAGATTTGCCATAAAGTGACATGTCGTCATTTTTAAATCGAGCAAACCACTCACACACATGAGGCTCTCCCATAGTGTCATCGTGGTAAGTTGTTTTCAACATTAAAACAGTTTCAGCAGCATTTTTACTAAGTTGAAAACAAAACTTCACAGGTGCACATTGTTCACTTAAACTTGCCATCATAAAAAACGAAACAAGAACAAAACAGTGCTAGCAAAACAGTCACTGCAGGGGAACAGAAGAAGCCACATCAGCAAGCCACATTGATGAGCCACATTGACAACACAGGCAGCACTGAACTGGCAATGAGTTGTGCTATACACGCCAAGCAGCAGAAATGCATTCTACACTAATTCTGTCCAGGCAGTGTTATTCTGGTTTGTGTGTGGTACCCTCTCGTACACTGGACACAGACAGAAGGGGTACATGGATTCGTGGATTCCTCCCCCACTCGCTTCTTTTTTTTTTTTGTGGTGGTGATAGTGGGGGGGGGGGGGGGGGCGATGAAATGCATTTGTTAGAGTCTGCACAGGATATGGCGGGTGATGCGCATTGACCACTTTTTGCCCAAAGCGCTGGGTGAGTCCGTTCATTTGTTCGGAAGGGGAAGCCAACACTGCTACGAAGCCAACACTGTCTGCAACCTTTTGACCGGTTGGCGATGACAAACTTGAGGTGCATGCCCTGCAGTCTTTCTCAAAATGGTTTTACAGTAATTATTCCGTAAAAAATCTCATTCTTGCATTACTTTTAGCTTTATCTGGCAGGTTTTTTGTGATGTGCCCATCATTTTGGTATTGGTCATAGTTATTGTGACATTTACATGGAAGTAAGACACTGTGAAATTCGCAAAAGCTTACAATGAAAAGCAATGCTATGATTTTGCTGCATGTGAAATTTAGCTAACATATTGAATTAAAAACTTCGATGGAGGTCTCGAGAAAACTGATCTGATGTGGCACACCTGTTGGCGGTCGCTCTGTGCCAGCGATAAAGCCAGAGTGAAATATCGACAACATTACTCGTATTACATCAATGATTAGAGTATCAAAATGAGATTTTGGCAAATGATAGCATGTAAAGAGGAGAATATTTTGCCATATGTTTATTGTGCAAAACTTCATTATTTTCCATGTTATTCCAGTAATTAGAGACTGTTTCAATGAAAGAATGCTATTTTTAAGGGCCGTTGATAGCTGGTGAAACGAGAAATGATATGGGTTCTGGAACAACATAAGTGAAGACATTACAGATTTATTTTGTACTGAGGATGTGCTTTTTCTTAAGATACTGACTTGACTTTTCCACAGCTTCTCACTTAGTAAAAGTTAATAAACCACTGTTTCAGAATTGTCTCGCTATTGTGTCTGCACAACATGTTAGTGAGGTGAGACTTGCAAACTCTGCTGTGTTTTAACAAAAAAAGAAGACTTTAACATGGCAGCAAGAGAAATGTGTAGGTTTTACTCAAAGGTCACCACTCATGACAGTTCCCTGAAAGTTACAAATGGTTAACAAGCCAGGCAAAAATAAATCGCTGCATTTTTGGTGGTATTCTTTTCAGATACTAACCAAAGTAGGAGAGAGATCTTTTTTTGAATCATGACCATGTAAGTGTGGGTGTGGAGGGTCCCCGCTCAATATTTACAAAAAAAAAAAAGAAAGAAAGAGTGTAGACTTTGGTTTAGAACAGCACTTACCCTCTAGCACTCGGCCCTGCAGTGCCTGCCTGCAGCCCTCAAAAAAATGTGTGTGTAGGTTTCGGTTTGAACGACACTTCCCCTCCAGCACTCGGCATGCACCTGCCTACAGGACCCCACCACTACCACAAATCTGGCTTTCGCTTTTTATAGGGCACCATAATGGATTGATTGATGCTGGTGTTAATCCTAGTGTCATTGTGTGGGGAGCCACCATGTACTACTTCAGGTCACCCTCTGGGAGTTGTTAAGTGACCACACATTGTCTGTCCACATGTGCTGCTTCTCAAGAGGTGTGGAAAATCCAGGATGAAGAATGACAATATTATGAAAGGATAGTTGTTACTATCCATACAGATGAGAAGCTGAGTCGCAGACGGGCACAACAAAAAAACTGAAACAAGGAAACTTTTGGCCAGAAAGGTCTTCATCAGAATTAGACAAAACACACACACACACACACACACACACACACATATGCATGCAAACGCAACTCAACCACACATGACCACAGTCTGCAGCAGCTGAGACCAGACCTGGGCAGCCAGAGACTGTGATCATGTGTGTTGCATTTGTGTGTGTGTGTGTGTGTGTGTGTGTGTGTGTGTGTGTGTGTGTGTGTGTGTGTGTTTTATCCATTTCTGATGAAGGCCTTTTTGGCCAAAAACTGATGTGTTTGGTAGTCTTTTTGTTATGCCTGTCTGTGACTCAGCATCTCGGCTACATGGTGAGTAGCAACTTTCATAATGTTCTCACGAGACAGTATACTTGCATCATCTTTCAAGAGGACAATATTCATTCCCACACGACTCGTGTTTCTATGACTGAATGAGGTGTTGCAGTTTGTTGGCCCGCCGGACTCACATTTGAGAGGACGTTGCCTTAAATCTGTGTCCAGCCATTTAGAATTTGGTTTTCTATGATTTACCTAAATCGCTCCAGACAATTGCCAGGATGGTTCCTTTAGGAGGCCATGGCTGGATTTTCTTCCCCATACTTGAAACATTCCAAGCATGTGCTTTGTCTCTAATGATGGCGATGTTAATTAGATGTTAAACCTTAATCTTCCTCCATCATGTGTCGAACTCCAACATTCAGCTCGCTATACACCTAAACTCGTCATGTTTGCGACTAGCACTGACTATAGGCAAATTATCAAACTATGCTGTGGCGGTAAACATGGAAAAAAAAGAAAAAAAAAAAACTTTCACCGTTTCTCTTCAAAATGACATATGTATGATGTCTGCGTAATGTTTGGTTCTTGTGCAATAAACAATTGAAAGTGTTCTAGGACTTTATGTATACACTGTATGTTCTGAGAAAAAAAATGTGGGGCACTACTTATTGAACTACCCTTGCGTTAATTCATTTTGTTACGATATAGATCTGAAGATTTACTTAACTTTTTACTATCCATTTCCATAGGAATGTTCTGAGTATTTACAACTGTATCTAAATACTGAAGTGTCACTTGATAGAGACAAATTTACAAGACTCCTCACTTGATGAACAGCTGACATAATGTCCACATTTATTTCCCGGTGGTCTATCTAGGATAATGCTGTCATCTTGATTGTTGACTGTGAAATGCACCAAGTGTTCATTTGCTTTGATTATTGAATTGATATTGTGTCGCTGAAGAAAATTTTGTAGTGGAGCAATGCAGGTACTAGTGTTATTGTGCACCAGAAGAAATTTTTTCCCGAGATCTTGTGCTAAAGGCCATACTTGAGGATCAAGCTTTGTGTTGATGTGCCTCTCCCTCCCCTTAGGCCTCTGTTACTCCTTCTGTGGAACACAACCAGCTGGGTTCTAGTGTCCGCTATAATTTCTCCCCCCAGCATAATACTGCCTCCTCCAGAAGAGACTGTTGTGGACAGTGTAGCTTCCATGTTACGTTCCCCACAAGTTCTCCATACCCAAACATGACCATAATTTCCATGTATTTGGTTGATGCATAAGTTCATAGCATTTTTCCCTAAGTTTAATAAGTGCAACAGATACGCATTACAAAGACTTAAGTTATCAGTAATATATTCTCGTTCACTATTTACAACAGTCCGCCAATGCTGGGTAGCTTTTTGATTTTACAACTGTAGAAATCTCTTGGTTTTGAGATGAACAACTTGTCGAGTCATGTTTAGAGCACATTTTTATCTGGAAAGGGAGATCCTTGAAGGTTGTTTGATGGAGAGAGTGGAAAAGGTGAAAATCTGAGGGCAAACGATCAGGTGTATAAGGTGGGTGCAGAATGAATTACTAACCTAACTTCTGAATAGTGTTTTTGTCAGTCTAGCAGAATTGGGCAGGCATTATCATGGAGTAGCATCACTTCACGCAGTCTAGATCGTTGTTCTTGGATTGCGTCTCTGTTGCTGACAATAAATGTCAGCAGTGATGGTTACACATCGGGGAAGCAATTAGTAGTAAATCACGCTGTTGCTCTTCCGTCAGCTGCATAACATTATCTTTTCTGGATACACGCAGGTCTTTGTACAGGGAATTGCTACTTTGTTTGGCTTCAACTGTTCCTTTCTTTTCTTTATGTGAGCGTGAAGATATCAGTCACCAGTAAAGATACAGAATAGGACATGATGAGCAAGCAGAGATGCTAGTATGCCCATCCACTGATTTTTTTGTGATTTTTGTCTTGGAGCATTCAGTACAAATACACTCAATTTCTGAATCTCACCCATTGCACGCAAATATTGCATCATGGTGGAATGACATCATTTCATCACATTTGTCTGTTCTCGAGTACATAGATATGGATCATTGTGGATTAATGAATTTAAATGATCTTCATCAAACTCCAGAAGTCTTCCTGAATGTGGAGAGTCACTAATGTCAAAATGATACTCCTTAAAATGAGAAAACTAGTTTCTTGCCACGTTCTGACCAGTGGCGTTATCAGCATACAGGACGCAAATGTTTCTGCCTGCTTCTGCTACTGTGCCCTTCTGTTGAACCTCCTTGCGGGTCCAGGGGTAAGAATAGCCCTGAGGTATTCCTGCCTGTCGTAAGAGGCAGCTAATAGGAGTCTCTCATGTTTCGGCCATTATGTGATGGTCCCCTGTAGGGTTTGACCTTCATTCTTCAAAATTTTTCCGAAGAGCGAGCCAAGGGGGAAGGGTGCCTTACGTGGTGTATTGTGTCCATCATGCCTTGAGATCTGTTGCCCGCTTTTTTGTCGTCGCATTGTAGTCCCGCTCATTCTCCACCTCTTGGGTGAGGACACCTTCCTGGGTGCATTTTCCACCATGCACTATGCAGTGTTGCTTTCTGTGCTGATGATGACCATGGACTAGTTTGCAGCATGGTAGCCAGTCCGTTGTGGTGGGGCCACCATGCACCCTGTTGTTTGTAGCCCCCTGACAACACAGGGGTCACTTTGCTGATGCCTGCACCGTTAACTCCCTATGTATGCCAAGGAGTAGATGTCTGTCACCCAGGGGCATTGGGATGCCTGGCAATGGCCATCCTGCCAGGTGGCCTTTGCTGCGGCTGGGTGGCGCCCATGGGGAGGCCCCCTGGTTGGAGTGGGCGGCATCAGGGCAGATGATGCACGATGAAGCGTACCATCACTTGCTGGTGATCAAACACCAGCAGTCTCTAAACGTTCTAAGTCTCAGTACAACGCTAATGGAAGTACGACCCTAAACCATTCCCCTCCCTGGCCACACCATGGGAGGAATGCCAGGCTAAGGATGACAGTGAACCTTATTCTTCCCGGTGCCTTATATGTATGAGAACTGATGGGGACGCCTTTGATTCGACGAAGTCACAGTTTTTTGTAGACCATTTAGAGGACACGTTTGGGGAGGTGGAGGGCTTGTCCAAAATGTGGTCAGGGTCAGTCTTGATAAAAACAGCATCCTCTACCCAGTTTTGGGCATTACTCACTTGTGACAAGCTGGGGGATGTTCCTGTTACCATCACACCCCATAAGGGCTTAAATATGGTCCAGGGTATCATATTCCACAGGGACCTTCTTTTGCAGTCTGGCGACGAGCTGTGCGCCAACTTAGAGTGACAAGGCATTCATTTTGTCCGATGTGTCCATCAGAGTCCGAGGAGTAATCAGGTTGCCTCTGGTGCCTTCATCTTGGGCTTCGAGGGTGACACATTGCCCCAGAACGTCAAGGTGATGGTCTACCACTGTGATGTAAAGCCATATATCCCTCCCCTTACGTGGTGCCTTGTGCTGGAAGTTCAGCCATATGTCTTCCTGCTGTGCTTCCAGCCTCACATGTCAAGATTGTAGACATCCATAACATCCCAATACTCCATGTGCCCCACCTCTCATCTGTGTCAGCTGTGGAGAGCAGCATTCCCCTCGCTCGCCGGACTGTAGGATTTTACAGTATGATAGGCAAATCATGGAACACAAGACCCTGGAATGACTGACCTACACTGAGGGCAAGAGGAAATTTGAGTGTCTACATCGTATGGCTATGACCTACTCGTACGCCGCCACTAAGAAAACAGTTGTAGACCCATCTGTTCCGCGAATTTCGGTTGGCTCTCCAAGCTGGAAGACTACACCTGCCCCCTTGATGGTGGGGACCCCTCCCTCCCTGCACTGCTCCCCCAACCATCGGCGACACCAGTCCCCACTTCTCAGTCGGAGAAGCGTGTCTTCTTTGGGACCTCTCACTAGGAAGGGGCCCCTTGCATCCCTGCCTCCCCAGGTCTCTGATAGTGAGAAAGATGACTCCCGGCAGTGGCTGAAGTGTCCAAAAGTAGCTGGTCGTAGGGCTTCACGATCATCTTCAGTCCCGGAGACTGAATCGGTCAAGCCCTCCCGGCTGTGACACCCACACCACCGCTACCTTCAAGCTTTACTTCTGAGTATGAGGTGGAGATTGTGGTGTCTGCTGAGGACCTAGATCTCGCCATATCCTCAGACAGCATGGATACAGACTGCTCAGGAAATAAATCAGCGCAGCAGGTGACCCTGAGGTGGAGACTGCCCCATTGAATGAATGTTCCATGCCTTCCCAACCTCACGATCACATCATCCTCCAGTGGAATTGCAGCAGTTTTTCCACCGCCTACCTGAGCTACGGCAACTGCGAAGCTTTACACCTGATTTCTGCATTGCCCCCCAGGAAACATGGTTCCCGGCAATACGGAACCCTGCTCTCCACGACTAGAAGGGATATTACAGGAACCGTAGTGACCATAATAGAGTGGCAGGTGGAGTTTGCATTTATGTCCTGAACTCAGTTTGCAGTGAACCTGTTCCCCTTCAAACCCCTCTTGAAGCTGTGGCTGTCAGGATAAGGACAATGCAGGAAATAACTGTCTGCAATGTATATCTTCCTCCAGATGGTGCAGTACCCCTGACCACATTGGCTCCACTGATTGATCAACTCCCTAAACTTTCCCTATTTTTGGGAGATTTTAACACTCATAACCCCTTGTGAGGTGGGCACCGTTCTTACTGGCTGAGGCAGAGATGTTGAAACTTTACTGTCACAACTCGACCTCTGCCTCTTAAATACAGGTGCCCCCCACATTTCAGTGTGGCACATGGCACATATTTGGCCATTGATATCTCTGTTTGCAGTCCTGGCATTCTCCCATCTGTCCACTGGAGAGCATGTGATGAGCTATGTGGTAGTGACCACTTCCCATCTTCCTGTCACTGCCCCAGCGTCAGGCCCACGGACGCTTGCTTAGATGGGCTTTAAACAAGGCGAACTGGGAAACTTTCTCCACTGCTGTCACCGTTCAGTGTCCTCCACATGGGAACATAGGTGTGATGGTTGAGCAGGTGACTACAACAATCCTTTCTGTGGCAGAAACTATGATCCCTCGCTCTTTGGGTGCCCCCAGCGAAAGGCAGTTGCTTGATGGTCACCGGAAGTCGCTGAAGCAATTAAGGAGTGTTGACGACCTCTACAGCGGCATATGCGGCACACTTCCCTGGGGAGCCCTCATAGCCTTTAAACGGCTCCATGCTTGGGTTCACCAACTTCGATTGCCAAGCACTTTGCTGAGCACTATGCTCTAGCCTCTGCATTGGAGAATCACCCCTCAGCCTTTCACACTCTCAAATGGCGGCTGGAGGGGAAAGTGATTTCGTTCACTACATGCCACAGTGAATCCTATAATGCGCCATTTACAGAGTGGGAGCTCCTCAGTGCCCTGCAACATTGCCCCGACATGGATCCTGGGCCATATCGGATCCACAGTCAGATGATTAAACATTTCTCATCTGACTACAAGCCCATCTCATCATCATCTTCAACTGGATCTGGTGTCATGGCGTCTTTCCATCGCAATGGCAGGAGAGCACCATCATTCCGGTGCTTAAACCCGGTAAAGACCTGCTTGATGTGGATAGCTATTGGCCCATCAGCCTCACCAACGTTCTTTGTAAGCTACTGTAACATATGGTGTGTCAGCGGTTAGGTTGGGTCATGCAGTCACGTGGCCTACTGGCTCCATGTCGGGGCAGCTTCCGCCAGTGTCGCTTCACCACTGATACTCTTGTGTCCCTCGATTCTGCCATCCGCACAGCCTTTTCCAGATGCCAACACGTGGTTGCTGTCTTTTTTGATTTACGAAAAGTGTATGACACCACCTGGCGGCATCATACCCTTGCCACATTATATGAGGCCCGCTCCAGATTTTTATCCAAAATTTCCTGTTGCTTCGTACTTTCCGTGTCCAAGTTGGTGCCTCCCATAGTTCCATCCATATCCAGGAGAATGGAGTCCCGCAGGGCTCTGTATTGAGTGTCTCTCTATTTCTAGTGGCCAGCTGCTGTAGGGCCGGCCGTCTCACCTACTGTGTGTGCTGATGACTTCTGTATTTCTTACTGCTCTTCCACTACTGGTGTTGCTGAGCGGCGCCTACAGGGAGCCATTCACATGGCGAGTCATGGGTTCTAGCCCACAGCTTCCAGTTTTCAGCTCTGAAGTCGTGTGTCATGCACTTCTGTCGGCGTCGTACCATTCATCTGGAACAAGAACTTTACCTTACTGACGATCCACACACTGTAGTGGAGGCATATACATTCTTAGGATTGGTTTTTGCTGTCCGATTGACTTGGCTACCTCACCTTCGTCAGCTTAAGCGGAAATGCTGGCAGCACCTCAATGCCCTCTGCTGCCTGAGCAACACCAACTGGGGTGCAGATCGCTCTACGCTGCTGCAGCTCTACAGAGCCCTTGTTCAAACCTGCCTTGACTACGGGAGTGTGGTTTATGGTTTGGTGGCGTCCCTTGGCATTGCGTTTACTTGAGCCAGTGCACCACTGTGGCAATCGCCTACCGACAGGTTCTTTCAGAACGAGTCCAGTGACCAGTGTACTGTTGGAGGATGGAGTTAGGCATGCACAACTGCTGGCCAGTTACATTGCACATGTTTGTAGTTCTCCTGCGCATCCGAATTAGTCTCCTTTTCCCACCCGCAGCAGCCCATCTCCCACATCGGCGGCTCAGGTCAGGGCTAACGATTCTGTCTGAACTGGAGTCCTTCCCTTTACCACCTATACTTGAGGTCCACTACGTACACCTCCATGGTTTACACCTTTCCGTGGCTTCGCCTGGACCTTCCACATGGCCCTAAGGACTGTTAACCCTGCGACTCTTCGCTGTCACTTCCTCTCGATTCTCGACATGTACCGGGGCCATGAAGTGGTTTACATTGATGGCTCGATAGCCAATGGTCACGTTCGCTTCAGAGCTGGTGGCCATATTTCCTGCTCTTGAGCACATTCACTCATGCCCAGGCGAGTCATTTCTCCTGCGTATTGACTCCTTGAGCAGCCTACAAGCTATTGACCAGTGCTACTCTCGTCATCCTTTGGTAGGGAGCATCCAGGAGTCCATCTATGCCCTGGAACGGTCCAGTCGTTCAGTGGTGTTTGTCTGGACACCACGTCACGTTGGAATCCCAGGCAATGAACTTGCCGACAGGCTGGCCAAACAGGCTATGTTGAAACTGCTTCTGGAGATGGGCATCTCTGAACCTGACCTGCGTTCTGACTTACGCCGCAGAGTTTTTCGGCTTTGGGAGACAAAATGGCGTAACAGTATGCACAACAAACTGCGTGTCATTAAGAAGACTATGAATGTGTGGAAGTCTTCCATGCAGGGCCCTCGCAGGGAATCAGTTGTCCTCTGTTGGCTCCGCTTTGGCCATGCTTGGGCAACCCGTGGTTACCTCCTGCACCGTGAAGACCCGCCTCAGTGTCGGTGCGGCGCCCGGTTGACAGTGGCCCATCTTGTGGTGCACTGTCCCACTTTGATTGCCCAGCGACAGAATCTTGGGTTACCGGACTTGTTGCCACTAATTTTATCTGGAAACGCCTCATTGGCTAATTTAGTTTTACGTTTTATTTGTGAGGGTGGGTTTTATCATTTGATCTAAGTTTTAGCGCATGTCCTTTGTCCCTCTGTGTCCTCCACACTAGTGTTTTTAGGGGTGGAGGTTTTAATGTGTTGCAGAGTGGCTGGCTTCTCCTTTTTAGTCTCATGGGCAACCAGCCATGGTCATCTGCTTTGTTGTGTTATTCTCTTCATCCCATTTCTTGCATTTGTGTGTTTTCTTGTTCCCATTTTGTCCATTTACATGTTTGTTGCCCTTCATCGTTCTTGTGATTTTTCCTTTCATTCCATTTTGTGTTGGCTGTCTTGTTTGTTTTATTCTCACACTTGCGGCATTGTTTTATTCGGAAGAAGGGACTGATGACCTCATAGTTTGGTCCCTTCCCCCCCCTCTTTTAGTCCAACCAACCTACCTCTGTTGAACTCAAAGCAGAAGAATACGCCAGAAATGTTCCAATTTCTCCACTTAGCACTACGTTTTCTAGTGTCCACAGCTCTGCCCATTTCTCCAAATGACAATATGTAAACTCAAGTAACAATAAAAACTGACAGTCGATAAATAAACCCGTAGCAACTGGAAAACCAAAATATAAAACGAAAACACTACAAACTTAATGCAACAATCCAATAAGTCCATTCTAGTCTCATCACAGAACAGTGGCAAAAGTCTTTTTGTTGTTCACATGCTGCTTTTGTGCTATTCCTAGATATAGTAATTCAAAGATATTAATCCTCAACAGCTGTTGTTTTCCTTCTACGACCACAACCTTGCTGTCTAGCGACAATATGTCTTTCATTGTATCATTTCGACAACTTAGATATTGCAATTTGACTTACACTAAGTTCTCTTGCTGCATATTGCTGTGAATGTTTCTCCTGCAGAGGAGTTACTCCACGACTGTCTTCCTCCACTGTTACCAACTGTGCCACGTCTACCCATGTCTACGCAATGTCGTATAATATGTTTACAATCTCTGACATGCAGCACACACACTTTCTATTGAGTAATGTGTACTTCAGCCCTGTCTGTTGACATGTGAGTAAACCTACAAGGTTATGACTTTTGTAAATGTGAGGATAATGTGATGTATGTGTCACTAATAGTGGAAGTGTTATAGTGTTTACTGTTTGTATGTGTTCACGGGATCTCGAAAACTAGTGACTCAGTTATGAGAAGAGGTATGTGAAATTAACTTTGAGCTTACTACTTCATGTTTCAACATAGTGTCACTGTTCTGTCTTACAATTTTGTGAGGGAGAAACTTTGCCACATTTTAATTTTAAAAAATGATGTAGAGAGTGATTATGTATTTTTATAAGGCCCAGAATCCCTTTCAGCCTGTTTGCTTATCAGGCAAACATTCATGGTATACTCCAAATAAATTTAAACACTACACTGTTGATATAGATATCTTGTTTCCCTCTTCAAATTATGTGGGTGGAAGGCACGTTTTTCGTTTTTCAGTGTGTTTGAGGCTCATCTTGTATGTAATATTCTTGTGATGGGTGTTATTCAACTCTCTTACAAAGCATCCAGTAGGAAGTTCATACTTTATTTCAGGCTCATCCAAGTCTCATGGCAATCTTATGAGAAGGGAAATTGCTACACACACACACACACACACACATACAAATGCAACTCACACACACGACTGCAGTCTCAGGCAACTGAAACCACACTGCAGTTGAGTTGTGTGTGTGTGTGTGTATTGTTGACGAAGGCAATAATGGCCGAAAGCTTTAATTGTGAGTCTTTTTTTGTGCCTATCTGCTACTCAGCATGTCTACTATGTGGTGAGTAGCAACTTTTATTCTCATAATATTGTTACATTCCGTCCTGGATTTTCCGTTGTTTGATCCATGGTAATCTTGTAGATCAATCTCTTCATTACTCCTGTCTTTGGATAAACTTGATATGACACAGAATAATTCACACCACATGCTACATCCGCTAATGTGAAGAAAATGCCCAAAAGCCTTTTAGTTGTTAGGTGACTTGATAAATAAGTAGCACACCGTTTGTCATGTTATAAAACATGATCATGTCAGATCTTCCTGAGTCAGGATCATTGTTTATTGAATGGCACATAGAAAAGACTATGAGACATTTTGTTTCCTTCAGCTTACTGACATACAAACACTATTAGATTAGTTCTGCTGATAAATAGCAGGTGTCACCTATAATATTTCTCCACATTTTTAGTTGCCTTCACCAACCAAAGAACAGCATGTGAGGGAACACTGTGACCTTTCTCATGGTTTGAAAGATTGTGAACATCATTGCCTTTTCTGTAATAAATGGCTTCTTTATAGAAATAATTTGTGCATTTGCACTGTATTTTCAAACCATATTTTGCTAATACGTTTGGCATATGCATTCTAAACTCACAATTTCCATGGAAAGGTACATGCTCATTTGCACCTACAGAGTAGCAAGTTGGCTTTACTCAGTGAAACACAAAAAGATTTGTGAAATTGTTGCTGACTTCTCTACTTTCTTTCCTCCCGATCATCTGGGTTGTCAAATTGTAATGCAGATGATAATAAAAAAGAAAATCTTTTTTTAGTAACAGTGCATCTGCAAATGTCACAACCTGTTTCATCAGTTGCAGACAAGCAGGAAACCAATTCTGCTTCCTGATCTGAAAATATCTGAGTACACTGATAGCCCAATTAATGTCTTCAGTTCAGTGACATCAACATCTATGCAAATTAAAGGGAAGGCCAACATTCACCTTCAGCAGACCTATGTGTGGCCCAAAGACGCACGTAACAGAACATGGTATTAAGTAGCTTTTGAACCCAGGCTCTTCTTCAGGCATAAAGTGTGCAGATGCCCCCCCCCCCTCTCCCAATGTACTTTTGTGCCCTTGGCAATATTTGACATCAACTTCTTGTAGGAAGGATAAGTGACCATATGCATATTGTACTCTGTGCTTGCATGTTTTCAGATTTGTCGATAGAATGATTTTGTCTGGGATACCTTGGGTAAAGAACAGATTCCTTACCTCCAAAATAGCATTGTTTCCTTAGGACTTTTTGCCATCTGTTACAGTCCAAGCATTTGCAGTATGATGTTGCATTTCCCTGTTATGTTAGTTGGCAGCTTCTGTTTTCAAAACGTCTATTCTTACTAAAAAAGGAAGCTTGTCCCATCTTCATCACTTTTTATTCCCCTTCTCCAAAATAGTATTGGGATAACTAAATATCTCCAAATCAGGGTCATTATTGCTATTGTGAAAGTCTTCATCTGAGAATTCATTGAGTCATTCTTGAGCATACGCATCTGTTGTATGTAAAACACAGTACATGGAATGTCCAGTGTTGCCTGCCATGGAGAAACGGTAACATTCAACAAAAACATGACACGGAAACACTGTGGTATGTGTGTGAGACTTCTCTAGGTTCAAGAAAGTTCAATAACAGTGCATGAGTTCTGGGACATGTAGCTTGCTGTCCAGAAGGAAGGTACGTGGAAAAGTCTACTTCGCTTTGCAGGGGATGTGAAATATGACGAGACAAAGGATCGTAGCAGTGTGAGAGATGGTCCATAGTCCGTCAGTGTTAAGCATTTTGAGGCAATGATAATACGACTCAGTTGACATAACTGAAAAATGATTGATTGTGGAAATTTCAAAACAGTTGTCTCGTTGAATACTTGTGATTCAGGGCACTTTAAGTTACTGCTGCCCAGATTCGATTTACTCCCACACTATCATTCCTAACATGAATAGAAGAACATAGTGCAAGAGTGATAAATAATTTGCTTTTAAATCCCATTACATACTTTACTGAAGATGGGGGGGGGGGTCGCATGCGTGCCCCCAGATGCCCCCCCCCCCCCTCCAATACACTAGCCTTGATCTTATTATTAGTTTCTGTAAATAGCGTTCTTTCTCAAAATAGTATAAAATTGTTATAGTCATTGTTGAACATATTTTTTAGTTAGTATTTAACACAGCTTGGGCATGTTACAGCTAGGAAAACAATATGAATGATGAAAAGTAAAACAGTATCATCATTGCTGGACCATTCATAACTGTATATATCCAGTGAGCCAGATATCATGCTTAGAAGTAGTTGGTTATGAAACTGAGTGCCAACTAATTATAATTTACTTTCCTCTCTCAGTTATTGGTGTGTCATTTTTTTCTTAACTGTGTCTTGGAGACTCATCATTTACTTCTTATTGTTCTGTTCTATACAGCTACAACTTGTACCACAGCCATCACGAACAAATTATGTGAGTGAAGATGATGAGCTAATATTGGAAGATGAACTGCAGAGGATCAGATTAATTGGCAGTATCAGCCCCCATTATGTTGTTACTGGAGTGGTGTGTGCTGTTTTAGGACACGAAAGTGAGGATGGAAAATTTTTAGTGGAAGACTATTGTTGGCCAGGGCTAGCCTCATCAGTGGAAAGGCCTTTGTCCAGCACCCCAGCTGAAAAAAGGTATTCATTCTGCTTTTGAAAGTAAAATAATGATACAGTTTCTTTGTTGGGTTAATGTGAAAACTGAATTTTTTCTGCCTGTAAAAATATGTAATTGTGAAGTACACTGAGGTGGAAAAGTCATGGGATAGGAATATGCACATATACAGATGGCGGTAGTATCATGTACACAAGACAAAAGAATAGTGCGTTGGTGGAGCTGTCATTTTTACATAGATGATTTATGTGAAAAGGTTTCTAATGTGATAATGGTCACATGACGAATTAACAGGTTTTGAATGCGGAATGGTAATAGGAACTAGAGCATGGGACACTCCATTTTGGAAATTGTTAAATTTCAGGCATTCTCTCTCAACATGGACTACACAGTGACCAAAGGCCTTCACTTATTCACCGGGTCCAGCGGTGTTTGTGTAAAATTGTCAGTGCTAACAGACAAGCAATACTGCGTTAAATAACAGCAGAAATCAATGTGGAATGTACAATGAACATATCCGTTAGGACAGTGGGTGAAATGTAGTGTTAATGGGCTATGGCACAATTGACTGACCTTGAATGCCTTTGCTAAGACCACAACATTGCCTGCAACACCTCTCCTGGACTTGTGACTGTACTGGTGGTACTCTAGACAACCAGATAAATTTGGCCTGGTCAGATGAGTCCCAATTTCACTTGAAATAGTTGATTGTAGGGTTAGTGTGTTTCATGGACGCCACGAAGCCATGGACTTGGGTTGTCAATAAGGCATTGTGCAAGCTGGTTGTGGCTCCATAATGATGTGGGATGGGTTTACATGTAATGAATTGGGTCCTCTGGTCCAACTGAACTGATCATTAACTGGAAATGGCTGTGTTCGTCCACTTGAGGAGACCATTTGCAGCCATTCATGTTCCCTTACAGTGATGCAATTTTTATGGATGACGGTGTGCCATGTCACTGAACCACAGTTGTTCGCGACTTGTCTGGAGAACATTGTGGATAGTTTGAGCGACAGACGTGAATCTTATTGAACACTTACGGGACATAATCGAGAGGTCAGTTTGTCCACAAAATCCTGCACTGGCATCATTTTCACAATTACGGACGGCTGTAGAGACAGTATGGCTCAGCAGGGTGTGTACGTGGACAAGGAAAAAAAAATCTTGGAATTTTCCCTTGTCAACATTTGAATGGTTATGGTTTTATACACGGGCATACAATTTCCCGGCACTTTAGGAAATGAAACTCATGGAAAAAGACACGTTTTGGAAATAATCTTTGATGTGCAGCAATATGTACGCTGTGTATTTTCATATTACGAAAGCATACATTGGAATTCCACCAAACGCCGCATGTTACTTTCTGAATCATTGAAAGCAAGGTTTTGATGCGCTTTTGTAAGCCGTTTAAAAATCAAAGCTTTCACATATAGTATTGTTCTCAAGCTGCAAGAGAAGCTAAGCTTTCGCATATACTGTTGATCTTTTTTGCGCGTGTTACACTTTAAGATATATCACACAAATATGTCAGTAAAATTTTTAATAATGACATAAATGTCTGATCTTCAGGGTTTGAAATTCTTCTAAATGGCTCGTCATCAAAGAGTTGATGGTACATTCGTGCACATAGTTCAACTTACGTAAAGGGATATGTTCTTTGAAAGTAACGCTCTTCAAACCACTATTCGCAATATTTTCCCACGACCTGTTAGAAATAGGTTCGTTTCAGCATTTGCCAGAGAGCGCAGATAACAGGCGACACCGTGCTTGGGTAGCTATCATGACGTAGGAAGCCCGTATGTATGTTTGTATAAAACATTGAAAGACCATACATTATGTTATAAAAGAAACTAGATATTAGAGGATACTGGATACTGCAAGAGCATTGGAATTTCGTGAACCATATTAAAAAGTGCACATTTAAAGTGCATACTTAAAGTGCACATTCGTATGTCCCGATTCCCAATGAAGTAGACCTCGACCTGATATTAAGCTTTTCAGTGTGGTTTTCGGGATGTAAATTTTCTTGGAGCACCAGTACTGTTTTATATCACGTTTGGTTCTTTATTATGGCTTAATGCCATACGTGCTAGAAAATGAAAACGTGCACTTGAAATGCAGCGAACAGTTGAAACTAGCCAGTACTGTGGAATTAAACGTTCCGTTTCAAATACATTGACTGCCTCTGCGGAAATGGTTAACAAAAGTCAAATTTCTTTAGCAGACAGACAAAAATGACGTCATTGTTCCGCAAGGCGATTAATGCTTGACCCTCAGAAAGGTGAAAATAAAATAAAATCTGAAACCGAGGGAAACATTCCACGTGGGAAAAATATATCTATAACAAAGATGATGTAACTTACCAAACGAAAGCATTGGCATGTTGTTAGACACGTGTGTCTATCAACATGCCAACGCTTTCGTTTGGTAAGTTACATCATCTTTGTTTTTAGATATAAAATTATATATAGGGTATATAAAACCAATACTGACGAACTAAGCAAGAAATTACACATTTCTTCAATCCTTAGCTCCTAGCATTTTTTTCTCTAATCTTGCTACGGCTTTACATGGTGTGTTTTCCTTTCTGCGAAAGAATCTATTACCTCATCGAAGTTCGTCAAACATTTTGTTACATGCAAAATCTAAATGTTGTTATCTAATACTGAAAAAGCTATTAATACAAATAATACCGAAGACTGGTGTGGTTTCTCAATCTGATTACGTCTATTTTGTCACTGTGTGCTAGATAAAACAAAATAGGCCTTTTTAATATGGCAGCACTTTTGTAACAAACCAAATAAACGAGACTGTTTTGGCACAAATTGCCACTTTCATAACACGAGAGAATAGAATCCACGAAGTACCAATATCAAATGCCTATTAGGCCTACTACAAGCAAAAAGCTTTATGTTAGGAAATAGTTTCACATTTCATTCATAGGCACCAGCTTCTCAAGCATGAGATTGAAAAGTAGTGTTACGAAATTTTTATATAAATTTGGAATCGTCTTATTCTTCCATAATTTGTGTGATGTCCCCATTTCTTCTCCTTCCTCGTTCTAACAATCTTATCATCACCAATTCTGTAGCTATTGCTGCCATTGTCAAAATTTGTTTGCCCATTAACTTCACTAACCCTGCCAGAATCACAGGTTTAGTTATCCGGTGATTATTTTCCAGTTAGGCGGTATTATGTGTTTGAACAACACGTTTTCCGCGTTACTTCCATAATAGAACTTACGCGGCTGCTAGCCAGGGACTACTACTGGTCCTTACTAGTGTAGTGATCTGGCCAAAAATTTTCTGCCAAAGTTTCATTTTCTTGGATACACTGAGAAGATAATACGTAATCTTTCTCACCCGTCATTCCTGTCAGTCGTTTATTTCCGTTCTAGTAGTCTGAATTATAACAATGCTGATCATTCGCAAACCCAATCAACAACATAATCAGACAGCTATTGGCATTCATCTGTTCGGCTTTACTCCCTCAGCTCATATAGTCCCATCCCCTTTTGTCTGTGGAAAGTTTATTTCTAGATGTGACGAGGATTCTCCTGACAGAGACGTCACATACACTATGCATGCATTCAAAAGTCAACTTATGAGTCATTCAGAAATCAACTTAAAATGTGTTCAAAAATGTTCAGAAACCAACAGGGAAGCATTTCAAAATCATTTGAAGAATCGACATACAAACATGCACTGGATGCTACGCGCTTTGTAAAACAAGTTTTTTCCCTCAAGAATATGAATTTGGTGCCCCCTTTTCCCGGTAGCATCTAGCTGCTTGCTGCGACTGCTTGCACAGCCAACAGCACATTCCTGTAGCCAGAAGCGGGAGAATCTACTACTCAAACGCGAATCAACTGCGAATGCGCGTGAGCCCGCTTGTAACTGCTAAAATGAATCTAATATAAAAGCCTTTGACACATTTGCTGTTGGCAGCCGCTTGCGTGAGCACTGTGTGTCATTGTTGTATATGGCGCATTTCCTTTGTAATTTAAGTTATTTTTGATTTTATCCTCGTTTATGTTTTATTGTTGAAGTATTATTCTGCAGTAGCGGGATTCAGTAATATCCTTTGTTAGAGTATCGCTTCTTACTAGTCAAAATTACAAAAATTTAAGTGAAAACTAAAACAATGAAAAATTCCCGGAATTCTAAAAATATCCCGGGTTTTTTGTCTTCAGGTGTATAAATAGTAGTTGGAATGCTTATGACATATTTGTAGGTGCCTGAGAGAGTATTTTGGTACAGGTATTGGAACATTCGGCTCCTCAGAAAAAAAGCACAGTTCCTCATGCTTTTGCATGTATGTCAGGAATGTCAGTGGTATGCTTTATCAGATGAGTGTAATTAATTGTGCCTTTTCTTGCCACCCCCCTCCCCCAGTTCCACATTTCCTTTGGTTAAAGGGAGAATAGTCTCCGCCACAGTTGTATTTAAAAATTCCTAATTCATTTAAAAAAATCAAATTCCTAATTCATTAATCCCCCCCCCCCCCCCCCCATGAACCATGGACCTTGCCGTTGGTGGGGAGGCTTGTGCACTTCAGCGATACAAGTAGCCATACCGTAGGTTCAACCAAAACGGAGGGGTATCTGTTGAGAGACCAGACAAACATGTGGTTCCTGAAGAGGGGCAGCAGCCTTTTCAGTAGTTGCAGGGGCAACCGTCTGGATGATTGAGTGATCTGGCTCTGTAACATTAACCAAAATGGCATTACTGTGCTGGTACTGCGCACGGCTGAAAGCAAGGGGAAACTACAGGTGTAATTTTTCCTGAGGGCATGCAGCTTTACTGTATGGTTAAATGACGACGACGTCCTCTTGGGTAAAATATTCCAGGGCTAAAATGGTCCCCCATTCGGATCTCGGGGGAAAGGGGGGGGCTACTTAGGCAGACGTCGTCAACAGGAGAAAGAAAACTGGCATTCTACGGATCTGAGCATGGAATGTCAGATCCCTTAGTCGGGTTGGTGGATTAGAAAATTAAAAAAGGGAAATGGATAGGTTAAAGTTAGATATAGTGGAAATTAGTGAAGTTTGTTGGCAGGAGGAACAAGGAATATAGGGTTTTAAATAAAAAATCAGGTAGGTGTAATGCAGGAGTAGGTTTAATGATAAATAAAAAATAGGAGTGTGGGTAAGTTACTTCGAACAGCATAGTGAACGCGTTGTTGTAGCCAAGTTAGACACTACACCCATAGCTACCACAGTAGTACAAGTTTGTATGCCAACTAGTTCCGCAGATGATGAAAAGATTGAAGAAATGTATGATGAGATAAAAGAAATCATTCCGATAGTGAGGGGAGACGAAAATTTAATAGTCATGGGGGACTGGAATTTGATAGTAGGAAAATGAAGAGAAGAGTAGTAGGTGAATATGAAATGGGTGTAAGGAGTGAAAGAGGAAGCCGCCTGGTAGAATTTTGCACAGACCATAACGTAATCATAGCTAACACTTGGTTTAAGAATCATGAAAGAAGGTTGTTTATGTGGAAGAGGCCTGGAGACACTGGAAGGTTACAGATAGATTATATAATGGTAAGACGGAGATTTAGGAAGTAGGTTTTAAATTCTAAGACATTTCCAGAAGTAGATGTGGACTCTGAGCACAATTTATTGGTTATGAACTGTAGACTAAAACTGAAGAAACTGCAAAAAGATTGGAATTTGGAGGAGATGGGACCTGGATAAACTGAAAGAAGCAGAGGTTATAAAGAGTTTCAGAGAGAGCATTAGGAAACGATTGACAAGAACGGGGGAAGGAAATACAGCAGGAGAAGAATGGGTTGCTTTGAGAGATGAAATAGGAAAGGCAGCAGAGTATCAAGTAGGGAAGAAGACAAGGGCTAGTAGAAATCCTAGGTAACAGAAGAGATATTGAATTTAATTGATGAAAGGAGAAAATATAAAAATGCAGTAAATGAAGCAGGCAAATGTCTCAAAAATGAGATTGACAGGAAGTGCAAAATGGCTAAGCAGGGATGGCTAGGGGACAAATGTAAGGATTTAGAGGCATATATCACTAGGGGTAAGATAAATACTGCCTACAGGAAAATTAAAGACACCTTTCGAGAAAAGAGAACCACTTGTATGAATGTCATGAGCTTGGATGGAGAACCAGTTCTGAGCAAAGAAGGGAAAGCAAAAAAGTGGAAGGACTACATAGAGGACCTATACAAGGGCGATGTACTGGACGGCAATATTATGGAAATGGACAAAGACGGAGATGAAGATGAAATGGGAGATATGATACTGTGTGACGAGTTTGACAGAGCACTGAAAGACCTGAGTCAAAACAAGACCCGGGAGTAGACAACATTCATTTAAAACTACTAATAGCCTTGGGAGAGCCAGCCCTGACTAAACTCTACCATCTGATGAACATGTATGAGGCAGGTGAAATACCTTCAGACTTCAGGAAGAGTATAATAATTCCAATCTCAAAGAAAGCAGTGTTGACTGGTGTGAAAATTACCGAACTATCCACTTAATAAGTCACAGTTGCAGAATACTGACACGAATTCTTTGCAGATGAATGGAAAAAATGGTAGAGGCCGATCTTGGGGAAGACAAGTTTGGATTCCGTAGAAATGTTGGAACATGTGAGGCAATACTGACCCTACGACTTATCTTAGAAGATAGGTTCAGGAAAGGCAAATCTATGTTTCTAGCATTTGTAGATTTAAAGAAATATTTTGACAATATTGACTGGAATATTCTCTTTCAATATTGACTGGAATATTCTCTTTCTAATTCTGAAGGTGGTAGGCGTCTAATACAGGGAACAAAAGGCTATTTACAATTTGTACAGAATCAGATGACAGTTATAAGAGTTGAGGGGTATGAAAGGGAAGCAATGGTTGGGAAGGGAGTGAGACATGGTTGTAGCCTATCCCCAATGTTGTTCAATCTGTATTTTGAGCAAGCAGTAAAGGAAACAAAAGAAAAATTCGGAGTAGGAATTAAAATCCATGGAGAAAAAAATAAAAACTTTGAGGTTTGCTGCCGACATTGTAATTCTGTCAGAGACAACAAAGGAACTGGAAGACTAGTTGAACGGAATGGACAGTGTCTTGAAAGAAGGATATAAGATGAACATCAACAAAAGCACAACGAGGATAATGGAATGTAGTCGAATAAAATCAGGTGTTGCTGAGGGAATTAGATTAGGAAATGAGACATTTAAAGTATTAGAAGAGTTTTGCTATTTGGGGAGCAAAATAACTACTGATGATCGAAGTAGAGAGGATATAAAATGTAGACTGGCAATGGCAAGGAAAGCGTTACCAAAGAAGAGAAATTTGTTAACATTGAGTATAGATTTAAGTGTTGGGAAGTCTTTTCAAAAGAAATTTGTATGGAGTGTAGCCATGTATGGAAGTGAAACATGTACAATAAATAGTTTAGACAAGAAGAGAATAGAGGCTTTCAAAATGTGGTGCTACAGAAGAATGCTTAAAATTAGACGGATAGATCACATAACTAACGAGGAGGTTCTGAATAGAATTGGAGAGAAGAGGAATTTGTGGCACAACTTGACTAGAAGAAGGGATCAGTTGATAGGACATGTTCTGAGGCATCAAGGAATCACCAATTTAGTATTGGAGGGCAGCATGGAGGGTAAAAATCGTAGAGTTAGACCAAGAGATGAATATCCTAAGCAGATTCAGAAGGAGGTTGGTTGCAGTAGGTACATGGAGATGAATCACCTTGCATGGGATAGGGCCGCCGGGAGAGTTGCGTGAAACCAGTCTCTGGACTGAAGATCATAACAACAATAATTCATTAATGGAGCAGGTTACAACTGTTGTTTTCAATCAGATTTCAGATGCACCTGGTGAAGGATCTACCAAGGGAATGGTCCAATAAGACATATCGAAACCTACCCTTAAATTTTTTTACACAGGAAGAAGACAACAAAAGAAATTCACAGCCAAAATTTTAGCTGCTAAGAAGCACTGCAAGTATTTTGAAAAAAAAAAAAAAAAAAAAAAAAAAAATGTTTAAGTTACACATTATTGCTATGCGAAGAATATCTTATAAGAATGGTTTGCACACTCTTGCCTGCCTAGCGCGCAACTTGGCAAAAATGGTGGAGTGGCAAAGTGGGATCAAATCCTGTTTAGACCACAACTTTTTCGCTATGATTTTGTAGCCGAGCATTCACTTCTCACAATGGTGGAGTGGCCATGAAAGATATGTGGTTCGGATTCCACGTTAAAACTGTAGGTCTCCATTTTCTGATTAGGTAACTGGGGAAGGTTAGGGACATGTAAATAGCTGCAGTGGTGTCCAGTTGAGAGACATGCAAAAGGCCTACCGGGTACACCAGACAGAATTCTCTTTTGTTCTTGCTTGTTAGCTTGTTTGCTGTGGTGAAATCCGGGCTTAAAATGTTTTTTGAATAACTTCATATTGACAGTCCCGTTCTTGCACATGCAAGTCTGATGAAAGTGGCTAGCAGAGAAAATAAAGTCATGGCAGTGTTTGATGTCACAGAAGACTTCCATCATTAAGGACTTGTAATTTGTTGAAATGAAATGTGTTTTGCAGTACTACATTTTATTATAATTCCTGTAGGCCATTCCTTATAATAATGTTTGAATGTCAAACATTTGACTATTAGTGAAAGTTTTCGTTGTTTATTCTCTGTAGTCATCACAGAAATGCGAAGTGTCGAATGAAAGACAAAAACAAACATTTTTCTGACACCAGGCAAACTGGACAAAGGAAAAATTGATGAAGTCAGGCACTTTGCAGTAACCACTAGTTTTATTTAGACACAAATGGTCCCGGCCATTGTTCTGCGTATTGCGCTGCGTACCAGACATGCTTGATCAAATTCATGAAGCTTGGTGAAGAAAACTGGTAATGCACAAATGAGTGGAGCTTAAGAATACTGTTCCACTGATAAACCTGAAATGAGAGAGGGGTATCGGAAATTATGTTGTCTGATAATTTCCCGAAAAATGCTTTCCACTGTCAAAAAAAAAATTCTTTATCGAGTGGTTGAATCGCACTAGTAGTTCCAGACGGCATCCACATTACATCTACAGATTTTTTGTCGTCCTCCACAAAAACAGAGGCATCGTTATGTCCCGACCACAAATCCAACAAAAGCTGGTAGGAATATGTTTCAAATGAAATGGTGAAAATTATTCTTTCCCCTTTCTTGAAAAAAGATATACGGCTGCGGAACCAGTAAATCACTCATACTCGTACCTATCACTGGCTTTATCTTATGTGACTGTGTCACTGCATTCGTTGACTGGAAAACCGACTCCATCTTTTTTTCACCCTGAAATAATGAAGTGTGGTGTGCATGCAGTTCTTCCACGAAACCTGACTGATCAACATTATAAACAGCAGTTGTGGGGATAACAGAAAGTTTTGTCTTTGTCAGCTATGAATTTCTCTGTGGCATTGTGTGTCACTTGCAGCTGCTGTACACGTTTATGTGATGTAAATTTGGTAATTTTACGACTTCCTATCCTGTACAATTTCTTGAACCTGCGTAGCCAGGTCGATGATGCCTGAAAATTAGCAATGTTCATGTCAGATGCAATTTGGAGGGCCGTACACGTTTATGTGATGTAAATTTGGTAATTTTACGACTTCCTATCCTGTACAATTTCTTGAACCTGCGTAGCCAGGTCGATGATGCCTGAAAATTAGCAATGTTCATGTCAGATGCAATTTGGAGGGCCGATTCTCGTAGATCTCCATTGGTAATGGTGTATAGTTCTTACGAGCAGTTCTAAATCTTTTGAACAGTTTTTCATTCAGATGGTTTCGGATTTCTGTTTGGCGCATGTTTCTTATTTCATGTAATTCATTCTGCCATTCGTACAGTTCACTCTCCAATTTTACGAAACAAAAACGCCTTTGCATACTGTGTAACTTCAAGTGATTTTTCCTCCTTCGTTTAACCAGTATTTCACTATCTTTTTCTTTGTTGCTGAAAGCTGTTGCAGTACCGTACATGTTGTTTTTGGGCTGGGAAGGTATTCTTCTTCAGAACTGTTACAGGCACAACTAATGTCATCCGAACCACAATTCATGGAATCGACACAGTTATTTCCTATCTCTTGTAATTTATCCACAGTTTCGAACGAAATGTCGATATCATTCGAATGAATATCAAGGAAATCGACTAACAAATGACACATAAGTACTTCCTCAGGAGAAGTAGGTGATTTCTGCTGGAAACTACGTTCTTCTTATTTCATCATTGCTAAATTGAGAATGTTGATTGGATTCCACATTACTGTGAAAGTGGAAGAAAAAAAGATACTGTTAGCTGGTATGCCCTATGAAACCACAATAAATATTAATTCAGCTTTATCTGTATTGTCAATACTTACCAATGCTGCAAAAAGCAACTGATAATTTGTAATAGATGTTACTTGAGTGGCTAATTCGAGAGAATAGTAGCTGTGCACTGTAGTGTCAGAGAAACTATCAATGAATGGTAACCTGAAACGTCCTTTACAAATTACAATCGGGTTGTGTCATGTTTACTGTTTACAAATGTACTGCTGACCCTGGCTGTGTGTGTGTGTGTGTGTGTGTGTGTGTGTGTGTGTGTGTGTGTGTGGGAGGGGGGGGGGGGGGCAGTTGCTGTAATGCCAGTAGGGTCGTGTATATTTCTTCTGCTGCCTGATGCGCTATGAATTTGGCAATTTTCAGCATTTTTTTAAAATGCTTGCAATGTCTCTTAGCAGTTAAAATTTTGACAGTGCATTTCCTGCGGTGCCTTCTTCCCGAGTAAAAAATTTCAGGGTAGGTTTCGACATGTCTTATTGGACCATTCCCTTTTAAGACCCTGAAACCAGATAATGTATACCGACTTCTGTTGTGCAAGACTTTCGTCAATAAAAGTATTTTATGATTGTGGTGGATTTGTTCACTGTGAAAATATTGCGGAGCAGGTCTGGATGTTGCACAAATAAAAATTTATGTTATATAAAGGGAGAATATTAATGATAAGATTTATTTCTTATTTAAATATTGATGTTGTCTCCAGAAAGACTGAGAATTAATGCAAGACTCCGTTTTAACATAAATGGTGACTTAATTAAGTTGGTATGACGTTACCTCTCAATTTGTCCCTTTCAACTTTGTGAAATGTAAGCGTTTGTAGTTAAAAAGGCTTCATATGTTGTTTATTAAGCAAATATTAAATATTTATTGTCTTTGTCAGTCAGATAAATTTCTTCTATTGTGCTGAAATGTTTACTGGGGTTGGGGTTGGGTGGAGTCATAGTTGCATAAGATAAGTAGGGGTTGGGCCGGTGCTACTCCATTTATGGCATTCTCAACCTTAGCAAACAATTGTCATAGCCGTTACTGATTCTTTATGTTTTCTGATTTGCTTGTTATTTCTCTTATTTTGAAATGAGTGAAGATGCTACACCAGGTGCATTATGGGATTCACATACAGCCTCCACAACTCATAGAAGGAAAGGAATTTTTTTAATTCAATGTTGGATGCCCAAAATGCTTCAGTGTTCTGGAGTGCTGTGAGGTGAAAAAGAAGTGCATGAAAGACCTACACCGTACAACTGTAAAAGAGTTGTCACTTACACCGAGAAAAACCTGTGGAAACAAGCCAGATTACGAAGTTTGCTAGGTGTCTTCCTTGTGAATCACCTTGGACTACTGGGAAGAAAAAATCTGTTATAGTTATAATTCGAGCTGTATTGTTGTTTTTATTTAACAAGACTTCATCTAAGCAGCTACTAGATCCGAATTATTTTCTTTCTTTTTTTTCACTTGGATAGGGATGCAGTGTTAGGGAAAAATAAGCAAACTACATGAAAAGTTCCATCAAGGAGTTCCACCCCCAAGAGAAGATTGTACTGTGTGTGTGTAAATTTCTTCCACTGCTGCATGAGGAGGTAAAATGGAGATGGGGCAGTATGTCTTTAAAAAAGTTACCGAAATTAATGTGGTTTTTGTAGTAGCTGGTAGCTCTTGTTAGAATATTGTGAAATTGTACTATGGTAGTCCTTTATTATTGTAGTTGCAAAGATATTTTTTGTCTTGGTAAATTGTGGACAGATTGCAACCTAATGTATGGCTAATGTTGACATATATCAAAATATATAATGGAGGTTATGGCATGGGGAAAGTGCCTCTAGAAGTATGACTGAGAGTGTGTCGAATGTTTAAAAAAATGGAGAGAGAGAGAAAGAGAGAGAGAGAGAGAGAGAGAGCGAGCATTGGCCATTCAGTGCTTTGCTCACTGCTGTGCAGTTGTGACCCAAGCAGAGTTGAAGTGGCAAGGTCAGAGATTAAACATTATATCATGGAGCACAATGTGTGTTGCAGCATTATTAGTTGGTGGTTGCACTTGTGAGTATTTTGAACATTTGTGTGATACCATATCAGAATCAAATAGTTCACATGAAGAACCAAGACAAAAAAAGATTTCATTCAGTATTGCAGAGCCCAAACAAAATACTTCTTCATTTAAGTACTTTTTCTTGAGCTTAACTTTGTCTCCATGCAGTGCCACATAGGGCAGTCATTAGGCTTACAAATATTGAAATTAAGGGGAAGTCCACTAATGACAAAAGGGGAAAGCATAAAAAATGATTTTACTGACTTCTTTCCGTTACACACAATCTGTTGCGTAAAAGTTCTACTTACTAAATACCGAGCTTATAGTAAAAAAAGCTTGCCCTGTTTATTCAGAAACATCAACCTGAAAAACGTTGTAAAGTATGACCACTATCTCAAATACTTTAACAATAGCTTTGACTACAGATTTAGGAGACCACAAGTAGATTTTTATTTGATTTGGAATGTCTACAGGCAAATCTTATCAGACCCATCTAATGGTACAGCAAAATAAGGCCTGATGTCATCTACCACTTGCACATTTGCCTGTCCAAGAAATCTTTTGCTTAACAAAGCTGTGGCAGAAGAGTGTAATGTTTACGATTTTAAAAATGAGAAGGCAACATATTATTTTTTTCTTAGATGGCAAATGAGCAAACGAGATAAGCTCATTTGCTTTAGTTACAAAATAATTATGCACTTGAGTGAAAACTAGAGGGTCATTCCATGTCAAGTCACCCAGGCCTTGACACCAACCATGTCAGATTTTGATGAAACTTGGTACAATTACTTCTTTTACCATCCTGAAAGCACTTGTAAATTTTTTTTGCTCTATCTCTTATAGTTTGTTTTATAAATTTTTAAAGTTTTTAGATTTGGCTTTGTTTCAGCAGTCGGAAATTGTAACTTAAACGTGTCCTCACAACTAAAAAAAATTTGTATATTAAAGAATACTCAAGATATCAGTATGAAATTTTGGAATAAGTTTGTGTATTATATCTAAATGTTAAAAAAAATTACCATAAAGATATATTAAATTCTTCCAAATGAAAAAAAAATTATAATTTTTTTTATTTTATTTTGTTTAGCTAACGGATGTTTAGTTTTGCAAAAACTGCAATATCTAGAGTCTCAGACCTGATAGAAAGCTCAAATTTGTTTTAAAATACTCTTAATTGTATAGGCTATTAGATAAAAGAAAAATTATGTTGGCTTTTTAACCTGTTTAATAGTTACCTAATTTTTAAAATAATATTAATTATATTTTAAAAATAAAAAATGCCAAGTGACTTAGACACCGAAAATAAGTTTTTGTCTTCTTGGAGTAACAATCTACACTTGGATTTTGTATTGTTACTCCTGTGTTTTGAAGTAAAAAATTATTACAGAGTTAAATAGTTCTTGGATTGTATTTTATTAAGTTTATTCGAACTTTCAGTAAGTACTGTTGCTTAGTTCACAGAGATTCTTTTCCAATATCCTACAAAAGTAACCAGAACAGTAATCAGACCAAAAGTGAAATCAGTACGTCAGATATTCAAACCTGTAGTGTAGGGTTATATAAAAAATCTGACTGTTTCCAAACAACCTACACACCTTCAAAAAAGTTACAACCGGTATCAGAATTGAGTGAGGAAGAAAAAGATTTGATCCACTTACGATCTGGAATTAATCTGTGTGAATTTATGATTATATGTTCACACCACAGCTACTACTTTTTAAATGTTTTTGAAAAGTATCAAACAACATGTGTAGACCCACTAAAAAAACACAAAAAGCCCATCAAAAAATCGTTGAGAAGTGTAGGCTTGGATCTTTCTAAACAATTACTGACAAAAAATATTAGCATAAAACCTGGGCAAAAGCTTTGCTCAACATGCCATAACTTTTGTGAGGAAAAATTAAGAGTTGAAGTCAATGAAAGTGAAACAGATGATGAAGTCATGGTTGAATTAGAATCATTGGAATCCAGAAATGAATCCCTCGTACTAACAAACGTTGCTCTTGATTATTTAGGTTTAACACCGATAAAGCTTCATGGCTTGTCAGAACAAAGTAAAGGGTCTTATTTTAAAAGGAAGGTTAGCAGTATTGAAGAGACTGCAAAAAAGGTGGTTTCAAAAGCATTAAAACATGATGCACCAAGTTCTGATGATGACGAAGAAGATAAAAGTGTGGTTGAGAAAGCAAAGGATTTTGATGTAATGATTTCTCTTATGAAAGAGAAGATTTCATCTGTTGGGAGGTCTAGAAAAATCCAGATTCTGACCTTGGCTCCAGATTCCTGGACTCGAAATAAAGTGATGAAAGAATTTAATGTAAGTGAGTACATGGTGCGACTAGCTAGAAAGCTAAAATCTGAAAAGGGTATTTTGGAAACTCCTGGTCCAAAAAAAGGTAAAGCTCTTTCTGAAAATACAGTAAGACTTGTAACAGATTTTTATGAAAAGGATGAAAGTTCCAGAGTGCTACCTGGAACAAAAGACAAAGTAAGTGTTCAAAAAAATGTGTACATGCAAAAAAGACTCATTTTGTGTAACTTGAGAGAACTCTATTATTCTTTCAAATGGGAGAATCCCGAGGTAGAAGTAGGATTTTCAAAATTTTGTTTCTTGAGACCTAAATGGTGTATCCTTGCTGGTGCTGCAGGCACACACACTGTATGTGTATGCAGTATCCACCAGAATGTTAAACTATTACTGGATGCTGTGAAAATTGAAGAATCTTATAAAGACCTAATTAAGATGCTTGTGTGCAACACAGAAAACCAAAACTGCATGCTACATCATTGCAACAGCTGTCCTGCAAATACTGCACCAACAGAGTGCTTAACTGAAAAACTAAGTGAAGATTATGATTTAGAAGAAGAAATTGTAATCAGTCAGTGGGTTAACACAGACAGGGCAGAAATTATCAAACAGTCTTATCAGTGTTGAAGACTACATTTCTTTATTGGTTAGGTTATTGGAAAAGTTCACCCCACACTCGTTTATAGCAAAATCCCAATCAGCAGCCTTTAAAAGATTGAAAGAAGACCCACCACCCAAAACAGCAATTATTGTGATGGATTTCAGTGAAAATTATTCCTTTGTTATACAAAATGAGATCCAAAGTTACCACTGGAATAGAGGTGGTTGTACTCACACCCAGTTGGAGTTTTTCTAAGAAATGAGGAAAACAATGTTTTTGTTTCCAACCACCATTTTATTAGTGATGACCAAGAACATGACACTGGTTTTGTTAACTTTGTGCAAAAAGAAATTACAAAGTGGCTGTCATTACATCATACTGACATTGACTCAGTTCACTACTTTACAGGTGGTTGTGCTGGGCAGTACAAAAATAGAAACAGTTTTAAGACTTTGAGAGACTTTAATTTGAAGGCCCAACACTCTTTTTTTGCAACAAGTCATGGGAAGTCAATTTGTGATGGCCTAGGAGGAACTATTAAAAGAATTTTAAGGAAAGCCAGTCTACAGCTTTCAGACAAAGAACAAATAATGACAGCAATCGATGTGTATAAGTTTTGTGAAAAAAATATTGAAAACATTCATTTTCACTTTATTGACAAAAGAAGCTGATTTGCTACGGTTAAAACTAGAAAAACGTTTTTCAGCAACCCGAACCATTCCTGGAACTAGAAGTTTTCATAACTTCAAACCACTTCCAACAAACAACCTTGAAATTAGGACTACAGATAGTGTAAAACCCTCCTTAGTCTTTTCTTTCCATTCTTCTTCTGATTGGGTTCGTGTTGAACCATCCATAAATTGCTATGTGGCTGCAAATTATGATGGTAAATGGTACTTTGGACTGGTAAAAACAATATTCAATGACGAAGAAGATGCAGAAATTCTATTTCTACATCCTTCAGGACCCGCTGCATCATTTTATTGGCCTGAAAGAGAAGATTCCTGCATAGTGCCTTTGGAGCACATAGTCTGTGTAGTAGACGCACCTCAATCAAGCGGCACTGGGAGAATGTATTACTTCAAAAAAGACTGTATCAAAAGAACTGAAAGCTCTTGGATGAAGTGGAAAAACAGTTTGAATCAGCATTAATGTTTATTAAAAAGACAAAATTACTCAAAAAATTCAATGTTTCAAGCAATCCGTTGGGTTATACATAAGTGCCGTAAGTAAACTATCTTTGTACATAATTCTAATGTAATCTACTATAATTAATAAACATGTTAAAAAGCCATCATTATTTTTGTTTTATCAAGTAGCCTATATGTTTAAGAGTAAATTAAAACAAATTTGAGCATTCCATCAGGTCTGAGACTCGAGATATTGCAATTCTTATAAAACAAAACATCCGTTAAAAAAAAGAAAAAAAATACATATATATATATTTTTTTTTCATAGAAAATATTAATATATTTTAATAGCATCATTTTTATCTTCAAATACGTATAATAAATAAACTTGCTGCAAAAATTCATGATGTTATCTAAAAGAGTTTTTAAGATAAGCAAATTTAAAGTTTTGAATACAAATTAAACTGACCATTTCCGAAGGTTCAGAAAACGCAAAACATAAAAACTTTAAAAATTTATAAAAAAAACTGTAAGAGATACAGCAAAAAAAAAATTTGCAGGTGTTGTCAGGATGGTATTAGAACCATTTGAGCCAAATTTAATGAAAATCTAAGGAGGTGGGTGTAAAATTTATTTTTTATTGGGTGATTTGATATGGAATGACCCTAGAACTTTGTTTTTTATTGTTGTTGTTGTTGTTGTGTGTGTGTGTGTGTGTGTGTGTGTGTGTGTGTGTTGGGGGTGGGGGTTCAAATCAAAACAAGCCTTTAGACATTTAACACAAATGGGGAGATTCAGACCTACTTATATGTACGTACTATCCTGTAAGATGCCAGAGCTTTATGCCCTGTGATTGGATTTTTGGTGTAAAACAAGCTTTGGGGTGATATGATCACATTTATTCCCCAGACCACAGCAAAACGATCATTCACAATACCAGAAAATGTGAACCAACCGTGGAACTTACAGCATTCAAAACTGGAGATGTAATATATTTCATGTAGAGATGACCAGGGTATTTTGTAAAATTATCAAAAACCCTTGAACAGTAAACACCTCGTATGGAAGAAAAAGCATGAAGCAAGTCGTCACACTTTATTGACAGCGGTTAAGTTTACACACAAGCAGAAAAGCCACTGTTCAGGCAAGCAGGCTCACAGATTTAGGTGAGATCATCCAGTACATATCAGAAAGCTGTATGTAGTGTTACCTGGAGTGATGAACATGATCTACTGCCAATGTTGTATTAGATTAAGAAAATTTATGATTACTGCAAGGATATGAGTGAGTATGAAAGTCATTTAATGAAAATGTATTAAGCTTATTTCCTCTAATGTATATAAAAGAATTTTGGAATAGTTATGTAGCATTTTAGTGTAACCTGTGTCCACATGGTTTTTTTTCCACAGTTTTAGTAGAAAAGAAACATATTCCAATATAACTGGAAGTAATGCACTAGAGTACTTTATGCCAAAGAATTTCTGTAACATTTTAGTGAATGAATGAGGACGACTTTTACAGAAGTGAAATTGCAAGCTTCTGTTTTGGTAAACCATTTTCCCAGCAAATAATATATTGTCTTGTGAAAAATAAGGATTTTGGAATGAAGCCCTTTTCCCACTCTCTAATTCAATTAGTGTTACAGTTTTGATTGTGATTATACAAAATGTTTTTGTGATCATTATCAGTGTGTCACTTTTGCTTTTGCAGAAACATAAAACACTAATGTAAGTGTGTCACATGAGAGAAAGTTGGGGCTTGCTCCCCTTCATCACTGCTCTCTTCGCTGCGATCTAACTCCTTGCTGTGCCCGCCCCCTTCACGCACTCCTCTCTCCCCTCACTCTGGCTGTCCCTCTCTCCCCTCCCTCTCCCTTTTGCTCTCCCTCCTTCGCTCCCTCCCTCCCTCCTTTTTGTCTTGTATTTGAGTTAATGCTCACAACCTGATTTCCTATTCCAGCAGTGTGTGAGGGGGAATCCAAAGGTAGGGTAGAATTTCTTTCCTGGTTGTGGAAGAGTCATCTGCTAAGTACTTCTAATGCCCTCCATTTTGAAACGGCTGATGTACCATCAACCATGATTAGGGGGGTGCTTATTTTTCTAACCATCATTCAAAGTGTATGGTGATTTTTGAATTACCATAATCAGTTACACCTTTAGATCCAGTTTTTTTGTAGAGAGCAGTAAAAAGTCTCAAGGAACTGGATCCAGTGAGTAGGTGGATGGAGAAAGCTGCTGCAGTTTTGTTTTTAGCCTAGAACTGGCTTTCATCAAAAGTGGTACAACTAGAAGAATTGTCACAGAGGAGGAGCCATTCCTTTATTTGCCTCAATGCTGTCTTTTTTCCTCACCATTATTCTAACTGCCATTTTAGTATTTGAAGGTAATAGTGCTGTTACCTATGGTAGCTTGGGGGGTAAATACATAGTAAACTAACCTATTAATGTAAATAAATAATGTAAAACTGTAGATACAAAACAGAAATTATTTCTTTTGCCTCTTTGCAGAATGGCACAGTGTCTGTGAATCACTGTTGACCTGGGGTCTTGTGTAAATAATCGCTGATAAAAGATAATGATGCATTAATACAACTGAATTGTTAATCCATATGAAATTAATAAATGTAGTATTATAATAATGAATGTCACTGTTGTTTTTAAACTGGTCCAAGTAGTTGAGAACAAATTTCATTACTGAGTTAATGTGTTGTGAGACTTCCTAACCTTTTAAACAGACGCATACAAGATGTGCGACTATGAGCCTCACACATTATTCTAACCACTTTCTTTTAAGCAGAGAAGACTTTTCTTCTGAGTGTTGAGTTACCCCAAATTATTATTACGTATGACATCAGAGAGTAAAAGTGTGCAAAGTATGTTAGCTTACTAATTTCTATTTCCTCAAAATGGCAATTATTCTGATTGCAAAAGTAGCTGAAAATATGAAACTGCTTGTCTGAGAGAGTTGCTTTGTACAAGTGCTAAATACAAAATTGCATAATTAAAATGAGTTTTTGTTCTGTGTTTGTGAAATAACCAGTATCAAAATTCTCTTTGTCGTTTAAGACAAAAATTTATTTAGTTATGTTTTGTGGTAAACAGTGCCAAAAGTAATTATGAAAAATTGCATAATTTGAGAACAGTTTGTGAAATACATTGGTTCTGCCCCTCTCTTCCAATACTGGTAACATTTTTCTTGCTGGAGGAAATGTGGATATGTGATGAAACGAGAGGCATATTAGTCATTATTGTTGTGCAATGTAAGAAATAACTGTTATAAGAAAGATTATGTCAAAGAGTAGAGGTTGCTTTCAAATATATATTTTTATGAAGTAACCTTTTACGTTTTCTGAAAAACATGTTGCTTGACAGAGAACTGAGTGGAATTTTACTGTTGCCAAAGCTTTTGCTTTAATTTGATGGGATTGCAGGATGAGTTGGAGACATTTAAACTGTGTAAGTTGTTTGGTTGAAAGTTAATTCATAAATGCTTCCCCATTTCACATATGTAATTTTTGCATGGAAAGTATGCAATGTGTTTAATTTACTTCGAGGATGATAAAAAAATTTAATGTGCATATTTAAACCAGTATTTGTATCTTAACCTGGAAAGATTGGCAGTATTGTAACATCAAAAGGGCCAGAGTAATTTTAACTTAATGATTAAAGAGAAGTATCCTACTTCTAGGTTTCTGGTAATTGTGAGTGGGTTAGGCCTGTCAACTGCATCAGATGAATGTCTTCTGGCTCTTCAACTTTTTGTGGACTGGCTTGGTGGTCTTCTGGGAGACACTGGAGAACAACAGCGAGTGGCATCTGCAGTGAGAGTTATTATTGCTGGTGAGTTTTCACACCACAACTGTCTTATTTTCTCTGCATGTAGCATCTACTTACATGTTTAGAGTAGCTATGCTCTTATTGGCAATTGGTGCCATGGATAAAAAAGTAATTCTGAGCAGTACATCTCTGATTTTCACATCCCACTCAAAATTCTGATAGCATATAATTTTAACCAAGTAAAAAGCTTTGTGTAGTAAAAATATTTATGCCCAATAACAACTCTAAGACTGTGTTTGACAATCAGGGTACTTACGTCTCTCTTCTACGGTTGTTAGAATAGGATCATTCCATGTCAAATCACCTTGGACATATCACCTGCTGTCGCAGGTGTAAATTTGCTTTTACTTATGATATATGAACTTTTGCAATTTTTTTTCCTCAGACTAAAATTTCTTTTTATATCGAATTTTTGATGTTCTGATAATTTACTGCTGTGAGAATGACTATGACTACGTACTTACGCCATGTTACTATATACTTACATACAGACATAGTCATTGCTCTGGTGTTTGAAGGTTTTGATTTGAATTTTTTTTTCTTTTCAAAATTAAGAGAGTTCCATAGTTAACAGAAATGCAGTCATCTGATCAGTAAAGTTAAAAGAGAAAAGAAAAGAAAAGACAAAAAAATGTTAACGTATGTAATTTCTGGAAAAAATACAACTGTGTTGAAAAACTCTTATATCGCATTTCTTCAACCTGCTGGGAACCTGATTTTGGTCTTAAATAATTCTAAGTTGTAGGTTTTCTAATAAAACAAAAAAAAGGGCATTCTGTGAACGGCCACATAAATAAAAGAAATCTTTGGACTGATGAAAAAAGGCTCATTCCAGGGAAGTTCATCCAAGCTTGATACCCACTGTCTCCAATTTTCATGAAACATTTTGTGCTTGTTACTTTTGCCATGGTAACCAGTTTAAAAATTTCTTTCACATGTTACATATAATTTTTTAGGGAAAAAATTGTGCAAGTTTTCAAAAACATATATGGGGTAGGTATGAATTAACATCAGAAAAAAATTATCTACAATTTTTTTAATACGTAAGCAATTTTCATGGTACTGAAAACATTTGTTACCCATTGCTGAAATATTCATCTACCAGTTCCCGTAAACAGATGTGGACGTTTGCTACAGACTTCCAAGAACTTGGTGAATTTGTTCCTCCAATTCATCAAGACTTTTTGTTTTTGTGTGAAAAGCTTCATCGTTTGCGCTCCCCAAGAGGAAGAAGTTGCAGGGCATTGGGTCAAGACTCCTTGCTGGCCTTTCAAGGGGTCCACAACATCCCAACCATGTCCTGGAAAATGGGTATTGAGCTCCGCACGGACAAGATATGTAAAAGTAAGGCAGGCCCCAGTCTCGTATAAAAATTAGGTCATTGTAGTTGTCTCATGTGGATACGATACTGTGAACATAATTTTCAAGTACGTCAAGATGCCATTCTGCATTCATTATATCCCGAATGAGAGAGGACCCACAATTTCTGTGGATGTCATACCACACCACAGTGTGACCTTTGGGCAGTGTTGGCTTCAATCCGCAACCACCCTTGGATCCTTTGTTGGCCAATAACAACAGTTATGCCAGTTAACAACCTTCCCCGACAATAAACACAACTTCATCAGCCCTCAGGATATAGGATATTACCAAAAATATCGGACCAGTCTTCATACTAAGCGAGTATCATCACTCCGTATTCCAACTGATGAACACAGTCATCCGGTGATAATTCCTGACAGTAATATGGTTTCCATGGATGAAAATTCAACTCTCTGTTCAGAAGAGTTTTGACTGTGTGTCAGGTTAAACCATTTTCACAAGGTGCCTGTCTTTGTGATTTCTGAAGACTTAAGAGTGAACATTTTCTGAACACACAGTGAAATTTTCACTCTGCAGCAGTGTGTGCACTGATATGAAACTTCCTGGCAGATCAAAACTGTGTGCTGGACCGTGACTCGAACTCGGGACCTTTGCCTTTCGCGGGCATGGCCAGGAAGTTTCATTTCCTGAACCATTTGCACGTTTTTCTCTGTCCTGCATGTTGAGGTTGACCACTTCTTGTAACATCTTACACACAACCTGTGTCCATTAGTTTAGAATGATAATTCTTTATGGTCTTTGCACAAGGTCCTTTCATACTTCAGCACCATCTCTGTACCTGTACCTGGATCAGAATACTTAGTATCCAGATGCCAGCTGACCCCACTCATGCAAGGTGGCTCACCATTGATCTCTACAATGACATAAATTTAATAAATTTTACCACTGTAAGGAACAAAATGTTGTTCATTTTATGAAAATTAGTAAAGTATGAAAAAAGTTATAAAAATGTATAAATAGGGAGTTAATTCTCAACCGACCTTTATAAAATCCTTGGCTGAAGCTTCCCATTTGGATTGTACTACTTTAGGGGGAAAAACTTTGCTCATTTTCAACACTTCACTGTCAAATATTTCCAGATATGAGAAAAATGGCTTATCTTCTTGAGAAAAAAAAAAAATTAATAACTGTTGACTTCTGGGAACATAGAAATCTAATTCATATGGCTCAAACAATGATTTTTAAATATGTAAAATGATTTCAGTCAAAACTGTTATCAGGTCATTCTTTGTTTTTAATTGAAAGTCAAATATGATATATGATTACAGACAAAAAAAAACAGTCTCACGTTTCGTTAAAATAATAAAAGTAATCAGCCAAAAATTATAATTTTAATTGAAGTATTTTAATTATTAATATTAACTTTATTCTGGGTAGACAGATTTTTAAATTTGAAACATTCATGTTCAGCAATGAAGATCCTTGGAGTGCTCAATTGAAAGATGAAAGATGTAGTAGTGTCACTATTTTTAATCCACCCTGACTAATTAGATTCTGGGTCATTCAATGTAAAATCACAGATATTTTGGTGGTTCCTAAGGTGACCATTTCAGAATTTAATCATATTTGGTACATGGATATCTACATGTCTTAGTAGTGAAACTGCCAAATAGCACTGTCCTAACTCCGACAATTTTTTTTTTATAAATATGGGTAAGAAGGCTCAAGGATGTTTATATGGTCATTAATCAGGCACCAGTTTCCCTGTTTTCTGACACCTACTGCAGACCTCAATTTTTTGTGCATTTAGTATTTAGGCCACTAAATTGATATGATGTATAAAAAGCAAGATACATAATTCAAATTTCTTCTAAAAAATATTGAAAAAAACACTTTTCCTTGTTGTGCATTAAATTTGTGATTTTTTTAAAAAATCATAACTTTGCACAGAAAAACAGTATGGACCTCATCTTATGCACTGCAATTCGTTAGTGCTAGTATTAAGTATAAATAATAATGAGAACCATTTGACATTACAGTTAGTAATTCTTACCTTCACTTAAAGATGAATCCATTAAAAAATAATAATAATTTGATGAATTTCTATGTTGGGGGGGGGGGGGGGGGGGGGGGGCTAATGCAACCAGTTAAATCACAAGTTGATTTTTCTCTGAAATTTTTACATATCTATTAGCAGTCAAAGGTGAAAAGAAGAATACCCTAACTAACTTTATTCATTTGCAAAGAATAAAATGAAAATGCCACTTACACATGCCATTCATATTCAACACTACATGGCATTGGTAAGTAAAAACCAAGTGTATTACTTGAAAATTTTTTCCTAATATATATGTGGTTCACCTGTAAGTCGGAACTGTAACCAGATGAGAGCTGAAAACAGTTATCAATCATTTTTCTTGACTCTTGACATTTATGTTGTATTTCATTGTTAATTGTCTTTTCAGTGTACAGAATTACAAGAGGCAGATTGGATGCACAAATGAAGTGATACATCCTTATTCTGCTACTGGAAATTGAAAAGATAACTTAAGTAAATTGTTAGAAAAGTTGCAGCAATAATGAGAATCATTATAACTTTAAATATATGTATTGGTATATAAAATAAATATGAAAATTCCGCAAAGAACAGTTTCATAAAAAAAAATTCAAATATGAAGGAGGAAACTATCTTTAAAACTCTTGCACCTCGGGTATAACTTTGTTTTGTGTGGCATCTTGTTACAAAAACTAAATGAGTTCACTTAATGGTGAGAGATACGATTTTTTTCATAGTACCTGTTGTCAAGTTTATACAAATGCACACTTTGTGTTTGTAATGAGGGGACATGCACCTCAAATGTAACATTGGAGAAGGGGGCCTGAACAGCACCATTCCTAAGATGGCCCAAACAGCAACTTTCCTTCTAGGCCATGAAAGGAATTGTGATTCAGCAGCAGGCATACAGTTAATCTCAATGCCTTTAAATTCATATGATGCCTGGGAAATGTGTCCTGTGTACCATTCCTATGTATCGTATTTGAAAGCCACATACTGCCAGACATGCAGCTGTGCCCACTAAGCTTTTTCTTGAGCTTCCATAACAACAGTGGTCCCGTTGCATATGTTCTGTTCATTAGAAAGGTGTTAGTAGCAATGCCTAGAAATGTATAGTTTGATTGTGTTTCTGGAACTGTCCTCATTGTACTTGAAAATCCCTTCTTTCAAGAGACCTTTGTACGAGTTGACCTTCCGTGAAGAAACAAAGAACTTATTAACGTCCTGTATTTCATGGTATATTTTATGCACAACGTTTTTAAATTAACAAAAGTAAATCTTTTTCTGCATGTGAATTTTCTTGTTCTTTGTCATGGTGGAAACATAATCTGTGTATTACACTCTTTTTAATCCAAGCACTTTATTCTTCGTCTTCTGTTCTTATTATTCCCTGTTGGTTCTTGTTCTTGTATATATTGTATATTACCCGTCTTTCCCTTTAGGTTATTCCTATTTTCCTCAGAATTTTGAACACCTTGCACCATTTCACATTGTTAAACACTTATTTTTAGATCGACATATCCTATGACAGTGTCGTGCTTCCATTGTCAAGTGCAACATCGGAAGTGCCTGTGTAGTGCCTTTACCATTTTGAAAGCCAAACTGATAGTCATCTAACAGAGCCTCAATTTCATGTCCATTTGTTTTGTACATTACTGCTGTCAGCAACTTGGATGCATTAGCTGTGAAACTGATTGTGTGATAGTTCTCGCTCTTATCTGCCCTTGCTACCTGGTATGAATGATACTTTTCCAAAAGTCTTATAGTATGTCTTTCATCTCACATATTACATACACACTTGAATAGTTGTTTGGTTGCAACTACCCTCAATGAAAGAATGTTATCTAAACCTTCTGCCTTGTTTGATACAAATCTTCCAAAGCTCTGGTGCATCATCATTTGTCACACAGCTACGATTCCCTTGTTCACACAAAGTCATAGGTTTTTTAAATGCATAACTTTATTGCAGTTTCATGCTTCATACAACATTGATAGAGCTACAAGTGTCCGCAGCAGGAGGGGCAAAAGTTGTAACTTACAGTAGTATTGGTAGAACTGTAAATAAACTGCTGTTTGGATAACAGTTTTGTGTCTAGTTAATGATTCATGGGTGCACCAGTTATAGATTAGCCTTTTTGAATTTGGCACTGTCTGGATGTGAGAGGGATCAGAGCTTTTAGGAGTGGTGGCTTGAGGAGAGGACTATTTTTTGATCCCCCTCCCAAGCATTTGGTAATTGTCACAACGAGTGAGATATCCTGTAGTTTCACAAAATGTCTTAATAAAATACTCATTAAGAAAAATGGCAATGCCATAAAAATTTGTTACTATTTATTCCCATAGTAGAAAGAACCCCTACTTTGACCCTCGGTGAAACGGCTGTGTAGTGAGTACATGAAAGGATGAGAGCTTGTTAAAAAAAATGGCACACAGGTTCTACTCATGAGGAACAAGGTGATACTTTCTTGGCAGAAATTGTCAGAAGTGATGAGACTGGATCCATCGTTAAACCTCTTAATTGAAGACAACAACATGGAGGGGTGAAAGAGCAGTAAGAAACAACAGTGAAAGTCAATACATGATTCTATGCTGGTAAGGTTGCAGTGTTTTAGAATAGCAAAGGCATTCTGCTAAATAATTTCCTCCTCTAATGTTTGACTTTAATGCTGTCTATGACAGTAATACTCTTCACTATGTTAGCTACTTACCAGCCAAAAAGGTGTGGCATCCTGATAAGAACTGTGTTGATTCTCAGTGAGACTCTACACAGCATAAATAACTCAACAAACACTGGCCAATATGCAACTGGGCTGCCCTTCATTATTGACTCAGCAGCCTATCACTTTCATCTTGGGATTTCATTTTTGAACTTCTCAAGCTTGCTCTTGGTGGAGAGCACTACATGGACAACATGAGGAGAGTATTTCATGAATAGTGTGAATGTGCAAAAGTTGGTGTGCAGCTGGATTGAAACATAACCACATACTTTTTGAAAATACCAGTAAAAATTGGTAAAAGTGTAGATAAAGATAGATGATTATGCAAGAAAGTAAGAATAATGTTTAGTATGTTGCAAAAAGTGAGAAATTGAAGAGTTGGAGAAAAAGGAAAGGAAGGTACTTCAGAAAATACTTTGCCCAAGAAAAGTCGGAAGTATATGAATGAGAAGAAGTAATGAAGAGGTCTGTACCCAAACTGAAAAACTATCCGCTGCTCTCAGGAAAAGGAGAATTTTGTATAATGGTCACTTGATTTAAAAGAACTCAGAAAGACCGACTAAAAAAAATATTTGTCGATGCGAACACAAATCCCAAAACGCAAACTGGTTGGTTCAGGGACGTGCAAAAGGACATAGCAGAAATTAATGTTATGAAAGCAGTGGTTCTCTATATTTGATTCACTCTTGTGCATATTTCAATAATTCTTCATCAGATTCTGTAAGTATGACTAATGTATATTTTTTCTCTGTGTTTAATGTCAATAATTTTTATGTCACAATGGAAAAAATATTACGCACCATGAAGTACTCCGTATTCTGAATGTATTTCATCTTTGAAATACTCCTCTCAAATTTTTTTCTGTCGGATGGTTGGTTATTCAGATGTTGCATGAAAAGCAATGGCAATGAAAATGAGTCGTTCAGTGTATCAAGAATTTCATTGAGGTGGTGAAGAACGACAAATTTGAACCTATGAAAATGTTTGCTAAGTCCCCTGTAACTGGGAACCCCATTGCCAGCAAATATCTTTATGAACTACATTGAACGTATTATTTTCAAAGAAATAGTAGGGAAAGAATACAACATACTATATTGGTTCTCTTATATGGATGACATTCTCTGCTTAATAGACAAACTACAAGCAAAAATTGATAAATTACATACGGACATTAACAAGGTATATAAGAATATAAAATTCACCATTGAAAGAGAACAAAATAACCACATTAACTTTCTTGATATAACACTCTAAAAAAAAAACAGAATAATAAGCATATCTTTGAAATTTACCATAAACTCGCGGCAACTGACATTATCATTCCCCAGTCCTCGAACTGCCTACACTCACAAAAGCAATCAGCACTTCAACACATGCCCCATAGACTCAACTCAGTGCCACTCAACAAAGAATACTGCCAAAAAGAACTTGATGTAATAATGCTGATAGCCAAAACAATGGTTACAATACTAACAGTCACAAAGCTAAACAACAAAATTAAATGTAAAATGAAAGCAGAAAATATAAAACTACAAACAACACAACTGACTGAAATAATCACAAACTCTCAGTAACATAACTGCACAAAATAATCAGGAAAATATAAGAGAAAACATAATAAATATAAGAGAAAACATAATAAATATAAGAGAAAAAAAACAAGATGAGACACAGTGACATACACAAACACACGCATAAAATCAGCAACATTTTCAAAAGACATGGTATAAACATTGCATACACCCCAAAACTAACAAAAGACATAAACATATACCAGAAGCCAGGTATATATAAATTACAGTGTAACACATGTGAAAGCAGATACATAGGACAAATAGGCAGAACATTTGATGTCAGATACAAAGAACACAAGAGAGCCTGGAAGTATGGGACAAACCACATTTGCAGAACACCTAAGGAAACACTGTCACAAACCAATTCCTAGAGAAGACAACATGAAAATAATTAGAATCAACAATAAAAAGCAGCTCCTAACCCTCAAGAAAATTACCACATACAAAAAAACAAAGCAGAAAATAAAACCCCGTTGAATTATCAAGTACACATGCCGAACAAATCATTGTGTACACTAATAGGTAAAATAATAGACTAAAACACACACACACACACACACACACACACACACAGAGAGAGAGAGAGAGAGAGAGAGAGAGAGAACAGAAATTAATAGACATCACTTTCCAGCATATACTTCGTTCCGTTGGCAACATGTATGTGGACAAACAAAGTGAACGCCGTTGTTAAGACTTTAAAGCAGAATTTTGCTTCACAGCAATTAGGGCAAACAATATGAAAACTGTGAAGAGAAATGTTTGTAACACGAAAACGTGCTTATGGTTTGTAATTGAAATTGTAGTGCAACTTCCAACATGCGACCAGATGAGAGGAAAAACAATTGCCAACCAGGAACATGAACAACTGTAAGTAATCACTTATTTACTTAAAAGACAAGATGGAAACTGAGCTGTTTTATAGTTAACAAATATAAAGTATCGAAACAAAACTGTATCATTTTAGATGCCAGCGATGATACCTTAAATTAAAAGGTGAAACGTGTCTGGAAGGGATAAAGTACATTGCAGCAAGAAAAGACAGTTTTGATTTACAAAACTAATATAATTTCATTCCATTTCTACAAATTACCCTGACATGGTTTGGAAAAGTGTAATGGAACTGTCTAGTTGGAAATGTTGAAGACTGCTGCACCAGATAGTCATTTCCTTCCTTCGAAACTTGTTTTTAAGGGATTTGATAGGTTTTTATATGTGTAAATAACTAAAGATATTTACAAACACTGAAACATCAGAATTCCTTAAAGTTCTCTAAAATCTTATATACAAAATATTCCTCTGAACTCTTATCTCTGTTGACAATAATTTTTACTTGTCTTCTTTCCAGCTTGATTGGAATTAATGTCAGTTGTGGCCAAGAACAGTTGGATAAACTTCTTTCAGTGCTTGTGTAAAAGAGTTGACTTGTTGTTTTCCTTATCTGATCCTGGAATGTATGGTTTCTGTGAGCTTATAACATGCCCACCACTGCTTATCACTTCTTTCGCATCTGACCTTAGTCACATACATTCTCCCATCCTGGACTAGGTTGTAAACATGTCTGACCTTTTGATCTTATTCTGCTGCATGCTTAATTTTTTTGAAATTTGTAATTTTATGATTATTATTTTAATAATGCATTATATTTGCTCACTGGATGTGGAACTGAATTTTTTTTAAAAGGGACCAACATTTCAAAATTTAATTGAGAGAGTCCTGTATTAAAGAGGGTTAACACATGCTGAGCTAAACAGTTGTCACTTTTTCTGACTGTTTCATTTGAATATGATAAGTAGAGGACCTTTTTTTGCTAGCTTTTCTGTTTAATCAGTGATGCTGGGGAAACATGCTATTTTAAGGCACCACTATATTAAAAATTTGTATATCAGATTTTGGTATTGTTTGTTGTAATAAATTGCTAAAATTTTACATTGATAAGTAAGAATGTTTTTGGTTTTGATTCTCATTGTATGAGAACAATTTTTGAACTCCACTAAAAGAAAAAATGTCAAGAATTAAAGACAGTAGTAGAGTATGCATTAACGGAATGTGAAAATAATTTGGAATGTTGCCATGAAGTGGGATCGTTTTACAGTGATGGCATTATATCAAAAGTTGAAGTTTAGTGACAAATGAATACTAATACTAGTTGAACTACATGAGCACGTCACAACCCAGTTCACAGTTTTGGGCAGACAGTACCTCTCCCAAACTTGGATGAGTGGCAGTGAATGCAGTGCTGTGTTGTATAGTGGGTTAGCTACAGCTTATCGATTCTTTTGAGAATGCACACTACTGGAAAGTTAGCAATTAAAACTTTTTGAAAAAAAGTTTAATATTGAATTCTTTGATTCTGTCTGGTTTGAACTTGCAACTATATTTTAAGATTAAAGAACATTTATTTAATGAGCATGAAATGCGATGTAATTTTTCACATTTCCAACAGGCAATAGCATCAGAGATCGCAATCCACCACCAGTCCACCATCTTACAAGCACGAGCAGGAGTGTTGTTGATGCAGTTGCTGCAACTCGACTTTTTGATGACTTTCTTGTTCAACTCACAGTAAGACATTTGTGATTTTGTTTTGATTGATTATATTCCTAACCTAGTTTGTGATAGTTTTAGTTTGTGAATGTCCAATGGTTCAGTGAAAAGTAATTTAATACTGTATATTTTTTTTAAAAAAGTTATATCATCTTGTTAATGACCAATGTTTCAAAATGCTTTGCTAAAAGTTTTAACTAGAGTTGCTTTTGTCATTTTTTTTCTCCATATCAAATGATGCTTAGGAAAAACGATCTTTTAAGGTGGTGGTTAGAAATAATTACTATTAATTTCTTTCCTAATTGTGTATCTTTTATCATGAAAAGAGGGTAATTCCAGATCTGCTTAGGGAACAGCCCCTCATTTTAGGTAACACTGGGATGAGTTTTGCATGTCGTCTTGACTCCCGCCAAGAATACTTCGAGGGAGAATTTCAGCTGCTACTGAATGAGGGTTAATACATTTACTTTTTGTCAGCAGTTGATGAAGAACATAATGCTGTGACAAAAATATTAATAGTTTTAAAATTTTTTGAACTCTTTTACCTTGTTTCTATTGGAAAGTCAGTGGTTATAACAAATGAAAAAAAAAATTGGAACAGCAGTTACATGCCTCCTAGAGTGGTGCCTGCTTCTTACTAGCTTCAGCAGACTCCTATGGAGTAAGGAGTCTGGTGATGACCAGAACAATGGTTGAAACCGGTCACCAGTAAATAAATTAACATCTTTTTGAAGTTAGGGCTGTTTCATAACAGGGTGTATACGCTCCAGGACAACTGAGAAATCCATGAAAAACCTGGGAATTTTTTCATCCGGGAGAAAACTGGGAAAAACCCAGGAATTTTTAAGAATTCTGTGAATAATTTTTGTTGTTTTAGTTTTCAGTTAAATTTTTGTAGCTTTGACTGGTAAGAACTGGTACTCTAACAAAGAATTTTACTTTAGCCTGTTACTGCAATATAATACTGCAGCAATAATGAGGAAAAAAATAAAATAAATAAAGCTTAAGTTGCAAAGGAAATACGCCATTTACAGCAACAAAACACAGCGCACACACAAGCGCCTGCCGACAGCAAAATGTGTCAAAGGCTTTAGGACGAAGACTGCAATAATTCATAACAACAAACTGCTTTTGATGGGTGTGACGTCACAGCAGTTAACATTAGATTCATTTGAGAAGTTGCCAGCAGGCTTATGCGCGTGCGCAGTTGGGTCTTGTGACAGTACCTTCTCACTCTTCTGGCTACTTGAAGTGCGGCTGTTAGCTGTATCCAAGCTAACTAGTCACGAACTGTATCAGTAGTAGAAACAAGCAGTCAGATGTGATCCAGAAACATTTCTCTGGCGCATCCAAGCCGCCAGATTCGCGCGTGTGCAGAGCAGTCTGAGTCGTAGTGGGATAAGGGGCAGCCTCCATGTGAACCGTGTTTACATTTAGTTTGCTGTTTCCTCTTGGTTTACAGATCACAAAAACAAAACATTTTTCTGTTGCCGGGAGCTGTAAAGTGAATTAAAATATAAACATAATTATTTAAAGCTAAAATATGTTATTAGTCTCAGTTTTCTGATTTTATTTTATTTCCAGGTTTTTGGCTGTTGGGTATTAATTGCCTTGCAGAACAATGAAGTTATTTTTGTCGATTTGCTAAAAAAATTGTCTTTAATTAACTTTTTCTGCAGAGGCTTACAATTTATTTGAAACACTATTGGTTAGTGTCAACTGTTTGCAGTATTTCAAGTGCACATTGCTATCTTCGACGTATGGCATTATGCCATTGAACTAAACACGAGATAATACACTACTGGTACTTAAAGAAAATTTGCATTCTGAAAACCACACTTCTTTGTGAATCTGGACACACAGATGTGCTCTTTAAGCCGAATTATGGATTTTAGTATGGTTTACGAAATTCTGATGCTCTTGGAGTATCCTCAGATGTCCTGTTTCATTTATCACGTAATGTAAGATCTCTTAACGCAATTACGTACGAACATACGGGCTATGTATGTCATTGTGGCTTCGCAGGCACAGTAAACCGTTTTCTGGCACTTCCTGACAACTGCTGAAATGAATTCTAATAGGTGGCCGGAAAATATTGCAGTGTTACTTTCAAAGTACATTTAATTTCAAGCAATATTAATTAAGTTCATGTGCAAACGTGCTTTGAATTTCTTAAATCAAAGAGCATTTGATTTTCATTTGAAGCTTAACACTTTGAGGACCAGCCACTTAGAAGAATTTCTAGCTCAGAAGATCAGATATTTACATCATTACTTAAAGTTTTACTGGCACATTTGTGTAATATATCGAAGTGTAACACCAGCAAAAAAGACAAATATTATATGTGAAACCTTAGCTTTTCATGTAGATTTAATTTAGACTTCGCTACTTAACATTGATGTTGGTACAGGCTGACTACAGCAAGTGTCTATGCTCTGAATCACTACTTTTTACATGCGACACATCATCCGAAAGACGAGAACAGAGTTTCCGAAACCGTTTTCCGCTGTTGTGTTAACATGTTAGGGTCTCAAGCGGATTTGCTAGCCCAGTTAACTACGGTGCGTGGAAAACACCAGATGTAGTTTATCATTTAGTCAGCACAATTGCTATTTCCCTTCAGTTAGACGAGGTGTAAACAACTTCAGTCTAACATTTCTACTTATCCTACACTGTACGAAAAGCCACTCTATCAATATTAGCTGACATTTTTAAAAACAGGACGAAACCTGAGAGCCCAAACACGTTTCAATACCGGCTGCATTTGCATGTCAGCGAAAATCAATTGCGGACCTGGAAAACAGGCAAACAGAAGTGGATTTCTAGAATCAATTTTGGAGTAATTATGTGACCACCCAGGAGTGGTATTGGGAGATCGATTTACGTAATTGGGTATTGGGAGCCCCATGTAAACACGAATATCTGCTATTATTGGCTGGCAAGATCACGTGACACGAGCTATAATTGGCTTACAAAAACGCATGGCGATCTCGATTTCAATGCTTTGGAAACAAATGTTCTGTGTTTGGTGGAAATCAACTATATAATTATGTAATATGAAAATATACAGCATACATGTTGCTGCAAATCAAAGATCTTTCCAAAACACATTTTTTTCTGGGGTTTGTTTCTTAAAGTGGTGGGAGGTTGTACTTGGGTGTATAAAACCTTAACCATTCAAAAGATTGATAAGTTTTACGATCCCGAGGGAAAGTATACTGTCACTTTACCATGGAAAAAGCATATTTTCACCCTGGAGAAAGTTTATTTTTTAACTGGGAAATCCAGGAATAACCCGAGAATTTTTTTTCCTTGTCCTCGTATACACCCTGTGTAATAAAAAATAAATAAAAAATTAATAGTTTTGTTCTTATCTGAAGGTTTTTTGTAAAACATTTCTCTTCATCCTTGTGAATTTAAACTTTAAAGATTTCAGCCTTCCCTTAATAACATGTACTACTGATATATGGATTGCTGGTGTAACAGGATTTTTTAATTCTGTCAAGGATGAAAGGAAATGCAGTGGAGAAAACTTATGACAGCAGCAGTGTAAGTGGTGCTGTGGTTGCAAAACTGGACCTGCAGAGTGGCCTTCCTTGATCTCCTAATCATTGACATAGCCAAACACTCACAGAAAGCTCCCAGTGAGGAAACCATTTTATTTTGCAGGTTGATGAAATGAGCATAATATATAACTGGTATAAATGAAGCCACCAATCAATAATATATACAATTAACAGTTTGCTTCCTGTTGCTGTTCCGTAGGAAATTTTGACAGGAAATCCACTTTTTATGTAAGACATTCTCGTATGAAATCTCGTATTCGTGGTGTTAAGTGCGGGTCATTTTGAGATAATGTACGTGATTGGGTTGTTTTTGTGTTAAGTGGTTCCAAGTAAGTGTCCTGGTGTGAATGCTTTATCTGGAATCTGTAGGTTCATATGACTATTGGTGAGGTCGTGGAAAAGCTTTGTAGTATGAGTATTTTCATCACAGCATCATTTGATAAAAAGGAAGTCTTTGTGTGTGTTACCAGGCACATACATATTCACCTAGGCTTCTGACAGCTGCAGTGTTGTGTACTCTGAGCCTCCCTCTGTCCTTTCCAGACGCCCTTGTATCAACTGGCATTGCCTGTGTGCATTTGCCTCTGACCTTTCTTTGAACACAGCAGATGTCCTTTGTATACAGTTCTTTGCTCACGAAATAATGATTAGAAAAAATGTATTTGGAACAAATCTAGTGGAATTTTTAGATGAAAATGTGCAGTAGCAGGTAGAGTACAGATGTTCCATTAGTAATGACAAGCACAGAAGTAGGCAGTAAGGCAGTTTAACATCTGATATATGATATGTGTCTTCACGTAACCTGAAATTCTCATGGATGCCAATGCAATAGGCCCATAACATGATTATGAACTATTAGATATGACTGAGTAAAATAAAATGGCACTGGACTGGCATTTGGAAGGATAATGGCACTGGACTTGCATTTGGAAGGATGACAGTTCCAAATTTAGATTTTCCACAGTTGTCTTAAGTCTCTTACTCCAAATACAGTGGAGGCTCAGAACATTTGCTCTCTCTCTCTTTCTCTCTATCTCTATCTCTCAATGTCCTTGTGAATGGTATGCTAGACCATAACATTCTTTTTGATATAAGACTTCCATCTGTGAGGCATATATGTAGATTAATTTTGGGACATTGGGGGATGATGTAAATATACTTATGAGTATCTTCACAAAACACAGTGAAATACAGTCCAATACACAATCTTAGAGAACTCGTATGGACTCCAGAATTCCTGCTGTCTAGCGGTTGTGATGAACTCTGAAACTTTTTGGTTCTAAGTTACGAACTCGGTGTTATAAAATATTGATCATGGCTGTAAACGGCAACAGTAAAGCAATAGTCTTCAGAAGGATGAAAGAATCAGCCAACCAGTTATGTATCACAGGTTTATTAGAACCCTTAACCTATGCTTGAATAATTATAAAATTGATCTATGTTTCAATAATTATAAAATTATCTTCTTCAGAAACAGATTGTAACACTTGTTACATTTTGTGTTGAAAAGTTACATTAGAATTAAGCTGTTTGGCTCTTGTCAAATAAAAATTCATTTCAAAAGCAATAAAATCACGAGTCTTGATCATCAGATAACAACAGTGTGAGCTTCATAGATAAAATTTGATTCTGGTTGGAGCAGCTGGAGATAGCGGTCAGGTGTGTGTGTGTGTGTGTGTGTGTGTGTGTGTGTGTGTGTGTGTGTGTGTGTTTCTTTTCTAAGGAAGGCTTTGGCCAAAAGCTGTTTAACATTCTTTTCATTGTGCCTGTCTGCAACTCAGTGTGTCAACCTCACAGTGAATAGCAGTTGATCCTTTTCAAAATGTTGTTGATCTTCCTGTCTGGACTTTCCACTGTTTAACATCTATTGTATTTTATATAATACCGTATTATCTTCATCATCTTATTACTATTGATTGTGATGATGTCGCTGGAAGTTTTTGTACAATTTTTCTCCTTTGATTCCCTGGTTCTATGTGCACACACTTAGTTGCTGCCCCCCCCCCCCTCCCCCGCCTGTAATTTGTTGTGTTTAAATATTTTATCAAATTTTAAAGTGAGTGAAGAAGTCATTTGTAACCCATCATTGGGTTTGTCTTCAGTGCTGTTGTCTCTTAAATAGAGGGAGAAGCCTGTGAATTGCGCTTCTGTAGAAACACAAAACACAGATAATGATGCTAGTACTGCAAAGAGCTGGTAGTAATTTCCTTCACTTTTCCTGTTTCCAAATTGCAGTCAGGTTAGTATGCAGGGGGTTCTTCATTCCAGTCGCAAAAGCCACTGCCCAAAGGGTCTTCTTGTCGTGGACACTATGTGAGTTCGCTGTTATGGTCCAAACTGTACTCAACAGAGTAGACTGAGTGAATTACAGCTAGTCAGTGATGTTTGGATGCAAAGATATGGTATACAATGACAAAGACTGTAACTTGTATACTACATGTCCTTAACTGTTCAGGTCAGTGTAAGCAGCAGTCAGTTTTGTGGTAGAATGACTAATCTCCCTCTGTTATTTGAGTCAGGCAGGCAGCACACCGGAATTTCAAAAACCAATTCAGAAAATTGTATTGGCTTTCAAGATTTCCTGCATGAGAGTGTGACAAGGAATCTGAGAATGTTGGAAGAGGCCAAGGAAAGATGTTTTTAGATGTGATTAATTGTTGCAGTGCACGTACAAGAGCATAGAAGTAATTAAAAATTACCTTTTGGAAGCGAGATTATAAAAATTACAGCCTTGCTGATTAACTTTTAACTTAAATAAACTAACTTAAATAACTTTTAACTTAAATAAAAGCTGCTTTTCATCTATACTAAAACCCCCTTCTTAAAATTTCAGTGGATTGATCCAAAAAAAGTGTAAAATGCAGGTAAGCATAAAATACAGTAAAGCATAGAAAACACAACAAGTGGAAATGAATAAATTTTTCTTATTGCCACTCTTTTTATTCTGTATTGTTCAAAATATGAAATTAAAACAATTTAAATTTTGCCTATTTAAAAAAATCTGAAGTAATTATGTGTGTTGTTTCTTTCTAACAGCAGTTAGCTCTACTTTTCTCTCCTCAACATAGAAAGCATCAACCACAAAGGCAGTGGGTGAGTGCACACACACACACACACACACACACACAGGTTTCTCTCTTCGTTGAGATTGTTTTAAAACACGAAGTAAAAGTTTTTCATGTACCTCTTTTAAAGAGATAATCATGTTCTAATGTGAAATTTACTACTGATAGTCATTATAAAATTATGATAAATAAAATTTGAAACACAATATTGGTTAAAACACTTAAGTTGGCAGTGTTTGTAAATAGAAAACAGTAGGTAACAAATTACAGCTTGTTTCCGATGAGTATGTCACTCGGCTCAGGGATGTCCTGAGTGAGAAAGAGGGCGGAAATTGTCATCATGCCTTGGAGCAACCTAACACTGCATGCTCAATACAGATTAGCTTATTTCACATAGAAGTACAAGGTCCATGAAAGCCCATTATAAAGACAGCTGTTTTCAAAAGTGATGTTTATTTGTATAAATTACCATGAAATTAAATTACAGCTTTTGTAATACAACAGAATGAGCAGAAGAAAGGTTGCTATTAGCAGCACTATAATCAGATTGTGAATATCGTTAAGGCAGTGACTCAGCGTACTTTCTTTCCCACCTTTCCAAAGACCGCAAATCTATAATAAAGATAGCCACGACCCAACATGCAGACAATGAAAATCTTGCTTACCGTACAAATGCCACATTACATGATTAGTAACTTTGGATATAGTTGTGTTTTCTGCATAGCCTCAAAGCTGACTTTGAGCAGGATTGTGATGCACTTTTTGCCAAAATCTGCATAAAAACCTATGTTAAAGGTCAAAATAACATAAAAGAAAACTTAAAATGCAGACAGTGTTGTAACACAGAATCATTAATGATGGGAAAGTGTTGTATTGAAATAATAGGACATCTGTTAGGACTGACAAAAAGAATGTAAAATCCGAGAACATAAAAACTGGATTTTTCTGTGTTGTGTGATGGCAGAACAATCCCACTTTCGTGTTCTGGAATCAAGCCTGGCTCTGTCCTATGTGTTATTTTCCGTTACAGCCAATTCTCTTTTCTGTAGTATTTTCACCTGTTGTCCCAAATAAAGGAATAGCTGATTCTGAAAGCCAGTACTTGTAACCTTTTATTCATTTTTGGGTTTCTGTACGTTTGCCGGTAAAAATGGAACACAAATTGTCTCACTTTGTTGTCTGCCTGTCCACCGGTTGAAGACCATTTTTTCTCAGGAATGTGTAGAGGTATCAAGTTGAAATTTATGTCAAATACTAAGGTCTATGGTTCCTTGATGGTGTAAATAATTTAAGCTTCTAAATCAATGCAGTTATAAAGTAAGGCCATGTATGTTACATATTTTGATACTCACAAACTCACCTGTCTATATACATGTTTTCCCTGGTGGTCTAATGAAGACACGCTAACCTGGCCTTCATCTCACCAGAAACGTGGTTCGGATTCCATGTTAAACTGTAGGTCCACTTTTCCTGTTGGACAACTAGGGTAGGTTAAGGACACGAAAGTCACCAAAGTGGCATCCAATATAAAGACTAGCACCAGTGCATTGAGCCACACGAAATTACAAATAATAATAATAATGATAATAATAATAATAATAATAATAATACAGAAATCTGTAATTATTGATACATGTTCAATTACCCGAAAGTTCCTAAATGCAATATAACACATACCGTACAGTTGAAAGGAAGTGACGCTTGATCAAGGTCCGCGTCACTTTCCATTTTTAACCAGACTTAACGTCTGAGAAAGTAAAGAAATAATAATAATAATCTGTATACCTACAAGGAAGTGGCATATCCAACTTGTCGACGCCCAGTGCAAGCTGCTAAGGACAAAAACTTGAGGGTTCTTGATCTTATATTGTAGGAATCATTTACGAAGACATTTTTTTCAAATTCTAGCCCTGAGGTGGTGAAATAGAGACGAAAGGTTTTTCGAAAATGTGTCACTGTTAAGTCAATTTTGAAGCTAGAACTACGAAAACTGGTATTTGGTTTCTTGGTCAGAAGTAAAGAAATAAGTGTTTCAGCATCTTTGGAAATTCAACCCCTAAGGGGGTGAAATAGTGGGTGCGAGTTTTTTAAAGTAAATCATTATTAAAGAACTACTGTAGAATTTTTAAAGGTATGTCCACAAAAACTGGTATTTGACTTCTTGGTTGGATATATAACAGAGTTTATGAAAAATTCGGCCCCTAAGAGGATGAAAGAGGGGATGAAAGTTATGAAAATATATCACTAAGAAAGCATTTTTAAGCTAAATCTATGAAAGACTGTATTTGGCTTTTCGGTTAGAAATAAAAAATAGTGTTTTTGGAAATTCAACCCCTAAGTGGGTGAAATAAGGTCTGTATGATTCACTGACTTAGCATAGCCCAACTCAAACTGCGAAGTATAGAAACTTGAAATTGGGAGAGGGTGTTGATCTTATACTGTAGGTATTGTTTAGGAAGGAATTGTTCAAAATTCAGCCTCTGCAGTGGGGTGATGTATGGGACGAAAGATTTTTGACAATATATCACTGTTAAGGCAATTTGGAGCTAGAACTATAAAAATTGGTATTTGGTTTCCTGGCCAGAAATTAAAAAAAAGAGCGCATCACCAATTTTTGGAAATTGAACCTCTCAGGGGATAAAATAACGGGTGAATGTGTTTTAAAGCTACGCTATGAAAATTGGTATTTGACTTCTCGGTTAAAAATAGAAAAAAAATGTTTCATTGCTACTGGAAACTCCCTGCAGCATGTTTTAGTAAATTCAATCACTATGGGGGTAAAATAGGAGATAGAAGTTTTTAGGCAAATATTTCATTACGAAAATGTTTTTAAAACTAGATCTTTGAAAATTGGTATTGGACTTCTAAGGAAATACGTGTTAGAGGATGAAAGTTTATATGGAAATAGAACCCGAACGATTCGAAAGGTAGGATTAACAAAACGCCTCTTGACACATTTTGGTAAGAAGTACATTTGGAAAATACCTTGCTTCTTAATTTGCGTGAAACGTGTAAATGATGTTGCAATTTGTGAACAACATAAAATTTTGATTGAAGATACACAAAGAAATCTGTGCAGACCATACAGTTTATGCGAGCAATGGAGCAGGCACTAAGCTAGTTATCTATTACACAATTAAGATCATATGGAACCCTCAGAACACGAGTCCTACTCACATTTGTCCGGTTTCTTGTTTTGTTTCATGGTAAGTAGAGGCTTACCTTTTGTCCTTGAATGACTGTATCATTACATCTTGTCACAGTATTGTTTATAAATGTGAATCCCACAAATATTCATTGTAGCAATCTGAATCACTAGTCTTAGTGTGTCAAACTTTGTTATGGAACTGTAACCAGTAGTGTAGCTATTTGTAGCCCGGATGCTGATATGTAGTATTCAAATAGCAAATAAATAAAATAGTGTTACTTACGCTGTCATGCATTACTTCTTTTTGTTAAAGAGCAGTATTGAAGTGGACCTGATGCCTGGAGAATTTGACCCTGCCAATGTTATGATACCACAACAACCAATGCACTATTGTATGCTTCCGCAGGTGAGTTTTAAAAAGTGATTCTATCATATGATACATGCCTTTTTAGAATGGTTGATCTGATATAAATTGCTCAAAGAAGTTTTGCACTTCCATTATAAACTGCTGTGTGGTCTGAGTTTGTTTGATCGACAACCCTTGTTATTAGAGCATGCTGCATGTCCAAACAAGAACATATTCTGCTTAGTTTGTCTGCAGACACTGAAGGATCTTTTAAAGTTTACACTTTGTATGCATTGTCACTTTATAGCAATAAGGGTTTTCACCAGGGGAAGTTAAGTGACAAAGTTACATATGACACATCATTATCATCATCATCATCATTTGAACTTTTTAGCTACTATCATGAGGCCCAAAACATTGAAGATTTGGGTTATACTGGTTGGTTGTGGGCAGCAACTCCACCTGGTGGCTGCTGCATACAAATTATGGCTATTCCACAAGGAGAACTGAACAATGCTATGCACTGGCTTTCTGGAAGAAAAAGGGAGGACCCCATTGACCCAAACAGTACATAACCACCTCCACATAATCAATTTGGCCTTTCTGCCTCCATTACGAGCAAAAGTACAAACCCCTCCAGTACTTTATGAGAAGAAGATAAGCAAGAGAGAATGTGGAATGGAGCCTAGAGCAGAACCATGCATCTACATTAATTACGATGCAAGGTTCCTTTAGACTTGGTTGAAGACATATGGAAGTTTGGGTCTGGCCATCGCTTGTGCACGGATAGCCAAATGGTAAGGCGACTGCTTGTGATAAGCAGGAAATCCAGGTTCAAGTCCCGGTCCGGTACAAATTTTTATTGTCGTTATTCCATTCTACAGCTGATAGTAGTCCTTATTTGCAATTGCAAATTCATTTCATGTGTTTCGTAAAATGACTGTAGTCGTTGCAGTGCCTGTTCCTGTGGACTTTGCATCATAATCAGAATAATGCAGGCACTGCAATATTGTATTTAAAATTGGTATACTTTTGCAGGCGTTTTAACTGGGAACCCCCCCCCCCCCCCCCCCCCCCCCACTCCCATTCTGATGTAGAATTGAACAGCTTCTTGGAGTTAGGAAAATCACTTGTCCATATATATGTTTGACCAAAAAAAAAACAAACAAATTTTTGTACGCTATTTGGCATCAACTGTTCTTTCATCCTCAAGAAGTATTGTTCACAAGGTGTCCAATGTAACAACAAATCAAGCAATCATTTTCTTGCAACTGTTCTGTGAACAGACCACTTCATTCTGGAACACTCAGTCAATTGTTTGTCATTTACTGTAGCATGGCCATGTCTTTTGTAGTGAAGTTGTTTGCTTTCATAAAGCTCATTGCTTCAAAATTATTTTATTATGTTTTTCCGGCCCCATGTCATACAAACACAACTATAACCAGTTTTCACCCTGTGGAGAATTATCATCACATGATATATTTTAAAAAAGAAAAGTAAGAGTAGTAATAAAATACTGTGAAACATTTTATCTTTGGTAAATGTAGAGTTGGACTGGCTGGGAAAGCTGCTTATAGTGTAAACATGCTTCAGTGCTCTTGATTGGTGGAACTGAATGCTGTAATTAACTGGATAATAGTATGAAGTATGTAAACCTCCAGTCAAAAGTGTACAATTTAAAATATTTACAATATGTAATTCGTTGTCAGATATAGCCTATCCTTCTCAAAGTAACCCCTCAGGGGCTTAGCATTCAAGCTGTGCTGCATGCTGGTGAGGTGCATGGCTGTTGAGGTGAAACAGTGCTAGTGGGCACCTCAGCTATATGAGGCTTGCTCAGGCACACAGGGCTGTCTGGGTGAGCTCTTATTCCCTTAACTGCATGTAGGGCTGAAATGGATCCTCTGAAATTTTCTTTTCCTCCTCCCAGCAGAAAGGGTGGGCCGCTGAAAGGTACTAACACCCAGTGTAATAAGAGGGCTTAGGTAGCCAGCCTTCTAGATGCGAGAGTAAACAAGTAAAAAGTAGAAAGAGTAACAGAACACAGGCTGGCAATCACAATGTGTTTTTAGTAGTAAAAAGGAAAGAATAAAGTTTCAAGAAAGTGTCGCCTTTCTACATCCGGAAGGGCTTAGAAAGAATTGCTGGGACTACAAAATCTGTAAAGTGGTTGTGAAATGGGATGCTGTTGGTTGAAACATCCAGTTCCCAGCAAGCTGTAAACCTACAGAGGGGAATATGCCATTGACATAGAGCTCCACAGCATGTTGAACTTCAGCTAAGATATTCTGCCATATAGGGACCTAGTGGATATTCCTATGGAAGAACTGAAGAGTGGGTGGGCTCCAAGGGGAATTTTTGATGTTCAGAACAGTTTAAAAAGGGTTGAGGGTGAGCTGGTGAAATATGACTCCTTCATTCTTACCTTCAATACCCCCAAACCCCCAGTGTACATAAAAGCAGGCTTTCTTCACCTGAACATTTGGCCGTATGTCCCAAACCCAATGCTCTGTTTTAAATGCCAGCATTTTCGTCATGCAACACTAGGGTGCAAGGGAGAAGCGACATATGGCACCTGTGGTAAGGCTGCTCGTGAAGGAGTCAGTTGCTCATTTCCTGCCAAATGTATCAACTGATCTGGAAATCACACTGTTTGGAGTAGAGACTGTAGAATCTTTCTAGAGGAACGCAAAGTACAGGAAATAAAAACAACAAAGCAATCCCCTATGGTGAGGTAAAAAAAAAAATTACAAGTCCATGAACCGTCACACATTTGCTACATCTTTTGCCTCAGTGCTTCAGAAGCCTGCTCCAAAAGCTGATGCCCCTACACAAACGGAGGTGGCGAGTGTCAGAACTAACTCCTGTAAGTGTCAGTGCACTTGCAAGGCAGCAAGTGTTTCAGAGGCTGTAGTCCTCTCTAGATCAGCCCTAGGCTGAAGCTTTTCAGAAGCCCAGTATGGCCATTACCACTCCTACTCCAGCTCCAGTAAAGCCCTCAAAACAGAGAAAAGCTACTGTAAAGTAGCAACAACAGGTAAAGTCAAGTAGTAAACCATGTCAGACGTGATTGTATCTGATACTTCATCTCACTCTTCCACAGAGCTGATGGAGGTTGAGGTATGTGTGGGGCAATCATCTGATCATCTGAACCTCCACCCGCTGCAGCCTCCCCACTCCTTGGAGAGACAGGATGAAGGTGCTACCCCCAAGATGCTACCCCCGTGATCGATGGCTTCCATACTTCAGTGGAACTTGCAGAGTTCAGAACACATATGGAGGAACTTCGTCTACTATCTCAGGGTAGACCATTGTGTTGGTATCTCCAGGAGAATAATTTCAGTCAGTCGTACATCCCAGAGATACGAGGCTATGTACTCATCAAAAAAGACAACCTGAGTGGAGGGAGAGCCAGAGAAGGAGCAGGTATTTTCATCAGTACTGACTGCCACTCCTTGCTTTTCTCACTAACAATGAATTTACAAGCAGTTGCAATATTAGTGCATGTGCGTCATCCATTGACAATACGTTCACTTTACCTACCACCACATGTTGACTCTAAAAGAGCTTCCTATACTGCTCCCACTACCCCTTCATCTTCTGTGGTGATTTTAATGCACACAATGTGCTTTGGAGCTCTGCATCTACCTGTCCCAGGGATAGAGCAATTGAGAAGCTTCTCACGTCGTCATGTGCATATTTGCAAATTACGGAACAGAGCATGCACTTCTGCATTGCAACTGAGTCGTTCTCTTCCATTAATTTCTCGATGTGCTCTGCAGCTCTAGCTCACATTGCTCAATGGGCAGTGGTCAATGACTTGCATGGAAGTGATAGCTTCCCAATCTGGATTCACCTGCCAGATGGAGTGGAACCTGAAAGGAAACTGCCGTAATGGGTGCTCACAAGGGAACCTCCCCATCACACACCCCTCAGATTTAGTTATAAGTTGGCACAGTGGACAGGCCTTGAAAAACTGAACACAGATCAATCGAGAAAACAGGAAGAAGTTGTGTGGAACTATGAAAAAAATAAGCAAAATATACAAACTGAGTAGTCCATGCGCAATATAGGCAACATTAAGGAGACTTTGAGATCAGGAGTACCGTGGTCCCGTGGTTAGCGTGAGTAGCTGTGGAACGAGAGGTCCTTGGTTCAAGTCTTCCCTCGAGTGAAAAGTTTAATTTTTTTTTTTCAGACAATTATTATCTGTCCATCCGATGCGATCACTTTTTTTCGGAGTGATTATCACATCCACAAGAAAAACTAAATTGGGCAAGGTAGAAGAATCTTTTTACCCATTCGCCAAGAGTACAAGTTAGGTGGGTCGACAACATAGTCCTGTCATGTGACGCACATGCCGTCACCAGTGTCGTATAGAATACATCAGATGTGTTTTCCTGTGGAGGAATCGGTTGACCTATGACCTAGCGATCAAATGTTTTCGGTTCCCATTGGAGAGGCACATCCTTTCGTCTACTAATCACACGGTTTTGCGGTGCGCTCGCAAAACACAGACACTAAACTTATTACAGTGAACAGAGGCATCAATGAACGAACGGACAGATCATAACTTTGCGAAAATAAAGAAAGTAAACTTTTCACTCGAGGGAAGACTTGAACCAAGGACCTCTCGTGTCACAGCTGCTCACGCTAACCACAGGACCACGGCGCTCATGAGCTCACACTGTCCTAGATGTTACCTATTTTGCACATGGACTACTCAGTTTGTATATTTTGCTTATTTTTTCATAGTTCCACACAACTTCTTCCTGTTTTCTCGATTGATCTGTGTTCAGTTCTTCAAGGCCTATCCACTGTGCCAACTTATAACTAAATCTGAGGTGGGTGCAATGGGGAGGTTCCCTTGTCAGTAGAGCAGAGTGGACAGTTAATAGTCAGATAGCCCAGTTTGAACATCGTGTCAATGTTCAAGAATGGGTGCATAATATTACCAAAGTGATCCACTGCACTGATGTAGCATCCAATTCACAGTCCACAGGACAACTGATGAGGCAGCCCGTCTCTTGGTGGAATGATGAATGCCGCTCTGCAATCAGGACTAGGTGTGTGCCTCTGTGTCAGTTCAAGTGCTGATCAACTACAGAGAATCTTGTAGCATTTTGAGCAGTGAGTGCAAAATGTCGCCGGATTATTCGAGAGAGCAATAAGAGGTCATGGCAACAGTTCCTGAACACATTAATTGCTCCATGAAGAGTTCCTTTGTATAGGAGACCATCAGGAGAATTTCTGGGAGGGGAGAGAGTTGCTCCATGGCTGCTGTAATGGGGAACGGCACTCTCCAAATCAATCCGTGAGACATTGTGCAGACTATGGCAGCCTATTTTGCCACAGTTCCTGCAGCTGCCAATTAGGATCCAGGTTTCCAGCACCTTAGAGCAATTGTTGAGAGGAGCAGTTTAGACATCTGGTCCACCACCCATTTTCTGTGAGGGAGCTGGAGTCTGCATTGTCTGCGGCTCGTGACACATTTCCTGGTCATGACAGAATCCATTGCAATATGCTGTGTCACCTCACAAGGCAAAACAAAGATATCTTCATTGCAATTTTTAATGCCATTTGCACATCGGGACACTTTTCTGACTCATGGCGTGAGGCAGTTTTAATTCCTCTTTTAAAACCTGAGAAAGACCGTATGCATATCCAAGTAGTTAAAGCAGATTGTGGAGTGGGTGGTCAGATGGTGCCTTGTCTGGATCTTAGAATCCAGGCAACTCCTTTGTTGCTTTCAGTGTGGATTCAGGAGGTATCGCTCCACCTTTGATAAACTGGCCCTCCTGGATGTGGTTATGTAACAGCCTTTCCTGCGCCATCACCACCTTCTGGATATATTTTTTGACATCGAGAAGGCCCACAATACTACTTGGAGACATCTTATCTTCGATCAGCTTCACAAATGGAGTTTTTGCAGATGTCTTCCCATTTTTAATCGGTTCTTTCTCTTGCCATGGTATTTTAGGTACCAAGTTGGTGATGTCCTGTCTGATCACTTGGAGCAGGACAATGGAGTTGTATATAAGTAGTACCTTCTCCTGCTTCTGGCTACTTCATGCGCAGCTGTAAACTATATTAGCAGTAGCAACAAGCAGCCAGATGCTACCTGGAAAAATTCTTCTGGTGCGCCCAAGTGACCAGATTCGCACATGCGCAGAGCAGTCTGAGCTGTACTGGGGAAGGGGGGTTGTCTCCATGTGACTTGCATTAACATTCAATGATATTGGTGTTTCCTCTTCGTTTACGGCTCTCACATCAAATGAAAACAAAACATATTTCTGCGGCCAGGAGCTATCAGGTGAATTAAAATACATTCATATAATTATGGAAGGCTAAAATATGTTATTAGTTTCAGTTTTTTAATTTTATTTCCGGGTTTTTGGAAGTTGGGCATTAATTGCCTTGCAGAACAATGAAGTTATTTTTGTCGATTTGGTAAAGAAATTTGGTTTTATTAATCTTTTCCACAGAGGCGGTAAATTTATGTGAAACACTCTTGGCTAGTGTCAACTGTTTGCTGAATTTCAAGTGCACGTTTTATCTTCTGGCATGTGTGACATTATGCCATAGTAAAGAACCAAACTTGAGGTAATACAATACTGGTACTCCAAGAAAATTTTCATCGCGAAAACCACACTGGAAAGCTTAATGTCAAGTTGTGGCCTACTTCTTTGTGAATCTGGACATACAAATGTGCACGTTAAGCCAAATTATGCATTTTAGTATGGTTTACGAAGTTCCGGTGCTTTTTTAGTATTCTCTGATGTCCTGTTTCGTTTATGACGCAATGTAGCATCTGTTAATTCTATATATGTACAAACATACAGGCTTCCTGCCTCTTCATAGCTGTGAATGCACGGTAATGCCGTTTTGTGGCACACTCTGACAACTGGTGAAACAAATTCTAACAGGTCATGGGAAAATATTATGAATGGTGGTTTGAAAAGTGTTACTTTCAAAGTAAATTTCATTTTATGCGAGGTGTATTATGTTAGGTGTGCGAATGTGCTTTGAATTTCTCAAATCATAGATCGTTTGTTTCTCATTTAAAGCTTAACGCTTTGAGGGCCAGCCATTTATGCAATTATTTAAAATTTTACTGGCACATTAGTCTGATGTATGTTAAAGTGGAACACAAGCAAAAAAGACCAGCATTACATGTGAAAGCTTCTTGTAGGTATACTGTGTATATTAAAACAAACCATTAACTTTTCCTAATTGTGCGTTTGTACTACTAAACAGCAATGTTGTGATTGGCTGACTACATCACGTGTCCTATGTTCTGAATATCTGCTGTTACCAGCTGGTGAGATCAAGATACAAAAATATGCAGCATACACATTGCCTGGGGTTCATTTTCTAAAGTGCCTGGAAGTTATATGCCGGTGTATGAAACCTTAACCATTCAGAGGATTGATAAGATTTATGGTTCCGAGGGAAAATATATTGTTACTTAATATGTAAAAAGTGTATTTTCACGCAGAAAAAAGCGTATTTTTAACCGGGGAAATCTGGGAATTATTTTTCCTTGTCCACATATATACCCTTTCTTCATGTTGAATTAGCGTTTTAATGTTGGCACAATACTGCATTCCGTGCTTCTGGGGTGCACACACAGTTTTTTTCAATTTTTGTTACCTTTATTTCCCATGCTGTTTTATACTCCTGTTAAGTGTATTTTACCAACACTGTCTCAAAACTGTTTTAGCACAGGTACTGAAGACCTTGCTGTCGTGCGCCCATACTAACATACCTAGCCATCCATCCACCCTTCTTAATGTATAAACTTGTAAAAATTACATCCCATACCGACCTACCTCTCTATCCATCCACCCTTCTTAATGTAAAAACATAAAATTACGTAAGTACTCTTATATAGATGGGCCATGGTAACAATAAGAATTAGGCTAAATCCAACAGATACAGGAGACACTGAGTGGCAGACAGGCACATTTAAAAAGTTGATTGTGGAGTATTATTCAGTTATCAAACAAAATCTCTCATCAGATGACGAAAAACACTGTATATATAGTGTTTTGCACTTGTTCTCTTTTTTTTTAGGGAGGGGGGGGGGGGGGGTGTAGTTGTGTACCAGTCTACTAAATGGAATGTGGAGTGTGTCCAAATTCTTAAGGAGTGAGAATATTGCATTTGCTATTCTGCTGTCACTTGATGTCAATTTTCCTACATTTCCTAGTTTGTAACGTAATTTTGAAGCATTATTTTTTTCTATTGTAAGTGAATAAATGTATTTGAAACAGGCTTCATCGTATCAGAGTTTGCATGGTGTTCCAAATCCATATGAATGTGAACTTGGAGGCCGACGTATATTAGGTACATCAGGGCAGCCAGTACATGATATAACACGGTACAGTCGTCTTGAAGATCCACTGACCATTCTGGAGCAAACTCTGGAATGGGCTCACCTTGCTCCAACATGTCCCGACACACTTTGTAAGTTCTTCCAATTAGCATTGGATAAAATATTTGAAATTTATGTAGAATTAATTTGTGTGTTTTTGATTTCAGCAACTTATCCGTACTATGAAGAGGATCCATTCATAATATCTGATTATCCTGATATATATTTTGCTGGTAATCAGCCATGTTTTCAGACAAAAATTTATGAAGGTGAGTGAAGAACTAGTTTTTTTGGAGGGGGTGGGGGGTCAGGAGATGGCCTTGTAGATGTTTAACAAATATGAGAAATATTTGATCAAAGAGATTAAGAAACCTACAGATGAAGGTCTGTAGATTGGTTTGAACGTCTCAGTGCATTACTAGGCCTGATGCCATTGGAGGAGATATACTCTTGCCAATGACTTATGAACTGACTTCCTCAGTCAGTTATAGGGGGACCTGCATTTTAAAGTAGACTTTAAAACATGGTGCAGCTTCTTGCATGCACAAATCTTTGCCATATGTGAAAGAAATAATAAGTGTCAGAAAAAGTTCGTAGCACCAAGCTGAGATTGAACCCCCACACATTTGAATTTTTAGTCTGAGACACCAAATCAAAAACACCAGTAAAAGTATAGATTTTGGAAATGGCATCATGTAACACTTTAAGCTGCTGTTCAGTTTTTTCTTTAATGTCCAACTGGTTTTGGTCAAAGACCATTACCCCGAACCTGTTGTAGTACACACATTATGAATACAGGAATTTCTATATTCTTTGAATAGTTGTCTGTAATTGACACTCCACACGTCTAACTCTCCATGACTGAACATTATTTATAAATATTTTTGGTGTATATATGTAACACTCCAACACTTTCTGTTAACAAAAAATCTTTAAGTATTGCTGGTATTTTATCTATAATTTTGAGACATCCTTGTCACATGAAATTTTATTTTTTCTGTATGATAGTCTTTGATTGAAACCTGTCACACGATGAAGAATAAATTGAACAGTACTCTAAGGTGTAACATGATGTCATTTCTACAATTTATAAAAAGCTTTGGGGGGGAGTTAAAAGAATGTGATTAATCAAGTCAGCAAATGCACAACATTATTAGATGGAATCTTATATTTAAGCTAGCTTAGTTCAGCATTCTGTATAGACATTAATGTTGTCATTGATGAACTTTGGTAACTGACAGCTCATTTCAGTGGTGCTGAATATAATCTGGTAAAAAGCTATAGGTAGCTTGGTGTTATTGCATAATTCAGCTAATTGGGTGACTCCTCATTCCTCCTCCATTTGACCTCTGTTTCTTAATTCTAAAGATAGAGATTTAGGTCTTATCATCCATTGTTTCTATAACAGTAGCCACTCATTCTTTTTCCATAATTTTTCAAATCACCATCTAAATCCAATAATACAGGCTTTTTGTAGTTTTCTCAAATCAAGTCAGGTAATTCTTTGGGCAGTTTTTTTGATGTGGTCCTGCCATATTTCCAGTTTAACTAGTGTTATGGCTCTAAGGCCTCAATGTCAGTGGGGTGTACTCCAACTTCCCTATTCTCCTGGGTTTTCTGTGTTTCATATTGCTGTTGTGTGTTGTAGTTTTTCTACCTTTGCAGTTCTTAATGAAAGTGGTCTCTTTTATGTTTTTCTATCTCTTCCATTCATATCTAGCCAATTGAATATAGTAAATAGTTTAATTTCTACTTAATAAATAATAAATGCAACTAAATGGTAATTGCTAAGTGAAATGAATTCCCTTTGTAAATTCATTGATGTTCTCATTATTCAGTTTGCATGCTTCTGGAATTAAGCATTCAGTGTGTGTGTGTGTGTGTGTGTGTGTGTGTGTGGACACACACACACACACAAACAACATTTTGTGGAGAAGGATTGGTAGGTTTGAGTTATTTTCACTAATTGCAGTAGTTCCTCCTGTTTATAAACTCCTTATATTCCGCTACCCACTCAACAAAGTCCATAGCACCTTTGTTGGTAGCTAGAAAATAGTAACAAAACTGTGATCAGCTGTCCACTTGCTGGCATGTTAGCTGCTTTCTGGATTCTTCAGTTGAAAATTATGCTGGAAAACGGTAAGTTCATGACTTTGACCTTATTTCATGTTAAAACACTCACATTCTACAAATTTATCGTTTGTAACAGCTCTGAAGATTATGAAAGAAATATATTTTGAAAAATATATCTCCACCTCCCTCCTTTCCCATCAAGTAACTCATGTCTGCCACAGAATACTGCAACAGATCAGGAAAGTCTCATGAACAATGTGTTTGAGGCTAATTTGCACCTCAGTAACATTAGTAAGCAGTACTTGCTTCTTTGCACATTGTTTATGGACTGCCAAAATCTGGATTGTTTCCTGACGGTTGCAGTGGGCACAGCATGTCAGCTTCGTGTGCCTATCTCAGCCAATCGTGTAATCTGATTTTGTAAATGTCTTTATGGTAACACTCACTGTTGTCACATTTCTATAGATTGCTGTTGTTTTTCGCCTACAGCCATTTGCGCTTTGCAGTTGAGAGATGGCAACAGGGCTCCCAAGGTGTCAGGAATCAACGTACGCCGATTTGGCTAAAGCAATTCTGAACTTGCAGGGAGAGTTCCCACCTCATTAATATAAATGAGCATGCTGCAGTGAGTGAAAGCTATACTCTGAAAATGTAATATGGACATTGTCCATGTATTTTTAATCTTTATCTTCTCCAGGCATTTTACTTACGATACCAAAGGTCTGTTCCTCAAATGAATAGTTGTGTATGTTACAATATTACGAAAAGAATAGTTGCTACTCACCACATAGTGGAGACGCTGAGTTGCAGAAAGGCACAACAAAAAAGACTGTCACAAAATGAACTTTCGGCCAACAAGGACTTTGTCGGACACATGTGCATGCGCGCACACACACGCACGCGCGCACGTGCACACACACACACACACAAAAACCACAGTCTCTGGCAGTTGAAGACAGACCATGAATGGGAGGAGGCTGGGGTGGAGAGGGGGACGGATAGCTGGGTAGGGTTGGGGGATTGGGGGATAGTGAAGTGCTGCTAGTGGGAGCGCGCAGGGGCGATGTGGAGAGAGGGTAGGGCAGTTAGGTGCAGTCAGGAGGTGAGACGGAGGGTGGGGCAGAAAGGGGGTTAGTGGAAAAGGAGAGAAGTAAAACGACTGTGTATGCTGGTGGAATAGAGGGCTGTGTAGGGCTGGAATAGCAACAGGAAAGGGGCTAGATGGGTGAGGACAACTAACCCAAGTTTAGGCCAGGAGGGCTATGGGTACGTAGAATATATTGCTGGGAGAGTTCCCACCTGTACAATTAAGAGAAGTTGGTGATGGTGGGAAGAATCCATATGGCACAGGCTATGAAGCAGGCACTGTGAAATGAAGAACGTCGTGTCATGTGGCATGCTCAGCAATGGGGTGGTCCAGCTGTTTCTTGGTCACTGTTTGTTGATAGTCATTCAGATGGACAGACTGGCATAAGGATGTATGGGACCGGTCTTGCATCTAGGCTTATTACAGGGTTACGAGCCGTGAGGCAAGGGTTGGGAGCAGGGATTGTGTAAGGATGGACAAGGATATTGTGTAGGTTCAGAGGGTGGTGGAATACCTCAGTGGGAGGAGTGGGAAGGATAGTGGGTATGATGTTTCTCATTTCAGGGCACAGCATGAGGTAGTCAAAACCTTGGTGGAGAATGTAATTCAAGTGCGCCTGTCCTGGGTGGTACTGAGTCACGAGGGAAATGCTGCTTTGTGGTCAGATAGTGAGGCTTCGGGAGGTAGAGGGTGACTGGAAACGTAAGGCACAGGAGATCTGTTTTTGTACGAGGTTGGAAGCACAATTATAGACCAATTACCTATTGTCAGGCCCTGAAATGAGGAATGTCTTACCCACTATCTTTCCCGCCCGTCCTGCATTGGTATTGTGCCACCCACTGAACATACACAATTTCCTCACCCATCCCTACACAACCCCTGCTTCTTAACTCCTTGCCTCACGGCTATATCAGAGACCTAGATGCAGGACCTGTCCCATACATCCTCCCATCACCATCTACTCCAGTACGGTCCTGTATACCACCAAAGCCAGGGCTACCTGTGAAGCCAGTCATGTGATCTACAAGCTAAGCTGCAACCACTGTGCTGCATTCTACATGGGCACAAGAATCAACAAGCTATTTGTCCACTTGAATGGCCACGCACAAACTGTGGACAGGAAACTGCTGGATCACCCCATTGCTGAGCACGCCATCCATCAAGGCGTTCTTCATTTGAATGACTGCTTCACAGCCTGTGCCATCTGGATCATTCCCGTCATCATCAGATTTTCTGAATAGCACAGGCGGGAACTCCCTCTGCAATATATCCTATGTTCCTGTAACTCTCCTGGCTTCAACCTTCATTAGTCATTGTCCTTACCCATCTAGCCTCTTCCCTGTTGCTATTCCATCACTGCACACCACTTCTATTCCACCAACACAATCTGTCTTTTTATTTCTCTTCTTTTCTGTTACCCCCCCACTGTCCCTCATTCTCTGTCTAACCTCTTTCCATCTCATCACCGCACGCTCCAGGTAGGCAGCACTTCACTGTCCTGCACCCCTGTGCTGCTATCCCTCCCCCTATTTACCCCAGGCTCCTCCTTACCGCCACCAAGTTGCCTCTCCCATCATGCGCTGCTGCTCATAGTGTGGCTTCAGCTGCCAGAGACTGTGGCGATGTGTGTGTGTGTGTGTGTGTGTGTGTGTGTGTGTGTGTGTGTTGCACTTGCGTAATTTTTTTGTGCCATCTGCAACTCTCCAACTCCACTATTTGGTGAGTAGCAACTATCCTTTTCATAATATTGTTATGTTCCTTCTGGGATTTTCTGTTGTTGGTTTTAGTTGAGTATGTTAATTACATGCAGTGAAGTGTGGCAAAACCATTGTGTTCCAAGCCACTAGTATAATTTTTTATCATTTCAGTACTTGTGTAGCGTTGCAAGGTGTGTGTGTGTGTGTGTGTGTGTGTGTGTGTGTGTGTGTGTGGGAGGGAGGGGGGGGGGATTGTTCAGCATTTTTAGGTGTGCATCCTTGGTTCAGTGCTTCTTTTATTTGGTGAGTAGGATATCTACTCTAAATATCTCCGGTATGAGAGATCTGCATCATGTTTACAATTTTAATCCATTCCCTCCCCCTCTCACTGCTTCAATTCTTTAATCATAGACTACATTCACCTTCATGCAGCTGATGCTTGAGAATCTATATTTATTTGCTGTATTAGTGAAATGTGTTCATTAATGGCTGTTCAAGTGATGTTGCATAGATTGGGCTGCTGGCAAATTTAAAATTGCTGACCCTGGAGTAATCAAAAACTAGTTCTGAGGCCGAAATCTATGCCTCTTTAAATAGAACCTCATAATGGGACTGCAAAACTTCTGATAAAGAAGTATACTTTCACAAATTTTATCTTTTTGTTCTAGGTACAGACAACCAGAAGATCAGACTTATTTGCGTACCTCAGTTCTCAAAGAAATTTACATGTGCTGTCATTGATCTTGCATCACTTGACTGTTTTCCTGTAACGTTTGGTGGAACAGATTTTTCATCTGAAAGTGAAGTAGATAAATGATAAGACTGTATCGGAAATAGATATGTGAATGACATTTGTATCTAAACATGTACATATGTTCTGCTGATGTGAATGTAATGACTTATATTTTATTAAGGTTTAGAATAGAAAATACTGTAATAAAATATTTTCATCATTTCTGTAATTACCAAGACAGACAAAAATTATATCCTCAGTGATGTTTCTTTAGTGTGGTCTTATTTGTATTGCAGAGTTGTCGTGTCACACACTAATGAAAAATATTTTACCATAATTTGAGTGTGGTTTCTGTGGACTGTAAAACTGCCAGTCCTCATCAGTCAAAAATGTGGAAGACTAACCATCTCTGCCCCTCCCCTCCTTTGTAAGTGGGTATGTTCTACGAATGTTCATTTCTCTGTCATTATGTTACATGGCAAATTGTCTGTGTGACCTGTGAATGAGGGTGGTTTGGTAAGTAGTAAATTTCATGTTCACTGAATTTTATGTAGGTTCTTGGTAGAACAGGATTGTAATACATGAAAAATGCAGTTTGCTTTGGTTCTACCGTTTTAATTTTATTGTGTTATTTTGGCTTACAAGACCGTTTTCAGACGTTTAATGACTATTGTTGCCAAAGAAGTTACAATGTCTGTAAATGACATTGGAGAAGAAGTTACTCATTTCGAATGAAGCTCAAATGCACATAAATGACATCTTTTGAAGTGTGGTGGTAATGCAGTGTAAAAAATTGAACAATAAATAAATATAAAGGCAGTAAACAGGAAAAAACTTTAACACATTATAATCATCAGAGGTGCAACTCCATGACCACACCGTCACTATCTTACTTTTAGGCAATAAATTGTGGCCTCTTCCTATCCATTAACAGCGATAACTGTTGTTACTTTTTCCTATTTCCAGATTGTGCTGCTGCTGTGAAACTGCACTGCACCAGGAATATATTCAAACAAGAAAGTATGCCCAAACATCAAAACATGACTGCCTGCCTTATTTAACGTTGATGACTAATGATCCATGTTCCTCCTAACACACAAGCTTTCCCATGGTGTGGAAATGATTCAGCTTTTTGGCATCTATGTGTTTTGTAACATTATACACTCCTGGAAATTGAAATAAGAACACTGTGAATTCATTGTCCCAGGAAGGGGAAACTTTATTGACACATTCCTGGGGTCAGATACATCACATGATGACACTGACAGAACCACAGGCACATAGACACAGGCAACAGAGCATGCACAATGTCGGCACTAGTACAGTGTATATCCACCTTTCGCAGCAATGCAGGCTGCTATTCTCCCATGGAGACGATCGTAGAGATGCTGGATGTAGTCCTGTGGAACGGCTTGCCATGCCATTTCCACCTGGCGCCTCAGTTGGACCAGCGTTCGTGCTGGACGTGCAGACCGCGTGAGACGACGCTTCATCCAGTCCCAAACATGCTCAATGGGGGACAGATCCGGAGATCTTGCTGGCCAGGGTAGTTGACTTGCACCTTCTAGAGCACGTTGGGTGGCACGGGATACATGCGGACGTGCATTGTCCTGTTGGAACAGCAAGTTCCCTTGCCGGTCTAGGAATGGTAGAACGATGGGTTCGATGACGGTTTGGATGTACCGTGCACTATTCGGTGTCCCTTCGACGATCACCAGTGGTGTACGGCCAGTGTAGGAGATCGCTCCCCACACCATGATGCCGGGTGTTGGCCCTGTGTGCCTCGGTCGTTTGCAGTCCTCATTGTGGCGCTCACCTGCACGGCGCCAAACACGCATACGACCATCATTGGCACCAAGGCAGAAGCGACTCTCATCGCTGAAGACGACACGTCTCCATTCGTCCCTCCATTCACGCCTGTTGCGACACCACTGGAGGCGGGCTGCACGATGTTGGGGCGTGAGCGGAAGACGGCCTAACGGTGTGCGGGACCGTAGCCCAGCTTCATGGAGACGGTTGCGAATGGTCCTCGCCGATACCCCAGGAGCAACAGTGTCCCTAATTTGCTGGGAAGTGGCGGTGCGGTCCCCTACGGCACTGCGTAGGATCCTACGGTCTTGGCGTGCATCCGTGCGTCACTGCGGTCCGGTCCCAGGTCGACGGGCACGTGCACCTTCCGCCGACCACTGGCGACAACATCGATGTACTGTGGAGACCTCACGCCCCACGTGTTGAGCAATTCGGCGGTACGTCCACCCGGCCTCCCGCATGCCCACTATACGCCCTCGCTCAAAGTCCGTCAACTGCACATACGGTTCACGTCCACGCTGTCGCGGCATGCTACCAGTGTTAAAGACTGCGATGGAGCTCCGTATGCCACGGCAAACTGGCTGACACTGACGGCGGCGGTGCACAAATGCTGCGCAGCTAGCGCCATTCGACGGCCAACACCGCGGTTCCTGGTGTGTCCGCTGTGCCGTGCGTGTGATCATTGCTTGTACAGCCCTCTCGAAGTGTCCGGAGCAAGTATGGTGGGTCTGACACACCGGTGTCAATGTGTTCTTTTTTCCATTTCCAGGAGCGTATATTGTACAGTATTTTGGGGTTATGCGTTTTTGAGTTTCTGAAAGATATCTTTAACACAAAGCCCTAGTATTATTTTATTCACTTGTATTCTATTGTCTACTAAGCATTTGTCTCTCTCTTGTCCCAACTAAACAAGTTGGTCATAAAATGTACATATTTTTGAAACTTCTTTTGATTTTGGCAGCAAATCCAACCTGATACAGGTTCGCAGTATTTTAATCAAGGATGGCTTGTATGACCATTGTATGGGACATGTCCTTTTTATGGCGTCATATCTCCCCATGAACATCACAGTAATCATAGTTTGGTGTATGTTTTTCCCCACACCTAAGGTGTATGTGGCCATTTACTTTCATTGAACAGTTTCATTAATGCATAGCATTTAAATGATGCCAGTGATGTTAGCACTTCTCATAAAGAGAATCCTCGTACATTGTCATTAAGCAAACATCAAGCAAGTCATCAGTGTAAGTAATTCCAAAGAATGTTGTTTAGAATTTCAGCTATTTTTTGCTGTCTGTTTGAGCTTCTGTAGTTTGCCACGCAACTGACTGTACTATTTGCTTCAGATAATTTTGAGGTCTGTTGATCCTGCTTTACAGTTTACTCATATTACAAATATGCATAGGTTGATAAGATTGAGAATATTGCAAATAAGCATGGTTCTTAAGTTATGGTTATACATTGAGAGAGCCACAAGAAGCGGCAGACTTCTTGCTGTATGAGAGAATAAGTTGTCACCCCAAGTCTAGCTCCCTTTCTTTGATGAAGGGTACAAGAGGAAGCTTTTAGAAGATGTAAATACCATAAAGTGTATGACGGAAAAACTGACATTTTATTTGAGCCTGATCACTAAACTTAAGAGACTATATGAAAGACCTCTGTAAGTCCATCTTTTCAGAAATGGTTGCGGGATTGAGGTGTTCGATACAGAATGTCAAATCAAACATCTTCCAGCTGTCTAGTTTCCAAACTTATTTTATTTGGCTACCAGTTTTGGCGATTTACTACACCATGTAATACTAACAAAACATTGTGATGCACATGCGCATTCAAGAGTGAAGCACTGTTATTCTCTTGAGATGCCTTGACACCCTCGAGATTCTTGGATGAGAGAAATGCCCATATCTGATACTGTTATCAAATTATCTTTTCTCTATCTTGTTTCATACATACTCATCCAGCACATTTTTAATAATCTTTTTTCTCATCTCAAAAGCTTTTCACAATTTTCCAAATGAAAATATCAGGCTCTACTGCTTTTACATTTGTTTGCTACTGGCCGCTTTTAATTTTTTAGTCACCAAGCAGCAGACAGATAAATAATATGCAACATGTCGCAACACATGTAGCATGTGTATTAATCCACCAGGCCGCTTATAAACACTGACATGATGCATATCAAACAGGGAAAGTTTGTTTAAAGTGCGTATCAGAGAACCACACACGTTGTAACTTTAACTACATATTGTACAACTAATTACTCAGAATCCATGTCACTTCATGCACCAACATGAAAAATTCTCATGGCAGACTGCATGTACACATGCCGCAAAAATAAGTCTGATGCTGGTTCGTAAAATGTGGGCTGTCAGTGATTTGTTGTTCAATAAGTACTTAAGTTACATTATATATAGTTCTCAGACAGGCATTTTAAACACTTCATCCTCATTTGCAGTCTCTGTGCAAAGACGTAGCCTGTGGCAGAAGGTGAGGCCTTGGTTTCAGGTATAGCAGAACTGGTCTGTTACGAGGTAAGTTGTACACTTCTCCATGGCAAGATATTCTCAGTCAGGTTGTATGCATTTTCGTAGTCTCAGTACTGACAGCAGTCTTAGTAAACATTTGTGAAACCATTCCAGTATTGCGAAATATGTGAACCAGGGATAGCAGAGTAATTATCAAGAACACGACTGAAATGAAGACAGTTCCAAAATGACAGAACTGAGTACCATTAATTGAAAGTATGGGGTCCATGCTGTTAGCTTAACATGCTTGCCTTGGTTTGTTACCAAACCAGTGTTATATCCTTTATTTCCTGAGATACTATTGTAAATACTGTAGGTATTACTTAATTGTAGGTACTAATAATATATGTATTTTTCCTTTGCCCTACAATTCTCTATTTGTTTAAGATAGTAGCATTTTGATTATGGATCTTTTCTTTCCTTATGCTAAGTCATAATTATAAAAATTACAACCAGTATGATTATTCTACTTTTTAGTAGCATTTTGATTATGGATCTTTTCTTTCCTTATGCTAAGTCATAATTATAAAAATTACAACCAGTATGATTATTCTACTTTTTAATTGGATTGTATCATTCCTATACTAACCTTGTAGTTACTAAGTTTACTTATATATGAAGATGGTATCTGTTCTTTCGGACATGTCCGAAAGAACAGATACCATCGGTGCCCATGCAGCTCGTTAGAATGAAATGAATACCCCTAGCTGCATACAGGCGTTGATATAAGTCAACGGGGACAGTTGAAAATGTGTGCCCTGACCGAGACTCCAGGATCACCTGCTTACAAGGCAGACGCTCTATCCATATGAGCCACAGAGGATAGTGCGACTGCAAGGACTTATCTCTGGCACGCCTCTCGTGAGACCCACATTCCCAACTTACTGTCCCGCACTATATTCATAGTGCCCCTGCCCATTATACTCATTATTTGGCTTTTTGTTGATTCCCGTAAGAGTTCGGGCACTGTTTGTGCATCCGCACAGGAGATGGTCAAATGGCCGGTGAGCCTTAGGAAGGAAAACAAATTTTTGATATCTTTAGCAAAGAGAGGGTGTTGGTTTTTAATGTGTTTATACAAATATTGGTCACTTACACTTGCCCCATACTAAAAACTTCAGGCTTCATGGAGATAACGTTGATTGGTTTACTTGCTTTGGTATTACTACTTTTCTTGATAATGCGAAAATCTGACACAAGGCTGGCCAGACACTAGGAATTTCAAACTGACTGTTCCAAAATAGGTATTAATACAAACTAAACAAGTACTTTAAGCACTATGTGATTCTTGTTTTGTCCTGCGCAAGACTCTTTTCAAATCTGCAGGCCTTTTCAGAGTGATGTAACAACTTTTTCCAGACACAACATGATCTTGTATCCACCACATCCTGCCATGTCCTGATGCTGCAAACACATGAAACTTTGCGAAGTATCACCAATGGGAAGGTGCAAAGTATAGTATAACTATGCGCTATAAAACACACATTAGGTCACAAGTTGCACATGTATTTGAATGCGGCTAGGGAAGTGAAAACTTCTTGAAGTGTTTCCTGAGAACCTGGTGATAGAGCTGCGTATCATAATTGGTTTTGAATGAGCTATGCTTCGTATAACTTATAGATGTCTGGACCTAAGATGAATAGCTTAGCTGTTTTGTGTGAATAAGGAATGTGAAACTTGATTAAAATGACATCGCATTCTCTTGGCAGGGAGACAAAATGTTCCTCAGAGATTTTTATAAATTATTTCCCCCTTGTCTTCCTTTATCACGGTTTTAACACAATGACCAGAGAACCCCAAAATATTTTTAAATAATTGACTGCATACTTGAACATGATCACATATCTGGGGAAAACACTACAGTGAAATGATTCGTTACATAATATATCACAAAACTCACTGATAAACATTTGATTATTTTACTGCTAGTTTCACCATAACCACTTTACCATTTAGTTTTAATAGTACTAACACTGAAGCAATAGGAGATAGTGTGTTAACTGTAAGTTGGTTAATTGGCACACTAGATTGAATCAGTAGATGTCTGAAGGCTTCAGCCAGTATTACGTGACTGACAATTCTGAGTGAGGTAGCCACTGTTGTGCAGTTAGGATCTTTAATAAACATATCAATGCACAAGACTTATTCAGTTTCGATTATGAACGTCATTCAGGCAATCTTTACATCTGTCTACGATTTCTGCCTTTGTGGCAGCATGAAGCACTTGTTACAGTGCTTATGTTGGAGGTGGCAGGCAGGGCTTGCTCACCCCCACAGTGCCTCACCCTGTTGTTTCATGAGAGGTCGAGCTTGCTCCCTGCAACACCCTTCTAGCAGTTGTCCAATTCACAGTTAAAGCACTGTAGTGTTTCAGAATGCTTTTTGACATAAAGTTGCACAAGGTGTATATAGACATTAAGTGATTGTAGATTGCACCATCCATTAGAAGTAACAAAATAATTCAGAACCACATTACCGTAGAGCCTGTTATAAGCGGTCTAAGGCTTCCATTTAGTTCGTTGTTGACCAGTGAGATGTGGCAGTTGAACATAGCAAAATGAAAGATTAAGTTTTAAATTTCACATTCAACAAATCTTTCACACTGGAGAGTCATGCAAACATATTCTCATTTGATCATTGCACAAACAACTGAAAGATTTGGAAGCACATAAATCACCAGGTCCGGATGGAATCCCAGTTCGAGTTTACAGAGAGTACTCTACGGAATAGGCCCCCTACCGTGAATCTCCCTCTCAGTACAAAGACCCAACCGACTGGAAAAAAGTGCAGGTGACTCTAGTACATAGGAAGGGGAAAAGAACAGACCTGCAAAATTACAGACCAATACCCTTAACTTTGGTTTGCTGCAGAATCCTTGAACATATTCTCAGTTCGAGTATATTACACTTTCTTGAGACTGAAAAGCTTATACCCAGGAATCAGCATGGTTTTTGAAAGCATCGTCCATGTAAAACTCACCTTGCCCTTTTCTCATGATCTATTGCGAACAATTGACGAAGGACAACTTGCAGATTTCGTATCTCTAGTAAGCATTTGGCAGGGAGCCCCATTGTAGGATGTTAATGAAGGTATAAGCATGTGGAATAAGTTAACAGATATGCAAGACTTCTAAAGTAATAGAAACCAGTATGTTGTCCTTGATGGCGAGTGTTCATCAGAGGCAAGGGTATCGTCAGGTGTGCCGCAGGGAAGTGTGATAGACTGCTGTTGTTCTCTATATACATAAATGATTTGGCAGACAGGGTGGGCAGTAGTCTGCGGTTACTTTACAATGATGCAAGTTATGGTGCCAAAGTTGAGTGACTGCAGGAAAATACAAAACGACTTAGACAAAATTTCCAGTTGGTGTGATGAATAGCAGCTAGTGCTACATGTGGAAAAATGTAAGTTCATGTGGATGAGTATGAAGATCAAACATGTAATGTTCGGTTTTAGTATTACTGACCTGCTTGACAGTCAAATTGTTAAAATATCCAGATGTAATGTTGCAAAGCGATATGAAATGGAACGAACATGTGTGAACTGTGATTGGGAAGGCAAATGGTCAACTTTGGTTTATAGGGAGAATTTTAGGAAAGACTGGTTCACCTGTAAAGGAGACCACATATAGGACACTAGTGCAACCTATTCTTGAGTACTACTCAAGTATTTGTGATCTGTACCAGGTCAGATTGAAGGAATACATCTAAGCAATTCAGAGGTGGGCTGCTATATTAGTTACCGGTAGGTTCAGACAACACATGAGTGTTAGCAAAAATTCTTCGGGAACTCAAATGAGAATCCCTTGAAGGAGGGTGAGGTTATTTAAAGAACCGGCATTTGAAGCTGAAGGACAAACAATTCTACTGCCATCAACATACAGTGTGCGTAAGGACAAAGAAGATAAGATATGAGAAATAGGGCTCATACGGAGGCAAATTTTTTTCCCACGTTCTGTTTACGAGTGGAACAGGAAAGGAAATGACTACTAGTGGTACAGAGTACCTATGCCACACACTGTACGATGGATCGTAGAGTATTTTTGTAGATGTAGATCATGCTAACTTGGAGTTTCTGGTTAGTGCACTCCCTTCTGTTATTTATCTTGTACTACCACAGAAGGCAACATGCAAGTAGGGGCCAGCTGACATGGAGTTACGGATATGGACACTCCAAATAAGTGTTTACAGTACTGTCGCAGAAGGCTATGAAAAACCTCAGATGCTGCTCATTTGACAAAAAAGAACACTTGTGGTACATACAAAAGCATTTTGTGTAAGAATACTATTGAGTTTGTAATCAGTAAAAAAAAAATTATGCTTAGTTATGTCTGAATAATGTGGGTTGGCGACGTACCAGACTGCAAATCCAGTCCCAGGATTTTATTTTATTTTTTATTTTTTTTTTAATATCATTGCCAGAGTTGAAAGACGTGACAGCAATCATTTGTTAGTGTGGAAAAAGCCTGAGCTCACATTAAACTCTTTGTTTTTTCTTATAACTGGCTGGATAAGGCAGTTCATCAGCCCAAAGAAAAGACCATGCCAAGTCCTGTTAGAAACTGCCTGATGAAACACGTTCACAGCAACCTTCACTTTCTTATGTCAAAAGGATTTTTTTAAGAAGCTATTTTCTGTATGAAAATGATTATTATTATGAATTACGACAAGGTTAATGTCAATAAAATGTTTCTTTTAATATCTCTGGCCAGAGTCATTTTTTTGTGTTCCATATAAAAAATACGTATTTCAGTGTTCTTAATATATTCTATTTTGCCTGCTCTCTCTTTTAAAACTAACAATATTTGTGGTACTTTAAATTCAACTGTGCTCGTCAAACCTTTCTAATAGTTTAATACTGTTAAAAAAAAGAAAAAAAAAAAATTCTTAAAGCCTACTGAACACATATCTAGTTTTACACAAAATTTATCATAAAGAATGTGATATTCTATTCTCATGCATTGTAAAGACAACAGTATTATATGATTATTCTCTTCTTTGCATATCTAATCCATCTGACGAAGGTAATTTCTGAAAAATTTTGTATCTAAAATTTTTGTAGGAAATGGGAAGCAGCAGTCAGCTTGATCCACCCATCTGAACTTCCCAAGTTTCCTGGCCAACTGCAGGTAGCCAGATTGTCTGAAAGGGTACAAAACCTTTTCTTACAGAAAATTCACTCCTTGTCCAGCAACATTTATAGTATCTGAACTATTGGAACATCTATGTCCTCCTTTTCGAGTAGATTTAAAATGAAAATAAAACCAGTCAAAATTGCAAAAATATTTTTAAATTTATGTAGTTCCACCTGCAGAAGTGCCTATGTGCAAGTTTTGATTTTTTTCCTTCTTCAAATTGACCAAAAGAAGGGATCAGTTGATAGAATACATTCAGAGCCATCAAGGAACTATCAATTTGACATGGAAGGATGTGTGTGGGGTAAAAACACTAGACACACACCAAGGTTCTACTAGAATAGGCAGGTGCAAATGGGTGTAGGTTGTAGTAGCTATGCGGGGATGGGGAGCTGCATCAAACCAGTCTTGCATGTAGGTCACTCTGTAGAAAGGCCTCTTCGAAACCTTCATGTGGAGGGACCATGTCCAGATGGCTGTAGTTAAGGCAACCACTCTTTCCTTGCACATGGCCCCTTTCTGTTAGGTACAGAGTGCAATTAAAGTTCTGCTATTCGTAGAGGTCCAGTGTGAGTTGTAATTATTGTATGGCAGTGAAACTTGATAGGTGTGCTAATGCGTTAAAGCAAAGCTGATTTAAGCTGGAATAAATTAGTTCATTAATTCTAATTATGGCCACCAGGTGCAAATCTGGTGCTGTGCACTGTTTGCATGACACCCACATTGTCATTTGACAAGTCATAACATGAGTAAACAGTGTGGCTATTGAGAAGAGAGATGGTGCCATGTTAGTGAAACAGTTTTATGTGAATGGCATCAATTGAGAGCATCACTGACTGAAAGATCTGAGGACAGATCGGTTGTCATTAAATGGTTTAAAAATGACGATTATGAAATTCGAAAATAAGGGTGAGCTTTGTGTGGCACCTGTGAGAGGAAAGCGTCCCATCCTGGTGGAAATCATACATGAGGTTGCTGTCGCTGTAACTGACCACTCGGGAAGTGTCCTGGGTAGTGCTAGTGCTCGTGCAATATCGTAGAATTGTCCATCCCATGGTTGACAGTATGGAAATTTTTTGAAGGGAATACACCCAGAAGGGCTTTATGGTGTACCGTGATGTCTGCACGTTATCGAAATCTCCTTGTACAGTATGTGATTTATGCTTTGGAAGAATGCATATGTGTGGAAACCACTGCTTTTATGCAAAATGTGGTAACACCTCATGTCGCATGCTCAGTCAAAGATATGCTTAACCCTTTTGCGGGTGCATTTTTTGTAGCAACTCTGCGAAGATCCATTTTTTTTGCTATCAAGTTAGAAGTGTGATCAACTACTGTATTTTTTGATAATTTAATTTTTGTGATTTAGGACCAAAAACTATTGTGGTATGTATATCACCATGGCGCTGTGTGTGGTATTAAAACTGGTGGTAAACGCATTTCCCACCTCCCTTTTGTGTGTTGTCGTGGTTGCCATTACACACAAAAAAATAATCAACATTGTTTTATGTTTTCTGTTACATTATTTAAAAAATACTTGTTACCAATATTAAAGTTTACTTACCACAATGTGAAAACAATCCTTGAAACTTAATCACGCAATAAAGATATGAGTTGATAACAGGTCACAATAATGTATATTGCAGAAGCGAAGCAATGTGTTACAACAACAAACAGAAATTGATTGTTGTAGCAGTTTCATACACTTGGTGCATTGTACTATCACAAGATGTCAGCTGTAGACAGAGGAGGTAAAACTTTATTCCCAAAAGCTTTGGGATTGTAGTAAGTATGCTTCCCAAGGACCGCAAATGACATTAATTTTGTGGTAAGTATACTTGCCAAGCCCCTTCCAGGAACTACATTGGTGAACCCTTCCCAATAACCATTGAAACACTGTTTGGTGGGATATATACTTCCCACAGTCCTGAAGGCTTATTTCACAACAACAGAAACTACAGCTGGTGCAACGAACAGCCACTAGATGCCAGAAGCATACAGAAGTGGTAACACACATTCCCTTAAACGCTATAAAGAAATATGTTTAGTGGGAAGAATATCCCCCACGGGCTATGAAAGGGTTAATGCAACCTTATACAAACATGTTATCTCCATAGATTTTCCAGATGCGTGGCCTGCAAATCATATGATCTGAACCCATGTGATTTGGCTCTAGTGATAACTAAAAGAATATTTAGCAGGGACTCGTTTGGTCTCTACCTGATCTGAACGCCAGTATACAGGAACACGTTGCTCAGATTCCACTGGAACTGTTGCAAGCAACTGTTGATCACATTATTTTAAGAATGCAGCATCTCATCGGTGTCTCCGCTGCTCAAATTGTGTAAGCAGCGGTTAATAGTAAAATTAACATTTGCTTTCTTGCTTTTTCGACCTTTTCTGCTAGTGTCCCATTCCCAATTCATTATAAATCTAAACATTTTTATATTTCTTTCTTGCATATAGAGTGCCAGATTTGTACATGATGGCCAAAATGAGAACTAACAACACATTAGAATAGCTACCAAATTTAGGATGGATACGATAATTGCAGCACACACTGGACCTCTGTGAGCAGCTGCACTTTAATTATAACCAGTCAGTACAACTGTCCTGTCTGTCTCTCTCTCTCTCTCTTTTATTGCAGCTGAGTCAATATGTGCCCGTATTTCTTCATTGGCACAGACTTAGTTAAACTTGAAAAGTGAGGGATTATTTTTTGGCATTAGTACACGATATTCAGGTGACAGAACATTTTAACCCTTTAGTGACCAAATTATTTCCGGAAGTTGTAGACTTTCTATGAACACTTTATTGGGCTAAGAAACCGTTCATAAAATCATAGTTTAAATCTTTAAAGTAAGAGTTTAGTCTAAGAGTATAAAAAAATTAGTGGGAACTGTTGTTCCCACCAAACTCTGGAGTAACTTCACTTGTTAATTTAAAAAAATTTATTTCCTTTATTTTTTTTGTGCAAAAACTCAAACATTACATTTATATTTGTATTGTATTAGTTCGTATTGTCCTTTGAGTTCACAAAGGTGATGTACTATGGAACTTATAGAAGCATGGTGCTACACACAAAGGTACACGACAGTTGCTACACATTATCTTTGTTCTCTTTTCTTTGTTCTTGGTGCTACATTGGCGGCATCTTCTGTTTGTTGTACCTTTTGTAGGGAAGTGAGTTCCAACTTTCTCCAGACAAACTTCATCTGGTACTCCAGGCACACCTCTTTTTGGTGTTTGAAAATGAACGGGCCTTACTCTTCTCTTACGACTTGAGAAGCCAGAGATAAGCTGCCTTGCCAAGTACAATCTAAATGTTAGCTGGTCTGCTTCTGTCGCTTCCACATAATGTAGGAATTGACAACTGCCAAATCTACAAGAAAGAAAAACAGTCTGTGCCACCACTTCCATGAACGATGGCCTACAGCATACCGTTCATGCAGCTGATCAAATCTATCCACTCCTCCCATTATTTTATTATACTCTGCCACAGCCAATGGGCAGAATACTTCACTTCTGCTTCCATCTTTGTTTCTTCTCAAAACAGTTGTAATGTGTTTGAGATTATGGTAATTTGATAATATACAAACAGGTTTACTATCCTGCCACTTCACTGCTGCAACACATGACCTGACAGCAAATTCGAATTCTCCCCTGCTAACCTTGGAATTTTTTTTCAGCATATCAGGAAAATCCTTCCTGTTTGGACGAACAGTTTCGATGCCATAAAGTCCATGAGACTGTAACTCTTACATTATTCGTACTGTTGTAAAATAATTGTCAAAAGCTACCAGCCTTTTGCTGTCATCCATTGCCTTTGTTAGAGTAAGCACAACTTCTTCACCCAAAGTAAATTCGGATGTATCATTTGTATCTCTTTTTCCAATGTAGATGTCGAAATTTATGATGAACTGAGGACTAGCATCAGCTAAGCACCACACTTTATATCCACGCTTCACTGGTTTCATTGGCATATATTGTTTGAGTGTTGACCGTCCTTTGAAGGCCACCATACATTCGTCAACTGCTAAAACAGAAGATGGTTCGTAGACTTTACAAAGCTTATTTGATATTACTCTGACGACAGGTCGAATTTTGTGTAACTTGTCATAACCCGGCTTCTCTTTTTTGACACGCGTGCTGTTGTCATTGCAATGCAGGTTCTCAACAATTTTTTTGTATCGAAGCTTTGCCATGACCAATGAGATAGCAGTTACTCCAAGAATAGGATCACTGCTCCAATAATTTCCGAGTTGTGGAAGCTGATGAACACCCATCTAAATAAGCATTCCCAAAAAAGCTTTTAGCTCAGGAACAGTAATGTCCTGCCAGTTGGAAGATACTTTGGTTGTTTTCTTCCCTGCCTTCACAGCACACCTTTCCTGCCTTGCATATAAGTTCGTCTGATTGCAAATATGAAGCAACAACTCTTCTGTAAATATAGACTCGAAATATTTTATTTCTTTATCAGACTTTGAGAAATTTGCAATATTTTCTGCGCTTTCTTCTAATTTCAGTGGACGATTTTCAACATAGGAAATATTCTCATTCCACATTTTTTCACTAGAAGAAAATGTTGTAGCAGCTGTTTCTGGGGTTGAATCGGATACACTTGCTTGACAAGGAGACATGTTCCCAATTTCACTAGTGTCTATTGTCAGATTGAAACAGTTGTCTTCATTTGAAACAATAACGTTATCACTATTTTCGTCCAAAATCTGAGAGGTATTTGGTGATTCAGAATCATCATCAGAGTCATCATCGATATCTGAATCTTCTACATCTTCTGGTAAAGCATACAAAATTCTGAAAACCTCTTCTGGTGTCAGTCCAGGTATTCTAAACAATAAGAAACAAACAATAACTATGATTGCACTTCACACAAGTTCAGTGGGAAAAATAGTTCCCACTAACTTACCTTGTAATATTTATGTAATTTTCAGTCAAATCCAGCAAATATACATGAACACTATCTCCCTCATAAATATAAAATTAGATAAATACAACACAAGTCACTTCACACGCAAAAGGAAAGCACACTATCCAAAAAAATTCTGTAGCGGTCGAAACAGCGACTCGTTTTCACGCGGGAACCGCGCTTCTGCATTGATTGACTAACAAGCTAGAAATACAACAGCTTTCGCCTAACCGTTGACAATCTACACGTAGTTAGCACACTCACAGGCGTCTAAAGCTAGCAAAATGAGGGATGCTCAACTACCGGACCTACCGTTAGATGGCTCTACCAGCTGATTACTGTGGTCTGTATTGCCCACCATATTCGAATTTGGCAAGAAGTTTCTCTCGGTCTGTACGGTGCATAAGGAATTACGGACTATCGAAATGGTGATTTCTTGTTCCGCTTTCAATTGTACGAAGCGATGGAGTAAGGAGAGTGACTTACCATTTCACAGGTAGTACGACTACCGATACAATACGATCAAAATACAGACTTGGTGCGTTTGCTAATTCGATGTTTTTGAACAGGTTTCCTCTAAAGCACCCAGAGCTACTAAAGACATGGATTACTTCCGTGAAGCGGAAAGATTTTAATCCTACGTCTTGCAGTTTTCTTCGCGGAAACCGTTTCCGACAAGATGTTGTTGTTGTTGTTAGTGTTTAACGTCCCGTCGACAACGGGGTCATTAGAGACGGAGCGTAAGCTCGGGTTAGGGAAGGATTGGGAAGGAAATCGGCCGTGCCCTTTCAAAGGAACCATCCCGGCATTTGCCTGAAACGATTTAGGGAAATCACTTAAAACCTAAATCAGGATGGCCGGAGACGGGATTGAACCGTCGTCCTCCCGAATGCGAGCCGACAAGATGATTACGTAGTGAGCCCTGGAACGTGGGAGAAACGTTTCAAACCCGAAGCAGTGCCATAGTTTTTGACTTTCCGACACAATTGATGCACCAAATAAACAGCCACGACGACATGTTGTTAGGATTTTGAGTGACAACGATGATTCTCCATTTGAGGTAGCTAATTACTTTCCTTGCTGTGTGTGCGCTTTTTACTTTTGTGAATTTATTTCGTACGCTACATAGGTCTAACAAGGGAACCTCCCCATCGCAACCCCCCCTCAGATTTAGTTATAAGTTGGCACAGTGGATAGGCCTTGAAAATCTGAACACAGATCAATCGAGAAAACAGGAAGAAGTTGTGTGGAACTATGAAAAAAATAGCAAAATATACAAACTGAGTAGTCCCTGTGCAAGATAGGCAACATCAAGGAGGAAGTGAGCTCAGGAGCGTCGTGGTCCGGTGGTCAGCGTGAGCAGCTGCGGTTCAAGAGGTCCTTGGTTCAAATCTACCCTCCAGTGAAGAGTTTATTTTTTTTATTTTCAGACAGTTATTATCTGTCCGTCCGTCCGATGCGAGGTAACTGCGCCGTAGCATGAGGATACTACACGTAAACATCGAAACACACGACGTCAGTCGACAACAGCGCACGGAAGAGGAGTATTCCTGCTAACGAGGCTCCCTGGCTGGCAGTTGACTGTTCGCTACTTTGGACGGGAGTGCATTAAATACGTGAGATGTATTCCGTGGGCAATATGAATCCAGCAAATATAGCTCGCGACTTCAATAACAAGGTCAATGAACGGGACCTCTACGCTCACGCTATCATTGATGTTGCATATCTTACACATGGACTACTCAGTTTGTATATTTTGCTTATTTTTTTCATAGTTCCACACAACTTCTTCCTGTTTTCTCGAATGATCTGTGTTCAGTTTTTCAAGGCCTATCCACTGTGCCAACTTATAACTAAATCTGAGGTGGGTGCGATGGGGAGGTTCCCTTGTAAGCAATGGTGTAATACAGGTCCATATTTTTGTTTTTAGCGTTCTGTCATGGAATCCGTGCTCGATTTGCCCATTGCAGACGCTACTGATTGCGTGGAGAATGTTGTCAATGAGAATTCTTCCGTGGAAAGCATGTCCCACTTATCCAATGCAGAAGCTGCGAATTGTGTCGAAAACGTTAGTATAAGGATGTTTTCACACCCCCAACGTTTTCTTATAATATTTTTTCATCAAACCTTGAGTTATTTCAATCGTATATAACGAAATTATTTCCTTATTTAGAGTGCAGTTGGTTCTTCAGTAATTGATTGTGGTATACAGTCGAATGTATAAATGGAAGACAAGGCGACCGAAACTTGCAATTTTTTTTTTTCTTCTCAGACATTGTGCACGAATTAAAACGTAAACTGAAGTGTGTCAGTGAAAAAATTCGAAGAAGAAAGTGTTTTCAGTGGATGACATAAGTTCATTGAAGGAGAAGGGTCATCTTCCTGAGAAGTTACATAACTTCCTCAATCATCAGAAAGGAACACAAGTGGAATTAGTGTGCAATTTAGTGAACAACTCTCTCTCATCAAAGGGTAATAGATACACAACAAATGTGAAAATGTTTGCGAATACTGTGTACTTTTATTCACCAGCAGCATATGAATACCTGAAAAAATTAATGCCTCTGCCCCATTGATTTCAAAATGGGTGGCAAGTGTAGACTGTGAACCTGGCTTCTTAAAAGATGTTTTCAAGTACATTGTAAGGGACCAGTTCAGCGATTCATGTCTAATTGTAGACAGTGTGGCAATTAGGAAGCAAGTAGTTTGGGACCAAGGAACTAAGCAGTACACAGGTTTTTTAGACTTTGGTGGGGAAGTGCCTCAGTAAAAGAAGTAATAGAGCCATCTGAGGCTCTGGTTTTCATGCTTGTCTCTATTAAAGGCAAATTTAAATGCCTGATTGCATATTTCTTTATCAACGGTGTACAGGCAAATAATCAGGCCACACTGATAAAATCTGCTTTAGAGAGGCTGCATAGTTCTGGCATTAGGGTTTGGTGTGTTACATGTGATGGCTGTAAGGTAAATATAAGCACTTTACGTTCACTTGGCTGTACTTTAAATTTTTACAAGGGTGATTTTAAAAGCTACTTTCCTCATCCTGTGGAAAAATACAATGTTTAGTGTATCTTGGACATGTGCCATATGATTAAGTTTGCCAGAAATGCTCTAGCAGAAGTATCTGCTATTGAGTCTCCAACTGGCATTATTAGATGGCATTTCATTGAGCAGTTGAACAAGATACAACAAGAAGAAGGTATGACATTTGCAAACAAACTATCAGGACAACATATAAGTAGTGTAAATAGAAAAATGAATGTTTCATTAGCTGCACAGACTTTGAGTTCTAGCGTGGCAGATAGTATAGAGTTTTTGAGGAGGGTTTGTTATCTAAATTTTAAAGGAAGTGAAGCAACAGTAGAATTTTTGTATTATATTGATAGGATTTTTGATATTCTGAACTCTAGAACTCCATTAGGTAAAGGGTATAAGAGCCCCCTGAGACTTGACAACAAACCTTATTGGCTTGGTATTTTCAGACACTGAAAATTATATCAAAAGCTTAAAAATCATTGGTGTTCCATTGCTGCTCCATGCAAGAAATGTTAAATCTGCATTAGAATGTATTTCTCTCTATGCTTTTCCCCATATGGCCAATAAAAATGCATTTGTAAATTTTGTTAACTGGGGAAAACTGTTTAAAACAAGTGACTGCATGTACTCTGTTGTAGAATACTCAGAAACTGTTTCAGATGTTTGTGATTGCTGGGGATATGCGACAGAAATATATACAGACCAAGATTTTGCATTGTGTTAAAATTAAATTCGTAGATTACCCATTTCCTGCTCCTGCTCTTGGTCATGATTACCATTATGAAATTGGGATTGAGGATTTACATCAGACTCAACTTGTTTGTAAGATTGCATCCCTGTACTCCTGCACATGCTTAAAAACATATGGAAAAAAAAGCCCGCTGAGAAAATTTTAAACAACAAATCACGTATAAGGCAGAAGTTAAATAAACTCATATTGTTTAATCATGTATAGTGCTCAAATTGTAAAAGATTATGTATAGGGACATTTCATGCAGATGGGTGTGACATTTTGACAGATTTTTTAAAACTATTTTGTCCATAGATTTGTTGTTGTATAATGATGAACTTCAAACGATGAATCACATTGAAGTAAAATTAACTCTTTACGTCCTGTATAGATATTGTAACAAAATTATAATTATTTATTATATAAGCTTATTTTAAGATGTTAGGTGTTACAAAATATGCACTTGAATTAAAAACAGATGATTTGTGTGAAATTAATGAAAAAAAGTTCTGAGACTTATTTGACAGATAGCTTTCAGTGTGAGAAAATATTTCCCTCAATAACTATGTTAACTTGAATTTTTCACTTTAAGAAAGCAATTTAATCACAGAATGGGTGTGATCTAATGGAGTATGCAGTGGCCCTATGTTTCAAACAGTAATGTTTGTGGATACTCTGCAACATAAGAGCAATAAAATTGTTACTCTCTTAATTCTTGTTTTAATACTTCTTAGAATGAACACAATGTTCCAATTGATCATAAGCATTCTTATTACTCTATAACCATTCTAGAATAAGGGGGCCTGATTCAGGCAAAACCTAATTTTCTTAATTTTGTCTTTATTTTGCTAGGAGGTCTTTCTATTATATTTTCCTGTGTTGAGGGAGGGGGGAGGGGAAGAGAATGCAAATAATCATATAGAATTATCTTTCTAGCACTACAAAGTACTGAATACAGTGATTACAGTTACACTTGGAAATCTAGGAAATTTCAAAAAATGGTTCAAATGGCTCTGAGCACTATGGGACTTAACATCTATGGTCATTAGTCCCCTAGAACTTAGAACTACTTAAACCTAACTAACCTAAGGACATCACACAACACCCAGTCATCACGAGGCAGAGAAAATCCCTGACCCTGCCGGGAACCGAACCCGGGCACGGGAAGCGAGAACGCTACCACACGACCCCAAGTTGCGGATTGGGAAATTTCAGTATTCATGTTACATGCCTAATTTTCATCAACATTTACCTTAATTATACAGTTACACTTTTTGCTGATTTGAACTGTGTACTACATGTTAAAAAGATTTTGTTTGGTCATAGTAATAAAAGCATTTCATTTTTTTTAGTTCATATGTCCCATATGGAACTGAAATTATCAAGTTACAATGACAAAGGAAGGAATTAACATTAAGGAATCTTACTTCACAGAAATTATGTAACAATGGTTACACTTTTTGCAAGTTAACTTTAACATAAACCATTTAGTTTTCCATTACGAGTGAAAGCAGTTGCACGAGTCACGTAAAGAACAAAGTTTCCCATAGGGAACTAAAGTATTTTACGTTTGACTTATTGCAGACCCAAAGTATTGTGATCTTCATATTTCTATTTAAAAAAGTTTGTAACTCAAATTCACAGACATTTTGGAATCTGTACATACAAGTGTGTAACAAGGTACTTTTCATGTGTCATGTGGAACCTTTAATTTTCTGGTTTAAATATAATTTATTTCATGAATTACCTTTAATACCGACAATGTCTGAATGCAATATTTACCATTTAGAAGAAGAACTATTAGTGTACAGAATGAAAAATGCGAGAGATTGTAATGTACCGAACTTGGAATGGCTCTTTATCAATAGCAGGTAAAATAAAGGCTTCTATTAAATGTTCAACAAAACCAGTCAGTACCTCTTAATTCACCATAGAGGTGATACAGTGATAAAAGAATTTACTTTTTTCAGAAATTCTGCTAAGTATTAAAAGTGTGAAGACCTATTCAATAAGTATTTGCTTTACCAATAACCTGTAGTACAAGCACATTTATAAGCAGGTAATTAAGGGAGTCAAGACTTATGTTAAAATTAAAGATACTGACTGGTATTACTTGCTCACAAAACATTGTAGTTGCTGTACAGTTTATGCTGTAAGTGGTGTACCCAATGTGATTCCTGGAGGACATAATATTCTGTTATCCTATAGGAATGCACTGCTACCACACCTGTTGAAAGTAAGTTTTGCTGTGGAATAGTTGTATCAGACGTCTGTATCAGAAAACAAATCTCCACTGTGACACCCTCATGTTCTTGGTATGCTATTAGCTATAATTACAGGAATACTCTTCACATGGAGGGGAGGGGGAGAGAGAGAGAGAGAGAGAGAGAGAGAGAGAGAGAGAGAGAGAGAGAGATGGGAGAAAATCATGTTCTTAGGAGGAGCAAGCTTTACAGCAGCATATGCTGTTAAAAGCATAGTGAGATTTTCTTTTTCATCATTTCAAACATTGTACACAACTTTCTTGCACTTTTATTTTATCACATTTTTCCCTTGAGAATGGAGAAGAGAGAGGAAGAAGAAAAAAAAAAAAAAGAAAAAGTAAGCGAGCTTTCATAAGAACTGAAAACTCTACTTGTGTCATTTGTTATTTTCAAAATGTTACTCTCTTTCCAAATGCTGTTCTATTTCTTCAAACCAATTCTGAATGTCTCATGTTATTTACTGTACATTGTCCAGCAATACTTCTGTTGTTACTGGATAGTTTGTAATTTGGCACTACCTTTGTACCACTGGTATTGTCTAGTGTACTTTTGCAGATAAGAAAATCGACTGGACTAGAATGTCCTGTCAGTATAGGACAAATTCAGACAATATGGAACTTTTTACACAAAATTTGCAATATAATGTCACCCCTGTCTAACACAGATTGTAGCAGCCATTGGGGTGTCTGTCTGGCCAACTTCTACAGCTTTCACTTTCAGGTTTGTTTTTTGCTTGGGCCATATCATGACAACCAGTCATTCCAGTGATTGACACCATGTCAAAGACTGGAACCAAGATTTACAGAAATAAAATTCCATGGTTGTAATTCATAGTCTAATTAATTTTGCTCACTGACATGTTTTGAATTCAATTTTAAAATAAAACCATGGTACCTGCCATTATTTGGTTGTCAGACTGGAAAATTACAATTTTAAGACACCCCAACCTTAAAATTAACAGCTGTGATCGATGTTATTTTCAACAAGTTCCTTCACTTCCTACATCATCATGGATCAGTCCAATATAATATTATTACTACACTTAACTTCCAAATGATACGAGTTATGCATTTAAGAGGAGCCTTAACGTTGGCCTTTGTGTTTGTCTCATTTAAATGTAGGCCTATTTCTTGTCTCGTATCGAAGACTGAAGCACTGTCAAAAACTGGTGCTTCTACCTTATCACTCAGTTAAAATACACTGTGTCATGTACAGGCGTTAATAAAATTATGGCATTTAAATTTCTGATCAAAGAGAGAGCCAAATTCGTAAGTGAATGTTGCAATTACAGTGTCAGCATATATGCAGATCGGTAATGCATCACTTCAGATAAAGAAAAATAACAGTTTTTCCGTTTATAACTAAGTAATACTTTAATAGTTCAGTTGTAATTTCTGTTATCAGTAAAGATACCCCTAAGGCCGGTATTACACTATCAAATTTCTTTGTCCAAAATCTTTGTCCAATATCTTTGTCAAAGATATTTGATAGTGTAATAGGGACTTTGTCAAATGTCGTCCAATATTTGATCAAATCTAGGGCCTCGCTGTATATTTGATCAAAGAAACCGCTTGTCTTCTGTTCACTGCAATATGACGTGTTACCACATGGAGCGCTAGCATCGCTGCAGCGTTCTGTCGTCTGTAGTGTTTTTATAACCATTGCCGGTAAATACAATTGGTGTGTGCCGACAACCAAAAAATTAATAGAGATGTCTGAAGCTGATGAGGCGCTTTACAACGTGAGGCACCCTGAATACAAAAATAGATTAAGAAGATTGGAGACCCAACCTGACCTAACCTAACCCAACCTAACATAACCCTCTCCTGTAGCAAGGAATCGGAGTGTTATAGTGAGCCTGTCTTCTGAAGATGTAGCAGTTCTTAAGTGAATATTGTGCTTTGTGATATGAGGATACACTTCATTGAGCACATACAGAAATGTATGCTCATCCATTCTTAAGTAACTGATGTACGACTTGACGTCTTCCACTGTAAGCTCACGTAACAAGTTTTGTTGAATGCTTTTATCGTGTCGTCGTAAAACCCACGGCTTCACCCAGATTAGATTAGTTTTTCGTTCCATAGATCCGTGCTGAGGAGATCCTCGTGGATGTGGAACTTATCGATTTTTTTAAGTTGAAATAACAATACAAATAGTATGAATAAATACATCATTTGTTTTTATTAAAAATTTCGCCAATGGAGTAGAAGGAGTTGGCCAGTAGTAAGTCTTTCAGGCTCCTTTTAAACTGATCTTTATTTGTCTAAATTTTTTATGTTTGCTGGCAAATTATTGAAGACGAGTGTTCCTGAGTAGTGGACCCCTTTTTGAACTAAAGTAAGTGCGCTTTTAAGTCCTTGTGCAGATCATTTTTGTTCCTGGTATTGTATGTATGAACTGAGTTGTCTGTTGGAAAAAGAGATATATTATTCACGACAAATTTCATTAAGAAGTAAATATACTGAGAGGCAGTGGTTAGTATACCCAGTTCTTTGAAGAGGTTTCTGCAGGAGGTCCGTGAATTTACTCCACAAATAATACGTATTACACGCTTTTGGACCTTGAAAACGTTTGTTTGACTTCAAGATTTACCCCCAAAATATTATCCCATATGACATTATGGAATGAAAGTATGCAAGCTTTTTCATTTTTATGTTGCCTATGTCTGCTAACACTCGAATTGCAAATACAGATTTGTTAAGGCCTTTCTGCAGTTCTGTGGTGTGCTCCTCCCAACTGAATTTATTATCAAGTTGTAATCCCAGGACTTTTAAGACTGTCAACGTCGTATGTATGGTTCCATTTTTTCCCCCACTTCTTTTCCGCATGCGCACACAATGCAATTGGAGTACGTAGAACTGCTGCGGTTAATAACAAGTTGTTGTCAGCCATCTTGAACTTTGACGAAAAATTTGATGACAGTGTAATGCCCCTTCTAGCGCTACGTCAAAGATCTTTGTCAAATATATTGGACGGAATATTGGATCACATCTTTGATCAAATCTTTGACAAAGAAATTTGATAGTGTAATACCGGCCTAAGCAAACGATGTCAACTTTTTTTCAAGACACATCTTCACTGTTTTCCACACTTGATTTTCCGAATTATACCTGTAGTTAAAAGCTTTGGCAACCAAGGTAATTTGTTGAGCTCCATTGAATCTTAAATAGTATTTTAAAACGGACAAATAAGTAAAGCACTCATAAAATTAATAGTAAACAATTTATAGGTCAGCTTGTCAAACTTCCAAAACACACTCGAATTTAGGAATTTCATAGCAGAACTGTCACTGTTTTTTCTCACTAGATTAGAAACACTTCATTATGTTGAAGTGTAGATATCTAGAACATCCAATATAAAAGACTTATCAGGGCGCAGAACGAAAAACATTTTCATCCGTGTTTTGACACTTCGTTTTTCGCCAAATTCAGATATGGCGGACACTCAATGATATAATCTTTGGCCGGCACGCGCTAGAGCCATTAATCCGTAGGTCCGGTAGTTGAGCATCCCTCATTTCGCTAGCTTTAGACGCCTGTAGCACACACTAACAGAGATGGTAGCACAAGTTAGAAGTGAGAACACGGATTACCACTGAACTTACAGCGAAAACAAATAAGTGGGAACTATTGTTCCCACTGGTCAGTAAAGGGTTAACCCACATCTGCTGGGACTAATGTAATGTCTCATTCATTCGTTGAAGCTTCTAGTGTAGTTGTATTCTTGAAGGTTAGTGCCCCACTTAAGCAGAGAGTGATAAGTCTACTAGGAAAATATTCAGATCATTATCTTAAAGAACAAAGCACCAACCCTCTCTTATCAGTAATTAACGTTATTTGTGATTGTAAATTTGCACAACAAAATGACAAGCATTAAGAAACAATTCACTGTGAAAGTGTAGATCCTCACAGACCTCCAACAGTCGACAGCAAAGTTGCTGAAGGTTTCTGTAATAGTGTTGTGGTCTTCAGCCCAAAGCCTTGTTGCAGCTCTCCGTGCTACTCTATTCTGTGCAAGCTTCTTTATCTCCCCATCTACTGCAACCTACATCCTTTTGAATTTGCTCACTGCATTCATATCTTGATCTCTCTCAATGACTCCCCTGCCCCCAATACTAAATTCATGATCCCTTGATGTCTCAGAATGTCTCCTATCAATCGATCCCTTCTCTTAGTCAAGTTATGCCACAAATTTGTAGTCTCCCCAGTTCTATTCAGTACCTCTTCATTAGTTACATGCTACCCATCTAATCTTCAGCATTCTTCTGTAACACCACAATTTAAAAGCTTCTATTCTCTTCTTGTCTAAACTGTTTAACCTCCATACATTGCTACACTCCATAGAAATATTTCAGAAATGTCATCCTGATACTTAAATTTATATTCATTGTAAACTAATTTCTCTTTTTCAGAAACACTTTTCTTGCCATTGCCAGTGTACCGTATTTACTCGAATCTAAGCCGCACTTTTTTCCGGTTTTTGTAATCCAAAAAACCGCCTGCGGCTTATAATCGAGTGCAAAGCAAGCGGAAGTTCTGAAAACTGTTGGTAGGTGCCGCCACAATTAACTTCTGCCGTCGAATATATGTAGCGCTACACAGGCATGCTTTGTAGGCACAAAGATAAATACTGAGGCCAAAACCTCTGCGTCAGTAAATAAATTTAAAAAAAGGTGGAAGACGAGCTTTTTTTCTCCGCCCCGAGTTTCAACCACTACATTTTCATACATTATCCAACGAAGTAAATACAAATTCCGTATTGTTCATCTTCGAATGTAGCAGAATTTCAATGTACTACGAAACTCCGACTGGCAAGACTGTTTGTCAAGAGATGGTTGCTAATAGGAACCTGATGAGATGTGAATCACATACAGTATTCTCTTCCCCATAAGAATAATACGAACATAAACATTTTGCCATGTATTCTTTCGTGTTTGCTGCTATCTCATTTAAATCCTGTCTGCCTAATAAACTACGAAACTAGAGTGAGACAACAGCAAACGCGGAAGAATATACGTATCGTGTCATGTTTATATTCGTATTATTCTTATGCCTAATAGTGATACAGTCAGAAATGAAGCACGGCAACTGACTAGATTTTTAAATCTAAGATGACTCGAATTTCTGTGCAGAATTTGATGTACTAAAGAAGCGGCCGCAAAGATTTTCAAACGGAAAAAAATTTTCGCCTAACTCTCGTTCAGAACATGCTCTATCATACGCAGTCTATTATTTGGTTCTTGTTGATCATTATCAAAGAAAGCAGCAGTGTAAGTAACAACAAATTGCAGTCTCTTGCCGTTGTTTCGCTAATGAGACGATTCCTCTTTTTGTTTTTTGTAAGCGGCGGTAGCGCGCACAAAAGCAAGCCATGCCGCGAGCGGCGACAGGCCGTAAACACACACTATAAGAATGCGACAAACACTGCATGACAGTACAGTAATGCATTTTCAGCTTAGAGTGACGTTAACACCTATAACAAAGAAAACGGCACTTAACAGATCAAAGCAAAATAAGCAATCGATTCAAACCAGACGAAGCACGTGAAAAAGGAAGGGTACCCGTATAAATACGGACGGAGCGCCTGACGCATAGCAAGGGTTACCTGGTAAAGCTTAACTGCTAAGCTTACGACTCGAACCAAACTACTGTAGGTGTATCGTCATTCATTCGACCTAAATTATGTCTCATATTACAATGGACCAACTTTGTTTCGATTTGGAGGTGCGGCCTAAAACTTTCCTATCTCCTTGAATTTCGAGTCTCAAATTTCAGGTGCGGCTTAGATTTGGGAATTTTTTTTTCCCTTTATTTCGAGTTTCATTTTTTAGGTGCGGCTTAGATTCGAGTAAATACGGTACATTTTATATCCTCTTTACTTCGAGCATTATCAGTTATTTTACTGCCCAAATAGCAAAACTCATCTACTACATTAAGTTTCTTTTTTCCTAATCCAATTCCCTCAGCATCATCTGATTTAATTCAACTACATTCCATTATCCTTATTTTTGTTTTGATTATGTTCATCTTATATCCTCATTTCATGAAGCTGTCCATTCCAAACAACTGTTCTTTCAAGTCCTTTGCTATATCTGACGGAATTAAATTGATGTTGGTAAACCTGAAAGTTTTGAGTTATTCTTCCTGAACTTTAATTCCCTTTCCAAATTTGTCTGTTTCCTTTACTGCTTGCTGTATGTCCAAATTGAAGAACATCGGGGATATGCTACAACCCTCCCTCACTCTCTTCTTCCCTGTCACCACATCCCTTTCATGCCCCCTCAACTCATAACTGCCGTCTGGTTTCTGTACAAGTTGTAAATAGCCTTTCACTCCCTGTATTTTACCCCTGCTAGCTTCAGAATTTCAAAAAGAGTGTTCCAGTCAATATTGTCAAAAACTTTCTCTAAGACTAGAAATGATATAAGTTTAGGTTTGCCTTTCCTCAACCTATATTATAAAATAAGTCGTAGTGTCAGTATTGCCTAGTGTTCCTGTATTTCTCTGGAAGCCAAACTCGTCTTCCCCAAGATCAACTTACAATCGTTTTCCATTCTTATGTAAAGAATTCAAGTTAATATTTTGCAACCACAACTTATTAAACTGATTGTTTGGTAATAACACCCGACAGCACCTGCTTTCTCTGGACATAGAATTATTACATTCTTTTTGAAGTGCGAGGATATTTCGCCTCTGTCACACATCTTGCACATTAAATGGAATTTTTTTTGTCTTGGCTCACTCTCCCAAGGCTATCAGTAGTTGACGGAATGTCGTCTGCTTGTGAGGCCTTGTTTTAACTTAGGTCTTTCAGTGCTCTGTCAAGTTATTCTCGTAATATCATGTCTCCCATCTGCTCTTTATCTACATCCTCTTTCATTTCTGTGACACTGCCAGCAATTTCATCTCCCTTGTACAGACCCTCTATATACTACTACAGCTTCCCACTTTCCCTTCTCTACTTAGAACTGGTTATCCGTTTGAGCTCTTGATGTTCACACAGGTGCTTTTTTCTTCTCCAATGGCTTCTCTAATTTTCCTGTAGGCAGTATGTATCTTTCCCCTCCTGATATATGCTTCTATATTCTTACATTTGTCCTCTAGCCATACTTGCTCAGCCATTTTGCATGTCCTGTCAGTCTCATTTTTTAGATGTCTGTATCCCCTTTCACCAGCTTCATTTTTACATTTTCTCCTTTCATGAATTACAGTAAATTTCTCTGTTCATCAGTTCAAGTCATTATTTTGTATGTTACCCGAGGATTTCTACTAGATGTTGTTTTTTTACTTACTTTATCCACTGCTATTTTCACTATTTCACCTCTAAAAGCTAATCATTTGTCTTCTACTATACTGCCTACCCCTGTGCTAGTCAATCAGTGCCTAATGCTGCCTCTGAAACTCTCAACCCATCTCCTTAATTTCGTACCTTTTTGCAGTTTCTTCAGCTTTAATCCATAGTTCATAACCAATACTTTATGGTCATCGTTAACATCTGCCCGCCGAAGTTCTTACAATTTACAATCTGGTTTTGAAATCTCTGTCTTACCATTCTGTAACCGATCTGAAACCTGCTAGTTTCTCCAAGTCTCTTACATGTATTCAATCTTCTTTCATGATTCGTAAACCAAGTGTTATTGATAGGATGGAATGTAACAATATTACAAAAATGATAGCTGTTCTCACTATATAGCAGAGATGCTGCTGAGTCACAGATAGGCACAACAAAAAAACTGTCACAAAATAAGCTTTCGGCCAACAAGGCTTATGTCAAAAATACACACACACACACACACACACACACACACACACACACACACACACACCACACGATCATGACCACAGCCTAGCAGCTGTGTATGATGGGAGAGGCAACTGGGGGGGGGGGGGGGGGGGGGGGATAGCAGGGTAGGTGTGGGGGTCGTAAGTGCTGCTGGGGAGCATGCAGGGATGAGGTGGAGAGGGGGTAGGGCAGCTACGTACAATTGGGAGCTTAGACAGAGGTGGCGAGGAGGAGGAGGAGGGAGGTTAGTGGAAAAGGAGAGAAGTAAAAAGTGTGTGGATGGAATAGACAGTTGTTTAGTGTTGGAATGAGAACAGGGAAGTGGCTGATGGATGAGGACAATGACTAATGAAAGTTGAGGCCATGAGTGTTACGGGAGAGTTTTCATTTGTGCAATTTAGAAAAGCTGGTGTTAGTATGAAGGATCCATACGGCACAGGCTGTGAAGCAGTCATTTAAATCGAGAATGTCGTGTTGGTCGGCATGCTCAGCAACAAGGTGGTCCAGTTGTTTCTTGGCCACCGTCTGGCAGTGGGCATCCATGTGGATGGACAGCTTCTTGTGACAGACAGCTTGTTGGTTGTCAGTGATTGCAGCTTAGCTTGTAGGTCACATAACTGGTTTCCCAGGTAGCCCTGTCTTTGATGAGATGATGATGATTGTGACTGGACTGTATGTAGTACATGATGGCGGTATGATGTATGGGACAGGTCTTGCATCTAGGTGTACTACAGGGATATGAGCCATGCGGTAAGGGATTGGGAGCAGAGGTTGTGTAGGGATGAATGAGTATATTTAGTAGTTCGATGGATGGCAGAATACCATTGTGGGAGGGCCACCGACAAACTGTGGCCAAGAAACAATTGGACCATCCTGTTGCTGAACATGCCTCTCAACACGACATTGGCATTCTTTATTCTTCTCTCCTTTACTGCTACCCCCACTCTCCGTTTAAGCTCCTGACTGCACATAGCTGCCCTACACTCTCTCCACCTCATCCTTGCACACTCCCCAGCAGCATTCACCGTCCCCCACCCACCCATCATGCACTCCTGCTGCTGCTGCTCATAGTATGGCTTAAAAGCTGCCACAGACTGTGGTCATGTGTATGTGAGTAGTGCGTGCGCACCTGCGGTGGGGTGCAGTGTGTGTATTTTTGACAAAGGACTTGTTGGCCGAAAGCTTATTTTGTGACAGTCTTTTTGTTATGCGTATCTGCGACTCGGCATCTCTGCTCTATGGAGTAGCAACTATCCTTTTCGTAATATTATTACAAGTAAAGAAGCGTTTCAGAGTCTTTGTGTGGTTAATTGACCAAGGTGTAGAGGGAGAATTTTGTCTGGGGCTGTGGATGATTCCACATATGGATCCAGAAGGGACAGCCACCACATTTGCCTGTGCAATCTGCAGGTTTATCTTGTGTAGCCTTCTTCTTAAACAGCGCTACCCTTCCAATGAAGTGCAATGCCCACATCTACAGACTGATTTATGTAGCATGCATTTTTGCACCAAGTCTAACTCCGAAAAATGTAATAGAGGAGGAAGCAAGACACGGAGTGCTCATGGCAAAAGTATTAGAGAGTAAAAAGAAGACACTCAGGAAATGTCACACAGTGTGAAAAATGGAATATGCTTCCCAAAGTTATTTTCTGCAATGAAGGGAAAGTAATTTCACTTGAAACTAAATTACAGATTCTATAACAGTAAAAAATTTTGAGCTCTCAATCTGCAAGGTGAAAAGTAAACATTACATTAATAATGTCATGTACTTTTAGGAGGTTTCGAGAAACAAGAACAAAAAGTTACGTCAAGCACAGTGGTTATTACTGGTCTTTATCTTATAAGGATGGAATCAAAGCAAGGATGTTCAGAGACTTATTTTTGCACGATTTCAATGCTTTGGTGAGAACAGTTTGATATACTCAGGGGCGAGATAGCATTAGCACTTATGATGGAACTGAGTTAGAACCTGGGGAGGTTCAAGAAGGCCCAGAGATGATGAAAACACTGTAGAAATAGATAGGAGCTGTTTAAAAATGGCTTGAAGCAACCACTAAGGCACTGAATTGTCACTTCATATTAAGTTAAGGGATATGTATTTTATTCGGATGGAATTTAGGCACAACTGAGGCTTGGCATCACTTTCAAGGAAGGTAATTATGCATATCTTGGAAAAAGAATAAGCATTTGCAGACAGCAAAACTGTGGTGTCTTTTACATTTGGAATTACTGCAGTAGCAACAATGTATGCACAAAGCATGACATTGTGACCAAGACTGCTCATTTTCAAGAAATAGTGAAGTAAAAACAAATAATTATGGTTTCTGATGACTATCCAAATCAAAATAAAAACAGTGTTTCAAGAAGTGTCTTGGTTAACCTTTCTATCTAATCTGATCTTAAGATAAGAAAAGTAATACTGGAGAAAGGCCATAATATAATGGAGATGGATAGCATCCAACAGTGAAACATTTTCATTTTTCCAGTACCTACACCAGCATACTACATCTAGCAGCTAGATACAGGAATGAAAACTCACTCATAATTATTTCTGTATGTCAGCTATACAAATATCAAGAATTTTGAAAGCCTTCCCCGTAATTTTATGTAAGTCGAACCGAGTGTATACAACCCGGGAGATCCGGGAATTTTTTCATCCGGGAAAAACCCTGGATATTATTAGAATTCCGGGAATTTTTCATTGTTTCAGTTTTCAGTTCAATTTTTGTAATTATGACTGGTAAGAAAAAACCAAAATAACTTAAATGCGCCACATACAACAACTATGCGCAGTGCTCATGCGGGTATCTCCCAACAGCAAATTGTGTCAAAGGCTTTAGGAAGACTATGCAATGCTTCATAACAACAAATTGCCTCTGATGAGCGTGATGTCACAACTGTTTACATTAGATCCGTTTTAGCAGTTACGAGTGGGCTCATGTGCAGTTGAGTCACATTTTGAGTAGTAGATTCTCCCGCTTCTGGCTACAGGAATGTGGCTGTTGGCAGCAAGCAGCTAGATGCTACCGGGAAAAGGGGGCGCCAAATTCATATTCTTGAGGGAAAAAACTTGTTTCACAAAGCGTCTAGCATCCAGCGCATGTTTGTCTGTTGATTATTCATAAGATTTTGAAATGCTTCTCTGTTGGTTTTTGAACATTTTTGAACACATTTTAAGTTGATTTCTGAATGACTCATAAGTTGACTTTTGAATGCATGCATAGTGTACGTGATGTCTCTGACAGGAGAATCCTCGTCGCATCTAGAAATAAACTTTCTGCAGACGAAAAGGGGACAGGGCTATACGAGCACAGTGGAGTAAAGCCGAAAAGATGGATGCCAATTGCTGTCTGATTAAGTGGCTGATTGGGTTTGCAAATGATCAGTGTTGTTATAATTACTAGTGAAATCCATAGATTCAGACTACTAGAATGGAAATAAACAACTGACAGGAGTAACAGGTGAGAAAGATTCCATATTATCTTCTCGGTGTATCCAAGAAAATGAAATTTTGACAGAAAATTTTTGGTGAGATCGCTACACTATAAGGACCAGTAGGACAGTCCCCGGCTAGCAGCCATGTAAGTTCTATTCTGGAAGTAACGCGGAATAACTAAACCTGTGATTCTGGCAGGGTTAGTGAAGTTAATCGGCGAACAAATTTTAACAATGGTAGCAATAGCTACAGAATTGGTGATGACAAGACTGTTTGTTAGAATGAAGAATGAGAAGAAATGGGGACATCACATAAATGATGGAAGAATAAGACAATTCCAAATTTATATAAAAATTTCGTAATACTACTTTTCGATCTCATGCTTGAGAAGCTGGTGCATATGAATGAAATGTGAAACTATTTCCTAATGTAAAGCTTTTTACTTGTAGTAGGCCCAATAGGCATTTGATATTGGTACTTCGTGGATTATATTCTGTCGTGTTGGCAATTTGTACCAAAACAGTCTCGTTTATTTGGTGTGTTACAAAATTGCTGCTATATTAGAAAGGCCTATTTTGTTTTATCTAGAACACAGTGGCAAAATAGACGTAATCAGATTGAGAAACCACACCAGTCTTGGGTATTATCTGTATTAATAGCTTTTTCAGTATTAGATAACGACATTTCCATTTTGCATGTAGCAAAACGTTTGACGAACTTTGATGAGGTAATAGATTCTTTCGCAGAAAGGAAAGCATGCCATGTAAAGCTGCAGCAAGATTAGAGAAAAAAAATGCTAGGAGGTAAGGTCTGAAGAAATGTGTAATTTCTTGCTATCTCTTGTCAGTATTGATTTTATATATCCTATATTTAATTTGATGTCACACAAAACAGCAAGTTATTAACTAATAGATAATAAAGAGTTCAGATTTTCTAAAGAGTTCTTGTTCTCTCGATTACAAATAATCCCATCCGCTATTAATTGCGAGGATTTTTTTTAAGAGTGGCAGGCTGTCAAACAGGCCAACTGGGAGCAGGAGACGCACCACAGGACATTTCAATTTCCACTCTCCTGAATATAGTTTGGACGTGCGGTAGAAAAATGCTTTATGAAGAGGTGTGGCAATGCACTTTGGCATACTTAAGACCAAATAATATGTCTTTCATTTCCTCAAATACATATATTTTATGTTTCAGACTTTTCAGAAAGATGTGCGCTACAAGATGAACATATTTTGAAAATTCTATTTTTTGTTAGTATTGACCCGGTTCGCAAATGTCGCAGAGCACTCTGAATTATAGTGGGTAGTCTCCACGTGACCCGTGTTTACATCTAGTGATTTTGCTGTTTCCTCTTCGTTTAGTCTTTGTTTCCCCTTCGTTTAGTCTCATTTCAAATGAAAACAAAATGGATATCTGTGGTCAGGAGCTGGATATTTGTGGTCGGGAGCTATCAAGTGAATTAAAACACATTCACATAAATACGGAAGGCTGAAATATGTCATTAGTTTCAGATTTTATTTTATTTCCACTTTTTTGACGGTCAAGCATTAATCGCCTTGCGAAACAATGAGGTTATTTTTGTCTGTTTGCTAACGAAATTTGACTTTTGTTAACCTCTTCCGCAGAGGCATTCAATGTATTTGAAACGAAATGTTTAATTCCACAGTACTGGCTAGTTCCAACTGTTCGCTGCATTTCAAGTGCACGTTTTCATTTTCTAGCACGTATGGCATTATGCCATAACAAAGAACCAAACATGATGTAATACAGTACTGGTGCTCCAAGAAAATTTACACCTGGAAAACCACATAATGTATGATCTTTTCAATGGTTTACATGTACGTACATACGGGCTTCCTACGTCATGATAGCTACCCAAGCGCGGTGGCGCCTGTTAATCTGGCACGCTCTGGCAACTGTTGAAAGGAACCTATTTCTAACAGGTTGGGGGAAAATATTGCGAATAGTGGTTTGAGAAGTGTTACTTTCAAAGTAAATATCCTTTTATGTAAGTTGAACTATGTGCAAGAATGTACCATGAATTTATTAAATCACAGAGCGTTTGCCTCTCATTTAAAAATCAACTCTTTGATGACAAGTCATTTAGAAGAATTTTAAACCCTGAAGAGCAGACATTTATGTCATTATTAAAAATTTTACTGGCACGTTTGTGTGATATATCTTAAAGTATAACATGTGCAAAAAAGATCAACAGTATATGCGAAAGCTTAGCTTCTCTTGCAGCTTATTAACCTTAGAGACCAATATTACACGTGAAAGCTTTGCTTTTCTTGTAGCAACACCATGTATATAAATTTAAGCTATTAACTTTCCCTGTTTGTGTGTTCATACTAGTTAACAGTGATGTTGCTGTAGGCTGGCTACATCACGTGCCCTATGCTCTGAATATCCACTGTCATCGGCTGGCGAGATCACATGACATGAGCTACGAATAGCTTACAAAAGCACATCGAAATCTCGATTTCAATGATTCGGAAAGTAACATGCAGTGTTTGGTGGAATTCCAATGTACACTTTCGTAATACGAAAATACACAGCGTACAAGTTGCTGCACATCAAAGGTATTTCCAAAACGTGTCTTTTTCCATGAGTTTAGTTTTCTGAAGTGCCGGGAAATTGTATGGCCGTGTATAAAACCATAACCATTCAAAGGATTGATAAGGGAAAATATACTGTCACCCAGGAGAAAGTATATTTTTAACTGGGAAATCCGGGATTTTTTTTTCCTTGTCCACGTATACATCCTGTCAAACCAAAAAGAAAAACTGGATTCTACAATGAGGGTAGATGGTAACTGAACTACGAAAACAGAAGCTTTTTATACAACAAGTTACAGAATGTTGGTATTACTCCCAGGATAAAGAAAGGTATCTGAAATGTCATATACTGAGTCACTCAAAATAGAGTTATCAAAATTTTATAGCATAAATGAACAAGAACCAGCCCTACTGCTGATCTTGTTCTGTGTGCAAGGTTTTTTTTTTTCTAACAAAATAAAGCAATGTGTTTATTTCAGATATGGAAAATCTTTATTTCTTCTTCCGTAATCTCAGAAGATTTCCAGATGTTGTTTCTATACTGAAAGTACAACAAACAATACAAGTTATTAAAGACTTGACTATAACAAAAAAAACTTACTATACGCAAAAAATGGTATTATATACACAGTAAAAACAATTACCATTCAACCAAGTCAGCACCAATTATGTCGCAAATGTAGAACACCATACCAAACTTCTCGGACTTCTTCAACTTCCGCTGTTCAAGCTCCTATGCAAAATAGAAATAATGTGAATATACACCCAGAGATCACTTTAATAGCTTTAGTGCTACAGTATTATAGACACGAGTGGCTTTCACACTTTACATAATGTACTTTAAAGTTTTTCAAGAACATTAGACTTCCCCTTTGTCTCAGCTTTTTGGGTACAGCAAAAAGTGTTTACAACAAGAATCCGATGACTGCAAAGGTCAAAGATCATAGAACTCAGAAAAAAAAGGTAGATGAAATATTATTTGAAATGTAAAATGTAGTGTCTGTGATGATAGATGACCCTGCTGATCCTTTCCCTTGGATTGTAATACTGAGAATATGTATGTTATGTTAATAAGGTTGTTAGTGACTGGATTTTTTCCACCAAGTTAAAAAAAACATACAGTATTTCAAAATTAGACAGGGAAATAGCAAACATTAAGTTGAGCCTTTATAAATACCACTAACTAAGCAACTTAAGCTCACACTGTAACAACATAGTAATTTGTTGAATTTTTTTCAGTCTTTGATAGCAAGATTTTATAAAATTTGATTTCTATTTTGATCAATTATGATCATCTCCGTACAGGTCTGTGGTGATAAAAAACAAAAATTTCATCCAATAACAATTTTTTTGCAGCACCTACTTCAAAACAAACTGTTCTGAAGATGATCACAGTTTATCTAGACAACTACAGTAATCTGTTCTTGCAATCAAAGATGACAAATTCTAAAAATTCAGATGATGGATCACTACCCTTCACTGTTGCCATGCTACATTTCTCAGTATTGTTTATCCTCTGATACTATCACTGATTTACATTTAAGTTATATTCATCTATACACGCTTTGTTTTCTGCACAACCCAACACGAGTAAAAACCTCTACGCAAATATTTTTAATACTCTGGGTGCTGTATTAGCTAGCTATCTCATGAAAACTTGACTGTTAAACAAATGCATTTACTGTTTATACGTAAAATGAATGAAATGAGTGTGGATTACAGAAACATTAAGAAATGTTTGTGGTTTGATTGCTGAGTGAGTCAAAACACGTTGCTGTGACCAAAAACGTCTGCCTTTACCTGCCTCTCTTTGATTCTTTTGGGAAATTTATGGTGACATTCTCTACCGTAGCACCATTTTCACTGGTTTACTTAATTTGATCATGGCAAAGAAAATGAGCATGTTTGACAATACTCTTTAACCTCTCCATTTCTAGATGGCAAGCATAACTGGAGAAGACTCAATGTTAGTTCAAGGGCTGATAATATAGGGTCATACTTCATTAGGTAGTTTATCTATCATAACAGAATCAAGCAGTTGACTTTTTGGGGAGGAAGTCACTTTAACACTGCCAATGAGTTTAAAAGACTATGGGACGAATTACCAAAAACTAGAGGAGAACTAAAGGTAAATCTTTTGATTCAACAATACCACTATAGGAATACCAGTTGGGAAGCATAATGAATTTTTAAAAACATTTTACAAAGTTAAAACCAGATGGGGCATTGGATACACTCAAAAAACTAGAGGAGAACTAAAGGTAAATCTTTTGATTCAACAATACCACTATAGGAATACCAGTTGGGAAGCATGATGAATTTTTATAAACATTTTACAAAGTTAAAACCAGTTGGGGCATACATTCAAACTTCTGCAAGTGTTTTCAAGATCATTATCACAAAGGTGAGAAGACTCTAGAAAGATAGACTTTTAATCTAGTTATATGCTATAGGAAGCTGCTGAGTGGGGAACCATCCATTCAGAAGAGTTTACCTCATCAGATGATTTTCAGGAGAAATTCAAGTGTAAATACTGGTATAAGAAAATATAAGAGAAATTGATGCTGGAATTCAGTTCATGGGGTAGTTTCAAGAAGTACACACAGTGGCACCTAACAAGACCGAAGTATTTAGATAACCCAATATATGAAGTAAATTTAGCAAAGGTATTGGTAAGGTGTTTACCATATTATGTAAGAAAGAAAATTTTATATAGAGGTTTCATTTGTTGAAAATATAGGCACGATGAATAATGAGCACAATAATCCCAGGCACAAGGATACATGCCAGGAAGAAGGTAGATTTAACACTAAATACCAGAGAGGTTAATTACTGTCCGGTAAATAAGAGTCAGAATAGTAAATCTAAACAACAAAGATGGGGAGAACAAAGTGCTGATACACAAATGTTTACAAATAGTGGCCTTAAGGAAGGTGCTAGAATAGTGAAGTATTTTTTGACAAACCAAACAACAACAATAGTAACAGAAAACGATGGATGTCCTAGTCAAGGGACAGGATATGTCAAATTAAGTGCAGGCCCATATGAAAAGAAGTTGGTTGCTTTTAGTCAGGAAACACCAATATACAATTGGTTACTCGCTGAAGAAGACAAAGAAACAGGTATAGAGTGACGATCTGGAAGTGAGTGTGCACATAGATTTGGGAAATGAAATTTCCCGTGTATCTGTGTCTTTGTTCGAAGTATTAAAACAATAGAGTGTATCCAATACTGCCAGTTAGTGGAGCATACATAGTAGAAATAACTGGAAGCAAAGCAAGACAAATTAAGCATGAAGTGTGGTTACTGATAACATCAAATAATTTTACGTCTATGCAGAAATGCTTGGTAGTGCCTAATGTAAATTTGCAGTTGTTCCTAGGTATTGATTGGCTGATAAGATTTAAAGTAATACTGGATTTTTCAGCACATATATTAACATGTACTTATCAAGATCAGTATTGTAGCACCATTTAGTGGGAAGATTACTGGTAATACAGACATATAACATCCACCTTGTAACAACAAGCACCGTGACAAATTTATAGATACACAAAGTACACTGCAAGAACTAATTAGGATGAAAGATTATGAATCTGGAGTACTTGGAAACTGTGTTTGTAGTTTTAAGATCAAACATAAACTGCCTTTTTTCTGTAAACCCAATTTGGTACCATTAAGTGCAAAAGGAGATTAATAAAACGTTTAGGAGGAGGACTAATAGAAAGGAGTTCTAGTGTATGCAATAACCTGTTATTAGTATTGTGTAAAAGGATGGGGGGAGGGACAGTGCGTCTAAAATTGAATGCATGTACTCTAAATAAGCACATAGATCCTGAGAGAGATCAAACAGTCAGTATAGACAAAATATTGACGAAGTTCGAGCAAGCAAAGTATTTTAGCTTGATGGGTCTCACATTGGGTATTGGCAAATCAAAACTGGTGACAATTCAAAGAAACTTACTTTTTTTTTAAGGTTAAGTCATACCAATTTAGAGTGTTATCCTTTTGATTAAATATCTCAGTGTTGCTATTCATAAGAGCCTTGGATGCTTAGCTGGGTACGGGTTCATTAAAACAACTAATAAGCTATGTAGATGACATAATCCAAGTGTCCAAGACATGGGGAGAACATTGTGATTTACTGATTAGAACATCAGAAAGGTTTTACATCAAATATATCACTATAAGACTGTCAAAGTCTACTTTTGGGACAGAAGAACTTAAGTTTCTTAGTCACTTGGTAGGCATGAATGGAATAAAAGCAGATCCAAACAGGAAACAAGCTATAAAATGTCTAGAATCTAAAAGTACAAAACAATTGAAAGCGTTTCTGGAACTAGCAGGACTCTATAAGAAATAGATTTGAGGTCAGCCCTTGAATAATCATAAGCTATTAAACTTGTTGAAGGGGGTGGTGGAAAAAAAAAAAAAGTGAATGGATTTGAGGTAACGAAGAGTCTAAGGCCTTTCATGAGTAGTAGTAGAGGTAACCATTTTAAAACACCCACAGATGAACAAACCTGTTAAGTTAATTACTGACGCCGTAGAGTATGGAATATTGTGTGTGTTATTTCAGTGAGGGTGGGATATTAGTATGGGAGAACATAAAACACTAGCTTTTGCTCTCCACAAGCATGAGTTGAACTACACAGCGAGAGAGAAAGTTTTATATAATGCGGAAATGGTAAAGAAGTACAAACAATGAACTACTAAAAGAGGGTTAGTCGGATATTAATTTGAGGAACATGGTACAAGATGTGTTACAGGACAGGGTGTCCTACTAATAAGCTTGATATACGAGGGTAATCCCAAAAGTAAAGTCTCCTATTTTTTTTTTGTAAGTACATAGACCTGTTTATTTCTACAAAGGTGTATATCAGTTCACAGCTTGAACATTTAGCTATTTTTTGACATAAGCACCATTTCTGTCAATGCATTTTTGTAGACGCTGTGGCAGTTTTTGTAAGCTCATGTCATACCAGCTCGCTCTCCATGACAACGCTCGTCCACAAATCGCTAGGCAAACCATTGCTCTTCTGCAACAGTTTCAGTGGAACATAATCACCCACCCACCCTCCCACCCTACAGTCCTGACTTTGCACCCAGTGACTATCACCTGTTCCCTAGGTTAAAAGAACATTTGGCCAGAAAGCAATTCAGCTCCGACGACGAGGTGAAAGAAGAGGTTCATAACTTTCTGAACAGCATGGTGGTGTGACATGGGCTTACAAAAACTGCCACAGCATCTACAAAAATGCTTCGACACAAATGGTGATTATGTCGAAAAATAGCTAAATGTTCAAGATGTAAACTGATGTAAACCGTTGTAGAAATAAACAGGTTTATGTACTTATAAAAAAAAATAGGAGACCTTACTACTTTTGGGATTACCCTCGCAGGAAATAAGCCAATTTTAAGAAGGAAAATAAGGTTTGGAGGGAGGAAAACAGACAGGAAAAGCGGGAGGTAGTTGAAGTTTCATGGAGGGTACAGTCTTTATACAAGGTGAAATGAAAGGAGAGAAGTACTGAAGCACTCAATAAAGTAGCAGAAAAGGTGGGTGAGTTACTTTAAATTGGGAGTTATGGAAAAGTAATCCCCAATGAAGGAAGCTTATGCCAGTTTCAGATGGACCCAAAGAAGGGAGGACCCCAACCACTTCCGGGTAAGCAAGCCCCAAAGAAGGGAGTGTATGCCAGGTTTGAGTGGATTCATGAAAGGGAGGATTCCAACCACATTAGAAGAAAGGAGAGGTACCTTACACTGACCTGGCCTGCAAAATAAAAGGATAAGAGTGCTGAATCCATGGGAATACAGCCTACAAGAAGGGAGAAATGTTTAAGTGTAATATTCATGAAGAAAAGGAATAAAGATCCTGCTTAAGGTAGTATCTCCTCCAAACTGGATAATAAATTGAGAAAGTAAAAATTATCTAACTCTCTAGTTTACCATGAGTAATTGACTCTCTTTGTAATCTTATGTTTGATCTTAAAATTTTGTACAATAATTGCTTCCTCCAGAGGTAAGAAAAATTAATGGTTAAAGAGCTGAAAGTGCTCTGAAAAAAAAAAGCAATGAAATTACGGCTCACTCAATGCCATTTTGCCATCCAAAGTAGAGGAGCTCTTAAATATAAAAGAAAAGAATGCATGACAATTCTAATTAGAGGATATGTATGTTTGTATTGATTAACTGCAAAGTGTATGATCAAGGCACCTTATCTCTTAGTGGAGGGATATGTAGTAATCTATGGCATTCACAGAAGGGCGTGTACCACACACATCAAATATAAAGCTCAGGGTGAAGATGTAAGTGATCGCAATTAGTTTGTAAACATTGAGCCACATACTGTGGGAAAGCACTACCCAATAGGTGCGAAATCTACCAGCTGGAGAGGATTTGTAATCTCTGTGGAGCAAGGAGGAATGAAGGAGCTCTAGTACCTTGGAAGTTCTCTGGCACCAAGGAAGACGAATATGATGTACATAAGTGATTGTTATGTACAGAATGTTAACGAGGTGTCTTTGAGATAGAAATTATTGGTTGGTTATGGGGGTAGTAACATCCTATGTAACATGTAGCTGTTTATGAAAGTTTTTGACAATATACAGAGTTAATTGGACTTTATTTGAGTAGAGGAGCAGTGTTTTGTTTTACAGCCAATTCACTTATAGAAATCTGGATGGAAGAAAGAAGTTCGATGCCAAGGAAGAACAGAGCACGGCATAGCTGGATGCTGAGATAAATCACAAGAGTTGCAAGGGTGAATCTCTACACCAATCTAATAAGGGAATGTTATGGTTGTGATGTTAAGTGTACCTGCATGGAGTAATAGGTCTAGAACAGACGTTGCCTGAACAGTCAAAACATCGCCACACAAGCTTAATACAGCAGTCATCAGTATTTAATAAACACTCAAAAATGCCATGAGTAATGAGCATATTGGGGAAGGGGCACTACATTCGTAGTGTGTGGATAAGTTGAGAATTTGGCTCTGATGGGAGGGATGCTGCAGTAGTCCATGCAGTTGCAATGACCGCTGTGTTCGATGGTGCAGTGGTCAGTGCATCTGCTTAGTAAGTACAAGAGCCAGGTTTGAATCCTGGTTCCGCACAACTTTTCAACTTTCCCCACTGATTTGATCAATGACCGCTTGCAGCCAATGTCTGTAATTCCTTTATTTTTGTTTTTTTTTTTTTTTTTTGCCTGGAGAGGCTTTGGAATCACAACCATCGAGGTGGTAGTGGCAGTGCTAGGACAGTGAACTACACTGAACCTTTGGCAGGGTTGGGAGCTCCTCAATGCTGGCAGCCACAGCCTTTTCCGGTGTTCTGGAAAGAGGTATGGTCTTTTGAGGTAACTGTAGCAGCACAAGTGCAATGACAAATGCAGGTACTAGTGCTGAACCTACCAACCTCCATTTGTGTACAGCACTGGTCTTCTGAACTGGTTGTTTAAGAACAGAAGCAAAGGAGGTAGGGAACATGGGGGGGCTGCCAGGCCTTACATATATTTTTAGCCTTACCATACAGGATGAAATTCATTGTTTTAATTTCCAGTATCCCCCTTTCTTCAAGGAAGACACTGCAGTATCTACTCCAGAGAGGTGATCCCCAGAGTAGTTCACACACTTCAATGGAGATCAACAACTGACTCCTGGGCAGCTGTACCACATTTGCCACAAGTGGTTTCTACCTTACACCCAGGAGTGGTATACACAAAGCACTGGCATTTAAAGCACCACATGGGGTTCGGGACATAAGGCTGCATGCCTAGGTGGAGGAAACCTGCCTTGACAGGCTCTGGAAGTTTCATGCTATTGAAAGTCAGTATGAACAGGCCTGATTTCACTTGATTACCATCCACTCTTTTCATTATGTTTTGCACGTCAACAATGCCTTATTAGGTCCAATCAACTTTCAGTTCTTTTCTGGGAAAGAACACCTTTGCTGTAGTTCACAGAGTTGTACAGTTTAGTTTCTACTGCATGCTCCTCAAGGCATTGAGGTTTCTGGAGGTCCTTTACTTGTTGGGAACTAGGTGTTTCTACCAACAGCATCCCATTGCGCAATAGCCTGACAGTTTTTGAATGGCCAGCAATCCCCTGTAAACCCTTCTGAATCTAGAAAAGGAAAAGCTTCTCAAACTAACTACTATAAACACCGTCTGACCAACAGCATACATTCCGTTACTATTAACATGAGCACTCTGAAAAATCCCTGCGTCAGGAGGACTGGCTACACAAGCCCCCATGTTGAATTGCATGCCCATACCAGAGGTGTACACATTCTACTTTTAATCTTTCCCTGCTTGCCTGATAGACAGACATGCAAGCTGCCGCATGTTAGCAGTGCAGTGGGCTGGCAGCTTCACTCCCCTCCAAGCCACGCCATGCCCAACTCAAGCGCACGCTAAAGAAGTCTTGCTTGCCTGCCCATCTTTCCACTGTGCTACGCTACGACACAGTTTATTGTGTACACTTCTAATGTAGTGTTATGAGTAGGGTTCGGAGGTTGATGGAAAGTATTTTTTTACCAGAGTATCACAAGATGAGACTCAATGAAATATAGATTCCTTTTGGGTCACTGTAGGCCAGAAAATGGTTGATTTTATTTGAACTTTTTTCCTTTTTAGTGTATTTTGGGTTTATTTACTGCATTTATTTTGATATGAATGATTTTCTCTGAAACTTCACTGTCTTTCAACTAGTACCGGCTATTCTCAATTTGAAGCATCATCAGGTAACCTCTAATACATGTTTTCTGTAGTAGGAAGAACCATCTCTGAAAGTTGAGATCACTGCATCTAAGAACCTGAAGATGTCTATTATATTGCAACGGAACTAAAGTTAGGTTTTGAAAGTCTACTTTTTGTAACCTTCATATGTTTCTGCCAAATATGACCCCAGTTACAACACTTAATTTTTCCAGATGTGTGTTGCAGGTTCACTGAATTCATTCTAAATGGCCAAACAGTTCATTCTAAATTTCCCAAATTCATTCTAGCCAACACAAAGTTTGTTTTGCATATTGTGTTAACCTAAAAAGTATATGCCTGAAAGAAGCAACTATTCTTTCATACTAAGGTTTCTTCGCACTATCTCACTTACCACCAGAATGTGGTTTTAATATGCACTGAGCCACATTTTTTGCTATTTGAATCAGTCTTTGCCCTAAATTTAGAAAGCCTCTCAATGCTTCGGCCTCAAGTCCTTAGTACACAGTTCCACACAGTTGTCAGCCACTAAGTCTTTGACTTCTTTCAAAATACATAGGTTGGAACTTAAATAGTGGCAACACTGCTGTGGAGACACTATGCAATGGACTCTACTATTGTCACTGATAGCACATGTTTTTGATATACCTACCGTACCTCCGAGCCCATCCCATGTGCGCGCAATTGAGGGAAACACAGCCACTTGTGAGCAAGCTGTCTAATGTAACAGTGTCACTCTGTTTTCGAAACAGTAACAATGGAGTTGGATCAAGATTGAATGTACCAGAGGCCATACAGCACGACAGCGTCATCGAAGTCTTCAAGAGGCATGCGGGGAATCGGCACTGCCGTACAGAACAGTGGTGCGTTGGGTCAAACCCTTCAACAAAGGTCGGCAAACTGTGGCAGACATGCATCAGGCAGGTCGTCCTAGCGTCTCTGAAGAAGAAGTGCATGCTGTTGCCGCGTTAGTGGACAGTGATCGACGCCATATGATTCGTGAGCTCGCCCACGAAACCGGATTAGCGCATACAAGTGTGCCTGGCATCCTGAAGGAATGCCTGGGCACGTGAAAAACTGCATCACAATGGGTTCCGCAAGACTTGACAGAAATGCAAAAATGGATGCATTAGATGCTGCTCAGAAGCACTTTGAGCACTATGAGTGCGAAGGAGAGGTTTTTTTACACTGTATCTTAATACTGGATGAGACATGGTCACATCGTGCCAAAACTGGAACGCCAATCCAACGAATGATGTCATTATGGGTTGCCGCGAAAGTTGAAAGTGCATCAAAGCCCCAGTATGGTGAAAGTTACGGTGATTCTTGTGTACGACTGTGATGATGTTATTTTAACACATTACATTCCTCCATGGCAGACTGTTTGTGCACAGTATTACTGTTCATTTTTGGAGCATCACTTGTGAGCAGCTCTGCAAAAGAAGCGGCGACACTTTCTGCGCAACCCATCCATCATTTTGCACGAAAATGTGCAGGCGCATACAGTGCAAGCTGCAGCTGCTCTGTTCCGTCGATGGGACTGGGAAGTGCTGTACCATCCACCATACTCCCCGGAAGGAAGTCCTTGTGACTTTGATTTGATTCCGAAGATGAAGGAACCACTTTGTGGCATTCGCTTCAGAACTGTTCCAGAGATGCGACTGGCAGTAACCCGCTCCATCCACACCATCAACAGAACAGGCTCTGCTAACGGTGTACTATGCCTTCCACATCGCTGGCAACGGGCTCTACACAACACTGGTGACTACTTCGAAGGACAGTAACAGGTGCAAACATGTAACTCTTTTGTATCAGTTGTGAATAAATAGTTGCCACTATTTAAGTTCCAACCCTCATATTTATGGACTGAGGAAATCGCTGGTCAAATTTACAACCATGTCATAAAATACTCAAGGTTCCTGAAAGAGTGTTAATTAACTTTTTATACAATTTATATTGAGAGACACCTACCGCTTTATTGGAGCTGCCCCATAAACTCATGAAAACTTTTCCCCTGCTGGACTCGAGCTCCTTTTCATGTCTGGTATATATTCCCCGACCTTAATTTCTCCTCAGCCTCCTTCAAGTTCGGTTCGTTTATTTTGCTGCTCACACTGTTGTGATAAATGAGCTGCAATGAAACTACCTACCCAAACATATATTTGGCTAGTCATAGTGGATTAACAGTGCAACCTTTTGTCAGGTGTAGCAGGCTGAATGGGTTCTGTGAAGCTTGCACTTGTGGGAACCCAAGTTGGCCTACTCTAACCACTGTGCTTCAATACACATGTATTCATGCATCTGTGCTGTGGCAGACTGAACTGCTTTAATGGTTGCAGTGGAGATAGGGGAAGGCAGGATAGAAGGAGAATTTGTACACCTCTGGCTGATACCCACCAGTGGCCCACCTATTCCGCTGGGAGTGAAACATTTCATTTCAAGCATTCCATCTCAGTTCCACAATCAGTTAGGGAAATACAGATCCACTCACAACAGAGATGTGTGTGTCTGAGTAAGCCTTATACAATTGAGGTGCAGCAGATTCCCCGGAGGTTGTCCACCAACAACTGTTCCACCACAACAGCCATGCATCTCATTGGCATGCAGTACACTTTGAAATTGAGGTTTTTTCCTTTTGTAGAGGTTTTTCCACCCTCGTGATCTGGGTGGTCAAACAAAGATCCCTGTTCCCTGTGACACACAATGTTCCAGTGCCACACCATATGGTGGTCACTGAAGCATGTTCAGAGCTTATAGTGACAGATGACTGGTAGTGCTTACCAGATCCCCAGCTCAGGAATCCCAGTGTTGCCAAGCCCATCCTAGCAAACAAATTATGAGCCTCAGAGGGCTGATTATTTTGATGAAACCATAACTAACATATACCAAAATGGATTTACTTAACTTGGCAAGCTTTAAAAGTATAAAGTGCAATTTGCCTTTTTGTTATGCTGCTCATTGTGTAAACCACGCCGCGAGAATGAGCTCTGCGGTTTGCCAATATTTCTGTCAACATGTTTCGGGATCAAAGATCACGCCACACAGCCGAATACCACAGATAAATTTCACATCTTCTTTGGAGTCGTATGGTGTAAAATAGGATAGTCAGACATATATGTGTGTGTGCAATATATGCGACATACATGTATGTGGGTGAAGCTGTGTGTTAAAAACTAATGGAACACTTATATATGTCGAGAGAAGCTATAATCTATAATTTTTCTCTTGCAATTACTAGAAAGACAATGTAAGATTTTCATGGCCTCAGTAAGTAGTAAGTTCAGTCACTGTGTGTGTTGTGATATTTGCTATTTTTGGCTTCATTAAAACAGCAAATAGTTAATACTTTCAGCCAGAAGGCAAATACTTGTTTATAAAGAATGATTAATGTATAATAAGGCATCGCATAGCGATGGTGGAATTTTCTAAATAATGTAATTCGTCGTCTTTGGGCGGCAATATAAACAGATAAATACGGATAGATATGCGATCCTTCACTATTTTGTTTGCTGGAGAACAAATGAAGCCTTGAGCGCTTAAGACTTGTGCTGTTTTTCTTAAGTAAGACGGACGCAGATTTGTGGCGGTCTGATCTAATATTTTTACTAAATAAATAAAAAAAACATGTTCCATCTAAGTTTGAGTGAAGTGTAAGAAGAACTGTTATAACTTATCGTGACGACGCACGGGTGACTCAAAAGGACAATGGCCATATAAAAGAGCGCTCAATGGACATGATACAGACATAAAAATCTACTGTCATTGTAGTACTAAGCTTAAGGTAAGATATATGTTTTAGTTATAATAAATATTTGTTCTGGGAATACTGAATCATTTAGCAGTGCTCATTCTTATCATCTCCTCAGTATTATTTTCATTTTAATTATGCATTTTGCTAAGATTACAGACACCAAGATCAGCAGTCCATTGTGCGTGTTACATTGATAAAAAGAAAACTATTTTATCGTCTTCTTGCATCAGCTTTAATATTGAATTTCCCTTTTGTGTGATGTTACAGTTGTTTTTGCACCCTTAAGAACTTTCTGGTCCCTTAGGAAATTGTTTGGTCATAACAATAACTTCACAACCGGGTATGATCGTATCTACGATCATGAAGTAATTAGAAAGACGATAATGCAATTTCTTAATCAATAGCACGCTAGCTGTGAATGCTTCAAGCCATGCGAAACTGCAAGTAAAAACTATTCACATTTCATAATGCAATATTTTATGACAATGGTCAATGCATGATTCTTACGACATTTGTGATTTATAAAACAGTAAGCGAAATCTCAAATTCCAACTTTTCCATGGAATAACAACATCATTTTTATTTTGTTACATCACTGTGTGTGTGTGTGTGTGGGAGGGGGGGGGGGCAGGGGGGGGGGGATGCTTCATTACATCGCCCTTCAGTTTTCATAAATTAATGTTAGTTTATGTGAATCAGTTCCATATCAAAGCATGAGAATGTGTTTCATGCTGTTACTGCTTCTTGACAGCCAATCACGGTCAAATGCATTGGCACAACCTTCTATGTAGTAACCTTGGGTTTAGGTAGCAGTAATGTGTAGTGATGAGATTTGCACTGGACATGCCAGCATGGAGATGTGCATCAGTCTTCGAGCTGAGAACGACAACTTGCATTCAGTGTCCTCTTTGTAAGTTAGTACTCCCTACAGTTTACCAACACCAATGGAAGTCTTCGATATAATTTGTAAAGTCTGTTACTGTCCTAATCAAATTAGGTAAAGAAATTATAAAACAAACTGACAAAAAATTGGGTTTGTTGATAGAACACATCCAGAGGCACCAAGAAACTGTCAGTTTGGTAATGGAGGGTAAAAATTGTACAAGGAGATTGTTTGGTTGGTTGATTTGAGGGAGGGGACCAAACAGTGAGGTCATCAGTCACATCAGATTATGGAAGGATGGGGAAGGAAGTTGGCCATGCCCTTTCAAAAGAATCTCATACCGGTTTTTGCCTGAAGCAGTTTAGAGAAATCGCAGAAAACTTAAATCAGGATGGCCAGATGCTGGTTTGAACCATGTCCTCCTGAAAGCAAGTCGATTGTGCTGAGCCTGTGTGGAAAGAGACCAAGTATCAAATACAGTATGGAACTTCCAATACATGCAAGTTGCAGCATTTATGCACAGAATAAGAAGTTAGCTCAGGGAGCAGAATAGGATAGTGCGAAGGTCTGCATGAAACCAGTCTTTGGACCAAGACCACAAAAAACAACAACATAACACTGACATCCGAAATCACTGAAGAGTAACATACTACTCAAACACGTATAGGTGTATCTGGTTGGAACTAGCGCTACTGGACTGCAGAATATACTCAAGTAGATGCCTGTTCAGAACTTTTTGCGATATTAGCTGTATGTATAGGAGTTATACTTCTTTTTATAAAGAATAAGGATAACAAGTTTGACATTTTCAAACAATGGAAAATCCAGGATGGTATGTAACATCTCGGCATCTCCGCTATATGGCGAGTAGCAACTTTTCTTCTCATAAGACTAATGCTTTTACGTTCCTTGTGAATCAAGTGGCTAAGGCAAAGACAAAAGTTGTAGTTTAACATATAAACTTCATTAGAAAGGGAACACCACCTAAGTCAGATTACAACTCAGACAGAAACTGACTGTCCTGATAAAGAAACTATCAACCAATCAGCATGTAAGGAAACCACAGAAAATTTGAATCAGAATGGCTTAACCAAAATATGAATTCCACTTCACACACTGTGATTAAGCCAACATCTCCCCTTTTAAATTAAGTTCCGTTGTGCCTAATGTTATTCGCTGAACTATACACAGAGCTCATGGTGATAAAATCTGTGGAGGCTTTGAGCTAACACTACCAACAGACCCTAGCATTTGCCAGACCAAATGTGATTCAGTTCTCACCATTTACCACCACCTACGAGATGTGAAAATTTATGGTCAAAATGAGAACTGACCTCCTCCCACCTTGAAGTTCTTTGCTGCTTTTATTGAAAACTGGAAGAATAAAAGTAATTAAAGAGAAGTGTAAGCTCAGCAGAAATACATACATAAATGCATTGCTGTGTCATTGATAAAATAACAGTGTGTATGTTTTGTTTTGATATGATGGTTTGTTAGTAATTTCTAAATTAGGAATAAATAATACTATTTTCTCACAGGCTGTAGAATTTCACTGAACTTGCTCCTCTTTATTGTTGCTAGGACAGCTTTCCTCCCCTTTAAGTAAGTTTTCATGAAATCTCCAGCATTTGGAAAAGAGAACCAAAAACTCGAAGCTGATCTTAATGTTAGCAGACCACATCCAAACAAAAATCTGTAAAAAATTCAAACTATGTAAAAGGCACAATTTCTTCACTTAGTGTTTCCTATTGTATTATTAATTTAGAAATAAAACAACAGAAAGTCCAGCATGGAATAATATCAATATGAATAGGATAAATTGCTACTCACCATATAGAGGTGGCTCGAGTTGCAGACATGCACTTTTCATTGCGCATATCTGTGACTAAAAGCCTCTTCTATACGGTGACTAGCACTCTATCTTTTTCATATCATCGTTAATTTAGATATAATATTTATAAGGAATATTTTCACCAAAATTTAACCACTATTAAATACACACAAACAATAAAGACTGGTTAGCAAGCAGCAGCAGCAGTAGTAATTATAAAGTAATTAGCTTTAATCCTTTGCACTCCAGACACAGGGCATCTCAGCGCACTCTTATTTGAATTGCGGCCAGCCAGGTGGCGAGCACACCACAGAGAATTGCGCGAGTCATTTCGTGAAACCAGCGAGGCCACTGACCAACAATTAGGGTACGCATCAAAAAGTGCACTCTTAGATATATTTACATAAGCATTACAGTACAAAACTCTTCATTGTATGATAGTTTTTAAGCTCTTCTCAGTGGACTTTCCATTTTCATTTCACTTGAACTGTTTACAAATGAAGCACCATTATCACCAAAAGCATTGTCACTGTCATTTTCACTTAGACATCTCTCTAAATCTCTACAATCTCTTCCTCAGAAAGGACTGTGTGCAGAGAATTAACCATTTCGCACCTACTAACTTGAACATAATAATTACAACCTCTCTCTCAACACAACTGCTACAGTTTGACACCCAGTTAACTCGGGCTTCTCTAGATGACAGTACTGAAGAGCATAGTACAGTCAGATTCAAGAACGAAGCACGTGAGAACTACAAAAAATTAGGTCAAATGACACTCGAAATCAGAGGGGAAAACAAAATTCGCAATGCTGAGTGCCACTTGCCATTGGAGTGCTAGGAATTAACAGGAGATTCCTGGAAAGTGCTGGAGGAAATCAGAGGAGACACAGGAGGGAAGGATGAAATGTCATATATTGCAAGGATAACTTATTTTTAGTTAATGCAAAATGTTAACAATCCAACATACAAATGAAGCACCGAGTTGGCAATTGGCACATAAACAAAACAGATATAATAGCTAGCTTTTGGACAAATCCATTTTCAATCGTGTAGTTGAGCTGCAGTGCCTGCACAATGTACTTAATGTGGACAATGTGGTGTAGCTTTGCTCCAGTAAGCCTAAACAAGAATTCATCCAACAGCTAGCAACATTCTCAGTGTGGTTCATGTGCCAATTGACATTTCAACACCTCAGCTATATGGTGGGTTGTTACCTTTACTTCTGTTATTTACTGTTTATTATTTTTATGTTCGTTTATACATTTTCTTCCAATCTGCCTTTCCATCCCATTTCACTCACTTTCCTGGCAATTTTCTCTAATTACTGATTAGTCTTATGTGCTCTGAATATTTCCTATTTTACAACAAGAATGAATCTCAGATTCCAAAAGACACTGATTTTTAGGTTACGCGTATCGACCAGTTTCTGGAGCTACTTAGTAAGGCCCATATTTGTTCCTTTCATACAGTCCACGACAGAATTAAAGGGTCACTTTTTGAAACCATTCATTTTCTCCACATGTGCCAGAGAAGTTTGAAATTTGGTTCGAAGTTGCCAACAACCTTCCTTTTAATGGTGCAAAAGCACAGTTCTCTGTGACATCACAGGCTTGGTGAAGCTTCAAAAAGCAAGGTGTATATACATGAATAAGAGAAAGGCCTGAGCTGAGACATTCATATGAGGTGTAAAATGGGTAATAATGATGCATTAGCACCAAATTTCACCATAATTATGTCCAATTTCACTGTCCATATGGCAAACCATGGGAAGATCACCGCTTCCCGCCACCTCCTCCCCTTAACCACACCTCATCCTTTCTATTGACACTTCTGCAATGGAAGACAGAACCGTGATGGCCAGTGTTGAAATAATGCAGCCTTCTTATGGTTAGCTGAGGAAAACATCTGAAACACTGTCACTCAGACTCATTGCAGAAAGGCCTCAGGGGATGGCGCGTAAAGGGTGTCAATAAAACCATCCCTTCCCTTGGGGCATTGATTTACACACATTTTGTGACTGAAAACAAGTTTGCAGTGCAATGTGCTACAGACCATATTTATTGACAACCTTTGACACTGTTGTCACCCCCCAATGATTCAACCCTTCTCTAAGGACACCATAGAACTACAACCCCGTTAATGTGATCTGAACCCTTTGGAGTGTAGTGTTACCATAATTTTTGCTCTGGTATACAGGGTGGAACCACTATGGACAATTCAAATCCAATCAAGGAAATTTGAATGTGATCTGCAGCAGCGAAGAGTGTTTATGCTGTTGCAACCCTCTTATGGTGTCATCAAGGAGGGGGAGGGGAGGGCATTGACATTCGCATGAATAAAACAGCAAAGGGTCCCTCTAAGACTCCCCCAACTCGGCAACATCCCGCAGTGCCATCCACACATCTTTCTTGAGTGCTTTAAAAATGTACCTTTATGGAGACAACCCTCAACCAATTCCTAAGCACTTGTGGACAGGCAACTCCTTAGACACTGCTCATATTCAGCACATCTGCAAGCACGCACAAGAGCAACAGTGTAGCACAACTCAGCTGAAGGGTGTCACTGGTTTATTTGCTCACAGGTGCCTAGAAATCAATCAAGGCTTGTCTCTGTACAAGTATATTTTTAAAGTACTCAGCAAAGGTGCAGTTGGCACCGAGGGTGTTGCCAAATTGGGGGAGGGCGGTGGGGGTCTTATGAGGCACTGTTTACTGTTTTCTTCATGCAACTTTCAAAGTCGCAACCTGCCCCTCCCCCTCTCAATCATGCCATAGAACAGCGTGAAACAGGAGGGCTGAAGAAACAAACGACCTTTGCTGCTTCGGATAACCTTCAAATTTCACTGAATGGTTCTGAATGGCCCTAGTGTTTCCATCCTGTATACCAGAGCAGAAATTGTGGTCATGCTACACTCCAAAGGGATCAGATTAGGTCCAAAGAAGTTGCAGCCCCACAATGTCCTTAGAGAAGGTTTAATCATTTGGATGGTGTCGGAGGTTGTCAAGAATGTCATTCTGTTTCATACTGCACTACAAATTGTTGTTTTTGACAGCAAAATGTGTGTAAGATGATGATGATGATGATAGTGTTGGTGGTGGTGATTTGAGGTGAGGGGCACTCGACATCATGGCCATCAGCACCCTGATGAAAAGTCATGGGTGGGGTGAAGGCTGTCCCCACATGCGGAGCTGTTTATAATGCATTAAAGTCTGCCTCCCTGCCCGACAAATTTAGGGATGAGGCCTGACAGTTCACAAAATTTTCCCACCCTTGTAAAACTGGAATCAGTATCTGCAAGGATGGTGGGTAAATCTCCATCGAGACTGAAGGGCTGTCCTAATACCAGTATATATGACATATAGCCACAATATGCTGAACTGAAAGTGGCACACCACAAACTTCAAAGAGTGGTGGATCCTCCCACTGGAGGAGGAAGCCTTGTGTTAAAGAACTATGCTTGATGCGCAATCTGGTAAGCAGAACCTCCTTCCAGCAGTGATGCTGACATGAAGTCCGAAATGCCTTTGTGGTCGATTTGAGCAAACATATTTTGTTGTCTGTCACCTTCAACCATTCAGTCTCCCACTGACGCATGATGCGTCTGTCAGAAAATGAGATGATGGCATGCAGTGGGATGAGACACTGATAGACAGCACCATGCCAACATACTTCCTTAGTGGCTTAGTTGGCCATGTCGTAGGCCTGTATCCCGGTGAAAGATCACCTCCTTGCCATGGTGTTGGAGCTGATGTAAGAAGTCATGGATAAGCTGAATCAGCGGGTCTACTGGATACATTCAGTTAAGTGCTTGCAGTGCACTAAGAGAGTCAGAACAGACAAGAAATCTTGTACGGTGATGTCTGTGAACCCTCTCCAGTGCCATCAGAATGCCATATAATTCCGCATCATAATTTGTAAATTGTTCTGGGAGTCGCACTTTAAAAACCCTATCAGGGAAAACACCAAAACAACTGAGGACATCCTCTTGCTGGGACCCACCTGTATAAACAATGGTAAAACTCCAGTATGTACAGAAAATGAACAACAACAAAGTTGTAAAAACAAAATCTGGAGTACAAGTTTTGGGTCTCTGAAGATGCCAAGGTGGCAATGCGTTCCATACCTGGTTGTGTATTTTGATGCCTGATAGATCCAGATCCTTAAGACCGTCTGTAGCATGTATCCCAAATGGGTGGGTCACATGGGGCCGATTCCTGAACAGTCGTTAAAAGGTGGATTAGACCACTGAACTAAATATCAAGGAGTGATATGACGCTGAGATTTTCAATGCCTGTCGAGCCAAAAGGATATGTTGCCGAATCCAGAGTAGTGGTTCACCAGCCTATGCACACAGATTCTGAATTGGGCTGGTCCAAAAGGATTCACTCAATATCCAAATGCGTTCATGGTGGATAGCATCTAGCATCTTGACGTAGGAAGGAAAGGCTCATCCATTGACCAGGCTGCCAAAAAAATTGATCAATCAAATGTCCTTTAATACTGCAGGAGCTGGGACTTGTCAGCTCCCCGTGGTTTTTCTGTTAAGGCATTTCAAAATATTCAATGACTGGAAGGTTCATAGGTCTTTCAGGTGTGGAAGCCAGGTTAATTTTGAGTCAAATAATAAACCCAAAAAGTGCACAGTGTCTTGAAAACATAAAATGTTGTCCCTCATTGTGAGCACTGGATGGTTAAAACTTCAACGAGCACGGTTAAAATTGACAAATGTAATCTTCTTGGGTGAGAACTGAAAACCAGTTGTCCTGGCCCAGGTTTCCAGCCTCCTAATGGTCAACTGTAGCTGCCTCACCATTGTTATAAGATCAGAGGAAGAGTACAAGATTGCAAAGTCATCCACAAACAGAGAGCTTTTGACAGGGCTCCTCACTGCGGAGGAAATGCCATTGATAGCAATGGCAAACAATGTGACACTGAGGACACTGCCTTGGGGGACCCAGTTCTCTAGAACACAGCAGTATGACATGGCATCGCCAACACGATATTGAAAATGCCAGTCCTCGAGAAAGGATTGGATAAGAAGAGGCAGATGTCCACGTAGTCCCCATTCATGAAGTTGGCGAAGGATGTTGTACCTCCAAGTAGTGTCATATGCTTTTTTGGGGTCAAAAAACACAAAAACCAAATGGTTTTGGGATAAGATGGACTCCTGTATTGCCGTCTCCAGTAGAAATAAGTTGTGAAGGGTAGAATGGTAGTGCCTGAAATCACACTGGGAGTGGTTCAGGTGACCTCAGAATTCAAGCAACCAGACAAGGCGGCGGTTGACCATACGTTCAAGAATCTTACCCATTGGTAACGGCTACACTCCAGTAACTGTTAGGGGCGCTATGGTCCTTGCCTGGTTTCCAGAATGGAATTAATATTGCCTCCTTCCAAGTTGTGGGGTGCTGTCCACCAGATCTGACAAACCAGAGAGGAGCTGTCCTTTCGTTTCAGGGCACAGATGACAAAGCATGGCATAATGGATCTTATCAGATCCTGGAGCAAAGTCTCTGGCTACAGACAAAGCCGATTCCAGTTCCCACATGGAGAATGGAAGGATGTAGACTTCCTCATTATGAAGAAGAAATTGAGCTCCCTCATCTCTGTAGTCCTACGAAACACCTGAAAAGCAGGAGCTTGTCTGGATGACAAGAAGTCTCCAGTTAAAACCTGAGCCATGTCTTCTGGCATGTCCACCAAGATCCCATTACTTGACAAGACTGTAATGGGATGTGTACTAACCTTGCCTGCAATCCGTCTTATTGATTCTCAATCTTGTGCAATGAAAGTGGACCAATTAATCGAAGTCATGAATTTCCTCCAGGAAGCCCTCTTCCATTCTTTTATCACTCGCCTCCCATGTGCTCATGCAGATCTGAAGGCTTGAAGATTTTCTGTAGTTGGGCAATGTTTGAAGTTCCACACAGCTCTTCGTCTGGCCCTGATTGCCAATTGACAGTTCGTCATTCCACCAAGGTACAGGCCTTCATCTGAGGTGGTTACTCGACTGGGGGATGGACTCCACGGCAGCCTGTTGTATCTCACAAGTGACATGGGCAACCATCTCCTGAGCACAAACCTTTTGTTCACAAATAGCCTGTTGGCTGTACTGCAACCAGTTTGCCCTTTGTATCATATATCTGCATGGTCTCCTGTCAGCTACCATCCTAGTAGTCAAACGGATCCGCACTGAGAAGTGGTCACTAGATGTAAATCTGCAGCTACTTCCCACTGAAGTGAGTCTGCAATAGTTGGGGAACAAAAACAAAGGTCAACAGCTGAAAGAGACCATGTAGCTGTGGAAAAGTTATCACCTGACCCGCGTTCACAAGGCAGATATTCTCAGAATGGACGAGTCTCTCAATCATCCGGCACCTGGAGCAGGTGGTAGCCGACCCCATTGCACTGTGCTTTAAAGTCCCCCACAAGAAGGAATGGGCATGGGATTGCCTGGAAGAGTTCTGCCAGAGTATCTGCACCCAAAGCATCGTTAGGGGAAAGGTACAAAGAACACGCTGTGATTTTAAAGGGTTCAAGAACTTTCACGGCAATTGCTTGCATGGTCGTGGTAAGAGGAGTCACATCTGTCATCAATGAAAACAACTCCACCTTTAGCCCTGTCTCCAGTAGTATAGTACTTCCTGTATGGGTGGTAACCCCGTAATGCAAGTGTGCCGATGACTTTAAGATATGTTTCTTGTACGCAGATGCAGAACAGTTTCTCCTGAACCAGAAGCTGTAATTCTTCCAAATGTGAGCAACATCCATTCAAATTCCACTGCAACACAGATGGCCCTGTGGAAACCATTGTTTAGCGATGGTTGTTCTGTTCTTTCTCCCTCGGAGATGGTGATTTACCGGGGAGGTCAGGGGGAACATTGGCCAGTTCCTTGCTCTCTGGTTCCTGCAATTGGAAGCCCATATCCTCAAGAGCATAGTTCCCATCAGAGAGGGAGAGAGCTCGCTGATCTGAAGATTTAACTACCACTTTCTTGGACTTGAAGCTACTTTTCGAAAGATGTTACCTTTACTGGTGGGAGGAGGTGGTTACCTGGGTTGTGGGGATGGATTAGTTGATTTCTAATGATGGGTAGTGGTATGTGGCTTAGGTTATAAGCCCATTACTGATGTCTTTTGAGTGACTTCAGTTTCAACTGGAGTGTTTCTCCCATAGGTACACCGACAAGTGCACGTGCTCGTACCTGAATCTGTGGTCTGAGTTTGTGTTGAGGCATCACACTTAGCGATTGGAATCTTAAGGGCTGATGCAAAAGAAAGTAGCAAAAACCGATGGTTGGATAGCTTTGAAAGATTTTTTAGCTTCACCATAGAGTACATGTCTCTTGACTTTCAACTCCTGGATTTTGTTGTAAACCTCACAACTTCTGCTCCACACTGAGTGATCCCTGGAGCAGTTTACACATTTTGGAGGAAGTGTACAAGAATAGCATGAGCCGACCCCCCACAATTGTAACATGTAGCCCTCCCATTACATCCCATAGTGGTATGGCCAAATCTTTGACATTTGTAGCATCACACTGGGTTATGAACAAACAGGCGAACCTTAAGACGGATATAGCCTACAAGGATATGATCAGGTAATTCCGGAGTTTCCAGAATGAGATTTTCACTCTGCAGCGGAGTGTGCGCTGATATGAAACTTCCTGGTAGATTAAAACTGTGTGCCCGACCGAGACTCAAACTCGGGACCTTTGCCTTTCCAGAGTACTAAACATTAGAATAAATGTTGCTGATTTTTCCAATTTGCCATTGACACTCCTCATATACTTGTGCACTTTCACGATGCCCATATTTTTCCATTCTTCACGTAACTCCATGGGGTCCACCTGCATTAGTTTGGAGCAGGTAACCACACCCTTATTGAAGTTAAGGGTGTTATGTGACTCAGACTCGACTGGGTAGTCAAATAAGGCCTTACATCCCAGCAGCTTAGATATTTGGGGTGAATTAGCAGTTTCAACTAGAAGTGTTCCATTACACAGTCGTTTGACACTTTTTAAGAGACCCAGCAATACCTTCCAATGCCTTGTGAATATAGAAAGGGGATACCTTCTTAGAAGTTCATCCAGTTTGCTTGATTACAATGAAAGTGTTATGGCACACTAATGCCCTGTTACTATGATTCTGAGACTTCTTTTTGAGAGAACTGACCAAGCGAGTTCTCTTTGATGAGCATATGTAGGTACTACCTGACAGTACACCCAGCCTGTCAGGAGTAGTAGTTTGATGAGACCATTCCACAGGGATCCCATGAGACGATAGGGAAACAACCATTTACCCAGGCAGAGCCCTACATGACTGAGCAAGCTTCACACAACTGGGGGCGGCAGGTGCCCCAGAGGTTGCCCACTAGAGACTGTTTTACCTCAACAACCATTCACATCATCAGCATGTAGTGCACCTTAAGATTTTTTTTTAATTTTTTTTTTATATCGAGGTGTGTATCTTCCTAGCAGTCCAGGCGGTGAAGTCAAGACTCCCTTTCTCCAAAACACACAACATTCCACTGCTGCCCAGAGCTTATGGTGGCAGAGGGCTGATGGTCCCCAGCTCAGGAACCCACGGGGTCGCCAAGCCCAGAGTCAGCAAACAAATGCTGAGCCCCTAAGGGGAACAAACCAAGAGAAGAGGTCCTTTCATTGACCCTCTTTTATCTCACCTCCTGAGGCCTTTCCACCTCTATTCTGAGAGGTGGTATAGCTAAAACGTTTTTCTTGTCCACCCATAAGAAAAGTGGGCAATTTCAACGCTGGGTGTTGCGGTTCTGACCTCCATCATAAAGGCATCACGAGAAGGGGTGAGATGTGGGTGGGTGGGGGGGGGGGGGGGGGCTGTGATGGCCTTCCCATGGTGCTTTGGCCAAAATTGTGGTTAAATTTGATGCCAATGTGACATCTTTAACCCACCTCACATGAACTTCTGAGTTGTGGTCTTCTTTTGCATGTGGCAACACCTACCCATTCGAAGATTTGCCGAGCTGGATGGTTACATTGCAGGGTACCATGCTTTTGCATTATAATGGAGGAAGGCTGTAGCCACTTTTGAGCCACATTTCAAATTTGTGCACTGCAGTGGAGGAAAATGACTGGGTTTCAAAAATGTGACCCTTTAATTTTTTCCACAGTATATATTTAACTGAAATTAACTTTTATGATGTAGACTTTGTTTCATGAGATTCTGTACACAATTCTCCCTTAGACCTTAAACAATAATAATTATTGGAAGGTAGCACATCTATCACAGACACTGGAATTTGTAGTGATATATTACAGAAAATTAATCTGAAAAAATTACATTGCTGACGTACACTATCATTGACTGACTAATATGCAACAAAACATCAAAAAGTATAACTTTCCAATAACAATAATAATAAGATTTAACCACACAACTCTAGCCCCCCCCCCACACACACACAGACAGACAGACAGAGAGAGAGAGAGAGAGAGAGAACTGAGGTACTGGCACAGCTCCAACAAACATATTCAATACCACAGACAAATGAGTAAGGGACAAGTATGGCAATGTGGTTTCTGCTGGGTAAAACCACTTGCACATTTGAAATAACTGTAAATTGGTGCACCAGACAATAATCTAAGAGAAATACTGGGCTAACTGAAGTTGCTAGATGGAATCGGTATCATAGCTACCAGTAGGGCCACACAATCCCTTCAGACCTCAGTGTGGAAGCCAGACAAAATGTGTTCCACATAACAGGAAAAAAGGTGTCTCCAGGCAAACCGAAGCTAAACTGCATGGGGAAGTAAACCTGAAGAACAAATCCTGGTCCAGCTGGCAGGGAGCTGATCAACACACTTTTACAAACAGTAACTGCAAATACCAAAATGACACAATACTACAATGAAAAGAAGCGGGGCAGATGATTGGAAGGAGACCTAGCAAGAAAAAGGACAGATTACAGGATAACAAAATATGGAAAGAAAAAAAGAAAAAGTATAAAGCAGATGTTTCTATAGGAACATGGGACACTAGTCTTTGTGCAGTCTGGATGCCTTAAAAATATTGCTGGATAAACTAAAGAAACTTAAGACTGGAATTATAGCCCTCCAAGAAATATGCTGCACTGAGAATGGAAGCCACAGATATGAGAAGCAATCTTATTTTATAATGGCTCCACGGAAGTACATGAATTGGACTTCCACTTGTTTTACAAGGTTCAGAAAAAAATCTATTCTATGAACTGCCTGAAAGAATATATTACTACCCAATCCTGATAAAATAGTAGCTGGACATTTCATTGCCCATGTGGAGGGAGAACAGATATTCAGACCAACAACCGGTCCACACAGTTAACACACAACAATGATAACAGAATCAGATTAATTTCAATTGCAGCATCTCATAATATGTTTGTTGGTTTCATACAGTTCCCACATAAAAACATCCACAAAGAGACAGGGAAATCCCCTGATGCAACATAGTGAACCACATAGACAATATGTTGATAGATACTACACAGATCAGACCAGCTTGATATGTGAGAAGATTCAGGAGCCCAAAAATTGACTCAGATCACTATCTGGTATGGGCCAGCATTAAAACAAGTATATCTAATACACCAAAAGTATTTGCAACAAACCATGCGCAGCTGCCCTAAGGCACCTGAAATTAAGAAATGACACCAAGAAGTACTAACAGAGGCACTGAAGGGAGAAAAGAAGCACAACAGTATTCAAGAAATGTGGGAAATGATTAAGATGGTAATTGAAGCTGCAGAACATGAAGCACTGGGAATAGAATTTAGACACACGAGAAACCCATGGTTCGATGCTGAATGAAAGGCAGAAACTAAAGAATAGAATAAGGCATACAAGAAGACATTACAAAGCAACTGTATGGGAAGAATAAAGCAAGATTATGAAGAGAAAAGGAGAACTGAAGTAGATTTCACCAAGAAAAGAAAAGAGAATGACTGACAGTGTTAAATGGTGTGGCTATGGCTTCAGAATGAAACTCTAATAGTATCCTAGCCAAGGGTGAAAGTGGTTTCATCATATGCTAAGAGAAAGGATCTGTTAACAATGGCTCAAGTACTGATGACACAAGGAGTTCCTATGAACTGAACAAGCAGCAGCAAATGGAAAGAATCTGGTCCCTCCAATAGTTGGAGAAGTAAGAACTTCGTTCAAATGACCAAATAACAAGGTAGCTGGAACAGCTGCAATCCCTGCAGAATTACTAAAACAGGGTAGTCAGAAACTGGAACAGTTCCTCTTAAAAATACTGATGTTGATCTGAGAAGTGAAGGGAGGTATTACGTGCGCTCTCTACAATAACGGAGATCAAATGGAGTGTGCAAACTATTGATGAATAACACTCCTAAACATGGAGTATAAAGTACTCACTAAGCCCATTTTACTGCCTCCACCTGATCATCCAGACAGAAACATTCCTATACCAACATGGATTTTTCCCAGGAAAGCAAATGGTGGAGCAGTTTCTTTCACCTTGAGAGAAATCTTACAAAAAAAAAAAAACTGAATCTGGAATTGGTACACACCACCTATTTGTTGACTTTAAAGATGCATATGACAATGTGGATAAGAATAAATTATATACTGCCCTGAGAGAAATGGGAATATCTGAGAAGCTGTTGAAAATGTTGAGGATGACAATAAGCACTCCAAATAGCAGATTCAGGGTTCTATGAGAATTAGCAGAGCCACTGGATATTCACTATGATGTAACACCAAGGAAAGGTCATAGTGGGTTCCTTTCTTTTTAACGCAGCACTGGAACATATAATACAAGAAGCTAACTTGCTGGCCAGGGAGACAATCATCCACAAAACAGTGCATATATTAGTCTACACTACTAATATAAACTTAGAAGATTTCAGATGGTAATGCCAGAAACATTTATTGTGTTAAACAGGCTGCTAAAGACATGGAACTGACAATGAGTTAAAGACTAAATTTACAGCTTGCAAATGAGTAGACACAGGAAACATGCTGAAGTCAATAGCTTTATCTGGTTGTGAATCTGAGAATGTCAAGGAGTTTAAATGCATGAAATTGGCCATTACCTACTATGATACCTCCTCCAAAATTAAACAGCTAGAGGCAGCCAATAGAGCTTATTTTGCTCTAATATAACTATTTTCTTCAAGGCTCTTATTTTGCACCACTAAATCTCTATAAACTCCTCATAAGAATAATGCTCACATAGGCCTCAGAAACTTGGCTGCTAACAGTATGAGATAGCAACGAACACGTTTGAGAGGTACTCTGCAGAATAATTGACTCCAGCTGCAAAGGAGATAAGTGGAAAAGACAATATGAGAATGCACTTTATACCATGCGTAATGAGCCATGTATCAAAAAGCAGTCAAGTCAAACAATGGAAAATCCAGGATAGAATGACAATATTATGAAAGGATAGATAGCTACTCATCATATAGTGGAGACACTGAGTCGCAGAAAGGCACAACAAAATGACTGCCGGTCTGGCCTCGGAAGCCAGAGACAATGGTCATGTGTGTACGAATTGTGTTTGTGTGAATGTGTGTGTACATGCTCTTTAATTCAGAAGAACATATTTTGGCTGATAGCTTACTTTTTATTGTGTCTGTCTGTGATTCAACGTCTCTGCTATATGGTGATTGACAATATTATGAAGAGGATGTATTGCTAAACAGCAAAGTCCACATGAATGCAGAGGGCAAGGCAAGTGGTACTGATGGTTGATACAGAAGTAGCAGAGAAGATACTAACTGGAAATCCCAGAGGGCAAAGGGGGAACAGCATGCGACATACCTGATGGAAAATCATCTGAGAGGCGAAGGTCCACAACATATTGTAGAGACATGGAACAATAGGAATATGCCTCAAACTGGATTTCAAAATGCCATTTTTCTAATTCAAGAATCAGTGGATACAAAATTTAAAGACACCATACCGCCAACTGATATTTTCTGCAACATATCAAAAGCATTTGATTGTGCAGTTTGTGGTTTTCTCGTAAAGAAGATCAAAAAGTATGGTTTGAGAGTTGTTGCTCATAACTGACTTTTTCCACACTGAACTAAAAGAATGCTATGACACATTAATAACCTCTTATCAATCAAAGATTGGAAAAAAACACTTTTTTAACCACAGGTTCAAAATTCATTTCACCCAATTACATTTTGACTTTCCTAATTAATTCCTGACTAGAGTAGTTTCCTCCAGCTCTTTCCTCTTTTTCCAAATGATCCCTGATCCCGAAAGCTAGTATTTTTATCTGCTATAATTTCAAAATGTAACTAGACTTTGTAAAGATAGACAAAGAAAAATAAGAGTCTCATGAAAAACATAAGTTTCAGCATCTACACACATCTGGATGTTTATTTGCTTTCTGTATCACGCTTACCAACCTTATATCATGCTCCGAAAGAGTGAACTTTTTTTGAAGTACACTCTTATCAATGCTCACATCATCAATTTCCGGTAAAACATCATTCAAAAAACGTGTGATTATTGGTTTTTCAGCACACCATTTCAACACGTGTTTCTTCAGATCTTCAGTAAAAATTGCCACAAGTGCAGACTCCTCACCACCAAGTTTGAAAATTCGAATTTTTCCTTTGCTTTGTAAAACACTCTGTAAAGACAAATGTGAAAGCCAATAATGAAGTAAATAGCTTTTGACTTTGAATGATATGCAGTATCTTAATGTGTATATATATGGGAGGCCAGAATGTAGTAAAAGTAGTATTTTGCCAAATAATGATGCTTCATCTCAAATTATTTATTATCTAACTGATATTCAACAGTTGCCCATAATCAAGGAATAAAAAGTGTTATTTACATCCATATGATTTAATGAAATAGTCTGAATCACACATAAGAACTACAGAGAATAGGATACAGAAATTGGAAAGCACTGGCACGGGACTGGTGATGGGCTAACTCTGAATAACGGTTGAATAATAAGTTTGTTTAAGCACTGCTGTGAAGTGTTTCCTTGGAAGTAAGGTGTAGTTTAGGGTATCATACACCCATTTGCCAAAGTTCTGTATGCAACAGTTACAACACCCATTAAAGTGAACATCCTTTATTTTGATTGGTTTCAAATACTGCACTTAAGTGTATTCATTTAAGTAATCTCAAAATACTGATCACACACTTTTCTTTGGCCTTTCTGCGATTGGTGGAAGTTGGATGAGTGTGCTATTCTGGATCATTTACACTCGTTATGAACCTTAGTTATGTAACAGTTCAGTGCACCATAACAATAAGCAACCATTGTGAATATAGTGTTGATCTGTGCGTGAAGTGGTGCACAGTGATTGATAATACTATTTGCAGAAAAGAGCGAAGAGGCTCTACCTGGTCCTTCTAGCATTTCACCACCATCTTTCGTGCCACTTCTGTGACGCATTAATCCATTACATATTTGTTTCTTTTATACAATATAAGCTGGCTGCTCTGGGAGGAGAAGAGGGAGCTTGTCTCAGCAACCAATGTGTTGTGAGTTGATCACAAGCTTCTGCTCCCAGCGTCCTCCACTCAGAGGCACAAGTAAAAGTGTGCAACCAGTATGGCCCTTTTTCATTATCTGTAACTAACATATTTAGTTAATGTAAAGTAGCTCTCAATCCTAGGAAGCATTACAAAAGTGGCAGTGACAAATTGTCAGCCACACCATACATAGTTAATATTTAATTAGATGGTGTAGCATAGTCTGTTGTATTCAAAAATATGGTTTTCTTCATGGTGGCAAAGAGAAATTAGACTGTGGAATGGAAGAAATTATGGAACAGAGTAGCAGGCAAATAAAAAAATAACTTTTTTTCTGTTTTGACATTTGCCACAAGTATCTAATTTTCAGTGGCTAATACGACTTGTATTATGTGAACGTACAACAACAAACACAGTTGTAAGCATAAAATATGCCTGTCACCCAAATCCACATCTGAGAAACGTCAAGTCAGTCTGACATATTTATGTTGGTGTGCTAATGCAGCTCCAAGATGAAGTCACCACATCCTGCACACTACCATACAGTGTTAAATTTATCTGAAAAATTTAAAAACACACCTTTACCAAAGTCCAAAAAATGTTACACTTTGCAAAGAAACTCCAAGCCAGTGGCACATGTACAGAATATGCTAGGTAAGCACCATTGCCTACAATAATATGTGAAAAAATTACAGATGGTGTGTTAGGGTGCTGCCTGTACATAGAAACAATAAATTTTTATTACATATATCAGACTTTCCACAAGTGATGGATGGGACATTTGGAGTTAAGGAAATCGAAATACAATGTTTAATTTAAATCCTTTATTTCTTTAGCCAGAACTCAAACATTTGTTATTTGATAGACAAGATTAATGGGCAATTTCAGTAAGTCACCATTATTTTTGTCTGCAGTTTTGACTAATAGTTCTGGATTAACACCATAAAAATTAAACAAAGTGAAAAATTTAATGTTGAATTTAACTTAATGTCAATAATGTACTTTGGACACTTCAGAAAACTACAAATTGTCCCATCCATCACAAGTAGCATGTGCCACCCATCCCAGTGTTTATGTATGAAAAAACATTTCGAATTAAAACATAACTTGCAGAATTCAGTAGATCTTGAGCATGACTCAATGAAATGAAAGTCTTTCTCTACTATCAAAAACCAGTGCATGATTTTAGTGACAGATGGGAGAGTTGTTATTGTAAAAAAATAAATTAATGAAGAAGAACTTGGCAATGCCTACTAGTTTCCACATTTTTTGGTTATGCTGCTGAAAACATGCTAAATAATGAACTGTTTGTCAATAACTGTGGGCAATCATTGAAACAATGAACTGTTTGTCAATAATGGTGTGAAATCATTGCCAACTTGATAACCTACTGTTTACCACTACCATTCACAAGCGAAATTTCTCTAAGATGGTGGTGATAAACGAAAGGGAAAGAAGAGTTGCAGAATGTTTCTGTTCTATACATGTAATTTCAGAGCCTTCGGATTTTATTGAAACTAGTCACTGTCATGACTTTCACATTTTTAACGTCCACTCATAGGCTCATGCCTGGTATAATATATGGTGTATCAGTACTAGAACATTGTTAAATGACTTATGATGAATGGGAGTAACAAAGATATTTTGTGGGTAATTAAACTTAGATACAAGGTACATAATGAAGCAATTTATGGCATGCTGTGACCTTAACACACTGCATTTGGGTAGGTCCCAAATAGTGATTTTTGACAGTTCGAAATTTTCAAAATCCAAAAAGTCAGTGTGTGCATGCAATTAACACAACCAAATTTGTTTTATGATTTCAGCCTTATCACCTCTCTACACACACCAAATATTGTTTCAGTACTATCATTTACACACGAGACAAAAAATATTGGAAACGTGCAAAAATGAGATAACTTGTGTAGTTGTTTCTTAATGTATTACTTCCGAATCATGAACCATTGCAACATGTTATTGCTTTCTCCTACAAGGGAGAGGTGTTACCTTTCAAATGAGACCAATCTTTTGGCTGTATCTGATTTAGTACAAGTGCTAGGAGGTCACACATAGTGGCACGTTTTTTTGAAAGAAACAGCCAAAATTGTAACCTTGAGAGGAGCTAGCAGCCCCACAGGGGTTTCACATTTCAATACCTGAGATATGAACTTACTTTAGTGCAGGTATTAATTGTGCCAATTTCATTAAAATCTGTAACCATGATGCAATCTCCGTATGATTATTTCCAATGGAATGACCCAGTTGAGTACTGGACAAATACTTGCTCCAGTCTTTTACCCTTGAGGCATATTTTTTATAGCACCAATTTTCTCAGAAGAGTAGCAAATACCTTAAGTTTAATTGTCGTAATCTTTAAGTTATATGTAGACCTCAAGAGATGTCACTTTTACACTTTTGCAGGCCATCTTCACTTTCTTGAATGATTACTCAATCATCAGCATGAAATAAGTTGTTCACATCTTGCTTCTTTCCTACTTTGCTTCCCAATAGAGCAGTGTCCTCTTTCCAGGTTATTAACTGCACAAGCATTCTTTCTTAACAGGACTTTTTAATTTCCACTGTCTATACCTTTAAAAATAAATTCATAAAACTTTGTCAGCATGGCCAGGAAGGATTCAGGATTCACACTCATAGCAGTGGAAGTTTAAAAACATAACAAAATAATTTTTTTTACATGTGAAATTTCGTCATTTTTTCACTTACTATTGACTGCATTTGTTGCTAAAGGTACACTTCTATTCATAAGTAAGAGAGATTCGTTGATGAATTTTGCACAACATACAAACCATACTTACAGGTGTATGAAACTAGAATTTTTCATACCTATTAAAAACTGTGGTAAAAATTGAGATAATTAACTATGAAATTTGAATTTTTCCTAAAACTGAAGTTTAAAATGTAACAGCTCATTCATTTTTTTCATTTTTTTTTATAATTTAAATAAAGTATAGAGTTTCATACACCTGTACGTACGGTTTGTATGCTGTGCAAAATTCACCAAAAAATCTCTTCACATAGTGAGTACAGAAAGGGTGAGTCCTTAAATATATGTGTGTGTGTGTGTGTGTGTGTGTGTGTGTGTGTGTGTGTGTGTGTGTGTGTGTTTTCAAGCACCTATAAGTACAATTTCTTTGGCTTCTCCAACTCTGTCCCATGTGTTAAACAAACTTTGAGCATTTATGCTGCCTTTCTCTGTATGTTCATTGTCCCATCTAAGTCATTTCTGGTACAGCACCCACAAACTTCAACTATCTTCTAGGATGGGCCACACGAGTGCTTTGTAAGTAATCCTCCTTTGTACACCAATTGCATTTCCCTAGTATTCTACCAACGAACTGAAATCTGTCACCTGCATTACATACGACTGAACTATGTGAATGTCTCATTTCATATCCTTACAAAGTGTTACACCCATTTATTTGTGCGAGTTGATCTATTTCAGTCGAGACTAAATGATATTGTAGTCATACAATATTACATTTTTCATTTTGTGGAGTGAACAATTTTACATTTCGGAACAGTTAAAGCAAGCTGCAAATACTTGCACCACTGTGAAATCTTGTAAGAATATTTATGCATCTTCTTTCAGACAGGACTTTGTTATAGATAACTGCATCATCTGTACAAAACCTGAGGTTATTATTCACATCATCTGCTAGGTCATTAATATACAATATGAGCAGCAAATATCTGAACACACTACCCGGGGGCACACCTGAAGCCACTTCTCAATCTGAAACTTCCTGGCAGATTAAAACTGTGTGCCCGACCGAGACTCGAACTCGGGACCTTTGCCTTTCGCGGGCAAGTGCTCTACCAACTGAGCTACCGAAGCACGACTCACGCCCGGTACTCACAGCTTTACTTCTGCCAGTATCTCGTCTCCTACCTTCCAAACTTTACAGAAGCTCTCCTGCGAACCTTGCAGAACTGGCACTCCTGAAAGAAAGGATATAACGGAGACATGGCTTAGCCACAGCCTGGGGGATGTTTTCAGAATGAGATTTTCACTCTGCAGCGGAGTGTGCGCTGATATGAAACTTCCTGGCAGATTAAAACTGTGTGCCCGACCGAGACTCGAACTCGGGACCTTTGCCTTTCGCGGGCAAGTGCTCTACCAACTGAGCTACCGAAGCACGACTCACGCCCGGTACTCACAGCTTTACTTCTGCCAGTATCTCGTCTCCTACCTTCCAAACTTTACAGAAGCTCTCCTGCGAACCTTGCAGAACTGGCACTCCTGAAAGAAAGGATATAACGGAGACATGGCTTAGCCACAGCCTGGGGGATGTTTTCAGAATGAGATTTTCACTCTGCAGCGGAGTGTGCGCTGATATGAAACTTCCTGGCAGATTAAAACTGTGTGCCCGACCGAGACTCGAACTCGGGACCTTTGCCTTTCGCGGGCAAGTGCTCTACCAACTGAGCTACCGAAGCACGACTCACGCCCGGTACTCACAGCTTTACTTCTGCCAGTATCTCGTCTCCTACCTTCCAAACTTTACAGAAGCTCTCCTGCGAACCTTGCAGAACTGGCACTCCTGAAAGAAAGGATATAACGGAGACATGGCTTAGCCACAGCCTGGGGGATGTTTCCAGAATGAGATTTTCACTCTGCAGCGGAGTGTGCGCTGATATGAAACTTCCTGGCAGATTAAAACTGTGTGCCCGACCGAGACTCGAACTCGGGACCTTTCCCTTTCGCGGGCAAGTGCTCTACCAACTGAGCTACCGAAGCACGACTCACGCCCGGTACTCACAGCTTTACTTCTGCCAGTATCTCGTCTCCTGCCTTCCAAACTTTACAGAAGCTCTCCTGCGAACCTTGCAGAACTGGCACTCCTGAAAGAAAGGATATAACGGAGACATGGCTTAGCCACAGCCTGGGGGATGTTTCCAGAATGAGATTTTCACTCTGCAGCGGAGTGTGCGCTGATATGAAACTTCCTGGCAGATTAAAACTGTGTGCCCGACCGAGACTCGAACTCGGGACCTTTGCCTTTCGCGGGCAAGTGCTCTACCAACTGAGCTACCGAAGCACGACTCACGCCCGGTACTCACAGCTTTACTTCTGCCAGTATCTCGTCTCCTACCTTCCAAACTTTACAGAAGCTCTCCTGCGAACCTTGCAGAACTGGCACTCCTGAAAGAAAGGATATAACGGAGACATGGCTTAGCCACAGCCTGGGGGATGTTTTCAGAATGAGATTTTCACTCTGCAGCGGAGTGTGCGCTGATATGAAACTTCCTGGCAGATTAAAACTGTGTGCCCGACCGAGACTCGAACTCGGGACCTTTGCCTTTCGCGGGCAAGTGCTCTACCAACTGAGCTACCGAAGCACGACTCACGCCCGGTACTCACAGCTTTACTTCTGCCAGTATCTCGTCTCCTGCCTTCCAAACTTTACAGAAGCTCTCCTGCGAACCTTGCAGAACTGGCACTCCTGAAAGAAAGGATATAACGGAGACATGGCTTAGCCACAGCCTGGGGGATGTTTCCAGAATGAGATTTTCACTCTGCAGCGGAGTGTGCGCTGATATGAAACTTCCTGGCAGATTAAAACTGTGTGCCCGACCGAGACTCGAACTCGGGACCTTTCCCTTTCGCGGGCAAGTGCTCTACCAACTGAGCTACCGAAGCACGACTCACGCCCGGTATTCACAGCTTTACTTCTGCCAGTATCTCGTCTCCTACCTTCCATACTTTACAGAAGCTCTCCTGCGAACCTTGCAGCTGTGAGTACCGGGCGTGAGTCGTGCTTCGGTAGCTCAGTTGGTAGAGCACTTGCCCGCGAAAGACAAAGGTCCCGAGTTCGAGTCTCGGTCGGGCACACAGTTTTAATCTGCCAGGAAGTTTCATATCAGCGCACACTCCGCTGCAGAGTGAAAATCTCATTCTGGACTTCTCAATCTGTCAAAATCTCTCCGTCCAAATTAACATGATGTTTCCTCCCTACCAATAAATCCTCATTCCAATCACAAATTTCGCTTTCTATTCGACACATATTCCATAAGTGCAAAAACTGATGAGTTTTGTGGCCATTCGGGATGATATTCTGAACCATATTGAAGAAACGAAGATTTAACCTTTAATTTCCCATGGACAATGTAGTCACTTTCATTGAATCTCAGCCTTAGGTAAAAGGAGGACAAGGAAGGAAATCAGCCATGCAACATTCACATTCATTGATTTAGGGAAATGAAGGACTACTTTAATGTGGATGGGCTGATAAGAGATTCCAGCCCTACTTCTCCCCATTGTACGCCCAGTGTGCTAACCATAAACTTGTCTAGTTCAAATCTCTTCTTCGTGAGTTGATTAGAATAATGCATCATCATCATCATCATAAAAGTTGTCATTGTCATAAGAAGAAAGTTGGATGCATCCAGTCTGCAACAAAGTGCTCATTTGTTCCTCTACAAGTAACAATTCCAGAATGTAAAGGGAACATTATCATAATTACTGAGGCTTGATTAATTTTTGAAAACAACAGAGAAAAAAATTTATATTTAAGAGACATGGGAATGCAAAAGAAACAGTAGAGGAGTTGGTAAGCAGTTTTGCAAACTGCTCTTGCAGTTTTCTTTTTATGTCATTAACTAGGAACAAAAATAACCAAGACTAATTGGACAGTGGGTAGATTCTTTTCATGACGGCATCATGACTGAATAAAATCATTTGTTTCCTAGTAACATAAATAAAATTTAAATTCTCAGTTATGGCTCACTTGCATCCAGAAAACAGAGGATTTGTTAAGACTTAAAGGATGAATGTTCAGACAGCTGAAACTGCCAAACTATGACTCAGGTAAACACAGCTGGTTAAACTGATTACGAAAATATGATCCAATCAGTGTAACACACACTTAAACATCCAACCCAGTAAACTGGATCAGAGTCTGAACAGCACACTACTGCTCTATTATAAGCATACAAAACTAACAAAATATGGCCCAATGTAATAGATAATTCACAAGTACGATGTTCCGATGGGTCCTTGTATATGTATGCCAAAGGGCTAGGACATTTTCTTATTGACACTGAAACCACTTTGTTCCACTGTTGTATATGTATGCCAAAGGGTTTCTTATTGACATAAACCACTTCATTCCATCGTTGTGACAGGAGGAACATCTGCCACTGTAGACTTTTTGATGACTTGGAAAAATGACAAACCAAATTACGGTGGCTGACTCAGTTATAGTACATGTCACTTTGGAAGGTACCTTTATGCAGAGAGGAAAAGCAATTACAATGGGGAAACATGGAGGGGCTAAATGTGTACATGTGGCAGTGGACACTTTCTATGATATTAGACATTAAAAATTGTTGCTGCACACAAGAACAAATAAAGCTGTATTATTACTACTACAGAGTGATCATGTGACTGGAGGAGATGGGTTATCACTGTCCAGCAGAGATCATGGCACGGTGCCCTGAGAAAGCCTAAATCTCTTTTGCTGCTGGCAGTAGTTGCAGGGGGTGTGCTTCAGACCTGGGCCATCTTCTGACATGATGTGCATTGTGACAAGTTTGACTCTTCATTACAAAACTATTTTTATATTGACTTTAAAATTTTAGAAATTTTCAGTGAAAATATGAGCAACCAAACTGAGCCAGAGCAGTCTATGAAATGATAACCGACTTGAAAATATGCAGTTTGCCACCACAGCTTTCAATCCCCGGTGGATGTCTGGTGTATACGGTATTGTGGTTGGTTGATTGGTTGGTTTAAAGCAGGGGTGGGAAGGGGGAGGGGGGGATGGGGGGGAGGGGGAGGGGTAGGGACCAAACTGCGAGGTCATCAGTCCCTTGTTCTCGATAAATTAATTACACAAGGGAAAGAAGCAAAAAAAGGAGACGTGCAGCACAATGACAGGAGAATGGAAGAACCAGAAGAACAACAGAAGGACAGCCAACACTACTAAGGACAAAACAGGCAAAGAAAACCAGAGAGAAACATGAAACAGGTAGAAGGGTTAAAAACAATAGAGCAGATGACCGTGGCTGGCCAACCACGAGAATAAAAAGGAAAAGCCAGCCACTCTGCGACATGTTAAAACATCCAAACTAAAAGCATTAGAGTGGAGAACACAAAGGGACAAAGGACATGCGCGAAAACTTATACAGAACGATAAAACCCACCGACACATACGAAATGTAAAACTAAATTAGCCGATGAGGCGTTGTCAGCTAAAATTAATGGCAATGAGTCCCGTAACTGAAGAGTCTGCCACAGGGCAGCCAAAGAAGGACAGCTTACGCAGATATGGGCCAATGTCAGCCGGGCGCCGCACCAACACTGAGGTGGGTCATCACGGTGCAGGAGGTAACCTTGTGTCACCCAAGTGTGGCCAATGCGGAGCCGACAGAGAACCACAGAGTCTCTGCAAGAGGCCCACGTGGAGGTCTTCCACACATTTGTAGTCTCCTTAATGGCACACAGTTTGTTGTGCATACTGAGGTTATGCCACTCTGTCTCCCAATGCCGCAAAACCTTGTGGCATAGTACTGAATGCAGGTCAATTGCAGAGAAGCTGATCTCCATAAGCAGTTTCTGCATAGCCTGTTTGGCCAGCCTCTCAGCAAGTTCGTTGCCTGGGATTCCGATGTGACTTGGCGTCCAGACAAACACCACTGAACGACTGGACCGTTCCAGGGCATAGATGGACTTCTGGATGGTCGCTACCAAAGAATGACGAGGGTAGCACTGGTCGATAGCTTGTAAGTTGCTCAAGGAGTCAGTACACAGAAGAAATGACTCCCCAGGGCATGAACAGATGTGCTCAAGAACACGAGATATGCCCACCAGCTTGGCACTGAAAACACTACAGCCATTTGGCAAGGAATGCTGTTTGATATGCCCTCCATGGACATACGCGAAGCCGACGTGATCATCAGCCATTAAGCCATCGGGGTGAACAACTTCAGGGCCTCGGTACATGTCAAGAATCGAAAGGAAATGGCAGCGGAGAGCTGCAGGGTTAACTGAGTCCTTAGGGCCATGTGAAAAGTCCAGGGGAAGCCACGGCCTAGATGTACACCATGGTGGTGTATGTGAATGGACTTCAAGTATAGGTGGTAAAGGAAAGGACTCCAGTTCGCAAAAAGGGGATCGGACACAAACTGCAATTGGAAGCCCTGGCCTGGGCCACCGATGCAGGAGATGAACCGCCTTGAGTGGGAAAAGGAGATGGTCATTCGGATGCGCAGGACAACTACGAATGTGTGAAATGTAACTGGCCAGCAGTTGTGCATGCCTAACCTGCAATGGAGAGACTCTGCCTCCACCAGGACGCTGGTCACCGGACTCGTCCTAAAAGCTCCTATCGTTAGACGAACACCACAGTGGTGCACTGGCTCGACTAAACGCAATGCTAAGGGTGCTGCCGAACCATAAACCATACTCCTGTAGTCAAGGCAGGATTAAACAAGGGCTCTGTAGAGCTACAGCGATCTGCACCCCAGTTGGTGTTGCTCAGGCAGCGGAGGACGTTGAGGTGCTGCCAGCAGTTCCGCATAAGCAGGCGAAGGTGACGAAGCCAAGTCAATTGGGCGTTGAAAACCAGTCCTAAGAATCGATATGTCTCCTCTAGAGTGAATGGATTGTCATTAAGGTAAAGTTCTGGTTCTGGATGAACGGTACAATGCTGACAGAAGTGCACAACACACGACTTTGCGACCGAAAACTGGAAACCATGGGCTAGAGCCCATAACTGCGCATTTTGCATGGCTCCCCGTAGATACCACTCAGCAACACAAAGTACTGGTGGAGCAGTATGAAAAGCAGAAGTCGTATGAGTACAGAGAAGGTGAGACGGACAGCACTACAGCTGCTGCTAGACCATTAATGGCCACTAAAAATAGAGACACACTCAATACAGAGCCCTGTGGGACCCCATTCTCCTGGATATGAGGGGAACTATGGGAGGCACCAACTTGGACATGGAAAGTAAGAAGCAACAGGAAATTTTGGATAAAACTCGGGAGTGGGCCTCTGAGACCCCACTCGTATAATGTGGCAAGGATATGGTGTCGCCAGGTGGTGTTGTACGCTTTTCGTAAATCAAAAAGATGGCAACCAGGTGTTCGCATCTGGAAAAGGCTGTTTAGATGGCAGACTCGAGGGACACAAGATTATCAGTGGTAGAGCGACCCTGGCGGAAGTCGCCCTGACATGGAGCCAGTAGGCCACATGACTCCAGGACCCAACCCAACCGCTGACACATCATATATTCCACCAGCTTACAAAGAACGTTGGTGAGGCTGATAGCTATCCACATCAAGCGGGGTTTTACCGGGTTTGAGCACCAGAATGATGGTGCTCTCCCGCCATTGTGATGGAAAGACACCATCACATCAGATCTGGCTGGAGATGACGAGGAGATGTCGCTTGTAGTCAGATGAGAGATATTTAATCATCTGACTAGCCCAGGAGCTGTGTCAGGGCAATGTCCAAGGGCACTGAGGAGCTCCCACTCTGTAAATGGGGCATTATAGGATTCACTGTGGCGTGTAGTGAACAAAAGCACTTTCCCTTCTAGGTGCCATTTGAGAGTGCAAAAGGCTGTGCGGTAATTCTCTGACGCAGATGTTCAACAAAGTTCTCGGCAATCATGATTGCGTCGGTAGATAATATGCCATTTATGTTAACACCGGGAACACCTGTTTGGGGCTGGTACCCAAAAACACATCTGATCCTTGCCTAGAATTGGGAAGGTGATGTATGACACCAACTGGTAAAGATGTGTCTCTCCCAACACTCCTGCTTCCGTTATTTGATAAGTTGGTGAACGCGGGCACAGAGCCGTTTAAAGGCTATGAGGTGCTCCAGGGAAGGGTGCTGCTTATGCTGCTGTAGAGCTCACCTACGCTCCTTAATTGCTTCAGCGACTTCCGGCGACCACCAAGGGACTGTCTTTTGCCAGGAGCATCCTAAAGAGGGAGGGATCACGTTTTCTGCCACAGAAAGGATTGTTGTAGCCACATGCTCAACCATCACATCGATGTTCCCGTGTAGGGGAGATTCAACGGTGACAGCAGAGGTGAAAGTTTCCCAGTCCGCATTATCTGAAGCCCATCTGGGCAGGCGTCCATGGGCCTAATGCTGGGGCAGTGACAGAAATGTGAAATGTGTGGTGGCCCCAGTGTTTAGGAGGCAGAGGTCGAACTGAGAGAGTAAAGTTTCAACATGTCTGCATCGGCCAGTAAGCACGGTGCCACCCCACAAGGGGTTATGGGTGTTGAAATCTCCCAAAAGTAGGAAAGGTTTATGGAGTTGACCAATCAGTGCAGCTAATACATTCAGGGATACTGCACCATCTGGAGGAAGATTTACATTGCAGATAATTATTTCCTGTGTCATCTTTATTCTGACAAACAAAGCTTCAAGAGGGGTTTGAAGGGGGATGATTTCACTACAGACTGAGTTTAGGACATAAACGCATACTCCACCCGACACTCAATTATAGTCACCACGGTTCCTGTAATACTCCTTATAGCTGTGGAGGGCAGAGGTCTGCATTGCCAGGAACCAAGTTTCCTGGAGGGCAATGCAGATAGCAAGTTTAAAGCTTCACAGTTGCCGTAGCTCAGCCAGGCAGTGGAAAAAACTGTCGCAATTCCACTGGAGAATGATGTGATTGTGAGGCTGGGAAGGTATGGAACATTCAATGAGGCAGTTTACGCCTCAGGGTCATCTGCTGCCAACGACTTATTGCTTGAGCAGTCTATATCCATTGTGTCTGAGGGCCCAGCGAGATCTAGGTCCTCAGAAGACGCCAGAATCTCCACCTCATTCGCAGATGCAGAGCTTGTAGGTAGCGGTGGTGCGGGTGCCACCGCAATTCCCTAGGTCTTGGGGATCTTCTTTTTGGATTTCTTTCGCTGCTCTTTGGGTTCCTTGGCTGGAAGGACTTCACTGATTCGTTCTCCGTGACTGAGGATGAGAATGAAGTCCCACGACCAGCCACATTTGGGCTCTTCAGCTGCTGGTGGGTGTAATCTTTCCCACTAGTAAAAACCTGGAGAGGGAGTGACCCAAGGGACCCCTGCCTAGCGAGAGGAGCCAAAGAAACTTACACTTCTCCAGTGCAGAAGTGGGGACTGATATGCCCAATGGTGCGGGGTGGGGGTGGGGGTGGGGGTGGGGGGGGGGGGGGTGTTGCTCTCCCTAAGTAGGTGGTGCAGCAGCAACAGGGATGGAAGTGCCCTAACCGTCAAGGGGGCAGGTGTAGTCTTCCGGCTCTGGGGGGTGACTAGGGATGGAGCTGATGGGGCTAGAACTGCTGTAGCAGCAGCGTAAGACGATGTCATATGTACAGGATGTAGGCATTCAAATTTCCTTTTAGCCTTAGTTTAGGTCAGTCAGTCCATGGCCACGATTTTCCTTTCTTTCTGGAGAATCCTGAAGTCAGGCAAGCAAGCGAATGATGCTTTCCACAGTTGACACAGATGGGAGTTGGGGCACATGGAGTATTGGGATATGATGGGCGTCTGCAATCTCAACATGCGACGCCGGACGTACAGTGAGAAGACATATGGCCGAACTTCCAGCATTTAAAGCACTGCATAGGGGGAGGGATATAGGGCTTTACATCACAGTGGTAGACCATCACCTTGACCTTCTCGGGTATGTATCACCCTCAAAGGACAAGATGAAGGCACCGGTGGCAACCTGATTATCCCTCAGACTCTGATGGACATGCCAAACAAAATTTACACCTCACCGCTCTAAATTGGTGTGCAGCTCATTGTCAGACTGCAAAAGAAGGTCGCTGTGAACTATGATACACTGGCCCATATTTAAGCTCTTATGGGGCGTGATGGTTACAGAAACATCCTCATCTTGTCATAAACAAGTGACACCCGTGACTAGGCAGAGGATGCTGTTTTGATCAAGATTGACCCAAATCTGATTTTGAACAAGCCCTTCACCTCCCCAACTTGTCCTCTAAATGCTCAACAAAAAACAGACTTCATTGTCAAGAAAGATTACCCCATCAGCTCTCGAACCTACAAGGTACCGGGGCGAATAAGAGTCGTTGCCATCCTCAGCCTGATGTTCCTCCCATGGTGTGGCTACGGAGGGGAACGATTTGGGGTCATACTTCTGTGCATTGAACTGAGCCCGTGAACACTTAGAGACTGCTGGTGTTCTACACCAGTAAGAGATTATGTACTACGCTTAACTGCATGTCATCCGCCCTGATGCCACCCACTCCGACCAGGGGTCCTTCCCATGGGTGCCACCCAGCCGCAGCAAAGGCCACCTGGCAGGATGGCCATTGCCATGAGTCCCAATGTTCCAGGGTGACAAAGAAAGTAGAGAAAGTATGTATTATTTCTCTGTAAGAATATATATGACAATTGCTTCAATCTTCAAAGATATACTTCTTGTGTCTGCAGCCACATCATGCTATCATCTGAACACACACTATTTTTGCAGTCCATCTGGCCACCATCTACAAGTGAGAACACTGCTCAGGGTAAATAATCTCCCTGGGAATTGACAACACTCACATTTATTACTGTGAAGATGATGACCATTGTCCAGCATTTGGTTTGGCTCTCCGTGTAACACTTGTTTGTGAAGTATCAACATACCTGTTGTTGAATTTTAGAAAATGACTATCTCTGGCTTCCTTTTCTCTCCAGATCTGGGATCCACAGCATCACCTTATCAAGCAAAGCTACAAGAATCACATTCCTGTTCTCTCACGGTATGGGCAAAAATCAAACTTCCCATTACTGAAGCAAAACATACTTCTGTATTGTTCCTACTCTTTTACATCCATAAAATCTGATGTCAATTGCATCTTATTTTTTCTGAGAGTTCCAACATACAACAAATTCTTAGCTTTCAAATAATTTATGATATCCATATCAGAAAACCAATTTTCAACAGTGACACTGTGATCACTTCACTTGGTTTATTGCCAACACAGGAGGGAGCTCCTGACCATTGGCCAACATAAATTTTGATGGTGCGTCTGAAAACCAGAGGTCAAAATACTAAATATTTCAACAAATTGTCTACAAAGTACAAATTACTCATCCATCAAACAAGGTAAGTAATAAATCTGATAAATAAAAGAAAATACAAACCTCCATAAATGGGACATCCTTAGGTACAATGAGCTCATGGATCATGCGAAAACCTGGAGATAGGGAGTTACTAGCCAGGGGGAATCCCATGCTGCCTAAAATGGGAGTAGGGAACAAAACATATCAGCGGTACCTATCAGGCTGATTATGGTTGACTGATGGTTAACAGATGTGGGTAAGAACCAGTTTCAAAATGCTAATTTATTAATGCAGATAGTGTATGAATTATTATTTTATACACTGATTTAATTAGGCCTACCTTTATGAGTATCCCATCTCAACCTGTAGAATCTTAGTCTTTTAGCTTTAGTATACTTCTTGTGTTCATTGTCAGAACAGAATTTTGATATTCCTGCAGCTCACAACGAAACTGTCACCTCTCAACCTAACCTAGAACTTGGGCTATGCAACATATCAGCCTGTAACCACAACCAGTATTCCAAAAAATAATATTCTCTTCTAATTAGCACACATATGATGTCACACACTATAACATTATTACATCCTGGCTCAATGACAGTATTTTGTGTTCGTATGTTCAACTAACCTGTCAACACATTTCTGATTTTTATGAGGCTTGAACTCTTGCTAAAGGTCAAAAGGATTATTTTCATCTGGTGATCTGCTAGGGTCAATAGAAGCATCTGATTCCACCCATCTGGTTTGTCCCGTGCCGTAAAGATGATGAGGTGTGTGACGCCACTATGACTTGGTTTTGAGTTGGTTATGTTTGTAGGGTGGTGGTGGTGGTGGTGGTGGTGGTGGTGGTGGTGGTGTACTTTACGGTGGATGTGGACATGCTGAGTTTAATATGGTATTGGGTTCATTTGAGTTTGGTAATCATTGCGCTAACATGGTTTTGAGTTTAGGTAGTTAGTGAAGTAATGTGGGTTGTGGAAATGTTTTCAGCAAGTTGCTACAGTTTCTTTTTTTCCCCTTCTTTTGCTTATATGTTTGACGTTTTTGTTTGCTCTGATTCGTTCGTGTTTGTTGTGCAGAAAGAATTCTACAGTAAATGTGGTGTTTTGTCTGCTGTACATTTATGATAGGTCAGTTGTGTTTTAATTCATGTAATGAATATGTAGTATTTGGGTTTTTGAGTGTTGGGGTTTTGGTTCCACTTTTCTGATATGTAGGTGTTGGGTTTTGGTATCAATTGTTGCAGTTGATCTATACAGGTCAAGGGAAATGCCAGATTCCACTTTTCAGGCTTTTAGATGTTGGGGTTTTTGGTATCGATAGTTGCAGCTGAGCTATACAGATAAAGAGAAACGTCCGATTCCTATGGTTTTCTTGATATGGCGGAAAGTTGTTAACGTAATTTGTTATATTATTTATTTTAGGGTGGTTCAGTGTTTCTTTATTCTTGTATATTTAGCTTGTCCCCGCCCTAAACCCCTATCTTCCGCGGTTGTCCCGTTAGTTTCATTTTATTTTTGGAGCGAGACGTTATTCTCATTTTTATTTTTGCTCGCGTTTGTATGTAGTGACGTCATGTTGCCATATTGTATTCGTTGGAACTAGCAGTTTCCGCCGTACTGGTGTGGCGTAGGTCAAAATAGACGGGTGGAATCTGATGCTTCTGTAGTGCCGCTACACTGACGTCTGATTTCACGATATTTATGAAAACTGCATTGAAGCAAACATTTGCGCAGGGTATACAATGTTGTCTTTTTCAAGCTTCATTAAGGAAGTTTCATTGTTATAATGTAGTGTACATTTTCATAATTTTGTTATTGCGGATCTGAGAAGCAGAAACCATACTGGCAAGTATTCATTATTCTATTCACAATACATATCTGTGACAGATCAAATTATCTAATATATCTTGTTTTTAGCCTAATATGAAAATTATCGCCTAGTTCCCGGTATAACACAACGTTCTAAATCCCACAGTGCAACCTTGAAATCAATATAACGCACTACTATCAGAACCATATACAGTCCTATTACTACCCATCGAATAACAGAAAAATAACATTCCTTGCAGCACCCGAAGGTTTGTAAATTTAGAATATCACAAATCTTTACAGTGATCAGCAGTGTTGCGCTAAAGTAACCACAAACGACAGTTAATGAAACAGAATCACGATCAGACTGACTTTTAGCTCGAGATTATATGGGTACCAAGCACATATTTCGCGAGATTTTGCTCAGAAATTTAAATTCCAGCGCAACGTAATTACAGGAAATAATAGTTTCCACAATTATCAAAGGGATTCCTGTTAATACTTGTAACTTACAAGTTAACAAATTTCACTTCTACAGAACACTTACCACATCTTTATCTACAGTCGTTTTGCATTTCACAATAGCGTAAACCTGATGGATGACAATAACAGGTGGTAGATGGCCTTCAAACGCTTCGTTAGGAAATTTACTTCGCAAGTACACCAAGGCACCTTCTGTATCTGACGGCGCATCTTTTCCAAAATTAGTATCTGTTTTTGGGTCACTATCTGTCAACTGTATGTCAGCCGATAAGTGAGGTTTCTTCCTTTGAATGTAAAAGTCTGGCAACGTCACACGTCTCTTCATATTATGGAGAATACCGTAACGGTAGGAAGAACCGTGGCGCCCCCAGATCTCTAGCATACGAAATTTACGAATTCAACCATATTTATGTTTATGCTATCTCTCAACTTCCGAAGATTTTGATACGCCGGCTGGTTACTGCCTTTCGAGAGTGCTACTGCGATGAACTAGACAACTGCCTGGCACTTGTTGATATATACATCTTTGGCTTCACATTTCATATTGAAATGTAAACACAACGAGTAAACACTAGTGAAAATGCACGTGTTGAGCCGAAGTCGTACAGTACTTTGCAGTGGAGCGAAAAGCGACAGTGTGGTTCCAGTATTTTGTTAGGTAGCGGGCTGTGGCGAATAGTATAAAATATTTCTGCTTCATATGTCTCTCATTTCCATCCTTGATTTGTCTTTGTGACAAGTCATTTAAGTGTGGAATTTTGAAAAACAAAAAATGTTTGTACTTGCCGAAATGAAGCATGTCATTCGAATTCCACCACATGATTTTAAGAAGAGGCTTAATGATGCTATTTCAGAAGAGCTGAACAAGAAGTTGGCGAACAAAGTATGTGTTTGTTTTGGTTGGGCTGTAGGTATCACTTCCTCGTAACTGTTGTAACATTTTTGTGTTTTCTACAGGTTGTTTTAAATGTCGGTTTGTGCATTGCACTGTTTGACATAACACGTTTAGAAGATTCTTACATATTCCCTGGTGATGGCGCAGCACACACCAAAGTAAACTTCCGTTATGTTGTATTCAGGCCATTCATGGAAGAAATACTCATCGGTAAAATTAAAAGCTGTAGCCCAGAAGGCGTTCAAGGTAGGTGTCACATCGTTATCGTTTATAGTGTTATCAATGTATCTTTATATCGACACATTTACAAGCAACTATTGAATTATTGCACTCATTCTGAGTGAATCAACACATGTAAATTTGGTCTTATTTTTAAGAATAGATGACTTCAGAATTGCAGAACGTGAGTGAAATTTTATTTTGTCTATAACTGGTTTTGTACTTACCGTTTCTCATATTTTTCTCGACGCAATACTCCTAGCTGTACTTGTAATGAAGACCCCAGTGACTGACAGATATTCAGAGGCTGACTCTTAAAATTCACGAAGGACGAGTTCTACTACATGCAATTTAGTCCATTTACAGATGTTCGGACTTAAAAATATGTAAATGTTTAAGCACAAAAAAACACTGTAACCAAAATTAACCATTCTAATTACACAAAAAACATAGAAGGTAGTTTTCTCTCCATCAAATCTGTAGGCATACTACTCAATTTTCTGGGTATTAGACATGTGAATAAAGCTAAATTTACGCCATCATAAATGCTGAAAATTGTTTTTAGTAAGATGGTACCAGGCTTTGCATGTCACTGCCAAGTTTATTACAATAATAATTTGTCAGAGTCAACTTTACACAGTCTGAAAGATGATCAGTCAGCTTATTTCTGCACTTATATTTCACTTTGTTCATCATTGAAAATCCTGCCTTATGTAGACAAGTTAGTCCAAATACTATGAAACATGCAATGCGCCTTTTACTATGTTAGGGTGGGTTGTTACGCTCACTAATTTCTGGATGTTATCTTCATTATTTTCTGACTTAAGGGAATATCATTTTGAAATCAAATTATTTCATGTTCAGTCTCACTTCAAGAGAAAAGATCACACATTTTACATGAATTTCTTTCATATCCACTTTTTGGAAAAGTTGAGCTGTGAAAATCAGTTTTTAAACTCTGTCTTCAGTACTGTCAGGTTGGTTGCATACTTCTCTGCAGCTTCTTGATCCAATGATGTTTGTTACAGTAATCTCGTCATGCGGGATGAAAAAGTGTTGCTTGGTGTGAGTGATAAAGACAGTGAAATGAAAATGGAGACAAAAGAGGCAGATAGGGTATTGTCAGACTTGTTGTTGTTGTGGTCTTCAGTCCAGAGACTGGTTTGATGCAGCTCTCCATGCTACTCTATCCTGTGCAAGCTTCATCATCTCCCAGTACCTACTGCAACCTACAGCCTTCTGAATCTGTTTAGTGTATTCATCTCTTGGTCTCCCTCTACAATTTTTACCCTCCGCACTGCCCTCCAATACTAAATTGGTGATCCGCTGATGTCTCAGAATATGTCCTACCAACTGATCCCTTCTTCTAGTCAAGTTGTGCCGCAAATTTCTCTTCTCCCCAATTATAGTCAATACCTCCTCATTAGTTATCTGATCTACCCATCTAATCTTCAGCATTCTTCCGTAGCAACACATTTTGAAAGCTTCTATTCTTTTGTCTAAACTATTTATCGTCCATGTTTCACTTCCATACATGGCTACACTCCATACAAATACTTTCAGAAAGTACTGCCTGACACTTACATCTATACTCGATGTTAAGAAATTTATCTTCTTCAGAAATGCTTTCCTTGGCATTGCCACTCTACATTTTATATCCTCTCTACTTTGACCATCATCATTTATTTTGCTCCCCAAATAGCAAAACTCATTTACTACTGTAAGCGTCTCATTTCCTAATCTAATACCCTCAGCATCACCCAATTTAATTCGGCTACATTCCATTATCCTCATTTTGCTTTTGTTGATGTTCACCTTATATCCTCCTTTTAAGACACTGTCCATTCCGTTCAGCTGCTCTTCCAGGTCCTTTGCTGTCTCTGACAGAATTACAGTGTCATTGGCAAACCTCAATGTTTTTATTTCTTCTCCGTGGATTTTAATACCTACTCTGAATTTTTCTTTTGTTTCCTTTACTGCTTGCTCAATATATAGATTGAATAACATCGGGGGTAGGCAACAACCCTGTCTCACTCTCTTCCCAACCACTGCTTCCCTTTCATGCCCCTCGATTCTTATAACTGCCATCTGGTTTCTGTACAAATTGTAAATAGCCTTTCGCTCCCTGTACTTTACCCCTGCCACCTTCAGAATTTGAAAGAGAGTATTCTAGTCAACATTGTCAAAATGTTAGAAATGTAGGTTTGCCTTTTCTTAATCTATTTTCTAAGATAAGTCGTAGGGTCAGTATGGCCTCACTTGTTCCAACATTTCTACAGAATCCAAACTGATCTTCGTCGAGGTCGGCTTTTATCAGTTTATTCCATTTGTCTGTAAAGAGTTCGTGTTAGTAATTTTCAGCCGTGGCTTATTAAACTGATAGTTCGGTAGTTTTCACATCTGTCAACACCTTCTTTCTTTGGCATTGGAATTATTATATTCTTCTTGAAGTCTGAGGGTATTTCGCATGTCTCATACATGTTGCTCACCAGATGGTAGAGTTTTGTCATGACTGACTCTCCCAAGGCTGTCAGTAGTTCTAATGGAATGTTGTCTACTCCCACGGCCTTGTTTCGACTCAGGTCTTTCAGTGCTCTGTCAGACTCTTCACACAGTATCTTATCTCCCATTTCATCTTCATCTACATCCTCTTCCATTTCCATAATATTGTCCTCAAGTACATCGCCCTTGTATAAACCCTCTATATACTCCTTCCACCTTTTTGCTTTCCCTTCTGTGCTTAGAACTGGGTTGCCATCTGAGCTCTTGATATTCATGCAAGTGGTTCTCTTTTCTCCAAAGGTCTCTTTAATTTTCTTGTAGGCAGTATCTATCTTATCCCTGGTGATATACGCCTCTACATCCTTACATTTGTCCTCTAGCCATACCTACTTAGCCATTTTGCACTTCCTGTCGACCTTATTTTTGAGACATTTGTATTCCTTTTTGACTGCTTCATTTACTGAATTTTTTCATGTTCTCCTTTCATCAATTAAGTTCAGTATCTCTTCTGTTACCCAAGGATTTCTATTAGCCCTCGTCTTTTTACCTACTTGGTCCTTTGCTGCCTTCACTATTTATCTCTCAACGCTGCTCATTCTTCTTCTACTGTATTTCTTTCCCCCAGTCTTGTCAATCCTTCCCGAATGCTCTCCTTGAAACTCTCTACAACTTCTGGTTCTGTCAGTTTATCCAGGTCCCATCTCCTTAAATTCCCACCTTTTTGCAGTTTCTTCAGTTTTAATCTATAGTTCATAACCAATAGATTGTGATGAGAGTCCACATCTGCCCCTGGAAATGTCTTACAATTTAAAACCTGGTTCCTACATCTCGTCTTACCATTATATAATCTATCTGAAAACCTGTCTGTGTCTTACCACTTAGAAATATTTTGCAAAACACTCATCATCAGCAAACTGATATTTTACATTTAAAAAGATTTCATTTAAATGGGTTTCAGACAAAGATTTTGAAAAATCACCTCATAAAACCATGTCTAAAATCATTGTAAAACTGATCAATGGACAAAAAATAAACTATTACTACAACTTTGATGTTTGACTGGTCTATGGCAATCGACTGGTTGAGCATCCCATGTTTTACAGCTATAAACAGGCTCTGCAAGCTGCTGTACAGTGCATGGCAGAGGGAACGTTGCACAGTTGGTCAATCGTTACCTTTCCAGACAAATATTTTCAAAAAATACTTCCTACCACTTATGTTTGATGTTAACAAATTCAGAAATATTTCATGGCTGTAGCAGTTATTTTGCTGCCCAAAAAACATGCAGAACTCAGCTACTACTTTTACTGTATCATTTCCTAATCTGACTCTGTTAACATTGCCTGATTTTATTTCACTACATTCCATTACCCTTGTTTCACTTTTGATGGTGTTCAATGTGTAACCTCTTTTCAAGACACTGTATATTCTGTTCAACTGTTCTTCCAAGTCTCTGTCAGAATTACAATGTCATTGGCAAACTTCTTTTTCCCCCTCTACCTCCATCAATTTTAATTCCATCTCCAAATTTTTCTTTGGCTTCCTTTACTCTTTACTTAGTCTACAGATTGAATAACATGGGTATAAGTTACAACTCTGTTGCACTCCCTTCTCTTCTGTGGCTTCCCTTTCATGTTCTTTGACTCTTCTCCCTTTTGTATGGTTTCTGTACAAGCTGTAGAAAACATTTCACTTCGTGGATTTTATTCCTGCTACCTTCAGAATTTCTGAGTGTATTCAACTCAGTAATGTCATAAGCATCCTCAAAATCTGTGAATGCTATAAATGTAGATTTGCCTTGCTTCAACCAAGGTAAATCATATAGTCAGTATTGCCTCACATGATCCTTCATTTCTTCTAAACCCAAACTTCCCTGGGGTCAGCTTCTATTGGCTTTTGCATTCTTCTGCAAATAACTCATACCAATATTTTGCAACCAGAACTTGTTAAACTTATAATTTGGTAATATTCACACCTGTCTGCATTTGCATTTCTTTGTATTTTGAACTATTACACTCTTCTATCGGAGGGTATTTCCCCTGTCTCATATATCTTGCATGCCAAGGATCTCAGTAGTTCTGAGGAATTGTTTCCTCTAAGGGCTACAATTCAACTTCGGTCATTCAGTGCTCTGTCAAATTCTTCTTGCAGTATCTTGTGTCTTGTATAATCTTAATTTACTTCCCATATAATCTTCATTTACTTCCTATTCCTTTTCTATGATACTACCTAAAGTGTGTAGCACTTCTGTAGATTCCTTTCACTTGTCAAATTTCCCTTCCCTACTTAGTATTGGTTTGCCATCCAAACTCTTGATACTCATACAGCTGTACAGCCACTTCTCTCTTCTGCAAAGCTCTTTTCAGTTTTCCTATAAGCGGCCTCTGCATTTCCCCAAGTCATGTATGCTTAGCCATTTTGCATTTTCTGTAGATCTTATTTTTTTCGATGCCTCTATTATCATTTGTGGCATTTTTACGTTCTCTCCTTTCGTCAGTTACATTCAGTATTTACTGTGTTATCCAAGGAGTTCTATGAGGCCTTTTCTTTTTGCCTATTTGATCCTCTGCTTCCTTCATTTTGTTTCTGCCAGTCTTTAAGAGTTCAAATAAAACAAATATCTGTGTCAGTCACTTTTTTTATTTTATCCCACAGTGTCATTTTTAAGTGTTTACACCCTTATCTTCAGGTGGAATAATGATACTTTGTAACATTTTTGCTAGCTAAATGCAGTCTGTTGTTTGCTGTGGTTTCATTTTGCTACGAAAATGTGCAACAAGCACTTGTTAGTGTAACATGGCACTACAATTACAAGTTTTAAGTGGTGATAGAGTTACAATCTGTTTCAGTGCCCAGAACAGTGAGGTTCATCGTAAATAAAAACTTTTTAACTTAATTTGTCATGCAGAACGTGAACCAATAACATAAACAAACCAGAGATTGTAAAGATATAGTGCCTTGCCTCATAGATTATTCATTACTAACTTACACTGTGGACCATAGATACATGTAACAATTATGTGATTACTTCATTCTTTACAAGAAGTCATTTATAAGAATTGCTATTCCAAATCCATGGCAGTAAAGACGCAAATAAAATAAAAACATAAAAAATAGAAAACTTAGTCTTGGCATCAGCACAATCAAAGTCTTACTGTCTCTGTACAATGCATTGGGAATTATCTTTTATTAAGGTCACTCGGGAATTAGAAAGTGAAAAGAGCTATAACGCATTTTCTAGTATAGTTGCAAAACTCTTTAAGAAGCTCATAGTCACTTTCTCAGCTTGTTTCATCTAGTGTGCTCATTGCCACTGTCTCAGCTTTTTCATTTGTGTGTTCTGTCCATATTTTCTATTGTGAATGAAAATTTCCAGTTCTTTATAAAGACTGAGTTTGTGACCTTTATTTAATTTGTGAAGTATTATTAGATTGTCCTCTACAGTATCAAAGGAATGTTCTGTGAATGTGTGTAGCTATGGCACATTTATGGAGTGTATTGTATTAAAATGCATTAATGTGTTCTTTGAATTTGGTTTGAATGCTTCATCCAGTCTGACTGAGGCATTGATTGCATTTCAGCTAGTATAGTCTTACTATGTAATTTATTGCTGGTGGGGAAAGCAACTGTTACCTTGTATAGTTTCAATACATTAACAATTTTTATGAAATGGTAACAAAGTGAGGAAGGTATACTGTCCTGGAGTCCATCTGTTTGTTGTTCTTATTTATTTTTCTGTTTATCTTTCTCAGTAGCTACAAAGAATGCAGCAAATGCTGCCAAGGTCAGCAATAACACACAAATTGCGGTAGCACACAAGGCAAATAGTTTATTAAAAAGAGAACTCAGTGAAACAAAGTACAGTACTATTAAATCCATCAGTGACAGTAAAACACTTAAAACCATAAACAGTAATCAAGAAGAACATAAAACAGTAACAACAAAAGCAGACAAGGGCAATACATGAACAAACTTATATTGAGAAAACATTAGAATTCTTTAACAAAAACAATATTGAACAGATAAAGAAAGACCTAAAAGACAAATTTCAAGCTGAACTTAAGACTCTTAAAGAAGACTGACTTCTTACGTACTGTGAAGGAGAAATAAAGATGCATCCATGAACACAAAAACACCAAAACTGAGGTCACAGTTAAATATGTACAAGGAAGACTGTCCTGTGAGACCTGAGACCTGAAGTTAACTCTAGAAACAACCCATATAAGTTGAATCACAAACTAAAGGAGACTGTGATGAACAACTACACATTTGGAGTAAACTGCTCTGTCGAAAACAGTTATACTGTAGCAAATGAGCTACTAGACAGACAACCAAATGGTCTATCAATGGGCTCCAACATATCAGGGACCATAGCTAACATATTCATTAACCACCTTGAGCAAAAATTATTCAGTGGCAACAGCCCATGTTTACAAGACATCAATTTTTACAAAAGATATATGGATGACACATTAGTAGTAACAGAGAGGGTAAACAGACAAGGTGTTGAGGCAATAATTCAAGCATTCAGCAGTATGCCTAAGAACATTCAGTTCATTTGTAAATATGAAATTCAGAACTCGATAAACTTTTTCATCTTTGCCATTACCAGTAAAAACAGTGAACATGTGATTAGGATTTACAGAAAACCGAGAACTGCAGATGCAAATATCCATGATTCTTCATGCAACCCACTCACACACAAATTAGCAGCGAACAGTTTGATGTTGCGCAGAGCATGCAAAATGCTATTAAGCAATGAAATTGAGTCGTCAAACAGATAGCAGCTGCAAATGGTTTTTGACCTGCACTCATAGAAAAAATGCCTAAGAAAGTTAGGAAAGGAATGACCAGAAAAGAACAGCAAGCAGACAGACACCAGGATTGTATGCCATCCCTACTTTGATACTATTTCATAAGAAACTGCTAATATATTGAGACCATACAATGCTTTCTCCACCAACAAAAAGTTAGATAATAGACTGCAACCAATACAAAAACCAGTAAAGATAATTCTCCAACTCAGATGTATACAAGATAAAATGCAGTGACAAAGCTTCCGGACTAGATTCAGAGAACACATTAATGCATTTAGGAGCAACACACCCAATAAATTTGCCATAGCTTCACATATTTAGCACTCAGGACATTCCTTTGTTAACATAGAGGACAATCTAATAATACTTAACAAATTAAAACCCCCAAGGGGCTCATGGTTCTTTTTGTGAGTTCGTGCATTTCACTCAAGGGGCTCTGAGATATTGCAGCCCATTCTTCCTTCGTGGGCCGCATTTCCTTCACTGTGACCCTCGCTCCTTAACCACTGCCCCCTCCTTCCCCTCTCCGTGTTCTGATTTATATCTACGTGGCTACCCACCTCGTTCCCTGTATTCCTTGCAATTTTTTTCCTCTTGCCTTTTGTTTTTCGTCCATTTTGGCATTTTTGCTTGTCCTTTGGGGTTTGACCTTCACTTCTAAATTTTCTCTATGTAGTGTGAGATATGACATGGATACCTTTCCCCCTTTCCTTCCTCTCATCCTTCCCCAGCATAGCCCCCCTTCCATGTTGCTAGGTCACCAGCATGTGTAGCCAGTCTGTGTGGTGGGGCTGTTATGTACCCATCTGGCTGAGATCCCTGACAACACAGGGATCACACTACTGATACCTGAGCTGCTGCCTCTCCATGTATGCCAAGGAGAGTGTGCTTATCATCCTGGAACATTGGAATTCCCAGCAATGGCTGCCATGCCAGGCGGCTAGGTGGTGGCCATGGGGAGAGCCCCGGATCTGAATGGGTGGTATCAGGATGGATGCTTGGCACATAAAGTGTATCAAGCTGCAAAAATGTGGCCATTTTCAAATGGCCACCTCTTTGAATGGTAAAGGATCATTGAAAGCTGCTTTGTGTGACATGGCAGCATTCCCTTCCTTGGCTGCACCCTGGGAGGAGGGCCAGGCTCACTGTCTTGGGATGAAACACTTTCCCTGCTACCTGGTCTGTACTAGGATGGCTGGGGACACATTCACCACCACAAAGTTGTTGTTTTTTGCAGACACTATCGAGGACAACTTTAGTGAAGTGGTCTCTAAGTAAGATGCGATCAGGCTCCCTGTTGATCAGAGCTGCTTCTGCTACCCATTCTGCAGCTCTTTGTGTTTGTGATTGCCTTGGCAACATCCCGGTGTCTATTACTCCTCACCAGTCTCTGAATATTGTCCAGAGTGTTATTTTGCATAGGGACCTCATCCTGCAAACTTAGGAGTAACTCCCGGCTAACCTCAGTGACATGGTGTTCATTCTGTTCAACGTGTACAGAAGGGTTGTAAATACGACCTCACTTATAACGGCACCTATATTCTGGCTTTTGAGAGAGATACTCACCCAGGGAAGATCAAGGTTAAGTGTTACTCATGTGATGTGAAGCCTTACGTTGTGCCACCCATGAGGTGCTTGTGTTTTGGCCGTATGTCTTCCTAAGGTGGACTCTCTTTGTGTAGGCTGTGGATACCAACTCCAGGAAGGAAGCCCCTGTGTTCCGTCACCTGTGTGTGTCAATTGTCATGACCGCAGCTCTCCACACTCACCAGATTGCCCAGCTTACAAGGGAGAAAAGAAGAACCCAGAGTACAAGACCCTTGATTGCCTATTTTATGCTGAGGCTCATCAAAATTATGACAGACTCCACCCACTGTTGATTTCTTCTACTTTTGTCTCTGTTACATCCTTCCCCCCCTCCTACCTCTTCCTTTTTCTGAACATGGACACCTTGTCGCAGTCTTCTTTGACCTACATAAGACTTTTAGGTACCCTCCATGACTTGGCCTTTCGTGCCCCCATAAGATTTTTTTATCCACGAGTTTTTATCCCTAGAATTGGCATTTCACTCAGCGCCCCTTGGATCCAAGAGAACAGTATCCCACGGGATTCTGTGTTAAGTGTCACACTCCTTCTTGTGACCATAAATGCGATAGTAACCTCTGTTAGGCTTCGGGTTAACCTAGCATTTTATGTTAACAGTGTTTGCATTGTTGCATTTCCCACTCAGAAGCACCTGCTGAATGCCATCTCCAAGGCACCATTCGTCGGGTCTCTGTGTGGGCCCTTTCCCATGACTTCTAGTTTTCGCCCTCCAAAATGTTCATTATACATTTTTGCCATCGGCCGACAGTACATGCCAATCTAGAATTTTATTTAGGCAACCAGCGCCTAGATGTTGTAGCACAGTCCCATTCCTTGGGCCCTATTTTTGATAAAAAGCTGACGTGGCTGCCCCATGTTCTCCACATGAAGACTACATGCATGCGGAAGCTCTTCTTCATCTTTACTGCACTGTGGTGTTATATAGATTAGATTATGGTTGTCGGGCTTATGGCGTAGTGGCTCCATCCAGCCTGAAACTACTTGACCCTGTTCGTCATTATGGGGCATATCTGGCTATCAGTGCCTTTTGCACTCATCTCGCCAACAGTCTCCTAGCAGAAGCAGGGATTCCCCCTATACAGCCAAGTCCTGGTTTCTATGCACTTGCCATTCGATGATTCCCTGACTATCCTGTGCACCCCGTCCTCTTTGCAAATGCAGGACATCTCCCTCCTGATACCCGCCCTCGGGTGGGATTGCTGGTTGAAATGCATCTCACTCCCCTCTGTCGGGACCTCCATCTACACTCGCTGGAATGTGCCGTGTGTATTTCCTCCTGCACCCCACCCCCTCCCCGTCCCCCTTGGATGGTGCCTAGACCATGGATTTGGACTGACCTATTCCAGGGTTCTAAGATCTCTGTTGCCCCTGTGGTCTTCAGTGTCTTGTATGTTCCATCCTAGCAGAGTTTCAGGTACTATGATCTTCTACACTGATGGTTCAAAAACGATAGGTAAGACAGGATACACTTTTACGTCTCTTACTGGCATGGAACACTGTTTACTGCCGGGATTGTGTAGTGTGTTCATAGCAGAGCTGCTAGCCATTAACAGGGCCCACCTCTTTGTTACCCAGTCCTCACTCCACAGTGTTTTAATATGTAACGACTCAGTGAGAAGCCTGCAGGCTATAGATCGACATTACTCTCGTCACCCTTTGGTCTCTGCTGTCCATGGCATTCTCTCTGCCCTTGGCCATGCCACCTGCTCAGTTGTCTTTCTGTGGGTCCCAAGTCATGTAGGCATCCCAGGGAATGAACTGGCTGACCATTTGGCTAGAGGGGCAGATACTTAACCTCCATTCCCTTTCATGGTTCCAGGTGCAGATATGCAGATACTAATCAAATCTCTCTTTACTCAAAAGTGGAAAGACGTCTGGTGCACTACTGCTCTCAGTAATAAACTCCTTGCAATCAAGAAGACTATTACAGTCTTCTGCTCCTCTCAGAAGGCTTCCACTGTCTTATGCCACCTACACATGAGCCATACTCGGCACATCCATTGTTTTCGCTTGTGTAACGAGCCACCCCCACAATGTGGTTGTGGAGCCAGACATAATGATATCCCATATGTTTGTGGAATGTCCCCGTCTTTTGGCCCTTCATACTAAGTACAGCATTCCAGATTCCTCGTCTTTAATATTAGCAGATGATTCACGGATGGTTGAGCTGGTCCTCAGTTTCCTTCGTGAAAGTAGTTTTTATTTTCCGTTGTAAGGTTTTGTTTTCCTCCTGGAGCAGGGGCAGAGTGATTGTAGTTGTATCCCCTATTCGTGTTTTCTGGGTCTGGGACCCATGACCCCATGTGAACACTGCTCTTCTATCCTGTTTTTTCTGGTTTTTAGATTTGGCCTACTCTTTCATGTCTTCTGCTGCATTTGTTTTTAGCTTCCTTGCTTAATACTGTGACCCCTCTGATTGGATCCACCCACTTTTTGCAGGTATCTTTATATTACGCATGTAACTTCCGAATCGCAGGACTGATGACCTCAGTCCCATAATCCCACCCTTAATCAATAAATCAGTCAGTCACAAATTAAACAAAGGTCACAAACTCAATCTTTATCAAGAATTGGAAATTTTTATTCAGATTGGAAAACATGGGCGGAACACACTAAATGAAAAAGCTGAGACAACGGCAGTGAGCTTCCTCAAGAGTTTTGCAGATATATTAGTTGATGCACTATAACTCTTTCCACTTTGTAATTCCTGATTGACCTTAATAAAAGATAATTCCCAAAGCAACATACCGAAACAGTAAAAATTAGATTATTTTGATACTAAGTCTGTAATTTTTTTTGTTTATTTTATTTGTCTCTTTACTCTCTTGTATTTGCAATAGTAACACTTTTAGCAAGTACTGTAAAAAATGAAGCAATTTTTTAATTATTATATGTATCTATCGTCTGCAATATAAGTTAGTAATGAATAAACTATGAGGCAAGGCACTATATCTTTTGATTTTTGGTTTGTTTGTATTAAAGGTTTGTGTTCTGTGAGACAAGTTAAGTTAAAATGTATGTTTATGATGAACTGCAAGGTTCTGTGAACTGGAACAGGTTGTAAATAACACTATTACTGTTTAAAATGTATAGCCTTAGTGCCATATTGCACTAACAAGTGCCTGTTACACGTTTTGTAGCAAAGAGAAACCACAACAGAGAACTGGCTGCATCTAGATAGCAAAAATGCAACAAAGTATCATTGTTACATGTGAAAATGAGAGCTCAAACTCTCGATACGCACTGTGGGATGACAAAAAAAAGTGAATGATGCAGATAATTGTTTTATTTGAACTTTTATTGTCATAAATAGTTGCAGTCCCTGGAAAAAGTCCAACACGGTCGACATAAGGTTCTGTCAAGCATTACCTAATGCTCCCCTGAAACCCTCACTAACATATGAACTTTTCAATTTATGTGGGTCCCATCTCGTTAGTTTTCTACTGTTGAGGTTTACACTTACTAACTAACACTCATTATTCCATATTCACTGGACAAACAAATAGTGAACAGGAAATACAGAGTCACACTGTCTAAGAGTAGTCCGGGTCTGAGGTGGTAGTTGTCATCACAAGATGGCCAGTGTAATATGTGGATCATACAGAGCACCAATGAGAACTGCCATTCCTGGTGGAGCACCGACTTATGTCAGGCAAATTGGCCACAGGATCCCACCAAGGGATGAAGTGATCACCTTGAGGGCATGGCTTCTTTCTGATATTTATGTGGTGGCCATTCGCAGTTTGCAGCACTGTCAGCAGTCGCAGCACTATCAGCAGAGCAGGTGGCAAGTACGGATCGATTTCTGGCAGTTTGTTATATCATCATCTCATGTCTTAGTCAGTTACATCAACCCTCCATCACTGAAGGCAGCACGTAGGGTTGGAGGTGTCCCCTAGGGTGCTGACTGTGATGAGGGGGTGATGGAGCAGCAGTTGGCATGGGAGCTGGGAGGGCACCCAGTGGGGCCAAGTCTGGGACAAGCTGTGTCTCTGTGTTGACATTCCCAGGACTGCCAGGAGTAGTCAGAGCTGTGCAAGGAGCGGTCACGGGATGAGGCCACCTCTGCTGGAAGTGAAACAGAGCCAAGTCCCACTCCATGACTCATGGGGCACTGAGGGCTGGCTGAAGAGGTGGGAGAGGGTTAGGTGGCAAGGTGTGCAGGACTGGGGGTGCTGACTGGCAATCTGGGGCATAGCTAGTTCTGGTGGCGCTGCCAAAGATGGCTCCCTGCAGAGACCTCATACATTCAGTGACTGTGAATGCTGTGGACTGTAGCATTAGCCCAGGATGGCCAGGTCCCAACAATCATGCCCATACTGGGGTACTCAGCTGGAACCAGTGATGGACCCGAGGCAAGAGGCGGCTGGTGGAGATAGCAGTGTAGGGCGAGTCCATGGCGCCCACCTATTTAGTAACTCAGCAGACCTTGTCTGTGGAAGCATAATTCACCATGGTCAACATCTTCTCTTTGAAAGTCCACACCATCCTTTCTGCCTCTCCATAGGATTTGGGTGGAATGGGGCGGTTGGCAGCCATGGGATCACTTGGATCCCGCAGAAACAGATAAACTGGGGGCCATTATCCGAAATGATGGCCAATGGAAGATCGTCGATAACAAGGATATGAGGCAAAGTCCAAATAATATTTGCCACCGTAGCAGAGAGGAGTGGGTGGATATAAGGAAATTTGCTGGATGAGCTGACTGCAGTGAGCCACATCCAATGCAAATAGGGACTGACAAAGTCAGTGTGAAGGATCTCCAGGAGTTCTGTCTGGAGCCAGGGTGAAAAAACCTTGGGGGAAACTGACTGATGGTGGGCACACGTGGTACAGGACTGAACTATCAAACTGATATAAATCCTGTTGTCTGACTGGTAGGCGTGCTGACAGGTCATCTGCTTCATATGCAGAACACAACAGTGAGCAGCAGGCAGGAGATTGAGGACCTTGGGGTGCAGAGCTTGTGGGATAATGACCTAAGGCCAGTCTTAGGGCAATCTCCAATGCCAAACATGCAAAATACACTGGACGATCGAATGGACTGTGGGGTCCACTCAAGTCTATGCTCTGACCACTGACGCATCAATGGGGAACTCCTGAAGGGCCAATGATGAGCCAGTCTAGTTAAAAAATGATGAGTTCATGAGACCATCAAACGGGATCCAAGCCAGCCGGCAGACAGGACCGTGTTGGTGTTTACATGGCGATCGGATGGTTTGTAGCAGATGTCATATGTATATGTCGACTGAAACAATGCTCAACGCTGAAGCCTTTGTGCTGTTTTATCCAGGAGTATGGTCCAAAGACCAGACAATGCATGTAACAGCTTGCAGTCTGTGATCAATAGAAAATTCACCCTGTACAGATAGATATGGAATGTCTTCGCTGCACACACAATAGCTAACAACTATTTCTCTGTTTGCGAGTAGTTGTACTGAGCTTGGGTGAGAGTTTTGGGTGTTCAGATTGGGATCTCAGTGGGAGAGCACTGCGCCGACTCCATGCTGTGAGACATCAGTGGTGAGGAAAGGGACTTTCCCGGCAAATACAGGATGAGGCACGTTGCTGATTGCGGAGACTACTTTAGTGTGAGAAATGCTGCCTCACAATGCAGGTGACCACACAAAGTCAACCCCCTTCTTTGCAGGGAGTTAAGGGGGGGTGGGGGTGGTTGAGCTTGGTGACATGGGGGATAAAACAACCGTAATAGCTAATTTTCACCAGAAAGGACTGTAGTTCTTTCACAGAGTGGGGGTGTGGCATGTTGTCAATGGCCTGTAAGTGGTCTCTAGTCAGGCGGATGCCTTGTTTGCAGAGGAGGAAACCAAGGTGCTCCACTGAGGGCTGGAAAACTGTACATGTATTGATGTTACGTTTCAGGCGCTCAGCCAATAAGTGTGAAAACAAGGAGTGATTATTCTGGAGGTGTCTGGCCGTAGGTGTCCCTGTCACAATGATGTCATCTAAATAATTGCCACATGAGGGATTCCCTGAATCAGTTGTTCCAAGAAACATTGAAAAACAGCTGGGGCACTAGTGATTCCAAATGGAAGCTGGTTATACTGTTACAAGCCAATGGGCATATTAAGCACCAGCAGGTCGCAGAAAATTGGATATGATGGCAGTCATCAGATCGGTCTTCATGTAACAGTCTCTATTCTGTAGCCTGGAGAACAGGTCCTCTGGCTGTGGAGTTGGTAAAGAATCTACAATCAACTGATCGTTCACAGCCTTAGAGAGCCATCCATTTATTTTTTTTTTCTTTTTTTTTCCAATAATGAGAGGAGAAGCCCACTGACTGGGAGAAACTTGGGGGACGATATCGAATGTGACCAACCTGTCCAGTTCCACCTTCACAGTCTCCTGGAGGATGTGAGGCAATGAGTGCTTTCATACAAAGTGCGGGGCTGGGTGCTCTCATGCAAAGTGCAGGCCTGAACCTTGCTTCAAGTGAAGGTGTACCTCAGCAGATGCCACCTGAGCCAGACCTGGAGAAAATAATTCTGAAAAGGGGTCATAAAGGGGCCTTGAAACAGAATATGAGGGATACCAAACACGCACCTTCAGAAATGGAAAACCCAAATTTCTTGAAGGCATCCAACCCAAAAATGTTTTCCACTGTGACAGAAGAAACCACCAAAAATGAAAGCACATTGGACACGTTTTTATATGAGACTTTTGTCAAAAACGCACCTTGCACCGGAATTTCATGACTGCTTTAGACCATGTGTACAGTGGAGGAGATCCTAGCATCACACAGGTAGAAATGTTGATCAGAGGAGAAGATGTGCCAGTATCCACTAGGAAAAGTCCAGTCCAACCCATCATGTACAGTGTGAGTAGGTACTTGGTGGGTTTTTCTGATGTCAGGTTAAGCACAGTGTTAGTGGTATGAATGGTGTCAGTCGGAAAAGAAGACAGTATGTGCATGGCTTCGACATCACTAAGCCACTGTGCAGGCATGGCGCAGCACATGGAAGTAGTTGACGATGAATGCCACAGACAAAACAGATAGCCAACCAGCATGGGCAGGGCAGGCTCAAAGAAACACTGAGGGCATAATGGAAGATGACACTGATCCATAATGGAAGACGACACTGACCCATGTGCTTGTCAGACAAGGAGACACAGCCTCCAGAGGGGGGGGGGGGGGGGGGGGGGAACCTGTGACTGGGAAATCTGATGTGTTGTTGTCCAACGTGGAATGACTGTGGGGAACACATTGATTACTCGTAATGCCAGACCATACTTTCCTGATGCGTGTAGTGCTGACCCGCCGATCATGGCCACTGTGGCAAAACAAGACTCCCCTCTACAGTCTGGGTACTGTGAGAGTTCAAAAGCCATAGCAGTTTTAAGAATTTCATCCAAATAAGGGTCTGCATGGTACATAGCTTGTGCATGCACTTCCCTATCTGGTGCAAATTGAAGGAGGGGATCCCTAATCATAGAATCAGCATACGAACAATAAAAAACATCTTCAGACCAGTTGAAAGCATGACAGCAACAACTAAGGTCATGAAGCTCAGTGACCAAATCCTTATTCAATTCCAGCAGCAGCAACCTCCACTGCTGATAGAATTGCAACCTAGCACATGCCACTAGAAACTGGCTTCTGCAGTGGTCTGACAACAGAGTGCAAATATCGAGAAATGACAAAGTATCGAGATGCTCTGTAAGAGACAACTTGTGGAGCAAAGCTATCACATCTTGAGATGACCATGACACGAAAAAGAAGTTTGCTTCAAATCGGTGTCGGTTACCTAGTATATTGTGAAAGGATGGTTGAGGTGCTGTAAATATTTGTCCCACTGGTCAGAAGAAGGAAGTAGAGAAACAGCTGGGGCGGGGGGGGGGGGGGGGGTAGTAAGCATCTCCCACAGGGAGATGCTTGATAAGAAATAATAAGACACAGGTAAACAAGAACAAGGATTTATAAGGACCACAGTAAGGAGATTTAATAACCTAGGAAAACTCTTCTCAGTTAAAAAAAATACAGCTTTTCAGACACTAACAAGTGTATGCCTGGAACACACTGTGAATGAATGTAGTAGGATGTGAAGACTATGCCACTGATAATCCCTAACACTGGAGATTGAGCATTTGATGTAATTGGCTGTCAGGTACATCTTGGGATATCGCTGGAGAGTCGTAGGTCTTGCTGCAGTGTCTTCCGATCGGGCTCTGACTGACGGACTGTGAAGAGCCAATGCATGAATCAGCCCAGAGCTCTGGTGGAATGAACCGCCAATGTGTTAGCTTGCACTGCCCTATGTAACCAGGGCACGGAGGAATTCGTGCTGATCCAGTTCAGGCAATGCTTTGTACATGTGCAAACCCATGATGCTTCAGGGTTTGCGGTGTTGGCGATAGCTTTAGGCGAATTGTGGACCACAGCAACAACAGACTGCTGATGCTCTTGCTCCATTAACTGCCAGTCCAACTAACACTGGTCCTGTTAGGCCAGCCGCTACTGCAGCAGTTGTGGGTCCAAGATGGCAGAGTAATCGTAGCACAGCAGGCCCAAAAAGTCTCATTGCCTGTTGCCCCTGTTGTGGTTTACATTTACTAAATCTCTTTGTTTTGTATTAGCTGGATAAACTAATGGTGAACAAGAATCACACAGTCCAAGAGTACTCTTGACCCGAAGTAGTAGTTGTTATCAGAAGGCAGTCAGTGTAATATGCAGGTCATACAGAGCCCCAACAAGAACTACAGTTGCCAGTAGAGTGCTTGTTATATCAGGCAGCTTGGCCATGGGATCCTACCAGGTGACATGGCGATTGTCTTAATGGCATAGCTTCCTTCCACCATTTGTCCTCTGGCAGCCACTCACAGTGCCATCAGAGTTGCGGATGGCAACATTGGATTGATTTTGGACAGTTGTGATAACTCCAACTTGCTGTCAGAGTGCATTGCATCATCTACCTCTTTGCAGTTTCTTCAGTTTTAATGTGCAGTTTATAACCAGTAAATTTTAGTCAGCTCACACCTGTCTCTGAAGATGTCTTTTGGTATAAAATCTGTTTTACCTTTGTGTACTCAAACTGAAACCTTTTTGTGTCTCTAGGTCTCTTCCATGTATACAACCTTTCATGATTCTTACACTTAATGTTTGTAATGATTAAATTATCCACTGTGCAAAATTCTACATGTTAGCTTCCCTGTCATTCATTTCCTCCCAATCCATGCCATCCTACAATTTTTCCTTCTCTTCCTTCCTACTTTCTACTCCTACTCCTGCATTACTACCTATTTTTCCTGCCAAGGCACTTCACTAATTCTTGCTATATGTTATTTAGACCTATCCATTTCCCTTCTTGAATTTTCTAGCCCACCTGCCCAATTATAGGATCTAATATTCCAAATGCTCCCGAGTGTAGTCTCTGCCCAGAGATCTGAAGGGGGGGTGGGGGCGGGGGGGGGGGAGGGCTATTTTACCTCTGGAATATTTTATCTGTGAGGATGCCATTATGATTAAGCCACACAGCAGAGGTGCATGCCCTCAGAAAAAATTACAGCTGTCATTCCCCCCTTTTTTTTAGCTGTTTGCAGTACTAAAATAGCTGGGTCATATCAGCAACTATTAAAAGGCTGCTGCCCCTCATCAGGAATCACTGACAACAACAGACCTGTCTGGCCTTTCCACAGACACCCCTCCATTCTGTTGTGGTTGTTATTGTGGTACAGTTTTCTGTATTGCTGAGGTATGCAAGTCATGAAGTCCATGGTTCTTTGTGGTGTGTGTTTGGGGTGATACTTATTTTAACTAAAAATTGAATTATTGTAGCACATATTTAAAATAAAAACTGTGTGCAGTGTTGGGCTTCCTCCATGAAATGTTGATAATGACCGTTGGGAATCGGTTAGAAATGAAGTGTGAGAAAAAGGAGGGGTCATTGGAAGGAATTATGATCATATGTTGCTCATTTCAGGCTTTAATGGTGTTCTGTTACAGACAAAATGGCAATTTTCAAGTTAGCTACCAATTGAATTTAGTGCCCTTTCATATTTCTTGCTGCAGGATAACACTAGCTAAGCATTTTGGCAGATTCTTTTAGTAGTACCCACTTTCAGCTCTGTTTTTTTTCTTTCTTTTTTTTTAAAGTTGGTAGACATCAGTTGAGCCCCAGTCATTTATATTATAATCAGGAAGAGAGCTGCGAAGACACACACACACACACACACACACACACACACACACACACAAAAAAAAAACTATAAACAGCCTGTGGAAGCATGTTTTATTGCTACAGATTTAGATGGACTGTACTGGTCCACAGTGAATTTTTTGCAGAAACCAAAGTAGACGATCTTTATAGATTTCTATGCTCTGAACATGAATATTACGATTAAAATTGCCTCCTAGCTCAGACGTACTTTAAGTTGGGATTTCACATATATTGCTACTGTATTCCATTGGACATCCAACTTACCCATAGTCCACCATCCTGTGTACCACTGTTCCATGACAGAAATGTCACTGTGATACTGCTCACCATGCTCATCACTGAATGCACCACAGTTCTCTGTGAAGACATCAAGGTGGAAGTAAAGGAAGTGCATCTTCAGGGTTATGTTGCAGCTAATGACCTTATAAACATGAATGAGTTTGTCCAAAAGGTCCCTGTAGTTTTGAGCAGTCCTGTATCCGAAGAACAGTGTTGTCACATTATGAAAACAATGCAACACATGCAGCTGATCAGGTGTTAGAGTGGACTTGAAGTGTGTGCTCCCAACAGCTGGTGTATCAGTGGACCAATGAATATCCCCCATGTAATCTTCTCTGTGTTAAAGTCATGCAAACATCTTACATAATTATTGAAATGCTGCTTCTTTCCTGTACAAAGCTTTAACAAATGCTATAATGAGTCCCAACTTACGTGTGCAATGGTGGGGGAACAACTTTGTTTGAATTCTCCAGAGGTTCTTCTCTGTCGGCCATGATTTTCCCTCGTCCTCATGACAGGTGGCTCTCTCACAACATGAGGTCTGAGTGACATGCATTTTCTTTCCAACCTTTCCTCTGTAAGGAATGAACCAACTCATTCAAAACCTAGATTGGTTTTTGCTACTTTTTTACGTATCTATCAGCATGTGCTTGGAATTTCAGGTCCCAGAGGCAGGTGCTGTACAATATTCTCCTTTTTGTCATTTTACTGTTGTTTCCAGTGATTTCCTTAATGACAAAAATAATGTAGTTTTGTGTTCTAATCATTTATTTGTTTCAGTTACACTTGGGTTTTTTGATGATATAATTATTCCACCAGCATCGTTACAGCATCCGTCAAGGTTTGACGAAACAGAACAAGCCTGGGTTTGGATATATGACACTGATGGTGACACACATGATTTGTTTATGGATCCAGGTAATATTGGTATCACAGCATGAAGCATTTTTTTGTAGAAGACAGTACCTTTTTTATGTTTATGTTTATTAATTGCTTTTATTGGCAAGTGACATGAAGCCTTATCCACATAATTTTTTATGTGTATGAATATTGGAACATTGTTTGTAATGACCATAGGTAAAGAGTCCTTGCTTAGCTTGTCTAATTTCAGGCCAAAGGATTACTGGAAATTTGTCTGTTATTTTCAAACATAACAGGCTCACTTCCCTCAACAGAAAAAGCCCATGCTCCCTCGTACTCATTCCCTCCTCATTGTGATTTTAACTTGGAATGGTTTGTTTATTGTTTATTCCACGGGTCACATGCATAACATTTCATTGTGGCATATTTCATTGGGGTGTTGCCTTCCTAGAAGTAATTGCCTGTGTCATTGTAGCTACTTCTGCAAGACTACCATTTTCAGTTTCCTAATTTTTCAGCCAGTCTATCCAAAACAGTATGTTAGTAGTTAATCTAATTCTTGTTCAGCGCAGTATCCCAGTCCAGTTTCCATTCTTGTTTTCAAACAAACTACTGACACTTGTCAGTTCAATTACTTCTATAATATACACTGTTAGTGTCATTATATTATGTGTATTTAGCATAATAATCCATGCTTTTACACACATGGAACTGTGCTCCTTCAGTCCCAATGAAAAGACTATTGTTTTGCTTACTATATTCCATTAGAAACTCTTTAGATGTTGCGAAGTCCAACTATTTTACAGTGTACTATCTGTTAGAGGCATAAGTCGATTTTAATCTGTGTAACTCCGTGTTCATGTGTTGTAAACATAGTCAGAAGTTTTCAGCATGCTTGTTTGAGACAATTAGAAACACTTTAGATATGCTTAAGTGTCAGGGTCATCTGTAGAAACCATCATCAAAAATGGGCCAAGTTTTAAAAAATTCTGGAAAGTTGCAGGTCCAATATAATACTTGATAGAGCGTGTTTGCTAAAACTAAATACTCAATACCTGTAAAGTTCAGGAAGTAATCTATATGTGTATCAGAAGGTACTTCAATTGGAAGCCATATGTTTTTTGCCGTAGATAAGAAATGTAAGACTGAAATTTGTAGTTGTAACCTTCTGTTTGCAGCCTGACATTTTCCCCAGAAGTAACTGTAAATTTAAGACCTAACCTCCGTGTAAAGTCACAGTAGTTGCAAAATACTGTAATTACTCAGGAAGTAAGTGAGGAAATTGTAATTGGTAGGTGAGACAAAATTCTGTAAAATAGTTCTAAAAGCTTCTCATTCTTAATGGAAATTCATTAGCGGTTGGTGAGAAGCGAACATAAATTGCCTAGCAGTTTAAGGGAGTTAAGGTTGGAGTAACAACTATCACCAAGCTATAAAGAACCCCTTCAAGAAGTAGAACACTACAGCCAGCTAAATTGTCACACCTGAAAAAGAGGCAGAAATATTTGCTTTGTATAGGAAGTTACAGAGCAACTGCAGCAAGATGAATAGTTGATCAAGCACTTGTCGAAATGTATATTTAATACAGTTACTGAAAATTACAGAAATGCACCACTGTGTTAAGAAGTGTCTGATATAAAAGCATCGATATAAAGCAAAGTGCAGAAGGCAGAGAGCAGTATTAACAGATCCACACTTTGCAGTACATAAAACCTTCAGTTCAGTGGTTACTACAGCTGTCCTACCAGAGAAGTTACATGAAATATTTTAGTAATTTGTAACAACTGGTGGTAGCACAAAATGTAGGGCCCAGGCACAGCATAATTAAAGCCAAAATAGCACACTGTCTTTTAAAATGTTTATTCATAATGAAAGGGTAACAATTTTCATTTCAATGTCATACCATGTATTTGGTATCCAGCAGGATTTCTGTTAACGCTAGGTACAACAAAACCCAAAATTTATTATTTACAATTTACCCTAAAAACTACTAATGTAAATAATCAACTGGATTCTGTACTGAATCAGTGCCCCTTCACAATTAGCACATGGCAACATGTAATATTTAGTCCAACTTGTGACTGAATGAGGATTTAGGTGTTATAGGGCTATAAATGTACCTGCTGTGTGTGAACCACCTGTCAGTTAAGGTTGCTACATCTTGATCATCCTGCCAGTATTTGTAAAATTGTTTAAAAATGTTTAACATTGTAGGACCTTCCTGTTAACAAAATGTTAAGGTGACTCTAGAAAACATGCCTTTGTGTATGAATGGTAACCTTTTCTATTCAGGAGGTATTTCAACTTCATTTTTGATTTGTGTTGTGGCTACAAAATCAACGTGCCTTCTGTATCAAGTGTTGGCTTTCTGCTCTTTTATTAAGCACTAAACTCTAGTAGATATGACAGTTTGGTGGAGATACCAGCTGCTTTGGAACTTCAGCTAAACTTTTGAAGCAGTTGGGGTACAAAAAAATCAATCATTAAAGAAGGCAGGAATCTGAACCCAAACTGTACATTTCCGTTTTGTTCGATCTGTGTAGAGACAGAGACAAGTGGATATGAAAATAATGGTGAGCCAGTTTCCACAGCAGGCGTCAATCTTCTTTTGAAAATGATAGTTCAGAGAATTTGTTGTCACTTCAGACAGATGTTAGGATGATACTGTGTATTTTGCCAACATTTCCTTTTATTTGAAGTACAACTAGATTACTACCAAGAGCTGTTGATAAACTTTCTTCGTTGAACAAACAGTTTCCATCCATGGACCATTATCTGTTTCATAAAAGCATTTACAGGATACTAGACAATATAAAATCAGTAGGGTAATGAAATCCATAAATTCATCACTGTTGTCACATAATAATATAAATAACATGAATGAGTGCACTGTCAACATCTACATCTACACGTACATCTACATGGATATTCTGCAAATCATATTTAAGTGACTGACAGAGGGTTAATCAAACCACCTTCAAATAATTCTCTATTGTTCCAATTTCGTACAGCGCGCAGAGAAAATGAACACCTATATCTTTCCGTGCGAGCTCCGATTTCCCATATTTTTTTATCATGATTGTTTCTCCCTATGTAGGTCAGTGTCAAAAAAGTATTTTCGCATTCGGAGGAGAAAATTGGTGATTGAAATTTTGTGAAAAGATTCTGCCACAACGAAAAACGCCTTTGTTTTAATGATGTACGCCCCACACCTTGTGTCATGTCAGTGACACTCTCTCCCCTTCTTTGAACGTGCTGCCCTTCTTTGAACTTTCTCAATGTACTCCATGAATACTATCTGGTAAGGATCCCACACCGTTCAATAGTATTCTAAAAGAGGACGGACAAGTGCAGTGTAGGCAGTCTGTTTAGTAGATCTGTTACATTTTCTAAATGTCCTTTCAGTAAAAACAGTCTTGGATTAGCCTTCCCCCACAACATTTTCTGTGTGTTCCTTCCAGTTTAAAGTGTTCATAATTGTAATTCCTAGGTGTTTAGTTGAATGTACGGCCTTTAGATTTGACTGATTTAACGTGTAACCAAAGTTTAATGGATTCGTTTTAGCTTTGGATGACCTCACACTTTTTGTTATTTAGATTCAATTGCCAATTGTTGCGCCATATGGATATCTTTTCTAAATTGTTTTGCAATTTGTTTTGATCTTTTGATGACTTTACCAGTCGATAAATGACAGCATCATCTGCAAACAATGTAACACAGCTGCTCAGATTGTCTCCTAAATCGTTTATCTAGATAAGGAACAGCAAAGGGCCTATAACACTACCTTGGGGAATGCCAGAAATCACATCTGTTTTACTTGATGACTCTCTGTCAATTACTACAAACTGTGATGTCCCTGACAGGAAATCACAAATCCAGTCACATGACTGAGACGAGCAATTTCACCACAAGCCACTTGTGTGGTACAGTGTCAAAAGCCGTCTGGAAATCTAGAAGTATGGAATCAATTTGAAATCCCTTGTCAACACTTCATGTGAGTGAAGAGCTAGTTGTGTTTCACAATAACGATGTTTTCTAAGTCCGTATTGACTGAGTGTCAATAGACCATTCTCTTCAAGGTAATTGATAATTTTCGAACACAATGTAAGTTCCACAATCCTGCTTCATATTGACGTTAATGATATGGACCTGTGGATTATTACTACTACCTTTCTTAAGTATTGGGGTGATCTGTGCAACTTTTCAGTCTTTGGGTACGGATCTTTCGTCGAGTGAACGGTTGTATATGATTGTTAAGTATGCAGATAATGCATCAGCATACTCTGAAAGGAACCCAACTGGCATACAGTCTCTCTCAGAAGACTGGCTTTTGTTAAGTGATTTAAGTTGCTTCAGTACTCCGAGGATATCTACTTCTACGTTACTCGTGTTGGGAACTGTTCTTGATTCGAATTCTGGAATATTTACTTCATCTTCTTTGGTGAAGGAATTTCGGAAGGCTGTGTTTAGTAACTCTGCTTTGGCAACACTGTCATCTATAGTATTTCCATTGCTATAGTGCAGAGAAGGCATTGATTGCATCTTGCCACTAGCATACTTCACATGCGACGAGAATCTGTTTGGACTTTTTGCCAGGTTTTGAGACAAAGTTTCACAATCATGGAAGACTGCCGGAATGTGGCATTCCTTGTTACACAAATAGTAAGAGAAGAGAGACAGGAGTGTCTGATGGCTCTGAAAGTCAAATCCAGATGACAAGAGTGGACAGAGATTGTTCAAGAATAGGTGTATGAATTTCAGCACCCATCTGTACCACAAAGCAGACTCAACATGTGATTAGCTTCCTAGCTTTTACTGCAAACGTGAAACAGTAGCCAAGTCACCCAGCGGCTTGTGCACCGAAAGCTCTATTACAAATTCGATTGTCATGGAGAACTGATATTTAGAGAACAGCAAACAATGTGTAGGGTTCCAGAATGAATTTTCACACTCTAGTGATGTGTAAGCTGTTTGAAAACTTCATAGGAGATTAAAATTTTGTCATACTGGGACTCAAACCTAGGCTGTGAGTAGATCATTTCTCTGGAATATCCTTTCTTCTAGGAGTGCAAGTCTTGCAAGGTATGCAAAATTTCTGTGAAGTTTGGGAAACGGGGGAGAGGCTTGTGAGTTATATCGTGATAGACTGGTCGGTAAGACCATTGTGCATGAACGGCAAGGTTTAAGTCTGGTGCCCAGTTTTAATATGCTAGGATGTTTGAGCACATAGGGTTTCAGTCAAGCCTGGAGGTGTGCTCAGATATCCTAACGATTAGTAATATCTCCTTGCTTCCAGTTCTTTTAATTGCAAGTAGTTTATATATTATGTTATCTTACCATCACCCCCACCCCCTAGATTCCCTTTCTGCTTTGTACCAGTTTCTATAGTAGAGTCAACGAAAGATGATCTGTGACAGCTAGCAGCACTGTTGCCAGCTTTTAGCTGTGAAATGCAAATAGCTTCTGGCAAAAAACAGTAGTTGTCTATAGAGCTGTGACAACACTAAGGCATTGCATGATGGGATGAAGTATGTGTGTGAAGCAGCCACACCGAACCCACTGCTACTGTCAGGGATCTTCTTTTGCTGACTCTCCTATAACTGGTTCTCATTTCTCTTGCTCTTTATCTTTACTTCTTACACTGTTCTAGTCTCATATCTTTTCTTACCAGTGAACTGTGTTTGACCTCTGATGCCCCAACTTGCATGATGGTCTCCCCATGTCCTCACTACAAATGTCTCCCTCTCAACCTGGGTTTTGTATGACCTGCCACCCCTTTACAATCTTCTCCAACCTACCCCTCTTTTTCTCTATGAGGAAGGAACTAAAAGCTCTGAAAATATAGTTGCATATTTTTTTTACCCTACATTTAAATGTATCTATCACTGCTTCTTGGACCCCCCAGGGGCTCAGCATTCATTTGCTGAGTACGGGCTTGGCGACCCCGGGGTCCTGAGCTGGGGACTGGTCAGCGCCACCAGTCTCCTGTCACCGTAAACCCCGGACATGCTTCAGCGACCACCGCATGGCGCAGCGGTGGAATGTTGTATGCTGCGGGGAATGGTAATCTTGGCTTGACCGCCTGGATTGCGAGGAAGGTAAACCTCTATAAAAACCCCTCAATCTTATGGTGTGCTGCGCGCCTATAAGATGCATGGCTGTTGGGGTGGAACAGTCGCAAGCGGGCAACCTCTGGGGCACCTGCCGCACCCCAGTTGTATAAGGCTTACTCAGGCACGCGGGGCTCTGTCTGAGCGGACCTTTAGTTCCCTAGCTGCTCGTGGGACCACAATGGACCCTTCGACCTCTACGTTTCCCCCTACCAGTGGATTGGGTGGGCCACTGGTAGGAAAACACACCCAATCGAAAAAGCGACTTCGTGCTGCGAGTCCTCCAGCGCCTGGTGTTACTAGAGATTTATCAGACTGTCGTAACAGAGCACATGCTGATATCCAGAATGTGTTTTTGATTGTCAAACGGAAGGAAGGTAGCTTTGAGAGAGTTTCTCCCTTTTACATCCACAAGGGTCTTGAGGGAATTGCAGGAACACTGAAATCTGTGAAGCGTCTGCGCAATGGGACTCTGTTAGTTGAAACTTCTAGTTCCCGTCAAGTCACTTCTCTTAGGAAAGCAACCTGTCTCGGAGAGTACGCTATCGAGACCGAGCTCCACTCCACTTTGAACTATAGTAAGGGTGTTGTGACATGTAGGGACTTGGTGGATATCCCCAAGGACGAGTTGAAATCTGAGTGGGCTGACGAAGGTATTGTCGACGTGCAGCATATTATGAAACGAGTCGATGGGGACCTAGTCAAATCCGACTCGTTTATTCTCACTTTCAATCGCCCGAGACTCCCAGAGCATGTTAAAGCGGGTTTCTTACGTTTGCCAGTACGGCCATATTTCCCCAACCCAATGCGCTGTTTTAAATGTCAGCGCTTTGGGCATACTACGTTGGGGTGCAATGGGATAGCCACTTGCGGTAAATGTGGTCAGCCTGCCCATGAAGGAGCCGATTGTTCATCGCCTGTGAAGTGCGTGAATTGCTCTGGGAGTCACCCTGTCTGGAGCCGGGTCTGCCCCATCTATCTCGAGGAACGGAAGATACAGGAGATCAAAACATCTAAGCGCATCCCCTATGGTGAGGCCAAGAAGCTCTTTAAGGCCATGCAGCCTCCTGTGTTTACAACATCTTTCGCTTCCACTCTGCAGAAACCGGTACAGTTGGCCACTGTTGCTACACAAACGGAGGTTGCTAGTGTCAGCACTAATACCTGCATTTGCCAGTGCACTTGTGCTGCTGCGGTTGTTTTGCAACCTGCAGCTCTCCCCACAACATCGGACAAGGCCGTGGTTGCTGACATTGGGGTACTTCCTGCACCTCCCCATATGGCACCTTCTGCCCAGGCGAGTAAAGCTCCAACTGTTGACAAGGTTCTGCATTCTAAGCCCCCCAAGACGAAGACGCCAAAGGTGAAGGTTTTGCCACCTGAGGAGACTAGTCACGGTCAGTCCGATGATGATGCCATCGTACTATCTGACATCTCCCTTGGGTCGCCATCGGAGCTGATGGACATTGATGTCGACCGGGGGCGATCTTCTCGCTCCAGCCCCAGGAATAAATCTCCGGCCAGTACGGGCTCTCCTCCAAAGCACAGGGGCAGGGTGAAAATTCAGCCACCCTGATCACTGGCTCCCATATTACAGTGGAACCTGAATGGGTTCAGGACGCATGTGGCCGAATTACAACTCCTTGTACGAGAGCGCCCCTTGTGCTTATGTCTCCAAGAGACACATTTCCGGGCCACTGATGCTCCTTCTTTACGGGGCTATACCGTGTATCGAAAAGATGATCTGATGGGGGAAAGGGCAAAGGGTGGTGTTGCGGTTTTTGTCCATGACATGCACCACTCATCTGAGCTCCCTCTCGTTACGGACTTGCAAGCAGTTGCAGTTGACCTTCTTGTGGGGCAGAGGCTCACAATCTGTTCCGTTTACTTACCGCCTCAGGACGCCATAGACTCTGAGGCTCTCACAGACCTTATTACCCAACTCCCCCGCCCATTTCTCCTTCTGGGGGACTTCAATGCTCATAATGTCTTATGGGGCTCTACGACTACTTGCCCCAGGGGTCGCATTCTGGAAAGCCTCATGGCATCCGAAGAACTGTGCATCCTCAACTCTGGTGCTCCCACTCATTTCTGTACTGCTTCTGGGTCGTCGTCAGCTATTGACCTTTCCTTTTGCTCTCCAGCACTCGCGGATTCTGCTCTGTGGGAGGTTGCCGCTGACCTCCATTCTAGTGACCACTTCCCCCTTTGGATTCGCCTCCTGGATGAGACTGTAGCATTACCAGTGCCACCCAGGTGGAACCTCTGCAGAGCTGACTGGACACTTTTCAGCGATTTAGCTGTTTTGGAACACCGTGCCAGCGTCCACGAATGGGTCGACCATGTTACAGCCGTGATCTCCCATGCTGCTGAATTGTCGATCCCACGGTCCTCAAGTCATCCCAAGAGGCGCCTTGTCCCTTGGTGGACCACTGAGTGCCGCTCAGCCATCCGAGCCCGCCGTGCAGCTCTGCGCCGCTTCAAGTGCCGTCCCTCAGCTGACAATCTTGCGGCCTTTCGGGTGGCAAGGGCCAAGGCGCGGCGAGTGATTAAAGAGAGCAAACGACGGTCATGGCAATCGTTCTTGAACTCCATCTCCCGCTCCACTAGTTCAACAAAAGTGTGGGAAGCCATCAGGAGGATCTCCGGGAAACGCAGCCAACTACCTGTCACAGCATTGCTGCATCAGGGTAGTCTACTCACGGCGCCGAGAGACATTGCCCAGACACTGGCCACGTATTTTGCCGAATCTACTGCCACTATGAACTGTGATCCAGATTTCTGCCGCTACCGCACTGCTATCGAGAGGGATCACTTGGACTTCCGGTCTCCAAATTCTGAACCCTACAACTGCCCCTTCACAATGTGGGAACTGGATTCGGCGCTGTCTGTGGCTCATGATACTGCGCCAGGTGCTGATCAAATCCTGTACAGCATGCTGCAGCACTTGTTGCTGCCATCCAAGGAAGTACTCCTGAATTGTTTTAATATGATATGGTCATCCGGCACGTTCCCTGACTCGTGGAGGGAGGCGATTTTGGTTCCCCTCCTCAAACCGGGAAAGGACCGAATGCATCCCAGTAGTTATCGGAGTATTGCTTTGACGAGCTGTGTCGGGAAGACATTGGAACGCATGGTCAACCGTCGCCTGGTTTGGCTGCTCGAGACCAGGCAGCTCCTTAGCCACTCTCAGTGTGGCTTTCGGAGATGTCGTTCAACTATAGACAACTTGACCCTGCTTGAGGCGGTCATCCAGCAGGCCTTCTTACGTAACCAGCATTGTCTAGGTGTATTCTTTGACATTAATAAGGCGTATGACACTACTTGGCGCCGCCTTATCCTCAATCAACTCCATCAGTGGGGCTTTCGTGGCCATCTCCCCATCTTCATTCGGTCCTTTCTTTCCCGCCGCCTCTTTCGATATCGGGTTGGTAATGTGCTATCTGATTTGTACGTGCAGGAGAATGGTGTTCCTCAGGGAAGCGTGTTAAGTGTCACCCTCTTTGCCGTCGCCATTAACAGTATCACGTCCACAATCCGGAGTCCTGCCCAGTGCTCCTTGTTTGTGGACGATTTTGCTGTTTTCTGTTCTTCCTCCAGTCTTGTCACTGCTAGTCGGCAGCTGCAGCTTACGATAAAGCGATTAGAGGCATGGACTGCGAAGACGGGTTTTACCTTTTCTGCAGACAAATGTGTGTGTGTTCATTTTAATCGTTCTCGACGTGCTTTTACCTCCCCTGAATTGCGTCTGAGGGGCACCATTCTTCCTTTTAGAGACACTGTGAGGTTCCTGGGCCTCACTTTTGATTCCAAGTTGTCGTGGTTGCCGCACCTTAAAGACCTCAAGGTGCGGGCCCTGAAGGCGCTGAATATTTTGAAGTGTTTGAGCCATCGGTCCTGGGGAGCAGATCGGGCGCGTCTACTGCAGTTTTATAGGGCTTTCGTCCGGTCGCGTCTTGACTATGGATGCACTGTGTATGGGTCAGCGAGGCCTTCGTATCTGAAGATTCTTGACGCAGTACACCATGAGGGTATCAGGCTGGCCACTGGTGCCTTCCGTACCAGTCCCATCCCCAGCCTGTGTGCTGAGGCAGGGGAACCGCCGCTCGCCATCCGGCGGAAACTCCTCATGGTGCGACGGGTGTGTCAATTCCTTGCCTGTCCTCCCTCCCCTGCATACCCTACTGTTGCCCGACCCCCTATGGAACGTCTCTTTTCCAGTCGTCCAAGGGCAACGAGACCATTTGGGATTCGTGCCAAGCATTTGCTTGAGTCCCTTGGTGTGGAGCGTGTGGCACCCCAACTCCAGGGTTTTACCCGCCTGCCTCCCTGGTTGCTCCAGAGGCCCAGCGTCCTTTTAGACTTGTCAGAGTACCGGAGGAGCTGCACTCCTGCGTTTGTTTTTACCTCCTTATTTTACGATATTTTAAACCAGCATCCTGACCATGTACCAGTATTTACGGATGGCTCTAAACAGGGGGACTCTGTAGGTTGTGCTGTGGTTTTCCCTGATCGAGTCATCAAATTACGGCTTCCTACAGCGTTTACCATCTTTGATGCCGAATTGTTTGCGATCTTGCGGGCATTGGAGCAGATGAGATGTGTTCCCAGTCTTAAGTTTCTCATCTGTTCTGACTCTCTGAGTGCCCTTCAGACCATGCAACACTTGTACCCAGCGGATACGGTCGTCCAGAACATCCATGATGCCCTACTCCACCTGCAACGGCAGGGGAAGGAGGTTTCTTTCTGCTGGGTGCCGGGGCACGTGGGTATTAGGGGAAACGAACTGGCGGATGTGGCTGCCAAAGATGCATGTTCCCTCCCTCACGTTGTTGAATGTGCCGTCCCCCTCCATGCTGTTACCTCCCTTTTGCGTTCTCGTGTTATGCGTCAATGGGAAGAGGAGTGGCTGGCAGTCGGTGAAAATAAGCTGCGTTTGGTCAAGGCCACCACGCGGCCATGGCGTACGTCCAACCAGTCATGCAGGCGGGATGAGGTTCTCCTCACCCGCCTCCGCATCGGGCACAGTCCCTTAACGCACGGTTTTTTACTCCGGCGGGAGGACCCACCAATCTGTAGTGCTTGTGGCGTCCAGATAACTGTCCGCCACATTTTACTTGACTGTCCTTTATTCTCTGACCAGAGGGCGGTGGTTTCCTTGCCACCGGATTTGCCCTCTATTTTGCAAGACGACGCAACGACTGTGGTTAAGGTCTTACGGTTTTGTGTCCTGTCAAATTTGTTGCCTCGGATTTTAGGGAGAGGATTTTAATGTGCTGCTGGGTGACTGGTTCACCCAGGTTTTAGGTAAGAGGTCCGCCAGTCACGATTACCTACTTGTTTCCCTTCAATTTCTGTTCTCTTTTCCTTGTGTTTCCTTTCCTTTTTAGTGCGTTTCTTCTCCTCTTGTTTTGCCTCTGTATGTGAGGATTTGTAACTGCGTCAGGTCTGTGTCTTTTAGCCGTTCTCCTAGTTCGCTGTCCGTCTTCGTCTCTTCTCCGCATGTGTTCCTGTTTCTATGCGTTTGGGCGCTGATGACCACGCTGTTTAGCGCCCGAAAACCTCAACCCACACACACACACACACACACGCTTCTTGGTAATACACAATCGGGACTAATCACTGACCGGTCATTGTGTCGTTTTAGGCTATATCTGTTTTGAACACCAAACCAGTTGATACAGTGAAGACTTAAATGGACAGTGTTTGCTTATATTTAAACTTCCTCTCTGAGATGCCGTGATTTATGTATAAAATTGTGCCAGTTGAAGATGTCTGTTGCATGTGGGCATGAAATGCTAGTAAATAGTTTTGTACTGAGTCCCATCTTGGTGGTCCAGTGTTCCATTCCCAGACTAAGAATCCAAAGGTCACAGTTTCAATTCCCGACCAGTCCTAGGACTTTTATGTGTCACTTATCACTTGTTTCATGTCTGGCAACATTGTTAATTTGAAATATGCCACGATGCACTTAGATCCAGAGTCTATGTCAAAGTGTAGGACCCTCTGTAAGAGTTGTGAAATCATGTTGATGGCCGGTGGGAGGCAGTGACATACCAAGTACGCCAAATAAAGTGCTGTGGTGTTCAAACCAATTTTGGATTAATTACAACATTTACATTGACCTTGGTCTGTCAGACAGAAAATTTTAACAGAAATGAAACAGACTGCTATTGGTTGCAGAATCTTCTGTTACCATACAGAACCATCCCATCCAACTGATGGGGCACTCCAGCTTGATGCACCTGAGAGTGTCTAATAACAAGTTCAGAATAATTTAGTTTATAGCTTGAAGGCAAAGAACATGACTTCTAGATAACTACACTGACAATTCTGCTCTTGTTTAATAAGAGACTTGAAAATTAATAAGTCTTTGAAAAAAGTTGAATATCACAAATCGAATGCATTTATAAAGCAGAAAATTGAGATGAGAAGATTATTTAATAATATCATCACAAAAATAAAACCAAAATCAACAGGAGTTTAATTTTGAAATGCAAAATTTTTGGGGCTCCTTCTCTATTTTTACACTACACAATTGAAAAGTCTGGTCAATATGAATAAAAGAACATATATCTGTTTCTCAAAGTGCAGATAATGTGATTGTATGCTGCAATCATAAAAAAAAACATTTTGACAGACTTACGCTTAAGACTGTTGTAATCTAGATACGAAAAAGATTGTTATCTTTTTGTGGATAGTGTGTACAAACCTCACAATGGCAATGTAACCTCTCTCTTGCTTCTTCCTTCTTTTTTTTCTTATATTTCAGTTAATGTAAATGCAGTGTCAGTGTATATGTAAGAATATATAGCCTACAGTTGCAGGTTAACTTTATCGTTTGCCTAGGTTTCAATGTTAGTAATAATGTCTTCTTCAGAACATAAAATATTATTTAAGTGTTTGCCTAAAACAGGCCATGTCCTAAGTCAACTTTATAAAACAGGTGCATGACCATAAGGCTTTGTCACTTCTATTAAACAAGCTTGTTTAATAGAAGTGACAAAGCCTTATGGTCATGCACCTGTTTTATAAAGTTGACTTAGGACATGGCCTGTTTTAGGCAAACATTTAAATAATATTTTATGTTCTGAAGAAGACATTATTACTAACATTGAAACCTAGGTAAACGATAAAGTTAACCTGCAACTGTAGGCTGTATATTCTTATACAAACAATATCAGTTGCTGTCGCTGCATAAAAATGTTAAAAATTATGAGTGTCAATGTACTAATCTTAGCCTTTCCCTTGAATATAGTCCAGACTGTCAGGTTTCTGGCTACATGCAATGCTCACCACCTTTTAACTGATAATTATTATTGACATCACTGATACCAGGGGCATAATTATGTGATAGTTGGAACTGAAATTAAAACTGTACCTTTAAGGTACTGTGCCACTGTAAAATCAAGCTTGTTTCGTTTCTAATTTTTTTCTCTCTTTCTGTATGATGAGAATTTGTTTAAGAAACAGCTATGTGAGTGCAATGAGGAGTGTAAGTTTACAGGGTTATGACAGAAATAACTCCATTAATTATTGCTTTGTCTTGCTTGGAATTGCAAAACTCAGTTACAATCTGTAAATTTCCTGAAGGCTGGGAAACAATTACTTTCATTAAATATTGTGATCTATATGCAATTATATGATTAAATTTTAACATTTAAACAATAGGTAGAAATGTGGAGCAACCTTAAATATTCAGGCTTAATATTTAATGACTGTGAAAAAGTAATACATTACAACAGTTGGACACGTAAAAGATTTTAGAGGTCTTTTTGTTATATTTGCCTAAATTTAAACTGAAATGTCATTTGGACTATCAGTGATCATCCTAGAAATCTCCAAAAATTACGGACTCAGTATCAAATTCGAAAGGTGGCAGGGGTAAAATACAGGGAGCGAAAGGCTATTTACAATTTGTACAGAAACCAGATGGCAGTTATAAGAGTTGAGGGACATGAAAGGGAAGCAGTGGTTGGGAAGAGAGTGAGACAGGGTTGTAGCCTCACCCCAATGTTGTTCAATCTGTATATGGAGCAAGCAGTGAAGGAAACAAAAGAAAAATTTGGAGTAGGTATTAAAATCCATGGAGAAGAATTAAAAACTTTGAGGTTCGCCGATGACATTGTAATTCTGTCAGAGACAGCAAAGGACCTGGAAGAGCAGTTGAACAGAATGGACAGTGTCTTGAAAGGAGGATATAAGATGAACATCAACAGAAGCAAAACGAGGATAATGGAATGTAGTCGAATTAAGTCGGGTGATGCTGAGGGAATTAGATTAGGAAATGAGACACTTAAAGTAGTAAATGAGTTTTGCTATTTGGGGAGCAAAATAACTGATGATGGTCGAAGTAGAGAAGATATAAAATGTAGACTGGCAATGACAAGGAAAGCATTTCTGAAGAAGAGAAATTTGTTAACTTTGAGTATAGATTTAAGTGTCAGGAAGTTGTTTCTGAAAGTATTTGTATGGAGTGTAGCCATGTATGGAAGTGAAACATGGACGATAAATAGTTTGGACAGGAAGAGAATAGAAGCTTACGAAATGTGGTGTTACAGAAGAATGCTGAAGATTAGGTGGGTAGATCACATAACTAATGAGGAGGTATTGAATAGAATTGGGGAGAAGAAGAGTTCGTGGCACAACTTGACGAGAAGAAGGGGCCAGTTGGTAGGACATGTTCTGAGGCATCAAGGGATCACAAATTTAGCATTGGAGGGCAGCGTGGAGGGTACAAATCATAGAGGGGGACCAGGAGATGAATACGCTAAGCAGATTCAGAAGGATGTAGGTTGCAGTAGGTACTGGGAGATGAAGAAACTTGCACAGGATAGGGTAGCATGGAGAGCTGTATCAAACCAGTCTCAGGATTGAAGACCACAACAACAACAACAACAACAACAACAATATTCATCACATTTTATTAATTTTACATGTCAGTCCCTTCCTATCCTCACTTGCATACTTGTGGATGAGGTGTTTGCTTTACCCTAAATCTATTGAAGGTAATTGTGTGGGTTCCATATTTGGTTGAAATTGTTCAGAGCGTTCCATTAGAACGATACTAGACACACAATGGTCCACTTCATACAAGGAAAGTAACAAAATGCTTTCCTTCAGTGACAACAAACAGAGAACAAATCTGAAATGACTAAGGTCATATAAAGTGTGGGATACCATTTGGGACTGTTCTGAGTCTATTGATTTTGTTGATATACACTGTCTGACCAAAGAAATGAAGCACACAGAAAGGGGGGGGGGCAGGTTTAGTGAGTAAATGATGTTATTTTGTTACAAAATCAAGTCAGATTTACAAAGAATTTGGTAGTATGAGCCCACTTATCACAATGATGTTCAGGCCTGGATGCATGTACTAATTCAATTGAGAAGGATGTCATAAAGCTGTTGTAACATCCCCTGAGGCAGGCTGGGCCACAACTGTTGTAACCATTCCTTTATATCCTGGATACTGGCACTGGGACAGAGTTGAAACCCAAGCTGGTTTCACACCTGTTCTGTCAGAGACAGATCTGGGCAACCTGTTGGCCAAGGAAGTGGCTCAACATCATGCGGACAGTTGGTAGAGGCATGTGACATGTGTGGACGAACATTTTGATGTTAAGAAATGTCACCACAGTCCTGTCACATGAGAAGTAACAGATGAGGACGTAGGATGTCTGTGGCATACCTGTGCCATTAGAGTTCCTTCAATCCCTACTTGCCATGACTTGAAGTCATATCCGATGGCTTCTGACACCATAATGCCATGAGTAACATTGCTGAGCCCATCCAAAACATTGGAAGGATGGGACATCTCCTCAGGTTTCTGCCACACTCACCGTAATGGTCATCCAGGGTAGTGCAGAACTGCAATACAATGCCATTCATCATCAGTCTTTGTTTCCTGGTCATGACGCCACTCCAAACACAGGTGTTTTTGTTGTGGTGTTAACAGCAGTGTGCGCATGGGACAGTAATTCCCTAGTCCAGTTTTTGCTAGTGTCATACAAATACTACAGGATGGCACAGAATGTCGCAGGGAGTCCATTACTTGTTATTGGGTTGCAGATGTAGATGTGAAGGGCTTACGGTGTGCTTGGTGCACAATGCAGCGGTCCCCCTTTGTGGTGGCTAGAGATGGTTGACTGCCACCTTGACAATGAGTATGTCTGCCCTCAAGTTCTTCTATCTTGTCCAGCACTGAGCCACTGTCACATTTGAATACTCCACATTTCAAGATATTGCATGATTTGACTAGTTGGCCAAATGGAGACCCACAGTGAGGATCCTTTCACACTCTGTCTATTAATAATAATGCTGACTCCCAGGCATCTTCACGTCCTTTACAGTGATTGCTCATTGTCTGATGTGAATAATCTTTCTAATAGAGTAGTCCGTAACTTCAACAGGTGCCAAAATTTTATTGTCTCACATTGGTCAAACCATCAGTGAACTTGACCATTTCAAATTCTAAAGACCAAGGGCAGATGAAAACTTTTGTGGAAGTATCGTGCAGAAACAAAGCTACTATCTTCATTATATGAATAGTTTCCCCAGTCTGTGGTACTGATACGTGAAGATTTGCTTACTTTGCTTGCTCTTACTCTTATCATCTCCTGTTGTATCATACTTTGAGACATCCCTGTGCACTCCCAAGAACATTCTTAGCCCGTAAAAGGTCAGTCAGTCAGGTCTGCAGTGTCTGTTCTTGAAATTCACATAGATCATTGGTAGGGGTCTTGAAATCCTAACTTGGCCGCCTCTGTACTTACATGCCATAATGGGATTTGTTGTTGACAGTACTGACTCACTTTCAGAAAATGGCAACATTCACTAAGTGAACACTAGATAGAAGAACAGTTTGCATCTAGATAACATTTTCTGAATCATTGTACAAGGAGGTGTGCACCATTCAGCAGGTTTCATTGTTAATAGGCTCCCAATAACCTGAAAAAATTGAAGGATAAACTACAAGTCTTCAAATCTAAGTTGAAAGGTTTCATTGTTTCACATTCCTTCTGTACTATATAGGAGTTCCTAAAGTAGTTGAGAAACTTTCTCTGTAGTGTGTATTCTATCTCAATTCTTTTTTGTGTGTGTTTTCTTAATTCCTTAGGTCTGTTATTTATAAAGTAGTTAACAACTCCTGCATTTCTTGGGTATTTATCTTTCCAGTTTTCTATTAGAAATGTGTGTTTTTAATGTAATATCCTGAGCAGTTTCTGTATGCTGGGCATGCGTCTCTATGACAACATCTCTGCATAGCTCTATTGATGGTGATTGTTTCCGCTTACAGCTATTTGCTTTTCACAGTTGAAAGCTGTGAAAAGTGCTGCCAGGTGTCAGGGAGTTCCTTAAATTGACTCGACTGTAGGAGTGTTGTAGTACTAAAGAATAAATGTATTAAAATTTCATGCCTGATTCATCATTTTTTCATTCATCTCAATGTTTATGATGTCCTATCTGCTGAATTGTGTGTGGTACTATGATATAATGTTTGTAGGTGCATTTAGCTGCATATGTGGACATTGTCTGCAAAATTTATTGCAAATAGAGTTAGTACACAGAAGAAATAAATTTAAGTGGTCTTACACGATACGGCAGTTTTTCACGCATCTCATTATTTATGACTTCATATCTCATGAACTGTGATATGCAGGTGGTTCTTGCCCTGTGACAGAGATTCTTGCCAGGCAGTAAGGCATATGTGTACCAAATTTGGTTGTTATCAGTCCAGCAGTTTAAGAGGAGATTTGTAAAACACACACACACACACACACACACACACACACACACACACACACACACACACACACAAAAAAAAATAACAAAAAACTTCTTCTGTGTTTTTTAGTGTTGTTTAACAAAATGTTGTTTTTAATAGGAGAGACAATAAGATTTCGTGTTACTGCTGAGAGCTTTGTGGAAACATCACCTGTTGGTCCTGAGAATCCAGATGTAAAAGATGCAGTTGATGCTACAGAAGAGCCGAAAGTTCCATACAAACTGACGGTAAGTTAACTTGTATTTAATGCCAAAACTTTAATCTCATACGTGATAGTTCCTATAGTACCTGAGAACTCAGGCTAGTACAGTATCTTTTTCTTAACTACACTGCGCATTTACTGTAGTCTCCATTACTGTTCTCATTCATGAATACACTACTATGCCACTGAACTAATCTATAGAAATAATGCAAATAGTAGCACAGTGAATTGTATTTGGAAATAGAAATGTGGTTATGATATCACTCATACGTCCTGGATACTAAATAGAACTAAACAAAAATATAAGAATTTATTCTGGTGACTAATTTTTAAAATATTGATGTTATTAACATATGAAGAGGGACAACAGTTTTGTTCTGGAGATACCTGGTTTCCAAGCCAACACAAGTTATGTGACAGGGCTTTTTTGTCACAAGTTAATATTCTGTTTTTCCTATTTCATTTTCATATTCTTTAATGGTCTAGTAACAGTGCAGTTGCTTTAGGACAAAGGTGAGCAATGGATGGCCTTCTGGCTGCATCTGACCCTCAGTTAGTTTCAGTCTGGACTGCAGAAGAAATTCCATGTGAAAATAAAATGATTGTACTCTCAAACATACATCTTGTGAGGCATAATTTGTTGGCGTGGAATCTCAGGAAAGGGGCGACATTCATAATGGTGTGTTACTCCATAAACTTTAACGTCACAGATGCTATAGTTTTGACTTGACTAGAAGTGCTGCTGTCGTGTCATATGATGAGGTGGTCCACGAGCTTAAGTAAGTGTGTGAATCAGGCGCATGGTTCCCCAAATGTTGCCCATGCCTTCTTTCTTTTCAGTTATGAAACACAATGAAGTGACCTGTTTTTTATTTATATTCTATAACATATCTAATACAAGTATTTGTTATCATAGTTTTGCAGTTAGGATAGTAAAGAAAAACAGGATGAAACTGACACAGTAAATATTTGTGTGTATTTTGTTGTAAAGGATGCCATTTGTTAAGGTACATTACCTGTAAGTGTGAGCTGGAAATGTAATATGTGTGGATTCAAAACCATGCCCTATTCTGATTTGGTTTTAAAAGATTGATTCCATCAGCAAAGCCTCGCCTGGTTCAATCCTCATCCTCTTTATTGTCCAAATGAGCTCAAGTTCGGCATAGAATTTTCCTAGACTGAAAGATTTATCCATTTCATACACTCATTAGACTGACTACTTGGTCCTGAATTGCTCTGTATGATGTACAAGGACTGCCTTTTACATTTTAGAAAAATAATGAAAGAGAACATTTTTTACACAAATTGTTTTATTGTTTCTCTGAATCTAACTTCTAAAAGTTACATAGTTTTTCATGCCTTCAAACAAATTTGAGAAACATTTTTTGCCCATTTGGACAGTGGTACCTTAAAAACGTGGTTTTGGAAGCATTGAATCCTCTGCCATGTACTTCACAATAGTTTGCAGAGTATGGATGTAGGTGTAGAACAGCTTCTTGAGGTGAGAAAATCACTGTCAACACATTTTTTTTCATTAGAGAACAAAAATAATTAATTATGTATTAAGCACAGTAAATATGAACAATGAGAGACTAATTTAAAGTTTTTCTCCATCAAATAAACAATTGTTTGAGTGCTATGTGAGAGCTTGCATTATAATGTTGAAGAATGATGCGACATTTTCTGTTCACTGCCCTAGTTTCATCAGTGACTTGTGACAAACAAGTTGTTGTTTACCATTCATTTCTAACAGTTTTTAATCTTCTAAAGCAGTCCAGTATAACCAAAGAAACATATGATCATTTTCTTAGAAGTGCTTTGTGGGTGAAACTTTTTTGTTAATTTCTGTACGTGGAACATCCAAACAACCGATTGCTGCTTACTTTCCATCCTGTAGGAATATATCTAAATTTTGTCTCTTGCTTCAGTGTTACTTTCCCTCAGTGGACTTTTTACAGAATTTCCTTACACTGGTGGACATAAGCCTTTTTTTAAGCTTCAGTCAAATAGAGTGGAATCTGTTGCAAACAGATACTTTTTACAGCTAAATGTTCAAGCAAAGTCAAATGTGCTGCAGTCTTCAGTATGCCTATATATGGCTCTGTCTTGCATAAAGGACCTTGCCAATCCTCTTCATTCACGTCTGGCACACAGCATCAATGTTTTTTGGAATGACAACTGATTTTGGTCAGCCTTTGGAAAATTCACTGCTTACAGAACCGTGACCACATAGAAAGTTTGTAAACCAATAATGTAAACAATGTTTTCTAAAGGAGAGGGATTACCAAAAGTTGAGCAAAGTGATTCGAGGCATTGTTGTTAAGTTACGCCATTACAAATATCATAAAAAAATAATCTAACAAAAAACTTAACATGAAATTGTTTCTTAAAAAACTGTTTGAGAAAAAAAACTTACGTAGCCACTTTGAGCTGCAATTATTTTAAGAATAACAAATGAAAATTTTAAAACCACAGTAATGCCACATCTCAGTAGCACCTTCTAGTGATCATTTGTAAACACTTAAATGGTCACCCTCGTACCATGAATTATTATGGTATTGTGTAGGTTGGGAAGACAGTACCTCTAATCCCTCCCTCCCTCCCTTATCCCTCCTCCCTTTCCCTCACACCCCCCTCTCACACAAACATACCCACATTTTTATTATTTTCAAATAATAAAAAAAAGGCTTCTTAAGATTTAACAGGTGGAAAAAATAGTTATTGGTAAGCTTCACAACTGTGTTAAGAAAATGCTCCTAAAAAAGAGGAGATGTGGGAGATGGTATGTCATCAAGTGATCTAAATGCCGTGGTATTGTAATTTTAAATGTTGTGGTAGTGTAAGTATTTGATGTCGTGAAAGATAAATATTGCTATAGTCCGCATATTTTTGTTAGTTCTTAAGTTGTCATTCCCTGATGAACCTGGGACTGTGCTGAGGTGGGTTCATTTGCATGCCTCGACAATACAGATAGCATTGCTGTAGGTGCATCTGCAATGGAGTAGTATATATGGAGAGGTCAGCAGCCTTTGGAGTAGTTACAGGGACAAGAGCCTTGATGACACTATCCAACATGGCCTTACTGTACTGGTACTGTGAATAGCTGAAAGCAATGAGAAACTACTGCATTTATTCTTTTCCCATGGGCACATTCAGGTCTACCGTGTGGCTTAATGATGATAGCGTCATCTTGGGTAAAACATTCGAGGTAAAATAGTCCCCCTATTTGAATCTCTGGGCAGGGACTACTCAGCAGGATGTCATCATCAGAAAAAAGAAAACTGGCATTCGATAGGTCAGATCGTGGAATGCTAGAGAATTTCAAAAGGGAAATAGATTGGTTGAAGTTATAGTGGAAATTAGGCCCAACCTTAGTGTCCAAAGACAGTAGCCTGTGTGTGTGTGTGTGTGTGTGTGTGTGTGTGTGTGTGGTGTCATCTTCTCATTATTGTGCTGAGTAGCGATCTATCCTTTCCGTATTGTTATAAATGTGGATGAAAAATAAGTTTTCCAATTTTTCCATTGCTGCATATTTTAAATAGTATTCAGATTACTGACAAGACAGGTTAAACTCTATTTGCAATACATTTTTAATTGTATCTTAGCCGAGAAGGCTGTCATTTTTGTGTTGTTGGACGCACACAGTTCTATAAAAATACTCTTGGAGGGGAGGGGAAAAAAAGACATGGAGCAGAAAGAGGAACTACTAGTATGTCATTTAATAAGGCATAGTACTAGGAGTGTGAGAGGAGAAAGACATATTGAGTTCTGCAATAAATTTCAGCTACAGATACCAAATACACTCTTCAAAAATCACAAGAGGAATGGTATATTAGTACTTGGAATCGACATACAGACTTGGAAAGATTCCAACTAGACTATGTCATAGTCAGACACATAAGCTGTACCCAGGGGTAGATGCAGATTCACATAAAAATTCAGTAATGACAAGGAACGGACTGAGAGGATTGTGCAAAAGAATCAGTATGGAAAGAAGTGTTACACTGAAGTACTGAGGGATGATGATGATGTGCATTTGAAATACTTTATGACTATGATAGTGAATACCGCAGAAGAATAATGGACTTCTCTAAAAAGGACACTCACAGAAACTGGATGGACAAATATAGATACAAAGAAAGTAGCTGTGAAGCTTTCAGTGGATCAACAAAAGGAGAAAGTACAAAAATATTAAAGACAGACAGGAATACAGTAACGTAAGTCTCTTAGAAATGAAATAAATAGGAAATATAAGGAAGCTGAAGTGAAACAGTTGCAGGGAAAATATGAGGAAATCAAAAACAAATAGTAGTCAAAATGACAGATTCAGCATTTAGAAAAATCACAATTACCTTCAGTGAAATTAAAAGCAAAGGTGTCAACATTAAGAGTGTGAAGGATATTCCACTGGTAAATGTAGAGGAAAGAGATGTGTGGAGAAATTACTAGAAAGCCTCTAGGAGGAGGAGGAGGAATTATCTGATGACGTGATCAAAGAAGAATTGAGAGTTGAAATTTAATATGTAAGGGATCCAGTGTTAGAGTTTAACAGAGAATTGGAGACATGGGATCAAATAAGGTGGAAAACATTGATCATAGTCCTTCAGAATTTCTAAAATCATGGGGAGAAGAGGCAACCAAATTTCTCTTCAGTTTGGTTTGTAGAATCTGAGAGACTGGAGATATACCATTGGACTTCCAGAAAAAATAGGTAGCAAGGGAAGATAAATGCGAGAACTATCACATAATCAGCTGAACTGTTCATGCATCTGAGTTGCTGATAGGAATAATGTATGGAAGAAAAGACAGTTGGGGATCTGTTACATGACAATCAATTTGGCTTTAGGAAGAGGCAATTACCATCTTGCTCTTGATATTGGATCCAAGATTTCAGAAAAATCAAGACAAATTGCTAGTTGATTGAAGTCCTCAGGAAAATAGATATAAGCTACAGGGAAAGATGAATAATGCACAATAGGTACAAAATACCTGAGAACAATAAGAACTGAAGACTGAGGATGAAGTGCTTGGATTGAAACGGGTGTGAAACGGATGCAGTCTGTGATCACTACTTTTCAATCTATACATCAAAGACACAATGACAGAAATAATAAAAAGGTTCAGGAGTGGGATTAAAGTTCGAGGTGAATGGATATGAATGACAAAATTCACTGTTGACATTTCTATCTTCAAAGATAGTGAAGACAAATTACGGGACATGGTGAATGGAATGAACAGTCTAATGACTACAGATTATGTATTGAGGGTACACTGGAGAAAGATAAAAGTAATGAGGAACAGCAGAAATAAGATTACTGAAAGACTTAAAATCAAAATTGGTAACCAAGCAGCAGGTGAAGTGAAGCAATTCTGCTACCTTAAAAGCAAAATAACACATAATGAACAAGGCAATGACGACATGAAAAGCAGTCTAGTTCAGGCAAAGAGGGCATTCTTGCCCAAGAGAGTGCAGTATAAAATTTTGAGCTTAACTTGAAAAATAAATGTCTGGGAATGTACATTTGGAGCACTACATTGAGTAGATGTGAATGACTGATTGTGAGAAAATTGGGGAAAAAAAAGAGAAAGAAGTATTGGAGAAATGGTGCTAAAGAAGGGTGTTGAAAGTTATGTGGACTGATAAATAAGAAATGTGAAGGTTCTCCACAGGATTGTTGAGCAAAGGAACATATGGAGAACACTGACGAGAAGGATGAACAGGGTGATAGGATGTTTGTTAAGACATCAGGGAACAACTTCCATGGTTCTAGAGGAAGTTAGAGTGCATAAAAACAGTAGGGGAAGACTGAATTGGAATATATGCAACAAATAAATGACAATGTTGGTTATAAGTGCTACTCCAATATGAACAGCTGGACACAAGGACAGGCTATCATTGTAGGCCGCATCAAACACTTCAGAAAACTGATGACCACAAAATAAGTATCAGATTCTTGAGTCAATATGATCAGTTTGCATTGCTGATTACAAGCCAGCAAACCCTCAGTGTTGCCATTTAGCAGTTGGTCCATCTCTGTTTCTCTTGTAATACATGCCTTTCTTAGAGGTGTGCAGACATTAAGGGTAGTTAGAACGGAAAAAAATTCACATTTTCGGATTTTTATGTCATTATAAAATTTGCAATTTTCTGAATAAAATGATATGTATATCACTTATAGACTCTCATCGGAAGTATTTTGTTTTATTTTTTTAAAAATATAATCTACACTGGTGAAAATGTTAAAATTTTTATTTGCGTTACTTCAAGATCGAATAAAATCGGTCATTTTTTATATAGAAGGCTGTGGATTGCTGTTATAAAGCTTAAATTACATGTTTGTATTGGTAGCAGTGTCAAAAACAGTATTGTATCATTTCATAGCATAAACACGCATTGTATGTTGTAGTGTTAATGTTTTTCCGAGGAAAAGTGATGAATAGATTGGTAAATCTCTCAAAAAGTAAAGTATGACACCAAAATGAAGCATTTTTTAAGAAATGTGGGTTTCATGGTAATAGATTTTCGAATGAAGGGAAACATTGTGTTCAAAATGTGGTATGTGAAGTTACAGACAATGAAACACAGGCAAACTTGTCAGTATCTAGGGAAACACCCATAAGTGCTTTGAAGATTAAAAAAAAAGCATTGTGATACACAGTTTTATCAAAATGAAACTGATGTAAATGTTAGTTTAGGTTATTTTCTGATAGACTTACACGTCCTAACAAGGGTGTTAGGTGAATGTGCTGGGCCCAGGCTCCTTGCTGCTAGCAAAGTGATAGCTTTTGGTCACATCTTTTGCAATATTGACTGTGCAAGTCGACGGTACCTCGTACGGAAAGAAAGAGCAGCTGATGCTACTGAGGACTCGGCTGCAAGCATTGCTGATGACATCTTGGGCTCTTATTCGTAATGGCATTCAGACAGTCAAGGGTGCTGTCGATTGTTGCATATGAATGCAAAATACCTGCATTGTGCATTTCCACAAAGTGATTTTTACTCCAAAATGGCGATCATCCTACAAGCTGCATCATATGTGCAGTGCAGAACATAGCAGTTTCCGTTAATTGTGCCAGTTGTAAATACACTCATTCATTTTGGAATTCTGATAAGTGTAAAGATAATTATTTTGAAGTAAATGTTTGGTAGTTTTATGGCTTGAAAGCTATTGGCAAAGGACACAATGCAGCAGAAACAATGTGTGCCATGATGAATATGCCATGCCCACCGTGTAAAATCGATAAGTATGCAGGATTTATTGGAACTGCTGTGGAATCTGTTGCATGTGAGTCAATGAAGGGTGCTGCAAACAAAGCTGTTGAAGTAAATGATGGTATGACTGACATACCAGTAGCATTTGATGGCACTTGGCAGAAGCACCGCTACAGTTCTATGAGTACTGTTCCTATGGTGACCAGTGTGGATACTGGAAAGGTAACAGATTTCCAGATTTTAACCAAACATTGTCATAAGTGTAAATCATGGAATGAAGAAGGGCGTATCTGTGACAGAAATTATGAAGGAACAAGTGGTGGTAAGGAGACCTCTGCAGCTATTGAAATTTTTAGTCAATCTTAGGTGATGGAGATTCAAAAGCATATAACAGTGTAGTAGCCACTCAGCCTTATCTACATCTACATCTACATCCATACTCCGCAAGCCACCTGACGGTGTGTGGCGGAGGGTACCTTGAGTACCTCTATCGGTTCTCCCTTCTATTCCAGTCTTGTATTGTTCGTGGAAAGAAGGATTGTCGGTATGCCTCTGTGTGGGCTTTAATCTCTCTGATTTTATCCTCATGGTCTCTTCGCGAGATATACGTAGGAGGGAGCAATATACTGCTTGACTCTTCGGTGAAGGTATGTTCTCGAAACTTTGACAAAATCCCGTACCGAGCTATTGAGCGTCTCTCCTGCAGAGTCTTCCACTGGAGTTTATCTATCATCTCCGTAACGCTTTCGCGATTACTAAATGATCCTGTAACGAAGCGCGCTGCTCTCCGTTGGATCTTCTCTATATCTTCTATCAACCCTATCTGGTACGGATCCCACACTGCTGAGCAGTATTCAAGCAGTGGGCGAACAAGCGTACTGTAACCTACTTCCTTTGTTTTCGGATTGCATTTCTTTAGGATTCTTCCAATGAATCTCAGTCTGGCATCTGCTTTACCGACGATCAACATTATATGATCATTCCATTTTAAATCACTCCTAATGCGTACTCCCAGATAATTTATGGTATTAACTGCTTCCAGTTGCTGACCTGCTATTTTGTAGCTAAATGATAAAGGATCTATCTTTCTGTGTATTCACAGCACATTACACTTGTCTACATTGAGATTCAATTGCCATTCCCTGCACCATGCATCAATTCGCTGCAGATCCTCCTGCATTTCAGTACAATTTTCCATTGTTACAACCTCTCGATACACCACAGCATCATCTGCAAAAAGCCTCAGTGAACTTCCGATGTCATCCACAAGGTCATTTATGTATATTGTGAGTAGCAACGGTCCTATGACACTCCCCTGCGGCACACCTGAAATCACTCTTACTTCAGAAGACTTCTCTCCATTGAGAATGACATGCTGCGTCCTGTTATCTAGGAACTCCTCAATCCAATCACACAATTGGTCTGATAGTCCATATGCTCTTACTTTGTTCATTAAACGATTGTGGGGAACTGTATCGAATGCCTTGCGGAAGTCAAGAAAGACGGCATCTACCTGTGAACCCGTGTCTATGGCCCTCTGAGTCTCGTGGACAAATAGCGCGAGCTGGGTTTCACATGACAGTCTTTTTCGAAACCCATGCTGATTCCTACAGAGTAGATTTCTAGTCTCCAGAAAAGTCATTATACTCGAACACAATACGTGTTCCAAAATTCTACAACTGATCGACGTTAGAGATATAGGTCAATAGTTCTGCACATCTGCTCGACGTCCCTTCTTGAAAACGGGGATGACCTGTGCCCTTTTCCAACCCTTTGGAACGCTACGCTCTTCTAGAGACCTACGATACACCGCTGCAAGAAGGGGGGCAAGTTCCTTCGCGTGCTCTGTGTAAAATTGAACTGGTATCCCATCAGGTCCAGAGGCCTTTCCTCTTTTGAGCGATTTTAATTGTTTCTCCATCCCTCTGTCGTCTATTTCGATATCTACCATTTTGTCATCTGTGCGACAATCTAGAGAAGGAACTACAGTGCAATCTTCCTCTGTGAAACAACTTTGGAAAAAGACATTTAGTATTTCGGCCTTTAGTCTGTCATCCTCTGTTTCAGTACCATTTTGGTCACAGAGTGTCTGGACATTTTGTTTTGATTCACCTACCGCTTTGACATAAGACCAAAATTTCTTAGGATTTTCTGCCAAGTCAGTACATAGAACTTTACTTTCGAATTCATTGAACGCCTCTCGCATAGCCCTCCTCACACTACATTTCGCTTCGCGTAATTTTTGTTTGTCTGCAAGGCTTTGGCTATGTTTATGTTTGCTGTGAAGTTCCCTTTGCTTCCGCAGCAGTTTTCTAACTCGGTTGTTGTACCACGGTGGCTCTTTTCCATCTCTTATGGTGAGAAGATTATCACAAAATTTAAATGTGTTGGTCATGTCCGAAAGAGGATGGGCACCAGGTTGAGGAAGTTGAAATGAAGTTTGAGAGACAAGAAACTTTCTGATGGTAAAACCATAAGAGTCAGGCTGACAGACAAAATGGTTGATGAACTATACAGCAATATTATGGGCTGGCCATTACAAATAATACTGAGGTTTTGTTGAAAATGAAGCAGGTAGTATGTGCTACATTCTTCCACAGACTGTCAACTGAAGAAAAACCAGTACACCACCTTTGCTCTCCTGGACCTGATTGATGGTGCAATTATCGCAATGCCCAGTACTCAAACACTTCATTCAGCCATAAACATTCAATCCCAACAGCAGTCATGGATATCGTAAAACCTAAATGAGATTTTCACTCTGCAGCGGAGTGTATGCTGATATGAAACTTTCTGGCAGATTAAAACTGTGTGCCGGACCGAGACTCAAGCTTGGGACCTTTGCCTTTTGCGGGCATGTGCTCTACCATCTGAGCTCCCCAAGCTTGGGGAAATTTTCACTCTGCAGCAGAGTGTGCGCTGATATGAAACTTCCTGGCAGATTAAAACTGTGTGCCGGACCAAGACTCAAACTCGGGACCTTTGCCTTTCGTGGGCAAGTGCTCTACCATCTGAGCTCCCCGAGCTCCATCTGCGTGTGTACCCTCTGCACAAAACAGGTTGATAAGGCAGCCTAATACTGCCACTACTGAACAGGCCTCTCGCACAGGGCAGCCTGTATGTCGGAGTCTGGAAAATAATTTCTTGCTGCTGAAATGTACGTTACCTTTCAGAGCAGGTCGATACAGCAGACTGTTTCTATTCCCACACAATATGCCTGTTGTACAGGTCAGCCTAAGCCACACACACATGTAATATATCAAACAATGGAAAATCCAGGATGGAATGTAACAATATTAGAGAAGGAAAGTTGCTACTCACCATATAGCGGTGATGCTGAGTCGCAGATAGGCACAACAAAAAGATTCTCACAATTATAACTTTCGGCCATTAAGGCCTTTATCAACAATGGACATACACACACATACAAATGCAATTCACACACACACAACTGCAATCTCAGGCAACTGAAACTCAGCATCTCTGCTCTGCAGTGAGTAGCAACTTTCCTTCTCTAATATGTAATATATATTATATGTGAATTACCCTAAGATTGCAAGCATATCAGATCCTATTGTGCAAATTAGGCCACTTTAGAGTGGTGCCCTGTCACCTGCTCTGACCCAGCCCTTGCTGCCCTTGCTCAGTGGTTCGCCCTGGTTCCTGTCCTTCCCACCTTTTTAATTCTTCTTACTTGTTACATCTATTGTTGGTTTACTGTCTTGTCATTGCTGTTCTCTTTCTTGAGATTTTAACAACTTACCTGCATTGTTAGTTTTCTGGTAGCAATAGAGGGTGATAAAACGCAAGTGTGATATAGAGGGTGGGTCTCCCATCACGTAAGGTGTCCCAGGGGCCTCCAGGTGCTTGCTGGGTACAGCAATGCACATTATCACTTCTACTTGCTAATATCTCTTGGTTTTATTAATTCTTGGTTACAGTAGAGTTCATTAGGATTTGTTTCTGTCCCCTCCCTCTCTGAGGACTCTTGCCGGCTTGATGCACAGAAGGTGGAGAGACTGAAGACCTTTTAGTTTGGTCACTTTAACTCTGTCACCTCAATCCAGTCTGTTATCTTTGCTGTACTTATTATGGGCATCCAGAAAGTAATTTTTCTTTCAGAAATGGGTTACCTAAGACCGAGCTAAATCAAGGCATGTTATGTTACCTATTAGTCCAGTATTCCTTCATGCACAGTGACCGAATGTGTCCATTTCTTTGTCAGTGTCTCTTGTTTGTTCCTTCTCTATTCCTCTTCAAAACACCATGTTTGTAATCTTTCTTGATTGCATCTCAGTCCTGTAAATTTAGTGACCGTAATTTCTCAAGTTCTTTTCTTGTTTGCCTGTACCAGTTGGACTAAATAAGCTTGTATTTCAAGAATTTGTGAATCTCATAGATTAGTTTACATTGGTCCATTCTTTCTGTGTGTTCCATGACTTTGATTATTTCCATCTGCATTGTAACTGTGACTTTAGGGATTTGTCTAGATATCTGCATTGAGTTTTAGGTGTTGTATTTCCTCTTTTTCTTGGTCTTAAGACTTTTGTCATAATTTTGTTATGTTACTTCTAATTGCTCTTTTAATGTTTTGTGTTAGAGACTAAGATTATTTGAAGTGTAGAGTGCTTCTTGTTTGATCACTGCTCTGTGACAGAGTTAAAATTCCAGGGAAGGCATTTTTATTCTAAATATTTGTAACTGAAATATGGTTTCTGTTTCGTAAAGTCTTGAGTTAAGTGGCCTTCTCTTTATTACAGTTTTCAATAATCCATTTACCTTTTTCAATTGTGAGCACTCTGTTATTGTCAATTTTGAGTTCTCCCACAGCTATTTTTTATATCAGTCATGAATTTTCTCCTTTAGTTATTTATTTTTTTAAATTTCAAACACATATCACATTGTATAATTTTCCTATACTTAGATGCTTTGTAACAGTTTTGTTAATAAATTTACTGAAAAAGGAACATATTGTTCACTAATGGTAGTAAGGGTGGAGCAGTGAGCACTGTCTTCAAAAAAATTAATTGAACACATCTTCTCATGCCTGTTGTCTGATCCGTAATCATTATATGTGTTTTCTCAAATTTTAAATTGCTCCTGAATCATCAAATAGGCTATTCATTTACTCCAGTTAAAATTATTTGTTGTTTGATGTTTCTTATATGGTGATATAATGTTCACACATTGGCTGTATGTTTATGAGTGACACCATATGTTGTGGGTCACGTAAAATGTGCTGTTACTGAGGTGTTTCCTGGAGAAATGATGGCAGCACCCATCAAAAAGTGAGATGGGAATGAAAGAAACTATGTGAATAGCCTATATTAAGTAGCCTGTCAGAGAACAGAATGCAGTTGGTATGTTCTGTAGTGATTAATTTAATCTATTTTCTAAACTTGGAAGCAATTTAAAATAAAATAAATAAAAACAACAGTTTAAGTGTCAAGATTCCTTGCTTCGTGGTGCTCAAAAGATTTTTCCTTTCAGAAAAAACACTTAATTGTTGGTGAATAAAGCCACAGCAAGTACCATCATGTAGAAGAATAATTCTACTGTCTGTACCTGTTGAGACTGTCACAACTTTTCCCATGTTGTCAGTCAAATCTTTTGTCACTCACTGACCACTATTAACCTTTGTTTCATTGACCCAAACAGTGTCATCAAAATTAATTTCCTTCACTTCTTGTGGAAACCTGCATTGCCATGCATTTATGTCTACTCTCACCATGAAAAGATTCTACATTTGTTATACACCTCTGAACATCTCTCTTCCTATCTGGTGTATAAAAAACAAGGGTAGTGCTTCACTGCTTTTCTTTTAATTTTTATCCTTTCCAGTACGCACATACCTAGTCGAACTATGTCGATGACTACTTATGAGACTTGCTAGACAGGTCTCTCATTTTTCATTTACCTCTCCAAGTTCTCCTGCACATTGCATATAAATTGATGCACTTTTTCTTTAAGTGCAATTAATTTTGTGGCTTTCTTTATGTTGTCTTTGAATCCAAAGCCAGGATCCACCCATTTTATTTTGTATTGCAACGAGGAATGATGATTACACCAAAAACAAAATGGATATAAACCAGAAAGTTATAAAACATGATGCAGTAACAGAACAGTCCTATTTTATACATCCTACTGCTCAACACCGCAACCTAATTGATTCTTTGTTGTGTTACAATGGCAGTGGTGGACAGTTGCCACATGACATCGAGAGCTCCGTTTGGGTGATTTGCGTGGGCAGTTTTGTCTTGGCTGTGCTTAAAGTTGAAACTGAGTGAGAGCTCACTTGAAAACAATGCAATTTTATGAGCTGATATGTGTGTCTTTGTACCCACATCAGTTGCTTGTGGTGAGGGTTTTTTTTCCATTTTGGTAGTTTTTATTATTATGATTTTGTTATATATTGTGCTCAGCTCATATTTACTTAGTTTTTGTTGATTCTGTTGATATTGCCTTTATGCTCCAGGGTAGCATCAATGAACCAGGTCTTGGTCTTTTGTCTTGGTGGGCAAATTCGTAATGTGCAGACACTTTGGAAGAAGATTGATGTATTTAACAGCCAGGAACTTGTACAACAGGATGTCAACACAGGTAGTTAATGCAGTAATTGTATTTTTGGATTCATTTGTGTTCATGGTCTGTTGTAAGCAATAAATTTATTATTCAAGTATTCTTTAAATATCTTTATTATTCTTTAATAACAACATCACATAAAAATTAAAAACAAAGAAAATTACAATTACTTAATTGGCGCCTTGTCACATTTGCTATCATGCATTATCAGTAAGAAATTTACAATATTTACATGTTGTACTATGTGTGATAAAAACAAATAAACTTACATTATATTTTGAAGGCATGTACTCTTTTATTGTTATTAGTTGCTGGCATTTCTACACAAAAATTAATACTGGTATTTGTCTCAGCCTGATTATATTTACCATTGTCCTGTAAACCTAAAATTAAGGAACCATGTGTAATCTCTTTCCAAGTTTCATTTGGTTAAAGGGCATGTTCTTGGTAACAGCATTGCACTGGTGGTATGTCAAGCTGTAATACTGGCTAACTAAAACTCATCAACCATTTCACACTGTAAGGAGATAAATAGGGAGGAGGGAGAAGAACATTGTGATATCACTTTTTTAATTTGTGTATATATTTACAATAACCAGAAATTTAAATCTCAAACAGCACACAGCTTTTTTATGAAAATAGTTCTCATAAAATTCATGAAGTATACAACATTTCTTAGAATGGTATGATTTTGTGTGACATTATTGCAGTTACAGGTGCACATCACAGACTTGAAGTAAAAAGTTATAAGATTACTATTTACACTTTTCAGATGAGCACTTTTTACATATTTTTGTTTCCTCTTGTGGCCAAGAGACAGGTATCATACTGTCATTGAATTGGCCCTATATCATTTATTTCTGATTATTAGGGTAATGGAGAATTAAGGTGCATTATTAGGAAAGGGAAACTTTAAACTGAAAAAGCAATATGCATTATAGAAACCAATGGAGTTTTAACATCATAAAATACTTTGTTCCTATCGCCTATATCAGCGAATAGGTTATCTGGAATAAGGACAAATTTAATTAGACTTTTATGTTGAGCTCCCATGCTAATCAGTTCTGATACCTGTACCTTATGCATCACTACAGGAGATATTTATGGATGTCAGTAGTATATTACTTTGTTGCAGAGTCTCCAGATTCATAAAAAATATTTCATTTAGAAACATTTATACATTAAGTATTAATAACTTATCCCATTGGTGTCAAAAAATGTAGCAAGACATCCACAACTATTATAATTTCAAAAGGCAAATAGAAAAAAAGGTTTGCATTGTGCAGCTCAATACGTATGTACAGGACGAGGCATGAGTGAATCGATTTTATTTAGAACAGGAAATCTTAATGTTACTGTTGCTTGCAACTGCAAATAGTTAATAATTAGCTTATAAAGGGTCTGGTTCATGATCCATAAAAATGAGGATTTGTTAACTGTGGTAATTATTTGTGGAACTTTCACTTCTGGTTCTATTTGTCAGCAAATCTCTTGATACAGTATTTTGTATTCACAGAATATTTTAATATTGCTAACGTGAACTTATGAGCACTATGGAAGAAAGTTGAGCAACTGTAAAGGACAACACAAATCATGTTGCAACATCAGTCAAAATAAGAGCATTTTTATTACACCAGTTTACAATTAACTTGGCAATGTTGTGGAATGCATTATTTAAATTACTGGCTCTTGTGATTCAAAGCTATTGCTTTAGAAATCTTGCTATGTTTTGGTGCAATTACAGTTCAAGACTAAGGTGAAATTCCATGTTTTCCTCTCTTTGTGTACAGGTTTCAATATTGAACCAGTGATATATTTTGTTTACTTTGGAAACCATAGGAAAAATTAACCATTACCAGTTTCCTGTGAATTGTTGGCATGTTACTAGGTATTGCCATAATACTACCAAACTATTTAGTTGTAAAATTAATGTAACTAATCTTGTTAAAAATAGTTTGTAGATTCCTATAGCCATCTGGAAATTATTGCACTTTTTCTCAAATGTGTAGCAGCGAGCTTTCTTAATGAATACTTTATATTGCTCCTACACTGAATGTAATCACTAAATTTTGTAGCATTCTGCAACATTTGGTTTTTATTTATCAGCATCATTATAATTCTATTGGGGAGTGTCAGTCTGTAGTTCTACTTAGAGGGATTGCAGTGCATTTAACAGCTTACAAATATGAATCAACATGTCAGTCACTAAAACAAATTTCAGTCTTTGTGAGATGAGGAGTTAATATTAAAAGCCCCCTTATGTAAGCTTTTATTATAAAGGACTGAATTTTTGCAAGCTGGGTTGGAATGATGGCAATGTTTAAACACACTATTTACTTCAAAATACTGCTCCTGAACAGCACATTTACTCAGTATGCCTTTGAATCATACTCTGAAATGAAACCACTGCACAGGCACATTTGTTATATATCTTCTGTGAATTTCTGTTGGGTTCAAGTAATTTCAATCACTAATTCTTCTGCCTGATGTCAGGAACAGTTTTAAAAATAAATTACCTTCATTATTCTATTACTAAACAATGAGGTAAGTGTTCTCTGAGATATTCAAACAATTCCTTGGATGCTCCTGGACAGTTGGTTAATTCAAGTTCTTGTAAGTGCCGTAGCTGTATGAGACTGGACAGACCACTGGATGTAAGCAGTGGACAACCTGTAAGCAGGAAATATTTACATCATTAGATGTTTACTACATTATGTTCCTTGTGCACATATGAATTAATATGAACAAACCTCCCAGAAAAGCCTGTGTTCAATAAAAATACTCAAATCTCAAACAGTAGAGATTATATATGCTCATATTTTTTGTACTTTTCTTTTTTTCCGTTTTAACAAAGGAGCTGTAATGGACATTTATAGGACATCACAGTTTTGGATCCCTTCAGACCAAGTGGCAACAGAGATGTCTGGATGATGTAGGAGAAATTTGTAGTTAACTACATGCTGTAGATGAATACTGTACTGATATCCATAACCCAGAAACAAGGAATGAAGTAGGCTGTATGAAAACACATCCAATTTCCACAGTTCTTAGAAAGAAAAAACTGCAAAAATATACCATAATGGTAGCTGCGATTTCTTGGGCCTGCAAGGGTGTTCAACAAATGACTGAATTAAAATAATACTGTATACTTGAGCTGTTGTTAGCAAATGAAGAACATGAGATGGAAACTGAGTAAAGCTCATACGTCTTCTGTTGTTGGCGAACAGTTCACCAGCTCAAAGTAAGTTCATACACAATGTTCCTCTGCGTATTGGATTCCTTCGATAGGAGTGACACTGTGTGACTGTTTCCTCTCTGGTAATGATGTGCCAGAGTAGAGGAGGGTGACATTGGCAGTGTAGGAGAATAACTGTGTACTGACATCAGTTGTAATATTTGATTATATTCTAAATGTATTCTGCCATTAAGCCCTGTGAGAAGTAAATAGCTTTAATATTTTTTGATTATGCTGAACCTTACAGGTAAAGGATCAAGGGCTTCTGAAGCCAACACTTTACTGTTAACACAACCCCAAAGCATTTGGACAACAACAAAAAAGTTTGATAATAACAATATTATGAAAAGGATAGATTGCTACTCACCATATAGACGAGATGTTGAGTAGCAGACAGGCACAACAAAAAGACCATTAAACATGTGAGTTTTCAGCCAAAAGGCAATCTACTAAAGTAGACAAACATCCACACAAGCACAACTCGCTCGCACATGACCACTGTCTCTGGACACTGAGCTGAGTTTGTCCTCTGTCGCCAGAAACAGTGGTCATGTTTGTGTGAGATACTCTTGCATGATGGTTGGTGTGTGTGTGTGTGTGTGTGTGTGTGTGTGTGTGTGTGTGTGTGTGTGTGTGTGTGTGTGTCTACTTTTGAAGACGACCTATTAGCTGAAAGTTCACATGTTTAGTAGTCTTCTTTGTGCCTGTGTATGTGGCTCAACATCTCCTCCATATGGTGAGTAGCAAAAATCTGTCCTTTTCATATGGTTGTCATTATTCCACCCTGGATTTTTCATTGTTTAAGATTTAATAATATGAACATAATAACATTTTAATTAATAAGTACCTTTATGTTTATATTATTTTGAAACAATAGAATTCTATTTATGAATTTTAACAACCAACATAAGTGTTTGCAGCCAAGGCTTGCATTTAACAAAGATGAGTAAAACAAAAACAGATTTGAACATAACATGATGCTAATTAACTACCATTCTGACAAATATAAAATAATGTACATTTCTGCATGTACTTTATTTAAATTTAATAATTCATGAGTCAATAAACGAAATTAGTAATGACTTTGTTTCATTTGGTATGTTTTTTTCAGCACAGATGCATTTCACTTGTGTCAAATCATGTCTTCAAAAACTAAGGTTTTGCACCTGACTAATGAATTTAGATTGTTTTGTCAAGCTATTTGTTTCTTAATATTTTTTTTGTATTGCCTAGTATGCCACTTAATTGATCTTAAATGTTAAACACTCTTCACCACTTTTTGATAATTTGTTCTATATCATATTTTAAGAATTTGATGCCCCACTCATTCTGTCCTGTGTTGTCTGTATTCACATAATGCCCAGAGAGTACAAATTAATTGAATCTAATTTCATTCTTTTCCAGACATGACATAGCATTGTTTTTTAATAACTAATCCTGTGGAATGTAATGACAGACTTGTGATTTCCAATTGAACTTATAATTCTTAGTAAAATGACCCTGGATGATAACATCAAATGGAATAAAATCTGACTATTTTAAAAATACAACTGGATTAAGACAGAGAATGCTGTGTCCTCTTTTCCCTTTAGTGTTGCCTTCGAGAGAGTTGTGAGGACACTCGAAACTAGTACCTGTTGGGATCCTCCAAAGAAATAAAGTTAAGGTTTTGGCATATGGAAATGATGTAGTGTTCATTGGAAAGTGTGGAACAGAGATTAAACAGTTATTGTGGAGCTCATATAAGAAGCATCCAGACTCAGCGTAAAAGTGAATGATCAGGAAACAACAGTCAAATTTCTGGGCATGATGCTAACTGAGCAAAATCAGAGGCCAGCAGAAGTGAAAATGATACTGCAAAATACTAATAGAGCCTAAGTGCTCTATAAAAAAACTTTCTAGGGTTTAAACCACTGACAAGGGAAACTAAATTCAAGCTATATAATACAGTCATCACATCAGTCCTAATCTATGGAGCAAAAACATGGAAGAACACTAGTTACAGGTATTTGTAAATGAAGTTTATAGGAAAATCTTTTGTTCATACTACAGTGAATCACAAAGCTGGTATGTAGGTCATAGGCAACACAAAAATCAATGTACTGTTACCACAAGCAACAATAATGAGAATAATACATTCCAGAAGATTTCAATGGGCAGACCATCTGATGAGAAAGAGAGAGGATCAGAGAGTTTAAAAAATATTAATGGAGAAGTCATTAAGTAAGAAACCAAGGGGGAGACATGGAAAAATGAAATTAAAATAATATGCAACAGGATGGATGTAAATAATTTGGCAGGAAGCAGCACAAGATATAAGCATTTGGAGGCCATATGTGAGATTGGTACGGGAGCTTCGAGTTCTGTAGGAACCAAAAAGTAAAAGAACAACTACTAATCCTCGGGACCTTCTGCTCTGCAGTAAGGCTCTTGTGTTTGTTGACGTGGAAATAGTACTACCGTTAATGGACATGGCAATAAAAATATTTTTTTGAAAATATTATTGCTGCAAAGTCACTAGTACCAGTGTCGTATTTTGCATTAAATATTAACAAAGGAGTGCCACAAACATACAGACTGTATCCAGTTTGCTCCATTTATCCTGTAGTTAGTCTCACCATAGCTATCAGTAACAGTATTTGCTTAAGTGTGTTGTCATGACAATGAAATTTGATGGAGATGATGTAGTAGTCTGTTTTTTTTTATTGTTTCAGCCAGTGATAGTAAATAAATAAACAAGTAATATGACAATTGTTATGAATCAGACATTATTGGCATTAGTGTGACAATGATTCTGTCAACAAGAGGGGAACATTGCAGTGTAGGTTCAAGAAAATCTGAATAACTTGCTGAGTTGGTCTAGCCCAAACCCTGATCTGAACCATTTCAAACATTTTTGTGATGCAGTAAGACATTAAATGCTAAATTTGCTCAATAACCTAACATCAGTTATTAATCATTGTTAACCTTTTTGCAGGTAATTCAGTGGAATTAATTTTTTGTACCACATTAGAACTAAGATCAACTAACTATTTAATTTCTGATAAGTTTATTTTTGTGATTTAGGAACAAAGGCTATGATGGTAAGTATTCTTTCCAAGATGCTTTTTGAGCTATTATTGGTTGCCATTACACAGAATTCGAAATTATTTTGATGACGCTAAACATCTGTAGATGCATACTTGCTATGTGTCAGATTTGAAAATTGGGCCATTTCTTTTTATTCCTACCAGCATAGGATACTGTAGAAAAGAAACAATGCATCCTGACTTCCCAAGTGACAAAAATAGTGACGTTATGATAAACAGAAGCTGATTGTTGTAGCAGTTTTTATACACCTGGTACAGCATACTACCACAAGATGTCAGACATGCAGTTTTTGTGCTACTGGTACAGCGTACTACCACAGGATGTAGGCACATACAGAGGTAGCGAGACCAATTCCCATGAACATATAAAACTACTAAGTTGGTGGTGGTAAGTATGTTTCTTGCAGTCCACAGAAAGAAAGTGACAAGCATACTTCCCAAGTCTCATGGAAAAGTTACTCTGATGGTAAATATGCTTCCCACTGGCCTTTAAAACAATGTTATTTGTGATATGTGTACATCCCATGGGTCCTGAGAAGCTTGAGACATTTTACAACAGTTAAGTAGCTACATTTCATAACAAACAGATGTTACAACTGGTAGAGTGGACTACCACTAGATGCCAGGAGGATACAGAGGTGGAATGACATTTGCGTGAATGTAGTAAAGAAAAATAGTTGCTGGTAAGTATACTGGATGAATTGGAAGACTGGAAAAAAATCAAATTCAGTGTGTTGAAACTTTGTGAACAGCCTCCCTGCCAGATTAAATATTTTGATAGTAGCAGAAGAATGATGTACATGTTCTTAATTATACAAATGGTTTCTTTGGGACACACACACACACAAAAAAAAAATCTCTTGAATCTTTTGTCCACACAGCAGAACGAGATACCAAGGTTTTGATACTGTGTGAGCATTGTTCGACAATAATTGATGCAGTTTACAAGTTAAAACTGTATTAGACCAGGGCTCAGACACAAATACCTGCCTTTCACATGATCATATTAATAACCCTAAGTGTGGAAATGGGAAGATATCCTTCTGTAACTATTTTCTGAAATATACTGGTCTCTCGGTATTTAACAGTATGTGCCTGACATCGATCGGAAAATGGCTGTGGAGCAGTGAGGCAACATCAAGTTTTGTGTGAAGTTGGGCACCTCAGGCAGTGAATTCATCAAATTTGACCCAAATACTAAGGGGCATGTTTGTGGTCATGTTTACTCAACGAAGCCCCACCCAGCCCACAAGTAAAGCTCGTGCACAAGTTTTTGCTCAGAAAACAGATCACAGTTCTGGATCATCCCAGTGTATTCACCAGACTGGACTGCAGCAGACTTATTCCCCAAAGAGAAGTTGTCAGTGACAGGACACCATTATGATGCAATTAAGAATACCTAAGAAAATTCTATTGCAGTACTAAATGTAATTACAAAAAATGACTACACTGAATGTTTCAAAACAGTTTTTAAATAAATCTTATAATTAAATTTTCTGTGGGACTTTTAAAATAATTTTAGCTGTGTATTGATTCAAGGGGAGACTAATTTGAATAAATACGGTGACATTGTATACATAGTCTGACGTATTTTTTGTAGTCACAGCCCTAACTGAACTGGGACACACTGTGTATTGTTCTTTTCACAGATCCATAGCAAGGAAATTGTGAACAATTTGCAAAGATTAATTTACTTAGATTTAGTCTTTATTTCATGTGCCCAAAGTCAAGTAGTATTCAAGGAAGTTGGAACAGATTTTCAGTTAAAAATTAATACAGTAATACTCAAATTTATATTAATACTTGCAGACTTAAAAACTAAAATAACTCAAAGGCTGTTGTTGCCAAACACTGCCAAATAAGAATAATTCATTGTTTACATGAAAATCTCTGAACATGTGCACAGAATTTGCATATCACATAGATATCACATGTTGATACTTTCAATAGATTCATACATCAGTTGATTCTTTTTTAGAAATTTATTGATTGATTAGAAGAATTTGCTAGCAGTAAATGCTTCAGGCTCACATTAAACTGTTCCTTATAAGCAGCTAAGCTTTCTACAATTGATGACAAGTTATTGAGAAGGTTTGTTTCTAAATAACAGACATTACTGAGAACAAAAGTGTTGATGTAGGTTGCTCTTATTCCTTGTACTGGATTTGTGGAGTGAGCTGTTGATTGGAAAACAAGATGTCTTATTTATGTGAAACTGGCTGATTATTTGACCTGTTTACTTCTTATCTCAGTCTTGTGTTACATAAAGAAAGCAAGATTGTTTACACATTTTTAAGAATGCAAGTCGAGAGATAGAAAGTTATACCTGTACTAATTTTGATTATAATTTGTTCAAGCATTCCAGAATTGTATTAAAATTCAGTAGCTTTGTTACCCTCTCATCCTTTCTCCTTACCCACTTCATTTGAATGCATGTGATGTCCTAGTGTGTGTGCTTTGCTCTTTAGGCTATTTTAAAAATATTTGTATAGAACAGCATATTTTCCCATAGTGACAGTCTCTTTTCTGCTTTGTCCAAACAATGAAATAAAATAAACAAATAATTTATTTTAACCATATGCTAATTACAAGTGTAAGCATGCTATGACCAACTTGTAATCTGCAGTATCACCATTACCACCATGAACCACTCCAGCCTATGAAATGATTACTGCTTCATTTTGCCTTCTATCAGTTTGTTTACATACAATTAGTAGCTGTATTAATGATCCCAGCTAACTGGTAATTTTACAACTGTCTTCTGAATTTAAAAATGTTGGATATTAGGACCTATAGCAGTAGTTGAAGAAATATTCCTGTATTTTCATAAGATGGTTAAAGAAAATGTTCCATTTTCACTATGATAACATCAAGAGGTAAGGACTTCCAATACAGCAAAGTTAGAGTCCTCTCAGAATGTAAGGTGAATTTGTGAACAGTATAAATATTTTGTCTTCTGTTGCTATTTCTTTTTTCCTTTCCGAAACTGTCAGGCTTGGATGAATGGCTTATTCTAAGATAGAAATTGATCTTAAATTTTGTTTCATTTTTTATTGGAGGCTTCTTTTTAGGGAGTGATCTTTGTAATTAACTATATTTTTATTTTTCTACTGGCTTACTAAGAGTGTGGAGAGCTTTCCTTCACGGTAAACTCCAATCTCTGAAGATCTTGTTTCTCTTGATGCTAAGAAATTGGGCTTCAAGATGACCTTTCCAAAGAAGCTACTTTAAAGAATTGGGCCATAACCTAGGCAAGCGAGCTTTTCATAAGAGATAAATTATCCCCTAAAGGAGACCCAACTTGTCTACAATGTCTCATGAGGTAAGGACAAGTAACAAGTAATACTGTTCTAAAGGAGCTTTCACTGTGTTGCACTCTCTTCCTTATTCTCACTCTACATGTACCATAACACAGCACAATCATTCATTGTAAGCATTACAAGTTGTAGGAACAAAACTGCAAAACTCCTCCACTAGGACCTACCCAAGAACAGCACTGAGATTTCCCCATTGTTTCCAGTCCTCACTGTCAAAGTAAGAGGATGACTTTGATTTTGACCAGCACAAACAAGTGTGTAATTACTTCGTAAATCTTTAATTTCTCATTCACCTACTTTGCATCAGAGTTTTGTGGCACTTGTTGTTGAGGGCAAACTAAGTGTGACTTTTCACTTAAGGCACCATTGTGTTTTGGAGTTCCACTTTATTTTACAGTATGGCAGGTTTTTGCAAATATGTCCTATTTGCAAATATGTTCTAGATTATAGCTAAATGGAATTATAAGTGGGGATATAATTTGAAATGCTAGTAAGAGTGTAACACTGTCTTGGTAACCTTTGTAGATACCTTCTACATCTACATGCACACTCTGCAAACCACTGAACACTACATGCCAGAGCACTTGCCACTGCACTCATATTAGTTTCTTCCTTTTCTATTCAGCACTGTAAGAATGATAGCTTAAATGCCTCTGTGTGCACTGTAATTAGTCCTATCTTGTCAGTTTCTCTGGGAGCAGTACAAAGAGGGCTGTAGTATATTCCCAAGATTCATCACTTAATACTAGTTCTTGAAACATTGTAAGTAGGCTTTTGCAAGATAGCTGACATCTGTCTTCAAGTGTACGTGCTAGTTAAAAGTTCTTTAGTATTTCTGTGATGCTCTTCCATGCACCAAACAAATATGTGACCATGCTGCCCTTGTTTCAATATCCCTTGTTACTCCTATCAGGTATGCATCCCACACTCAAATCTTACCAAGATCTGACTGGATATTTATACAGATTTTAAAGATACTATTTCTTCATAGGTAACTGCATCATGTGTAAAATGCCTGCTGTTGATATTGTCTGTATGGATGTACATGGTGAACATATATTTCCCTGGTACACACCTGAATTTACTTCTACATCTCTTGATGCCACTCCATCCAGCTGCATCCTCTCTATCAATAAATGCACATGGTAGCCACAGATTTTGTTTGATTTCTCATATGATCATACTTTTATAAATTATCATTGTTGTGATGCTATGTCAAATGCTTTTGGGAGTCCAAGGAATACTGCATACATTTGGTTGCATTTATCCATAGCTTTCATGATATGTTGTGTCCGCCCCGGTAGGTGAGTGGTCAGTGCAACAGAATGTCAATCCAAAGGGCTCGGGTTCAATTCTCGGCTGGCTCGGAGATTTTCTCCGCTCAGGGACTGGGTGTTGTGTTGTCCTAATCATCATCATCATTTCATCCCCATCGACGCGCAAGTCGCCGAAGTGGCGTCAAATCAAAAGACTTGCACCAGGCGAACGGTCTACCCGATGGGCGGCCCTCGTCACACGACATTTATTTATTTATGATATGTTGTGAGAAAAGTGGATGCTGGGTTTTCCATGACCAATGTCGATATGGAACTCATGGTGGTTGATATGTAGGAGATGATTCTGTTCTATGTACCTCTTTGCATTTGAGCTCAGAATAGGTTTCTACAACAGACTGAAGTCAGTCATATTAAGTAGCAGTTTTGTTGGTCACCTATGCTACCATACTTTAAGATAAGTGTGACTTATTTTTCTTCCAACCACTATGCTCGGTGTCTTGTTTGAGGTATCCACAGTATGGTATGGCTAATAGAGTGGTCAATTCAGCTGCATGCTCTGTATAAAATTTGACAGGAGTTCCACTGGGCCCTGGTGAATAGTTCAGTTTTAACAGTTTGATCTGTTTCTTAATTCCAGTAACACTAATAGCTCACTACTTGACAAAAGAAAGTGAATCATCGTGGAAGAGATGAAGAAACAAAATGAAACTTAATGGATTGAGAGGGTATTTGATGTTATTTCAGTAATTTACAAAGAACTTTGCCATATGAGGCCACTTGTCAGCATGACGCTTCACCGCCTCTTACCTGGATGCTTGCAGTGATTCAGTTAGAAAAAGGTGGCTTAAAGTCATTTTATCCTCCCTTGAGCCAGGCTGGCCTGCAGCTGTTGTAAACTGGTCCTTGATATCCTGGATACTGGCACTGGGACAGTATTGATATCTGAGCTTCTTTCAGATATTTTCTGTCAGGGACAGATATGGGGAGCTTCCTGGCCACAGACAGCTGATAGAGACATGCACCCAATGGGGACGAGCATTACCCCATTGAAAAACGGCTCCACATTACTGTTGCACGAGAGGTAACACGAGGATGCAGGATGTGTGTGATGTATCATTGTGCTGTCAGTTCCATCAAATGCTACCAGCCTTGACCTCGAGTCATACCAGATAGCTCGTCACACCATGACGTCAGTAGTATCACCACTGTGCCTCTCCAAAATGTTGAAAGAATGGGACCCCTTACGATGTCGCTATCACACACTTCTATGATAGTCATTCAGATAGTACAGAACCATGATTTATTGTTGAACTCAGTGCGAAGCTATTTATCAGCAGTCCATGCTTCCCGATCACAGCACCACTTCAAATGCAGCCATTTGTATTGTGGTGTAAACAGCATGTAACAGGAGCCGAAATTCCCTAGTCCAGCTGCTGCTGGTCTCTGACCAATGGTGTGGGATGACACAGAATGTTGCTGGCGAGTTCTTGGATGGCAAGATCATGTGTGAATGGGTTACAACGTGCTTGGTACACAATACGATGATCGTAACCTTGTGGTGATCAGATGTGGTTGACCAGAACCTTGGTGATGAGTATGCCTGCCCTCACGTCCCCATGAAGTTCCATCACACTGGAACATTGTCACACGCAAATGCCCCTCAAACATGGATATAGCACGATTTGACTAGCTGCCAAATGGAGACCACTAAAAGGCCCCTTTTGAACTCTATCAGGCGATAACGCTTCCACACTCACGCAGTATACATGTGCTACCAAGTTGTTGAACCACTCACTAAAGCCCTCTTTCATTATGTTGTTTTCATTGTGCTTTTCTCCCAAGGAATGCTTCAATTCGGAAAAATTTCGTAAATCGCTCAAGTGAAGACTGGGCCGTAAGGCGGATGTTCAAAAATTCCCACTTAAACTGCCAAGGCAAGTACTATGTCAGTGCAGCAGAGTGTGCGCGAGCGTAATCGTGACAAGCTCGATACCACTGGACACAATCCACACCGTTCGTTGTGAAACGTACAGCGTAATATGTCTGACAGTAGGCCGCTGCATTTATGGTCTCTCCGCTAGGCATAAGGTCGATGAATCGGATGCCCCTTCGAACCGAAAATACTGCGCCTCGGCTATTTTTTGTTTTGTGCGGGGGGGGTGGGGGGTGGGGATTATTGCAAATAACGTGATTCCAGTGACTGGCATTTTGTTTCTGAACTGTTACGGGAAACCCAGTTCTCGTCACCAGTGACAATGTAGCTCAAACCTTCTCGCCATCCTTGTCTTCCCGAGTAAGAAAAATCAGTGCAGTTCCCATTCTTGATTCATCTGCCAAAATTCGAGGAACTCTCTTAGTACACACTTCATTGTAGCCCAAATTACCACTAACGGTTTGATAAAGCACTGACCGTGAAGTTTAAGGGAAACACAAGCTCAGTCCATCAATAGGAAACAACTATTATGTTGAATTTTTTCCTTAATCCTTGATTTGAGTTCGTCACTCACAACGGAAGGGCGTCCTGGTCATTCTTCACCGTGAGTACATGTTAATTTCAGTAGGGCAGACTTTTTTTGCGATGAGAAATCGTGTCACATGCGAATCTCATCATACAAATATACTGTAAACGATAGTTTCCCCTCGAACTTAGTGTCAAACTGGTGATATCAAGTAGAAAGGTGTATGACACGGCGACGGGGACGGGAGGAGAATTGTGGGCTCGTCGTATCAAAACTTTCCTTACTTGTAGAAGGAGCCTATCATGAATATTTCTCTGGGCTTACCCGTTCAGCACGGTAGTATGATGGCCTTTACAAGCCTCTCTCTCTCTCTCTCTCTCTCTCTCTCTCTCTCTCTCTCTCTGTGTGTGTGTGTGTGTGTGTGTGTGTGTGTGTGTGTGTGTGTGACCCGCTCGCTCGCACGCACGCAGTACTATATCTTTGACAAAGGAACAACGTGCAATAAAGTCGCCGATAGAATTTCGGAGACCCACTTGTTCTTGCCCGTCTAGTCGCGCAGCCGGGGACTGCAGCAAGGAGCGAAGCGGTCGATCAATACAGCCACCCTCGCTTCCCAACAGCTGTGTTGCGCTTCCTACTGCTAGGGGCAACTGTCGCATTCGTATGCCTCAGCGCTCGTCTCCGCTACAATTCTTGTAATTAGCTAAATATCACTGGATTCATAAAATATGGTCCTGACTGCAGATTATAATAAAACATAGTCTTTCTTTGTACATTGAGACTGATTTGTTGTTAATTTGGGTATTTCCTAGGGGCAACAGTCATAACAAACCTGATCAAGAAATACCCCCACTATTAACGGCCATATTTTCCCCAAACCTCCCACCATCACCACCATCTGCTAACTGAAAAAAAAAAAGGAATCGTATGGCGTGAATGGCTGGGAGATCTCAAAGATCAGATTCAGACGCCTAATTGGAAAGGTTTTTTCTGTATGCTCTGCGCCCGCAGGCACCTTTCGGTCACGAAGTACGAGAGTTGTGTGTGTACCTGTTAAATGTAGATGACTATAATGGTGTGTGTGTGTGTGTGTGTGTGTGTGTGTGTGTGTGTGTGTGTGTCGTGCACGTGCTGAAGATGATGCACAACAAAGGAGACAAGGCCAAGACTTGCCCACTTTTCCTTATTGTTTGACGTAGAGGTTTAAGCAGACTGGCTGGATCTCTCTCTCATACCCTAATGAAGAGATAACAGAGAGGAATAGAATAATTGAGCCAGGTTCGCCTAAAAACTATAATTTTTCGGCCGATTCTTGATATGGTTACGATGCTGCAGGAAAGGAATTTTATGAATTTTCAGCACCTGGAATTTATCTCCATATCAAAGTGTCAAGTTGTGGTGGTCAGAGGTTTATGGAAGCATCCTACGTTGTTTTCATAGCGCTAGCCTTTTCTCTGTCGCCTCATCCTAAATCTCTTAGTGAGCGGAAGAATAAGACCGGTCCAAAATACCCGACGCGGGGTGTACGACGCGAACTGCCATGTCACTTCCGCTTCACCGGCGTTTACGCAGACATGACTGCTGTATACCCGGCTAACGTGTGTCTCAAATTCCCCCACCCTCTCCCAGATTTACACTTATTGGCAATGGTAATTTACCTTTAATTCACGCAACAAAAACAGCTTATTGTGGCTTTGTGAATTTGCATACAGTTTGAGACAACAGAACGATTTTAGTGGTCTCTGAAGAACCTGTATGTGTGCTTAAATGATAGGAAGCATTAAAGCGACCCAGTAAAATTTAAAACCACCCTGCAAAAATTTTTGTGAACAAATAAAGTTTAGTACTATACATTGGCATCAAAGCGCTACCAGCTATTTTTTTAAAGCTTATTTCTTGTTTCTCCACTTGTAAGAGTGACATTTCTTCCTAGTTGTTTTTGTTAACATCTAGCAAGATTTATTGCAGTTCTTACTCGTTTTCTGTTTCCAACTTACAGTGTCAGTAAGTGATTAGGAATGCATTTTACTGAATACGTTATAGCTTCATTTTGTAACTCGTTGGATGTGCTTGATTTAATCGTATGAGAACATAATGTTAGATCATTAATTCAAGAAAGGTGACATCTATAATAACATGTAAAATATAAAGGATGTACTTTGCATGTACTAAATTTATACGCTTAGTTTTTGGGCTTCAGAATAATTTACCTTAAAAATTTACTTAGTGGACCTCTATTAGTGTTTAAAGATACGATACACTTAGTGTACATCTGTCAGCTTCAGTTCTTGGTCGCCGCCCGCCCCCTCCTCCCCAAATACACACACAAGGTTAAAATTTTGCGGTTGCCCACGCTTGAGTGGTTCAAATGGCTCTAAGTACTATGGGACTTACCATCGGAGGTCATCAGTCCCCTAGACTTACAACTACTTAAACCTAACTATCCTAAGGACATCACACACATCCATGCCCATGGCAGGATTGGAACCTGCGACCGTAGCAGCAGCGCGGTTCCGGACTGAAGGGCCTAGATCCGCTCGGTCACAGCGGCCGGCGCGCTTGAGTGTACCTTATTATTGGGACGCAGTAAACACAAACTGGAAGAAAGGAGCAATAAACAACATTAGTGCCACACGTAGAAACGCGTTGACTGTTCAGTGGCTCTCCTTTCTGTAGTGGAAAAGAATTAATAAAACGGGAATTGCTGGTGGTGCCATTCTGTTTTACCCACACTTGATAACAGGGGCCCAGAATGTTTTGTGTGGAAAGGGCACCAATTGTATGGCCGTGAATAGTACGCAAAGAATTTATGCAAGGGGGCGGACATGATATAATTCATTGTGTTTATAATTTATACAACGAAGGGTTTTGCGGAAGATTATACTTTGTCGTGTCACGTAGTAAGTATTCCTGATTTCTGCCGCCCTTTTCACGCCATTTTTTTCTTTATTTTCCTATTACATCCTGTCACCAAAATAACAGCAATCCAAAAACTTTTTATAAGCAGTTATTGTAAGCATACTTAATAATACTAACACTGTAAAGAGTGTAGTTGGAGCGGGAAGTATCCATTCGAAATAATAGTAATAAAAATGGGTTATGAACTTTATTGTTTAGCCATATAGGGTGTAACTGAATTCCCTTTATAGACGTTGAGGACTTGTAACACTGGAACATAAGTCCAGAAACGTACCGTTTTCCCCAACTCGCAAAATACAATACACGTTCAAATCTCCCGCATTGTCGGCGCCACTGACTAGGGTGTTACGTATGTCATTAACCAATTACCTGATGTCCCATGCCTACTACATGTTTGTTTAAATGCCACTCAGTTGAGTATGTGATCTGCTCAGAGCTTTGTACCTGCTACTGTACAGTAGTAGTACAGAATGCCAGCTATATATACAATTAATTTTTAGTGTGTTGCTATTGACCATGGTGAACAATATGTTTGTGGAATACACCAACATGATGTTACTGTAGGGCGAAGCTCGGTGCGATGGGAGAGTTGCTCGTCAGTTGTATGTGGAATGTTTTCCACACCGCCAGACACTTTCACATTCCCTCTTTGATACGGTGTACCAGCAGGTCTCGGAGAGGGGCACAATCACCAACAGCACAGTCGACTGTGGTGCTCCACACCCTAGTTTTAAGAGGCAGTGGAAGAGGATGTGGCAACGAGTGCCAGAAACATAGCAGGTAGACTGAACGTGGATCACCAAACAGTCTGGCATGCTCTGCATGAGCAGCAGCTACTCCCATACCGCCCCCAGAAAGTACGGATGCAGGAGTCTGCGTGACTTCTGCAGGTGGTTCTTGCACTCACTGTTGTGTGCATGAGCCTGACTTTTCATGGCGGATCCTTTTCAGAGGTGAAGCCAAGTTCACCAGGGAAGGCGTTCTCAATTCCTAAGACAGTCTTGTGTTGGCTGGTAGAAACCTGCATGCTGCGCACCACCCATGGGTTTCAGGAACGATACAGTCCGAACATTTGGGCAGGGTTCCTGGATGGCTGTGTGTTTTGGGCTGCGCCTTCTTCCACAATGTCTCACAGGTGCCGTGCACTTATGATTCCTTGATGTTGTACTGCATGTGTGTCAAAACATGTGGTTCCACCACTTTATTTTTTACGTGCGGTCCAAGACCATCAGGACCAACTATTTAGGTAACAGTGGATAGATCGTGGTGTCTTGATTGCCTAAGCTGCACATTCTCCTGACTTGAACCCGCTACACTGCTCCCTGTGGGGTCACGTGAAATCACTGCTTTACGAGACTCCTGTGGCTTCCAAGGAACACCAGCTGGTGTGGATTATGGCAGTGGCGGTTGCTGGAGAATCAGGGATTGGTGATGGTGTGTACCTAAACATGATATGGAGGTTCCGTATCTGTATTGACGTTTGTGGTTAGACACTTGTAAGTGAACCCCGACTACAGGGAGCAAGATCAGAGAGCAACACGTGTTGATTTATTCTGCGAGTAGCGGGAAAACAGTACATTTCCAAGCATGAGTTTCAATAGTAAACTTAACCTTGTTGGTGCTCACTTAAGTCATCGAAGTCTGTAAAGGGAATTTAGTTATATCCTACATGTTCCAAATACTGTAAGGACAAGGCATTCAGAACTTTAAAAAACCATTACATTATTATGAAGGAAATTGACACAAATTGGCACATGATTTCGTAGTGTTTTCAGAAAACCTGACTGAAGTGTTTTAGAGAACAAGCCAAGCAGAGATGGTCTAAAACTCTCGGTACATTCTCAGTAAATGTCATTTTTCCGCCCAACATAAACAACTGACAAGAAATTAGTAACATGCAGAAGACGCACGCTAATACCGTGTAAATCCGCTTCTGGCCTCGACTAGGAACTCTATTCAGTGAGAGAGACTGATCACTAGTACCATCAGGTCCATATCTCGAGGAAGCCACTGATTGTTGATTAGATCCCGATGTTGTTGTTGTGGTTGTGATCTTCAGTACGAAGACTGGATTAATGCCGTTCTCCACGCTAGTCTAACCTGTGCAAGCTTCTTCATACTTGCGTAATTTCTGCAGCCTACGTTCATTTGACCCTGCTTACTGTATTCATCCCTTGGTCTCCCTCTTCAGTTTTTCCGCCCACACTTCTCTCCATTACCAAATTGCCGATTTTGTGATGTCTCAGGATGTGATCTATTAACTGATCCTTTCTTTCTGTCAGAATGTGCCGTAAATTAAGTTTTCCCCCAATTTGATTCAGTACCACCTCACAGTTATTCGACCCACCCGTTTAATCTTCATCTTTCTTCTGTAGTACCATATTTCGAAAGCTCTTCTTGTTAACTGTTTACAGTGCACGTTTCAATTCCGTACAAAGCTGTACTCCATACAAAAATCTTCAGAAAAGACTTCCTAACACTTGATTTATATTAGATGTTAAGGAATTACTCTGCTATTGTCAGTCCGCGTTTGACATATTCCCTACTTGGGCCATCATGTCATTTTGCTGCCCACATAGCTAAACTGATTTACTACTTTTAATATCTTATTTTTCTAATGTACTTACATTAACATCGCCTGATTTAATTTGACTACATTCCATTACCCCTGTATAAGTTTTGTTGGTATCTTCTAACCTCTTTTCAAGGCTCTATCCATTCCGTTCAGCTGCTTTTCAAAGTACTTTTCTATCTCTCACATAACTACAATGTCGTCGGCATACCTTGAAGTTCTTATTTCCGCCTCCTGAGCTTTAATTGCCTTTCCAAATTTCTCCTTAGTTTCGTTTGCTGCTCGCTCAGTGTCCAGATAGGAAACATCGTAGATAGGCTACAGCCCTATATCACTCCCTTGGTGCCAGCTGCTTTCCTTTCATGTCCTTCGACTCTTTGCAACTGCAGTCTGTTTCTGTACAACTTATAAATAACCAACCGCTCCCTATATTTTATCCCTACTACCATCAGAGTGTATTCCAGTAAACATTGTCAAAGATTTCTTTAAATCTATAAATGTTATAAATGTAAATTTGTCTTTCTTCATTGTATCTTCTACAATAAACCGAAGTGTTTTAGTATTGCCTTGTGTATTCCAGTATTTCTCCGGAACCCAAACTCATCTTTCCCAAGGCCGGCTTTTACCAGTTTTTGCATTCTTATGTAAATAATTCGTGTCCGTGTTTTGCAGTCATGTCTTATTAAAGTGATAGTCCGGTAATGTTCGCACCTGTCACCACTTGCCTTCTTTGAAATTAGAATAATTACATTCTTCTTGAAATGTCTCATATATCATGCACGCCAGATGGGATAATTTTGTTGACTCTGGCTGTCCCAAGGATTTCAATAATTTTGTCAATTTGTGTCAAATTCCTTTTGCAGTGTCATATCTCCTATCTCATCTTCACCCAATTCTTAATCTCTAAAATATTGTCTTCATACTCTTGTATAGACCCCATATATATTCCTTCTATCGTTCAGCTTTTGGTGTGTGCTGAGTCCGCAAGTGTGTGTTCAATTAAAGAAAAGCCACTACAGTTGCTTGTAAGAACGTTATTAAGACCAGGACCAGTTTCAGCTTTTACAGCAGGCCATTTTCGAGTAGATCTCAAACTGCCATTAGTAATACATATTGTAATATGATGGATATATAAATATTTGTACGATGATTGAGGGAAAACAAAGCTTAGATATGTACTGTATAAGTACAGAAAGAATATGTAACTCACGTTGTGCTGCAGAGAAGCAACATCAGTTGACAGAATAGATAAAAGTGGATTTAAATCGATGTGCCTAATGACATAATGTCGCTATATCATTGGGCACATAATGAGTTTTACCTCTTCTCTCAATTGATGTTGCTTGCCTACACCACAGCGTAACGGATAAGAGGGTGGACGAACTTATGGATAGACAAAAAACGAAACACATTGCCCTGGCTAACACGCTTTAGGAAAACAGTTGGCGTTCACAACAGCTTACGGTCGTCTGGGAATGGATAAGTAGAGGTCCTGTAAGGTTTTCAAGGGGGTCTTCTTTCCTGCAAAATAGCGGCAAGTTCTGTTAACGGCGACGGAGGTGGACAACGATCACGCATCCTTCTCTCCAAAGTAGACCAGAAATGATCACTAATACTCAGATCTGGTGACTGTGATGGGCGCAAGAGATGTGACAGTTCATCCTCGTGCTCACAAAGCCAGTTGTGGACTATGCTACTCATGTCAGCAGTGGACCCTGTCGTTCTGGAACACAGCATCGCAACTGGGAAACTGACATTATACCATGGGATGGATGTGATCAGCCAAAGTGGTAACATAATCCTTGTCATTAATGCTATTTTGCAGAGTTACGGTGGGGTCCATGCAATACCACGATACGGTTGTCCAAATCATCACTGAACCCTCATTGTATTTCACTCTTGGGAGGGTCATAAACTTGACCAGAAGTTGGAAACAGTGTGCAACAAGACTCATTCGAAAAAATGACTTTCTTCCATTGATCCATAGTCCTATGGCTTCGGCGCCACTTTTTCGTGTTATGGGCATTTGCATCACAACTGAGAGGTTCCTGCTCGCCCTGCAATTACCTGCTTATGGAGCTCTCCTCGTGTTGTTTTGGTGCTGACAGCGTTCGCGAATGGGACATTCAGTTTCGCTGTAATTTTTGCAGCTATCGTCATCTTTTTCATCACAATCCTGTTTTATGGCCATCCGTCACGATCACTCAACACGCAATTTCATCCGCGTTGTCATGTAGCAGATTATGCTTTTCCGCTTACCCTGTATGCGCTACAGATCTTTGACGCTGTGCCTCTTGAAACACCTGACTTGGTTACGTAAGCACCCACCATACGAGCTCCAACAATCTGCCCACCTTCGAATCCACTTAGCTCCGAGATATTGCACTCACAACTGTACAGAACACTGTTGTGCCGGCGACTGAGACTTCAGCATACTAAAAGACACTGCACAAGTGCCGTCCATGCTCAAATACAACAGTGCGATCTGCAGGTTTGGCTAGCATCTGCATTTATGCTCAAGCATTAATTTCTCGCAGTGTTTCACATTTTTGTCCACTCCCTGTATATTCCCTCTACTTACGCATGCTTCTACAGCCATGCATTTTTCCTCCAGCCATTCCTGCTTAGCCATTTTGGACTTTTTGTTAATCTTATTTGTAATAGCCGGCCGCTGTGGCCGAGCGGTTCTAGGCGCTTCCGTCCTGAACCGCGCTATTGCTACGGTCGCAGGTTCGAATCCTGCCTCGGTCATGGATGTATGTTATGTCCTTAGGTTAGTTAGGTTTAAGTAGTTCTAAATCTAGGGGACTGTTTACCTCAGATGTTAAAGTCCGATAGTGCTTAGGGCCATTTGAATCATTTTTTTTATTTTTAATACGTTTGTATTCCCTTTCGCCTGCTTCATTCGCTACATTTTTATATTTGCTCTTTTCGTCAATTACAATCGTTATCTTATGTGTCATCCATGAATGTCTGTTAGGCCTTGTCTTTTTATCTTCTTGATTCTCTGCTGCTTTCCAGTGTTACATGTCTGATAGCTACCCATTCGTATTCTATTGAATTTTCTTTCCCTTTTTCAGTCAGTGGTTGCCTAATGTCTCCTCTGAAACTGGGCCTTTCAATTTATCCACGGCCCATCTCTTTAATTTCCTACCTTTATGTAATTTACTCAGCTATAAATGCGATTTATAACCAATTAAGACCGGAATCCACATTTGCTCCTTGAAATGTCTTACAAATTGAAATCTGATTTCGAAATATGTCTTACCGTCGTATAAATAATCTGAAAGCTTCCATGTCTTCAGGTGTCGCCCATATATACAATCGTCTTACACACGGTGCAGTCCCATTAATGTGACCATCGCCTATGTTCGACGTCAATGTGCAATAACCACTCACAGACGGCAAACGGCATCACGAGGAGTGGAGGAAAATAAAATTCCTATCTGGAGGACGCGGAAAACATTGCAGTTGTTGTCATATTACGGAAATGGAGCGATTTATCTGACATCCAAAAGAGCATGACCATTGACTTTCGGACCAAGAGTGGAAGCATTCCCGATACGGCTATGTTTCTAAACTGTTCACGTGCCGCCATGGTTAAAGTGTACCGTGCATCAGTATTTTAAACATAGCTGCGCAACAGCAACGGTTCCACGTAATAGGATTAAAAACAGCCGACCAGCTGCAAAGGATAAAGTAATCTTTACCTAGGTTTCGATAGATTTAAATCTATCTGGTGCTGGTTAACAGTCTGGCCAGGGGATACCAATTCCCGATGCACAATTCCCTGCCGCCTTCTGAAGAAGATAGATTTAAATCTATCGAAACCTAGGTAAAGATTACTTTATCCTTTGCAACTGGTCGGCTGTTTTTAATCCTATTACTATACCGTGCATGGCAAAATGGCGCTGTACAAACCCAGGGCCGTGACAACTGTGGTGCCATAGGTGATGGAGGCGAACGACAGCTGCGGAGATCTTTACGGGCTAATAGACGTGTAACTTTTGAGGAAATGACCGCCAAGATAAACTAAGGGGCTATCAATAGTGTCTCCTCAACGACTGTTCAATGAATGTTATTACGTATGGGCCCCCACAGCAGGCGCCTGGTTAATGGATCTACGAGGGGGGACCCAAAAGAAACCGGATTGTTGTCATAAAAAATTTATTGATGAACCTTTTTACAAAATTACTTCAGTCACCTTCAAAATACTCTCCATTACATACGATGCACTTTTCAAGTCCCTTTTCCCACTGTTGGAAGCATGTTTGGAACCTCCTCAAGTTTGATACTGTCCAGTGCCCTTTACGAAGCTGCTTTTACCGCCTCCACATCGTCATAACGCTCCCCTTTAAGCGTTTTTTTCATTTGTGGAAATAGGAAAAAGTCGCACGGGGCTAGGTCCGGCGAATACGGAGCGTGGGGAACGACAGACCACCTCTGAGATGCCAAATAGTGGGTCACTCGTAAGGCCGTGTGTGCTGGAGCGTTGTCGTGATGCAGAAACCAAAGTTCCGGGCGTTTCCTCCTCACATCCTCTCGCAGACGCCTTAAAACATCCAAGTAAAAGTGCTGGTTAACAGTCTGGCCAGGGGATACCAATTCCCGATGCACAATTCCACGAACATCAAAAAAGACAATGATCATCGTCTTCACATTTGACCTCATTTGCCTTGCTTTTTTTGGTCTGGGAGAGTTGGGAGTCCTCCACTGGCTTGACGCTTGCTTGGTTTCTGGGTAATACCCGTAACACCAATTCTCATCCCCTGTAATGACTTTGTTCAAGGAGTTTGGATCACGTGCAATCTCTGTTTTCAAGTCCTGACACACATTCATGCGGATGGTTTTTTGCTCCTGTGTGAGAAGGCGCGGAACAAATTTAGCAGCAACACGTCTCATGTGCAAATCCTCACTCAAAATCCGCTGGCACGAGCTCCAACTGATACCTCTCTCTGCTGAAATTTGGTCGCTCGTTTGGCGACGATCCTCTTTGATCTTTTGGCGGACCTTTTCAATGTTCTCCTCATTTCGCGATGTTGAAGGGCGTCCAGAACGAGCTTAGTCTTCAACACACATCTCACCACGTTTAAAGCGCCCAAACCACTCGAAAACCTGTGTGCGGCTCATAGCGTCCTCCTGGAAAGCTTCCTGAAGCATTTGGTGTGTCTCCGTTGCAGTTTTTTTAAGCAGGAAACAAAATTTCACATACACTCTTTGTTCTTTTAAAGTTGCCATAACGACTTCGCCGAGGTAACCCGCCAACAGTCAGAGAAACACAATACCACACTTGCACGCAGCTCTACACTGACGCCGTCTGCACAGCTGTTTCATGAAGGTCTCTACTAACACCATCTAGCGTGAGAAACCTGCACTACATCTACGAGTGGCAGCGCCCTCGGAGTCCGGTTTCTTTCGGGTCCCCCCTCGTATGCTGACTGCTGTTCATCGGCGACAAAAGCTAGAATTTGCGCACCAGTACCGCAACTGGATATCCACTGAGTTAGGGACAGGTGGTCTTTTCAGATGATTCAAACACCCTGCATGAATCGTCCGAGGGGTCCAGACCGAAGGAGGGAGAGTTGTACTCTGTGGAATGTTTTCGTGGCATTCCCTGGGTGAGCTCCTCATTCTGGAAGGCAAGATGTATCCACACAAGTGTTCATGTATCCTTAAAGACCAAGTCCACACCTATATGCAGCTTGTTTTTTCCTCGTCACGATGGCATCTACCAGCAGGACAACGCAAGATGTCACACAAGTCGCGGTGTATTTGCAAGGTTCGAAGAGCACCAGGATGAGTTTATTGTACTCATCTGACCACGAAACTTCCCGGATTTAAACCGAGACGAGAATTTGTAGGACCACTTTGATCGGCGTGGCTCAACATCCCTGTCGGTAACGTTCCAGAACCTCGCTGAATCTCTTATTGCACATTTAGCAGCGGTCTGCACTGTAAAAGGTGGTTATTTTGAACGTGGTCACGCTAATGTGACTGGACAATGTATGATTCCTAGACCAAGTGTTAATAATGTTTGATTTATTCACTGTGCAATATTCTACCAGGCGGCTTCTCCTTTCATTTCTTTTCCTCGGTCCATGTTCTCCTGCTATTTTTCATTCTCTTCCATTTTCTGCTACGAATTCCAGTCTCCCACCACAATTAAAATTTCATCTCCCTTAACTATGTAAATTATTTTTTATCATCCATTCTTTTCATATATTTTATCATCTGTGGGCTGGCAGGCTTGTATTAACTGTGGTGGGCTTGGCTTCCTGTCCGTCTTGGCTATGATAAAGCGTTCACTACGCTGTTCACATAGCTTATCAGTATTTCTATCGTATTCATTGTTAAATCTACTTCTGAATTACCTCTATTAGAATTAGTGCAGTAGCGCGCGCTTCTGCATAGTCGTGGACAACAACATTCCTGAAATGGACTAGCTTGCCCAGAGTCCTGAGCTGCGTCTAATAGAACACCTTTGGGATGGGTTCGAATGTCGACTCCACTCCAGTCCTCAGTCTAACGTCATTACCCTCCCTAGTTTACCGAGCGAGGTGGCGCAGTGGTTAGCACACTGGACTCGCATTCGGGAGGACGACGGTTCAATCCCGTCTCGAGCCATCCTGATTTAGGTTTTCCGTGATTTCCCTAAATCGTTTCAGGCAAATGCCGGGATGGTTCCTTTGAAAGGGCACGGTCGATTTCCTTCCCAATCCTTCCCTAACCCGAGCTTGTGCTCCGTCTCTAATGACCTCGTTGTCGACGGGACGTTAAACACTAACCACCACCACCACCCTCCCTAGTTTAGGCTCTTGAGGAAGAATGGACTGCCATCCCTACACAGACATTCTGACACCTCACTGAAAGTGTCCCCAGCGGTGTTCAAACCGTCATAATGGCGAAGAGTGGAAATATCCCATATTAATATCCACTAATAGGTGTCCGCATACGTTTGATGAAATACTGTATTCTGGCTGGAGGATTTCTTTACACCAACTCAACGAGCCTGTTTCTGAGCGCCGGTCAAATTGTGCGAAAGCCATAGAGAACAGACGCTTTTGACAGCTAAATGTTGGTGCAGAATCGAATATATCGAAGGACATTTCCATCTCCCTATGAGTCGCTTGTTGGTCCTTTCCAATCACGTGGTGCGCACAGTACCGATGTTTTTTTTTCTTCTTTTTTTTCGCTTACGGAAGCATGACTATGATAATATTCTGCAAACTAATTGTGTACAGTCTTTTCTGTAGGCGCGATAGTAATTTTTGACGCATATGCGTGGAAATGGGAAATGGATAGGGTAAAGTTAGATATAGTGGGAATTAGTGAAGTTCGGTGGCAGGAGGAACAAGACTTTTGGTCAGGTGATTACAGGGTTATAAATACAAAATCAAATAAGGGTAATGCAGGAGTAGGTTTAATAATGAATAAGCAAATGGGAGTGCGGGTTAGCTACTACAAACAGCATAGTGAACGCATTATTGTGGCCAAGATAGACACAAAGCCCATGCCTACTACAGTAGTACAAGTTTATATGCCAACTAGCTCTGCAGATGATGAAGAAATTGATGAAATGTATGACGAGATAAAAGAAATTATTCAGGTAGTGAAGGGAGACGAAAATTTAATAGTCATGGGTGACTGGAATTCGTCAGTAGGAAAAGGGAGAGAAGGAAACATAGTAGGTGAAAGAGGAAGCCGCCTTGTAGAATTTTGCACAGAGCATAACTTAATCATAGCTAACACTTGGTTCAAGAATCATGAAAGAAGGTTGTATACCTGGAAGAATCCTGGAGATACTAAAAGGTATCAGATAGATTACATAATGGTAAGACAGAGATTTAGGAACCAGATTTTAAATTGTAAGACATTTCCAGGGGCAGATGTGGATTCTGACCACAATCTATTGGTTATGAACTGCAGATTGAAACTGAAGAAACTGCAAAAAGGCGGGAATTTAAGGAGATGGGACTTGGATAAACTGAAAGAACCAGAGGTTGTAGAGAGTTTCAGGGAGAGCATAAGGGAACAATTGACAGGAATGGGGGAAAGAAATACAGTAGAAGAAGAATGGGTAGCTCTGAGGGATGAAGTAGTGAAGGCAGCAGAGGATCAAGTAGGTAAAAAGCCGAGGGCTAATAGAAATCCTTGGGTAACAGAAGAAATATTGAATTTAATTGATGAAAGGACAAAATATAAAAATGCAGTAAATGAAGCAGGCAAAAAGGAATACAAACTTCTCAAAAATGAGATTGACAGGGTGTGCAAAATGGCTAAGCAGGGATGGCTAGAGTACAAATGTAAGGATGTAGAGGCTTGTCTCACTAGGGGTAAGATAGATACTGCCTACAGGAAAATTAGAGAGACCTTTGGAGAGAAGAGAACCACTTGTATGAATATCAAGAGCTCAGATGGCAACCCAGTTCTAATCAAAGAAAGGAAGGCAGAAAGGTGGAAGGAGTACTTGAGGACAATATTATGGAAATGGAAGAGGATGTAGATGAAGATGAAATGGGAGGTAAGATACTGCGTGAAGAGTTTGACAGAGCACTGAAAGACCTGAGTCGAAACAAGGCCCCGGGAGTAGACAACATTCCATTAGAACTACTGATGGCCTTGGGAGAGCCAGTCATGACAAAACTCTACCATCTGGTGAGCAAGATGTATGAGACAGGCGAAATACCCACAGACTTCAAGAAGAATATAATAATTCCAATCCCAAAGAAAGCAGGTGTTGATAGATGTGAAAATTACAGAACTATCAGTTTAATAAGTCACAGCTGCAAAATACTAACGCGAATTCTTTACAGACGAATGGAAAAACTGGTAGAAGCGGGGTCGGGGAGGATCAGTTTGGATTCCGTAGAAATGTTGGAACACGTGAGGCAATACTAACCTTACGACTTATCTTAGAAGAAAGATTATGAAAAGGCAAACCTACGTTTCTAGCATTTGTAGACTTAGAGAAAGCTTTTGACAACGTTAACTGAAGGTGGCAGGGGTAAAATACAGGGAGCGAAAGGCTATTTACAATTTGTACAGAAACCAGATGGCAGTTATAAGAGTCGAGGGGCATGAAAGGGAAGCAGTGGTTGGGAAAGGAGTGAGACAGGGTTGTAGCCTCTCCCCGATGTTATTCAATTTGTATATTGAGCAAGCAGTAAAGGAAACAAAAGAAAAATTCGGAGTAGGTATTAAAATTCATGGACAAGAAGTAAAAACTTTGAGGTTTGCCGATGACATTGTAATTCTGTCAGAGACAGCAAAGGACTTGGAAGAGCAGTTGAACGGAATGGACAGTGTCTTGAAAGGAGGATATAAGATGAACATCAACAAAAGCAAAACGAGGATAATAGAATGTAGTCAAATTAAATCGGGTGATGCTGAGGGGATTAGATTAGGAAATGAGACACTTAAAGTAGCAAAGGAGTTTTGCTATTTAGGGAGTAAAATAACTGATGATGGTCGAAGTAGAGAGGATATAAAATGTAGACTGGCAATGGCAAGGAAATCGTTTCTGAAGAAGAGAAATTTGTTTACATCGAGTATAGATTTAAGTGTCAGGAAGTCGTTTCTGAAAGTATTTGTATGGAGTGTAGCCATGTATGGAAGTGAAACATGGACGATAACCAGTTTGGACAAGAAGAGAATAGAAGCTTTCGAAATGTGGTGCTACAGAAGAATGCTGAAGATAAGGTGGGTAGATCACGTAACTAATGAGGAGGTATTGAATAGGATTGGGGAGAAGAGAAGTTTGTGGCACAACTTGACTAGAATAAGGGATCGGTTGGTAGGACATGTTTTGAGGCATCAAGGGATCACAAATTTAGCATTGGAGGGCAAAAATCGTAGAGGGAGACCAAGAGATGAATACACTAAGCAGATTCAGAAGGATGTAGGTTGCAGTAGGTACTGGGAGATGAAGAAGCTTGCACAGGATAGAGTAGCATGGAGAGCTGCATCAAACCAGTCTCAGGACTGAAGACCACAACAACAACAATGCGTGGACAAAATAGGTTTGTGATAATTTTCTTTCACATAAATCCAGAATTTGTGCCGTGCCAATTGCCGCTAGAGCGTATAGAGCCAATGAGTATTAAAGACACTAGATTAATAAAAAATAGAGACAAGTTAATATGGTGGTCTTAATGCTGCAGGTATCCTGCATAGTCCTCCCCCTCCCCCTTTCATTTGCATATAACGCACTGACCATTCTCACAACAACGTGAAACTGTCAGAGAAGTCCTTCGGGATGTGGTTCAACTTGCGCATCACTTTGGCTGGAATGAAGGTTATTTAGTCGAAGCGTCGGCTCTTCGTAACAGTCTTTGTCGTTTTGTGGTAGGTTCGTGTGGATAACATCAAGTCTCGTCATCTGTGCTGATTTCTTCCAGAAAAGAACGTCGACGTTTTGCGTTTCAATGAAGCCACAGCAGGCGCCCATGGTTCTTTTCGTTCGCGAATCAATGTGTACGTGACAAACTTTCTCTTCCTCGAAACATTCTGAAGAATGTCGTGGACACCTGATTTACAGATGTTGCTTCATTGTGATTTGTGACACAACGTTTACACGCTATACCACCGTGCCCACTACGTAACAGCACCTGCTCACAACTCACTGGACGAATCCACATCTATTGTTTACAGCTGTTAGTTCAAGCCGCCACCTTAGTTACTGCGTTGACGTCACTTGTACGCAAGGAATAAAATCAGTGTCAGAACTTTTTGGTCGGATATTGTATGTTGTATAGAAAACAATCTTCTGCAAAGTGATCGATCTTTGCAGAAGACATATTAGAAGGTATATATAAAAAGGTTTTGTTGTTGTCTTCAATTTGAAGAACAGTTTGATGTATTTCTATACCCATTAATTACCTATCCTCTAGCCACAAATGATGGCCGATATTTCCCGAAATTCGTTTGGCAAAAAAGTTTGAATAAATACAAGAAAATTATCACAAGCAGCTCTTGTTGATACTTTTGTCTCACAAATGACCATTACATACAATGAAGTTGAAAAGAACTTTAAGCGTACTTTGAGAAAAATAGTACTGTCATCTCAGTAGCGACATACAATATTCCAGTTGTCTGTAAAATCCAAAGACCATTCTCGTACAGAATTTTAAAAAATTGAAAGAGTGTAGATAAATTTTTGTAGTACATCGAAACGTTAATACATTAGGTGGTAAATTTGTTTTGAAACTGAAATTAAAAACCTTTGTTGTAAATAACTACCACAAGATGCTAAAAATTTTTATTTTCATTATCCTGCAACTAGTTTCAACCTTGAGGTAATCATATGGCAGAACTACACAGCCTGACAAGAAAAGTGGATCAGAGAATGTGGTGGGATATCAGTCTAACTCTGTACTCATACACACCATCGATGGCTATGTAAATGATTAGTGTTGCAATTCTCTCTGACAGGTAGAACAACTACTACAGTGCATTAGTATCCTTTGTGTTTCGTGTTGTCAACGGGCCCGGTAGGATGTATGAGGGACGTGAACAGTGTCACGTTGAGAGATCACTGAAGGGCATGGAGCCTAGTACTCGTGTGAGACAGAATAATCGGCATCTTACAGTGTTTGAAAGGGACCTTATTGTCGGCCTCCATTTGGCTGGATGGTCGAATCATGCAAATCAAGATTTGTGGGGCATGACCCGATGTTGGACTGAACGGCAACGTGAGGGCAGGCTTACTCATCGTGAAGGTTCCGATCGACCGCGTCAGATCGCCACAAGGGAGGAACGCCATGTTATGCACCAAGCACATCGTAACCCTTTCATACATGTGCCTGCCACTGGAGAACGAATAATGGACTCCCTGCAAAATTCTGTGTCATCCTGCACCATTGGTCGGAGACTAGCAGCGGTCGAACTAGGGAATTACCGTCCCAGGCGTAGGCTGCCATTAACACCACAACAGAAACAGCTGCGTTTGGAGAGGTGCCATGGCCAGGTAGCATGGACTTCTGACAAGTGGCATCGCAGTGTGTTCAGTGATGAATCGCGTTTCTGCACTACCCCAGAAGACGTAGTTGGCTAGTATGGCGGCGACCTGTGGAAATGTTCCATTCTTCCAACGTTTTGAGAGGCACAGCGGTGTTACTCCTGACGTCGTGCTGTGGGAAGACAACGGGTGTGGCTTTAGGTCATGGCTAGTAGTGACTAAAGAAACTCTGATGGTGTAACAGTGCGTCAAACACATCCTGCACCCTTGTGTGTTAACTCACATGTTACAGTATCGTGGTGACATTTTTCAACAGGACAGTGCTCCTCCACACATGGCATCTCTCACTAAGAACTGTCTGCATGATGTTGGAGTATTCCTGTGGCCAGCAAGATTCTCAGCTCTGTCCACGACAGAACATGTGTGGGACCAGCTCGAACGTTCCAATGCCAGTGTCCATTAAATAAAGCACCAGTTACAGCAATTGTGGGCCAGCTAGCCTCAGGAGGGGATGTAACGGCTTTACACTCTTACCAACAGAATCAGTGCGTGTATGGAGTCCAGAGGTGTCGCAACGTCATACTGATAACTGTACTCATACTGCCAAGTTCTTTTTAAATTTGGCTCGATATTGTAATCATTGCAATAACCTCTCACACTCTTACAACCCGTGAAGTTTCATTTCCTTTCCTCTTCCCAATCTGTGTGCTTCACTTTGTCAGCCAGTGCAGTTTCAACCGTGAGGTCGCCATATGGTAGACTCACTAAAACTTCAAAATTTAATCCATGATTATGTATCAATGTGCGAATATGTGGCTCTTGCATGTGGTATGACACAAGTTTTGAGTATGAGTGTCATGCCGCAGGCGAGAACCACGTATTTGCACAATGATAAATAGTCACGGTCTTACGAAAGCATTTAAGAAAGAACGGCTAGGTTAGGTTGGAACTGACCTGCCAGAGAGAGCACCTGCAGGTTGCGCATGCCGCACAGGTGCTGCAGGCCGAAGTCCCGCAGCTGTGAGCACCAGCGCAGGAACAGTGCCGACAGCGACAGCATCGTGGACACGTAGCCGACGCCGATGTCCGTGATGTGCACGCACCTGCACACGAGAGAGACAAATGACGTCAGAGGGAGCGTACTCGCTCTCTGTGCAGAAATTTCACAGCAGCCAACTATCAGCGGTACCTGCGCTACGAGGAAGTTTATTTAGGTATAAATCTGCCTTAAATATTGAACTGTAGTCTGTTTATTTATTTTTTAAGTCAAAATCGTCTTTAAAATTTGCTTTAGTAATCCACGCAAAGATTGAGACGTAACGAAATTATACCGTCTGAGACGTAACGAAATTATGCCGTCATTGTTTCTGATGTAACCAGTTTACTGCAGGCCCTCTTCTGCACCCGAGGTACACACCTGTGCGGTGACGCTCGACTCGAAGGTAGCAGGTTCGAATCCTGATGGTGGAGGTGCAAAGGCAGGAGAGGTGATGGCGTAAGGGTCCTGATCACCAGATTTCGCGCTAAAGTCCTGGATTAAATATTAGATTCTGTGCAGTGTGTAGTGGAGAGTGCATGTGACACTGGTCATGGTGATGTGTTTGTCGCATGGTGACGGTAAGCCTGGCGATACCTTGGTGCTCTTCAAGAGTAGTAGGTTATCAAGAGGCGCGGACCCAGGATTCGTTTCTAGGGGGGGTGTCACAATTACTCCGTCTCCTCCAGCCCCTCCCAAGCCCCCCCCCCCCTCCAGGAAAATATTTTGTACTCAAGCCCACACTGAATGTGCCACAGACACCTATGATTTTAATATGAGTAACAATAAAATATTTCAACATAATAATAACTTGTCTACATCATTGTTAGTGCACTGGTTTTGCTTTTTGGGATTGGTGCTTGAGGCTATGCGACAACGTCGAATCTCACCCATTTCCTTCTCTCATCATTAGACAACACTAAAAACACGCCGTACTGTATACGCATTGTTTATATTCACCTACACTTAACAGATACATTTAACACACAACACAAAGCGCGAGGGACGAGGCCATTGTGCACGGAGGAAGGAAACCCTTTCTGTTTAGGTGGCTGAACCTACTCTTCATGGTCTCCCCACCCACTTGTCACACGACTCTTCCTTTATTTAGGTATTGCGATACATCGATCAGGGAAATTATTAAATGGAACCTTCTGGTCGAGGGACAAATTGTCGAGACTCAATAATTAAACGAGACGGATATGTGATTCTTACGTTCTTATACGAAACTTATATTCAGAGAGCGCACAAAAATACAGATAAATGACAAACACAGCACATTACCATGCCTAATACGCTTGTAATTCAAAACAGTTTCCAGTTGTCGTTTCGGAATGGATAAATATAGTTCCTATATGGTTTTCATGTGAATCTTGTACCATTCTTCCTGCAAAATAGTGCCAAGTTCGAGTAACAATGATGTAAGTGGAAAGCGATCACGCACTCTTCTGTCCAAAGTAGACAACAACGGCACACTTATATTGATATCTTGTGACTGTGGTGGACTGCGGAGAAAGAACAATTCATCCTCATGCTCACAAAATCATTCCTGGATGATACGATATATGTGAACACAGCACCACCATCGGGGAGCAAACATTGACCAGATCCGTCAGAGTGGTCAAATAACCCTTGGTAGTAATGCGACCTTGCAGAGTAACTATGGGGTTAATGGAATACCGAGATATGGCTGTCCAAATTTTCACCCAACTCCCGCCGTGTTTCACTCGCGGCAGCAAGCAGTCTGCATCGTACGCTTGGGACGACGTGCACCAGATGTAAACTCCGCCACACGTAGGGAACAGTGTAACAAGACTTATCCGACCAAATGACATTATTCTATTTCCCCACAGTGCAGGTTTTACGGCTTCGGCACCACGTTTTCATGTACATCAAATCTACCGATTTCCGTCACATTCGGATGATTCCTTCGTGATATTTTTTTCCCCTTAGGGTGTACATGGTGTTCTAATATGAGACACTTAAAGAAAACAGTACCGGCCAGTGTAAGAGCAGGTAAATCCTGAAATAATAATCTCTTTCTCACTACCTCTCTAACATTTTCTGCCTTTATTATGCAAAAGAAATGAAATCAGGGTGAATGAAAATTCTTTTTCGAGTTAATATTCTTTGGGAGGCCAAAGATAGCATTCAATGCATTGTGCCCATTTCTGTACGTTAGTCTTCAGAGAAACGACCATTGCAGAAGATGCATTCATTGTCATCTTCTTCTGATTGCACGTCTGAAGCATTTTCCGCAATTAAACTTGTATCAGACTCCGAATGACTGGAAGATTATGTTTCCCGTGTCTTTCTCTTTTTCTTCTTCAAGAACAAAATTTTAATTTCTGTCTCCTTTGATTCCGCTTTCTTCTCTTTGAATTGTTTCAAACGTGCACAGTATGGAGACGATGTTAGCTTCTTAATAGATTCAGAACGTGCTTCCTTCAATAGAGTTGGTGGCTCATGATGTGGTTTGCTGACATTGAAGACAGGCCAGATACCATTTGGACTCAGCTGTAGTCTGTTGTTTCCATCTTGTATTTCAGACTCCGGGTGTATTACAAAGGCATTGTCCCTGAGTGTATTCCATGCTATGTGGGACGGATCCCATTTTTCAAAGGCCGTTTATAGAATTTTTTGTTCTTACGGCTCAAAAAATTAGATTTTTACTTGACCTGGTTATTTTGCCTTCTAGGTTTCTATTTCTTCGGGTTAATGCGTTATAAATTCCACACTAGAGGCTGCATTTTGTGTGTGGAATGGGGTGATAAAAAGAAGATGTGGATACAGGTTTTCTTGGTCTGTTACACAAATGTGATACTATGCCCACCGAGCATTAGCACCATAGATGGCTTCACAAAGTTCACAAAATTGTCACACTAATTAGTAAAAACATGTGTCTGGATCCAGCTACTAGGGTGGCAAGCTGAAGGTATCCTAATATGAGACAAGCATTTTCTGATAAACGATATTGTCGCATGTTAGAACACCCATGGTCTAGCGTATTAGGAATAAGCGAACTTGCGCTAGATACCTAGCCACAAAATTACGCTACTCGGTTTGAAGGACAATTCGTTTTAGCGAATGCAAGAGTATTTTGGGAAGAATACAATCATATGAATGTTGTTGCAAAAGCTACATGGCTTCATGTATTGAAACTCGGCAAGTACAAACTGAATAGACTTGAAATTCAGCACTTAAAATCAAGGGTTCTCGACAATGTCCGGTTTCGTAAAAGTCTTATTGTCACTGCTCTACGCCTGAGGCTCTGTGAGAACTAAGTTCTGATACTTCCCAAGAGAGCTGAGAACTCAACTCTCGTCAGAATCTAGCTATCTCACATTATCAAAAAATCCCATTATAGGTACCTTTCCTCTGAATTCAAAATCATTTTCAATACTTATAATATCATTTACTTATATATGAGTTCACAGTTAAACTTTTATTCTCTCTTACTCAGTTTCACCTTTTCTTCTGGATCTGCTGTTCCGTTCTGTTTGCTACTTCTGTGAATTGTTTAATGCATACAGACAAAACTTTCTCTTTGGCCACCTGATTGTTTTCAAAATTGAGAGTGGCAGTGAATTTTAGTGTTCCCAAATACAAGCGCAGAAGGATTGCTATTGAGTTTGGGGTTTACCTTCGAGAATGTCATTTGAAAAAAAGTATATAGTTTCCAGTTTCATTTGTGCCAAAGAACAGAATAATTCTTCGGTTAGTTACTCTCTCCTACATCTGAGATACGACCTTCGTAAAAGATATAAGTTGGCGGGAAGACAGATAGATCTAAAGTAACTTACTCCTTAAAATAACTCCCTGAAAATATCTTGGACGAATTTTGTTTAAAATTGTGTGAATTTTGTGGTATCGTTTTTGTTAACTCGTATTACAATAGATTTCTTAAAAATTAAAAATAATAGGCACTGGTGTTCTATTCATCAAGACAAGAGGAACTACCACAGAAAGGTCGTTGGCACCTTCCACAACGGAGTCATATTGGCCAGGTGGCGGAACCGAACTCTGAGAGTGACGACCAGGCACTTGGCCCAGTGACGCTAACAGTTCCTTCAGACCACACCAAGCGCTACCGGTCAGTCATTGACTTCGCGATCGCTGTCAACATCCTATACTTTAGTGTATAATTTTTAATTGGTATTAATTTCCAGTGTTGTGCTTGCGGACAGCTCCAAACCTGAGTCATATTTCTTATACATGCCCCTCTCCAGAGCCAAATGTTTCAAATTCCTTTATGAGATACTTCCCTACCATCTCCTTATTTTGTTTGCTAAAAATACAAATGTTATCCAGGAGCAGATTTTAATTTTACTGAAGTGTACTTTCGAAAAGACTGCATTTATTTGTTTGTATTTCACAGTAAAGTTGTGTTTGCATTTCATAAAGCTTCTTCCATTTCCAGCTCCCCTTGAATCTAAGCCTGTACGCGTCCCAGACAAGTGGTGCAAAACTTTTTATGAGCAGCTGACTATGGGAACTTACGGCTGTCATTTTATAGTGGCTTTAATACATCTGAAGACGTTCGAACCAAATTGAAGGAATACCTACGTAAACATTTCCACTCAGAACTCGAGAATAAACTGCAGAAACTAACCACACTCAGTAGCAACTGCTTAGACTGTCTAAATATGTGTACCTTTCTGCGAACTTCTTCCGTCACGCTTAGTGTATACTCACATAGTATTCAACCAGTTCACTTTGTAAAACACACAACTGAAATGGATACGTAGTCTTCCGCAGCCGGTGTCAGTCTCACCATAATTTTTCTGTGTACTGCTGCGACCTCTTAAAATCCTTAACATGCCAAAAATGCTAAAATAGCCTATGTGTCGGTCGCGTTTCAGCGGCCTATGCCATGAGGAAGACGCTACAACACAATTGAAACCAGAGTTATTTCAATAAGATAGCATTTTAAGTGTTTTAAAGGCTGACGCAGCAGTACATCCAGAATAGTTTTGATGAGATCGTATAATTGAAATTATTAATTCATTCTATAATATGCATTTTCATCATCAGCTGTTTATTTATCCCATTAGTCATCTACCGGTTTCGGTTATTAGCCATCAACCAGGATGTAGGGTACAACAGATCGGTTAAAAGCATCCCATATTCCTTTGAAGCACAACAGTATCGAAATTATCCAGTGCAATTGTACATACACCTGACATAATTTGTCTTAAAATGCTGGCAGTTACATCTCATACACAGGATATTCTGTGGTGTCTGTCTGTTTGACATGAGATATAACTGCCAGTATTCTAAGACAAATTACGTCAGGTGTGTGTACAATTTCACTGGATAATTTCGATACTGTTTTGCTTCAAAGGAATATGGGATGCTTTTAACTGATCTGTAGTACCCTACATCCTGGATGATGGTTAATAACCGAAACTGGTAGATGACTAATGGGATAAATAAATAGCGGATAGTTAAAATGCATTTCATAAAATACCTAAAGGCTGTTGAACCTCGCCTGTTTTATTCGTAGCGAATGTTTTCAGATAAATATTTATTTAAGAAATATTTCGGCGTTTCTGCAAGCGTCAAAATGTTCTCACGCCTAAAGTCATCGATAGTATCTGTAATACTACCCATTCAGTTTTATTTTACACATTTGCCGTAACATTTTCTTGTTTGTAGGAAACATGATTGGGGAGCATGCTTTTCCTTCTCTCCCAACTACCTACACATCGTATTTAGGAAAGGCTGCATATTACAAGTTTTCATACATTGTTTCACAAACGCCTTAAGATATCGAAACACGTTTGACAGCATCTAAAGGCGCGGTTACTTTCCTTCACATGAAATATTTGTAACATTGCCGACCGGAATGGCCGAGCGGTTCTAGGCGCTTCAGTCTGAAACTGCGCGACCTCTACGGTCGCAGGTTCGAATCCTGCCTCAGGCATGGATGTGTGTGATGTCCTTAGGTTAGTTAGGTTTAAGTAGTTCTAAGTTCTAGGGGACTGATGACCTCAGCAATTAAGTCCCACAGTGCTCAGAGCCATTTGAACCATTTGTAACATTATCTATGGACACATTGAAATATGTTTTTTAATGAAATGTAGTTTTACTTCCTGACGAAATTCAATGCCTTCTGAATAAATAAATGCAGTGATATAACTTCTGATACTGTTTGCAAGGTAATTTTAGAAAAATAATGAAATACGCTGTATGTGAGAGGCAAGACTGCTGAGATTTCAGCCCCGTTATGCCTTGAGAATACGAAGATATAGTATGACATTAGCACTGAATCACTTTAAACAAAAAAGACGAAGGTCTGTTCAGAGGTGGGGTCAACAGAAGGCTTTTTAAGTTGTTTTGCTTTTCACCGAAAGGATAAGATCAGAGACCCGTGGTTTCTGCTATTATTGGACCTTTTCGTCAGTCGAGCGAACAATGTCCGCAGGAACAAAAGAGGTGAACGGGACCATCACTTTCGCCTTTCGTTACCACAAGCTCTGACAAAATAGCGTGAAAGGTGGTGTAAATAAGTTGTGTTAATCTCAGCTGCACGATCTGAAGCGGCTTTGCTATTGTTGGCTCAAACAGAAACACACAGGGTTTGAGTGGCGACTTTTGTATCACTGAGCGGAAGACGGTGCTTTTTTCTTCTTCACGACCCACGGTAACTCAGTCCTGCTGGGGGCCTGCTCTCTAACGGAAGCGACATGGTTTGATCGAGAAATCACCTACACGGAAAACTGACTGCCTTGTTACAAAAGTTGCCTGTGACAGTGACCAAAGAAGTATCTGGGCAAATATTTTGTCTTGAATTGTTTAAATGTAGTCATACTGTGTCTCGTAGCAGCACTTCTAGAGTAACATATATTCACTTTGCTTATAAGTAAAAGATGCAAGTTCCGACACCGGACCTTGCCGTCGTTGGGGTGGCTTGCATACGTCAGCGATACAGATAGCCGTACCGTAGGTTCAACGACAACGGAGAAGTACCTATTAAGAGTTGCTCCTTAAGAGGGTCAGCAGCCTTTTCAGTAGTTGCAGGGGCAGCAGTCTGGATGATTGATTCATCCGCCCATGTAACAACAACCAAAACGGCCTTGCTGTGCTGGTACTGCAAACGGCTGAGAGCAAGGGGAAATCACAGCCGTAATCGTTCCCGAGGGCATGCAGCTCTACAGTATGATTAAATGATGATATCTTATCGGATAAAATATTTCGGAGTTAAAATAGCCCCCCATCCGGATTCCCTGGCGGGGACTACTCAGGAGGTGTCGTCATCAGGAGAAACAAAAATTAAATAGTGATTGGGGACTGGAATTCGATAGCAGGAAAAGGAAGAGAAGGAAAAATAGTAGGTGAGTATGGCTGGGGAAAAGGAATGAAAGAGGAAGCCGCCTGGTAGAGTTTTACACAAAGCATAATTAAATCGTCACAAACACTTAGTTTAAGAATCATCAAAGGAGAGTGTATACGTGGAAATGACGTGGAGACACCAGAAGGTTTCAGACCGGTTATATAACGGTGAGACAGAGATTTCGGAACCACACTTTAAATTGGTAGACATTTCCAGAGGCAACTGTGGAATGTGATCACAATGTATTGGTTATGAAATGTAGATTAAAGCTGAAGAAATTTGAAAGGATTTGAAATTAAGGAGGTAGGACCTGGATAAGTTGAAAGAACCAGAGGTTCTGCTAAATGGCTCATCAGCAATGGCTAGAGGACAAATTTAAGTATTTAGAAGCATATTTAGCCGGCTGAGGTAGCCGAGCGGTTCCAGGCACTACAGTCTGGAACCGCGCGACCGCTACGGTCATAGGTTCGAATCCTGCCTCGGGCATGGATGTGTGTGATGTCATTAGGTTAGTTAGGTTTAAGTAGTTCTAAGTTCTAGGGGACTGATGACCTCAGAAGTTAAGTCCCATAGTGCTCAAAGCCATTTGAAGTATATTTAACTAGGAGAAAGATAGATGGTGCCTACAGGAAAATTAGAGGCCTTTAGAGAAAAAAAAAAGCAGCTGTGTGAATATCAAAAGCTCAGATGGAAAACCAGTCTTAAGCAAAGACGGGAAAGATGAACGGTGGAAGGAGTGTATAGAGGGCCTATACATCTACATCTACATGATTACTCTGCAATTCACATTTAAGTGCTTGGTAGAGGGTTCATCAAACCACAATAATACTATCTCTCTACCATTCCACTCCCGAACAGCGCGCGGGAAAAACGAACATTTAAATCTTTCTGTTCGAGCTCTGATTTCTCTTATTTTATTTTGATGATCATTCCTACCTATGTAGGTTGGGCTCAACAAAATATTTTCGCATTCGGAAGAGAAAGTTGGTGACTGAAATTTCGTAAATAGATCAAGCCGCGACGAAAAACGTCTTTGCTTTAATGACTTCCATCCCAACTCGCGTATCATATCTGCCACACTCTCTCCCCTATTACGTGATAATACAAAACGAGCTGCCCTTTTTTGCACCCTTTCGATGTCCTCCGTCAATCCCACCTGGTAAGGATCCCACACCGCGCAGCAATATTGTAACAGAGGACGAACGAGTGTAGTGTAAGCTGTGTCTCTAGTGGACTTGTTGCATCTTCTAAGTGTCCTGCCAATGAAACGCAACCTTTGGCTCGCCTTCCCCACAATATTATCTATGTGGTCTTTCCAACTGAAGTTGTTCTTAATTTTAACACCCAGGTACAGGGTTATTACAAATGATTGAAGCGATTTCACAGCTCTACAATAACTTTATTATTTGAGATATTTTCACAATGCTTTGCACACACATACAAAAACTCAAAAAGTTTTTTTAGGCATTCACAAATTTTCGGTATGTGCCCCTTTAGTGATTCGGCAGACATCAAGCCGATAATCAAGTTCCTCCCACACTCGGAGCAGCATGTCCCCATCAATGAGTTCAAAAGCATCGTTGAAGCGAGCTCGCAGTTCTGGCACGTTTCTTGGTAGAGGAGGTTTAAACACTGAATCTTTCACATAGCCCCACAGAAAGAAATCGCATGGGGTTAAGTCGGGAGAGCGTGGAGGCCATGACATGAATTGCTGATCATGATCTCCACCACGACCGATCCATCGGTTTTCCAATCTCCTGTTTAAGACATGCCGAACATCATGATGGAAGTGCGGTGGAGCACCATCCTGTTGAAAGATGAAGTCGGCGCTGTCGGTCTCCAGTTGTGGCATGAGCCAATTTTCCAGCATGTCCAGATACACGTGTCCTGTAACGTTTTTTTCGCAGAAGAAAAAGGGGCCGTAAACTTTAAACCGTGAGATTGCACAAAACTCGTTAACTTTTGGTGAATTGCGAATTTGCTGCACGAATGCGTGAGGATTCTCTACCGCCCAGATTCGCACATTGTGTCTGTTCACTTCACCATTAAGAAAAAATGTCGCTTCATCACTGAAAACAAGTTTCGCACTGAACGCATCCTCTTCCATGAGCTGTTGCAACCGCGCCGAAAATTCAAAGCGTTTGACTTTGTCATCGGGTGTTAGGGCTTGTAGCAATTGTAAACGGTAAGGCTTCTGCTTTAGTCTTTTCCGTAAGATTTTCCAAACCGTCGGCTGTGGTACGTTTAGCTCCCTGCTTGCTTTATTCGTCGACTTCCGCGGGCTACACGTGAAACTTGCCCGCACGCGTTCAACCGTTTCTTCGCTCATTGCAGGCCGACCCGTTGATTTCCCCTTACAGAGGCATCCAGAAGCTTTAAACTGCGCATACCATTGCCGAATGGAGTTAGCAGTTGGTGGATCTTTGTTGAACTTCGTCCCGAAGTGTCGTTGCACTGTTATGACTGACTGATGTGAGTGCATTTCAAGCACGACATACGCTTTCTCGGCTCCTGTCGCCATTTTGTCTCACTGCGCTCTCGAGCGCTCTGGCGGCAGAAACCTGAAGTGCGGCTTCAGCCGAACAAAACTTTATGAGTTTTTCTACGTATCTGTAGTGTGTCTTGACCATATGTCAATGAATGGAGCTACAGTGAATTTATGAAATCGCTTCAGTCATTTTTAATAGCCCTGTACTTAGTTGAATTGATAGCCTTGAGAATTGCACTGTTTATCGAGTAATAGAATTCCAACGTATTTCTTTTGGAACTCATGTGATGAGGGAGATGAACTTGAAAGCGATATTACAGGAAGAGAAGAGGACGTAGATGAGGATGAGATGGGAGATATGATACTGTAAGAAGAATTTGACAGAGCACTGAAAGACCTAAGTCGAAACAAGGCCCCAAAAGTAGACGACATTCATTTAGAACTATTGATAGCCTTGGGAAAACCAGGCGTTACAAAACCATTCCACCTGGTATGCAAGATGTATGAGACATGCGAAACGCTCTCAGATTTCAAAAAGAATGTAATAATTGCATTTCCAAAAAAAGCAGGTGCTGACAGGTGTGAAAATGACCGAATAATGAGTTTAATAAGTCATAATTGTATAAACTTACACGGATTCTTTTCAGAAGAATAGAAAAACTGGTAGAAGCTGACCTCGGGGAAGATCAGTTTGGATCTGGAGAAATGTAGGAACATTCGCTGCGATACTGACCCTACAACTTACTCTAAAGGATAGCTTAAGGAAGGGCAAACCTACGTTTACAGCATTTGTAGACACAGAGAAAACTTTTGAAAATGTTCACTGGAATATTTTCTTTGAAATTATAGGGGTAGTAGGGGTACAATACAGGAAGCGAAAGGCTATTTACAGTTTGTGCAGAAAAGAGATGGCAGTTATATGAGTCGAGGAGCATGAAAGGGAAGCTGTGCTTGGGAAGGGAGTGAAACAGGGTTGCAGCCTATCCCCGACGTTATTCAATCTGTACATTGAGCAAGCAGTGAAGGAAACCGAAGGAAAATTTGTAGAACGAATTAAAGTTCAGGGAAAAGAAATAAAAATTTTAATGTTTGCAATGGCATTGTAATTCTGTCAGAGAGAGAGAGCAAAATACTTGGAAGAGCAGTTAAACGGAATGGACAGCGTCTTGAAAGGAGGATACAAGATGAACATCAACAAGAGCAAGACAATGATAACGGAATGTAGTCTAATTAAATCACGTGAAGCTGAGAGATTTAGATTAGGAAATGAGACACTTAAAGTAGTAGATGAGTTGCTATTTGGGCAGCAAAATAACTGATGATGGCCTTAGTAGAGGAAATGTAAAATGTAGAGTGGCAATGGTAAGAAAATCATTTCTGAAGAATATAGATTTAAGTGTCAGAAAGTCCTTTCTGTCAGAAAGTCTATTCTGAAAGTATTCGTCCGAAGTGTAGCCACATTCGGAAGCGGAATATCAACGATAAACAGTTGAGACAAGAAGAGAATAGAAGCTTTTGAAATGTGATATGTATGTCCATTGTCTCTTCTATATGCACTTCCAAAACTTTTACGGCCTGATGTTTTCTGCGTGGCTGTAACCACGCCACTGAATAGACTTTACCTGTCAGCATAGACTTACTGCTTTGCTTCCATGTGCCCGCACTTCAACATCTTACCCGCTGCCTCGGGGAAAATAAGTATTGCTGGCTTTCTCTTGCCATGTGTACCTTGAGGTACTAGCCAATGTGAGTATTTGAGATGTGAACTTTTCTACTGAGTACCTGTCTAACTGGGCACCAGTTTCACCTTAACAAGAAATAATCTGTTTCAGCTGTTACTTGTTACAACACACTGTACACTCATATCTGTGAAAGAAGCTCCACATGTCATACTCATATTTGGTTGCAATACGTCACTCGTCTCTGGAATGAGTTACTAATTATGTCAAACACCCATGGATCGTCCCGTAAATATTGACTGGACAATTTGCTGTTCCAGTTGTTCAACCATATCAACGAAAGAGCTGTAGACTACACGTTTGAGACGATGAGAGACAGCAAAACTCAGATGAGTGAGGTGAGGTGATACAGGAAGCCAAGGTACAGGTCCTGTTCGACCAATCCAACTTTGACCATACTGGCGCTTTATACGCCTTACATCAGCAGTAAAATATGACGGTTACTCTTCATACATATACCACATTCCCCAACCATCAGCCATGGGTGAAATTTGAGCCCAACTAAATGGGAACTTAACAGAAAATTTCACATTACAAATACATTTGTGCTAACTAGAGCAATATTTTGTCCTAAAGTCAGTGACGATGATAACTTTCTGTTCGTCATTTTGCGCAGCCATGTCTACTGGAATGTTTCTGTCTCTGTTATTGCATAATTCCCCCCATGGACCATGGACTTTGCAGTTGGTGGGGAAGCTTGAGTGCCTCAGCGATACAGATAGCCGTACAGTAGGCGCAACCACAAAGGAGGGGTGTCTGTTGAGAGGCCAGACAAGCGTGTGGTTCCTGAAGAGGGGCAGCAGCCTTTTCAGTAGTTGCAAGAGGGGCAACAGTCTTGATGATTGGCCGATCTGGCCTTGTAACGCTAACCAAAAGGGCCTTGCTATGCTGGTTCTGCGAACAGCTGAAAGCAAGGGGAAACTATAGCCGTAATTTTTCCCGAGAGCATGCAGCTTTACTGTATGGTTAAATGATAATAGCGTCCTCTTGGGTAAAATACTCCGGAGGTAAAATAGTCCCCCATTCGGGTCTCCGGGCGGTGACTACTCAAGAGGATGTCGTTATCAGGAGAAAGAAAACTGGCGTTCTACGAATCGGAGCGTGGAATGTCAGATCCCTTAAGCGGGCAGGTAGGTTAGAAAATTTAAAAAAGGAAATGGATAGGTTAAAGTTAGATATAGTGGGAATTAGCGAAGTTCGGTGGCAGGAGGAACAAGACTTCTGGTCAGGTGAATACAGGGTTATAAATACAAAATCAAATAGGGGTAATGCAGGAGTAGGTTTAATAATAAATAAAAAAATAGGAGTGGGGGTAAGATACTACAAACAGCATAGTGAACGAATTATTGTGGCCAAGATAGACACGAAGCCCACGCCTGCTAGAGTAGTACAAGTTTATATGCCAAGTAGCTCTGCAGATGACGAAGAGATTGAAGAAATGTATGATGAAATACAAGAAATTATTCAGATAGTGAAGGGAGACGAAAATTTAATAGTCATGAGTGACTGGATTTCGATAGTAGGAAAAGGAAGAGAAGGAAACGTAGTAGGTGAATATGGAATGGGGGTAACGAACGAAAGAGGAAGCAGCCTGATAGAATTTTGCACAGAGCGTAACTTAATCATAGCTAACACTTGGTTCAAGGATCATGAAAGGAGGTTGTATACATGGAAGAAGCCTAGAGATACTGGAAGGTTTCAGATAGATTATATAATGGTAAGACAGAGATTTAGGAACCAGGTTTTAAATTGTAAGACATTTCCAGGGGCGGATGTGGGCTCTGACCACAGTCTATTGTTTATGAACTGTAGATTAAAACTGAAGAAACTGCAAAAAGGTGGGAATTTGAGAAAATGGGACCTGGGTAAACTGAAAGAACCAGAGGTTGTAGAGAGCTTCTGGGAGAGTATTAGGGAACAATTGACAAGAATGGAGGAAAGAAATACAGTAGAAGAAGAATGGGTACTTCTAGAGACGAAATAGTGAAGGTAGCAGAGGATTAAGTAGGTAAAAAAAACGAGAGCTAATAGAAATCCTTGGGTAACAGAGGAGATACTGAATTTAATTGATGAGAGGAGAAAATACAAAAATTCAGTAAGTGAAGCAGGCAAAAAGGAATACAAACGTCTCAAAAATGAGACCAACAGGAAGTGCAAAATGGCTAAGCAGGGATGGCTAGAGGACAAATGTAAGAATGTAGAGCCTTATCTCACTAGGGGTAAGATAGATACTGCCTTTAGGAAAATTGAAGAGACCTTTGGAGAAAAGAGAATCACTTCCATGAATATGAAGAGTTCAGATAAAAACCCAGTTCTAAGCAAAGAAGGGAAAGCAGAAAGGTGGAAGGAGTATATAGAGGGTCTATACAAGGGGGATGTTCTTGAGGACAATATTATAGAAATGGAAAAGAATGTAGATGAAGATGAAATAGGAGGTATGATACTGCGTGACGAGTTTGATACAGCACTGAAAGACCTAAGTCGAAATAAGGCCCCGGGAGTAGGCAACATTCCATTAGAACTACTGACAGCCTTGGGAGAGCCAGGCCTAACAAAACTCCACCATCTAGTGAGCAAGATGTATGAGACAGGCGAAATACCCTCAGACTTCAATAAGGATACAATAACTTCAATCCCAAAGGAAGCAGATGTTGACAGATGTGAAAATTACCGAACTATCAGTTTAATAAGCCACGGCTGCAAAATACTAACGCGAATTCTTTACAGACGAATGGAAAAACTGGTAGAAGTCGACCTCGGGGAAGATCAGTTTGGATTCGGTACAAATGGTGGAACACTTGAGGCAATACTGACCCTACGACTTATCTTAGAAAATAGATTAAGGAAAGACAAACCTACGTTTCTAGCATTTGAAGACTTGGAGAAAGCTTTTGACATTGTTGACTGGAATACTCTCTTTCGAATTCTGAAGGTGGCAGGGGTAAAATACAGGGAGCGAAAGGCTATTTACAATTTGTACAGAAACCAGATGGCAAGTTGTAAGAGTCCAGGGGCATGAAAGGGAAGCAGTGGTTGGGAAGGGAGTGAGACAGGGCTGTAGCCTATCCCCGAAGTTATTCAATCTATATATTGAGCAAGCAGTAGAGGAAACAAAAGAAAAATTCGGAGTATGAATTAAAATCCATGGAGAAGAAATAAAAACTTTGAGGTTCGCCGATGACATTGTAATTCTGTCAGAGACAGCAAAGGACCTGGAAGAGCAGCTGAACGGAAGGGACAGTGTCTTGGGAGGAGGTTATAAGATGAACATCAACAAAAGCAAAACGAGGATAATTGAATGTAGTCGAATAAAATCGGGTGATGCTGCGGGAATTAGGTTAGGAAATGAGACGCTTAAAGTAGTAAATGAGTTTTGCTATTTGGGGACAAAATAACTGATGACGGTCGAAGTAGATAGGATGTAAAATGTAGACTGGCAATGGCAAGGAAAGCGTTTCTGGAGAAGAGAAATTTATTAACATCGAGTATAGATTTAAGTGTCAGGAATTCGTTTCTGAAAGTATTTGTATGGAGTGTAGCCATGGTTGGTTGGGAAACATGGACGATAAATAGTTTAGACAAGAAGAGAATAGAAGCTTTCCAAATGTGGTGCTACAGAAGAATTCTGAATATTAGATGGGTAGATCACATAATTAATGAGGAGGTATTGAATAGAATTGAAGGGAAGAGAAATTTGTGGCACAACTTGACTAGAAGAAGTGATCTCTTGGTAGGGCTCTTCTGAGGTATCAAGGGATCACCAATTTAGTATTGGAGGGCAGCGTGGAGGGTAAAAATCGTAGAGGGAGACCAAGAGATGAATACACTAAACAGATTCAGAAGGATGTAGGTTGCAGAAGGTACTGGGAAATGAAGAAGCTTGTACAGGATAGAGTAGCATGGAGAGCTGCATCAATCGAGTCTCGGGACTGAAGACCACAACAACAAACAACAATTGCATAATTTCACTTGAGTTAGTTTTAATACCCTTTTATACTCAGATGATCAAATAATAATCCAAGAAAATTAAGATAACTTTCAAAGAGCCGTCTATCATCTTAATTTGTTAAATCTACACGAATAAAAAAAAAAGTTATGGTATTCAAGGAAAAAAAATCACCTATCACACGCAATATTGTAATAAACAATGTAATACTGGAATAGATAATTCACTTCCACTTCCTCGGCTGTAACACAGAACGAAATTTCGATAATGAAATTGATAACAAGGATCATAAAATTTAAGGCAGTCTATGCGACAATTAGAAAAGTGCTAAAAAAATCCACGAAAGAGGGACATATGAAGTTTTACAAAGTCATGCAAGTAACTACTATGTTCTAGGTTCCCACACAAAAGGTTACGAACAGGATCCACGCTGCGGATATGAGATTTTTACGCAATTTTATAGGGTGTACCAGAGAATATTGCTTCAGAAAGGAAGATATTAGGAATGTATTACAGGTTGACTGAATGCAGATGAAAAATCTGAATATGTCAGATGGTGGGAACATCTAGACAGAATGCCTGAAAGCAGACTTCCAAAACTAATTCTTGATTACAAACTGCGGGGAGCAAGACTGAAGGAAGACCACGGAAGAGATCCCAGACCTTTTTGACTGGAGCAAGTGGAATTATCTGATCCATGAAGGGAAAAGAAGAAGAATTATGATTCAGCTAAGCTGTTCACCTCAGTTATTTCTTGCACCGTTTAAGACATCGTAATTCTGTTTTCACTCAATTGAATTGTGAAAATTCCTCACTAGATGACTACAGCCTCTTTACATAGCGCTTAATAATTACAGAGATATCGGTATCAATTTCGCTGCTAGTATTGTACTTATAAAAGAGTCGAATTTGGTAACATTTCTCTCTTCAAAATCCGATTAGTAGTTTCGAAGAAATTACAATATTTAGAGTATGGGATTAATTCATTTTCAACAAGAAATCGATTTCTGTGTTTTGCTGGTATACGGAACTGCCGCGTCAAGATGACGATGTGCTCAAATTTAACGCAGCTAAGGTAGTCTACGTAAAAAAGCGGAATCACGGAGAAAAGTTTAATTTCAAACTGATACCAATCGCACATGGCTACGTGTGGTCGGACCGACAAAGGACGTGGCACATAAAGGACGGTTCACCAGTAACTTTGGCAACAGTTCTGCTCTTGTAAAAGAAAGGCGCACATCAAAAATTGACTAAGGTATAAACATAGTTAAATAATAATTTCCCGTCATGACTTTTATGTCAAGATACACAATTAATTGCAAAATTCGTCAGAAATAGCGGAAACAAGTATGTCACAAAAGAATATAATAGAAATACTACTACTTTAAAATTCCATAAACGTCATCAAGTTTTCGAAATGCCGTCTGTCTACTGTAATAAACAGAGATCCCTTTCACTGCACGCATTGCAACAATTCCCTGTCTTAAATCGTCTTGGGTCTTGGAACTTGTGTAGTGACTGAGCAGTGATGATAAAAGAAAACAGAGACTTTACGTGCTCAGAATATATTCTTTACTTATAAACAGTGCAAATATTAAGCTAACCTAAAAGATTTTCTACGAAACACTACATATCTGAATTCAAACTACTAATATTTGTTGTTAGTATATAATTATTATATTCAGCACAGACATCGGACGATTAAACGTATTTTTCTTAGAAACAAAAGTAAAACACAGTTACGAAACCCGACTAAAATACATGATAAACCATAAAACTGTTTGCAATTCTCAGCACAAAATCAGGATTTGTAAAAATAATAATATTACAAATGTTGCGCCGATTATTTGATTGTCTGTCAGCTTCTGTTGGCGCACTTCACGTCTCGACTTTATTTACTCTTCTTAATTGAATATATAATGAGATTTACTTAATCCAAAGACAATGCGGATGACGTTTTGCAAGTCCCGAGCAAGATGCTTTAAGTATCTGCGTGCCGTGTGTTTGTCAAAAAGATCAAGTCTTTTCTTCGATTTGTTTCCTCTCTAATCTAATTCAGACTATGGATCCCACTAGTGTCGTGTCCATAGTCGTTTATCGTGTGTGGCTTTTCTTTTTCTCCGCTCACTTTTTGGTCATTGCGCATCAGAAATAGTAATTCAACTGCCCGATTTCTCGTAAGAGTGTGAAATAGTTTACCATTATGATCGAAAAGAGTTTCAGACTATCGTGATTAGGCCTCAAATCTGGTGGTAAATATGACCTGTTAATTTAGTATGCACATAACACGTCGATTTTTCTTAAAATTCATATAGTTTCATGTACAAAAACTAATTTCAACCACAATATTCTGTTTGCCTCATTATACAATAAGCTTGGTCTTACCTGAAATATGTAATGTATCACTAACTGAAGGCATTCCTCTAGAGAAACTGAAATAAGCCGTTGTTACATCCCTCTTTAAGAAAGGTGATAAGAGAGATGTCAATAACTGCAGATCTGTGTCACTGCTGGTCTCATTTTCCAAAATATTTGAGAAGGTGATGTATTCTAGAATAGTATCTCGCCTTAGCAAATATAATATACTCAACAAATCACAGTTTGGGCATCAGAACAGTTGCTCGACTGAAATGCCATTTTTATGTTCACCTGCCAAATTTTATAAGTACTAAATAATAAAATAGCATCGGTTGTTATCTTCTTCCACCTGTTTTTGAATGTGTGAATCACTGTATTCTCCTGGACAAATTAAAATTTTATGGGACTGATGATATAGCCAACCAATGGATAATGTCACACCTAACAAAAATAATGCAGAAAGTTGTGCTTAGTAATTCAGCCAATATAGTCTGGGGAGATAACTGTGACTGGGGGAAATCATGTATGGGGTAACCCAATGCTCAGTCTTAGGTCCACTGTTGTTCCTCTTATATGTAAACGAGTTTCTGTCTAATATACAACAAGCAGAATTAGTTCTTTTCGCAGATGACACTAGTATTGTAATTACAATTAGCATACATACAGACACACAGAAAAGGCTAAGCAATGTTCTTAAAAGTATCATTGACTGGTTTTCTGTGAATGGTCTCACCTTCAGTTTTAAAAAGACACAACATATTCAGTTGTGCTCACCTGCGGGTACTAAACCAGTGATAAATGTAACACATGGTGAGGAAATAATAAATAAGAAGAAACTTCAATATTCTTAGGTATCCATATTGACGAGGATTTAAAGTGGAAAAAGTACATCTTAGAAGTCCTGAAACAACTTAGTTCACCACATCTGCACTTAGAATCATTGCCAACCTTGCGGAGAGAGAAATCAGTAATTTGACATACATATATATTTTTATTCAGTAATGTCATACGGAAGAAAGATAGTCTTCATTGCTCAAAAACGTGCTGTAAGAATAATCATCTTGTAGACATCTGTTTAAGGAGTTGGGCATTATGACTATTGCTTCACAGTATATTTATTCCGTCATGAAGTTTGTTCTAAATGATCCACTGCAGTTCACAAGAAACAGCGAAGTACATATTTACAATACCAGAAGGAAAAATGACATCCATTACTCAACGTTGAGATTGTCTTTAGCACAAAAAGGAGCGCTCAATGCTGCAACAGAAATGTTTGATCACATACCCACTGATATAAAATGTTTGTTGATATACAGCAACGTAAAACTGAAAAAGTTCCTCCTTGACATCTTCTATTCCGCACGAAGGCACTTCCTGCTTCTATTCCGTAGAAAAGTTTCTGTTACTATAATATGCAAAAGGAATTGGGTTGGAATTTCTAACATATCTGTATAAGAAAAGATAAATAATTAGAATAAAATAAACTTTTAAATGCTCAACATGGAGCCATATTTACAAATTAATTTGAGATGTGAATGTAAAATGACTCGTTCCACATCATTACGATTTACCGTGCAAAATTATCTGTGGTACATGTAACTAACTAACTTGCTGAGCCATCTGTTCTGGGTCTTCTAGCGGCGTGCTGCAGTACTGCAGCGTGGGGATTTCAAAGTGCACCTACAAATAAACAAGACATTCATTACGTACCTAGATTGTTTTCCGAGCTGACACTTAAAACTTGATGAGTATCCCTCGTAGCATTAAAGCTATCACGACAAGGACGGGATCTATCCTTCTCGCCTACAGGAACAAGCAGCCTGCACCTCTCCCACCCCACTGACTTGCAGGTGGTGTGGCGGTTGCCACCGCTAATTTCCTGCCGCCTCCCCGGATTAACACTCATTTCCCGCGCAAACAAGCGGCGGTGGCTGCGGTAGCGCCGTCTATTGACGTCAGCAACTGTAATCGGAAGTCGGAAAGCGGCCAACTAGCGACAAACACTTCTTTCCCCAGGTTGCTGTTCAAACACATGCAATTCAGTTAATGTCGCTGTAAGAAGACACTGCACTCTCTCAACGGTCGTTACCATTTCAGACCACCGTCGCTATCTCGCAGAACGGCTGGCTTGATCACTGTCCATCGATGTCCTCCCTCGGTGCGCACGACCGCTCTGTCTTTACGATATTCAGCAGCAGACTCCGCAAAGCCGGTCTGGCGTCGCTCTGCGAACGCCTAACAAGTAGAGCACACCCACTTCACTTGCCACACAGTGACGCCACATTATGTACATGGTGAACCCGAACTCCTCCGGCAGAATCTCGGAGGTTCTTCAAGGGATTATTCGAATATGGGGTAAGGCCTTTCTCAGGAAAGCTCACGGCGTCTGGAATTGGTTATGAATGCATGTGTACATTATATCTTAATTGTTCGACTCTTTGATCATATCTCAACATGATATTATGTACGCTATCCTGGCTGCGTGCAAACAAGCGCAGAAATTTCAATACCCTCTATTTTCTCTACTGCCTTATCAAAGTACACTGTCCCTCATATCTCTCCTCGACCTTAACACTCTTGTCAGAACAACATGATAGAAACACTCGTTCCCTTCAGAACAAAATCCTTTCTGTCCCACTCAATCGTTCTGTCGCTTTCTCGAAGTCCATCTCAACAGCAGCAATCCAACTCTGGAATAACATCCCGCACTATAAAGTGTTAGAGAACTGAATAACATCTCCAACTTCAGAAGACAGTTATTGACTAATCTAGTAAAGCAACAATAATGGTTACCATTGTCCCTATACGCACACGTTACCCTCGTATATCCTTCTTTCCAGCCAGATCTTCCTCATTTCCAAGTATTCTCAGCTAGTGGAGTCTCCTTTAATTTCCGTATCCCAGAACTCGCTGCCGCGCGGCTTTAGCCAGCGGTCTAAGGCGCTGCAGTCATGGACTGTGTGGCTGGTCCCGGCGGAGGTTCGAGTCCTCCCTCGGGCATGCGTGTGTGTGTTCGTACTTAGGATAATTTAGGTTAACTAGTGTGTAAGCTTAGGGACTGATGGCCTTAACAGTGAAGTCCCATAAGATTTCACACACACCAGAACTCGCTGTATCAGATAACATCTATTTTGTGCACCTATAAATTCTTTTTTTCTGCCACTCGTTATTATTGTTACTACTACTACTGCCACTACTGTCACTATTAGTGACAGCAGCACCAGTAGTAGAAGTACTGCCAGTATTAACTTTGGGAAGTAGCAGTGTCTGTGTTATTAAGAAGTACAATGCACGTTGCTTGAACTTCTTCATAACACAGGCACTGCTATTTCGTGTTTATTCGCCAATACCAGGCCCTCGACTCTCAATATGTTCTTTCTTTACGGGAATATTTGTAATGTGTGAGTGCAGGTTTTTGTAATTTTTTATTTCTTTTTTAAAAAAAATTCTTAATTCATAGCAATATTCATCGTACAACAAAACCCAACACCTAACTAAATAGTGGGTCCAACAATTTACTACAATGTCACATGCGGCTTAATATACAGTAGTGTTTCTTAGTTCGAATGGGCAAGCTGACTGTTATTTGATCTACTGGGAACTTCAAGTTATTCCTTCTATTCTACTACACTACATTACTGCAGCAGTACAGATGCGCCAGCACAAGTACATGTGTAAACCCACTTTTGCTGCCGTGCCCACCGAGCTAACCCCTGTGGGCATCCCCCTGGCACTGGGCTGGCTCTAGAAACTGTACTATCGCTGCAGCATCCTGAAATCTTAGTTTCAAGAAATCTGTTTTTACCCAAATACGTCGATGACTACCTACCTTATTAACCTAGTGCAATATCCTTTGGTGTGAGACGCACCTCCCTCCTAGTCCGAAACGTGACGGATTCCGACTGTAGCGGTGGTCGATCGGACCACGTCGCATCGGTATAGGGTGGGTGCGTGGTTACGAAGTTTGATAATCTTATACTTTCATGGATTGCCCTCAGGTATTCCCTTAACATCTTGGTGGAAACCTCGTTCACCAAGCTGTTAAGGATCTCAAAGGTATTTTGCTGTCTCAATAGGTGATAAGTGTCATTGTTCGGAAGTTGTCGCCGCAAGTCTGCTGCCACATTATCATATGCGGGGCGCCGTAGACCACGTGGTCTGTTGTGCCCTCCAATGCTCCACAGCCGCACGAAGGCACTTCCTGCTTCCCAAACCGACAGAGGTATGCCGGAGAGGGCCCATGTCCTATGTGCTAAAGACCTCTGCTTGGCTGAAAACACGTGAGTTTCAGTCGTTCCGGGATATTTGGTAAAAATTGAAATGTCCTGCGTCCCGTCCCGTCAGTCTCTCAGGTCTCTTGCCACATAATTCCTTCCCTCGTCGTCTGATCGAAATTTTATCCCCTACCTGAACCCCCACAATTTCTTCCGTATTTTCAATTTTTCCCCTCTTTATCCAGTACCAGGCCGCCTGCTCCCGTATTTTAACGTCAAATGGGCAGGGCCCCGCTATCATTAACAGGGCCCCACTTGAACTTATACTAAATGGCCCAGTTGACCTCATCAGTTCGGCTGCACTCTCCGGTTGCAGGCTGTGACACATGGACGACGACATATTGGAATTTTGGGTCTGGCCGGGATTCGTGCACGGACAGCCGAAGCATTTGAGGCGACCGCTCACGTAAAGCGGGAAATCTAGGTCCGAGTCCTGTTCTGGCACAAATTTTCATTGTCAAGTTTCAATATAGAGCCGATGGTGGTCCATATTCTCAACTGCGAATACATTTATTTAACTTGGTTAGTTCACAGTCAGTATTAAGCACTCACATTATCACTAAAGGCACTCAAATAATTTTAATACTATTTGTCATATCAAAACTGTTGTTTCTCCGTTAAGTATGATGTAAAATGGTACCGTATGTGTGAAACTCTGGTCCGATGTAAGAGAGGGTTTGATAGCCTTAATCAGATCAGGTTATATAAATAAATAAAGTTTTGGTATATTGGGCGCATAGTTTCCCGTGGCTAGTTAAAAAATAATTTCATTTCGTTTGATTTCTTATACCATTTATCTTTGCACCTATATTGCACTGGAAATTTAAGCAAGGCAGTGCAAGTGCTGAAGCTGTGCACCATGTGTTTAGTTTGGAAACAATAGTTGCACTCACGATAGGTACTCTCGACAACAATAACGGCCACATTTCCCTTTGTCATAAAACTTTCATTCAATATTGTTCGGTTCTTTTTCATTTTTTAGCAGTGTTAGCCGAAGGTCTGCGTTAACAGTGATAGACAGCAGACGTATGCACAGGTTTACTGACGAACAGATGGTGACTATACAAGTCGTATATGGATCGAGTGAGTACAATAGACCAGCGGCAGTGCGACACAATGCTGGGCTGTTTCCGGAGCGACGGCAGCCAAAACTCAAGTTTTGCAATTCTTAATCAGTAATTCTATCCAGCACCGCCGGAACAACAAGCACGAGACGGAACTGAGTAGTTATGAACGTAAGCGTGAGGGGTAAGAATGAATTGACTATTACTGTTGTCAACAACAAATTCCGTGCGGGAATGGAACAGTTTTGTTTCCAAATAAGACACACAGCGCACAGTGTCGTCAGTATCCAGATTTGAGAGGCATCTGAATGTGACAGTGGCCCGATGTTGGCCTGCATGGGAAAGTGAAAGGTCTGACCACCGGAAGGGAAGATCGCTAGTGTACCAAACACACTGTAACCCATTAACATCTGCTCCTACTATTAGAGAGTAAGTAGTGGAGTCTCTGGAATGTTCTGTGTCAACCCGCACCATTGGGCGGAGTAATGAACTGCCGCCCCACGCGTCGCATTGTGTCGCATTGTGTTCAACGATGAATCACTGTTCTCCACCAGCCCGGCTGACCATTGTCGTCGAGTATGGGAGCGATCTCGGGAGAGGTCCCATTGTTTCCGGAGAAGCACAGCGGTGTTAAATTCTGACGTCACGATGAGGAGAGCCATAGGGTATGACTTACCTGGGTTCAGCATAGATCTGGTCCTTAATGGGGAAGGTATCTTAGCTCTGCAGTATAGAAAGCTAAATCCAATGACTGTAGCCAATGTTTCATTGGCTAGATAGGCCATACGTTTTCAACTCGTTTTAGGGAGCACACATAGTCTGAGAATAAGATAACTTTCGTTTTGCACATTGCTGAAAAGGGGCATACGTACAGGATGTTTGACATAATGTGAAGGCTACAGTAGCCACAAAAAATGTTTGTGCCGCATGCCCGTTATATGTCGCTACTGTAAGTGCACATAGTCGTCAAGTATATATAATTGTACAGAATGCAATAAATGAAGAGTGCCATAGAGTCTAGATTGGGCTTGCCAAATGTGTAAGTTATTTCTTATATCAATAGTCTAAAGACCAAAAGTTTTGTGATTATTGATGGAAATAAAAAAAAAATTATTCTACATTTCTTGGATCATTGTTTTAATCCGCAACCGTGTCACAGATTGTGAAAATAGTATGGAAATACTGCGCAATGCACTCAAGTGAATGATGCTCGATTTAGTGGAGGAAATAGAAATTTATAGTGCAAATACTAAATATACTAAATGCTAACAAGAAGAACAAGAAACTAGTAGGAGCCGACCTCGGGGGAGATCTGTTTGGATTTCGGGAAAGTGTAGGAACACGCGAGGCCATAGTGACCCCATGATTTCTCTTAGAAGATAGACAAACCTACATTTAGAGCATTTGTAGACTTAGAGAAAGCTTTTGACATCCTTGAGTGGAATACTCTCTTTCAAATTCTAAAGGTGGCTGGGGTAAAATACAGGGAGCGAAAGGCTATTTACAAAGGGCGTTCAAAAAGTTTTGCACAGTCGTCCTTAATTTTTTTTATTTTTTGCAGGAGGAGAATGAAATTTTTTGTGAACATGCTTGGAACAAGTTGGTGTATAAAAATATTTTCTTTTATTTATAGGTGAGCCATAATGCACTGTGGAGTAAATGTCAGGTTGTGAAACGGTCGGTGATGGAGTTCCTCTTCAAGACCGGCGATGACTCGCCACATCGATTCACAGGAAGTTGCTCCCTGTTTATGGGGAAGACACAGTGGATCGCAACAGTATCCAGCGATGGTTGCAGAGGTTTGAAGTAGGCGATTTCTCTCTACTGGACAATCCACGATGCGGTAGACCATCGACGCCAGTGAGCGATGTGAATAAGGAGACCACTGATCAATCATCCAAAATGACAGGTGTGTGACGACACGACAGGTTGCTGAAATGTCTCGTTTGTCGTTGGGTAGTGTGTTATGACTGGTGCAGACACTAGGGTACAGAAAAATCTGCGCACGTTGGGTGCCTGTATTATTGACAAGAGAAATGAAAACGATGAGGAAGAATGTGTGCTACGGTCTCATGAAGACCTTAACTGAAGAGTGGAAACAGTATTTTGACGGCGTCATTACCCAGGATGAAACATGGTTGGTTTTGTCCGAACATGAGAGCAAAACTCAGTCCATGGAGTGGCGTCATCCGGGTTCCCCTCGGAAGAAGAAGCCAAGACATTCACGAACAGCAGGCCGAAAGGTGATGACTTCCTTCTACTGGGATCAGTGTGGTGTAATTTTTCATTGACCTTTTGGAGCCTGGCTCTACAATTAACCGGGACCACTACTGCTTGTCATTGAACAAGCTGCGACGTGCCACCAGGACCCACAGAGCACACCTTCAGGGTCCGCTCATCAGACTACACCATGCCAATGCCAAACCCAATACAGCCCATATGACACTGGGTTGGAAAATTGTTCCTCATCCTCCCTACAGTGCCGGCCGAAGTGGCCTTGCGGTTAAAGGCGCTGCAGTCTGGAACCGCAAGACCGCTGCGGTCGCAGGTTCGAATCCTGCCTCGGGCATGGATGTTTGTGATGTCCTTAGGTTAGTTAGGTTTAACTAGTTCTAAGTTCTAGGGGACTAATGACCTCAGCAGTTGAGTCCCATAGTGCTCAGAGCCATTTGAACCATTTGAACCTCCCTACAGTCTGGACTTGGCTCCGTCTGATTTTTACTCTTTGATCGTCTGAAGGACCACCTGCGCGGTAAAACATTTGATAGTGAGAAAGATCTTATTTCCTGCGTCAAACGATGGTGTAAAAGTCAGTCCCCAGAATTTACATCATGGAAAGAATGTTGGGCCAGATGCGTCACTGCTGATGGAGGCTCAATGTATAGCTAAATGTTCCAAGTATCCAAGTATGTTCACGAAAAATTTCGTTCCCCTCCTGCAAAAAATAAAAAAAAATTAGAGTCTACTGTGCAAAACTTTTTGAACGCCCTTTGTACAATTTCTAGAGAAACCAGACGGCAGTTACAAGAGTCGAGGGAGATGAAAGGGAGGCAGTGGTTGAGAATGGGGTGAGATAGGGTTGTAGTCTATTCCCGATGTTATTCAGTCTCTAAATTGAGCAAGCAATGAAGGAAACCAAAGAAAAATTTGAAGTAGAAATTAAAGTCCAGGGAAAAAAAATAAAAACTCTAAGGTTTGCCGATGACACTGTAAATCTGTTGGAGACAGCAAAGAACCTGGAACAGCAGTTGAACGGAATGGGCAGTGTCTTGAACGGAGGATATAAGATGATCATTAACAAAAGCAAAACGAGGATGACGGAATGTAGTCGAATTAAATCAGGTGATGCTGAGGGAATTAGATTAGGGAATCAGACACTTCGAAGTAGTAGATGGGTTTTGCTGTTTGGGCAGAAAAATAACTGTTAGTGACGAAGTAGAGAGGATATGAGATGTAGACTGGCAATGGCAAGAAAAGCGTTTCAGAAGAAGACACTGAGTACAGATTTAAATGCCAGGAAGTCTTTTCTGAAAGTCTTTGTGTGGAGTGTAGCCATGTATGGAACTGAAACATGGATGATAAACAGTTTAGACAAGAAGAGAATAGAAGCTTTTGGAATGTGGTGCTACAGAAGAATGCTGAAGATTAGATGGGTATATCATATAACTAATGAGAAGGTATTGAATAAAATTGGGGATAAAAGAAATTTGTGGCACAACCTGACTAGAAGAAGGGATCGGTTGGTAGGACTCATTCTGGGGATTCAGCGGATTACCAGTTTAGTACTGAGCCCCGCACACTGTGAAAAGAAAAAAAAATTCTGAACTAATACTAAATGAGGAATGCGAATTTAATCAGAATACGTTTCTTTAATACTTTCGATGGCCTGCTTTGAAAAGTGTGTTGCAAGCTTGGAGTACTGGAAACACCGGCGCCGATGGACCGTTTCTGAATGTGTGTGCACGGAATTCTTCCCCACAGTCCAATGTTCACGCTCGCTTCAATATCGGCTCCGCTGCATACACTTACCGGAAGGTGGCGCCTTAGTCATAAGGGCAAACCACGTACTTTAATTATTAGATTAAAGTGATTTCTATCTGTACTCATTTGGTTCAAGATATGCATATTACCTTAATTGATTTTAACCTTGTTTAAATGGTTACCTTGTGATAGTTACTACATTTTCCTGATACAGCTACTGCAAGGTAGCATTTTTCATGTAGATTCTCATACTTATTTCAAAATTTATATTTAGTTCCATGTTGTTAATAATCGCTCTATCTGTTTGTTGAAATTGTAACTTTGCGTACTAGGGCGCCAGCTGTCTGTTGTTACTGGCCAATTTTGATTGACACTGACAAGCACACTCAGCAGTTAGTGTTGTGCTGGTTTTAAACAGTGACAAACTGGCTTTGACCAACTTTAAACTTTCATGGTTATCATTGATAGTACAGTGTAGTTATCACTGATGCATTGTAACGATGGTATGTCAACACTGCAATAAGCTACAGTTCTTAATAGGCGTGGTATGCTGTTAGTATATTTTACACTTTTCACAATCTCATGCTTTTAAAAATAACTTAGGTTTCAAGTTGGTTTAGTGCTTTACTTCTAGTGGAACGTAATTTTTCGTTTGTCCCCATAGGTTTTGAATTGCACTTTCTAATCTCTTTGGTATAACCAACAGTATATTAAAAGCTTGGCTCATTAGTGAACATGGTTTGTTGTCATATTTTTTACCAGCGAATCCTGTAATACTTTGCAGTTGCTAAATAGGTATGGGTATCGTACACTCCTGGAAATTGAAATAAGAACACCGTGAATTCATTGTCCCAGGAAGGGGAAACTTTATTGACACATTCCTGGGGTCAGATACATCACATGATCACTCTGACAGAACCACAGGCACATAGACACAGGCAACAGAGCATGCACAATGTCGGCACTAGTACAGTGTATATCCACCTTTCGCAGCAATGCAGGCTGCTATTCTCCCATGGAGACGATCGTAGAGATGCTGGATGTAGTCCTGTGGAACGGCTTGCCATGCCATTTCCACCTGGCGCCTCAGTTGGACCAGCGTTCGTGCTGGACGTGCAGACCGCGTGAGACGACGCTTCATCCAGTCCCAAACATGCTCAATGGGGGACAGATCCGGAGATCTTGCTGGCCAGGGTAGTTGACTTACACCTTCTAGAGCACGTTGGGTGGCACGGGATACATGCGGACGTGCATTGTCCTGTTGGAACAGCAAGTTCCCTTGCCGGTCTAGGAATAATAGAACGATGGGTTCGATGACGGTTTGGATGTACCGTGCACTATTCAGTGTCCCCTCGACGATCACCAGTGGTGTACGGCCAGTGTAGGAGATCGCTCCCCACACATTGATGCCGGGTGTTGGCCCTGTGTGCCTCGGTCGTATGCAGTCCCTGATTGTAGCGCTCACCTGCACGGCGCCAAACACGCATACGACCATCATTGGCACCAAGGCAGAAGCGACTCTCATCGCTGAAGACGACACGTCTCCATTCGTCCCTCCATTCACGCCTGTCGCGACACCACTGGAGGCGGGCTGCACGATGTTGGGGCGTGAGCGGAAGACGGCCTAACGGTGTGCGGGACCGTAGCCCAGCTTCATGGAGACGGTTGCGAATGGTCCTCGCCGATACCCCAGGAGCAACAGTGTCCCTAATTTGCTGGGAAGTGGCGGTGCGGTCCCCTACGGCACTGCGTAGGATCCTACGGTCTTGGCGTGCATCCGTGCGTCGCTGCGGTCCGGTCCCAGGTCGACGGGCACGTGCACCTTCCGCCGACCACTGGCGACAACATCGATGTACTGTGGAGACCTCACGCCCCACGTGTTGAGCAATTCGGCGGTACGTCCACCCGGCCTCCCGCATGCCCACTATACGCCCTCGCTCAAAGTCCGTCAACTGCACATACTGTTCACGTCCACGCTGTCGCGGCATGCTACCAGTGTTAAAGACTGCGATGGAGCTCCGTATGCCACGGCAAACTGGCTGACACTGACGGCGGCGGTGCACAAATGCTGCGCAGCCAGCGCCATTTGACGGCGTATACCGCGGTTCCTGGTGTGTCCGCTGCGCCGTGCGTGTGATCATTGCTTGTACAGCCCTCTCGCAGTGTCCGGAGCAAGTATGGTGGGTCTGACACACCGGTGTCAATGTGTTCTTTTTTCCATTTCCAGGAGTGTACGTCGTAATCTCCTTCTCTCATTTTTCCCTGTTCATCTCCTCCTCGCCCTTCTGTCTGTCCATCCTCTCCACCTTTCCTCTCTTTCTTTTCATCATGTGTACAGGGTATGAGAGAGACATTTTCAACTGCTGAATCTGTGACGATAACGGCTTCGGTGGCAGTATTTCGAATAGCTTTAATCTGCGTACACGAAGGACTACAAACTGTGAGATGATCCAGATCCAAGCCATAAATAAATCTTTCCCGTATTCTGTTAAAATCGACTTCGAGGAGAAAAACACAGATTTGCACAGCACAGCACAGGAAAGCATTTTCTTTCTCGTAGTTCGTCTTAACAGAAAACCTATACAAAAATAGAGCCTATGTTTGTCTTGTTACGTAAATGGACCCTGTCAAGATTTTTCTTGAAAAACTCTTCACCAACTTACCTTATGTGAACGGAACTTTGTGTAAAAAATTTCAAACCAATTAAGATTTTGAGCAAAGGCACATTTACATTTTTTGTTTATATAGATTATTTATTTTTGTGCTCTAACAAATGTTTACAATGGTAAGTCTTAAAAATGTTGAATGCTCACGTTACTTGCGAGGTATTTTCCATTTATTTACATATATTCCGAGAAACACTTTCAGACGATAGTGTTGTGCCCTGCAGCGTACACAGACACAGAACCGCTAGCATGAATGGTACTACGTCTTCACTACTTAACGTTTATTACTCTGAAATAACGTCGATTTAAACATTGTAATATTCGTGTAAATTAAAGGCAATTTTCTGTTTTATTAATATTTTTGCAGATATGAACTAGTAATTAATTGTAAGGTAATGTGTTATTGTGAGTAAGACAATTAAAAATAATTATAATTTTTTAAAAATTTCACTAATGTTTATCGACAGTCATAACCAGCTCTTACTTGCAGTTATGTGGGCGATAACTCCCACGAGTTAGTCCCACCCAGCCTGACAAGAGCACTGGTCAGCTTTGTTAAGGACAGCTTTGTGGATCGATTTGGCTGTCTCAGCCGAAGTAGGAGATCAAAATACCCCGTTTAAGACAGTTTCACAAGAAACATGGTGTTTTAATTTATATCAGTTTTAACATAATTAAGGGTACAGTGATAAATTTGAATATATGAGGGCTGGAACTTTAATAGTGGCAAGTATTTATTTACAGCCCGCACAAAATAGATACGTGTCTCAAAGTTTTACTGACCTCCAAAGTAGTCTCCAGCATTGTGTATAACCCGTTGCCAGCGATGTGGAAGTCGTAGGATACTCTCAGCAGTGCCAGTTTTGTTGACAGTTCGAGCGGCGCTGTCTATTGCCCGACGAATTTGTAGCAGTTCTGAAGCGAATGACATGAAGTGTTTCCTTTAGTTTAGAGATCGAGTTGAACTGACGAGGGTTTAAGTCAGGGGAGTGCAGTAGGTGGTATAGCACTTAGCAGCCCCATAAGTCAAACAAATCAGTAACAGCTTGCAGTGTACATGCTTGAGCATTGTTCTGCAAAATGATGGTCAGGTCATGCAGAAAGTATCATCACTTCTGTGTCTAAGCTTGTCGTAGGTTGTGTTACAAAAATGAACGAACTGCATAGAGACAGAAGGTGGTTTGCTAATATCGCGTGTGTGTTTCCACTTTTCAGTGCTTTAGGTGTTCAGAGCATTTTATTCTGACATTTATGTTTGTCTCTCATGCATATGTTGAATGACAGTCACTGAAGATTAATTGCCATATTTGCACCAAGGCGGGGACTCTCTCATGGCAGACGCGCTAACCACTACACCTCCCTGGCACAGTGGCTGCTTAGCTGCACGGACTACCCTACTGCGCCCCCTTCCCTAGTCGAAATTCCCATTCACGCCTCAGCCTACTTGACATATAGATGTTCGAGACTTGAAAAGGCCTCTGGAACCAGGTAGTTTCTTTTGACTCAAACACCTACGGCTGGGTTTCAAACAGGATCCCCCGTTTCGTTCGATGCTGAGATGCTATTTCAATCAGTTGTAGAGCCTCTGCAATGCTGTTCGAATGTAGGGAGAGTACCAAGAGGGATGTGGCATGAATGGGAAATGGATTGAGGAGGTAGGCGTGCCAGGTTAGTCCTCCGTGCAGTTGTGCAAAGCCAATGTTCTCAGGTGGCGCATTGGTTAGCACGTCTGCCTTCTGAGCGAGGGACACGGGTTTGAAAGTCACATTTGTCGCTTCGTAGATGTCTGAGACTGAAAAAGGTCACTGGTCACATGTAGTTTCATTCGATTAATTCACGTATGTCTGTTTTGCTGAATTTGAAGTTGTGCCGAGTGTTTGTAATCTTGCTGTGAATTATGTCGAATATGTAATAGAACGTTTCTTTCCTTATCTCATATATTCGTAAAGCATGTCTGGTTATTTCAGTAATGAGGACAGAGTTTACAATTCTCACCACGTTAGAAAAGATTGTAACCACCTTCGTCCCGCGAAAAACTGTTACAGGAGGTCGGCCACACTGTGACCACGCCGCCAGCTGACATCGGGCGAATTCTGAGGACGGAGTCTGGCGACCGTTGTCGTTGTCACTGACACCGTAGCTTTTGGCAGCAGCCTGTTGACGGCATGGCAGGCTGTTGCTTGGGTACGTGTAAACAGTTCGGCTTGCTGACCCTCTTTACGTTTCAGACTGCTATCTGGGACTTCATAGCTCTTTATGTCATCTCAAGCATCAGGAGGCGAAATTCGAGACACAAAAGTATGCCTTGGACCAAGGCCAAATGCCTATAAAACAAGATTTCCACCGCTGTCGAAAACCTACGACACTACATTTTATCAGTGAGCTGCGTCATTTTTAGAATTGTAAAATCTAAAATCACCGTTCAAATGGTTCAAATGGCTCTGAGCACTATGGGACTCAACTGCTGAGGTCATTAGTCCCCTAGAACTTAGAACTAGTGAAACCTAACTAACCTAAGGACATCACAAACATCCATGCCCGAGGCAGGATTCGAACCTGCGACCGTAGCGGTCTTGCGGTTCCAAACTGCAGCGCCTTTAACCGCACGGCCACTTCGGCCGGCTAAAATCACCGTAGGCTATGGTAGACAACCATAGATAAGCGTAGAATACGGTAGTTTTCCTGGTAGCTTTGCTCAGTTACTTGTGCGTAAGGTGCGTTCCATACCAAACTGGCGTTACCTCATTTCGATCGACATACTTCCGTATGCGATTATCGTCTTACTAGATTCCCCTAGAAACCGGAAGCGGTGAACCGTCTCTGGAAACTGAGTGAGGATATACACTGAAGAGCCAAAAAAACTGGTACATCTGCCTAACATCGTGTAGAGCCACCGAGAGCGCGCCGAAGTGCAGCAACACGACGTGGCATGGACTCGACTAACGTCTGGAGTGGTGCCGGAGTGAACTGACACCATGAATCCTGCAGGGCTGTCCAAAAATCCGTAAGATTACGAGGGGGTGGAGATCTGTTCCCAGATATGCTCAATAATGTTCGTGTCTGGGGAGTTTGGTGGCCAGCGGAAGTGTTTAAACTCAGAAGAGTGTTCCTAGAGCCACTCTCTAGCAATTCTGGACTGTAGGGTTTCGCACTGTCCTGCTGGAATTGCTCAAGTCCGTTGGAATGCATAATGGACGTGAATGGATGTAGGTGATCAGACAGGACGCTTCCGTACGTGTCACCTCTCAGAGTCGTATCTGGACGTATCAGTGATCGCATATCACTCCACGTGCACACGCCCCACACCATTACAGAGCCTCCACCAGTTTGACCAGTCCCCTACTGATATGCAGGGTCCATGGATTCATGAGGTTGTCTCCATACCCGTACACGTCCATCTACACGACACAATCTAAAACGACTCTCGTCCGACCAGGCAACATGTTTCAGTCATCAACAATGGCGGTGTTGGCGGGCCCAGGCGAGGCGTCAAGCTTTGTATTGTGCAGTCATCAAGGGTACACGAGTGGGCCTTCGGCTCCGAAAGCCCACATCGATGATGTTTCATTGAATGTTTCGCACGCTGACACTTGTTGTTGACCCAGCACTGATATCTGCAGCAATTTGAGGAACGGTTGCACTTCCGTCACGTTGAGCGATTCTCTTCAGTCGTCGTGGTCCCGTTCTTGCAGGATCTTTTTAGGGCCGCAGCGATGTCGGAGATTTGATGTTTTGCCTGCTTCCTGATATTCACGGTACACTTGTGAAATTGTCGTACTGGAAAATCTCCACTTCATCGCTACCTCGGAGATGTTGTGTCCCATCGTTCGTGCGCCGATCCCAATGCCACGTTCAAACTCACTTAAATCTTGATAACCTGCCGTTGTAGCAGCAGTAACCGATCTAACAACTCCGCCAGACTCGTGTTGTCTTATATAGGCGTTGCCGATTGCAGTGCCGTATTCTGCCTGTTCACATATCTCTGTATTTGAATACGCATGCCTGTACCAGTTCCTTAGGCGCTTCAGTGTATAAAGGGCTGCGTAACCTAAGAAACATTTTTGCTCTACATAGTTATCCTCTTGTTTGTTACCTAAAAGTAAGCGGTATTTATAGCAAAATTAAAATTGTCAATGCTTAATTCGGGTTTTATTCGAAAATTGTTCATTTGTAACGTGAAGCAGAGGAATGTTGTTGCGACGGTTCGGTTCCGGCACCAGCGGCCCCCACTTTGAGTTGCCGCCGAGCGACGCCTCTGTGGCCGCAATGAGTGAGAGGGCGCTCCAGGATCGGTCGCGCCCGCGCTGCTGCCAGCGTGCGGGCGGAACCTTCCGCAGTGGGACGGTAAAAACTTCTCGTTGCGACAGAGACGGCTGATGAAGAGTGGTGGTCGTCTTCGCTTTTTGAGCCATAGGAATGTTCGGGGCACATGGTTGGTTATTCGGACTTTCCAAGCCGTTGTTAGATCGAGTAAGCATGAAGAGTTTTATGAAAGGGGCTGCTGGAACAGCTGCATACCGCCATTCGCCGTGTTGTGGACTTTGAGCGACGTTAAACAGCCACATAGCAAACATGATGATGGTCGAGATGGCAGTTTGCAACTGTTAGCCTATGTGGATTCGTGTGGCCGTTACAGTTTGTAAAAGCGTTCGCACGATTGAGAGACTTGGTTATTAGTGAAGCGCCATGTCACGGGCTGCGTGGCCCCTCTTGATGAGGTCCGAGTCCTCCCTGGGGCATGAATGTCTGTGTTGTTCTTAGCATAAGTTACTTTTAGTTAGCTCAAGTAGTCTGTAAGTCTAGGGATCGATGACCTCAGCAGTTTGGTCCCGTAGGAATTAATACATATTTGAATATTTGTTATAGTGAAGTACGTTACTGGTGCGCGTTGTGGCTATTGTATTGAGTCCACATGGTTTTGGCTGCACGAGCCTGTCTTGACAAGAACCATATTTATTATATTGTAGCGGCACCACCATTTAGGATGGAGAAAGTTAGTTTTGTGCAATATTCTGAGCACAAGTTACAGCCAGGTGTGGGCTCATTGATCTTAAAGGTTGTACTAAAAAAAAGTGTGATAAAATTGTTTTATCGATTCTCTTGTAAGGAGGTTCCCCTCTTGAGTTTCCTGTTTAAATATTTATGTGTAGCCGCGCGGGATTAGCCGAGCGGTCTAGGGTGCTGCAGTCATGGACTGTGCGGCTGGTCCTGACGGAGGTTCGAGTCCTCCCTCGGGCATGGGTGTGTGTGTTTGTCCTTAGGATAATTTAGGTTAAGTAGTGTGTAAGCTTAGGGACTGATGACCTTAGCAGTTAAGTCCCATAAGGTTTCACACACATTTGAACATTTTTTTATTTATGTGTAACAAAAGCATGAAACTTTGTTCATTGAAATGTCATTATGTATGCTTGTAAACCCCAGCACCACCACTCCATTTCTACGTCACATGTTGCAGAAAAAATAAAAAAAGCAATACAAAATTATAATTTAGAGCTAGAAAACGCAATTTCCTCAAAAAACGGTATCAAACATCGAGTCAGTACTTCGTCTAGCTTATATAAAACATGTTTTGCTATTCTTGAATCGCTTGTGCACTTATCAGTAATGACAGGAAACTCTTGCCTTTGATTATGATGAAGAACAGTATATTAAGTACAAAATAATAACAAGAATTGTACTCGTATAAATTTTTATGCTTGGGTATTTAACCTGGACTTGCGTCAGAATTAATTGCTTTGGTTACATAAAAACGCAGAAGTTACGAGATCAACTAAGTGTTCTTATCGATAAAACGCAGTTTATAATTCGTAAAGATAAAAAAATGTACAACGGATTAACACTCAACGATGCGAGGTTTTAATTATGTGCAGAACAAACAAAGAAAAAACAATGAGAAGCCATCGGCTTCCAGTTTCTCTCTCGTACGTTCATTTATGTTTCTTTCTCTGCCAGTGCTACTAATACTACCTCTAATGTTACCATTTACTACGTCATTTATGTATTGTATGAAAATTATGGAACTGTAGGTTTGGTACGGAGCAACTCTAGTCATTCTGTTTTGGTTTCTCTAGTGTCTTGCTATGGTTCTAGGCGCGAGGATTTCACCGTTTAAAGTACTGCAAAGCATCGAAACATTAATTATGCAACTTCATTATTTGGAGGTGATAATTAAAACTTTATGACGCCCTTTGTATTCTGGTCTTCGCAGAAAGAACTCCTCGATCGACACTGTACAGTGTGTTGGCGACACACCCTGCTGAGTAGTCATTGGAGCGACAAGTGCGGATGGCGAGGGCGGCGGCGCGGCGGTAACCACAAAGCGCGCAGCGGCGTGCGCGCAGGAGGGTGTTGCCATGGCAACGGGTGGCGCCCCGGGCCAGCGCCCACGTGCCGAGCCCGGTGACCCTCCTGCCACTCACATACGGGCGGCGCCGGGGCATTGCCCCCTGCCGTGGTCAACCGGCCCTCCCTTCTAATAGTTACCTGCCGAGTCCGTAACGTGCTCGTCGATACCGGGTAACTCTTTGCCGATGTGAAAGATGTGAGACGTAAGATAAACGATTTAGCTGATAGGATAGTCAGTAAAATCAGCACTTGGCTTTCAGAGAATAGGTTAACACTTAAATGCAACAAAACGCCATGCAAACAGTTTCTGACACGGAGCTCTTGCAAAGGCGGAATTTTACTGAACCAAAGTGGTCAGTGAGTGAAGTAGACCATTTTAAATTGTTTGGACTGACAAGGACGAGACGGCACTGTCGTAACCCGATATCTCAGAAACTTCAGTCAGTGGAAGGGGAGACAAAACAAGGGAATTTGTGTGTCGGCTTATCCGTAAATGCTCGACCGTTTCCGAGAAAACTACGGTCAAATTTTCGAGGTATTTCGAGTGAGTTTTAGCGCGTAATAACGTTAGCTGAATGAGTGGCATAATGGTTACCGTTGCGCCCCGTTTTCGAAACCCTATTACTATTTTTTTACTTTCATTTTTTTATTTATTTACCCAGGTCCGTAGAAGGTAAGCAGACGAATGTTTATTATAGAGTTAGATGGGAATAGAAGGGCATTACATTAATTTTAAAATTACAACTGGGTTCCTCAGTAAGTATCATACATTGAGTATATAATACATGTGTGTCTGATATTTTCAAGAGTTACAATCTCTTTAAATTCTCATATTGTAATACTTCACTCCTTATCAATTCTTATATTTTATTCTTATATTTATTCTGCAGGAGGATTTGGTGCATTCTCTTGGATGATACCTACCGTAGAATCATTCGAAACGTAGAAATTCCGAACACGACGAGCAGCGTGCGAAGGCAAGCTTGCCACAGCGACATTTCTTCATGTGAATCTAACTCTGGAAAGAAAAGTCGTTAGCATTGCTGAAGATTTCACACGTTGGCAATAATATCGCGGCAAACTATGCATAAGGGATCGCTTTACCGAAACCTTGCGCTTGCAACTAATTATGAATCAAGATACATTATAGGAACTTCACCGAAAATAATTTTCCCATTCATTTATTTTTAATTCGTTCTTCAGACATTCAATTAATAGACTAGTAAGGACATCGTTATTTCAATATTCACTGAAAAACATTCGTCTACTAATCTGCGGTCATAAATGAAAACCAAAATATTTATCGAGTTTCGAACACGGAGCGCAGAAGTTTAAAGCCGCGACTCTAGCCACTATAGGCCTAACACCATTTCGTCCGAGATTATAGCGTGGTAAAAGGCACATAAACCACTTCGAAAACTTTTCCCGTCGTTTTCTTAGAATCGGTCGAGTATCTACGGATAAGCCGAAACATGTGTTCGCTTATTTTGACCCCTCTCCCACTGAGCGAGGGAAATCGGGTTATGGTATTTGCCGTGTTCTCTTCGTGAGGATAGATGCAAAACTTTCAAGATGTTATGCAGAAACTGAATGCTGCTATCTTCACTATAAGAATAATCTCCACCGTCTTTGACACTGAAACACGAGGTCTTTTTTGCTTTGCCTACTTTCACTCTGTTATCTCGTATTGTGCTATATTTCAGGGCACCAACATTCCTAGCCCAGAGAAGACCGGTCAAACAGATCTGCGGCGCCGGTTCGTGAACTCGGTGTAGTCCGTTGTTCATGTGACACGGAATACTTACTATGTTCTCTGTTCATACTATATTCCATCATAGGATTTGCTGTTGACAATGTTAACTCATGCAGAAAAAGCTACAACATTTATTTCATGAACAGTTGACGGAAAGACATATGCATTTGGGCATCACTTCCATCAGCGTTGTACAGATAAGTGTGTACTATTCAGCAGGTTTCATTTCCAATAAGCTTCCAGCTGAACTGAAAAAATTGATTGATAAACACCAAGTATTCAATATCAAGTTGAAAGCTTTCCTTGTGGCACAATCCTTCTATTCTGTACAGGTGTTACCCGCAGAAGCTGAGAAATTTTAATATGTTATTTTTAGTATATGCGTACGTAGACACTGATGAGCCAAACATTATGACCAACTGTTTAATAGGTTCTTTGTCCGTCTTTGGAACGAAATACATCACTATTTCTGTGTATTAGGGATTCGACAGTTTGTTGGTAGGTCTGTGGCATCAGATGTATAAGCATAGATCATGTAATTCGCGTAAATAACGGGACCGCTGATTTGCGTACGTGGTGATGGCGCCCTTTAGCGACCCTGATGGGTTCCATAGGATTTATACCAGGCGCATTTAGTCGCCGAGACATCAACGTGAGTTCACTAGAAGCTCCTCAAACCACTGTAGCACGGACATGGTTCCAGGATAAGGACAATTATACTGCTGAATGATGACATCGCTGTCGGGGAAGACATCAAGCATGAAGGGATGCAAGTGGTTCGCAGCTGTCAGCATGTCTTGGCTTAAGACCACAGGACCCATGCAATTGCCGGCCAGTGTGGCCGAGCGGTTCTAGGCGCTTCAGTCTGGAACCGCGCTGCTGCTACGGTCGCAGGTTCGAATCCTGCCTCGGGCATGGATGTGTGTGATGTCCTTAGGTTAGTTAAGTTTACGTAGTTCTAAGTTCTAGGGGACTGATGACCTCAGATGTTAAGTCCCATAGTGCTCAGAGCCATTTGAACCCATGCAAGCGCAGGAGAATCTCTCCCAAAGCATAAGACTGCTCCCACCAGCCTGCGTCCGTGGCGCGCTTCACATTTCGAGCTGCTGTTCACCCCGATGATGGCGTTTGTGGATACGACCATCGATCCAGTGTAGCAAAAATGTGATTCCCCCGAAGAGCCGACACATTTCTTTGATCGACTATCGAATACCGATGGTCCCGTGCCCACTACAATCATAAATGACGATGTCTTTGTGTCAACATGTGAACCCTTAGGGGTGGTCTGCCGCGAAGTCCCGTATTCAACAATGTACGATTGAATGGTGTGCTCTGAAACGTGCGTGCACCAGCATTGTGTTCTTTCGCCAGGAATGCCACAGATCACCACCTATCCTACTTTACGGAGAAAATAAGCCTCCTAACACCACGTTCTGCGAAGAGTCGTGGACGTCCAACCATTTAGCGCGTAGTGGTAGTTTTACTGTCCTACCTCTTTCCGTAGATACTCAAGACAGTAGCTCGTGAACATTCTACCAGTTTCGTCGTTTTCGAGATACTCGTTCGCAGGCTCTGCGTAATTATAATCTGCCCTTTGTCAAAGAGGGTTATCTCAATGGATTTCCCCATTTGCAGCCCACATCTTCGCTAGTGTGATCCACCGTCCATGCCTGCTCCGCTTACATACTTTTATTACATCATCATGTGCCCGCAACGCCACCAGGCGGCACCCAACGTCGCTGTGGGCGGCGGTCACAATTTTTGGCTTTTCAGAGTATTTTTCGTGTTTGGTTCATTCTTTGATTCTTTTGTTTACAAATTATATAATCAGCGTTCGGTAAACTATGTACTGGCTCGTTCCACAAGCAAGTGCCTTTGGTTCATATGGTCCTACGAAAAATTATAAATAAACGAAATAAATAAGCTGTAACCAAAACGGTAGCAAACTTGCAACGCCGTCGCTGCTTGTTGGTCTCACAAATGCAGTCCAACAGCTGCAGAAAATTAACTGCGAATCCTATTTTTAATTTTTAGTGTTTATTATTACTGTTATTTCCTGACATGGTCTGGACGCAAACAAGAGATCTATGAAAATTTTAAACTTTAATTTTTTTTATACGGGGTGATTCTTACTAAAGTTTAAAAACCCCCGAAGCGACGTAGATGATGCTGAGGCAAGTAATTTAATATAACACACATGGGGTCGCAAATGCGACCCCAAAGGTAGATGAGAAATGTTGACCACGTGACGTCACGAGATGACGTATCTCGCCGTATGTGTAGCGGGTGGGCTTCTCGATCCTACTCTCACTGCTAGGGCGCAGTGCTATACATTGCCATGCTTGGCTATTTTGTTTTCTTTAGTATAAACCGATTCATCGTAGTCTTGTGTTACCAGTGCTGGCAGCACTACCGTTTCACATGCGATAATGCAAGAACGAAAACAGAGTACCCTAGGAGACAGATCTGTAGCAGTGGCCGCTACTGGCGAGGGTGGGATCGACCAGCTCAACCGCTGCACGTGCGGCGAGGTACGTCATGTAGTGAAATCACATATTCAACATCTGTCATCTAGTTTTGGGGTATTTGCTGACATTTGCGACCTCATGTGTCGTGTATTAAATTACTTATCTCAGCGTCATCTCCGTCGGTTTGGGGGTCTTCGGACGTTAATAAGAATTACCCTGTATAAAATCCTTTAATAGTCCAGATCGCAATATTTTAAGAACAATTGATTATTCGTTTTGGCTGAGCAGTCAGCCGTCTTAAGATCTGTAATGGTTCAGAAAATTGCACGTAAAGGGAAAACAGTGTGAAGTACACTGGCAAATCTAACAAGAGACAAAAGAAGGCAAATACGTACTAATTAATAAAATGAGTGCTGTGTCTAACTACAAAATTAGGTGAAGAAACAATGCTATCATTATTACACATGCTGACACACGAAAGTGGCGGTGGTGGTGGTTAGTGTTTAACGTCCCGTCGACAACGAGGTCATTAGAGACGGAGCGCAAGCTCGGGGTAGGGAAGGAGTGGGAAGGAAATCGGCCGTGCCCTTTCAAAGGAACCATCCCGGCATCTGCCTGAAACGATTTAGGGAAATCACGGAAAACCTAAATCAGGATGGCCGGAGACGGGATTGAACCGTCGTCCTCCCGAATGCGAGTCCAGTGTGACGAAAGTGTCCACAGAAAAAGTTTTGCACGCTTCAATTCGACGAAATATTAAGTACGTAATCTGTACAAAATGTAAATAAAGCAAGTAATAACGAAGTTACATAATGTGTCATTACATCAGTGTAGGTTTAAGAGTAATAAGAGTGGGGGATGGAGAACGAAGTGCTCGGATCAAGAAGGGTGTAAGACAGGATGTAGTCTTTCGCCCCTACTGTTCAACATATTCATCAAAGAAGTAGTGATGGAAATAAAAGAAAGTTTCAACAGTTGAATTAAAATTCGAGGTGAAAGGATATGAATGAAAGTGAAGAAGGATCACAGGATCTGCTGAACAAATGGTTCAAATGGCTCTGAGCACTATGGGACTCAACTGCTGTGGTCATCAGTCCCCTAGAACTTAGAACTACTTAAACCTAACTAACCTAAGGATATCACACACATCCATGCCCGAGGATCTGCTGAACAGAATGGACAGTCTAATGAGTACACAATACAGACTGACAGTAAATCGACGAAAGACGAAGGCAATGAAAAGTAGCGGCAATGAGAACAGTGAGAAACCTAAAATCAGTATACATGGCCACGAAGTAGATGAAGCTAAGACAGCAAAATGATCAATGACGGACGGAGCAAGGAGGACATTAAAAGCAGACTAGCACTGGCAAAAAGGGCATTCCTGCCTAAGAGAAGTCTGCTAATATCAAACGCAGGCCTTAATTTGAGGAAGAAATTTCTGAGACTGTACGTTTGGAGTACAGCACTGTACGGTAGTGAAACATGGACTGTGGGAAATCGGAACAGAAGAGAATCGAAGCATTAGAGATGTGGTGCTACAGACGAGTGTTCAAATTAGTTGGACTGATAAGTTAAGGAATGAGGAGGTTCTTCGCAGAATCGGAGAGGAAAGGAATGTTTTAAAAACACTGTCAAGAAGAAGGCACAGGATGGTAGCATGTCTATTAAGACAAGAGGGAGATGAAGAGGGAAAAAGCTATAGAGGAAGACAGAGATAGGAATACATGCAGCAAATAATTGAGAAAGTAGGTTGCTAGTGCTAGTCTGAGATGAAGAGATTGTTAGAGAGGGGGAATTCTTGACGGGCCACATCTAACCAGTCAGAAGACTGATGACTCAATTAAAAAAATAGTAAGTGTTTGAATAAGAAATGTTTGTCTTCGTAATCCCACACTGGTTCAATGACAGATTATTTGTCATAGGCAGCCTGTTCACCACCCCACCTGATGATGGCGGAGCAGTCGTTCGACAAAGTATTGTGCCCTCTGGACATCTAAATCCTACCGTTAAGACTGAACTAATTTCACATGTCTGTAGTTAAACATCGCCGAGTTTCTACAGCTATTTCTACAAGGATAGAGCAATTACCTTTCTCGTGTCGGTGCAAAACACTGTGTGGACGACAGCTACCGAGCGTATTTGAACAGACAGATCGGATTTCTGCGAGGCTGGGAAACGAAATTGAATGGACGGGGGCGAGACGTGAGGGGCTGCGGGTTGCCGGGCAGAGGGGGCGCATCGATCAAGCGCGGTGTGGGTTGTAGCAGGGTGGGGCGCTGAGGGGTGGGGGCGGGGTGACACCCTTCAATTAGGCGGCGTGTCGTGTCGTGTCGCTGATTAGGCCCGCCCGAATAGCTGCGCCCTCAAAAGGCCCGGCCCTTCTCACAGTGGCAGCTGCTGACTGGCAAATGCTGGCGCGCGACCAGTGAAGTACGCCAGAGCTTCCGTTTACGAGTAAGACACCACTACACTGCTGGTCATTCAAATTGCAACATCGCGAAACGGGCGCGCAACATATGTAAAACTGGCATGAAGTGACTACAGGCTTGGACATGCAAATCATTAACATGTTCAAATAACTTACGGGAATGCAGCCGATATTTCGATAGGAGCACGCCTTGATTTCCAAGGCAAAACTGCAGCAAGTAAGAACTCTGGAAGCCAGTTTAAAACTTCGTTTTTCAGAGGAACTCCGTAAAGATAAACCACACACACACACACACACACACACACACACACACACATACATACAGGTCGACCGCTGTGGCCGAGCTGTTCTAGGCGATTCAGTCTGGAACCTCGCGACCGCTACGGTCCCAGGTTCGAATCCTGCCTCGGGCATGGATTTATGTGATGTCCTTAGGTTAGTTAGGTTTAAGTAGTTCTAGGGGACTGATGACCTCAGACGTTAAGTCCCATAGTGCTCAGAGCTATTTGAACCATTTTTGCACACACACAAACACACACACACACACACACTCACACACACACACTGTAAACACTAACGCCACAACAAACCAAAGATGACCGACGTCAGAGGTTTTCGATAATGAAATTAATAATCAACGGGTGAGGTAGCGTAAACTCTGTCCATCTCATTTTTGGCAAGTGAGAGAGCAGGATCCCATCCAGAATTTAAACAAAGACCACCATCTCTATTTATATGGATACTTGCTAATTTAATTTCAACAACTTCTTTAACAATACTGTTCCAACAGCTGGAAGTGCATGTCAGAATCTCCATGTTATTACGAGGGTAAACCCAAAAGTAAGGTCTCCTGTTTTTTTATAAGTACATAGACCTGTTCATTTCTTCAATGGTTTACATAAGTTTACAGCTTGAACATTGAGCTATTTTTCGACATAATTACCATTTCTGTCGATGCGTTTTTGTAGACGCTGTGGCAGTTTTTGTACGTCCATGTCATACGAGCTCGCCGCCATGCTGGCGTGATTGTTGCTTGGTCTCAGGTGTAAAGTGGAATACCCAGGTTTCGTCACCTGTGACAATTGAGTCCAGAAAGTTGTCCTGTTCGGCTGCAAGGCGGTGAAGAAATACGCGGGAAGCATCAACTCGTTCCCGCTAGTGGTCCTCAGTCAGCATGCGTGGCACCCATCTTGCGCACACCTTCCGGTAGTTCAATGTTTCCGTTAAAATTCTGTGAGCGGTGCTTCGGGAAACCTCAGGAAACAACGTGCAGAGATCATCCAGGGTGATCCGCCGATCTTCACGCATGATTTGCTCAACCTTCAACGCTGTCTCCTCAGAAATTGACGGTCTCCCGCTCCTTTGTTCGTCGTGAATTTCGATCCGTCCAGCTGCAAACTCTCTACACCACTTACGAACATTTTTTACATCCATGCACGACTCACCACACACTTCCGTCAATTGGCGATGGATTTCAATCGGCGCAGTGCCCTTCGCGTTCAAAAACCGAATAACTGCGCCCAGTTCGCACTTGGCGGTAACATGCAACGGGAGCTCCATTCTCAACGGCTGCCAAGCCAAGACTGAGCGCCTCAGCACGGCGTGCGCATGTTTACACACAGCGTGTGAAGCACTCTTCATAACAGTGTGTCCAACTGCCACACTGAGTTCTGTACTTATAAAAAAATAGGAGACCTTACTTTTGGGATTACCCTCGTATATTCCATAGAATGACCAGTGCCAAGACAGTGTCCTGCAATGGCCGATTTGCCCGGCTGTTGTAAGCATGTGTGCCGCTTATACTCAATACACAGGCCTTCCACAGTCCTGATAGTCTGACCAATACATGACATGCCACAACTGCAAGGAACAGGGTAGACACCCATCTTACGCAAATCAAGATAATCCTTTACGGAACCTAAAAGAACCCTGATCTTCCATGGTAGTTGAAACACACACTTCACATTTCCGCAAAATACGACCAATCCTGTTTGAAAAAGTTCCCTGTGTAAGGCAGATAGGCAGTAGACTTCGGTGCTACTTCACCTAAGTTAGTTGAACATTGTATACCCCGGCAGAAACTAAAATCTCAAATCATTAGCTTTCGGCGAAATCTCGCAGATTAGTAAGAGTAACGTCATCCACATTGCGTATATAAGGAAAGGTTACGGTGAGAGATTATCATTCACAAATCACATTAAAATTTTGGTTATGATAAGTCTCGTGTAAGAATGATAAATGTTTACCAGCACGTTTCGACTTCGACACTGGCATTACTGTGGCCTATCGAGACACTGGTGTTATCGTTCAGAGATATTGCAGATCGAAATGGTCGGCATACCACGAGTGTCGTGGGAATATAGGATTCAGGAGGCCATACCCAATGCCATACACTCAGCTGCTCTGTGTAACTACGAATGTTCCGATACCACCAAAGTATCGATAACTACTCAAATGAGTAGTACTCAAATTGTCCTGCGATAATACTCACTTCAAAAGTACCTATACCTACGCATATCGATATGTTTTAATTTTTTAATGCAAATCATGTAAAGCTGTGTATAGATGATTTTTACTTGACTGCTTTTTATGTAGTCTAACAAAACAAATTAAATAATTTTATTTCTTTATTAATGATAAAAAGGTCACCTTTTGGAAGGTGTCTCGAAAAGAGCAGTTACTTTGAATATTTAAGAGTCAACTTCCATTCTAAGTTTTAGTTACACCAGGTTTTGAAAATAAACATGGATAAACGACTTTCATGACTTCCCATTCTGTAAACAGATTGCTTTTTGAAGATATTGCAGGGTTTGAGAAACAAAGAGAACAGTGACAGAACAAACATATAACTGGTAGTCTACTTACTTCACTGTCAGTTAAATAAAAGGTGAATCATACAACTTTCACTGTTTCTGTATCGAACTGGTCAACACAGCTTACTGTGCTGCTAATAACCACCATGGTGGAAATCCATAGATATTTCGTCACTTTGGTGTGTATGCTTTTCCTTTTTACGGCTGTGTGCTAGTTGTTTAAGGCGTTTTCAAAAGTCGTATTCCTGTGTTACAGTAGACGAATTAGCAGCTCCATGCAATTGTTACTCATAAACCATAGTTTTGAGTTTTTCTATGGATCGCTGGATCTTGAAAATGTAGGATTTCAAACTTGGGTCCAACAGGGTTGCAGTGAATCCATTGTCATTTTCTTCGGCTCTCTCAATGAAACGTCCTTGTATTATTTGACAATTGGTGAGACTGGGGTCATACTATTAAGTTCTATTGACAATCAATTAATCGTTGGTATAATATTGGATATTGTAACATACTTATGTCCAGACGCTTGTCCTGTGATATATTCAAAAGGCTTTAATAAAGCTGGAAGTTGGATGAGTGTTTCCACCTCTACAGTAGTTGGCATGTCAGGTGCTGAAGTTCTATCAATTACGATTTCAGATATCAATTTTCTCAAATGTAGGAAGCGCTCCAAAGTGAAAATGCCGAATTCTATCTCGTTTTAAAATCAGCGACAGATTTGAAAAGTGAGCTTTCAAGAGTACTGTTTCGTATATGATTTCTTTTTTTTTTTAATTTGTCTGACTGCACGATTGCAAACCACAACAAACAATATGGCCGACGGACAGATAAATAGGTCCAGCAAAGAAAGGGCACCGCGTGGAGCTGAAAGCAGTACCTTAGACACAAGCAAACATCATTCACTCACTCACTACTCGCGTACGTGCGTAAAGGCGATTCGATACAAGTACTTTTCTTCCGATATAGAAAGAATGATCCGACTCTAAAAGCAGGCCCAGCGGTTAATGTTTTGTCTAAGTGGGTAGGTGTCCAAAACAGGTTCCTCCCTCTCTCGCTCCGTACCCCCTCCCACCGCAAATTCTAAACACAAGAAAAATTAATGAAAAGGACTTTTTATGAGATAAAAATCACAGCGAATCTTAAAATGATTCTTCAAATATAATTTGTTTAACTAAATGCTGTTCAACACAAAAAATCACTTATATGATCTAAACACTGTACTGCACCTCGCAATAACACGAAATACACGTATTTAACAAATCAGTTAAGTCTAGTTTATCGGTAATTACGCTGTAAACAAGCAAGACAGCGACATGATTGATTCGATCTTGCAACACTGTCGATCTTAAATAAGTTTTGAATCAACATAATATAGAGAACTTCGTTCCTTGGAACAGGATGAACCGAGAAAAGTAATAAGCAAACTGACAAATTGCAGAAACTGTTGCCTTAGGCCCCCTGTCCATTCATATTTCTTTAAAAACTCTAAACTTCCTTCAAGTTTTTGCGTGTTCTTTTTGTCTCTTCAAGACTTCCAAAAAGGTGTCTATATTGCTCATCAATCTTTCTCCATAAAAATCATTTCTGCAAAATTTTACGATTTTATTAACGCTTGTAGGATGTCTGAGAGCAAATTTTTCCAACGATTTAAAAAATGTCGCGGGATCATCTGCTCGATACCTTCAAAATATTAATTTCTGAAAAATTAATTGAGTCGTTTTGAATTTCACGCTTTCGTTATTACACAGATGGAAATGGAAAAAAGAACACATTGGTACCGGTGTGTCAGACCCACCATACTTTCTCCGGACACTGCGAGAGGGCTGTACAAGCAATAATCACACGCACGGCACAGCGGACACACCAGGAACCGCGGTGTTGGCCGTCGAATGGCGCTAGCTGCGCAGCATTTGTGCACCGCCGCCGTCAGTGTCAGCCAGTTTGCCGTGGCATACGGAGCTCCATCGCAGTCTTTAACACTGGTAGCATGCCGCGACAGCGTGGACGTGAACCGTATGTGCAGTTGACGGACTTTGAGCGAGGGCGTATAGTGGGCATGCGGGAGGCCGGGTGGACGTACCGCCGAATTGCTCAACACGTGGGGCGTGAGGTCTCCACAGTACATCGATGTTGTCGCCAGTGGTCGGCGGAAGGTGCACGTGCCCGTCGACCTGGGACCGGACCGCAGCGACGCACGGATGCACGCCAAGACCGTAGGATCCTACGCAGTGCCGTAGGGGACCGCACCGCCACTTCCCAGCAAATTAGGGACACTGTTGCTCCTGGGGTATCGGCGAGGACCATTCGCAACCGTCTCCATGAAGCTGGGCTACGGTCCCGCACACCGTTAGGCCGTCTTCCGCTCACGCCCCAACATCGTGCAGCCCGCCTCCAGTGGTGTCGCGACAGGCGTGAATGGAGGGACGAATGGAGACGTGTCGTCTTCAGCGATGAGAGTCGCTTCTGCCTTGTTGCCAATGATGGTCGTATGCGTGTTTGGCGCCGTGCAGGTGAGCGCCACAATCAGGACTGCATACGACCGAGGCACACAGGGCCAACACCCGGCATCATGGTGTGGGGAGCGATCTCCTACACTGGCCGTACACCACTGGTGATCGTCGAGGGGACACTGAATAGTGCACGGTACATCCAAACCGTCATCGAACCCATCGTTCTACCATTCCTAGACCGGCAAGGGAACTTGCTGTTCCAACAGGACAATGCACGTCCGCATGTATCCCGTGCCACCCAACGTGCTCTAGAAGGTGTAAGTCAACTACCCTGGCCAGCAAGATCTCCGGATCTGTCCCCCATTGAGGATGTTTGGGACTGGATGAAGCGTCGTCTCACGCGGTCTGCACGTCCAGCACGAACGCTGGTCCAACTGAGGCGCCAGGTGGAAATGGCATGGCAAGCCGTTCCACAGGACTACACCCAGCATCTCTACGATCGTCTCCATGGGAGAATAGCAGCCTGCATTGCTGCGAAAGGTGGATATACACTGTACTAGTGCCGACATTGTGCATGCTCTGTTGCCTGTGTCTATGTGCCTGTGGTTCTGTCAGTGTGATCATGTGATGTATCTGACCCCAGGAATGTGTCAATAAAGTTTCCCCTTCCTGGGACAATGAATTCACGGTGTTCTTATTTCAATTTCCAGGAGTGTATTACTTTGAACGAGGCGTTTTTCAGTTTTGTACCGGCGTTGGAGTTCAGGTTTGTCAAGAACAAGATTAGCGACAGCTTGAACGCTTTTACGCCAAATTGCCATTAACTTAAAGTCACTAGAAGCACGTAAAACTGCTTCCGTTTTCAATACGATTCGATGACATGTATGTTAGACGTAATTCTGTCTTCAAACTTTCTACTCGATGAAAAATCTCAGTAAGCATTGTTAAACTAAAATAGCATTCGAACCTTTGCAAATAAACAGAGAATCTTGATGCTTTGACCAATACCGGGGTGGCCGAGCGGTTCTAGGCGTTACAGTCTGGAACCGCGAAACCGCTACGGTCGGAGGTTCGAATCCTGCCTCGGGCATGGATGTGTGTGTTGTCCTTAGGTTAGTTCGGTTTAAGTAGTTCTAAGTTCTAGGGTACTGATGACCTCAGAAGTTAAGTCCCATAGTGCTCAGAGCCATTTGAACCATTTTTTTAACCAATACCATACTATGAATTCCCGTTTGGCACCGATATTATTCTATCAGTCACGTCAAGCATATCTCACAAAACACCGGTGGTAAGTCTCGTATTTAAAAGAAGACTTCTTGTTCCCTCAGTGGAAATCTAGACAAATGAACTCAACTTTTCTTTTCTTTTATTTTTCAGCATCGGATCGTAAAATTTGTTTCACGGTCGGTTCCGGCTTCTTAACAAGTAATCATCAAATTATCTGTTTATAAATAAAGAATAAGGTAGTGAAATACTAGGAAACTTAATAACAAAATTAAATTAATTTCTATAAACAGCTGCACGTGACTATATTATTTAATACCTAGTGTAACAGAAGAGGCGCACGGAATGTTAACGTAACTGATCTCTGAAGGCTATAGTTAACCGCTTAAAAGTAGAGAGCTGGTAACTTAAGTCGCAAATATAAAAATATTCACCATATAAAATTGATTGTGAGATATACTACTCTCAAAGTGAGATACAGCAACAAATTACGTAAATACTAGTGTGGACAAGCTTGACGTACATCTGAAGCGGGTTCAAACAAGGCACACCTACTGATGTGAACAGAAGTGGTAAAAGTGTTGCTAGCAGTCGCAAGTGCTCACTAAACAGTTAAAATGTTACAACGATTGAATTAGGCTGCTATTATGTAGTGCGAGTCGATACAAATTGCGTGGCAAGATATGGTCTGCGTGTCTTACAAATATTAGTATAGTAATAAGAATACAGGAATACTTATCAGTCTTTCCCTATCTGCCATTTATTCATGCATTATATCACTTTCGTAAGTTACGAAAGATTACTGTAAAATTATTTGTATGACATTTAGAGCGTATATTGCTTTTCAGGTTTGTCTCAGAACAGGCTGGCATCGAACTGTCGGTGTACGTAATCAGTACTCTCTTACATTCCTGGGTTGTACGTTATGTCGCAGCAGTTAAGGGAACACTTGGTGTCATGTTGCTGAATATTTCCGAAACTGCGACTTAACGTGATGACAATGTCGTCTAACGGAACTATTCTCTTGAACAGAAGAAGTAGATGGCCTTGCGCGGCCGGCAGCATTTTCTTAGTAGTTTTTTGTACAGTTTTGCTTGAAGTGGACACTACCTTCCACAAATAAAGTCAAATCTGATATAAGATGATACATGCAATACGGCAACGCACGCCTGCGGTATCAAAATGAATTGCGCGCTATGCTGGTTGCCTACACAGAGCAGCTTAAGGCGTCCCCTCGTCGCCCCGTCTCCTCAATATGTTGACAGCACAGTGAGGCAATGCTCCTTGTTACCGCTTCCCACGTTTCCAAGTAGAAAAATTTCAGATGAGGCTCGACATTCAGATGTCGAGCGTCCGTTGGACTACTACGAAATCCTCTTGTAACCTCTCTTTGAAGTCGGCCATGTCTGCGAGGGGTAGTCTTAAAAGTTATCAACTCGAAGAAATAAAGTTACGTAATCAGCTATTTATCTGATTGCAGATACACGTCTGCAGACCTGGTGCCGATAGCCCTTGCTAAAATAGTAACAGTTTATTGAAAGTAGTGGCTGTAGTAATAATAAAGCCTTTTACGACCATTACAGTAATAGTGTGATAGTAGTTGGTAACCTCCTAGTAGTATTGTCAGTAGTACGTAAAAACATGCAACATAAAAACGGACAGAATATAAAGCAAATACATAGAAATTTTTCTGTGACAGGTAAATGTGAAGCGAGCGGGAACAGAAAAGGATGTCACAGAAAAATATATAAATTATGGTGCAAGCAGTGAGCAAAGTGTTAGAATGGTAGTTGTAGAAGTAAAGTTCTACAACACATTTAAAACTAAAAATATTGTAAATTCAGGATGAACACCAATGAACTGCGACTACAATATTTAACTGTAACATAATTTAAAACCTGAATTTCATAGATCTATTTTTGCTTCTGTCTAGCCGGGCTGTTTTGAGTGAACAAATGCATAAATGTTAGTGCCAGTCAACTGAACCACGTATACAAGTTACAAGTGTGTCAAGAACTGCTGGGCTGAAGTTGGAAAATATTTACTTTAGAGAGAGTCAGGACGATAGGATGTTAGCGATGGACTATTAAGTAAATCGTAGGTTAAGTCACTTTATCTGTACCTTGTTTCTGGTTAGTTGTATTTTGATGTGATTTGACGGACTCAGGAAGTAGTTTTTGAAAAACTAATCGTCGTTAGATCTATACTTGGCAAAATATTACTGATTAGATTTCCGTTCGAACCTCCTGGGCGAGACTGCCAAGTCGGAAGTGATACTGAGGAAAAGACTCAATAACTGAGGAAAGAGGAGGACGAGGAGATTAAAGTTTATCGTTCCGTCGACGGCGAGGTCATTAGAGACGGAGCACAAGCTCGAATTTGGGAAGGATGGAGAAGGAAATCGGCCATGCCCTTTCAAAGGAAGCGTCCCGGCATTTGCCTGAAGCGATTTAGGGGAATCACGGAGAACCTAAATCAGGGTGGTTGGACGCGGGTTAGAACCGTCGTCCTTCCGGAATGCAAGTCCAGTGTGCTAAACCAAGGAAAGAGTATCAATCTACGAGTCAGAGCTTCAGAAATATGGATGGATTAGGGAAGCTATTAAAGCTGGAAAGGGAAAAGCAGAAGCTCAGTCCAAATGTAACAACAGTGAAGTGAAGTGGAAGGTAGATAAAAGATTTCTAGCCAGATGAATATAGAGTAATACCAACAGTAGCAGTAAATGGTACAGTGGGCGCATGATTCATTATGAACAAGAATGGGATACTGAAGTTCCGTACAGAGAAATGATGGTGGGCATTTGAAGTTCCTGAGGCTGTAGATACCGCGGTAATGGATACCACAGTAGGCGGTTCAGGTGAACAACAATGAGCTACCGTGAACAGTTGAGTGATAGGATTATCATCATCAGAATCCAGAGCAAATCCAAGCCATCAGCAATAGTTAAAGTGTACACGCCGACATCACAAGCAGAAGACGAAGAGATAGGCAAAGTGTACGACAACACTGAATGGGAAACTTAATAAGTAAAAGAAGACGAAAACCTAAAAATTAAGGGAGACTGAAACGCTGTAGTGGGCAGGAACAGAAGACAGATACGCGAGAATACGATCTCCATATTGGGAATGATCGAGGAGAAAGACTCTTTGAATTCTGGAATCAATTTCAAACAGCAAAGAGAAAAAGGTATGGTTAATAAAGCCCGGAGATACGAGATGATTCCGGCCCAAATTACATCATCGTGAGACTGAGATTCAGAAATCAGATATTGGATCGTAAGGTCAAGAGGAGATACAGACTCACACCACAGTTCAGTAATGATGAAGAGCAGACTTAAGTTTAAGAGAACCGTCTGGAAGTATGTGTGGAAAGAAATGGGATGCTGAAGTAATGAGAAATGGTGAGGTACGTTGGAAGATCTCTGAGAGTACAGATACTGCGATAATGGATACCACAGTAGGCAGTTTAGTTGAACCGGAACGGACAGTCTTAAAAAGGGCAACCACACAAGTTGGAGAGACCAATATAAGATGCAAGGAAGGTAGCTGCAGGTGTATGAAACTCAAGAATTTATTTAATTTATGAAAAAACGAACGAGCTGTTATATTTTAAACTTCATGTTAAAAAAAACCACAAATTTTCTAGTTAATTACCTCAATTTTTACCACAGTCTTCAATAGATTTGTAAAATTCTAGAACTTCATACACTTTTGAGTATGGTTTGTATGCTGTGCAAAATTCATCGAAGAATCTCTCTTACTTATGAAGAAAAGTGTACCTATAGCAACAAGTGCTGCCATTAGTAAGTGAAAAAAATGATGAAATTTCACATGTAAAAAAATTTATTTTGTTATGTTTCCGAACTTCCACTGCTGTGAGTGTAAATTCTGAATCCTTCCTGGTCATGCTGACAAAGCTTTACGAATTTATTTGTAAAAGTAAAGACAGTGGAAATTAAAATGTCCTGTGATGCCTCTCCTGCTCCAAGTCGGCCCGTTTGACGTTCTACCCCCCGTGACAGCTATCAAGGAATCACTCCTAAGCGAAGGCCAAAAACTGTAAGAAAACGCAGAGATTGGAATACACCCAGCAAATAATTCTGCACGTGGGTTGCAAGTGCAACTCTGAGATGAAAAGATTGGCACAGGAGAGCAAGTCGTGGCGGCCTACTGGTGATTCTCCATGACTTGCCCCTTCCACCCTCGGGAAAATGTTAATTCCTTTGCTTCACCGAGATGACGGCCTTGAAGGTAAGTGTATACGAAGTGAATGTATTGTCAACTTTTAGAATCCAGGTTCAGAAGGAATGACATGACAGGCAGCAGCTTGTACAGATAGGCCATTAGGCAGAGTACGCTTGAAATAGTTTTGACATTACATGACAAATGGTTCTAGGCAGACTTGCTGGTAGTTAACATCCACTGTGAGTTCTGGCTTTCTTCAAACTGATACTGGATATTAATATTTTTGTTTGTTTTGCAGGCAGAAAGCATCTTCAGTTTGCGAACATTTTTTTCTGTGGCGGAGGGGAGGGGGATGGAGGAGAGGCGGGGAAAAAGGCAACTGCCCTGCCTGCCCCATGCTGGGTATTCTCTTGCCATAAAGTATTGGAACACCCTGTATAATTAGTACTTTAATGTATATTAGAAAATCTAGTTTTATGGTATAGTTTCACCAGGCATCCTATGATAAACATTAACAGCCTCATGGTTTCCAGAAAGGTTGCCTTCAAAATTCAAAACATATAGCATTGGAACACATTACGGCAGCCATTTTGTGTGGTAAGTATTCGGCAATACCTGGGTAGGTTTCCAGAGGTATGTGGCACTAGATGAATACGCACAGGTCATGCAGTTCCCGTAAATTACGAACCCGTGGTTTGCGGAAAAGGAATTGGCACCTGATAGCGTCCCACGCGTGTTCCATTGGGACCACATAAGGTGAATATGGTGGCTGAGGCATCAACATGAGTTCACTATCATGCTCATGATTCTGGTCTTGTGATTCAGACATTTGCCCTACTGGAGGATACCATCGCCATGTGGGGGAGACAAAAAGTTTAAAGAGATGCGAGTGATCTGAAATTATGTTCACGTTCACAGCTGCCGTGGTGCCTTGGAGTACTACCCCAGGTCCCATGGAAGACCAGGTGAAGGTTGCCCATAGCTTAATACTGCCCTCACTCGCCTGCGTCGTTGGAGTGGTGCGTGGTCCGAGTACCACTTCGCTAGCACGAAGGCGCACTGGGCAGATCATCGACCTGGTGCAACAAGAAATGTGATTCATTCAAGAAATCACACGTTTCTATTGACCCATGGCCCATTCTGGAAGATCCCGTGCCCTTTGCAGTCATAACTGGTGGTGTCGTTAGAACTCATGGGCTCGTGGTTTGGGAACACCATGTTCAACAATGTCCCGTGACCGGTGAGTCTGCACCAGCACTGTGCTCTCTCGTAGGATCTGACATGGATTGTCGCCTATACTGCCTCCGACTTCCAGGTTCTGTGATGAGAAGTGGACGAACAACACATGGTGGCCCACTCTTGTTTTACCGTCCTCCAACCACTTTCCTTCGTTGCTCACGGCAGTAGCACGCGAACAATAGACCCGTTTCACCGATTCCGAGATCCTCGTAACTAGGTACCAGGCCATAATAATCAGCCTTTTGTCAAAGCCCTCATTCGACTCTGTTCTGCTTATTTGTTTTTCTTAACGCGTCACGTGCCCTCAGCGCCACCTCGTTTGCAGTGGTCATAATGATTTGGCTCAAGAGTATATATGAAAAGTAGCGTACCATGTACTGCAACCAAAAAAGGGATCATCTACATTAAGAATCAAAACTGAATGTAAACGATCTGAAGGTGTGCAGGAAAAACTCGAAGCTGATCATGGACGAAATAAATAAGGTTACTTCAACAAATGTAACTGGTTGCTGCCATTCTAATACAGCCTGAACCAATAAGACTTTTTCGCGAAACGTGGTCTCGTCTGACTTGTAGCTATCTTAAGGAAATGGAGCTAAAGATCAGACAGTAAAGGGACTTAATACACACATCAAAAAAAGTTTTGCATCACCTCGGTTCTGAGAGTTCCGAAACATGTACAGAAAAATGGAATAGAGATCAACATAAACATCATTTCCGCCCTTTTTATTGCTCATGAAAACCACACATTTCATGTTGTACCACCATACAGCGAGACCTTCAGAGATGGTGGTCCAGATTGCTGTACACACTGGTACCTCTAAAACCCTATAGACGTGCTCTTGCATTGATGCACGCCTGTACTCGTCATGGCTTACTATCCACAAGTTCATCAACGCACTGTCGTTCCAGATTGTCCCACTCCTCAACGGCGATTCGGCGTAGATCCCTCAGAGTGGTTGGTGGGTCACGTCGTCCATAAACAGTCCTTTTCAATCTATCCCAAGCATTTTCGATAGGGTTCATGTCTGGAGAATATGGAGGCCACTCTAGTCAAAATGGTTCAAATGGCTTTGAGCACTATGGGACTTAACATCTGAGGTCATCAGTCCCCTAACTAACCTAAGGACAGCACACACATCCATGTCCGAAGAAGGATTCGAACTTGCGGCCATAGCGGTAGCTCGATTCCAGACTAAAGCTCCTAGAACCGCTCGGCCACACGGGCGGGCCCACTTTAGTGGAACGACGTCGTTATCCTGAAGGAAGTCATTCACAAGATGTGCACGATGGTGGCGCGAATTGTCGTCCATGAAGACGAATGCCTCGCCAATATGCTGCCGATACGGTTGCACTACCGGTGGGAGGATGGCATTCACCTATCGTACAGCCGTTATGGCACCTTCCATGACCACCAGCGGCGTACGTCGGGCCCATGTAATGCCACCCCAAAACAGCAGTGAATCTCTCCACCTTTCTGCACTCGCAGGACAGTGTGTCTAAGGCGTCCAGCCTGACCAGATTGCCTTCAAAGACGTCTGCGACGAATGTCTGGTTGAAGGCATATGCGATACTCATTGGTGAAGAGAACGTGATGCCAATCCTGAACGTTCCATTCGGCATGTTGTTGGGCCCATCTGTACCGCGCTGCACGGTGTCGTGGTTGCAAAGATGGATCTCGCCATCGATGTCGGGAGTGAAGTTGTGCATCATGCAGCCTATTGCGCACGGTTTGAGTCGTAACACGACGTCCTGTGGCTGCACGAAAAGCATTATTGAACATGGCAGCGCTGATGTCAGGGTTCCTCCGAGCCATAATCCGTAGACATCGGTCATCCACTGCTGTAGTAGCCCTTGGGCGGCCTGAGCGAGGCGTGTTATCGACAGTTTCTGACTCTCTGTATCACCTCCATGTCCAAACAACATTGCTTTGGTTCACTCCTAGACGCCTGGACACTTCCCTTGCTGAGAGCCCTTCGTGGCACAAAGTAACAATGCGGACGCGATCGAATCGCGGTATTGACCGTCTAGGCATGGTCAAACTACAGACAACATGAACCGTGTACCTCCTTCCTGGTGGAATGACTGGAACTGATCGGCTGTCGGACCACCTCCATCTAATAAGCGTTGCTCATGCATGGTTGTTTACATCTTTGGGCGTGTTTAGTGTCATCTCTGGACAGTCACAGGGACGGTGTCTGTGATACAATATCCACAGTCAAGGTCTATCTTCAGGAGTTCTGGGAACCTGGGTGATGCAAAACTTTTTTGATGAGTGTATCTGTCCAAAGGCATTTCACCTTCCTAAGAGACAGTCTCCTCTCCTTCCAATCTGACTATGTAAGTGTAGACTAAATGTGGCTTAAATTCAAAGAAATAGTATCGAGGGAATTGAGAGGTATATACCAAATAAATTAATAAGAGTTGGTACTGATTCCGCTTGATACAAAAAAATAGGACAGAAAATTTTTGCAGAAGCAAGGAAGAAAGCAGGCCAAATTTAAAACTACGCAAAGTCTCCAAGATTGGCGAAGTTTTACAGAAGCTCGAAATTTAGCGCGAACTTCAATGCGAGATACTTTTGACAGTTTCCACAACGAAACTCTGTCTCGAAATCTGGCAGAAAACCCAAAGAGATTATGATCGTATGTAAAGTACAACAGTGGCCAGACGCAATTAATACCTTCACTGCACGACGACAATGGTGATGTTATTGATGACAGCGTCACTAAAGCACAATTACTATACACGGTTTTCTGAAATTCCTTCACGAAAGAAAACGAAGTAAATATTCCAGAATTCGAATCAAGAACAACTGGCAACATGAGTAACTCAAAAGTAAATATCCTTAGTTTAGCGAAGCAGCTTAAAACACTTAAGAAATGCAAATCTTTCGGTCCAGATTGTATACCAGTAAGGTTCATTTCAAAGTATCTTGATACAATAGATCAATTCTTAGCAATCATAAAGAACCACTCGCTCATTGAAAGGTCCGTACCCAGAGACTGAAAAGCTGTACAAGTCACACCAATACCCAAGGAAGGAAACAAGAGTGACCCGCTGAATTACAGACCCATATAACTCACGTCGATTTGCAGTAGGATTTTGGAACATACACTGTGATCGAACGATATGAATCACGTAGAAGAAACTCAACTAGCTCTTTATTCTTACAAAGCAATCATTGCTATCAACAGGGGACGTTGATTTCATAAACGCAGCTAGCTCTTTATTCTTACAAAGCAATCATTGCTATCAGCAGGGGACGTTGATTTCATAGTTTTAAATTTCCAGAAGGCTTTTGACGCCGATCCTCACAAGAGACTTCTAATTAAATTGGGTGGATTACCATCTCAGTTATGTGACTGGAGTCCTGATTTCCTGTTAGGAAGGTCACAGTTCGTAATAAATGACGGAAAGTCATCGAGTAAAACAGAAGTAATATCTTGCGTTCCCCACGGAGGTGTTATAGGCCATCTGTTGTTCCTGATCTACATCAACGATTTAGGAGACAATTTGAGCGGTTCTCTGAGATTGTTTGCGGGTAATGCTGTCACTCACCGTCATTTAATGCCATCAGAGGATTAAAATGAATTGCAAAACGATTTAGATAAGATATCTGTATGATGAAAAATTGACAATTCGCTCTAAATTATGAAAAGTGTGAAATGATCCACATGACCACTAAAGAGAATCCTCTAAATTTCAGTTACACGATAAATCATACAAATCTAAATTTTGTAAACTCATCTAAATACTTAGAGATTACAGTTTCGAATAACTTACATTGGAACGATCACATAGATAACGTTATGAAGAAAGCAAACCAAAGACAAGCAGAACACTGAGAAAATGTAACAGGTTTTTCTGTGGAGACTGCTTACACTACGTTTGTCCGCCGTCTCCTGGAGTACTGCTGTGCGGTGTGGGATCCACATCAGATAGGATTGACGGAGGACATCGAAAAAATTCAAGGAAGGGCAGCTGGTTTTATATTATCGCAAAATAGGGGAGGGAGTGTCACTGATATGATACGCGAATGAAAGTGGTAGTCATTAAAACTGAGACGTTTTTCGCTGCCGCAGAATCTTCTCATCAAAATTAAATTTCCAAATTTCTCTTCAGAGTGTGAAAATATTTTGTTCGCGTCCACCTACATAGGGAGAAATGATCATCACAGTAAAACAAGAGAAATCAGAGCTCGCACGGAAAGATTTAAGTGTTACTTTTTCCTCGTGCTGTTCGAGAGTGAAACGGTAGATAAGTAGCTGAAGGATGGTTCAATGAACCCTCTGCCAGGCACCTAATTGTGAATTGCAGAGTAATCATGTATATGTAGATATAGAAATAAACACAAACTATCAGATATATAGCATAGGTAGTGCAGTGCGTTTTAGTGTACTTTTTTCACTGTGAGATTGTTTTTAAAAAATACACTGGGGTTAATCAAATTTTTCTATGGATTATTCCTATTTTTGTGGGTAAAAGCTCCAGTAAAGATGAAAAGGAATCAGAATTGTAGCTTTCCTGTAGAACCATAGAGAAAGACTTTCACATCTTTGGGCTATTCTACTGCTCCATTAACGTTTTTACTTGCACTATTTTATTGTTCAAGATATAAATGTATAAATTAATAATTGTATCGTCCGAAGTACTTTAGGAGCACATCAAAGAAAACGAAACAATAACTCATTACCTGTCAAGTGACCTCTTACTGTTCATGCAACATCGTCTAGATTCGACCACCAACAAAGGCACATGGATGATAGCAGCAACAAGCGTTCAAAACGTTCATCCCTGCTGGTGTGAAAGAGTACTGCGGGCATGCTCGCACGCTTTGATTAGCATGCGCTAGCCGTCAGTCTAACATTCTGGAACTTTCTGCACGCTACACGCCCTTTTTCGGCGGCGGGAGCGTTGCCTTTGTTTCAGTACGTAACGAGAGAGCATGCGACTCGGTCCATGACAGGAGCTGTAAGAGCTGATCGGACCGTAAAAATCGGTGTCGGTCGCGGTAGAAGTTAAATAAGATGGTGAGAGGAAAATTTGTATTAAGAAGGAATGTGTGTTAACGTTTTTAGTGTGAGTAGAACTGAAGAGACTGATCAGAATTTATTTGATTTAACGACCTATGGGAGACTGTAGTGAAAGAAGAAACTAGTGTCGATGAAAGAATTAAGGATAGTTACATAGTGACTTTCCCAGAGAGACAATTTATCAGTGCGAATTTCAAAAGGCATAGTTAGGAAGTTTCATTGTTGGTAGCCAATGAAATAAATTTATGCACATAGTGTGATCTGTTATAGCAGATCCAGATTATCTGAGATGTCGATGGCCATTATTTACTTGTACGTCACTTACAATTAAGCAGACGGTTTATTTTCTGTGTTGGACGTGATCCGTTGTAAGTCGTCTACCTTAAAAGTCCTATAGCCAAATAATAGGTTAATGATTATAAACAATCCACCTTGATTGCAAATAGAAACGGGATGTTGACCTAGGTTTCGGCGCGGATAACCATGCCTTCTTCGAAACACACTGAAACTACAAACTGCCTAAAGATGCATGGTCCAACATTAATACAGAACGCCCAAAAGGGCAAAAGATTCGCATAAAATGTTTACCTAAGAGCCCGCGGCCCACCGAACTTTAGCTAGGGTGAGGAAGCACGCTTCTGACGTTTGAGCTAAGTACAGCTATTGACATGGACACACGTACCGTTTATTTTACATTTTATGCGAGTCTTTTGCCCTTTTGGGCGTTCTGTGTTAATGTTGGACCATGTCTCTTTAGGCAGTTTGCAGTTTTAGTGTGTTCCGAAGAAGGGGTGGTTATCAGCGCCGAAACCTAGTTCAGCATCCGGTTCCTATTTGCAATCGAGGCGGATTCTTTACAATCATTAAATTATTCACGTTTGCTGACGCGCTGCAATGTTAAAAGTTGTCAAATAGTAGGTACACGGTAATATAACTCAGATTTTTAACCGATAGCTGACAGTGAGTACCAACGTGCAAATGCCTCTGAAAATAAATCTCGTGAAAAATTGAGGCCAAAATTCGTTCACTATAGCGTCTTTGAAAATATTTGTTAAAAAAAGGTATTTGCACTAAAAAAAGAGGTTGAGAATTGCACTGGAACTAACGCACGAGGTTATGTCCTATCGATGCTGGGAGAAATGCTCCAGTGGCCACGAGCCCGTGTTTCGTGCTTTCAGCGGGATAAAGGGCAACTGGATTGGCTAATGGCGTTAGTGGCGCGGCGCTCTAACTCGAAAATCCGGATCAGCGCTGGTCAGCGAGTTACGGGTAGGGAAGCGAACGAGGTAACAGCCGTACCCGCTGTCAGAAATTCTCTCGTCGCTATCATCAATAGAAAAGAATCGACCTCAGGGATCGCTACTGAAGGCTGTTCCTAAGAGGTTACTATTTACATAGTGGCGTTAAAACGCTTTTAATATGTAATAACGCTTTTAATATGTATATGCGAGGAGGGCTCCATCCCTGCACCATGACCATCCCTCATCTGGTTAAAAGTAAAATCTACTCCGTACAAGAGAAACCTGACTAACTAGGAGAACACGGCAAGTGCCGATTTCCCAGGAACTTCACTCAGTGGAAGAAGAGTCTAAATAAGCGAACAGGTGTCTCGGCTTATCTGTAGATACTTGACCGTTTCCGAAAAAAAAGTACTGAAACCGGTCATCTAGTAAACGATATTGAAGCGATCGTGGCTTTTCAATTATTTAAAAAAAAGAGGGTCGAAGATTTCTACATATTTTCGAGGTACCTTATGTGGCTTTTACTGCGCGATATTCTCGTACTAAGTGGTGGCGCAGTGGTTAGCGTCGTGGCATATTAATTTTGCCCCCAGCGTTCGAAGTCCAATGTTTTATTTATTTTATTTTTATTGTTTTCGTTTGTCTACCCATGTGCGCAGAAGGTTACTATACGAATGTTTCTTGCAAAATTAGGGAATATTGTAATATAAAAGTAATAATCAGGTTTCGAACACGGGGTAAAACGTACATAAATTACCTGTAAATACCTTGTAATTTGTTCAGAAATGATCGAGTATCTACGGATAAGATGAGACACATGTTGGCTTGTTTTGACCCCTCTTCCATTGAGCGAAGCTTCTGGGAATCGGGTAATGACGCTTGCCGTATTCTCCTCGTCAGTATATTCAGATACAGATATTTACGGCGTAACGTTCTAATACCGACGATGAAAGCAGTTTGCAAAAAATGGTTCAAATGGCTCTGAGCACTATGGGACTTAACATCTATGGTCATCAGTCCCCTAGAGCTTAGAATTACTTAAACCTAACTAACCTACGGACAGCACACAACACCCAGTCATCACGAGGCAGAGAAAATCCCTGACCCCGCCGGGAATCGAACCCGGGAACCCGGGCGTGGGAAGCGAGAACGATACCGCACGACCACGAGCTGCGGACTGCAGTTTGCAACAGCAGATGATAGATGATATTCCGACGGACAATCTCACTGTCCAACACACTCACTATCTACTTCACTCATTCATTCCGTCACAAATAATGAAGGCAAGACCGGTGCTCGATCACTGGTACGTGCGGGAGAAAATTATGCTTACTGCAACTGTAGTCAACAGTAAGGGAGGCAAATAGATTTATAGTTGGAATTCTGGAAACGTGCAGTTCATTTGTTAAGGAAGCCACACACAACACTCAAGTGTGACATACTCTGCAGTACTGTTCAGTATTTCGAATCCTTATTCAGTCTGCGCGACAAGTGACGTCGAAAGAAGTCGGTGACGCTCTGCTATGGTTCTAACTGGTCGGTATAAACCACAGAAAGCACAGCAGAGTCGCTCAGACGACTGAATTGAAATTTTGTGGCAGAAAGGCGACGATCTTGGGAAACCTTGATACAAATAAAGGTCGGCGTAGATAACAAACAACGCTTCCAATATACCCAGAACGATTATCTATACCAAAGTACGGTTTTCGCTAAGTTTTAGCGGGCAGTGTGGTCGCTTATATGACTTATGCAACTAATTCTTAATTTTTATAGCATTCCAGTAATGGCAGAGATTTTTTTAAAGTATGCGTACACTAACTGATCAAGAGTATCCGAACACCTGTTAGTGAGTATCAATATGGAGAGCGTCCACTCTTCGCATTTATGACGACTTTACTCTGCTGCGGACACTTTCAACGTGGTCTGTGTTGATACATTGTAGATGTGGGACAGCGGCTGGTCAAATTTTTAACAAAGAAATTCGCCAAACAGCCGTACAAATTGGGAAGTTATTTTATTTTCGCTACCAGTTTCGGCAATTCAATCCGCCATCGTCAGGTCCGATATGCACCTCTCAAAAATTATCGATATGGGCATAGTGAGGCCATCTGTTTCTGGATGTCGTCAGTTCTCAAGTTCTTCCTTCGAAGACTTGACCGCAACTCTTGTGGAGCACTTGAGAATTCACGACATCGAGAAACAGGTGGCTTCAGTAAGCCATATCGATGTTTTTTGAGAGGTGCATATGGGGCCTGAAGATATCATACTGAATTGCCGAAACTGGTAGCGAAAATAAAATAAAATAACTGCTCAATTTGCACGGCTGTTTGGCGAATTTGTTTGCTAAGTAAATCTTACAGTGTCGTGTCTGAATGACTGTGAACGGATGGCAGTCCTTCTTTCTCAAGAGTCGAAACCAGAGAAGGCAGTAATATTGGACGCTGGTGTCCTGAGCGAAGTCTCCACTGCCATGCAGTCATTGCCTCCGAGCTGTTCCTCGAGTGTACGCAGCACGGAGTGCAGTAAAATGTGCTCAAATCCTTCCGCATTTAGCGATTTCTTAAGCGCAATACGGGGAACACAGCCTATCACGGAAATCACCGACATAACGCAACACCACGTCCTCCATTCTTCACTATTGTCACTATACTAGATCGCAGGTAAAGTTCCCTAGAGATTCGCCAAACCCCAAACCTGCCACCGTATTACAATAGGGTATAGAATGCACTAGGTGATCAAAAGTATCCGGACACCTGGCTGAAAAAGACTTACAAGTTCGCGGCGTCTTCCGTTGATCAAGCTGGAATTCAATATGGAGTTGGCCCACCCTTAGCCTTGATGACAGTTTCCACTCTCGCAGGAATACTTTCAATCAGGTGCTGGAAGATTTCTTGGAGAATGGCAGGCCATTCTTCACGGAGTGCTGCCTTGAGGAGAAGTATCGATGTAGGTCAGTTAGGCCTGGCACGAAGTCGGCGTTCCAAAACATCCCAAAGGTGTTCTATAGGATTCGGTCAGGACTCTATGCAGGCCAGTCCATTACAGGGATGTTATTGTCGTGTAACCACTCCGTCACAGGCCGTGCATTATGAACAGGTGCTCGATCGTGTTGAAAGATGCAATCGCCATCCCCGAGTTGCTCTTCAACAGTGGGAAGCAAGAAGGTGTTTAAAACATCAATGTAGACCTCTGCTGTGATAGTGTCACGCAAAATAAGAACGGGTGCAAGCCCCCCTCCACGAAAAAAACGACCATACCATAACACCACCGCCTCCGAATTTTACTGTTGGCACTACACACGCTGGCAGATGAAGTTCACCAGGCATTCACCATACCCACACCCTGCCATCGGATCGCCACATTGTGCATCGTGGTTCGTCACTCCACACAACGTTTCTCCACTGTTCAATCGTCCAATGTTTACTCTCCTTACACCAAGATAGGTGTCGTTTGGCATTTACCGGTGTGATGTGTGGTTTATGAACAGCCGCTCGACCATGAAATCAAGTTTTCTCACCTTCCTCCTAACTGTCATAGCACTTGCAGTGCATCCTGATGCAGTTTGGAATTCCTGTGTAATTGTCTGGACAGATGTCTGCCTGATGCACATTATGACCCTCTTCAACTGTCGGCAGTCTCTGTCAGTCAACAGACGAGGTCGGCCAGTACTCTTTTGTGCTGTACGTGTCCCTTCACGTTTTCATTTTAGTATCATATCAGAAACAGTGGATCTAGGGATGTTTAGGAGTGTGAAAAACTCGCATACAGACACGTTACACATGTGACACCCAATCACCTGACCACTTACAAAGACCGTGAGTTAAGCGGAGCGCCCCATTCTGCTCTCTCACGATGTCTAATGATTACTGAGGTCGCTGATAGGGAGTACCTGATAGCAGATGGCAATACAATACATCTATTTGAAAAATGTATGTTTTTGGGGTGTCCGGATGCTTTTGATCACATAGTGTAATTCACCAGCCCAAATCACTCATTTCTAGTCATTCACTGTCCAACGGTCTCACTTTTTACACTACCTCAAGCATCGCTTATCACTGACTACAGAAACGTGGCTTACAATGAGCAGCCGGACCATTGAATACCATTCTTTTTACCTACCTACGCATAATGTGCCAGATGGGCTGCTGGTCGGACTCTGGAACTCACAAGTGAGTCCTTCGGCTAATTTCATGAGATTCCTTATAAGCAGTGACCGGCGGTCCATGTCTGTCAGTACATGAGGCCTGTCTGGTCTTCGTTTAGCTGTGGTTGTTCCTTCTCCTTTCCACATCACAATCATGTCATAAAATAGTCGACTTGGACAGCTTTAGAACGGATGAAATGTTCCTGATGGATTTGTTAGGTCACATCCAATTACTAATCCACGTTTGAAATCACGGATTTCTCCTGATGGATCCATTCTGCTGCTGCTGCTGCTGCTCCTCACCTTCAACACACTACTCCCTCCTCCTTTTATTCTGGCGGGTCTGCCTCACGTGACATCTAGTGGTCAATTCCGCATTACATCGGGGTGGCCTGATCTCGTGGGGTCTACTTTTGAAGACTTCGACGATATACAGTTGTTGCGGCCACATGTAGTAAGTGTTGCTTCACGCAGTGGAGAATGGCAAAACAGAGGCACGCTGGCGACCGAGGCGTTGCGAAGTAGGCAGGCACAGATAGCCTCGCTGACAGCAGCAGTCTACCAACAGGCTGTCGCAAGGACGCACAAAGACCGAGCGCTGAGCGTAGTCTGGAGAGTGCTGAGTAAGGGGAAGTGAGGCCAGCACACTACGTTATGCTGCAATATACTGCGGCAGTAATAACAAAAAGCTACCACCGAGGGTAAAAAACGTCCTCCTGCTGGATATAAATAGTGGAGCGCAGACAACAACAGACAGAATCCATTAGGAAGCAGTTCGGATCTGAGGATGGACGTGGTCCATGTCCGAATGTTCAATCTTTGTAGGTGACGATTCTGGAAGTCTGTTCCAGCTCGCAAAAGTCATCCGTTCGCCGCCAGATGTCAACTCCAGTTCTGGAGGTCGGCCCGAGTTCGGTCGGCACCACGGCTGACTAACCATAGCGAGAACTTCCAGCAGGACCGGTCGCAGCGCTGTCTTGGTCACAGGCGCCGCCGGGGACTGACGCCCGGACTTGACTGCAACCCGGCCCCACGGCGCGTGGACCGTCCATGACGGGACCTCGAGGTCATCGCGACTGATGGCTTCCCAGCCGCCGTTCCAGCAGGCGTCGGCAGCTGACCTCACGGCGACGCGGCTCCGTGGGCGTGCCCATACTGGGGCGCCGAGCGGCGACGAGTTCATTACAACCACAGGGCATCCTGGCTTCAGCGGAGCACTGGTGGCCTGAGGCTCCCGAATGCGATCAGCGGCGCACGTTGCGCGCATCGTCGGAGATTCTACACAGCAGCAGCCAGGCAGAGGGATCCGCAGGGCTGGGCAGCGACGACGAGGGAGTCCAATAAATAATTGTAAAACTCCAGGCCATCTCAGTCTTTGGAGCAGCCACTGTGTCTGCAGCTAACAAGTGGTGCAGAAGTCGTAACACAGTATACGTGGAACTTTATCAATCTCCCCTTGCCAGGAGACAGGGTCACGGAAACAACTGGCCTTCTGTACCAAGTATATGCAAACACGTAATTCACAATTAATACAGTTCATGTCTTAACCTATGTGCTTGGAGCCCATCACTTTAAGCTCTGCTAATGCAGCGATGAGTCAAATTGCTCTTGAATCTCTCCAGATATTCACAATGTACTCGACAGTCGAAGAAATTATACGATTTCGTTTATCGTCAGTATCGCCAAGCTGTTAGAGCAGTGGCGCGCATGTGTGCTGAGAGCTATCCTGAGTGTGTCACGCTATCGCGATACGTCTGTGCAAACATTATAAAATAATTTCAAGAACAGTAACAGTATACAGTACTGCAAGTTACATTAACAGCGATAACATACAATCCATACGCCACTTCGTGGAGGTCTGAATGTGCGATTAGGATCAGCTAAGGATATGTTACGCGCATATTACACAGCTTCGACGGTTGCTCCCATTTGCCAGATCATAATGGAAGGTCATGTCTATTTCCCGTTTGGAATAATAGCTTCCATTAAGTGGAAAGATAAAAACTATCGTATAGAAGCGCTTCACTAACTTATCGAAACGCGAACAGGTTCCATTAGAACCAACACAAGTATATGTACTGCACTTACCAGAACAGTGAATACAATTTACAGTAACAACGCTAACAAATACTTTGTGCATGCTGCGTTCATGGACAATTACAGAAGAATGTGTCCGTCATTTGTTTACTGCATTCTGCAGGGGTAACTCTCGTTTCACAACACTCCCCGCAAACAAGACGTCATCTTGACGACACACGCAATATCGACGACCGCATGATCGGCAATCGACTTTTTGACAAGGAAGAATATCAATGTTATTACTCCTCGATTCACTCGCAGCAATTTAAGCTGTCCGTTTAGGTTCCTGCCTAACCACACACTCCGAAATTGCGACACATTCTGAACTAAAGAAAGAATATGAATTTTATTGCAGTTCGTTTTAGTCGCAGCATTTAAAGCTGCACTCCTCGATTCCTACCTAACCACATACGCGGAAATCCCTAAATATTCATTTCATCCTTCGTTCTCGGCTCAGACGGAACCACAATGTTATCCATTAACTAGCACTTACTTATGTGATGTTTGTCTCCTGTCTTAGTTATCATAATCTCTCTTGAAGGTTTATATCGTTGATACGTTATAAAACGACATTTAATGATAATGTTGATGTTTTATGATAAATTTTCAATGCTCTGTTACCCTGAATCTGATTACTGCAAATTATAAAACAAGCGTGTTTCAAGAGAATTTTGTAAATTATTGACGGTAATAACGCACTCCTGAGAGAGCACTATTATATGCAAGGATTAACCATGGATAAATCATTACGTGATTTTTTTATTATAGCAGTAATTATAATAAATCACTCCAAGAATGACGTGTTTTATAAATCTCCGGTACGCGCACATGAAGTCTTATGAGAAGCCCGAATCGAATGCAAACGAAGGTCGATGGTCAATCATGCGGTCATTTATATTGTGCATGACGTCAAAATGACGTCACGTTTGTGGGAAGTTCTGTGAGACGAGTGTTACCCATTGTTCTGTATTTCGTTAGTAATAGCAAAGAGTTTATAGCAGAAGAGACGTATTTCACATTAGCGAGATAATAAGTGCTCGTAGCTTTTAAGGTATCCTTTTTAGAGCCGGTATTTAAAGGATATATTTTTTGTATTGGTCCATACTAGCACCCCTCAAAATATAGAATACTTTTTTAACACCCTGTGTGTGGTGTAAAATTTACTTACAGCTATTATTCCTCCTTTAGCATTCTGAAGCAGAGGTTTTGGCCGATAAAGCTTACTTTTATACTCACCACTGGCATGTTTTCAGCTTTTCCTATCGCCGCAGTGGTGTTTCTTGCACTTCGCTTCACTTTTGTAAAACTTCGGACAAGTTACCTTCATAGAAATTTCATTGTGGCGCCACTTTTTCAGAAAAAGTAGGGTTTATCTCCTCTTTTGTGCACTACGGAAAAGCAAAAATGCGACTAATTTTCTGTAGATAATAGAGCAGAAGTTATGCGAATCTGAGTCTTCAAATCAAAAGAGGGAAGAAACGATGTAGTTATAAAAAATGTGATTCTGAAATCAAATCTGGCCAATGACCTTTTTTATTGTCCACGTCACGCTGTGACCAAACAAGAAGACATATGGCTCGGTATGTGACCGAGGGTACTAGGGGATCTATTAAGATTTTCCCATTTCCTGTTCCACTCGCTAATGCTATACACAAAGCCGGTAAAACTCCAGATTAGCAAGAATTTATGCATCTTCGCTGGCCTAGCCATTTCGCAAGATGAATGTTGTCAGAAGTGAATCGTTGTTTGACTTTTCTGGAACGACTCTTATCAAAATCGTGATAGTTAAGTCTCCCAGTGACGGGCGACGCCTCTCTTGTAACGTCTACCACTGGCGGAGGATGAGTATTCCTGCGATGCTCTCGCTCCTACTAAAGAAATCCTCAGTAAGACGTGCTTATCTTCTTTACAGTTTCGCAGTCTCCTCGTTTATTCTAGGTGTTGAAAGAACATGCTGACGAGCAACATTCAAGAATCGGTCAGACTAGTATTTTGTAAATTGCCTCAGTCGCGGATGAATTACATTTGTGTTGAATTTTTCTATCTCAGCCTGGCATCTGCCTTACTTGTGAATCATTTTATCTGGTTTACCTTTCAAATTCTGAAGGTGGCAGGGGTAAAATACAGGGAGCGAAAGGCTATTTACAATTTGTACAGAAACCAGAAGGCAGTTATAAGAATCGAGGGGCATGAAAGGGAAGCAGTGGTTGGGAAGGGAGTGAGACAGGGCTGTAGCCCATCCCCGATGTTATTCAATCTGTATATTGAGCAAGCAGTGAAGGAAACAAAAGAAAAATTCGGAGTAGGTATTAAAATCCATGGAGAAGAAATAAAAATTTTGAGGTTCGCCGATGACATTGTAATTCTGTCAGAGACGGCAAAGGACATGGAAGAGCAATTGAACGGAATGGATAGTGTCTTGAAAGGAGGATATAAGATGAACATCAACAAAAGCAAAACGAGGATAATGGAATGTAGTCGAATTAAGTCGGGTGATGCTGAGGGAATTAGATTAGGAAATGAGACACTTAAAGTAGTAAAGGAGTTTTGCTATTTGGGGAGCAAAATAACTGATGATGGTCGAAGTAGAGAGGATATAAAATGTAGACTGGCAATAGCAAGGAAAGCGTTTCTGAAGAAGAGAAATTTGTTAACATCGAGTATAGATTTAAGTGCCAGGAAGTCATTTCTGAAAGTATTTGTATGGAGTGTAGCCATGTATGGAAGTGAAACATGGACGATAAATAGTTTGCACAAGAAGAGAATAGAAGCTTTTGAAATGTGGTGCAACAGAAGAATGCTGAAGATTAGATGGGTAGATCACATAACTAACGAGGAAGTATTGAATAGGATTGGGGAGAAGAGAGGTTTGTGGCACAACTTGACTAGAAGAAGGGATCGGTTGGTAGGACATGTTCTGAGGCATCGAGGGATCATGAATTTAGTATTGGAGGGCAGCGTGAAGGGTAAAAATCGTAGAGGGAGACCAAGAGATGAATACACCAAGCAGATTCAGAAGGATGTAGGTTGCGGTAGGTACTTGGAGATGAAGAAGCTTGCACAGGATAGAGTAGCATGGAGAGCTGCATCAACCAGTCTCAGGACTGAAGACCACAACAACAACAACCTAGGATGAATTCTCGTAGATAGTTTAGAGTTGTGACTGTCTCCAGCCATTATTAGCCAGTAGTGTTATAATTCAGTAACGGGTCTTCCCGTCTATTTATGCACAACACGTTTCAGTTGTTCGTGTTAACGGCCGACTGCCAGTCCCTTCATAAAGCTTAAATTCTCTGTCACAAGTGTCTAGAATGTAAGAGTAGTAATGTATGGTGATTTTGATGTTGGGACGACCTCAAAAGTCTAGTTAGTAGGAAGACAGATTCCAATCTGTATTTCACTGTAGGAATCCTAAAAATATTTAACAAATGCATGAAAGAAGCAGACAACTAAAATTTGGACTGACAGATTATTCCGTCTTAAGCCCTTCCGAGCGTCTTATCAAATTCGACTAACGTTAGAGTAAGAGAAGACTAAAGTAATAACGGTTCTGTGTTCAGGGCTCAAGAGTGTGGCAGGAATGCAAGCCTAACGCCAGTCGCGTTATTCAACGCGTAAAGAAGTTCGAAGGAGACTTAAAAAACCCGTTTTATCCTCCCACATACTCTTCGAGTACGTCCATGTTGTTACATTAATTCTATACCGAGCCCTGCTAACAGTCGTCCTTCCCAGAGCCATCCACGAGTGGAATAGGAAGAAGTGAAAAAGATACCGATTTGTTATACAATCTCCCTTCCCCTCCTCCTTCCCCCGCCAGCCACACTATCAAAACGTACACTGCCTCCTGGCTGACTGTGTGTAGAATAAAGCATTTAGGTCGATTGAGAAGAATTAACTGAGCGACTTAAACACAAGGAAGAATTTGTAACCGTACAGCATAAATTATGTAAAAGATACAGCTTGTGGATTGTTTTCTTTTTAGATATGCTTTGGTGATTATTATACTTTAATATGAACGCCATATATGATTTAATTATTTTTCAATGTTTATAACGAAAATGCCAGAGATAATAGTAACTGAAAGGATAGTAAAATCGCGGAATGCGTCTGGAATGTGAGCTCCTATACAGACCCTGTGGAGGCAAATAGAGAACTTGAAGTGCCGCTGGTGCTGAAGTATTAACATTGTTGCGCTTATGAAAAAACTTTAATACCGCAACTGAAAGTTAGTAGACGCACCTATGAGACTAAATTGCAGTGCAAAGAGATCAGTAAACATAATGTATTGTGTATGTAGGTAATTACGGAGGCAAAGTGACTATGAAATTAATACAGCGCGGAAATTATATAACGCTTCGTAGGAAAATCGTTAATTATAAATGAAAAAACACAATATTGTGGATGTTCTGCAGAATTCTGTAGAACATACACAATACTGTGTTTTTCATTTGAAATTATGTTTTTCTACCAAGAGGCCATGGAAAAATAATTAACATGAAAATCCTTAATGGTCAAGTCTCCAACGAACTTAAGACATATGCAAAATATATGAATATAATAACACAAATATTAAATACAACGGCAACAAAATGGTTCAAATGGCTCGGAGCTCTATGGGACTTAACTTCTAAGGTAATCAGTCCCCTAGAACTTAGAACTACTTAAACCTAACTAACCTAAGGACATCACACACATCCATGCCCGAGGCAGGATTCGAACCTGCGACGTAGCGGCCGCGCGGTTCCAGACTGTAGCGCCTAGAACCGCTCGGCCAATGCGGCCGGCTCTGCGGCAACACGGAGTACTAACAAATACTGATTTTATTTAACAATTCTTTGTATTCATACGTCGAGGTACGGAGTATGATGTGTGACGGAAGAAAAGCATGTAGCGTTCAGTATTTTTTTCAGTAGTATGAAAAGTAGTCAGCTTTTTCATAACCCCTATGGTGCTTCTTGGATGTATTTGTGCGCCTATAGGTAATTGTTAAGCTATGTGTCAGTAAACCAGTAATTCAAAATTTATACATCTTGAGTCAGAACTATTTTGGGACATGTCAGAATCTTCAGTTATACAGTACACGCTCACGTAAGGGGGCGAAACCCGACAACAGTTCTAGAATTGAAATCTCACTAAGTGAGACGCTCAATTGGTGGAATCAGTAGTGGAAAGAAGAGTAATCTGCATAGAGATTTAATATCACTTTCTTTGGTACAGAAAAATGTCCGTTATTCACGAACACGTATTTTCAACAACCAATAAACTTTAGCTACTAATGAAATACAATTAAGAATACACTAAGTGATTTCTTGGTGGCTAACACTTCTACTTCTGGTTACAGCAGTTCCCGTCAGATTACTGAATTTAAGCACCGTCGGACTGGGTTAGCATTTGGATGGGTGACCATCCGGTCTGCCGAGGAACACTGTTGGCAAGCGGGGCGCACTCAGCCCTTGTGAGGTACACTGACGAGCTACTTGATTGAGAAGTAGCGACTCGGGTCTGTCATACGGCCGGGAGACCGGTGTGCTGACCATATGCCCTCCATCTCCGCATCCAGTGACGCCTGTGGGATGAGGATGACACGGCGGCCGGTCGGTACCATTCGGCTTTCAAGGCCTTTTCGGAGGGAGAAACACTTATACTTCAATAACAAATTTATTTGTATTAATAGTACATGCATCAGCTGATTCTGCTATCAAATAACGAGAATGTTATTTCAAATCTAACTTCAGCAAATCTTCATGAAAGTAAAGCTATCTGTGTAAAAAACAAAAGAGTAGTAGGGTAGCCCTTTGGTTAGCAGATCCAGAGCGGTGTTCACCGCCTTATCGGTGCGTGTCCTCATCGTTTCCGCCTGGTAGATGTGTCGTAAGTGTATCAATTACATGAATGCATGGTGTCGGTTATTTCGGACTTCCGTTCTTCCACAGCAAATAATCAGGCTACGGATACGGGCATGATCTCTGTAAGGGCAGCTGTAAACTTCTTTCTGCGATAACCTGAGATTTATACCGAACGAGGTGGCGCAGCGGTTAGCACACTAGACTTGCATTCGTGAGGACGGCGGTTCAAAAGCGCGTCCAGCCAGCCAGATTTAGGTTCGCCGTGATTACCCTAAATCGCTCCAGATAAATGCCGGGATGGTTCCTTTGAAAGGTCATGGCTGGATTTCCTTCCCCATCCTTGACACAATCCTACCTTGTGCTCCGTCTCTAACGACCTCGATGTCAACGAGACGTTAAACCCAATCTGCCTTCCTTACTTATTTACATATGTAAGACAAGTATAGTGTTAAGCTCTAATTAAAAGTACGTTGGTATGCAAAAATTACGGACGAAATTAACTATCGCATGATTTGTCACTGCCAAGTAACGTAGGTCGAGGAAACATGGGCCATACATAGAAAGAACTATACAGTATAAGAGTATCGTAGTACACAAGATGACTGAAAGAAAAAGGCAATGAAACAAACGAAACTGCCACTTTTATGCAACGATAGAAATTATACTGAGGACACTGCGATTTACGATAGTCCCAAGGACTTTACATAAGGCGGGACATGGTTCTTAATACTGTGTTTGATCGCCACGGACGGCAATGCATGCTTTACAACGTGCTCCCATGCTGTCTAAGAGGTTGGTACGGAGTTCTTGTGGCAAAGCGTTCCATTCCTCCGACATCGAGGTTGACAGCTAATGTATGATCATTGGTGCATGTGTACATGCTGCAATATGTCCCCCCAAGGCATCTCGATCGGAATTAAGTCGGGGAGAACGGGCAAACGAGTCCATTCGCCAAGTATGCTCTCGTTCCAAGGGCTCCACTACATACGGTGAGGCATTATCGTTAATAAAAATAAAATCAGTGCCAAGTGTACCCCTCAAAAGACTCACACGCAGGATTACGGAGTCACAATAACGTTGATCAGTAAGTTTGGAGGTCAATGCGCCCATGCAACATTTAGCCTCCCCACATCACAACACATGCACCACCAAAACGATAATGTTAGACAATGTTTCTTGGGTGAATTAAGTGTTCCTATTTGTCGCCTTACGAGGGTACGTCCAGGATCACTAGTCAAGCAAAATTTGCTCTCATCCGAGAAGAACACGCGATACCACTCTTCGTTAGTCCAATCTTTATGTACGTGGACCATCGTAAACGGTGACGCCGATGTGCGGGTGTCAACGGAGCACAACACATTGGTCACAATGCAAAGAGACCAGATCCACGCCGCGCGGGATTAGCCGAGCGGTCTAGGGCGCTGCAGTCATGGACTGTGCGGCTGGTCCCGGCGGAGGTTCGAGTCCTCCCTCGGGCATGGGTGTGTGTGTGTTTGTCCTTAGGATAATTTAGGTTAAGTAGTGTGTAATCTTAGGGACTGATGACCTTAGCAGTTAAGTCCCATACGATTTCATACATATTTTTGAACCACCTCCACGCTGTCGCCGTGTCACTGTGGAGCCTGAGATTGTGTGCGTTGCAATCCTCTTAAATGTTGTTGCGAATGCATCTTCCGTATGACGTGGTCATTTCTTGCCTGTTGCACAGCGATTCGGGCATTTTTCTGATGTAGATGACCGCGGTCGAGCATTTCATCTCCTTCGGGCAGTAGTGCACTTGAAACAATCCTGAGCGGTACAAAATTCCCGGGTGATTCTAGTCATATTGCGTCCTTTTTGCAGTTTACCGATGATTGTTCTCTGTGTGAAGTCATCCTAATGTCTCCTGTCCGTGTTGTAACGAAGAACACCACCATCACAGTGCACCGTAACGTCTGCCAGGTTGACACCCACTGTCTTTCCCCTCTGAGCAAAATCATCCTGTAGATGTACAGTAATAGAACTGAAAAAAAAAAATACACAGCGCGTGACAACGAAAATTAAGTTAAGGAATATATTCACAAGATAACTGCAGTATTCAGAGTAGTCTCCCCCTGAACCAGTACACAGCCGAAATCGTTCTAAAAGTTTTGAAACAGTTACTGTAGTCCTTTTTTTGGAACTGAATTTAGAATTGCAGTGCAATTCTTGGACGTCGTTAATTGTAACTCATTGCTAATTTCAATTTGGGAAATAACCTGAAGTCGACTGGGACCAAATGCGGCCAAAATGGTGGGTGACCCAGGACTGTGATCTGTTTGCTGGCCAAAAATGCACGCGCGGTCTTCGCTTTATGAGCTACGGCGTTGTTATGAAAGAGCGACTACGAACCTGCCTCTCGGTATGCGGGTTGAATTCGACGAATACTCGCCCAAAAACACAAAACGAAACGCAAAACTTGATGTTAACTCGCTGCTCCATCGCCGTTTTCCGACGAATTCAGACGCGTACCGTTACGTTCGCAGCCGGAACGCTTACTGCAGCGATACTAGAGCGTTGACCTTTTGCACGACTGTTCTTGAAACCTCAAGAACCCTACCGTCGCAGCTCGCCCCGAGATAGCACTGTAATTTGCAACTTCACGCAAGCAGTCCCAACGGAACTGGAACACTTCGTATGTCTTAAATAATGCTGTCGTGAAGCAACGTCTAATGGGTTAAGAAAGTAATCATCGGGCAAATTTAAAAGTGATATGCCTACTGATGTCGCAGAAAAAATTACCCTCAGTGGACGGTGCATGCAGGCCGAGTGTATAGATACGTCCTCTGGCGTGATTGGGCAAAAGTTAAAAAACAGGGAATGTAGAGGTTGCTAGTAGGTCTTGGACGCAACGTGAATTGCTTACAGGAACTAGTTTCAAAAATGTTCAACTGTGTGTTAAATCTTATGGGACTTAACTGCTAAGGTCATCAGTCCCTAAGCTTACACACTACTTAGCTTAAAGTATCCTAAGGACAAACACACACACCTATGCCCGAGGGAGGACTCGAACCTCCGCCGGGACAAGCCGCACAGTCCATGACTGCAGCGCCCAAGACCGCTCGGCTAATCCCGCACGGCGGAACTAGTTTACTAACTCTAGATTCAGCTACGAAATTGGGGATCTCTTTTAAACGAGGTTGTGTATCTGGTCGGTATATGGGCAGGAAACTGATCTGTCTTAGTATGCACTGCTCGTCGGTGCGTCTTTTCCCTGGACTTTTTCAAGTGGGCGTAAATTTCTTTTACTTCTTGTATGCCCATGAAGTATCCCTTCCTCATTATATAAAGAATCACAAGGATTTTTCGATATTGTGCACCATGTTACTGTCTGCTATGAAGTCAGCGGCGAAGATGGATTTAGTTCCTATTTTTTTTTCTCTTTAATTCCGTGTGTTCCTCGTATCGCTTTTAGAAATTTCTTCCCGTTTGTCCGATGTAGCTAGCCGGTCAGGGTTTAAATAAAGTATAAATCAGCAGCTAGAGTGGATTTAATTAATTAATTATTAAAATTATTAATTAGTACAAGAACTATATAGTTCATTGAAAATAGATGTATTTCAGATTATCTAAAGTACGTAATTACATCTAGTAAAGAGAGGATGATAATACACAAATTTGTTTTGATATTACGTTGTTAAATTAAATTTTCTGCGCATAATGTGACTTTCTAAACACACACGTTTAAGTGAGATGCTAATCTGATATCGCCCACCACACAATCATTCGATAAATAATTTTCTCTCCGTGAATAGAGTTCTGTAGTAATATGCTGAATTCACACTAATTTAAGAATAATTACACTAAAATTTGTAAAGAGTGAAACACTCGGAAGCAATGTTATGCAACACTCCACGATGAGAGGACGTGTATAACAACAGAATCATAATAAGTGATTTAAATGGCAGAGAGGTGGCGCACAAATCGGCCCAACAGTGCCCTCTTTTGTGTGACCCGACAAGTCAATATCACGCAACGCTTTGTCAGTGCGGAGCTGTCATACGAAGTGGAAACGTATAACTAAGTGCCGGTATGCCCCGCCTACATCACAGGGTGGAGAATATGGTAAAAAATTTCTAAAGCCAAGATCGCATGTATATTTCTTAATTTACAAACAAGCGGTTTTGACAGATTTTACTGTCTTTAGGTCTTCAAAAATTTTCATTATGGAGGGTCTAACAAAAATGTACAGCACAAATTGCAGGACATAATCCTCACACGTTGAGGAAGAAATTATGTTATATAAATATGGGTCCCTACCAAACAGTCACCAACAATGCCGGCCCAAAAACTGGCAGGAAGTCTTTGTTCATAACTTGCTTCAACAGTTGGGTGATGATTGACGTCTGCTCATGCATACTAGTTGTGAAAATTTACAATCTGATCTCGTTGATCGACGCATCATCTGTGAACAGCACCGTTGCACTAAAATTAGGGTTGCCACTTCGTCGAATAAACCATTCGCAGAAGATTGCCCATGCGGCAAAATCAACTGCTGATAGTGCCTGCACACACTGTAGTTGGTATGGATACAGCTCGTCCTCTTGCAACACTCGCCAGACAGTCATATGGAGAAAATGAGTTGTTACATGGAACCAAAGCGTTTCCAGACCTAGTTCATATAACATAATTTCTTCGTCCTGCAATTTGTGCCGTACATTTGTGTTAGACTCTGTATAATGTACTCATTTAGAGTTGGACCTCACGCCAAGTTGTCATGAGATAAACAACTTGGCGCGAAGTCCAACTCAAACTGAACACATTAAAAAAAAAGAAAAAAAGTTTGAAGGCCTGAAGATGACAGAAAAGCCAGTGAAAACCGGTTTTTTGTAAATAAAGAAATATTTATGCACTCTTGGCTTTAGAAAGTTTTTACCAAATGAAACAGATCGGTCCTTCTGATGTCTTCACGAGAAAATTCAATCACAGTGTGGAATATTGGAATGAGAGCGTTCGATTGGTGCAGAATGGTTGGTCTCCGGGAGGCGGGTCTGTCGTTCCGTGACACTCAGGCTCTTACAGAGCACGTTGCTTCAACAGTGAGACGTATGTGGAACCTTTGGAGAAAAGAGGACCGTACACAGCGCTGATAGGGAACTGGACGACACAATGAGACCAAAGCGCGAGATGACCGACTTCTTGTCCGCTTGGCAGTTGGTGCGACGTTAAAGTACTTCAAGTGGTATGGACATGTCTGCGTCGAAGGTTCGACGCCGTCCTCTGCGGGCTGGCCTGGTGGCACGCATGCCATTGCTTCGGCTTCCATTGGCCAGAACCCACCAACACCGCAGACTGCAATGGTCACGTGAACGCCGACACTAGCGTGCTGAGTGGCAAAAATGTAGTGTTTTCGAAAGAGTCCTTCTTCAGCTTGTCGTTCAGTGATGGCCATACGCATTCGACGCCGCCGTGATGAACGCAATCGGGCAGACTGTATTGTTCAGAGGCACAGTGGACAGACGTCTATTGTTACGGTTTGGGGGGCCATTGCCTATAACATGCTATCTCCCCTCCTAATCTTGAGGGCAATCTGAGCAGCTACCGGTACATCATGTTTTACAATCAAAGGCACTGCCCCTCATGTAGGCCGTTGTTCATGCCGTATTTCAGCAGGACAAAGTTAGGCCGTATGTGTCAAGTAATGTGCAAGCCTTCTTCGAAAAACGACGGGTACCACTGCTTCCCTGACCCGCCTGTTCGCCCACCGAACATGTTTTGGATATGGCCGGTCGGCAACTTCTTCGTTCAGGTCTCCTTGCAGTCACAGTTGCTGTGGACGCGCATACAAACCGCGTGGCAGAGTATTCCCCAGCAGCATATCCAGGCGTTCTTTTTCAGCATGATACCTACATCAGAATATTTTTATGATGTGTAACCGGTAATCGTGAATTTTACAATTTATGTTATCAAGATGAACCTTTACAATCAAAGAACAATAAAATCCTTTAATGCAGTCAAAAGTAAAGTACATTAATACGGTTAAATAATTTTCGTAAACTGCGCATATTCAGGTTCCAACCCCTTGTGTGGAATGAACTCCGCGTGCTAAACAAAGACAGTGTGCGAAGATTATTTTGCTACATTAATGGATTTTAGTGTCGTCGGCGGATGTGGTGACGCAGGATGGTTTTCTTTTTGCGCCATTGTCTTTTTGTTCGGTATCACCTGCACAAAATATACACATCAAAAAAAGTTTTGCATCGCCTAGGTTCCGAGCGTTCCGGAACCTGTACAGAAGATTGGAACAGAGATCAACATAAACATCATTTCCACTCTTTTTATTACTCATGAAAACCATACACTGCATTCTGTACCACCATACAGCGAGACCTTCAGAAGTGGTGGTTCAGACTGCTGTACACACCGGTACCTCCAACACACAGTAGCACGTTCCCTTGCATTGATACATACCTGTATTCGTCGTGGCATACTATCCACAAGTTCATCAAGGCACTGTTGGTCCAGATTGTCCCACTCCTCAACAGCGATTCGGCGTAGATCCCTCAGAGTGGTTGGTGGGTCACGTCGTCCATAAACAGCCCTTTTCAAACTATCCCAGGCATGTTGAATAGAGTTCATGTCTGGAGAACATGCTAGCCACTCTAGTCGAGCGATGTCGTTATCCTGAAGGAAGTCATTCACAAGATGTGCACGATGGCGGCACGAATTGTCGTCCATGAAGACGAATGCCTCGCCAATGTGCTGCCGATATGGTTGCACTATCGATAGGAGGATGGCACTCACGTATCGTTTATCCGTTACGGCGCCTTCCATGACTATCAGCGGGGTACATCGGCCCCACATAATGCCACTCCAAAACAGCAGTGCACCTCCACCTTGCTGCACTCGCTGGACAGTGTGTCTAAGGCATTCAGCCTGACCGGGACTTGTCTGGTTGAAGGCATACGCGACACTCACCAGCGAAGAGAACGTGATGCCAATCCTGAGCGGCCCATTCGGCATGTTGTTGGGGCCATCTGTACCGCGCTGCATGGTGGCGTGGTTGCAAAGATGGACCTCGCAATGGACGTCGGGAGTTAAGTTGCACATCATGCAGCCTATTGCGCACAGTTTGAGTCGTAACACGACGTCCTGTGGCTGGACGAAAAGCATTATTCAACATGGTGGCGTTGCTGTGAAGGTTCCTCCGAGCATAATCCGGTAGGTGGCGGTCATCCATTGCAATAGTAGTAGCCCTTAGGTGGCCTGAGCGAGCCTGAGCGAGGCAAGTCATTGACAGTTCCTGTCTCTCGGTATCTCCTCCATGTCCGAACAACATCGGTTTGGTTCACCCCGAGAAGCCTGGACACTTCCCTCGTTGAGAGCCCTTCCTGGCACAAAGTAACAATGCGGACGCGATCGAACCGCGGTATTGACCATCTAGCCGAGGTTGAAGTACAGACAACACGAGTCATGTGCCTCCTTCCTGGTGGAACGATTGGAACTGATCGGCCGTCGGACTCCCTTCGTCTAATAGGCGCTGCTCATGCATGATTGTTTACATCTTTGGGCGGGTTTAGTGACATCTCTGACAGTCAAAACGACTGTGTCTGTGATACAGTATCCACAGTCAACGTCTATATTCATGAGCTCTGGGAACCGGAGTGATGCAAAACTTTTTTTGGTATGTGTATATTGAAACAATGATGCTGCGCTGACCATGCGAAATATCTATCAGCTTAGACATGAAATCTGTCAACGAGTCTGCTGTCATGTTTGACTCTTCCTTTGTACATGTCGGTTTTCATCGCATTCATTCACAACGACCGATTTGGGCTTACTGTCGTCATCAGATCATTGAAAGTTTTCTAATACAAGGATCATCGTCAAACAATCTGTACTCATGGGCAACGCTTGACGTGCAAAAAAGGGGTTCCGTGACTGTCCGGTGGGTATTTTCTTTAAAATTTAGACATCTTAAAACTTTATTTTAATACCTTGTTTTCTACAGAGGTACCGGTGCGGTGTACCGGCGCGTACCGTCACAAATCAAGCACTGAACTTGTTATGTACCTATGTGTACAGACTGTTTGACAATGATACTTGTATCACTACATGGACCAGTTTCCAGGGCCGCATGTTGGCGGTCACTGAAACAGCACATTTGCAGGAGGTTTTTTTTTTTTTTTTTTTTTTTTTTCAGGCACACCTTTCCCGTAGTGTTATGAGGTTCTTTATACGGAGATAAGGAGCACTTGTCACTGTTCGCAAACGACTGGCCGACCTGATACTGTAGTAAAACGACGATGCGTAACGATACTTCCAATCAGTCACGGAGAGGCGTTACGCAATTGCTGTAAAGCGCCGTGCAGTGTTGTTCCCGTTTAGCATCACGCATGGATACTGATTGTGGCAGCTGCGCCTGCTGTAGTTGCGTAACGTGGAAAGTGAATTAATCCTGCAGTAACGAGACTCACTGAGAACTCGGACTATGTCGGCCGTCTGCGGATAATGGCCGTGTCCTTACCGACCCAAAGCTCGGGGCGCCTTGCGTAATCGGGCCACCAGCGGACATTAGTGACGCACGTTTTAAGTCGCAACGTGACAGTTCAGTACGGCATACAGGAGGCTTCAGTCCTACAGTACCGGTAGTTTTTCTCGGGAATGCTGCGACAGATTCTTTTCCGGTGAAATGCGCTTTAGCCAAACCGCGTCTGCCATCTCCTTTACCGACGATTGAGCGTATGTGATCGTTCCATATGCCTTTAGACTGTTACTCCCAGGCGCTTGTAGTAGTTGACTGATTCCAGTTGTGACTCATTAACGCTGTAGTCACAGAAAACAACTTTTTGCGTCATTAAGAAGTGCCCAAATTTACATTTAAAGCAAGCTGTCAGTCTTTCCACTATCTGGAAGTCTTCTCATTATCTGACACAATATTTGTGCATCTGTTTTCAGTTAGTACGTCACTGAAGATAACTGCATCATCAGCGAAAAGGTTTTGGTTAGTATTAATAACGTAATCAAGGTCGTTAATACAGAATGTGAGGAGCAAGGGGCCCAAAATGCCTCCCATAGGGCACATCTGAAGTTACTTCTGCATTTTCAGATAACTGTCCACCCAAGATAACCTGAAGTAGCCTCCACACCTAGAAATTGTCAATGCAGTCACAAATTTCATCTGATACCCCATATGATTGTACTTCCAATGACAATAGTCGGTTTGGTATTGAGTCCAATGGTTTTCGGAAATCGAGAAATACTGCATCTACCTGACTGCCATTTCCATGACTTTCATGACGGCGTACGGGAAAGCATGAGTTCGTTTTCGGATGATCGATGTTTTCGGAACCCTTGATGGTTCGAGCTTAGAAGCTCATTCTGCTCGAGATACCTCTTTATGTTGTATTCACAATATGGATTAAAATGCTGCAACAGACGGATGTCAAGGAAACTAGACGGTAGTTTTGTGGATCACTTCCACTATCGTCCTTGTTGACAGGTGTGACCTGTTCTTTCTTCGAACTAGTAGGCCAAGCATTTTGGTCGAGTAATCTACAGTTTCTTTCTTTTTGCCCTGCAAAATTCTTCGTCTCTGAGTAGGACTACCACCCTACTTCCTCAATTAAATGTTGATTTTAATCCTATTTCCGTCTTCCCCTACAGTGTTCACCATCTACAGCTTCTAAAGTTCCATCTAGTTCCATGGAAGTTATTAGTAGCATGGAAGTTATACCACGATGTTTTGACATTTGTACTGTCATCCTGCCCCTTCTTCTTGTCAGTGTTTTCCATGTTTCTTCCTTCTCCAATTCTGTCAGGGCGTCCTCTTTTCTCACCGTATGACTCCACATAATTTTTAATGGTCTTCACATCTTAGCGCCTTGATTCTCTTCTTTTCGGGTTTTTCCAGAGCGTCATCGACTATTATACAATGCTGTGCTCCAAACATACATTCCAAGAAACTGCTTCCTCAGGTTAAGGCCGATGTTTCACACTACTAGACTTCTCTTGGACAGGAATGCCGTCTTTGCATCCGCTGATCAGCATTTAGTGTCCTCCTCGCTTCGACCGTCATGTTACTTTGCTTCCAAGATATCAGATTTCCTTAACTGCATCTACATCGTGGTACTCAGTTTTGATGCCAGATTTAGCGCTAATCTCATCCCCATTACTCCTCATTACCTTTGTCTTTCTTCGGTTTAATCTTAGTACGTATTCTATACTCATTAGACTGTTCATTCCATTCAACACTTCCCGTAATTCTTCTTCACTTTCACTGATGTTAGCAATGTTATCAGTGAGTCTTATCGTTGATATCCATTCATCCTGAAATATAATCCTATTAGTGAACCTTTCTTTTATTTCTGTCGTTGCTTCTTCGATGTGTAGTTTGAACAGTACGGGTGAAAGGTTACACCCCTACCTTACACCATTTTTAATCTCTCATTCTTATTGTTCCCTCTTGGTTCTCTTACATCGATCATCTTGCATCTTTTTATAATGTCGATTGCTTTTTCCAAGTCGACAAATCTTATGAATATATCTTGAAATTACTTAAGTCTTGCTTCCATAAGCAATCGCAACATCAGAAATGCCTCTCTGACAGCCAAACTGACCGCAATTTAACAGATCCTTAAATTTCTTTTCATTCTTCTGTACACTGCTCTATTGAACTCTGCTTCTAGTAGCGAATCCCCTATGTCTTCCATATAGACTCCCATTTTTTCCTCAGACACATCGCTACTCTTAACAGAGAAATTCCAACTGCACTCTTAATGTTGACAGTGTTGAATATAACTTCAACGAATTTTGTTTTGACTTTTCTATAGACCGAATTAGTGTTACGGACGAACATTTATTTTTCAGTTTCTTCACTTTTTTCATTCAGCCATTTTGCCTTAGCTTCCCTGCACTTCATATTTCTTACATTCCTAGGTAATTTACTTGTGTTCCTGTGTTTCTCTGGACATTTTTGTACTTCTTTCTTTAGTCGATCAATTGATTTCTTCTGTTATCCAAGATTTCTTCGTAGTTATCTTCCTTGTACATATGTTTGTTTGTCCAACTCATGTGATTAACGCCGGCCGGAGTGGCCGAGCGGTTCTAGGCGCTACAGTCAGGATCCGCGCGACCGCTACGGTCGCAGGTTCGAATCCTGCCTCGGGCATGGATGTGTGTGATGTCCTTAGGTTAGTTAGGTTTAAGTAGTTCTAAGTTCTAGGGGACTGATGACCGTAGAAATTAAGTCCCATAGTCCTCAGAGCCATTTGAATCATTTGAACCATGTGATTAACCTTTTCAGAGATTTTCGTTCCTCTTCATCTGAACTGGCTACCAGTATCTGTATCATTTATCTTTTCAGCAGTGGGAGAATTAATCTGGGCAGTACTCCTGGGCTTTCCTTAGTAAAAGATCGTTTGAAAATACGTCAAGTGTGTACCGTGAACACCTCTATTCAGAGAGAACGGCCACCAGCAGTGTGAACTATTGTATAGAAAAACGTCTCGACGTCAAGGGTCAACATCGAGTAATGGGTACGGTATCTGCAGAAAAGAGATCAGAGTGCAACAAATCAGCCGCCTTTTGAAAATTGGAAATCCACTGCCCTTCCAAAAGGGACGAAAGTCGACACTGATGGCCAAGATGCGTGCATTTTGAATCCAGTCCCGACTAATATCCCTGTGTTGTGGGCAGCGGTTTTACGGTCATAGATCAGGATCACCTCGGACGCTTGTAGGGTCTGCTGGAGTCCACCTAACAACGCATTACTACCTCAATCAGGACAAATCCAGCTAGGTAGGATTTTCTGATTTAGTTTTTCATAAGTATACTGTTACATTAGGTTTATTAACCTATTGGTATACGCACTGGTTTGCGTGGAGTGGTCCGGGCATCTTCCTGGGTTATAGTGATAGAGTTTTAAACTGTCATGAAAGCCACAGTGATTTTTTCCCCAATATTCGCAGTAATCAAGGGTACAGAGGGATCTTCTATTTAGTGGGAACAAAGTGTCTCGCACTTTTCTGTACTCTTATTATTTTCTACTTCTTTTCATGGTGTAATACTAGTTTGTTTGTTGTTCTATGAGAAAGGTTTTACGTCATCGTATCAGAAGCGGCTCGTGATTCCAGGTTATGTTTTCCAACAGTATACCGCTCGTCCACATACTGCTGTCGTAATCCACCATGTTCAACACTCAAAATGTTGCCTTGGCCTGCTCGACCGCCAGATCTGTCTCCAATTGAGCACGTATTGGCTGTCATCGTACGACAACTCCAGCGTCATCCGCAACCGATATTAACCTTTGCGGTATTGATTGACCAAGTGCAACAGGTATGGAAATCCATTCCACAAACTGACATCAGACTCCTGTACAATACAATGTATGCACGTTTGGATGCTTACGTGCAACATTCTGGCGATTACATCGGTTATTAATGTACCAGCATGTCACATTTGCAATGGTTTATCTCGCGCTTGCATTAACCTGCGATATTGCAATGTTTATCACTTAAATATGTCACCTAGACAAACGTATTTCCGAAATTTCATTACTCTACATTAATTATTTTTTAACGTTGCGATTTTTGTTTCGTCGGTTTATACACTATTGGCCATTAGAATTGCTACAACACGAAGATGAAGTGCTACAGACGCGAAATTTAACCAACAGGAAGAAGATGCTGTGATATGCAAATGATTAGCTTTTCAGAGCATTCACACAGCGTTGGCGCCGTTGGTGACACCTACAACGTGCTTACATGATGGAAGTTTCCAACCGATTCCTCATACACAAACAGCAGTTGTCCGGCGTTGCCTGGTGAAACGATATTGTGATGCCTGTTGTAAGGAGGAGAAATGCGTACCATCACATTTTTGACTTTGATAAAGGACGCATTGTAGCCTATCGCGATTGCGGTTTGTCGTATCGCGACATTGCTGCTCGCGTTGGTCGAGATCCAATGACTGTTAGAAGTATATGGAAACGGTGGGTTCAAGAGGGTAATACGGAACGCCGTGTTGGTCCCCAATGGCCTCGCATCACTAACAGTCGAGATGACAGGCATCTTATCCGCATGGCTGTAACGGATCGTGGAGCCACGTCTCGATCCCTGAGTCAACAGATGGGGACGTTTGCAAGACAACAACCATCTGCACGAACAGTTCGACGACGTTTGCAGCAGCATGGACTATCAGCTCGCAGACCATGGCTGAGGTTAGCCTTGACGCTGCATCACAGACAGGAGCGCCTGCGATGCTGTACTCAACGACGAACCTGGGTGCACGAATGGCAAAACCTCATTTTTTCGGATGAATCCAGGTTCTGTTTACAGCATCATGATGGTCGCATCCGTGTTTGGCGACATCGCGGTGAACGCACATTGGAAGCGTGTATTCGTCATCGCCATACTGGCGTATCACCCGGCGTGATGGTATGGGGTGCCATTGGTTACACGTCTCGGTCACCTCTTGTTCGCGTTGACGGAACTTTGAACAGTGGACGTTACATTTCAGATGTGTTACGACCCGTGGTTCTACCCTTCATTCGATCCCTGCGAAGTCCTACATTTCAGCAGGATAATGCACGACCACATGTTGCAGGTCCTGTACGGGCCTTTCTGGATACAGAAAATGTTCGATTGCTGCCCTGGCCAGCACATTCTCCCGATCTCTCACCAATTGAAAACATCTGGTCAATGGCGGTTGAGCAACTGGCTCGTCACAATACGCCAGTCACTACTCTTGATGAACTGTGGTATCGTGTTGCAGCTGCATGGGCAGCTGTACCTGTACACGCCATCCAAGTTCTGTCTGACTCAATGCCCAGGCGTATCAAGGCCGTTATTACGGCCAGAGGTGGTTGTTCTGGGTACTGATTTCTCAGGATCTATGCACCCAAATTGCGTGAAAATGTCAGTTCTAGTATAATATATTTGTCCAATGAATACCCGTTTATCATCTGCATTTCTTCTTGGTGTAGCAATTTTAATGGCCAGTAGTGTACTAATGGAACACAGGCTAGTAACATGTAATATTTAATCGCTTAATTGAACGAAGACAAGGTGAGTGTCGTGGTTCTTTTGTTATTCTTGGAGGAATGCAAAACAACCGTTTGAGAGAAACAAAGTTTTTAGTTCAAAGAAAGTTTCAAAGGCAAAAAGAGTTCTGAACTGCTATTTAAGATGCTCCGTGACTGTAGTGATTTGTTAAAATCTCGCTAACTATGCAAGCTTTATGAGGTTTAACTACGAATGCATTCATTTGCTAAGAATTCGTATCGAATTCTTTCGCAGCTAGCGCCGGCAGATGAGGGCGTTAACAGCGGGCGAGAGCGGGGCAGCCGCGGGTGATTAATGTCGTATATCATGTTGCGACGCGACAGCCGCTAAACGATGCCGTCACCTGCAAAATGCGCGTCTTCCATCACCTGGCCCTCGCGAAAACGACTGATACGGCCGTTGTAACTGCCTGCTGCAGTCGTGCGCCCCAGCAATAGCAGTATTTCACGCTAACGCTACTGATCTGCTGCGCTCGTAAAATGGCGATAAAATTTTACATTTGTAGGGGAAATATACGTTAATCTGAAGTACATAAAACTTAAAAAAGACGTGCGTGGTACTTTTATCAAAGCGTGACGTTTGATGTTTGTAAATTCGAATAGGGGACTATCAGGAATCCAGTTCCCTTTCGAATTTACAAGCATTAAGCGTTAAGCTTTGACAAAAACCAAGCAAATCTTAAATGGACTAACAGCAAACCAAAGTAATGAGGAGTAGCACAATGAGATTAACCATGAACTTCACATCAAAACTGTAAAGGAATTTTGGTACATTTGAAGCAAAATGACGCATGGGGGACAAAACAGGGAAGATATGAGAAGCAGACTAACACAGGAGAAGAGTGAATTCCTTTCTAAAATAAATCCGCGAAAGATAAGTACCTCAAGACTGGGAAGTTGCACGGGTCACACCACTACCCAAGAAAGTTAATACAAGTAATCAGCTGAATCACAGACCTAAATCACTAACGTCGATTTGCAGTAAGATTTTGGAACATATACTGTGTTTGAACATTATGAATTACCTCGAAAGAAACGACCTATTGACAGATAGCACAGATTCATAAAATGTTCTTTGAAACACAGCCGCGCGGGATTAACCGAGCGGTCTAGGGCGCTGCAGTCGTGGACTGTGCGGCTGGTCCTTGCGGAGGTTCGAGTCCTCATTCGGGCATGGGTGTGTGTGTTTGTACTTAGGGTAGTTTAGGTTAAGCAAATGTGTAAGCTTAGGGACTGATGACCTTAGCAGTTACGTCCCATAAGATTTCACACACATTTGAACATTTTTTTGTGAAACACAACTAGCTCTTTATTCACAGTAAGTACAACAGGGGATCTCAAAATGTTTTCATGTTGCTAGATTTGCAGAAGGCTTTTGACACCGTTCCTCACAAGTGACTACTAATCTAATGGCGAACCTATGAGTATCGTCTCAATTATGTGACTGTATTCGTGATTTCAAAATGGTTCAAATGGCTCTGAGCACTATGGGACTTAACTTCTGAGGTCATCAGTCCCCTAGAACTTAGAACTACTTAAACCTAACTAAGCTAAGGACATCACACACATCCATGCCCGAGGCAGGATTCGAACCTGCGACCGTAGCGGTCGCGCGGTCCGGACTGAAGCGCCTAGAACCGCTCGGCCACCCCGGCCTTCGTGATTTCCTGTCAGAAATATTACAATTGTAATAAATGACGGAAAGTTATCGAGTAAGACAGACGTGATATCTGGCGTTCTCCGGGGAAATGTTAAAGGCTCTCTGCTATTCTTAACCTACGTAAACGTTTTATGAGACAATATGGGCAGCCCTCTCACGTTGTTTACAGATGATGTTGTCGTTTACTAACTAGTAAAGTCATCGGAAGTTCAAAACGAATTGCAAAATGATTTAGGCAAGATATTTGTATGCTCCAAAAAGTGACAACTGACTAAATAGTGGAAAGCATGAGGTCATGCATATGAATACTAAAAGGAGTTTGTTAAAATTCGGTTACGCAATAAATCACACTAATCTACAGGTTTTCAGTTAAACTAAACACGTAGGGATTACACTTACGAACAACCTAAGTTTGAATGATCACATAGAAAATGTTGTGGGGAAAGCTAAATAAAGACTGCGATTTATTGGCAGAACACTTTGAAAATGCACCAAGTCTACTCTGGTAGAGTATTGCTGTGCAGTATGTGATCCTTATCAGGTAGGATTGACGGAGGACATCGAAAGATTTCAAAGCAGGGCAGCTCGTTTTATATTACAGCGAAATATGGGAGAGAATGTCACGGGCACGATACGCGAGTTGAGGTGGCAATAATTAAAACAAGAGTGTTTTTCGTTGCTGCGAGACCTTTTCGCGAAATTCAAATCTCCTGCTTTCTCCCATGAATGCGAAAATGTTTTGTTGGTACTCATCCTCATTCGGAGAAATGATGATCGTAATAAAATAGAGAAATCAGAGGTCGCACGGAAAGATTTAAGAGTTAGATTTTCTAGCGCGCTGTTCGAGATTGGAACAGTAGAGAAATAGTCTGGAGGTAGTACGACGAGCTTCTGCCAGGCACTTGATTATGAATTGAAGAGTAATCATGTAGATGTAGAAGAGGAAGACATTTCTGACAATGTACGTCTGAAGCACGGTATTATATGGGAGAGAATCGTGGACTACGGCCCAACCGGAAAAGGAGAGACTGGAAATAGACTGGTGTCCAAAATCAATGCAACGAACCTCTATTTCCCGTCCTGTGTTTGATTCACGATATAATATACACACCGTCAACAGATGTCCGTATGATTGTGCTCTGAACGGAAGATTGCATTCCGGTCAACAGACGACCACGCCAACGGTGGCACCAGGAAACCTCTCAGACGGGGTAGTGTTTGCCGGGTACAACCACAATCGCCGTGTACGCAGCCACAGATGGTGCAGTATGGGACACGCCTACCAGACTCTCAGCGGTGGAGGGCCATACGAACAATGGAAGCAGGATAATCGCAAACTGATGTGGCCTGATGGCTTAATGTGGATCGTTCTGTTGTTTCTCGCATGTGGCGACAGTTTACGCAGACCGAAGTTGTATCCCAAAGAGCAGGGCAGGGTCGAACATGTGTGGCATCAGAAAGAGAGAACCGTTTCTGGCTGTAAAGGTACGACGGTACCGCCTTAGTACTGCACAGCAGACAGCCGCTGTGGCAGAGCGGTTCTAGGCGCTTCAGTCCGGAACCGCCCTGCTGCTACGGTCGCAAGTTCGAATCCTGCCTCGGGCATGGATGTGTGTGATACTCTTAGGTTAGTTAGGTTTAAGTAGTTCTAAGTCTAGGGGACTGATGACCTCAGATGTTAAGTCCCATAGTGCTTAGAGTCACTGCATAGCAACTGGCGTCTGACCTCGCAGCATCCACTGGACGAGTTGTATCGAGGAAAACGGTGTACAGAAGGCTTCGGCAGAGTGGTGTTTACTGTCGGAGATCTGCAGTATGTGTGCCTCTGATGCCTCTTCGCAGAAGGGAACGTCTGGAGTGGAGTCGCCAACATGCCACCTGGACAGTCGAACAGTGGGCCATTGTTCTTGTAGCAGATGTGTCCCGATATTGCCTGGAGAGTGATTCCCGACGGATTCGGATTTGTAGTAAACGCGACGGATCATTAAGGGACCCAAACATTATGAAAAGAGACTGAGATCGAGGAGGATCACTAATGCTGTGGACAAGGATTATGCTGACTACTCGGATAGCTCTTCATGAAATAGTTACATGGATAATCAGCAAGGTTTAACTGCTGTCAAGTATCGTGACGAGATCTTGGGACCTCATATGCCGATGTTGCGAGGAGCTGTGGGGCCAGCACGTGTTACTAGTAATGTAAATATACCAAAAAAAAAGAAAAAAAGGTAGGAACTGTGATCGTAGTAGATCACCTATTTTAGGTGAAAAGGATGTTGAGGATTTAAGATAAGACAATATGTATTATTTTTGTACAAGTTTATATTCAATAAACAAATTGTACAAAGAAAATGGATTTAATTGTTTTCCTACTTTTATATCCCATGTAGTCCAATAATAATTACAAATCCTTTGTTCCCACACATCTCCTTTGTAATATTCAATTTTAGAACATACAAATACAGGAGTTTTATCAAGAGCAAAATCTCCTTCAAACTTTATTCGAATATTAGTAGGATCACCACTAAAAATGCATTTTAATTGTTCAAATGATCCTGGATCAAAATTGGGATCATCCATTCTTCACAGAGCACGGGTGATTGATATTTCTTCGGAAACGGAAGATGTTGCATGCACGGCATGGCCTGCTCGCTCTCCCGATTTGAATCGCATAGAGCATGCCTGGGATGCACTAGGGAGCGGGTTGCATCACTTCAGCATCCACCAACCACTCTCCAAGACTGCGAGTAGCTCTATAGGAAGAACGAGCGTTATTGCCTCAACATGAGACTGATGACATCATTTACAGCATGCCCCGTCGTTGTCAGGCCTGTATTGCTGCCAGAGGTGGTACTGAGCACATTAACCAGTTGTCAGAATGAGTGTATAAATCCAACAAGTTGGGAAAAACGAAGAACTTGATTGTCTACCTCTACGCATGTTGCAGTTGTTTACTGTTTGTATTCTTTACACTGTGTCCATTTTACTTCTACCTGTTTCTACTGTTTTGTGGCAAAATAAACGTAACCTTCCAAAATTTCGGTTTTCTGCTTTAATTTTGGACACCAGAGTATTTGAGATGTGTCATTACAGCGGAATGCTGAAAAGAAGTGGACTGATAACAGAATAAATGAGGAGGTTCTCTGAAGGATCTGCAAAGAAAGGAACATGTGGAAACACGATAAGGACGTGATGGTAGGAAAATATTCTCTGTGGTACTGGAGGAAGCCGAATTGGCATAAACCTTTATGGTAGGAAAATATCCTCTGTGGTACTGGAGGAAGCCGAATTGGCGTAAACCTGTAGGGAAAGACATATATTGGAATATATACAACAAATAATTGATGATAATGGCTGAGATGAAGAGACTGGCACAGTAGAGGAAGTTGCGGCGGGCCGCATCACAACAGTTAGAGAGGCTGATGAAAGTAAACAAATAAAACCTCATTATCGCTTCCTCGGGGACGTAAGGAAGTTAGCAGGAGACGTATGCACGTCCTGCCAGTATTTCTGTTCACGGTTTCCGTTGCCGGGGTTCACTACCATATGGGCTACCAGAATGAAAAATGCTCCTATTGTAGCAGAAAAAAAGGTGAGTATGTCCTGGGCAGAGTTAGGGATTGGAAAGAGGGAAACCAGTTTTTCGACTTATCTGGCAGCTTCAAAGACATTTAAATCGAAACATCTTTTCGCGCTTTTGTACTTGTTAGTATTCGTACGCACGTCATGTAATATAATGCATCGTGTCAAGTAAAGTAACATGGCACGTCAAGTCATGTCGTACAATATGACACATGCCATCATGTCGTCCAGCATGGCATATGTCATGTCGTGTAATATGGCGCAACCTATCATTAACGTTTTGGATGCATGCAGCCCCATTCGGATCAGGGACGTTAGCCCATAAATTGCTAGATGCAGGTTTGCCAACACCTTGCAGCTAAGAGATCTCATTGCGCTAGGGTAGTAAAGTTAACTCGTAAAAAAGGTCGAATATGACAAGATGTTTTGATTTAAATGTATTTGAAGCTGCCAGATATGCTGAAAAGCTAGTTTCCTTCTTATAAGTCCCTCACTCTGCCCTGGACATATCCCCCTCTCTTTTCTGTGCTAATACTATTTTTCATTCTGTATCCCATACCATGATTTTCATGTTAGACAGCAATAACTAGGCAACTGATGTAGAATTTTAATGACTCTGGGACGAACAATCCGGTAGAGAGCAAGATTTTACCAAACGGTGAAAATTAACCTTGGACCAAGACCCACCACACCGGCGGAACAACTTTGAACCATCAGCCCTGCTGAAAATCTGAGCATTAATTTCTGCCCAGTTAAAATCTTTTGCAAAAAGAATTACTCGATTCGCGCGATTTGCTTGGGTGTCAGCTTCGATTCGTCGTTTAAAGCTTGCTTAATATACTGTAACAGTAAGACAGATGTTCGAATAGCTATTCAGATGGCAGCTGGTCCGAGCTAAAACAAAACCTTTTCCCCACGTTCCCATGTCAAATAGGAACCGAGCACCAAGACCCTCCACAAATCGTGATTCTGCCCGCTGCCTTTTTATACTATACTTTCACGCTGTAACGATTTTCAGCTATTGTCTAGTGTATTCCGCTAACAATATAAATTTCTCTATACAACTGTATCACACAATTTATTTTTGCTCTTCAGCTGATATAAAATCGATTTTCAGACTGCATTACCGCATCATCCGGTACCAAACGAGTCTCAAAATGTTTCCGTGAATACGACGAGCGTTCATTCACGACAGGACGCTGTCACACGCAGATCTAACAAAGTCTTGAATTCAGCGTGCTACATGTTCCATGCAACAAAATGTATCCAGTACATCAGGAAATGAAATGTGGTACGTTCTTTTATTTCTGAAATATTATACTTTGAGTTACGTGAGTGAACTTGTGCAGAGGCAGAAGCACGGGAGGCTACAACGTTCCGTTCGAGCGGAGATTAGCCTTTCCCTTCACGTTGTTATAGAAATCTTTGCTCTCGCGGGGAACGGCAGGGAGATCGACTTTTTGGAAGGTGTGATCGCGAATGCTTTGCACCAACGGTTACTGCTGCTGGTCGTCGTTGCTGTGATTAAACCGACGCAAAAAAAGTTTCCTCAATAGGAGTCCATCGCGATAGATGCTGGTGATGCCACAAAGCAGTAAAATTGCTGTCAATAAAGACTACTTCTATCGCTAACATACAAACATGATTTCCTTGGAGCTACAATGAGCTAAGAGCATTCTGGCGCGTTCACAAAAGACCTTCGTCCTCCTATTAATGTTTCCTTATCCACATTTTCACAGTACCCTTCACAACACGACGTTTTAAATCGGATTTTCCAAGTTAGATGCTAATGGTTTTATTATATTTCCTACACTAGGCCTATTTCGGCGGTATTGCCACTGTCAAGTAGAGCCTACGCCTGCAAATATTATAATTGATAAATTTCATTTACTTTTGCGATATTTGTATATGGAGGTAATTATACATGTATACATACATATATCTGGGAGAAATGTAGATGTTGCATCTTTGATGAATCCTTTTGTCAACTGTCGATGTTTTTTATAATGGTAAAATGAAGTCACGTAATTTGACAGCTAGTTGACAGTTCTCAATAATGCTGTACGTTTACATTGTGTTTATAGCTAGTCAGCGGTATCGTTTGAGTTACAGGTAATTTAGTTGTTTGTGTAATCTCTGTTTATTTTTTATCCATTGTCATGTTCCGAACGTCAATAAATATTTCTAGGTAATATTTACGTTTGAAGTCGGTTTGTTAGTTTGATAAATCGTGCGGCTAATTTTTCATGCTTACATACATTTCGAAATCTTCCAGTACATTCACGACTAGGCCTTTTGCTATTATGTGCACGATTTGACTTGCAGTTTAGATTTTGTCGACTTCATGGTTTTTGTAGATGGGTAAATCACGTAACTAATGAGGAGGTACTGAATAGAATCGGGGAGAAGGGAGATTTGTGGCACAACATGGCCAAAAGAAGGGATCGGTTGGTAGGAAACATTCTGAGGCATAAGCATGGAGAGAAGCATGTAAAAATCGTAGAGGGAGACCAAGAGATCAACACATTTAGCAGATTCAGAGGAATGTAGGTTGCAATAGTTACTCAGAGATGAAAAGGCTTGCACAGGATAGAGTAGCATGGAGAGCTGCATCAAACTGGTCTTCGGACTGAAGAGCACAACATCAACAACAACAACAACAACATGGTTTTTGTTTTTTAAATGCTTGAAGAGACTCCAATATTGCTATAATATCTTTAATATGTTGTTTAAATCTGATATCGATCTCTAGTCTATTTTCTAAATCTGGTAGACAGTAGAGGTACTTTTTACGCTTATTTCCAAAATTTCAATACATGCAGGATGTCCCAGAAGTACCGATTCGTTTTCATAAAACACATGTCTAATACAGAAAACATATATCTTTAAAATAGGGACATATATGAGGCATAAAAAATAATTAAAGTTCAAATTGGTCATTCTGCACGTCAACACAAAGAGATCACCTTTCCGCTGTAGCCCGGAATACGTTTTGTAGTTGATCAGTAGTGGAGCTGTTAACCGCCTTCAAAATCCGACCACGCAGCTGACGCAGGGTGGTGATTTTAATCATGTACACGAAGGGGTCGCTGTATCTGCACGCAAAAGAGACCGTTGGGATAAGGTCAGGTGACTTTGTGACTTTGGAGCCCATATACTCGGTGATCCTCTACCGATCTACCGTCACGGGAATATGCGGCTGAGGTAATATCAAACAGTGGGAGCAAAATGGGAGGTGTACCTGTCCTGCTAGTTCATAACGAAATTCAGAATTCCATCAGATTCCAATTGCAGTACGAGGAAAGCTCGAACATATCATGGTAACTGATACCTGTTATCGTTTGCTTGCCAGTGTCAGTGTTTCATTACCTGATACCCCTTATTTCAGTATAATTTTCTTAATAATTTCTCGTTCAACACTGTGTGGATATTGTAGCGTGATTTGATCGTGCAACTTAATGTTCAGCACGCTGGTTTCCGAGACAGTGACATGAGCCACATCCGGATTAATTCCACCAAGTGCATCAACAAACAATGGTCTGCTTCATTGGCCAGACAGAATATGAATTTTATGATGTCGCCCACGCGCAATTGCTGGGCTAGCCCCAACCTCTGCGTCAGAAAGTAATATATTCAAGTAGGAATAATCAGTATTGAGGGATATGACAGGAACGATGATTCGAGGCCAAAATGTCTAGTGGACCTGGGCACTAAAATGCACACCTTAAGAGCTTTCAGCAGTTGTTCAGTAGAAGAGACATGTTTCACATTAGCGAAGATTAAAAAAATGGTTCAAATGGCTCTGAGTACTATGGGACTTAACACCTGAGGTCATCAGTCCCCTAGAACTTAAAACTATTTAAACATAACCAACCTAAGGACAGCACACACATCCATGCCCGAGGCAGGATTCGAACCTGCGACCGTAGCAGTCGCGCGGTTCCGGACTGCAGCACCTACCGAAGATTAATAAGTGATCTTAGATGTTAAGATACCCACTTTAGAGCCCATGTTTACGTGACACTTGTTCTTGTTTTGGTCCATATTACCACCTCTTAAAATATGGAAAGCAAACAGCTTTCAGTAAAAGAGTGTTGTTTCACAGTATCGAATATGCTGAAGTGCTCATAGCTGTTAAGTTATACATTTTAAAGCCCATGTTCACCAGACATTTTTGCTTCGAATGATCGTTCCTGTTATATCCCTGAATACTGACCATTCCTTCTGAAGCACTCCGTATACATAGCAGAGGGCCGCCCTGGATTAGCCGAGCGGTCTCAGGCGCTGCAGTCATGGACTGTACAGCTGGTCCCGGCGGAGGTTCGAGTCCTCCCTCGGGCATGGGTGAATGTGTTTGTCCTTAGGATAATTTAAGTTAAGTAGTGTGTACGCTTAGGGACTGAAGACCTTAGCAGTTAAATCCCAGAAGATTTCACACACATTTGAACATAGCAGAGAATAAAGCTTACAAAGGTCACAAGCATATGGCATACGTGACGTCCCTCACTGAGTTTAAGTAAGACTGTTGCCATAGGCAGGACATCCGGCCACGAAGTTAAGAAGAAAAATGCCTAATTACAAAATTTTAACTGCCTGTAGTAACCAGGCGCGCAGACCGCTAAATTAATTGGACATCTTAACCCCGTACAACTCAGGTATCCTAGAAGTTCAAGCCTCAATGAGCATTTTATCAAGTCACAACATAATTTGTGTCTAAGGAACACACCTTAAAAGGAGCACGATACTCGCATTTCAGACATAAATTATCAGTATCATTTATGGTTTAATGGAAAAGAGCGATGGATGAGCGAGTCGTTTGCACAGCACTTGCTATGCACTGTGTTTCAGTTATTTGCTTCCGGCCACAGCTGGGTAAGCTGTGTACGCCAAAGCCGGCGTGGTCTGTCGGCAGTGTGCAGGTACGGACACGGCTATGGGTCAGCAAAGCAAATCCGCAGCCGCCCAGGTGGGCCTTAGCGCCCGTCCGTCTGTAGAGGAACCAGCGGCTCTGGGCGGGCACGTTAATAATGCAACCGCCTGGGCCAGATTTCGGCGCCAGGTCGATACGGTTGCTCGGCAACCGCGACTCCACAACGGGACGGCACGGAACGGGGTGAGGCCAGGCGCCGCGGCCAAACACTGACGAGCAGACGGCGCGGCGCTGGGCACCTCCCCTCCCCCAAGCCGTCCCCTCTCCCCCCCTTTCCCTCCATCCCGCGAGGCTCCGCTGCGCGCAACTGTCGACTGAGGTCTGCTTTTAACATGAGTGCGGCGCTGCAGCTGGGCGTCATTGCGCGACCGAGAAATTTTAAGTGCTGCACTTTAAATATTTTCTTTCGACACCAACGCTTATCGCGCAAACAGAACGGTTAAAGCTTACAAGCGGATGCTCCCGCTCGTACCTCAAAGTGTGTGCTGGCAACGTGCTCTCGAGAGATGACTGGAACTAAGATAGCGGGATAGAAGTCGACTTTTAGTACCAGAGGACGCAAGGATGAGATGATTTAGTTTCAGTCGCGGGGAAAATAACTATTACTTTCGAACGTGACAGAAACTACATATACGGTGAGGTGATAGACTGAGGTGCGATAGCGATATATACCGGGTGATCAAAAAGTCAGTATAAATCTGAAAACTTAATAAGCCAAGGAATAATGTAGATAGAGAGGAAAAAATTGACACACATGCTTGGAATGACATAGGCCTTTATTAGAACAAAAAAAAAACAAAGTATTGCTAGACGCGTGAAAGATCTCTTGCGCGCGTCGTTTGGTGACGATCGTGTGCTCAGCCGCCACTTTCGTCATGCTTGGCCTCCCAGGTCCCCAGAGCTCAGTCCGTGCGATTATTGGCTTTGGGGTTACCTGAAGTCGCAAGTGTATCGTGATCGACCGACATCTCTAGGGATGCTGAAAGACAACATCCGACGCCAATGCCTCACCATAACTCCGGACATGCTTTACAGTGCTGTTCACAACATTATTCCTCGACTTCAGCTATTGTTGAGGAATGATGGTGGACATATTGAGCATTTCCTGTAAAGAAAATCATCTTTGCTTTGCATTACTTTGTTAGTACCAGGCGCGTTTCGTCACAGGGTTATTTGGTAAGCGTGATAGCGTTACGGAGATGTTTAGCAAACTCAAGTGGCAGACTCTGCAAGAGAGGCGCTCTGCATCGCGGTGTAGCTTGCTGTCCAGGTTTCGAGAGGGTGTGTTTCTGGATGAGGTATCGAATATATTGCTTCCCCCTACTTATACCTCCCGAGGAGATCACGAATGTAAAATTAGAGACATTCGAGCGCGCACGAAGGCTTTCCGGCAGTCGTTCTTCCCGCGAACCGTACGCGACTGGAACAGGAAATGGAGGTAATGAGAGTGGCACGTAAAGTGCCCTCCGCCACACACCGTGGGGTGGCTTGCGGAGAATAAATGTAGATGTAGATGTTATGCTAATTATTGCTATTCTGATCAGATGAAGCGCCATCTGCCGGACATTTTTTGAACTTTAGTATTTTTTTTTTTTTTTTGTTCTAATAAAACCCCATGTCATTCCAAGCATGTGTGTCAGTTCTTACCTCTCCATGTACATTATTCCGTGATTTATTCAGTTTTCAAATTTATACTGACTTTTTGATTACCCGGTATATAGATGGCGGTAGTATCGCTTACACAAGGTGTAAAGGGACAGTGCATTGACGGAGCTGTCATTTGCACACAGGTGATTCATGTGTAAAGGTGTCCGACGTGATTATGGCTACATGACGAGAATTAGCAGAAATCGGACCGGAATGGTAGCTGGAGATAGACGAATGGGACATTCCATTTCAGAAATCGTTAGGGAATTCAATATACCGAGATCCACAGCGTCAAGAACGTACCGTGGCCGACGACCTTCACTTAACGACCGAGAGCAGCGGCATTTTCATATAGTTGTCAATACTATAAAACAAGCAACACTGCGTGAAATAATAGCAGAAATTAATGTAGGACTTACGACGAACGTGTCCGTTAGGACAGTGCGGTGAAATCTGGCGATAATGGGCTACGGCAGCAGAAGACCGACGCGAGTGCCTTTGCTAACAGCACGATATCGCCTGCTGCGCCTCTCCTGCGCTCGTGACCGTATTAGTTGAACCATAGGCGACTGGAAAACCTTGGCCTGGTCAGATGAGTCTCAATTTCACCTGGTATGATGGTAGGATTCGAGTGTGGCGCAGAGCCATGGACCCAAGGTGTCAACAAGGCACCGTGCAAGCTGGTGGTGGCTCCATAACGGTGTAGTCTATGTTTACATGGAATGGACTGGGTTCTCTGGTCCATCTGAACCAATCATTGATTGGAAATGACTATGTTTGGCTACTTGGAGACAATTTTCAGGCATTCATTAACTTCATGTTCCCAAACAACCGAGGAACTTTTTCGAATGACATTGCTCCATGTCACTGGGGCACAATTGATCCCGATTGGTCTGAACAACATTCTGGACAGTTCGAGCGAATGATTTTGCACCAGATCGCTTGACATGGTACATAATTGAGAAGTCAGTTCGTGCACTTTCGAAATTATAGACGACTACAGAGGGAGCATGGCTCAATATTTCTGCAGGGGACTTTCAACGACTTGTTAAGTCCTTGCCACGACGAGTTGCTGATCTACGTCGGGGGTGGCTTGCGGAGTATAAATGTAGATGTAGAAAAGGAGGTCTGGCACGATATTAGGAGGTATTCCTGACTTTTTTCACCTTACTTTATGCGCACTGGACAGAAGGGTAGCCACCCTGCGAAACATCATACTAATGCCGTGTAACACAACCTCTCTACCCTTCATAATGTCCGCCCTGGTAGCTGAGTGGTCAGCGTGACAGACTGTCAATCCTAAGGGCCCGGGTTCGATTCCCGGCTGGGTCGGAAATTTTCTCCGCTCAGGGACTGGGTGTTGTGTTGTCCTAATCATCATCATTTCATCCCCATCGACGCGCAGGTCGCCGAAGTGGCGTCAAATCGAAAGACCTGCACCAGGCGAACGGTCTACCCGACGGGAGGCCCTAGCCACACGACATTTCCATTTTTCCCTTCATAATGATCTCAGTTCACCAAGGAAGGGAATCCAAAAGCTTCTTAAGGTACTGTAATGGATTGAGCCGACCGGAGTGGCCGAGCGGTTCTAGGCGCTACAGTCTGGAACCACGCGACTTCTACGGTCGCAGGCTCGAATCCTGTCTCGGGCATGGATGTGTGTGATGTCCTTAGGTTAGTTAGGTTTAAGTAGTTCTAAGTTCTAGGGGACTGATGACCTCAGAAGTTAAGTCCCATAGTGCTCAGAGCCATTTGAACCATTTTTTTGTAATGGAGTGACATATACGGAGAACGCGCCCGGATGGTTTCCGTTACCTTTCTTTAGAGCTCTGCACTTCGTAACGGCCGAGCCGAAAATATCGTTTGATCGATGTGGATCTGGACTGTCGGAGGAGATAGCGCGTATAGAGGGAAAGGGGGGGGGGGGAGGCGCGTGGCAAGGTGTCATGGATAAACGAAAAAACGTAGCGACTTAAAAGACGGGTAAAATTTTAAACATAGCTGATGTTCAGCAACGATAGATGGTAAGTAATGATGTGAGGAAATCAGCCAACCAGTTGCACGTATAAAGGCTTTAATAACCCTTCACCACGGTTTCAGCCATTGTAAAATAGTCTTCTTCAGAAGTACGTGGACCTATTGAGGAAATATATTACATCATAGTTAAAAAGATTTATTAAGGTAGAAGAGACGAAAATATAATAACCAAAAATTACTTACACGTAACATCACATATTGACGATCAGAAACCTTAGAACCATCAAGCTCATGTCAACTGACATAGTATGTGTGACTATCAGTAAAACCGAATAAAATCCATTAAAAACTTTCCCGTTAGAGCTGGACTAAACTTAAAAACTTTCACATGAAAATGTGTATGCAATTTGAGACAGTGAAACGTCCCGTATGTTGTTGGTACCATGCGGCGACTGGCAAAGTTGTAGCAGTACACGAAATAGGAAACATCGGCAGGTGGCGTAACTGCGCAAAAACGTATGCGCATAGCAATCAGATAAAGTGTAAACCATCAGTCACTACGTTCTATCGGCAAGGGGCGGAGTAAAGATCTAGTTAGAAAAACGAGGGGAGACTGGAGGCAGAGAGAAGGAGGGGAAATTTTAAAAATGAATTATAACAGTTGTAATTTTTTAATTAATTTTAATGTCGTGTGACGAGGGCCTCCCGTCGGGTAGACCGTTCGCCTGGTGCAAGTCTTTCGATTTGACGCCACGTCGGCGACTTGCGCGTCGATGGGGATGAAATGATGATGATCAGGACAACACAACACTCAGTCCCTGAGCGGAGAAAAATCTCCGACCCAGCCGAGAATCGAACCGGGACCCTTAGGATTGACATTCTGTCACGCTGACCACTCAGCTACCGGGGGCGCACAATTATAACAGTAAAAAGGAGGGTAAATAGAAAGAGATATAATATTTTACAAGAAAAAATAGGAAACTGATGAGAATGAATGACAACTGGAGGCCACCAACGAACTACAACTACATTAACCAGCGTAAAACCTTCAAGAAACTGTCAACTCGAAAGTTGCTGCTGATCATTTACCATGTTACAGTACACTTTGAGTGAGTGTTTAAAAATTTCCACTTCTTGATGTAAGTCTAATTTCCGCGCTTTAACATACTTACACAAAATTATGGCTTCTCCTAGATCCTTAGGGGAATGATTAGTAATGAGTAAATGTTCGGCAAATGTGGAGTGGTGCACGTTACCACCCTTGTTTCCTAGTAAATGTTGTTTGCACCTTAGTGTGATCGCCCTGCCAGTTTTATCTACACTCCTGGAAATTGAAATAAGAACACCGTGAATTCATTGTCCCAGGAAGGGGAAACTTTATTGACACATTCCTGGGGTCAGATACATCACATGATCACACTGACAGAACCACAGGCACATAGACACAGGCAACAGAGCATGCACAATGTCGGCACTAGTACAGTGTATATCCACCTTTCACAGCAATGCAGGCTGCTATTCTCCCATGGAGACGATCGTAGAGATGCTGGATGTAGTCCTGTGGAACGGCTTGCCATGCCATTTCCACCTGGCGCCTCAGTTGGACCAGCGTTCGTGCTGGACGTGCAGACCGCGTGAGACGACGCTTCATCCAGTCCCAAACATGCTCAATGGGGGACAGATCCGGAGATCTTGCTGGCCAGGGTAGTTGACTTACACCTTGTAGAGCACGTTGGGTGGCACGGGATACATGCGGACGTGCATTGTCCTGTTGGAACAGCAAGTTCCCTTGCCGGTCTAGGAATGGTAGAACGATGGGTTCGATGACGGTTTGGATGTACCGTGCACTATTCAGTGTCCCCTCGACGATCACCAGTGGTGTACGGCCAGTGTAGAAGATCGCTCCCCACACCATGATGCCGGGTGTTGGCCCTGTGTGCCTCAGTCGTATGCAGTCCTGATTGTGGCGCTCACCTGCACGGCGCCAAACACGCATACGACCATCATTGGCACCAAGGCAGAAGCGACTCTCATCGCTGAAGACGACACGTCTCCATTCGTCCCTCCATTCACGCCTGTCGCGACACCACTGGAGGCGGGCTGCACGATGTTGGGGCGTGAGCGGAAGACGGCCTAACGGTCTGCGGGACCGTAGCCCAGCTTCATGGAGACGGTTGCGAATGGTCCTCGCCGATACCCCAGGAGCAACAGTGTCCCTAATTTGCTGGGAAGTGGCGGTGCGGTCCCCTACGGCACTGCGTAGGATCCTACGGTCTTGGCGTGCATCCGTGCGTCGCTGCGGTCCGGTCCCAGGTCGACGGGCACGTGCACCTTCCGCCGACCACTGGCGACAACATCGATGTACTGTGGAGACCTCACGCCCCACGTGTTGAGCAATTCGGCGGTACGTCCACCCGGCCTCCCGCATGCCCACTCTACGCCCTCGCTCAAAGTCCGTCAACTGCACATACGGTTCACGTCCACGCTGTCGCGGCATGCTACCAGTGTTATAGACTGCGATGGAGCTCCGTATGCCACGGCAAACTGGCTGACACTGACGGCGGCGGTGCACAAATGCTGCGCAGCTAGCGCCATTCGACGGCCAACACCGCGGTTCCTGGTGTGTCCGCTGTGCCATGCGTGTGATCATTGCTTGTACAGCCCTCTCGCAGTGTCCGGAGCAAGTATGGTGGGTCTGACACACCGGTGTCAATGTGTTCTTTTTTCCATTTCCAGGAGTGTATATAGTAACATTTTATAAACACCTGGGTTAGAAAAAGGATCATTGGCACTGTTAATTGTATGCACAAAGTTTTTTAGTGGTTTTCAGTGGACAAGGTGCATGGGGGCTTAATTAAATATATAATTGATTGAAAATATTTTTAGTTTTAGTAGCTGTATGTCCGATTACGTAGTCTCGTAATCGGTTGGCCCTGACTAGTATTATTACGCTATCTGACTGCAACAAACAATGTAAGAAAATTTTCGTAAACACAGTTAATTAATTAAGTCCCCAGCAACTAAAAAACCTACAAAATCCAAGCACAAATGTAACTGTTCTGTATGTGGGAGTGTGACTCAACGTATGCATCTGGCACGGTTCTTTTCCAACAAGACAAGAATTTTTAAATACCAACTATACAGACGTGACAAAAGAAAATTAGAAAACTATAATTACGCAAGAAAACCAGAATTCCACTCTAATCCAAGAACACAAGCCAGATGCTTTGTTGACTGAACCTGTAGTGACACATTATTTCAGATAGACAATTAATAAAAAAAAACATTATAAATTTTACCTTCATATATATTGACGAAATGCACTCATTACAATAACATCTGCTATCTCTCCCATCAAATAACTGCATAAAACAAGGAGCAACACTCTTTACTACCACATCTCACTCCGACTTCACGACAATCACGAGCTCTTAACACACACTGTGCTCTCTACTAGCACTGACTGCCACGAACTCTCAACAACCACTGACTTCTACAATCTCATAACAAGCACTGTGGAGGCGGCTTAATAGTACTCTTTGGCGCACTCTCTGGCGCAGTGGCACAGTGTAGCCACCTTTCAAAGGTTACATTAAATTTGTATTTAGGCTATTCGTCAATAAACCCAGTATACTATAGCATACATTTCCTTGGAAAAGAATAGAAATTCGTTTAGTATCTTCCACCTACTTAGGGCCGGGTGTATTTCTCTATAACGTGGAACATTTTTTAAGGTTTTTCTTGTTGATAATGCAATCGACTAAATTTTAATCATATCCATTGTAACAGCAATAGATTTTATAACAGCAGTTTCATTCTGTAAATTAAACGGAGGAAGGGCCACTGACAAGCGTGGTCAATAGTGGAGTCAAAGAACACAACCATGTGTGCATGAGAATGGGCAGAATCAGCTGTAATAAAACACACATCAAAAAAAGTTTTGCATCACCTCGGTTCCAAAAGTTCCGGAACCTGTACACAAAATTGTAATAGAGATCAACAGAAACATCATTTTCGCCCTTTGTATTGCTCATGAAAACCGCACACTGCATGTTGCACCACCATGCAGCGAGACCTCCAGAGGTGGTGGTCCAGACTGCTGTACACACCGGTACCTCTGATATCCGGTAGCACGTCCTCTTGCATCGATGCATGCCTGTCTTCGTCGTGGCATACTATCCACAAGTTCATCAAGGCACTGTTGGTCCAGATTGTCCCACTCCTCAACGGCGATTCGGCGTAGATCCCTCAGAGTGGTTGGTGGGTCACGTTGTCCATAAACAGCCCTTTTCAAACTATCCCAGGCATGTTGGATAGGGTTCATGGCTGGAGAACATACTAGCCACTCTAGTCGAGCGATGTCGTTATCCTGAAGGAAGTCATTCACAAGATGTGCACAATGGCGGCGCGAATTGTCGTCCATGAAGACGAATGCCTCGCCAATGTGCTGCCGATATGGTTGCACTATAGGCTGTAGGGCGGCATTCATGTATCGTACAGCCGTTACGGCGCCTTCCATGACCACCAGAGGGGTATATCGACCCCACATAATGCTACTCCATAACAGCAGTGCTCCTCCACCTTGCTGCACTCGCAGGACAGTGTGTCTAAGGCGTTCAGCCTGACCGGGTTGCCTCCAAACAAGTCTCCGACGATTGTCTGGTTGAAGGCAAAAGCGACACTCACCAGTGAAGAGAACGTGACGCCAATGCTGAGCGGTCCATTCGGCATGTTGTTGGGCCCACCAGTACCGCGCTGCATGGTGTCGTGGTTGCAAAGATGGACCTCGTCATGGCCGTCGGGAGTGAAGTTGCGCATCATGCAGCCTATTGCACTCAGTTTGAGTCGTAACACGACGTCCTGTGGCTGCACGAAAAGCATTATTCAACATGGTGGAGTTGCTGTCAGGGTTCCTCCGAGCCGTAATCCGGTAGGTGGCGGTCATCCATTGCAGTAGTAGCCGTTGGGTGGCCTGAGCGAGGCAAGTCATCGACAGTTCCTGTCTCTCTGTATCTCCTCCATGTCCGAAAAATATCGCTTTGGTTCACGCCGAGACGCCTGGACACTTCCCTCGTTGAGAGCCCTTCCTGGCACAAAGTAACAATGCGGACGCGATCGGACAGCGGCCGTCTAGGCATGGTTGAACTACAGACATCACGAGCCGTGTACTTCCTTCGTGATGGAATGACTGGAACTGATGGGCTGTCTAATAGGCGCTGCTCATGCATGGTTGTTTTTACATCTTTGGCGGGTTTAATGTCATCTCTGGACAGCCAAAGGGACTGTGTCTGTGATACAGTAACCACAATCAAGGTCTATCTTCAGGAGTTCTGGGAACCGGTGTGATGCAAAACTTTTTTTGATGTGTGTATTATTCGAATAAGTAGACTTCCGGAAAACATTAAGGCAAAAGTTATTGAAATTTTATCACGAAATGTGTTGAAAGTGCTTGTTTAACTAGTCGCTAGTCGTTTGTGTCCACCGAGAACCTGCAAGATGTTGTGGTCTTCCTGAACCCATCGATTCCATATATTGATGACAGTTGTAGAATCTCGCCCCGGGTGAACAGCAATATCTCGGAACTATGAAGCACAATATCTACAAGGCACGATGCTGTCGCTGCTGAATTCCGACATGTGCTGGTAAACGTTTCACGCAGCCATTTTTTTATCCTTTTCACAAATTACTTTTGTATAAATAATTTATAAACACCCTAAACTTCGTGCGGCTGTAATGGAATGCTAATCATATGCATATCAAAGCGTGTATTCTTCATGCCAGTTTCATGTTCGTCGCACACAGCTTAAATGGTTCAAATGGCTCTGAGCACTATGAGACTTAACATCTGAGGTCATCAGTCCCCTAGAACTTAGAACTACTTAAACCTAACTAACATAAGGACATCACACACATCCATGCCCGAGGCAGGATTCGAACCTGCGACCGTAGTGGTCGCGCGGTTCCAGACTAAAGCGCCTAGAACCGCTCGGCCACTCCGGCCGGCCGCACACAGCTTACATAGTGTCGATTTGTTAACGGCCAGCAGAGTACTTGATTACTGATTTACTCCTCAGGAAGCAGAGAAGTTATGGTGATACGAGATACTGATCATTGTATACGAACTGGCAGAAAAGGAAGTTGTGCAGTGCAATGTCTTTTTATTATGTTTTAACTGACTGAAAATAAACGGAAACGTATTCAGCGCAGAGGGTTGGCGGAGTATTGCGAATAATAAGGAAGAAACAATATTGTGTCAAAAGTGAGGATTATCTTGATAGCTTCCTTATCCTGAAGATATTGGCATCATCAGTTTCGTCAAGTACAGTTGAAAAAATATTCAAATATGTATGAGTTCCTAAGGGATCAAACTGCTGAGGTCATCGGTCCCTAGATTTACACACTACTTAAACTAACTTATGCTAAGAACAACACACACACACATACCCATGCCAGAGGGAACTCGAACCTCCGTGACCCGGCGCCTCATACCGCGCGGCCACTCCGCGCGGCAAGTACAATTCAGTTCTGTAACATGTGGTATTCTCTGTGTTGATTCGCTTACTCAATGACTGAATCGTACTTTTTGTTGCAAATGCACCGTCATTTCATTTTGTTGAATATTCTGGGGCGATTGGTGCCTATGAACGGCGTGACGCATTATAACTGCGCAGTTGGTGATGCCCTTGGGAGGGTAAAGAGGGAATAGCGTGCTTCCCTGAGGCAGTTCATTGAAGCTCGAGTCAAGGATTAGTTTCACGTGTGCTCGTGTCAGTCGCGATATTAAAAGATAATGTGATACTCTCGGTACGTACGCTAATTCACACCTACAGCTACATAAAAGGGACAGTTGAATGGAAACTCTTTATTATTTCAGAAGTAATCGCCATAATTGTTAATAAATTTATCCCACTGTGAAACAAGACGGTCAGTGCCTTCATGGAGAAATGCATCACTTCGTCAGAAGCAAATCGACGGCCACGAATGTCTTTCTTCACGGCTCCAAAAATATGGAAATCACACGGGAATAGATAGCGGGACTGTATGAAGGAGGATATGTAAGGCTTTCCCAGCGAAACTTCGGCCGCGTAGTTGAAATAACCTGCCAACAAAATTCCCGCTCACATGTTGCCACAGAAGTTTCGCTGGGAAGCTCTTACATTTCCTCCATACATTCCCGATCTCTTCTCATGCGATTTCCGTATTTTTGACACCCTGAAGAGAAACCTTCGTGGCCGCCGATTTGCTTCGGGCGAAGAGGTGCAGACCTGAGTACAATCATGGTTCGGTATGCAACTGCAAACATTTTTCCATGAAGGCATCTATCGCCTTGTCTCACACTGAGATAAATACACTACTGGCCATTAAAATTTCTACACCAAGAAGAAATGCAGATGATAAACGGGTATTCATTGGATAAATATATTATACTAGAACTGACATGTGATTACATTTTCACGCAATTTGGGTGCATAGATCCTGAGAAATCAGTATCAAGAACAACCACCTCTGGCCGTAATAACGGTCTTGATACACCTGGGCATTGAGTCAAACAGAGCTTCGATGGCGTGTACAGGTACAGCTGCCCATGCAGCTTCAATACGATACCACAGTTCATCAAGAGTAGTGACTGGCGTATTGTGACGAGCCAGTTGCTCGGCCACCATTGACCAGACGTTTTCAATTGGTGAGAGATCTGGAGAATGTGCTGGCCAGGGCAGCAGTCGAACATATTCTGTATCCAGAAAGGCCCGTACAGGACCTGCAAGATGCGGTCGTGCATTATCCTGCTGAAATGTAGGGTATCGCAAGGATCGAATGAAGGTTAGGGCCACGGGTCGTAACACATCTGAAATGTAACGTCCACTGTTCAAAGTGCCGTCAATACGAACAAGAGGTGACCGAGACGTGTAACCAATGGCACCCCATACCATCACGCTGGGTGATACGCCAGTATGGCGATGACCAATACACGCTTCCAATGTGCGTTCACCGCGATCTCGCCAAACACGGATGCGACCATCGTGATGCTGTAAACAGAACCTAGATTCATCCGAAAAAATCACGTTTTGCCTTTCGTGCACCCAGGTTCGTCGTTGAGTACACCATCGCAGGCTCTCCTGTCTCTGATGCAGCGTCAAGGGTAACCGCAGCCATGGTCTGCGAGCTGGTAGTCCATGCTGCTGCAAACGTCGTCGAACTGTTCGTGCAGATGGTTGTTGTCTTGCAAACGTCCCCATTTGGTGACTCAGGGATCGAGACTTGGCTGCACGATCCGTTACAGCCATGCGGATAAGATGCCTGTCATCTCGACTGCTAGTGATACGAGGCCGTTGGGATCCAGCACGGCGTTCCGTATTACCCTCCTGAACCCACCGATTCCATAGTCTGCTAACAGTCATTAGATCTCGACCAACGCGAGCAGCAATGTCGCCGTACGATTAACCACAATCGCGATAGGCTACAATCCAACCTTTATCAAAGTCGGAAACGTGATGGTACGCATTTCTCCTCCTTAGACGAGGCATCAGAACAACGTTTCGCCAGGCAACGGCGGTCAACTGCTGTTTGTGTATGAGAAATCGATTGGAAACTTCCCTCATGTCAGCACTTTGTAGATGTTGCCACTTGCGCCAAACTTGTATGAATGCTCTAAAAAGCTAATCATTTGCTTATCACAGCATTTTCTTCCTGTCGGTTAAATTTCGCGTCTGTAGCACGTCATCTTCGTGGTGTAGCAATTTTAATAGCCAGTAGTGTATGATGACAATTATGGCGATTGCCTTTGAAATAATAAACAGTTTACTTACTTGTCCCATCTGTCTCGTTTTAATTTGACTGCGTAATATACAGATTCCGCAAGCCACTGTATGGTGGATGGCGGAGGGTACTTCATACCAAAATTATCGGTTTTCCGTCCTATTCACTTCACATACTGAGCGCGTTAAATACAACGGTCTGTATGTGTCTGTACAAGATTACTTTCTCTTGGCTTATTATTTCGAGCCTTAAGTTAGACTTAACGACGATGACAGCATAATTATCGCTCAGTATTCTGTGACTGCAGGCTCTCAGCTGACAGAATTGCGAGAAAACTGTGTTGTCTTTCTTACAAGGATTCGTTTGTCAGTTCGTGAAGTATTTCTGTAACGTTTTCGTATGGGCCCTTCCGACCCTTTACGATCCAAACAGCTCTTCTCTTAATTTGTTTAATGTCTACTGCCATACCTACTTGATAGCGACTCTAAACACTGGAAGGACGCTCTAGAACTGGTAGCACTAGCATCTTATATATGGTTTCCTTTACAAATGAAATGCTTCCCCAGAATCCTTCTAACAAATCTAAGTGTTCCATTCGTCACAGGAAGAAGTCATTCTCGATACAAATACCTCTCCAATTCCTGGAATCATGGTATGGGAAGCTGTGGACATGACAAAATGACTGATTTGGTAATTGTTGAAGTGAGACTAAATGGTATACGGTGCTTCATGGTCTAATGCTTTTCATTTCTGCCAGTGTACTTTGACTTATTGTATATCGTGACGACCATTATCACAATTTTGATTCACTGTCGTAGAACAAATACATGTCTTGCAACTATAATTGTGACTATAAAGTTTATTTCAGTGGTTCCTAGCACCCTTCGACGCAACCACTGGCTGAAGAGTATTAATGCGCTATTGGTAATGACTTGTCAAATGAAATCAGAGAATCAGTTCTGAGAAATCCTTGTCAGATTAATTGTCATCTAACAACCTCTTGTGAAATAAGGAAAATCATTAAATATTTAGAAAAATAAATGTTCTGTCGGAATAGGAGACATCTCTAACAATATATTAAAACAGTGTGGAGCAGTTACAGCTGACGATCTGTCACATCTGTAATGTATCACCAACTCAAGGTATTTTACCAGACAGGTTAAAATATGCCATTGTCAAGCCTCTACCAAAAAGGGGACACCACAGATGTCGATAATTACCGTCCAGTATTCTTGCTTACAGCATTTTCAAAAATCTTTGAGAAAGTAATGTACACAAGAGGGTTAGCCATCTCAGCAGTAATGAGAACTTGGTAAATCACAGTTTGGATTTCCAAAATGGTGTTCTACTGAAACAGAAATATACAATTTCACTGCCCACATAATAAAGTTTTTTAATAGTAAAATGTCAACAATAGGAATATTCTGTGACTTATCCAAAACATTTGATTGTGTGAACCATGACATTATGTTACAGAAATTACGATTTTACGGTATAAACAGAACAGCATATGAGTGGTTTAAGTCACACCTATAGAACAGAAAGCAAAAAAGTATCTTTGTATGGTCTTAGTGATTTAAGGAAGTTTCGCACTTCATCTAACTGGGGCGAAATTACATTAGGTGTTCCACAGGGTTCAATCATGGGTCCCCTTCTATTCTTGATATATGTGAATGACTTATCTGAAACAAGAAGTTAAACAGACACTGTTCGCTGATGATACAAGAATCATCATTAATCCAGTAAAAGAAACTCCAATAGTAAATGATACAATAATGCCTTTGGAAAAGTTATTGACTGGTTTTCTGCGAATTGGCTTGCTCTGAACTCTGAAAAACACAGTACATCCAATTTTCTACTGCAAGGAGTACAGTTCCTTCAATAAACATAACACGTCAACAGAAGCCAATAGCCTGGGTAGAAGATACGAAGTTGGGTGTACATATAGATGAGAATCTTAATTGGAAAATGCGTGTTTTGAAGCCCCTAAAACGAATAGGTTCAGCAACTTTTGCAATCAGAATAGTCGCTAATTTTGAGGATACAGAAAGTAGCAAGCTAATATACTTTGCATACTTTCACTCTCTGATTTCAAATGATGTCATATGGAATAATATTTTGGGGTAACTCAACACTTAGGCAAAAATTAGTCACTGCTAAAAAAAAAGTGGTTACAATAATGTGGGGGCTCATAGTCGCACATCTTGTAGGCATCTGTTTAAAAGATTAGGAATTCTTACAACAGCCTCACAGTGTATTTACTCAGTAATGAAATTTTTTCTCAACAACATGGACCAGTTTAGAAACAACAGTGACATCCATTATTATGATGCTGGAAGAAAGATAGACTTACACTATACTCTGCTTAACCTATCTTTGGCACAGAAAGGGGTCAAATATGCTGCTATTCCATAGATGAATTTTTGAATAGAAATAAATAAATCTGTACGTATAATATATGAATTTTGTGCCATTTAAGAGAATGGGGAAGGTAATAAAAATATTAAGCCTTTTTTTTTTAAGAAACCTTGATTAATGTGTGCATTTCTTATGCACTTGACACATTCCACATCATAACGGTTACCGTGAGATTGATCAATGGAACTAACTAACTAATCGGTATAGTCATTAAACAATACATGGCAGCATTGACTGAAATGAAATTTAAAAATAGTATGTTCAATTATTCTCTTTGCTATTAAAATGTGAAATACGAGCAACACCTCTAAGTTGATTGACATGCTCCCAACCTGTGCTCGTAAATAATGGACTTGTTGAAGAATAAATATAGGAGTTACAAGAACATATAATCATTTGTAGTGGAGTTATGAAACGTTTACTGGAAATAAATTTGCGAATTTGGTAACACTGCCGTAAAAAGAGTGTGAGAAATAGGAATCAGCAAGTAAAGGGAAGGGCAGGAGGACGTACGGAAGCACATAGTTGAGGCTGGGACGTTGCGATTTTCGGCGTATTACTGTAGCGCCACAGCCTTTGCAGCCCCGTGCTCCAGAGACGTAGGAGCTGAACAAGAAATATGATGCGGCCACGTTGAATGCGGGCAGCCACCATTACCGGAAGGCGCAGTGCTCCACGAAGCTGGCGTTTTGTGTGGAAGCTGAAAGCGACTGAGGCCTCTTCGGAAAGAGCATTCAGCTCTCCTGACGGGCAGAAGCGCTCGGCTGTCCCACATCGTCTTCATAACAGCGGCTTTCCCTCCTCTCACGTCGAATGGCGACTGCGGCTTTTTTCCCGCATCCTCTTCCAGGAGTAAGAATTTCGTACGGTGAATTTGTGTATGATGCCTTTAGCCTTAGCAAGCGTCCTATTAGTTGTTCTATTCCCAGCATTTTAGAAGACTTTACTCAAAAGACTGACGTCATGCAAGAAGCATTTAAAAAGGTCAATGAATTGCAACACAAGATAAAGAAAATACAGCATAAAAACGAGATATGTTTATTCGACTCCGAAAAATGTCCGTTGGCAACAATTCACTTACGTCAGAGAACACATCTGAAATCGATCGAAGCATTTGTATCTCATATCTTGAGCTGTCCATCGACATGTGATGCTTAATCGTGTAGCGGAGTTTTGTGACTGTATTGATTACCTCATTTACTCTGAATCGAATTGATAGTGCCAGAATTATAATGTGAAGGCGATATTTGGAAAAAGTAGGCGCTTGTCACACGCTTTAATGAAATCACCAGCGCTTTTCATCCACGGTGCCTTCTGCTAATCAGTGATTTGCGTGGCGCAAATAGGTAACTTAGTTATCGTTAACCCGAATATTTGTGAGTGATGGCCTTAATGCTGTCCAGGCTAACCCACGATTGGACAAATATCAGTTTCAGTGTTAGTCACCAATTTTGTCCTATCATCTCTTCCACTTGACTACCGACCAAACGTAGCGCATCATCATAGTTACATTAATCGCAGTCACATTTCCTACACAAAGCTTATGTTAATTTTCACAAACATCAAATAAATTTCATATCTTTACTCGATACTCCACTAAACATATTTTTAGGCATTAATGTACAGTTTTCTTTTGAAACTGACTGCTAGAAAGAAAATACGGCGTTGTGCTGTGAAAATGTTTGGTTTCGTTTTCTTTCTTACAATAAGTGTTAACTATGACGACAGGGCATTTGAACCATTAGACTAATTGTTTCCAACAACAGAAAGCTGGACGAAAGAAAATATGATCATACTGAACGCCGACACCCATCGAAGGTGGTCGCACTTCAGATGTAACAAAAATATTATTTCTAGTATGTATACTGCTTCTCTGTATAATAATGTTTACAAGAAGACGACCTGAACTCAGAGGTAGAATTCACAACGCTGGGATCAGATGCACCGAGAGAAATGGAGAAAATTATTAGATTCATAAACAGAATGTATCCGCTGCTAAAGAGCACCCAAACGAAAAACAGAACCAAACTTAAGGCTATACAAAATCACGATTTTACCAACAATACTATATGGGTGCATCACTTGGGAAATGAAAAGCAATACTAACATCAGACTATTACATATGCTTCCAAACAGATGCTTGAGAATCATTCTAAAAGTCCCAAGATGGGCTAGGACAGACGACATACATCAGGAACAACAACGAGCTACTAGAAGACCAAATAAAACCTCATGCCAGGAACGCTACAAATAATGAACAACCTAAAGCAGAAGAATAGGCATCTTAACTACAGTAGAACTGTTAACCCAGGGATATCTCATAGGATTAGAATGCCAGGAACAATTAGAGAAAACCCATTTTAGATGAATAGATCTACATCTACATCTACATACATACTCCGCAATCCACCATACGGTGCGTGGCGGAGGGTACCTCGTACCACAACTAGCATCTTCTCTCCCTGTTCCACTCCCAAACAGAACGAGGGAAAAATGACTGCCTATATGCCTCTGTACGAGCCCTAATCTCTCTTATCTTTGTGATCTTTCCGCGAAATGTAAGTTGGCGGCAGTAAAATTATACTGCAGTCAGCCTCAAATGCTGGTTCTCTAAATTTCCTCAGTAGCGATTCACGAAAAGAACGCCTCCTTTCCTCCAAAAACTCCCACCCAAGTTCCTGAAGCATTCCCGTAACACTCGCGTGACGATCAAACTTACCAGTAACAAATCTAGCAGCCCGCCTCTGAATTGCTTCTATGTCCTCCCTCAATCCTATCTGATAGGGATCCCAAACGCTCGAACAGTACTCAAGAACAGGTCGTATTAGTGTTTTATAAGCGGTCTCCTTTACAGATGATCCACATCTTCCCAAAATTCTACCAATGAACCGAAGACGACTATCCGCCTTCCCCACAACTGCCATTACATGCTTGTCCCACCTCATATCGCTCTGCAATGTTACGCTCAAATATTTAATCGACGTGACTGTGTCAAGCGCTACACTACTAATGGAGTATTCAAACATTACAGGATTCTTTTTCCTATTCATCTGCATTAATTTACATTTATCTATATTTAGAGTTAGCTGCCATTCTTTACACCAATCACAAATCCTGTCCAAGTCATCTTGTATCCTCCTACAGTCACTCAACGACGACACATTGCTATGCACCCTAACCAAAAGATCATTTATGTAGATAGAAAACAACAGCGGACCTACCACACGTCCCTGGGGCACTCCAGATGATACCGTCACCTCCGATGAACACTCACTATCGAGAACAACGTACTGGGTTCTATTAGTTAAGAAGTCTTCGAGCCACTCACATACTTGGGAACGAATCCCATATGCTCGTACCTTAGTTAGGAGTCTGCAGTGGGGCAGATAAAGATTATCTCAGCAGTCCTAAGGGACCGAGCCCCCAAAAGCTTGCTGACGATGAACAAGAAACTGAAATTATTCTTAAACATCAAGAAGTCGAGTCATCGGAGATGGTAGCACTTCAGATGAATCAAAATATTGTTTCTAGCATATAGGTCGCTTCTCCGTATATACAGTTATAAACAAAGGTTGCATACCTCGTAGTCGGTTTTAACAGAAAACCTGTATGTAGGAGGTTCCAGGAGGAAACGGCGTTACTGAGGGATGTGATAGAAACCATCTTTTGAAAGGAGGAACTTCCTACGATCGTATGGCCTATTGTAAATGATTTCCGAAACAGAACAGACTTAATGTAAATTATTATTTACTTTCTTTATTATCCAATTACATTGTCGGGTTTACATATGGACGTTAAGTACAACAGTTATTAAACATTAAAACATGCGTTTTACAAATTGCAGGTTGAAAAACACGCACTTTCAGCACATTCACTTCTAAGCAATATCGTACACGTCACATTACAGCTGTTGTGTAGTTCACAATAAATTTTCTGTCTCCTACCGTCAAATTCAGTGCTTTTGTGTAATCTTTGGAGAACATACGATACTTGTCCAAGCGGCTCGGTACGCTCCTTAGTGAGGGCAGCAGCGACCATAACGGGACCTAGCAGTTCATCTCACGTATCCACCTTTCGTTTGTACAGGCCAGGCTTCATCCAACGCCATAAACAAAAATCTAATGGCGTGAGGTCTGACGTTCTTGGCTGCCAGTTAATTATAGCAATTACCACGACCAGCCCAGTGATTAGGTAACACATATACGTGTGCGCCATTAGTCCAAAAACAAATGCAGATTAAATGTTTTCTATCTCGGAAACCATTCGAAATAGGGCATAAGTCCGTATGAAGTTTTATGCTTCGGATGATTGTTCTTGTCGTATACCTGAATACTGAACATTGGTTCAAATGGCTCTGAGCACTATGGGACTCAATTGCTGTGGTCATCAGTCCCCTAGAACTTAGAACTACTTAAACCTAACCAACCTAAGGACATCACACACACCCATGCCCGAGGCAGGATTCGAATCTGCGACCGTAGCAGCAGCGCGGCTCCGGACTGGAGCGCCTAGAACCGCACGGCCACCACGGCCGGCTACTGAACATTCCTTCTGAGACACACTTATTAGGAAAGTTGCATTTATGTCTTATAGGCTTACGATTACAACGCTACGACGCAACCTGAATCGTCAGTAATTTTTTGGTGCTACCCGTTTGCAGATTAAAAGTATGCGAAATGATTGCACTGGAGGTACTATCCTCACAGATCCAGCAGCTGGAGAGGTCTCCCTCATACCTCGTATACCAATAATCCCAACCAAATTACCCATTCATTTTAAACAACTTCAGTTTCCAATCAAAGTTTCGTTTGCGGTAATAATAAACAAGGTTCAGGGTCAGACATTCAAATACGTTCGACTTGATTTACGATCAGTATGTTTTATGCAAGGTCAGGTGCATGTTACCCGTTCACGAACTGATAGTTCGGTAAAAACCAGTTCATACTCTTAGCACACAGTACGCAAAAAACGAAAAATGTTGTATATTTTGAAATTTTCTAATCGTATTGTGTGTAAAAAATAAAAACAAACTTAAAAAACAATAAAACAATAACAAAGGAGTCTTTTTAATTTATATTTTACATTATTTATTATAATTTCAAGTTCCATACTTCGGAAGTAAGCGAAGTCGCAATGAGGAGCCAGAATGTGGGTCCTGACACAACTCCCAGGAATGTCCTACGTCAGGACGTGTACCCAGTTCCGACACGTATTTGGCAATTGGGAGGATTCGCAAGAGAATAAATAAACTCGTTGAGAACAACTTATGGAATTGTATTTTCTGGGATTATGGTAGCTTCGATACATTTATAAAGTTGGTCCTGGTATTTCGTAAGCTCGTATTTTGTTGACTAGTGACTAGAAGACATTGTGGAATTGTTTCGAAGGCTTGCCGGAAGAGAAGAAACTGTGACATCAATCTGGGCGACGCTGTCTGTTGCCTTTAGGAATTCACTGAGGTATAGAGCAAGCACGTAATCTACATCTAAATCCATGTCCTGCAAACCAATGTGAAGTGCATGGCAGCGGGTACTTCCCATTGTACTAGTTATTAGCATTCTCCCCGTTCCATATGCGGAATGAGCGATGCGAAGATGACTGTTATATGCCTGTGCACACGCTCGTAATTAAACTTGTCTTCATTATCCGTATAGGATATGGCAAATTCCTACATTTGCCATTTAAAGATGGTTCTTGAAACTTTCTAAGTAGGCTTCCTCGGGGTAGTTTACATCTGTTTTAAAGAGTCTGCCGCCGCGCGGGGTAGCCAAGCAGTCTTGGGCGTCTTGTCACGGTCCGCGCGGCTCTCCCCCTTCAGAGGTTCGAATCCTCCCTCGGGCATGGGTGTGTGTGTTGTCCTTAGAGTAAGTTAGTTTAAGTTACATTAAGTAGTGTGCAAGCTTAGGGACCGATGACCTCAGCAGTTTGGTCCTATAAGACCTTACCACAAATTTCCAAATTTCGAAAGAGTCTGCCAGTTCAGCTTCTTTAGCAGCTCTGTGACGCTATTCCGCGGGTCAAAGAAATCTGTGGGCGGTTGTGCTGTTAGTCCTTTTTGGTAGGGGTCCCACACGGATGAGCAATATTCGTGTCTGGGTCGCGTGAGTGATTTGCAAGCAATCCCTGTTTACAGTATCCAGATCGATTCTTACAGAGGTGGCTTTCGGTTTGTAGAAAGGACATGACAAACGAGCACAAACGTGTTCTTTGTTTCTACAGGAGATTTATGTCAGCGATGTAGGCCTATTAATATGAGCGTGTCTCCGATGAGCCTTCCTTTAAATACGGATGAATTACCCTTTTAATGTCACACCGACCTTGCGTCATTTCATGCAGCAACTACCATCTTTTTATTAAAAGAATGGAAACAACTCTGCACTGTCACCTCTTTTCCGCACAGTCGCAGCATTATGTTCGTAACTCAGAAATTAGTGAGTAGCCGCTAAGCTAAGAAAATTTGAGCCGTCTTTTACGAGGTTATCGTTTTTACAGTTCAAGCTACAGGCTGCGAGAATTCTTCCGTCTTATCTCTTCCAGTAGATTTGCTGTAAGTGCCACTTCCTCTTTCATAACTGGAGCTATCAGTGTAGTTCAGCTGCCCAAGACAATTACACATCTATCTCTTACAGCTTGTGAAGAGGAAGAAAAATATGTTGTGTTTTGAGAGACCACTTTACTGCGTTTATCCTCGTGTCGTCATTTTGTGAACGCCTCCCAAATAAGGTGGAAAGCAAACGTAAGATCTAACAGCTTAACATGTATGATCATGTGCTTTGTGGCAGAATGTGATATCATTGACGTCAAGAAATTTTAACCTTTTTCTACGAATTTGTTAGGGATGTACTAAGTCGTGGAATAGCGACTGCTAGTAAATGGGGTAGCTTGTTATTGAAAACTCTTTGTTTTTATTAAAAGTACTGGACATAACTTGTACATTGGTACTTGCTGTTATCTGATAATAATTCTTTCGAATATCGGTAATGCATGTACAATTCGAAAGCAGTGTCTCTTTACAATTCACGAAATCTGACGCGACTGCTTCATCTTCTCCATGGCAGACAGCCATTTTCCGCGCATTTGTTGCAGAAGTGCGGTGTGATGCGATGAATTCAAGAGCCCTTCAGGAATAATATTGGACAGATAGGAAGCTATGTAAGTTGAGAAGCGAAAGACGGCACACACACACACACACACACACACACACACACACACACACACACACACAAATGTACACTGAAGAGCCAAAGAAACTGCTACACCTGCCTAATACCATGTACGGTCCACGCGAGCAAGCAACAGTGCTGCAACGTGACGAGGCATGCCCTCGACTAATGTCTAAAGCAGTTCTGGTGAGAAATGACACCACGTATTCTGCAGAGCTATCCATAAATCCGTGAGAGTGCGAAGGGGTGTAAATCTCTTCTGAACAGCACGTTGCAAGGAATCCCAGATATGCTCAATAATGTTCATATCTTGGGAGTTTGGTGGCCAGCGCAAGTGTTTAAACTCTTCTGAGTTCCTGGAGCCACTCTGTAGCAGTTCACAACGTGTAGGTTGTCGCATTGTCCTGCTGGAATTACCCAAGTACGTCGGAATACACAATGGATATGAATGGATGTAGGTGATCAGACAGGCTGCTTTCGTATGTGTCACCTGTCAGAGTCGTATCTAGATATATCAAGGGTCCCGTATCAGTCCAACTGCACACGCCCCACACCATTACAGAGCCTCCACCAGCTTGAACAGTCGCCTGCTGATGTGCAGGGTCAATGGATTCATGAAGTTGTCTCCATACCCGTACACGCTGCTGGTATGTAGACAATAGTGACACCACCAGCAGTCGACCAATGGTGTAAACGCCCAGAAGATGATCCCTACGTCGGGTTGAAACCGGTTAGCGGTGTAATAATAATAAATGCGATTAAGACTGTTTTTGAATAAGTGATTAATCATACTAATCGCTGCTTCATCTCCACAACCATGTTGTCCAAAAATCTGAGGAAAGAATATTCCACGATGATCCACAGCAAACTCCGCATTTTTTCAACTGAAACTTTCCGAGAAAAAATGTGTTGCATTATTTATTTAACGCCCCCTGGTATTTTAGATGCCAGGAGATTAGAGGTTATTTTGTAATTGTATTTTCTGTCACTTACGAGCCTTATTTGATTAAATGAGATGACCATGATTTCTTTTCTGTATGCTGTATTTACTGAAAAACATACAACTATTATGAAGATTTACTCAGAAGTTCGGTGGGGCAATATAACTTACTGTGGCGATGGCTAGCTCAAAGCTAGGGGATTCACTATAAAATGGTTAAGAGGAAGCGATATCGCATCTCCGCAGCGTATTGAGGACGTGGACGGCTGACGACAAGGACAGTGCGGCGCGGCTCGCCACTCACCGGTCTAGCGTGAGCTCCTCCAGCTGGTTGAGGTCGCAGGCGATGTACTCGAGAGCGGCGTCCGTGATGCGCGGGCACCACGACAGGTCGAGCGAGCGCAGCTTGCCCAGGTTCTCGGCGATTAGCTCCACCCCGTCGTCCGTGATCTTGCTGCAGCCCGACAGGCTCAGCACCGTCAGGTTAGGCAGCGAGTGCACTGCAACATAAGAACGAGCCCGTCACCAGCGCGCGAGAGGGGGGAGGTACTGTGGGGGCAAAGCAGGTAGGTCCGAAGAGATGACACAGAGGAAACAAAACTAAGCGAGACACAAGCACTTCTTCTGTTTCATATACATAGGCACCCGCAAAGGGGGCACTTGCTCCCTCCCGGAACCTGAGGTGACAAAAGTCATGGGGCAGACAAATGTACGTATAAAGATGGCGGTAGTATCGCGCACACAAAATATAAAAGGGCTATGCATTGGCGGAGCCGTCATTTGTACTCTGCTAATTCATTTGAAACCGTTTCCGACGTGATTATGGCCGCACGATGGAAATCAGCTGACTTAGAACGCAGAATGGTAGTTGGAGATAGGCGCATGGTACATTCCATTTCGGAAATCGTTCGGCAGTTAAACATTCAGAGATCCACAGTGTCAAGAGCAAAGGAGAGCAAAAGGAGGCCAGGCATAAAGTTAGGAGATATCTCATGACTTCCGTCACCTTAGTATATGTTACGACATTCTGGCTCAATTTCAGTAATGAGTATCTGCAGTGTTTCTACGAGGGTCACGCTGAAAGTCGTGATCAACCCATTGTTAAAATTCAGTTTCCAACAACATAACAACCGACAGCATGATGGTAACCTACAGCCTGTCCACCGCATGTTGCTATATTGTGACGTCATTAGCTTCTGTCACGTGACCAGAGGCAGTATTTCCAAAATGGCGGTCATCTATGTTTCGCTTCAGTATCGTGTTGTCATTGAATTCCTTGGTAAAGAGGGAAAATCTACTACTGAAATTTACTTCAGACTTCAACTTGCCTTTGGAAATGACTGTTTGGGTGCTACTACTGTTAGGAGATGCGTGAAGCATTTCAAAGATGGGAAAAGCCTCGTAGCGGTCGCCTGCGAACTGCCTTCATGTTCGCTACGAGGGACAGTTCGTCATCTCACTAGACAAGAAAGGCATGTCACAGTGAGCGAAATCGCTGTTAAGCTTCCAGTAGGTCACAGTGTAGTGCAATAAATGTTTCAAAGTTTAGGTTATCAAAATGTATGTGCCCGTTGACTCCTATGTGTATTGACCAAAGACCACACGCTTCAGATTAAAACAATCAGCTAAAACATTCCCCAGAGATTTCAAAATGAAGGTGATGAACATTACGAGACGGATGTTCAGAAAGCAGTGTGTCAGTGTCTTGCATCTGGAATGGATTTCTGTTGTAAGAGTATTTAGAAATTTGCAGAAAGATAGGAAAACATCTGCAAACAAATGGAGACGATGTTGAAAAACGAGAGAAAAGTATGTAAATTACGATGATGCACTTGGTATCTCTAAAAAATAAATATTAAGAGATTTAAAAAGTGTTGCTTACTACTTTCAATATGACCCTCGTAAATAGCAAGTTTAACATTGCCGTGATAGGAGAAGTGTGGCTTTTTAAGTTTACTTCCGTTTCTTTACAGTGCAAGTACTATTTTCATCTTTTACATGATTATCTGTGTTGCATTCCAAGAGTATTTCCTCGGGTATTTTTTAATTCAATTTTCAGTGACAACATAACATTATTAGTCTGTTAATAAAAATATTTCTTATGAAAAACTCACTGAATACCTTGGAATTAATCATAAAATTATTTAAATTCATATTGTTAAATCAAAATAGTGGCTTCCATATTCATATTAATTATATAAAGGTATAAACAACAAAATTAAGAGTGGAATTGATTACTACTCATCGCAAAGATGATTTGTTGAGTTGAAGACAGGCACAACGAGAAGACTGTTACATATTTAGCTTTCAGCCAAAGCCTTCCTCAGAAAAGAAAACCACACACACACATTCACACAAGCAAGCATACCTAAAACACACATCTCCGGCAGCTCTGACAAAAATTCAACTGTCACGTTGAACCTTACTGTTGCATTCCAGTCACTTATAAAAAAAAGTAGCAATTTCATGCAGACGCCCAAGGTCACATTGTAACCTAATTGTAACAAGTTACGAGAGACAGTTTCTAAGGAAAAGAGGAACATTTAAGTTTAACATCGTGGCGATGGCGAGATCATCAGGTGTCCTTTTTCATCCACATCTACACACGTAATCGGGAAGTCACTGTACAGTGTATGGCGGACGATACGTCGTACCAATTTAATTTTGATGTAGAAAGTTACCTGTGTAAATTCTCAGAAAACAATTGGTGCCATTATTCCTGGAGAGGTTACAGCACGGCAGTTTATTGGTAGTACTTCAAATGTAGGAATAGTAGCAGCTTCCTTTTTTAAACAGCAAGATTGTAAATCCTATTCATTCTCGTATTGAGCGAGGGAAAAATGACTGCTGTACACACAGTAATCTCCTTATTGTAATCTCATGATGCATTGGCAGAATATTTGTTGGTAGCAGCACAATGGCCACACAGTCTTCTTCTAATCATTGTTCTTTAAATTTATGCAACAGGATTTCCCGAGAACTTCGTCGTCATTGTACCAAGAATTCGCAAAGAATTGCGTTATACAATTTGCACGTTCTTAGGGGACGTTTCATCATACGAGGTGCATTCAAGTTCTAAGGCCTCCGATTTTTTTTCTAATTAACTTCTCACCCGAAATCGTTGAAACTGGCGTTACTTCTCGACGTAATCGCCCTGCAGATGTACACATTTTTCACAACGCTGACTCCATGTTTCCATGGCAGCGGCGAAGGCTTCTTTAGGAGTCTGTTTTGACCACTGGAAAATCGCTGAGGCAATAGCAGCACGGCTGGTGAATGTGCGGCCACAGAGAGTGTCTTTCATTGTTGGAAAAAGCCAAAAGTCACTAGAAGCCAGGTCAGGTGAGTAGGGAGCCTGAGGAATCACTTCAAAGTTGTTATCACGAAGAAACTGTTGCGTAACGTTAGCTCGATGTGTGGGTGCGTTGTCTTGGTGAAACAACACACGCGCGGCCCTTCCCGGACGTTTTTGTTGCAGTGCAGGAAGGAATTTGTTCTTCAAAACATTTTCGTAAGATGCACCTGTTACCGTAGTGCCCTTTGGAACGCAATGGGTAGGGATTACGCCCTCGCTGTCCCAGAACATGGACACCATCATTTTTTCAGCACTGGCGGTAACCCGAAATTTTTTTGGTGGCGGTGAATCTGTATGCTTCCATTGAGCTGACTGGCGCTTTGTTTCTGGATTGAAAAATGGCATCCATGTCTCATCCATTGTCACAACCGACGAAAAGGAAGTCCCATTCATGCTGTCGTTGCGCGTCAACATTGCTTGGCAACATGTCGCACGGGCAGCCATGTGGTCGTCCGTCAGCATTCGCGGCACCCACCTGGATGACACTTTTCGCATTTTCAGGTCGTCATGCAGGATTGTGTGCACAGAACCCACAGAAATACCAACTATGGAGGCGATCTGTTCAACAGTCATTCGGCGATCCCCCAAAACAATTCTCTTCACTTTCTCGATCATGTCGTCAGACCGGCTTGTGCGAGCCCGAGGTTGTTTCGCTTTGTTGTCACACGATGTACTGCCTTCATTAAACAGTCGCACCCACGAACGCACTTTCGACACATCCATAACTCCATCTCCACATGTCTCCTTCAACTGTCGATGAATTTCAATTGGTTTCACACCACGCAAATTCAGAAAACGAATGATTGCACGCTGTTCAAGTAAGGAAAACGTCGCCATTTTAAGTATTTAAAACAGTTCTCATTCTCGCCGCTGGCGGTAAAATTCCATCTGCCATATGGTGCTGCCATCTCTGGGACGTATTGACAATGAACGCGGCCTCATTTTAAAACAATGCGCATGTTTCTATCTCTTTCCAGTCCGGAGAAAAAAAATCGGAGGCCTTAGAACTTGAATGCACCTCGTATTCAACTGGAATTTACAGAGAGTTATTTGTTTTGTTAATGCAGTATTATAATTGTATTATACACACATCAAAAAACGTTTTGCATCGCCTCGGGTCCGAGAGTTCCGGAACCTGTACAGAAAACTGCAATAGAGATCAACATAAACATCATTTCCGCCCTTTTAATTGCTCATGAAAACCACACATTGCATGTTGTAGCACCATACAGCAAGACCTTCAGAAGTGGTGGTCCAGATTGCGGCACACACCGGTACCACCAGTAAGCAGTAGCAAGTCCTCTTGCATTGATGCATGCCTGTATTTGCCGTGGCACACTATCCACAAGTTCATCAAGGCACTGTTGGTCCAGATTCTCCCACTCCTCAACGGCGATTCGGCGTAGATCCCTCAACGGCGTATGTCGGCGCCACATAATGCCATCCCAAAACAGCAGGGAACCTCCACCTTGCTGCACTCGCTGGACAGTGTGTCTAAGTCGTTCAGCCTGACAGGGTTGCCTCCAAACACGTCTCTGACGATTGGCTGGTTGAAGGCTTAGGCGACACTCACCGGTGAAGACAACGTGATGCCAATCCTGAGCTGTCCATTAGGCATGTTGTTGGGCCCATCTGTTCTGCGCTACATGGACCTCGCCATGGACGTCAGGAGTGAAGTTGCGTATCATGGAGCCTATTGTGTACAGTTTGAGTCGTAACACGACGTCCTGTGGCTGGACGAAACGCATTATTCAACATGGTGGTGTTGCCACAAGGGATCCTTCGAGCCATAATCCGTAGGTGGCGGTCATCCGAGGCAGTAGTAGCCCTTGGGCGTCCTGAGCGAGGCACGACATCGACATTTCCTGTCTGTGTCTCCTCCATGTCCAGACAACATCGCTTTGGTTCAGTCCGATACTCCTGGAAACTTCCCTTGTTGAGAGCCCTTCCTGGCACAAAGTAACAATGCGGACGCGATTGAATCGCGGTATGACCGTCTAGGCATGGTTGAACTATAGACAACACGAGTCGTGTTCCTCCTTCCTGGTGTAATGACTGGAACATCGGCTGTCGGACCCCCTCCATCTAATAGGCGCTGCTCACGCATGGTTTTTTACATCTTTGGGCTGGTTTAGTGACATCGCTGAACAGTAACAGGGACTGTGTCTGTGTTACAATATCCACAGTCAACGTTTATCTTCAGGATTTCTGGGAACCGAGGGGTTGCAAAACTTTCTTTTTGGTGTGTAATTACGAACGCTGGTCCGCGATATTTCGCCAACCTGGCGATGCTGAACTGGGGTCAGCGATTGAATGCGATGTCCTTTACAAACGGACTGCAGTTTCCCACAATCCTTCCAACATATCTAAGTCTTCCAATCGCATTCCCTAATAGATTTAAAAAGAAAAAAAGCTATCCTAATGGGAACGGAAATGGCACATGTGATGTACATGCACAGACAAATGAATGATAACAATTTCAAGAAAATTGAGTGATTTATTCAAGAGAAAGTACTTCTCAAATTGAGGAAATCAATATCGCGTTGATCAACCTCTGGGTCTTATGCAAGCAGTTATTCGACTTGGCATTGATTGATAGAGCTACTGGGTGTCCTCCTGAGGTATATCGTGCCACATTATGTCCGACTGGAGCGTTAGACCTCAAAATCCCGAGATGCTTGGAGGGCCCTGTCTATAGTACTCCGAATGTTCTCAGTTGGGGAGAGATGTGGCGAACTTGATGGCCAAGGCAGGGTTTGGCAAGCACGAAGACAAGTGGTAGAAACTCTCGCCGTTTGCCGGCGGGCGTTGACTTGCTGGAATGTAAGGCCAAGATGGCTTGCATAAAGTGCAACAAAACGGGGCGTAGATTGTCGTCGATTTACCGCTGTGCTGTAAGGGTGCCGCGGGTCCTCTTTTGAAAATAAATGGCACTGCAATCAGTCCTGGTTGTTACGCCGTAGGGCGGGCATCATTCAGGCTGGTATCCCACTGCTGTCCAGGGCATCTCCAGTCACGTCTTTGCTGGTCAAGGGATTCAGTTCGAAGTGGGACTCATCACCGAAGACAATTCTACTCCAGTCAGTGTGATTCCAGTCCAAGCATGTGTCTGGAGACGCCCAGGACAGTCGTGTGATATCAGTATGACTGTCTTTCGCTGTAGGATCCGACAACCAGTACTAACGGTCTGGGATGCCAGCGCGACGTATTTTTTTTTTTTTATTCGTTAGCGTCTACCCCGTCTATATACGGACTCCGCTGTGCTCAAGTTTCCGCAAATTTATTTTAACTAACTTTGCGGCCGGATGCCCTTTTTTTCGCCGCAGACGTGTGCGCCATTTTTCTGTGAACAGTGTGAACTTTGTTCTGCGTGTGACCATATTTCAACTGTCTGTGTTATCTCATTTTCTGAAGCGGAAAGTGAGGGAGTTCCAGCCCAACATTTTGAAAGGGAACAGTATATCCTACTTTAATTAAAGCTGTGTGCAGCTTGTGTCACAACTTTTTGTCAGCAACTTGTTACTCCAATTTTTTCCTTTTGTTCTCCTCATGGAAACTTTATTCGTCCAGCCGATGGTAGCGAAGACTGTGAATGTGTAATTTATTTTTTTCTTGGTGCTGTTCGTCCGCACCACCCTTCCTGTGTGTGTGTGTGTGTGTGTGTGTGTGTGTGCGTTTGTGTAGGTGTGCGCCCTTGCGCACTCGCGTCGCTTTGTAACTGAAAGGGAACGGTCAGTTTTTTTCTATACAGAAAGAATACACCAGGGCGAAACACAACGTCAAATTTTTAGCTACTAAGACACAGTTCAAGAACTTTTTAAAAAGTGTTTAAGTTTGCCAAATTGCTAGTTCTCCATGCGGCTGGACAGCTGTACGCCCTTGCTCTAGCTGTAGCAGACAGTACATGTGTAACCCGAAGGGCACATATCCTTGGTTGACGGCACATCGATAAACTGGTGAAATGAAATGATCGTATGGCAGCAATGGCCGGAAGTTCGGACGCCGAGTTGCAAGTCTTTTCAGGTGACGCCACATTGGGCGACTTGCGCGTCGGTGATGATGTTGAAGTCAGCACCAACACCCAGTCCCCGAGCAGAGAAAATCTCGGACCCGATCGGGAATCGAAGTCGGGCCCTCTACATGACAGTCAAAGGCGCTGGCCACTCAGCTAAGGGGGTGGATGGTAAACAGGTAACACGGCACAATGCTATCGTAATTTGCAAAGGTAATTACAGTTACTGTTGATTGTTTCTCTGGCACATTCGTTCACAGTTACTTTTCGCTCTGATTTACAACTCATTTAATATTCATAATAATAAGCCGTACTGCTAAGTGTTAACAATAGAGATAAAGATGAATTAATTTTCTTTGTGATTTCTTTGCACATGCTTGCTAACAGCATCTGTCCTTGTGCAGGTTCCAGAGTTTCACTGTAATGTGGAATCCAGTCAGTGTTTTCAATCTGGCAAAAATAAAATACGACGAACGTGGTAAGCAATCGAAATCATCTACTGCTCCTAAAGACCTACGTACATGTAGTTTATTGGTTGATTTCTCGGGCATTCATTCAAATGATGTCGACATTTCCTTAGAAAATTTGGAAACATCAGAAGAAACAGGAAGTAACTTGGATAATTCCGTTAATTGTGGTTCGATCGATAACTGCTGTGCTAGCTAAAGTCCAGAACAAAAGCAGAGTACGTTCCAAGTCCAAAGAAAACTTGTACGGTAATAGCATCCAGTACACAGCACAATAATCAGAACAACGGCCACGGGAATTTCTTACTCCATTCCATTTCTGTGTAAATAAAACTAGTAATTACTGTGAGATGTCTGAATGTATTAATTTTTCTTTTGTCAGGTACGCCTGGTGTAAGGAAAATGTTTGTTTTCGTCACCCAACAGGCACTTCGCATTTTTGTAATGACTACAGGGAGTGAAGAAGGAAATGTTTCATTGTTACCCAAAATTTGCATTATTCAAAAATTATCTTAAGAACCGCGCTATAGGAATTGTTATAAATTATTTAAAGCCAGCAAATTAAAGTCCCTATTAATGGAAGTCGTTTGTACTGTAACAACGTACAATGTCTTGACTTTCTTACTTCTGCTTGTCACTTGTGTAACAAATACATTTGCAACAGTGTCGGTGTTAATATGAACTGCAAGTTATTCAAAAAATTAATGCTGTGAGACATTTTTGGTATTCAAGCGTCAGAAATGAGGAACTTTAACACTTTAAAAATGTACTTGCAGTGCGCCTTACGTGACAGTACGTGTTTTTTTTTTTGTGTATTCTGCGTGCGTGAAAAATTTCAGGACAGGTTTCGACACGTCGGATTGGACCATTCCTTTATGAGAGTACACGAATATTTTCAAGAGCTCTCCTCGTTAGTCAGAGAGTATCATAGTGTCATTGGGTTATAGAGCCAACTAGTTTTTAAACTACATGGGTTAGGGCCAGAGACATAGTTCAGTGACAGGAAATACGATCCGCCCTGGTGTAAGTAAGGTGGCAGGTACTGGGAGCAGCCTCGCAAGCCGCCCGGCGGGAGGCGAGCTGGAGACGAAGCTTTTGGCTCACTGTCCAGTTGGCTCTGGTAAGTAAAGGAGTGTTTGACACGCTCTGCTGTTAGGTCGCAAACAACGTATTTTATCAAGTTATCTAGACTTGGTATTTCAGTTCCTTCAGATCAGTTGTTCATCGCTACAATGCGTAGTATCCGCAGATATTGATTATTCGCAATTTTGGAGAAAATACTTGTAGTTGAAGGTACCTCGTGCAGCATACTTTGTTCTGAGAAGACACTGGTCCATACTAAGCTGTGTAGTGTGAAGATAAAGGATATTATTTGTGCAAAGATTCTATATTCGCTGTATCCGTGAATTGCATTTTTATTTCTTAGAGAGATTTTTACTTCTTAGATATTTCTTAGATAGATAGCTGTTTATAATAATTAATATTTGTCAACGACAGATTGTTTCATTTATCGCCATTGTGCAGTACCTGCGAATATAATTTTGCTGAGACCGAGTATAAATGTGAATGTCATTTATATTAAAATTATATTTTACTCTCGTCTAGAATGATGTGACGTCCATATTAAGTCGTTAGTGAACTGTCTAATAACTATCAGTGTTCAATAGAGAAGACGTGTTTTACAGTAGAGAATATGAGCAAGTGCTCGTAGCTCCTTAGGTATGTGTATTAGACATTTTGTCTTTGATTTGGTCCACAATACCTCCTCTGAAAGTTACCTATCCTACAATCTTAGCAACAACAGCACCAATAAGTGTAATCCAATGTCAGACGTATCAGAACGGTTTTCGCTTATAACTTTCGATTCGTTCGTTTCCGGTTCAGGTACCCTTACCTCAAATTGCTACATTTATCCTTCTCTATCATGCTAGAAAGTTTGTAACATCATAACGGAATCACGCGCCGGCGCCTATAAACTTCACGCCGTGTAGCGACGTTGGATGACGTTTCCGGACATGGGTTCCCATGTAAAACTTGATCTACTAAATCCCCTCTACAACCTCTAGAAGTGTGTAGCATGAATTGTGAAATACCCTGTAGAAGCGGTGCATCTTAATTCAATTAATGTTTAAAAGATTTTTCGAGAAATAATGCTGTTCAAATGGTTCAAATGGCTCTAAGCACTATGGGACTGAACATCTGACGTCATCACTCCCCTAGAATTAGAACTACTTAAACCTAACTAACGTAAGGACATCACACACATCCATGCCCGAGGCAGGATTCGAACCTGCGACCACAGCAGCTGCGCGGTTCCGGACTGAAACGCCTAGAACCGCTCGGGTAATGCTGCCATATGAATCTTTAACACTGAACGATGAAATTACATGCATGATCCATTGACAATAAATCAAAGATATTAGTGCCTTTAGTCTTCTTGTCACTGGTGTTTCTTTTTTATGCGTAACATTTTTGTGAAATAAAATATGTTTAAAAAAAATGTTCTCTCACGACTCAACGCAACTGTACCATTTTCCTGTTCCACTACAAGCACATTAAAGATACTGGTGCTCCGTCTCCCAATAAGGTGTCTTATGCCGAAAAAGGCATAATGGCGGATCTGTAGGTACGTTTCAAGGGAATAAAGTCCATTCACCTAACTAAGGGATCATGTTACGCAATTTTCTGTTGCGTCATTAAACAAAATATAGATCTTGGCACACTGTCTACTAATAAGGTGTCTTAGGTTGGCTCATTAGCTACTGTTATCCAACAAATTTCAGTGAATTTGGCGACTCAACGTTCGTCGAGATTGGAGGAAAGGCGGAAGGAAAGCCGGCCGGAGTGGCCCTCCGGTTCTAGGCGCTGCAGTCTGGAGCCGAGCGATCGCTACGGTCGCAGGTTCGAATCCTGCCTCGGGCATGAATGTGTATGATGTCGTTAGGTTAGTTAGGTTTAATTAGTTCTAAGTTCTAGGCGACTGATGATCTCAGAAGTTAAGTCGCATAGTGCTCAGAGGCAGCTGCAGCGGAAGGAAAGGAGACGGATAAAAACAGAACGAGCTCGACTGCGTGCTTATTCTGTGCTGTCAAAGTACCAACGAAAACCAGCCGGTTCCCTACCGAGACTCGTCTTTCGCCTCCATCGACAAGGTGTTTATCCTACCTCTCACTACAGTCACACGGCGTAGGTAAACCAGGCATTCAGTCATGGCGGAGGATGTGCAGTTAACTAGAGCATCATCTTGTTAAAGTCTGTCATCGGTACAAAATAAATAATCTCTATCGATAATTTTGAAACAGCTGTGTTGTGGAAGAAATACGTGCTGCTAGGAACTTTTGAAATCGCGATAACTGATTGTAACCTGCACACTGAATCGTCAGTTGTATCGTTATCATGAGGATATTGATAAAGGAAATTGATTGGGCTTTAATGCCCCGTCGATGAAGCTGTCATTACAGACGGAGCAGAAGCTCGCATTGGGGAGAACGGGGAAGGAAACCTATTGCGTCCTTTACAGAGGAGATGTACCAGTACTTGCCTTAAACATTTTATGAAAATGACGTCTGGATGACTGGATGGGGTTTCGCATCTCTGTACTCTCGAATGCGAGTCCATTGTCTTAACACTGCCCAATGTTGCTCAGTTTTAATATTCTAGACTGAAAAGCATTTAGACCGCCGTAATCCCTTCTTTATAATCAATCGAGCAGGATGTTTTTGTATATTATCCACGGCTTGGGACTGACGCAGGGAAAGTGAAGGATTACAGGTACTAATCACAATGATGGAGATGCCTACATTTCGGAACCGAGCGGCTATGACCCATCCGTCTGAACAATTGGCTAATTTTAGGTGAGACAAAAGAGGCAAACTATAATCAAATCAACCTGTTTTAGTGCAGGTAGAAATATGATGATTGCAAAAAACTCGGGCGAAATGTAGTAGCGAACTAAAACCAGTTCTCAGTTATGGATGTAGCTAAACAAGAAATCAGATGCGGCGTTAGTTGGAATTTTATCAAAGTGTCGAACGAACCGTTCCCGTAGTGGCAGGCCTGTGAGAGCTACACAGTATGTACGTCTCTGGCCAGTTGGTAATCTTTGAACATATAACTGAAAAAAGGACTAAAAATGATTTTAGGAATCGCTCCACGACATGACTTCAATAGCTGGCCAGATTCACTCACAGTCATGAACAACTGAAACAGAGATAGCTGCTGAAAGAGGACTACGGTGTCATGTTGATTAACGTTGCACTTAGACGTGTCATGTGAATAGATGATGCCAAATCCTATATTGAAAGTCAGTGATGGATACGAGACGCCATATCACCGGTACCAGCGCAGACAGACTATGGGTTGCTGACACACTGGGTACTCCATCAACCTCGTGGTTGTAATAGTTCAGGTAACAGATGTATTACATGAGCAAGAACAGTGTCTGTTTTGTTCCTCGCCCTTTCAAAGCCATTAGACTGTGTTTGGTACAACCAATACAAAAGGAGAGCAGAGTGTGGAAATAAAGAGCAAAAAGCGCCTTACTACAAAAATGTATGTTCAAATTTTCTGCTGGTAATGTATGGAGTCCTTCAGGGATCGACATTAGGCACGCTTTTCATTTTGTAGATTAATGCAACTGTATCCACTGTAGCTTACAACGTAATAAATATGACCCTTCACTCAACGCAAGAAGTGGAATTAAGATTTTCTCTGAACATGAAAGACACTAATATCTATCTAAATGAGAATAATTTGTTTGTAGTAGCTACAGACAGACCGAACAGGACGGTTAGTTAAATAGTATCTGCGTTCAGTTTGCAAACTCAGATCCAAAACAAGTGTAAAGCTATAAACTTCCAGGTGTTACAGTTGACAGGCAAATGACATCGAGATATTGTATCACTAAAATTTGTTTCGAAATAAGCATCAACATACTCCCATGTAGAAGTTGTAAGATATTCAATGAAGAGGCACTTTTAACCCTGTTCTATGATCTAATCTATCCGTATTTATCTAATGCAACAAAGTATTCGTATACGGAACTGCACTCAATACACACACAGAGAGGTTAGTGAAACTACATAAGAAGGCTGTCGGATATATTACAGTTATTACATTGACATTATGCGGCAGGAACAGATCTATTGATTGTTTTTCACTATTTTGTTTTTTGAGTAATCTGTCTACTGACTGGTCTGATGCTGCCCGTCACGAATTCCTCTCCTGTGCCAGTCTATTCATCGCAAAGTAGCACTCGCAACCCACGTTCTCGATTATTTGCTGGATTTATTCCAATCTCTGTCTTCCTCTACAGTTTTTGCCCTCTACAGCTCCCTCTAGAACCATGCCTTAACAGATGTCCTGCCATCCTGATCCTTCTTGTCAGTGTTTTCCGTATATTTTTTTCCTCACTGATTCGCGGGAGAATCTCCTCATTCTTTACCTTATCAAACCACCTACTTTTCAACATTCTTCCGAAGCACCACATCTCAAATGCTTCGATTCTCTTCTGTTTATGTCTTCCCACAGTCCACGTTTCACGATGGTACATGCTGTGCTCCAAATGTACATTCTCAGAAATTTCTTCCTCAAATTAACCTCTTTGTTTGACACCAGTAGACTTCTATTGGCCAGGAAGGTCTTTTTTGCCAGTGCTAGTCTGCTGTTTATATCCTTCTTGCTTCGTCCGTCATGAGTTATTCTGCTGCCTAGGTAGCAGAATTGCTTAACTTAATATATTTCGTGATCTCCATTCCTGACGAGTTTCTCGCTGTCCACATTTCTGCTTTGTCATTAATTTTGTCTTTCTTCGGTTTCTCTCATTCGATATTCTGCACTCTGCTTTCAACAGATACTGTGATTCTTCTCACTTTCACCAAGGACAACAATGTCATCAGCAAATCCTATCAGTCATATCCTTTTTCCCTGAATTTTGATCCCACTGTTGACCCTTTCTCCTATTCAAATGGTTCAAATGGCTCTGAGCACTATGGGACTCAACATCTTAGGTCATAAGTCCCCTAGAACTTAGAACTACTTAAACCTAACTAACCTAAGGACATCACACACACCCATCCCCGACGCAGGATTCGAACCTTTCCCCTATTCCCATCATTGCTTCTTCAATATATAAATTGAACAGTAGGTTCGAAAGACTGCGGCCCTTTCTTATAACCTTTTAAATTAGTGCACTTCGTTCTTGGCCTTTCACTCTCATTGTTCCCTCTTGGTTCTTGTACGTATTGTGTATTACCGTAGTTTCCTATAGCTTACCCCTATTTTTCTCGGAATTTCGAACATATGGAACCATTTTAAGTTGTCGAACGCTTTTCCAGGTCGACAGATATTATGAATGTGTCTTGATTTTTCTTTATTCTTGCTTCCAACTTAAGAACTGCCTCTCTGGTGCCTTTACGTTTCCTAAAGTCAAACTGATCATCATCTAACACATCCTCAATTTTCTTTTCCATTCTTCTGTATATTATTCTTGTCAGCAACTTGGATGCATGAGCTGTTAAGCTGATTGTGCGGTAATTCTCGCACTTTTCAGCTCTTGCAGTTTCGGAATTATGTGGATGATATTTGTCAGAAAGTCGTACAGTATGTCGTGAGACTCACACATTATACAAACCAATGTGAATAGCCGTTTTATTGCCGCTTCGCCCAATGATTTTAGAAATTCTGATGGGGTGTTATCCATCCCATCCACCTTATTGGATCTTAAGTCTTCCAAAGCTCTTTTAAATTCTGATTCTAATACGACATATCAGTTATCTTTTTCGTTTTCTTCACATTTATCACGCAGCCATTGCGACTTAGCTTCCCCGCACTTCCTATTTATTTCAATCCGCAGCGACTTGTATTTCTGTATTCCTGAATTCCCTTGAACATTTATACACTCCCTTCTTTCATCGGTCAACTGAAGTATTTCTTCTATTACCTTTCTTGAATCTAGTTTTTCTTTCTAGCATCTGTGATTGCTCTTTTCGGAGATGTCTATTCCTCTTCAACTAAACTGCCTACTTAGGTATTCCTTATCGCAGTATCTCTAGTCTCAGAAAAATTCAAGCGTACATCTTCATTCCTTAGTTCTTCTATATCTCAGTTCTTTGCACATTGATTCTTCCTGACTAGTTTCTTGAACTTCAGCTTACTATTCATCATTACTGAGTTGTGATCTGAGTCTGTATCTGCTGCTGGGTACGCCTTACAATCCAATATCTGGTTTCGGAATCTTTGCCTGACTACGATGTAATGTAATCTTCCCGATCGCCTTTACCAAGTATATCTCCTCCTCTTGCGATTCTTCAACAGAGTATTCGCAATTACTAGCTGAAATTTATTGCAGAACTCAATTTGTCTTTCTCCTGTATCATTCCTAGTACCAAGCGCATGTTCCTTCGTGGCCCTTTCTCTTACTCGTTCCCCTATAACCGCATCCAGTCCCCATGACTGTTAGATTTTTGTCTCCCTTTACGTACTGAATTAACCGTTAAAGGTCCTCATATACTTCCTCCATCTCTTCATTTTCGGCTTGCGACGACAGCCTGAATGCCCGAAGTATCGTTGTCGGTGTTGGTTTGCTCTCCAGTCTGATGACCTTATCAGTGAACTGTTCACATTAACTCTCTTTCTGCCCTACCATACTATAGATAACGGAGCCTACTCACTTGTACCATTTTATGTTGCTGTTGACATTACCCTATACTCATTTGACCAAAAATCCTTGTCTTCTTTCCATTTTACTTCACTGGCACCCACTATATCAGGACTGAGCATTAGAATTTTCCTTTTCAGATTTTCTAGCTTCCCTGCCACGTTCAGTTTTCTGACATTCCACGCCCCGACTCCTAGAACGTTACCCTTTCATGGTTTTTGTAGTCTTTACCTCATGATGCCCTCCCGCAGATCCGAAATCTTTTGCCAGTGGAAAGATCATCACGACACTTTTTCAGTTACAGGCGACATGTCCTGTGGATACACATTATATGTCTTTAATGCAGCGGTTTCCATTGCCTTCTACATCCTCATGCCGTTGTTAATCGCTAATTCCTACGCCTTTTAGGGCAGTTTCCCATCCCAAGGGCGAGAGAGTGCCATGAACCTCTGTCCGCTCCTTCGCCCTCTTTAACAAGGCCGTTGGCTGAATGAGAGTGACTTCTTATGCCGGAAGTCTTCGGCCACCATTACTGACGGTTTTTATTCAAAATTTAAGTGGTGGCGGAGTTGGAGTCCTGAACTGAGGAAGTTTTGATTACAAATTACCATGGGTTCGTAAACTTTTATTATATGCCTTGGAAAAGATACATACTTAATGAATAAGTGTACAGATTCGTCACAGACAGACATACATAGTTGCAATACGCGAGTCAGGACTATCTTTTCAAAATGATGTGGTTAAAACTAACTGAAAAGGATTCCATAAATGGTGGGAGTATTCTGAATAACCTAGTACCGTACAGAATTTAAAGAATTTAAGAGGGACACACGGTCAGAAATAAGTTAAAAAAATTACTCAAACTCAGACTGTATATATAGTACAAAAGAATATTCAGAGACAAGTAATCAGAGAGGGACAGTTGGCTAATGTTACTGACATGTAAAGCACATACACAAATAAAATTTGTACTATGTAAAATGGTATCTGTTTTGTGTAGGAATGTTTATGATGTTTTTTCACTTATCCTCAGATACACAGCAGACTGCCGAAACATGGCTTGCAGAGGAACAACTGTAGCGAGATAAGCGCAGTGAATGAAGTATGAGTGAAGCGGTGAGAGTGAGATGGTGAAAACGTGCATCTGCGCTAGTTTGGAGACTAAATTAGAACGAAACTGTGAGATAACTGTAATATATTTTTAATGTGCATATATGTTTCTGTCGTGGAGATGACAACACCTAAGTTAATGTTTTCCTTGCTTAATCACCGATATGTCAAAACACTTGCCTGTTCAGTAAATCAAGGGAATATATTAAGCGCTATTGAGGAATCAGTGTTATTGGGCGTAAACAGGGGAAAAGAGGCGAGCTATTTCTCAGCAGAAGAGTAGTGGAATAGCGCCAAGATACTAACAACCGCTTGATGTTGATTCGCCTGTTATATGCAATCATGCCACAAGAGGACGAAACACGTAGAAAGTGCTAAATACTAGTGCAGAGCCGCCCTATTAGTCTGCCTTTGTCATCTTAACTATGGTGGCTGCTAGGAATGGGACTCCATCACCACAGATTTGCACTCTACCTTGTAAATTGTGTGGACACCTTTTCTTAGCAGTGTAACGTTTCGCAAAAATATGTCCTTGTAGCTTAATTCAGTTTTCCTAGCTCCATGTCGACTTCTGTTAACGGCCAGAAGAGAGTTGTGAATTACATACTTTTTCATACTGATAGTAATGACGCCGCAGTCTGAGGATGACATAACGGTCACTTGGTTCGCTGGTCTTGGTAGCTAAGTTTATTTAGTTTATTCTTTCTTTTACAGCGGATTTTATGGTGTGGAAATAAACGGCTATCACCAACTTTGAAAAATTATCGAAGAAAACACCTGTGTGTGGTTAATATAAATGTGTGGAATCCTGAAGAAGAGGCCTAGCGCCAGATTTTAAATTACGTGTGATCAAGGGATAAGTGGATCCGGTTTGTAACCATTGGAAAATCTACCCTGAGTTAAACGTTGATTAAACTCCTAATATTCGGGAGAAAATGTTGCTGTTACTTGCGTATGGACCATGCAGGATCACTCTTCACTTTCACATGCGGTATCGTGACCTTCCACATGGCTCTAACTCTCTCTGTTAGCTATTTTTCATTCTTCACTCCACATGGTTCCTCGTATTGTTTGGATACCACATCCGTTGGCTGTGTTAGCCAACAGTTTACCTTTTGACTGAACAGTTTCCTGTCTGCTACTTCCACTGCTTCTATCCGAGTTTTCTGAAGGTCCTTCCTGACTTGTTGGGCCACGGTACGAGTATATTACTTAATTTTTCTATATATCATATCTTGTGTGTAAGCCCCACTTTTGTGCGTCTGTGAACATGTCTACAGACTTTTTATCTTCATTTTCTAATCTTTGCTTCGAGATAGAACTTCTCTGTTGTTCTACGGAATTTCTGTATCTGTAATCCGTTGTTTTTAGGTCACGAATTTTCCTCGCAATTCTTTGTTCTTCCATCGGATTCTTTCAAGATCGCCCTTTATTTTGAGAATTAAAGGTTCACTCTCGTATATAGCCTCAGATTTGATCGCAGTGTCGTAATGTCTAATCTCTGAATATGTGGATCCGCACTTTTCGTTGAAGTCGTGCGTCCTTCCATACACTCTCTTGCGTTTCTGTATTCGAAATATCTGTGTTTCCATTACTAGACACGCTGGTACTATGATCTCACCGAGATACTTCAAGTTTCTGGTAGTTCTGATTTTCTCACTCTTTATGTTTCAACTCTGAATGTTAAGTCGAGTCGAGATGAAGCAAGTTTTTATGAAAACTAATCCGAGGTTCCCTAGAACTCTGAAAATTTGCTGTGTAAGATAGGAAATACCTAAAAAATGGTGGATATCACACACAAAATAAATATTCAAGAGGAGTGACAGACCAAATCCCGGAAATCGATGCTGAACTCGGTGTATAATGTATGTGCTAGAATAGTAATCAAGGTTCTGAAGCCCACATTGAAGTGCATCCCGTGTGAGGAAGACAATGGACTCAGAAAAAAAGTGTACGAATATCACATTTCTATTACAACAAATTATTGAGAAACACAATGAATACAGTAAGAAACACACGTCCTTGTCATAGATAATACAAATACTTTTCATAAAGTAAATAGACAATTATTATGGGCGTTATTAAAAAGAAGAGGAACGCCAGTAAAACTTATACAGGTAATTCAGAAGTTCTATAATGAGAAAAGTATCCAAATAATTGGGAATAATGAGAAAAGGCCAGAGGATATTAGCTTAGTAGTTCAACAAGAATGCAGTCTTCCGCCACTACTCTTTAACATAAGCGTTGACAAAACTGTACAGCAATAAAAAATGAAACTCCATAATTACACTAACGATTTTAGTCAATAAGATTACATAATCACGATGGTGTTTGCAGATGATCAAGTCTTAGTGTCGAACGGTGAAGGTGGACTACAGGTAGCTGACTATGAACCACACCATATATATCACATATACAGAGTGGTCAGAAACAGGCGAAAAATCTTGCAAGAATGTTGCAGGGTAGGTTGCGCTGAGATATAATTGTTAAGACAAAAATTCGATACGTTGCACTGTTTCCGAGTTAATTAGCACTGAAGGTAGCAAATCAGGCTGCTGCGCGCAAATTCAAGTGGTCCGCCAGGGACGGTGTCACTAAGCGTGTTCTCGGTTCTGTTTCCTAAAACCGGACCAGAGCGATACAAAAACTGGAAATGGGACGGTAGTAAGAACCGAATCCGAGCTAAAGGCCGAGCAGTCTCGTCCTCTTATCACCTCCGTTAGGAGAACAACTGATACTAACTGTACCTGGCTGGCCGCTTGAATTTGCGGGTAGCAGCCTGATTTGCTACCTTCAGTGCTAATTAACTCGAAAACGGCGCAACGTATCGAATTTTTTCTTAATAATTATTTCTCAGCAGAACCTAAAACATCCTTACAAGCTTTTCAGACTGTTTCTGACCACCCTGTGTAACATGCCGATACCAATACAAAGAACAAAAGCTATCATTTTCTGTTGAAAAAACCCAGTCATGACATAAATATTATTAGAAAACAAGATCATGGAGCAAGTAGGTAGATTTAAATTTTTAGGAGTCATGCTAACGTCCAGAGGGCAAAATTGAGAAATTCTGTTACCAAAATGGTACTATTGGAAGATTTCCAAAATGAAGTAAGAACAGAAACTTATTTTAAATTGTATAAAATTGTGTTGTTACCGACATTGTTTTATGGATACGAGTCTTGGGTGGAAAAAAACTGACTAACGAAATGGAATTCTTCAAGAAAATAAGAAGGAACACAAAATTAGGTTGTATATGACATTTGAAAAGAATTGAAAACATTAGATATAAATGAAAACGATCAAGGAAATAGGCAATAATAAATATCCATCCGTTTCAAATGGAGGAGTGAAGTTACCACTACATTTTTGGCATTATATATTGCGCATTAAAAGATTCATTGGAAAAGAAGTAAAAATATGAAGGACCAAATGTAGCTACTACAGGCCGAGGAGCGCCTGAAACATGACAAGAAGAAGAAGAAGCAAAGCTTATGATGAGATAAAAGTTGAGCCATCGCCATCGAATACCTGGTATAGAGGCTATTACTATCATTATTTTGCTTTCTTAAATACACACACACACACACACACACACACACACACACACACACACACACAGACACATATGGGTAAAAGCAGGTGCTGCAACTGGCAAAACATTTGAAGACAGCTCCTGTGAAGTTCTGTCAGCTGTTAGAACAAATCGCCAACTTCTGAGAAATAACGTTTACAATTAAATTAGTAATTACAAGCACTTAATCATCACAGCATGCAGGTAGGGTAACCTCTTTTCTAATTGACGAACATCCCTTTTCGCTTAAATGACAATTTTCATGCGCAGCTCACAAATATGCTGATTTTTGCTTTAGATTTTTAGCAAAGAAGTTGAAGACGCGGCACTATGTAATTTACTACGAAAATAAGTGTGATTTAGTGTATTAGTTATTCCCAAATATTGTTACTACAAACAAACATTAATTTGCCGATAGTATAAATTTTGACCTTGAATTCATGTGAATAAGAATCTTAACAACCGCTTCATTTCTAACACGAAATTAATCAGCGTCTTAGTGTGCGTCCAATGAGTCTTTATTTAAATCGACCAGTTTTTCGATAAACCTAATTATGCCATTATGTAGTGATTCGCGTTACTAATGACCGAGCATCTGGCAGAGGAACAATGATTTTTGGGTCATCAGTGTGCTGACTGGTTTTATACGGCCCCCCAAAAATTCCTCTCTTATTCCAACCCGCTCATCCCAGAGTAAAAATCGCATCCTATGTCCTCAATTATTTGTTGTTGTATTTTCATATCTGTCTCCCCCTCAGTTTTCATCCTCTAGAGCCCCCCCTCAGCCCCCCCCCCCCCCCTAGTACCAAGACCTATCAATCTGTTCCCTCTTCGGTGATTCTACTGCGAAACTCTTCATTCTTTATCTTACGAGTCCACCAAATTTTTAACATTCTTCTGTAGCAGTACATCTCTAACGCTATTATTCTCTTCTTTTCCGATTTTCCTACAGTCCATGATTCATAATCATACAACGCTGTGCTCCAAAAGTACATTCTCATCAATTTATTCCTCAAATTAAGGCAGATGATTGATATTGTCAGACTTCTCTTGGTCAGGAACGCTCTCTTCGCCTGCGCTAACCTTCTTTTCATGTCGCCCTGCTTTGTGCGTCATGGCTTATTTTGCTTCAAACACAGCATAATTCATCGACTTTACTTCACGGACTCCAGTTTTGATGTTGAGCTTATCATTAATCTCATTGTTACTACTACTGATTACTCCGACTTTCTTCGGTTTACTCACAATCCATATTCTGTACTCATTAGATCGTTCACACCATTCAACAGATCCTACAATTCTTCATCACTTTCACTGAGGAGAGCAGTTTCATCGACGAATCTAATCACTGATATCCTTTCACCGTCTCTTGAACCTTCCTTTAAATTACGTTATTGCTTATACGATGCACAGAGTGAACATTAAGGGGGAAAGACTGCAACCCTGTCTCACACCATTTTTTTAATACGAGCACCCCGTTGTTACATTCCTATTAACTCTTGCTGGTTCTTATACGTATTGTATATTATCAGTTTTTCGCTATAGCTTACATCTATTTCGAACATTTTGCACCGTGTTACATTCTCAAATACTGTTTTTAGGTCGACAAATTCTATGAAGGTGTCTTGATTTTCCCTAAATTTTGTTTCTATAATCAAATTAATTGTCAGAACTACCTCTATGTTGCCCTCACCTTTCCGAAAGTCAAACTGATCTAACAGACCACCAGATAATCAATCTTTTACAGTCTTCTGTGTATTAGTCTTGAAAGCAGCTTAGATGCATCAGATGTTATGTTGTTTGTGAGACAGTTTTTGCACCTATCTGTCCTTACTTTCTTCGGGATAATGAGGATGATATTTTTCCAGAAGTCTGGGCGTATATTTCCAGTCGCATAGATTCTACACACGAGCAAGAACAGTCGACTGGTTGCCATTCCCCCCAAAGATTTTAGAAATTTCGAAAGAATGTTTTCAATGCCTTCTGCAAGTCATCTAAAATTCTGTTAATATCGAATACTGGATCCCCTACGTCTGCCAAATCTATTTCAGTTTTTTTCTTCTCTCACGCCAGTTGACAGCTCATTCCCCTTGCAGAGGCCTTCACAGCATTCTTTCCGGATATCCGCTCTCTCCTCTACGTGTATCAGCGGCATTCCTACTGTACTTCTAATGCTGACGCCTTTGCCTGCAGCCAATGAGAAGTGAGGTGTGGGGAGGTTTCGATAAAGCTTAAGGGGGGGGGGGGGAGGAGACCTATATTATGGACACCGAAGGGGCCGGACGCTTTTTGGGGGATGGAGAAGAATCCGCAAGATCGCGGAACTTAATAATACATCGCCTGACATGTCAAATCGGGATTTCGAAAATTTATCAACTGATTGATAAGAGATTTTGATGACTGAATATATTAACGTTAACTTAATGTATGGGGGATTAATAGCTCTAGTTTACTGGCTGCAGTTGGAACTGCGGGTTTGATGAACAATTTGCCACAAATATCTTCGTGCGAATTTTCAATAAGCAATTGAGTTAGAAACATAAATTCTTATGTCGCCTAGAAAATTATTTCAGTTGACGCCAGCTATTTTGAAGTTAATTTTTCGAAATTAATAATTCTGTTAATGAACTTTTGTGTTTAATCAGGATCAACATTTTTCTGGTGTGTGGCGGAGCTCTTATGAGATAAAGATCGATCGTGTGTTTTAACAGTACACCTTGAAGCATGCAGTCAGGAAGATTTACTACAATTCTAAGTAAATAAACGAATAAAAAGGTGTGCTGGGTCGTATGAAGCAATTTATCAGCCACAACCTCCATCACAGTTCGTTCAAGTTTGCGTGAAATACAAAACTCTGACGAACGAATGATACAGAGGGACATAAATAGCTATCAAATTGAATGTAACCCGTCATTCATCGAATACAGCCGTATGGCATGTGTCACTACCATTCAAACAGCAGAAAAGTCAAATTTCACACTGAGCGAAAAACGTCTGCATAGCGTCACCCACAAACGGATTTAATTTTTCTTTTTGCTTTAGTCAGCGTCCTCGTGGTTGTAGCTCACGTAGTCCGATAAATATGCTTTGTGAGTGGGTGCTTCACATGAAAACGCTTACGGGAAAAACTCTGCATTACGCTTTTGATCTTGTTCGGTGTTTCTGCTATTTTTATGACTGCAGTATTCAGATACACGTGACAAAGACGTTGTTAGACATTTGTTATGAAGCAAATAACTGGCAATCATGCTTCCAGACGATTAGACCCTTTAAATAACATAAAGCATAAATATTTAACACACACTATTTCTTTCCCACTCATAGGCGGTGTGTTTATAAAAGTATATGCTCCCTGAAACATCTGTTCGTTTCAATCTCCTGGAGCCTGTTACGATAAAGTCACTAAATGAGAATTTGTTTTCCTCGGAAAAGATTCAAAGTATCAAGTACTGGCGACAATGTCCGATTTTTTCCAAGTATTTACACATTTAAGATCAATCTAATGTCACAATAATTTATTTACACTCCTGGAAATGGAAAAAAGAACACATTGACACCGGTGTGTCAGACCCACCATACTTGCTCCGGACACTGCGAGAGGGCTGTACAAGCAATGATCACACGCACGGCACAGCGGACACACCAGGAACCGCGGTGTTGGCCGCAGCATTTGTGCACCGCCGCCGTCAGTGTCAGCCAGTTTGCCGTGGCATACGGAGCTCCATCGCAGTCTTTAACACTGGTAGCATGCCGCGACAGCGTGGACGTGAACCGTATGTGCAGTTGACGGACTTTGAGCGAGGGCGTATAGTGGGCATGCGGGAGGCCGGGTGGACGTACCGCCGAATTGCTCAACACGTGGGGCGTGAGGTCTCCACAGTACATCGATGTTGTCGCCAGTGGTCGGCGGAAGGTGCACGTGCCCGTCGACCTGGGACCGGACCGCAGCGACGCACGGATGCACGCCAAGACCGTAGGATCCTACGCAGTGCCGTAGGGGACCGCACCGCCACTTCCCAGCAAATTAGGGACACTGTTGCTCCTGGGGTATCGGCGAGGACCATTCGCAACCGTCTCCATGAAGCTGGGCTACGGTCCCGCACACCGTTAGGCCGTCTTCCGCTCACGCCCCAACATCGTGCAGCCCGCCTCCAGTGGTGTCGCGACAGGCGTGAATGGAGGGACGAATGGAGACGTGTCGTCTTCAGCGATGAGAGTCGCTTCTGCCTTGGTGCCAATGATGGTCGTATGCGTGTTTGGCGCCGTGCAGGTGAGCGCTACAATCAGGGACTGCATACGACCGAGGCACACAGGGCCAACACCCGGCATCATGGTGTGGGGAGCGATCTCCTACACTGGCCGTACACCACTGGTGATCGTCGAGGGGACACTGAATAGTGCACGGTACATCCAAACCGTCATCGAACCCATCGTTCTACCATTCCTAGACCGGCAAGGGAACTTGCTGTTCCAACAGGACAATGCACGTCCGCATGTATCCCGTGCCACCCAACGTGCTCTACAAGGTGTAAGTCAACTACCCTGGCCAGCAAGATCTCCGGATCTGTCCCCCATTGAGCATGTTTGGGACTGGATGAAGCGTCGTCTCACGCGGTCTGCACGTCCAGCACGAACGCTGGTCCAACTGAGGCGCCAGGTGGAAATGGCATGGCAAGCCGTTCCACAGGACTACATCCAGCATCTCTACGATCGTCTCCATGGGAGAATAGCAGCCTGCATTGCTGCGAAAGGTGGATATACACTGTACTAGTGCCGACATTGTGCATGCTCTGTTGCCTGTGTCTGTGTGCCTGTGGTTCTGTCAGTGTGATCATGTGATGTATCTGACCACAGGAATGTGTCAATAAAGTTTCCCCTTCCTGGGACAATGAATTCACGGTGTTCTTATTTCAATTTCCAGGAGTGTATATGCTCGATCATTATGTTCACCAGTAAATAATATCATCAGAGACTTAAAATTTGAGATCAGGTGAAGGAGATATTACGGTATTAAAAATTATGACACCCAATCACACAGAATGAATAACTGTGATGTAACTCCAAAAATAGTAGCAATCTGTCAGAGAGATGCCGAAAGCAGATGCACTTGATTTACAGGTATGCTGTTTTATTGCGCTCGCGTGCTATATCAGACGTTTGACAGTTGTTACATCACCAGTTACATCACTAGTTAGGTTGTTCGATGCTACGAAAGTACTGAACATATGCTTCTCCTCATATTCTCTGAGTAGATTTTTAAGTTTGAGTGCTTTATGATAAATTTCTAGTCGCCACAAAAGGCATTACCAGTAAGGCATTTCACAACAGCTTTTCCAACGATTCGATTTTGTAGTCACATGCCTCTCACAGGAAATAATGTGCCTCATTACCCTCCTGCTTACGAAACTGTCATTGACTCGGAGGTCCGGCGCTTATCTCACAGAACAGGCGCATTTCCACACGTCCAACATCATCACAGCACAACATTTCGTACTGTTCTACATCTACTTTGACATTACTCTGCGAAACCAATGTGAAGTGTCTGGCAGAGGGTACTTTCCCTTGTGTTAATACTATCTGGTATAGGTCCCACAAACCCGAGAAATATTCTAGTATGGGTCGTAAGAGTGTTTTGTAAGCAATCTCCTTTGTAGACTCATTGCTGTATCCTATTAGCGAACTGAAATCTGCCACCCTATTTACGTAAGACTGAGTTTATGTGATCATTCCCTTTCATAGTCCCACAAACAGTTACACCTAGATATTTTCGTGAGTTAATCGAATCCAATTGTGACTCAGTGATATTGTAATCATGGACCACTATGTGCTTACGTTTAGTGAAATACATACGACCATTTAAAGCAAGTTACCAATGTTTGCACCATTTTCAAATGTTATCAATTGTTGGTGTTGTTTGTTGTTCTGGTCTTCAGTCCTGAGACTGGTTTGATGCAGCTCTCCATGCTTCTCTATCCTGTGCAAGGTTCTTCATCTCCCAGTACCTACTGCAACCTACATCCTTCTGAATCTGCTTAGTGTATTCATCTCTTGGTCTCCCTCTACGATTTTTACCCTCCACGCTGCCCTCCAATGCTTTGTGATCCATTGATGCCTCAGAACATGTCCTACAACCGGTCCCTTCTTCTTGTCAAGTTGTGCCACGAACTCCTCTTCTCCCCAGTTCCATTCAATACCTCCTCATTAGTTATGTGATCTACCCATCTAATCTTCAGCATTCTTCTGTAGTACCACATTTCGAAAGCTTCTACTCTCTTCTTGTCCAAACTATTTATCGTCCACGTTTCACTTCCATACATGGCTACACTCCATACAAATACTTTCAGAAACGATTTCCTGACACTTATATCTATACTCGATGTTAACAAATTTCTCTTCTTCAGAAACGTTTTCCTTACCATTGCCAGTCTACATTTTATATCTTCTCTACTTCGGCCATCATCAGTTGTTTTGCTCCCCAAATAGCAAAACTCCTTTACTACTTTAAGTGTCTCATTTCCTAATCTAATTCCCTGAGCATCACCCGACTTAATTCGACTACATTCCATTATCCTCGTTTTGATTTTGTTGATGTTCATCTTATATACTCCTTTCAAGACACTGTCCATTCCGTTCAACTGCTCTTCCAAGTCCTTTGCTGTCTCTGATAGAATTACAATGTCATCGGCGAACCTCAAAGTTCTTATTTCTTCTCCATGGATTTTAATACCTACTCCGAATTTTTCTTTTGTTTCCTTGTATCAATATCTGGGTAGCTTTTTTCTGGCTGTATTTCATCACAGACAACTGCATCATTTGCAAAACATCTACTAGTGTTTCTTCCCAGGTCATTACACAATGGTGTGCATAACTTAAGGACGAAAGTAACTTTTGCGTGATGTGTGTCTGCCACGTAACAGATTTCGATGAAACTTGGACCATACATAGGAAGAACTGCTACAGTATAGTACAGAAGATAACTGAAAGAATTATGCAACGAGACGAACGGAAGGGAAACATTTATTCAAAGACAATAATTGCAATGAAGTCGGTATGATTCAGGACGGTCTGCTTCTGGACATTACAAAGGCAGCACATGGTTCTTAATAGAGTGTGTTACTACCGGAGACAGTAGCACATGCTCTCCAACGTGCTCCAATGTTGGCCACTTCGTCGGTAAGTTTAGTGTCTAGGAAGCCTGCATGCTCTATGCTCTATGGGATTTATGTAGGGGGAACGGGCAGATCAGAGCATGACCCGAATATCCTCTCGTGTCAAGAGTTCCTTCATCAGGCTGTGCGATGTGGCTGCGCTCTGTCAGCCATAAAACTTCCGTCAGGGCCGAAAATTGTACCGTGTTCAGAGATTTGCAGGTCAGCATGCTGATGCAACATTATGCCTCCCCACACCACAAATAGCGGTCCACCAAATCGTCTGGCCGCTATGGTCGAGCGGTTCTAGGCGCTTCAGTCTGGAACCGCGCTGCTGCTGCGGTCGCAGGTTCGAATCCTGCCTCGGGCATGGATATGTGTGATGTCCTTAGGTTAGTTAGATTTAAGCAGTTCTAGGTTTAGGGGACTGATGACCTCAGATGTAAAGTCCCATAGTGCTCAGAGCCATTTGAACCATTTGTTTTCACCAAAACGATCACGTTCGAGAATGTTCCTAGGTACATTAGGTATTCCAGTCTCACGCCATAGGAGTGTACGTCCAGTATTGTCGAATATGATCGCTTCGGTGGTCCAGGTGTTATGGTGTGGGGTGGCGTAATGTTACAGTGGCACACTGACCTCCAAATCTCTGAACACGGTACACTCACCGGTCATCGTTATTGTGACGCTGTGCTCCTTCAGCATGTGCAACTTTTCAGGTATCCATTCGGCACTAACTTAATTCATATGGATGACAAAGCGCGGCCGCATCGAATAACGCAGATATTCGGCGAATGGATGGCCCTCCCGTCTCATGGAGCACGTGTGGACGCGTTGAGGAGGCGTATTACAGCACATCGATATGTGCCAACGATAGTACAGCAATTGCCAACTCCCCTGGAGGAAGCATGGAACGCCCTTTCGCAAGAACTCCTTACCAAACTTCCCCAAGGAAGTGTTATAGGCCCTCTTTTGTTCCTGATCTATATTAACGACAAAGGAGACAATCTGAGTAGCCGTCTTACATTGTTTGCAGATGATGCTGTCATTTACCATCTTGTAAAGTCATCAGATGATCAAAACCACTTGCAAAATGACTGAGATAAGATATCTGTATGGTGTGAAAAGTGGCAATTGACCCTAAATAAAGAAAAGTGTGGAGTTATTCACAAGAGTACTAAAAGAAATCAGCTAAATTTCGATTACGCGATAAGTCACACAAATATGAAGGCTGTAAATTCAACTAAATACTTAGGGATTACAATTAGAAATAACCTAAACTGGATGGATCACTTAGGTAATATTGTGGGTAGAGCAAACCAAAGACTGCGATTCATTGGCAGAACACTTACAAGATGTAACAGGTCTACTACAGAGACTGCTTACACTACTCTTGTCCGCCCTAGTCTGGAGTATTGCTGTGCGGTGTGGGATCCGCATCAGGTGGGACTGAGGGATGACATCGATAAAATACAAAGAATGGCAGCTCGTTTTGTACTATCGCGAAGTAGGGGAGATAGTGTCACAGACATAATACGTGAATTGGAGTGGCAATCATTAAAACAAAGGCGTTTTTCGTTGAGACGGGATGAAGTTTCAATCACCAGTTTTCTCCTCCGATTGCAAAAACATTCTGTTGGTACCCACCTACATAGGGAGAAATGATCATCACTATAAAATAAGAGAAATCAGGGCTCGCACAGAAAAATTTAAGTGCTCATTTTTCCCGCGTGCCGTTCGAGAGTGGAACGGTAGAGACACAGCTTGAAGGTGGTTCATTGAACCCTCTGATTGTGCGTAGCAGAGTAATCACGTAGATGTAAATGTAGATGCGGCCGGCACTGGATCACAATGCAGAGCATGCTTTCCAATCTTTTGTGATGACACATACTATTAAGAACCATGTTCCGCCTTTTTTAATATACAGAGGACCATCATCAATCGCGGCGACATCAGTGTAATTATTGTCTTTAGATAAAAGTATCAGTTTGTTCGCCTCATTGTTCTTTCAGTTCTGTACTATACTGGATACAGATGGAAATTTCAGTCTAGCAGTATTTTTACGACTATGAACTAATAAATTCAAGTTCCGAAATTCGTTACATTTGCTGAAATATTCCTTTGTAAGCTTTTTACTAAATTAAGCGATTCTCAGTTGAAATTATATTTCTACCTCTGACTAGCTACACATGTCCTAATTTATGTCATACGAGAATTTTAGATTATATACTATTACGGGTATTTTTCTTTTCTTTTTTGCAGAGGACAACATGAAAACGGGTCGTAGCTTACAACTGGTAGATAGCGATTAACAGAAGAAATGAATTTACAGTTGATATTGGCGTTTAATCAGAATCATAATCATGTTGCGTCTTGGTATAACTGGGATATTGTTTCGCCACAGAAGTAAACGATGTCTCTCTACAGCTCTGGAAAGAGTGAATAGTGAAGCAACGAGACGTTAAGTCCTGCCGCTTCTCGGATGTTTTACCAGCGTAGTACAATCACAAATAGTAGGCTGGTCAGCCTTATGAGAATTTGATACTACTGAATTTCGTTACTGTCTGCGGTAGGGTAGACCGCATTTTCATGAATAAGACGGGGTTTTAGAGAGACAGAATGAGTTAAAAACGACGTAATATTTTAAAGCAAATGCATTGCACACTTTGTCGTGGTATCCGAAACAAAGTAACAACACGAGCGTTGCGTGCCTGTGGTAGCCGCGCCAAACCACGCATTTTAATTAAACGCTTAGTAAAAGACCCCACAGGGCACTGATTGCACCCTACATGCAGCTGACAGTATGGGCTCCATATCACTTGCTGCCCCTAAAATTGACGATCGATAGCTGTGGTTGACACAAACTGAGACCGGATGCCGTGAGAGCTTTTGCAGGGGCTTGCGAATGAGACTGCCAGTTTTGGTGGCGGTGGTAATCTTAGGGTTGGACATCAGGGTCATACGCATCTGACCAATGAATGTCGATGCCATATAAAGTGGACCGGAATCCTAGTGCTGCAAAGAATACTCTAGAAATATTGGATGGTATAGGGAGCAATTGTGGTGCCGGCGTATTCTTTTCTAGACTTTGCACTAATATTTTTGCTTAAATCTCCAATATCTGGAAACGTCTGTCGTTTAGAGTCATCCATGCCTGAGAGCCTCGCCAAACTGAATAAATCGTCGAAACTGAGAGGCGAGGAAACAATATAACCGTCCCAGGAAACTTCACTCAGCATCGAAATGTCAATAAAATGCCAAAAGAAAGAGAAAAGATAGCGTTTATTTCCGCTAGATTGTTGTACAGTGTGTAACAAATTCGTTCCTACAACACCAGTAAGAACTATGTGACAACGAGAAACAAAGGGAATCCAGGGAAGGAAGCTGTTGCCTTTACTGTCGTTGTCATTGTTGTCGTCCTCAATACGAAGACTGCTGCAATACAGTTCGCCATGTTTGTCTTTCCTGTGCAAGTCTTATCATGTCTCCATTCACTTGAATCTGCTTACAGTAGTCAGTCCTTGCTCTTCCTATACTATTTTAATTTCCACTCCCGCCCACATACTACCACCATCAAATAGACTATTCCTTGCTACCTCTGGATGTGTTTGATTCTTTCTTTTGGTTGAGTTCTGTCATAATATTGCTTTCTCATTCGATTTGGTACCTCTTCGTTAGTTTTCATGGAGTCGGCTACGTATCGAATAGCCAACTTACAACTGTATTTTTTTTATGTTGCATACATTTTTACATACATAAAATAAACATCAAAATAAAATAAAACATACCCTAATCTTCATTAGCTATTCGATCTACCCATCTAGTCTTCAGCATTTGTCTCCAACACGATATTTCAAAAGCTTGTATATTCTCTTCGTGTCAATACTGCTTAGTGAAACGGTATATGTCACACTACACTCCTGACATATACATTTAGGAAATTGATCCTAACACTTAGATTTATCTTAGATAAAATATTTTCCTGTATCAGATACGCTTTTCATGCTATTCCTAGTCTGCATTTTATATCTCCTCTACTTCGGCGATTGTCAGTTACCTAAATACTAAAACTCGTATACTTTTAGTGTCTGATTTATTGATATAATTCCTTCAGCTGAACGATCCGCATAAGCAAAAACGTTTCAGGAGAAGAAGAAGAATTACTCCAACATCGCCTGCTTTACAGAATGAGATTTTCACTCTGCAGCGGAGTGTGCGCTGATGTGAAACTTCCTGGCGGATTAAAACTGTGTGCCGGACCGAGACTCGAACTCGGGACCTTTGCCTTTCGCGGGCAAGTGCTCTACCAACTGAGCTACCCAAGCACGACTCACGCCCCGTCCTCACAGCTTCACTTCCGCCAGTACCTCGTCTCCTACCTTCCAAACTTTACAGAAGCTCTCCTGCTTTAATTCGACCACTTTATTTTTCTTGATATTCATCTTGCAACCTCTATGCTGGTGCATGATAATGTTCCCAGCAGAAGTTCACTCATATTTCCGGAACTGACTTTTTTCACTGCAAAGTAACACCTTAACGCGGTACGCATCCTACATAAGCGCGTTTTTAATAGCGTCGTAGACAGAACACAGTAACACCTTTCTTCATCGGCAACCCGCAGAACAAATACGGCATGGCTTTACTCTCACAATCTGCTACGGGAATATTTTTACAGCTGTCTTTCATTCAGTAACGTTGAGCACACTGTTGCTTCAAAACTAACACAAATGATATACGTATAATACAATTTGACTCAACGATATACACTCAGTGATAGCGATTACATTCATTTCATGAGAATGGAAAAAATCTTCAATTACCTATTCAATCTGCCTATCTAATCTTCAGCATTTGTGTGTAATACAATGTTTCAAAAGCTTGTATATTCTCTTCATGTCCACACTGCTTGGCGCTACGGTGCACCACTTAGACAGAATTTGTCACGATAAACCCCTGGAGGACATCCAACAATTCTATTAATCAATGCCAGCCGAATAACTTCTTGCATAAAGGCCAGAGATGACCCAACTCGTCATTGATTTTCTGAACTTGTGAAGCTCTTTCACTTGAATAAATCATCCAATTTTTCTGAAATTGCAATAAATTAAAAAAATGGCTCTGAGCACTATGGGACTTAACATCTATGGTCATCAGTCCCCTAGAACTTAGAACTACTTAAACCTAACTAACCTAACGACATCACACAACACCCATGCAATAAATTGTTTTTCTGCATATGCATATCACATCTACTGATTTACGTCCCATTCGGATGATTTCTTCGTGGTGCGTCGTTTTCTTTGTCTTTGAGTGTATTATTGCACTTACGTGTAATGTGCGTAAGTCACGAAAATAACTTTGTTTCGTGGGCGTTAGGCCGTTTCGTCTTATAGTTCTGGATACGTCATCAGAGTCTGTAAAGACACATATACCATTTTAAAACTTAAACATCAGATCGTTGCCTCAGGTCGCGCAGTCGCCGACGTGTGCTGTGGCGCTTGCGGTTGGGGAGGATTGGCGGTGAGTGCTTTATTTAATGCTATGGCCCACAACCTGTCTAATTTTGGTACGTGACAGTATGATACGTAGGGGGTATCGCGTTTGGACTTGCCCATGACCGCACCGTGAGTCAAGTTTCCTGATCTGTTGATGTATAAAAGCGGTCTCTCCAACGTGTCTACAAGGAATGGACTACCACTGGAAACCGTGTAATACGTCGTAATATCAGGTTGTAAACGGATACTTACCGAGAACTTCCGGAGACGATGATCAAGCCTTGTCAATGACAATAACTTCCTAACTCGACAGAAACTGCTGTTGTCACTGAATATGAGTCCATGTCATAGATTTCGCAGCGAAAGGTGCGAAGGGAAACTGCATTGAATGGACATTTGAAATTGGACACCTTGTAAAAGATCATTGCTCACAGTGACACACAGAGCTGCACGCCTTTAATGGCCCAAACGCCACAGAAACCGGACAGTAGCTGACTGGGGGGCGTACAGCGAGGTCCGACGATCGGGAATGTTACACGTTTTCAAATGCTGCTAGGCACCGTGTGCACCAACGGCCAAATGAGCCGTTCAACCCTCAGTGTTTGGAGGGTATAGTTCAGTCCGAAGACGATTCTATGACGTTTTGGAGTTATTTTTTGTAACGTGCCTTGGGGTCTGTCATCGGGTTGCCTTGAACATGAACCAGGACATTCATTCCAACAATCTCGACACCGAGTACTGCCGTTCTACATTTATCATGATGTGATTGCTGTGCAACTCCCTCTTTACAAGATGACAACAGCCTTGTTCACAGTCTGTAGCCATACGTTCCTCCTTTGACAAACACTCAGTCATCCTATGCACCTTGACTGGCCCACTAAATCACCCACTCTTAAACCTATAGGCAAAATTCGAGAATATTTACAACAGCTGATGAAAAGTAACGGTCAACATCCCCACTATTTGTTAGTCCTACGAGATAAAATCATCAATGTGTGCCTTCATCCGTATATCTGACGAAACTTGTGGACTCGCTTTCTCACCGAATTGGGTGCGTTATCAAGATTACACCGGTAGTCTAGGGCCGCCGGAACGGTAGCTCAGCGTGTTCGGTCAGAGAGCTGGTTCGCGTCTGTAATAAAAAACTGAGTGGAAGGATCAACAAAGGAACTTGAACGGATGTCAGGTGGCATCCGCAACGGCCAAACACAACGTTCAGCAACGAACAAAACGCCAAAAAATGGGAGTAGCATCTTTTATCAGTAATCAAAGTGTCCTGATCTCGGGTTCGAACCACGTCACTGCTTAAATTTCTAATAAAATCATCAGCAATGGTGGACGAAGACTCCGGCATACGTCATCCTCGTTCTGCCAACGGCCTTGTCAAAGATGGCGAAAGATTGGACAGTGGTTCGCTCTCTTGCCCTTGAGGTGGGAAACTGACCCTAAAAAGCGGAAGATTCAGCAATGGTCAACGGCATGAGGACGCAGAAGGCAATGGAAACCACTGCATCAAAGACACTTGCTGTATATCCACAGGACATGTGGTCTGTAACGGAAGAAGTGTCGTGATGTCTCTCCACTGGCAAAAGATTCCAGGCTGCACGGGGTAGCCGATCGGTCTAGGGCGCCTTGTCACGGTCCACGCGGGTCCCCTTGTCGGAGGATCGAGTCCTTCCTCGGGCATGGGTGTGTGTGTCGTCCTTATCGTAAGTTAGTTTAAGTTAGATTAACTAGTGTGTAAGCTGAGGGACCAATGACCTCAGCAGTTTGGTCCCATAAGACCTTACCACAAGTTTCCAAGTTTCCAAAAGTTTCCGGACTAGCCCCCATTCGGTTCTGCGGGATGGGAATGCCAAGGTGGTCACGAGGAAAAGACTACATAACACTCGCAAGGGTAACGTTCTACCAGTCGGGGCGTAGAATATCAGAAGTTTGAACGTGGTAGGGAAGTTGGAAAAATCTAAAAAGGAAAATGCTAACACTCAATGTAGATATAGTGTATGTCAGTGAAGAAGACAAGGATGATCAGATGAGTATAAGGTAATATAAACAGCAGCAGAGAATGCTATATCGGGAGTAGGATTCTTTATGAACAGGAAGGTAGGGCACAGAGGAGTTTCTGTGAATAGTTCAGTGATAGGGTTAATCTTATCATGATTGACAGCAAACCAACGTCGACCACAACGGCTCAGATATATATGCAGACGTCACAAGCAGGAGATATATAGACAGAGTTAGTATATAAGGATAATGAATGGGTAATTCATATTGTAAAGGGAGATGAAAATCTAATAGTCTTGGAATGCGATTGTAGAGGAAATAGTAGAGGACAGGGTTATGGGAGAACGCGGGCTTGGTAGTAGGAATGAGGGAGGAGGAAGACTGATCGAGTTTTTCAGTAAATTTCAGCTAGCATTAGCGAATATTCTATTAAAGTATCACGAGAGGACGAGTATATTTGCAAAAGACCGGAAAATACAGAAAGATTCCAATTAGATTAAATCATGCTCAGGCAGAGATTCCGAAATCGGGTTTTGGATTGTAAGGCGTATCCCAGGCCAAATATAGACTAAGATCGTAATTTAGTAATGATGAAGAGTTGATTGAAGTTTAAGAGACTAGTCAGGAAGAATCAATGCGCAAAGATGTGGGAACGAAGAGATACAAAAATGGTTCAAATGGCTCTGAGCACTATGGGACTTAACATCTGTGGTCATCAGTCCCCTAGAACTTAGAACTACTTAAACCTAACTAACCTAAGGACATCACACACATCCATGCCCGAGGCAGGATTCGAATCTGCGACCGTAGCAGTCGCGCGGTTCCGGACTGAGCGCCTAGAAGCGCACGACCACCGCGGCCGGCTAACGAAGAGATACACTTCAAGTTCTCTACAGATACTATGACAATTAACAGATCAGTAGGGAGTTCAATGGGAATGGACACCTCTAAAAATGGCGATCACAGAAGTTGAAAACAGAAACTTTGGTACAAGGAAGGTAACTGCGAAGAAACCGTGGGTAGCAGAAGAAGTACAACAGTTGATAGATGGAAGACAGCACTACAAAAACATTCAAGGAAATTCAGCAACACAGAAATACAGGTCACTTAGCTATGAAATACATAGGACGTACAGGGAAGCTAAGGCGAAATGCCTGAGAGAAGAATGTGAAGAAATCGAAAAAGAAATACACTCCTGGAAATTGAAATAAGAACACCGTGAATTCATTGTCCCAGGAAGGGGAAACTTTATTGACACATTCCTGGGGTCAGATACATCACATGATCACACTGACAGAACCACAGGCACATAGACACAGGCAACAGAGCATGCACAATGTCGGCACTAGTACAGTGTATATCCACCTTTCGCAGCAATGCAGGCTGCTATTCTCCCATGGAGACGATCGTAGAGATGCTGGATGTAGTCCTGTGGAACGGCTTGCCATGCCATTTCCACCTGGCGCCTCAGTTGGACCAGAGTTCGTGCTGGACGTGCAGACCGCGTGAGACGACGCTTCATCCAGTCCCAAACATGCTCAATGGGGGACAGATCCGGAGATCTTGCTGGCCAGGGTAGTTGACTTACACCTTGTAGAGCACGTTGGGTGGCACGGGATACATGCGGACGTGCATTGTCCTGTTGGAACAGCAAGTTCCCTTGCCGGTCTAGGAATGGTAGAACGATGGGTTCGATGACGGTTTGGATGTACCGTGCACTATTCAGTGTCCCCTCGACGATCACCAGTGGTGTACGGCCAGTGTAGGAGATCGCTCCCCACACCATGATGCCAGGTGTTGGCCCTGTGTGCCTCGGTCGTATGCAGTCCTGATTGTGGCGCTCACCTGCACGGCGCCAAACACGCATACGACCATCATTGGCACCATGGCAGAAGCGACTCTCATCGCTGAAGACGACACGTCTCCATTCGTCCCTCCATTCACGCCTGTCGCGACACCACTGGAGGCGGGCTGCACGATGTTGGGGCGTGAGCGGAAGACGGCCTAACGGTGTGCGGGACCGTAGCCCAGCTTCATGGAGACGGTTGCGAATGGTCCTCGCCGATACCCCAGGAGCAACAGTGTCCCTAATTTGCTGGGAAATGGCGGTGCGGTCTCTTACGGCACTGCATAGGATCCTACGGTCTTGGCGTGCATCTGTGCGTCGCTGCGGTCCGGTCCCAGGTCGACGGGCACGTGCACCTTCCGCCGACCACTGGCGACAACATCGATGTACTGTGGAGATCTCACGCCCCACGTGTTGAGCAATTCGGCGGTACGTCCACCCGGCCTCCTGCATGCCCACTATACGCCCTCGCTCAAAGTCCGTCAACTGCACATAAGGTTCACGTCCACGCTGTCGCGGCATGCTACCAGTGTTAAAGACTGCGATGGAGCTCTGTATGCCACGGCAAACTGGCTGACACTGACGGCGGCGGTGCACAAATGCTGCGCAGCTAGCGCCATTCGACGGCCAACACTGCAGTTCCTGGTGTGTCCGCTGTGCCGTGCGTGTGATCATTGCTTGTACAGCCCTCTCGCAGTGTCCGGAGCAAGTATGGTGTGTCTGACACACCGGTGTCAATGTGTTCTTTTTTCCATTTCCAGGAGTGTAGTTGTCGGAAGGACTCAGCACATAGAAAAGTCATAGCGATCTTCGGAGAAATTAAGATTGCAATGAGAATTCCACTGTTAAATATAGAGGAGATAGCAAATACGTGGAAAGGTACACTGAAGGCCTTTATGAGGGACAAGACTTATTTGATGACGTGATGGGAGGAGAAACAGGAGCCGACAGGGAAGAGACAGGGATCCATTGGAGACTTAAGACCAAGTAGCGCAGAAGGGATAGATAACATTCCTTTGGAATTTCTAAAATCATTGGTGGTTTTATGACTGATGGATCACATTATATGTGGTTTTATGTGTGATGGGTGACGTATCCAGCTACTTTTACTATATTACATTAATGTGGTTTTATGACGGATGGGTCGCGTATACAGCTACTTTTACACAATCTCATGATCCTCCAAACGGGTGAAACGCGTTATTGACATTAAATAATTTCACAACGGAGAAGAAGAAGAAGAAGACTGTTTTTGTTCTCAAATATGGTAGATAGGCTAATGCGTTAATGTGGAACCGATGTACGCTGAAAAAATTCGTTCCAATTTTGGCCACAAGATGCCAATCTGTCGCTGTGAGTGCAAGGAAGATGTATACAAACGTATCCATATGTAAAGGATTAGGAATGGGACGTAGACAGAAAAGGCCAAACAAATCAGAAGGCATAACGTTGATTTTATTACTAACAACTTTTTACACATTTTGTTCAGTATGAGCACCAGAAACGTCGGCTAAATGCTGTACTGCGCCACATTTGCACCTGGTGGTAAAAACTGCAACTAATTTTTTCCCGTCTGAATTGGTTCCACATTAACACATTAGCATATCTACCAAATTTCACTGCCGCACAATAATTACAACCGACAGTGGACCTCGGTGAGCTGTATTTTAGTTATAACCACCCGGTACCTGACATCACTGTACAATCTTACATCCAGAGGGAACAACACCTCTTCTCTCGGCTGCTAGTCGCGTTGGTCCTAGCCCGTTAAAATACTGCCTGTGCTGTGGCCTTCCTGAACCAATCTATTCCATGTGCCCATAATAATCACTGGACCCTGACCAATGCGAGTGACAATATCGTGGAATGATATATCGCGATCTCGATAGTGATCGATTCTGCCGTTGTCGTATTCCGGCTGGTAAACGTCTCTAAAAAAAAAAAAAAAAAAAAAAAAAAAAAAAAAGTACAAATGTGGCTGAATTCCTAAGGGACCAAATTGCTGAGGTGATCGGTCCCTAGACTCACACACTACTTAAACTAACTTTAATTAACTTATGCTAAGAGCAACACACACACCCATGCTCGAGGGAGAACTCGAACCACCGGCGGGAGGGGCCGCGCAAACCGTGACGTGGCGGCTCTAACCGCACGGCCTCTCCACGCGGCTGCACGTCACTCCCCCTTATACTTGACTAATATGATCTTCTCGTGAACAAACTTCACATACCGAATTCGATTTCTAAATGACAAAACTTGCGGTGTAATCTTTCCTTAAACACAGAATTTAGATGACGTTACTGCTAACCTAGATTTTCAAAACTATTGTAGGCTACCGTAGACAGTAGACTATTAACTTCAGTCAGTTAAGTCAGTACTTGCTTTACCTGCATGTTAGGTGTGTTGCGTATGTACCGGTCGTTACTTCATAACAATAACTTTCCTTACATATCTTATCAGTGTCTTGCTAGATATCCCTAAAAATCGGAAGTGGTGAACCGTCAAGAAACTGAGTGAGGAGATATGAAGTGCCAGTTATCCTCCTGTCCGTTACTTAAAAATTAACAGTATTTATAAAAATACTGAAATTGTCAACGTTTAATTCAGATTTTATTAGAAAATTGTTGATTTTTTAACGTGAATCAGAGGAATGTTGTAGTAAAAATAAATAAAACAGTACACATTTATCATATAGCGCTGGAAAACACTATTTACTCGATAAGAATATAAAATACATAAAAGTGCAAATCAAAAATATATCAACAATCTCTTCAATATGTCGTCGAATTTACATAAACATGTTTCTGTTATTCATAAAGCCGACCGGTGTGGCCAAGCGGTTCTAGGCGCTTCAGCCTGGAACCGCTCGACCTCTACAGTCGCAGGTTCGAATCCTGCCTCGGGCACGGATGTGTGTGATGTCCTTAGGTTAGTTAGGTTTAAGTAGTTCTAAGTTCTAGGGGACTGATGACCTCAGATGTTAAGTCCCATAGTGCTCAGAGCCATTTGAACCATTTTGTTATTCATAAACAACTTTCGCATTCACGAATAATAACAGGAAACTATTTCCTTTGGTCATGATGAAGAACGTTCTGTTGAGTACAAAATAACAACAGTAATTAAATCTATTTCTAATGTTTGTGAATGTAAACTGTACTTGCGTCAAAAGTAATTGCTTTGGTTACATAAAAGCGCGGAAGCTGCGTCATCAATTAATTTTCATTATTATAAAATGCAATTTATAGTCTGCAAGGACATAAATACACAATAGGCCCATACTGAATGATTTTCGTTTCTAATTACGCGCAGAAAAAAAGCCGCTCCCAGTTTCTCTCTTACATATTCATTTATGGCGCCGCACGGGGTAGCTGCGCGGTCTAGGCACCTTGTCACGGTCCGGACGGCTGCCACCGTCCGAGGTTCGAGTGCTCCCTCGGGCATGGGTGTGCGTGTTATCCTTAGCGTAAGATACTTTAAGTTAGATTAAGTGGTGTGGGACCGATGACCACAGCAGTTTGGTCCCATAAGACCTTACCACAAAAAAATGTCTCTGAGCACTATGGGACTTAACATCTGAGATCATCAGTCCGCTAGAACTTAGAACTACTTAAACCTAACTAACCTAAAGACATCACACACATCAATGCCCGAGGCACCATTCTTACCTGCGACTGTAGCAGTCGCGCGGTTCCGGACTGAAGCGCCTAGAACCGCTCGGCCACCTCGGCCGGCACCTTACCAGAAATTTCCAATTCATTTATGTTTCTTTCGCTACCAATGCTACCAGTACTACCGGTAATCCTACCGTTTACAACGTCATTTGTGTAGTCTACCAGAACTATCAAAACTTAGTTTTGGTGGAACGCAACTCTACTCTAGCTATTTCGTGCGTTTGCGTTTAAACGTTAATTTCGTTTCCAAGCGTGTAGACCAGTTCATGTCAACTGGACGTTTCTTGCATGCAGCCTTCAAGATGTTGGGATTTTCACGGTCAGTGGTGTAGTACATCAGGAAATTTCATTACAGCGTTGGCTGCGCTGTAGAGTGAATGGTTCATTCTACGTTTACAAAGTACGACACGGGCGCTTATGAGGTCGTATTTTGCAGAGGGAGGAGGAACTGTGAACGAGGTGGCGGCCAGCTGGGGAGAAAGTGCGCGCAGCAGGTGTGTGGAGCGGGGCGCCGATGCTCGCTGGCATTTACAGGCGTGTGCGGCGGGCCGCGAGAGGCGGCCGACACAGGCGGCTCACGGACCGCTAAATATACGCGGGGGTCGATACGCCACGACACGCCGCGCTGCACAGTGCCGGCGTGGCGAACGCGGTTCCGGCTTCCGCCTCCTACGACCACCATCCCCACTGTGCCTCCCTTACCTCTGTCGCCGCTCATTTAACAACACAGCAAGTTTGCAATTGATGCTACCGATTCGGGGGAAACGCGTGATACCAATGAGCATTCCTCCACGCCTCATAGCTGCTTAGAAGGCCGTTATTTTTATTTATTCACTTTACTTTTTAGGATCCCGACCCAACGGTCCTGCACCGAACTACACAAAAATCTTGTATAACTAGCGCAACATCACTTTGCTGAGGCAAAACATTTACCATGGAGCTCATAAAAATCTCATGACAAGGTACAGATGAATATATAGCTGCCCCTACCTGATGGTTTTACGCAACCCGCAACACCTCCAAAAACAAAAAGTGAGATTTTCCTATTTTCTCACTCACTATTCCCGGACTACATTACTGGCGATTAAAATGGCTACACCAAGAAGAAATGCAGATGATAAACGGGTATTCATTGGACAAATATGTTATACTAGAACTGACATCTGATTACATTTTCACACAATTTGGGTGCATAGATCCTGAGAAATCAGAACCCAGAACAATCACCTCTGGCCGTAATAACGGCCTTGATAAACCTGGGAATTGAGTCAAACAGAGCTTGGATGGCGTGTACAGGTACAGCTGCCCATGCAGCTTCAACACGATACCACAGTTCATCAAGAGTAGTGACTGGCGTGTTGTGAAGAACCAGTTGCTCGGCCACCATTGTCAGACGTTTCCAATTGGTGAGAAATCTGGAGAATGTGCTGGAAAGGGCAGCAGTCGAACATATTCTGTATCTAGAAAGGCCCGTACAGGACCTGCAACATGCGATCGTGCATTATCCTGCTGAAATGTAGGGTTTCGCAGGGATCGAATGAAGGGTAGAGCCACGGGTCGTAACACATCTGAAATGTAACGTCCACTGTTCAAAGTGCCGTCAATGCGAACAAGAGGTGACCGAGACGTGTAACCAGTGGCACCCCATACCATCACGCCGGGTGATACGCCAGTATGGCGATGACGAATACACGCTTCCAATGTGCGTTCGCCGCGATGTCGCCAAACACGGATGCGACCATCATGATGGTGTAAACAGAACCTGTACTCATCCGAAGAAATGACGTTTTGCCATTGGTGCAACCAGGTTCGTCGGTGAGTACACCATCGCAGGCGCTCCTGTCTGCGATGCAGCGTCGAGGGTAACCGCAGCCAAGGTCTCCGAGCTGACAGTCCATGCTGCTGCAAATGTCGTCGAACTGTTCGTGCAGATGGATGTTTTCTTACAAACGTCCCCATCTGTTGACTCAGGAATCGAGACGTGGCTGTACGATCCGTTACAGACATGCGGATAAGATGCCTGTCATCTGCTAGTGATACGAAGCCGTTGGGATCCAGCACGGCGTTCCATATTACCCTCCTGAACTCACCTATCCCATATTCTGCGAATAGTCATTGGATCTCGACCAACGCGAGCTGCAATGTCGCGATACGATAAACCGCAATCGCGATAGGCTACAATCCGACCTTTATCAAAGTCGGAAACGTGATGGTACGCATTTCTCCTCCTTACACGATACATCACAACAACGTTTCACCAGTCAGCACCGGTCAACTGCTGTTTGTGTATGAGAAATCGGTTGGAAACTTTCCTCATGTCAGCACGTTGTCGGTGTCGCCCCTGGCGCCAACTTTGTCTGAATGCTCTGAAAAGCTAATCATTTGCATATCACCGTATCTTCTTCCTGTCGGTTAAATTTCACGTCTGTAGCACGTTATCTTCATGGTGTAGCAATTTTAATGGCCAGTAGTGTATTAGTCCCACAGAAATAAATGAATTGGACATTTTTGTTGGAAATTTAATATAGTTAAATTTTGTACTGGGATAAGTTTTCACTAGAGGAAACGTATCTCAGTACAAAATTTAAATTTCCTACAAAAAAGGTCATGTTCATTTTTTTCTGTAGGACTAGTGTGGCGAGTGACAGAATATGAAAATCTGGCATGCGGTTTTTGAAGGCGTTGCAGATTGCTTAAAACAAATAAGTAAGGGTAGCTGAATCACCCTGTATAGAATTGGATCAATGTTTGTGTTATACAGACTAGTTCACAATTGCATTGCAAATAGTGGTAGCTCTACAAGGATCCTTGCACATATGTGCTGGACAAAATGTATCGTTATTATGAAAGAGAACGAACTATTATTTAGAATGATGAATATATGATTACTAAATTTCTACATTACTGATGGGGCAACAGTACGAACTTCGGACATTTACGTATGGGCGTTATGGTCATGGATGCCATACGTAGATAATTGGCGAATTAGTGAATCGGTCGACTAACAAATTTTGTCATGAAAGCTTTCAGATGTGGAACAGATTACTTCTAAGCAGTTTTAATTTTTAAGTCATTGTGGATTGTTGCATTTCTAATGAACCATGGAACTTTTAATGTTATTAGCAACATCTTATTCTGGACAATTTCAAGTTTTCTGATATTCATAAACGGAGGATGTTTCCATATGGGAATTTTACTATCAACTGTAAATGCAGGAGATTGTTTTGTCTATTTGTAGGCCACCTGATTATTAAAGGATATAAGGCAGTCAATATAGTTTTTGATTTATTCACTACATCTGTTGTATGTTCCTTCAAGGTAAGTCAAAGTCGAAGATATTTGGCGGATTCAGTCCAAGGAATGCTTTTACTTGCCTGGCTTTTGCCCACATTAATTTTGACCCACCATTCTGTAAACCACTTTTCAAACAACAGTAGAGCTCATAGGTGGTTGGAGTTAAATTTCGCTACGTTACTGTCGGTGTAATACATTGCCGTATCATCAGCAAAAGAATCTATGTTAACTGGATGCAAATCTGGTATGTTAAAATATATACATGTTGCAATATCTGTATTTTAAAGTGACTTTATAATACTATGTAATGTGATTCAGACATGTATGCACACTTGTATTACAAGCCAAGACAGGCCAAAACGACGACAGCTTCCCTCGCTGTGTGGGAATTAGCTAAAGTGTGTGAGCGCTAAGGGAGCATTGTGTCATAACAAAGGTTTAGATAGGTCTGAGAGGCGTACACGTATAGCCGAAATAATTAAGGCGACAATTCGCATTATTCGTGGAATCTGGGTTCGAATTCCGGTCATCAAATTTTCACGTCTCACTAATAAATTTTACAGCTGATGTTTAATCGGAATCGGAATTTGCGAATTCATTTCGTGTAGATAAATGTATGTTAGCGTCTGTTCCAAGAGGTAACCTTGTGGCACTCCGGTGCTTATGGGGTGTACATCAGAAGCAGTATCACCAATGAGTACACTAAATAAACGGGCTTTAAGATACGAAATAATTAATCTTATAATGTACCGAAATTTTAGTTTTATTAACTTGAACAATAAAGCATTATGCCATACTCTGTCGAAGGCTTGAGAAATGTGGATTTAACATCATTGTAGCCACCCATTATTGCTTCCACTGGCCACAATTGCAGTGGAGCGGAATGTTTCTGGCCGAATTGCGAGCTGGGTATTTGATAGAACTGCTTTTGTCCTTACATGTTTTGCAAAATCTATGTACTTTCTAAACTGATGATATGAGGCTGACAGGTGTGTAATTTTCGTATAACAATGGTGTTTGCTTAGTTTAGGTACAGCAGTTAGCTTGCCAAGCTTCCTATGATTGGGAATTAGCTTTGGTACCCAGCAATCTTCAAAATAGTTCAAATGGCTCTGAGCACTATGGGACTCAACATCTTAGGTCATAAGTCCCCTAGAACTTAGAACTACTTAAGCCTAACTAACCTAAGGACATCACACACACCCATGCCCGAGGCAGGAGTCGAACCTGCGACGTAGCAGTCCCGCGGTTCCTGACTGCAGCGCCAGGCCAGCAATCTTCGGCAACTTTTAGAGAAGATATTTAACATAATCCTATTTGCAGAACGATTCAAGGGACCAGCAAAAGCTACTGTGATGAATGTTTATTTCTAGACAAAAGTCAATCGAAAGTCTTCAAGTCACCTACGCATGCATACAAATGTATGCGAAACACAGCGAAGGGTAATCAAAGCTTTAACTATCGCCTCCAAAAAGTACAGTTACATAATTAAAATTTTTGTTCGTCTGCATCCCTGATATACATGAAATTCCCGGGTCACAGGACTGTAGCATGTGCTCTAGAAGCCCAAACAAATTGTCACAGCCTACTGGTAAAGTGAGATATCGCGTGGAGATTCGTTTTCGGCAGCAGTGGAAATGTTGCAGCTGTGTCCCGCCAATCCAGACGCCTAGATGGAGGAATACCCATCGCTTATGATAAAATGAACAAATCCATTCGTCCCGGAGAACGTAGTGTTGTCACTCAGCAAAGCGCAGTTCAACCTGCCGCAACGGGAACTAACTTGGTTTCGTGACCATTTCATTAATGGGTTGCGTCAAATAGTTTTTTTTTCTTTTTTAGTTGAAGCATCTGCATGAAACTGAAAATAAAATTATGCGTCAAATACTAAAATACAGAATACAGAAACGTGTACACCTATACAGGGTGGTCCATTGATAGTGACTGTGCCAAATATCTCACAAAATAAGCATCGAACCAAAAACTACGAAGAACGGAACTCATATAGCTTGAAGGGGGAAACCAAATGGCGCTATGGTTGGCCCGCTAGATGGCGCTGCCATAGGTCAAACGGATATCAACTGCGTTTTTTCAAATAGGAACCCCCATTTTTTATTACAATTTCGTGTAGTACGTAAAGAAATACGAATGTTTTAGTTGGACCACTTTTTTCGCTTTGCGATAGATGGCGCTGTAATAGTTACAAACGTATAAGTACGTGGTATCACGTGCGGACGGTATTTGCTTCGTGATACATTACCCGTGTTAAAATGGACCGGTTACCAATTGCGGAAAAGGTCGATATCGTGTTAATTTATGGCTATTGTGATCAAAATGCCCAACGGGCGTGTGCTATGTATGCTGCTCGGTATCCTGGACGACATCATCCAAGTGTCCGGACCGTACGCCGGATAGTTACGTTATTTAAGGAAACAGGAAGTGTTCAGCCACATGTGAAACGTCAACCACAACCTGCAACAATTGATGATGCCCAAGTAGGTGTTTTAGCTGCTGTCGCGGCTAATCCACACATCAGTAGCAGACAAATTGCATGAGAATCGGGAATCTCAAAAAACGTCGGTGTTGAGAATGCTACATCAACATCGATTGCACCTCTACCATATTTTTATGCACCAGGAATTGTTCTGCCACTGGGCACAAGAGAAATTGCGGGACGATGACAGATTTTTTGCACGCGTTCTATTTAGCGACGAAGCGTCATTCACCAACAGCGGTAACGTAAACCGTCATAATATGCTCTATTTGGCAACGGAAAATCCACGATGGGTGCGACAAGTGGAACATCAGCAACCTTGGCGGGTTAATGTATGGTGCGGCATTATGGGGGGAAGGATAATTGGCCCCCACTTCATCGATGAAAATCTAAATGGTGCAATGTATACTGTTTTCCTACGTAATGTTCTACCGATGTTACTACAAGATGTTTCACTGCCTGACAGAATGGCGATGTACTTCCAACATGATGGATGTCCAGCACATAGCTCGCGTGCGGTTGAAGCGGTCTTGAATGGCATATTTCATGACAGGTGGATTGGTCGTCCAAGCAGCATACCATGGCCCGCATGTTCACCGGATCTGACGTCCCCGGATTTCTTTCTGTGGGGAAAGTTGAAGAATATTTGCTATCGTGATCCACCGACAATGCCTGACAACATGCGTCAGCGCATTGTCAATGCATGTGAGCATTACAGAAGGCGAACTACTCGCTGCTGAGAGGAATGTCGTTACACGTATTGCCAAATGCACTGAGGTTGACGGACATCATTTTGAGCATTTATTGCATTAACGTTGTACACTCCTGGAAATTGAAATAAGAACACCGTGAATTCATTGTCCCAGGAAGGGGAAACTTTATTGACACATTCCTGGGGTCAGATACATCACATGATCACACTGACAGAACCACAGGCACATAGACACAGGCAACACAGCATGCACAATGTCGGCACTAGTACAGTGTATATCCACCTTTCGCAGCAATGCAGGCTGCTATTCTCCCATGGAGACGATCGTAGAGATGCTGGATGTAGTCCTGTGGAACGGCTTGCCATGCCATTTCCACCTGGCGCCTCAGTTGGACCAGCGTTCGTGCTGGACGTGCAGACCGCGTGAGACGACGCTTCATCCAGTCCCAAACATGCTCAATAGGGGACAGATCCGGAGTCTTGCTGGCCAGGGTAGTTGACTTACACCTTCTAGAGCCCGTTGGGTGGCACGGGATACATGCGGACGTGCATTGTCCTGTTGGAACAGCAAGTTCCCTTGCCGGTCTAGGAATGGTAGAACGATGGGTTCGATGACAGTTTGGATGTACCGTGCACTATTCAGTGTCCCCTCGACGATCACCAGTGGTGTACGGCCAGTGTAGGAGATCGCTCCCCACACCATGATGCCGGGTGTTGGCCCTGTGTGCCTCAGTCGTATGCAGTCCTGATTGTGGCGCTCACCTGCACGGCGCCAAACACGCATACGACCATCATTGGCACCAAGGCAGAAGCGACTCTCATCGCTGAAGACGACACGTCTCCATTCGTCCCTCCATTCACGCCTGTCGCGACACCACTGGAGGCGGGCTGCACGATGTTGGGGCGTGAGCGGAAGACGGCCTAACGGTGTGCGGGACCGTAGCCCAGCTTCATGGAGACGGTTGCGAATGGTCCTCGCCGATACCCCAGGAGCAACAGTGTCCCTAATTTGCTGGGAAGTGGCGGTGCGGTCCCCTACGGCACTGCGTAGGATCCTACGGTCTTGGCGTGCATCCGTGCGTCGCTGCGGTCCGGTCCCAGGTCGACGGGCACGTGCACCTTCCGCCGACCACTGGCGACAACATCGATGTACTGTGGAGACCTCACGCCCCACGTGTTGAGCAATTCGGCGGTACGTCCACCCGGCCTCCCGCATGCCCACTATACGCCCTCGCTCAAAGTCCGTCAACTGCACATACGGTTCACGTCCACGCTGTCGCGGCATGCTACCAGTGTTAAAGACTGCGATGGAGCTCCGTATGCCACGGCAAACTGGCTGACACTGACGGCGGCGGTGCACAAATGCTGCGCAGCTAGCGCCATTCGACGGCCAACACCGCGGTTCCTGGTGCGTCCGCTGTGCCGTGCGTGTGATCATTGCTTGTACAGCTCTCTCGCAGTGTCCGGAGCAAGTATGGTGGGTCTGACACACCGGTGTCAATGTGTTCTTTTTTCCATTTCCAGGAGTGTATTTACGGGTAATCACGCTGTAACAGCATGCGTTCTCAGAAATGATAAGTTCACAAAGGTACATGTATCTGTGGTGTCACCGCCAGACACCACACTTGCTAGGTGGTAGCCTTTAAATCGGCCGCGGTCCGGTAGTATACGTCGGACCCGCGTGTCGCCACTGTCAGTGATTGCAGACCGAGCGCCACCACACGGCAGGTCTAAAGAGACTTCCTAGCACTCGCCCCAGTTGTACAGATGACTTTGCTAGCGTTGCTATACTGACAAACTACGCTCTCATTTGCTAGACGATAGTTAGCATAGCCGTCAGCTACGTCATTTGCTACGACCTAGCAAGGCGCCATTACCAGTTTATATTGAGATTGTAATTATGTATCATCAAGAGCGATGTTCTCCAATTATGGATTAAAGTTAAGTATTCAAGCAACTACGTTCTTTGTTTATTAGACTCAACTCCTTTAATTGTTCCAGACCTCACGCCAGTCTGCGTGAGCGTAAACGCGTGCATTTCGGCCTCCTCTAGCAACACGGTGTTGGCTCTTCTGCCAACACATCACATGGCGACGAGCTAAATCGCGTTTGTACCAATTGCTGTACTAATTTACTTGTGTCATGGCTTCGCCACAATCTCCAGATGTACTGTCCGAATTTTATCGCTTGCAGAATCAGCAGACGCAGGCCTTATTGGATGCCCTTGGACAGCTCGTCCAGGGTCAACGTGCAATGCTCTGGGCCATGTAATCAATGCGCAAGGCATACATCCCAGTCCAGAGCACCTCCGTGCCATACAAGACTTGCCTTCGCCGCAGAATTTGAAGCAGTGCTGGGAAAAATCAATTACTATAACAGATATGTGCGCCACGCCTTTTCCATTTCAGCTCCGCTTCATCGCTTACGCCGTAAAGGTGTTCCGTTCGTCTGGACGACGGAATGCGAACGCGCCTTTCGCCAGTTGAAATCGGCGTTGCTTTCAAATACTTGCCTTACGCCATTCGATCCCCAGAAACCCCTTTTGTTGATGGTAGATGCATCGGATTTCGGGATCGGTGCTGCGCTTGCGCACAAAGATGGATCACATGATCGCCCTATTGCCTTTGCGTCCAAATTGCTCTCGTCTGCGCAACGAAATTATTCACAGATAGAGAAAGAAGCTTTAGCTCTCGTCTTTGGTGTTACTAAGTTTCATGATTTCTTGTATGGTCGTCACTTTACCATCATCACAGACCACAAACCTTTGACGTCGCTTTTTCATCCGAACAAGCCTGTACCTCCACGTATAGCGCAGAAATTCGTTCGCTGGTCAATTTTCCTCTCGCAGTACCGCTATGATATCTTGTATCGGTCCACTGCTCAGCACGGCAACGCAGATGCGTTGTCCCGTTTGCCTGTTGCTGAGGATAGAGCGTTCGATTCTTCCGAACTTGCTTGCATGTTCATTGATGCGGAAACCGATGACGTGGTCGAATCGTTTCCGATTGATTTTCGTCGTGTAGCTACAGCCACAGCTGCTGACCCTGTCCTTGGTACCGTTTTGCGTTTTGTTGCTACGCAATGGCCCTTGTCAAAGTCACAGATCGAGGATCCGTTGGTTCGCCGATTTTTTGCTCACAAGGAGAGACTTTTTGTACGACGTGGTGTTTTGCTGTTGCGTTCTGATAATGATCAGTCCAGGGTCGTGGTCCCATGTTCGTTACAGTCCTCTGTCTTTCGGCTTCTCCACCAAGGACATTGGGGTATCGTGCGAACGAAACAACTTCCTCGTCAGCACTGTACTTGATTCGGAATCGATGCTGCGATTACGAATATGTGCTCTTCTTGCATGGCGTGTGCCGATCAACAATCCGCACCACCGCGGAAATTCTTTGCATGGCCGAAAGCCACTTCCCCTTGGCAACGCTTACACATAGATTTTGCTGGTCCATTCTGGAATGTTCGATGGTTGGTTGTGGTAGATTCATTCAGTAATTTTCCTTTTGTTGTCCGGATGTCTTCCACGACGTCACCTGCCACCATCCGAGCATTATCCGTTATCTTTTGCATTGAAGGTTTTCCACAGACTATTGTTTTCGACAATGGCCCACAATTCATGTCCGCAGAATTTAAGTCATTCTGCAAGGCCAATGGTATTCAACATCTGACATCCGCGCCATTTTCGCCTCAGTCAAACGGTGCCGCTGAACGATTGGTCCGGACTTTCAAGTCACAGATGTTGAAGTTGAAAGAGTCGCATTCTCGGGAGGACGCGTTATTGCTCTTTTTGTCCTCGTATCGGTCTCAGCCCCGAGATGGTCGCTCGCCGGCTGAGTTGCTCCACGGTCGTCCTCATCGAACCTTGATGTCTTTGCTGCTTTCGCCGCATCAGGTTCCTGTGCAGCGGCAGACACCTGCTTTTGCCCCAGGCGACGTTGTATACTATCGCAACTATCGAGGTTCACGGCGTTGGCTCGCAGGGCGCATTCTTCGCTGCCTCTGCCGCGCTATGTGTCTGGTTTTGGGGGCCACTGTGGAGGTGTGTCGGCATCTCAATCAGCTGCGCCTCTGTCGTCGCACGGGTTCTGGCGCTCCCCGTCTGCTTTCAGCGACGGTGCCGTCCGGTCAGCGCCCTGGGGACCCATCTACTGGCTCGCCTCTTCCCCAGGTGTTACCGACGCTGCCTTCCATTTTGCCCCATGGCGCCGCCGCCGCCGCCGCCGCCGCCTGTTCTCCCGCAGGCGACGCCCGCAGTGGACGCTTCGCTGCAGCCGCCAAGCGCCTCCCTGTCCTCCGACATGGAACTCTTGCCCGCTCCGGACCAGATGGCGTCTTCGTCCGTCGGGTACCCCGATGTGATGGAGGTCGACCCTTCGGCCCCTCCTGTCTCTCTACGGGCGCATACACCGCATGTTGGCGTGCACCCTGGACTAGGTTTTTAGGCGTTTCCTAGATCCCCTCGGACCGAATGGCAGGGTGCGGGTGGCACAGCCTCGCCTGTTGTTAGGCTCCCCACCTCGTCGCATACGTCAACATGGGGTCCTCCCCACGGCGGGCGGAAGCCTTATAAGACAACCGTACGCCGATTTGCGGGGGAGGAATGTGGTGTCACCGCCAGACACCACACTTGCTAGGTGGTAGCCTTTAAATCGGCCGCGGTCCGGTAGTATACGTCGGACCCGCGTGTCGCCAATGTCAGTGATTGCAGACCGAGCGCCACCACACGGCAGGTCTAAAGAGACTTCCTAGCACTCGCCCCAGTTGTACAGACGACTTTGCTAGCGATGCTATACTGACAAACTACGCTCTCATTTGCCGAGACGACAGTTAGCATAGCCTTCAGCTACGTCATTTGCTACGACCTAGCAAGGCGCCATTACCAGTTTATATTGAGATTGTAATTATGTATCATCAAGAGCGATGTTCTCCAATTATGGATTAAAGTTAAGTATTCAAGCAACTACGTTCTTTATTTATTAGACTCAACTCCTTTAATTGTTCCAGACCTCACGCCAGTCTGCGTGAGCGTAAACGCGTGCATTTCGGCGTCCTCTAGCAACACGGTGTTGGCTCTTCAGCCAACACATCAGTATCACATTGGAACAACCGAAATAAAATGTTCAAACGTATCTACGTTCTGTATTTTAATTTAAAAAAGCTACCTGTTACCAACTGTTCGTCTAAAATTGTGAGCCGTATGTTTGTGGCTATTACAGCGCCATCTATCACAAAGCGAAAAAAGTGGTCCAACTAAAACTTTCATATTTCTTAACGTACTACACGAATATGTAATAAACAATGGGGGTTCCTATTTAAAAAAAAAAAACGCAGTTTATATCCGTTTGACCTATGGCAGCGCCATCTAGCGGACCAACAATGGCGCCATCTGGTTTCCCCCTTCAAGCTAGACAAGTCTCGTACTTTGTAGTTTTTTCGTTTGACGCTTATTTCATGAGATATTTGGCCTGGTCACGATCAATGGACCAACCTGTATACAGGGTAAACCTGGACTCCACCGACAAAACTTCGAAGGTTGTTCACTAACATTTGCTGAGCATTTTCGTGCAAGCGACCTGTTGTCGTCTGTGGCTTGTTACGGAGTAATAATGTAATAAAGCTTTCTCCGTTTCTTATCCCAATTACCTTTGGCAACAGTGTAAAAGCCTGTAACATGCTAGGGGCATTCAATAAGTAATCTAACATTTTTTTTTCTCAGCCAGTTTCGGTTGAAAAAAATGTAGAATTCGTTGTGGTACATAGTGGAATGTTCTGCATAAGCCCCTATAGTTTCACGAAGTTCCGATAGGAGGCGGCGCTATGCGTAGCTTTCAAAATGGCGGCTGTTAATGAGTTGCGTTCCAAGCAGAGAGCTGTCATTGAATTTATTTTGGCGAAAAATCTGGACACCTTAGATATTCAAAGGCGCTTGCAGAATGCCTACGGAGACCGGGTAGTGAACAAAGGCGCGGTGAGTCGTTGGGCGAGGCGTCTGTCTTCATCGCAACAAGGTCGCGCAAATCTGTCCGATCTCCCGCGTTCCGGCCGGCCGCACTCAGCTCTGACTCCTATAGCAACGTTCGCTGCACTGAGCTTATATGACTTCGTACTTATATGGATATGGTGTCTGTTCTTTCGGACGTGTCCGAAAGAACAGACATCATATCCATATAAGTATATATTTCTGGCAATACTGTCATGACCTTCTCCTTCTGTGCGGATGCACACATATTACTCGAACTCTTACGGGACTTGGTAAGAATGTCTTCCACGAGTAATGAGTGTGTTGGTAGGAACAGTACGAATGTAGTGTGTGGACATATAAGTTGAGAATGTGGCTCTCGCGGGCGGTCAGAGGGTTTAGCTAAAAACTGAGTGAACGGACCAACGAACAACCTGAACGAGTGTCATCGGACGTCCGCCAGGAACGCGGCTGTCATGTAAGCAGGATATCCCGGGTTCGAGTCCCGGTTGGGGCACACATTTTCACCTGTCCCCGTTGATATATATATCAACGCCCGTCAGCAGCTGAAGGTATTAGTATATAATTCTAATTATGTGGCTTTGTGTTGTGGTTTCACAAGCGCCTTCATTCTCGGTTGATTTTTCTTCGCCGGCCGGTGTGGCCGTGCGGTTAAAGGCGCTTCAGTCTGCAACCGCGTGCCCGCTACGGTCGCAGGTTCGAATCTTGCCTCGGGCATGGATGTGTGTGATGTCGTTAGGTTAGTTAGGTTTAATTAGTTCTAAGTTCTAGGCGACTGATGACCTCAGAAGTTAAGTCGCATAGTGCTCAGAGCCATTTGAACCATTTTTTTGATTTTTCTTCGTGGAGGCGAGCCTGTATGTATAGTGGCAAAGGCCTTCTTGCACAGCACGTGATTCCAGCTTTGTAAGAAAGCACCTACGTCCACAATTCATGCAAGATGGGGCGACATTGCACGTATTTTTCCACGTCAAAGATTTGCTTCGGGAAACTTTCGGCAACGATAGCATCATCTCAAGGTTTGTGGCCTTCCAGATACTCCGCTCTAATACCATTAGACTTCTGGCTGTGGTGGTATCTGAAAGATTGTGTCTGACATAGATTTAACAGGACTCTTCTCGCTCTGAAGGATAGCACACAATGACATTTGCTCTGATTATACGAGGGCTGGAAATTTAATAGGGGCAACTATTTATTTACAGCCCGTACAAAATAGATACGTGTTTCAAAGTTTTACTGACCGGAGTAGTCACAAAAAAAAAAAAAAAAAAAAAAATGGTTCGAATGGCTCTGACCACTATGGGACTTAAGAGCGGAGGTCATCAGTCCCCTAGAACTTAGAACTACTTAAACCTAACTAACCTAAGGAAATCACACACATCCATGCCCGAGGCAGGATTCGAACCCGCGACCATAGCGGTCGCGCGGTTCCAGACTGAAGAGCCGTACCGCTCGGCCACTCTGGCCGGCTGACAGTTCTAGCGGCGCGGTCTGTTACCTAACGAATTTGTAGCAGTTCTGAAGCGAATACCGTGAAGTGTTTCCTTCAGTTTAGAAATAGAGTTGAACTCAAGAGGGCTTAAGTCAGGGGAGTGCAGTAGGTGGAATAGCACTTAGCAGCCCCATCAGTCAAACAAATCAGTAACACCTTGCACTGTACGTGCTTGAGCATTGCCCTGCAAAATGATGATCAGGTCCTGCAAAATGTGACATCGCCTCTGTCTCTAAGCTGGTCGTAGGTTGTGTTCCAAAAATTAACAGTATTGAGACAGAAGTGATGACACTTTCTGCAGGACCTGCCCATCATTTTGCAGGGCAATGCTCAAGCACGTACAGTGCAAGCTGATACTGATTTGTTTGACTGATGGGGTTGCTAAGTGATGTACCACCTACTTCACTCCCCTAACGTAAGCCCTTGTGAGTTTAACTCGATTTCTAAACTGAAGGAAACACTCCATGGCACTCGCTTCAGAACTGCTACAAATTCGTCGGGCAATAGACCGCGCCGCTCGAACTGTAAACACAACTGGCTCTGCTAAGAGTATCCTACGACTTCCACAATGCTGGTGACTACTTTGAAGGTCAGTAAAACTCTGAAACACGTATCTACTTTGTACGAGCTGCAAATATTTTTTTTTCCATTTATTGAATTTCAATTCCCCCCGAAGGGGGCGGGCTGGCAGCAGCTTAGTACGCCGCTCTTCAGCCGACAGATTTTGTGACAAAGAGCAAGAGAACAAATAAGAAAAACAACAGGCGATAAAATCGGAGACTTAGAGAGTAACAAGGCGAAAAGAAATCGTGGAACTTAAAACAACAACACAGGGATGAAGACGCTAATAAAAATACATACGAAGTAGACAGGGAAAGCAATAGACAATTAAAAAACACGGCGACAGTCTGGATTCTGTTCGCAAAGGAAATAAAATTCACACCGAGCGACAGCATGGTTTCTGTTCGCAACACGAGAAAGACAAACAACACTGAATAGTCACTGGAACACTGCACTAAAAAGTTGGCAAATGTGACACCACAGTCGAGAGCAGGTGGGGGGAAACTGGACAGAAGATGGGAAAACGAAAAAGGGGGGGAAAGGAGAGTAAAAGCGAAGGGGGAGCCGGGAAAGGAGCTGAAGGAGGATGAGGACCCATAAGAGGGGTGGGGGGCAGACGCGACAGGGGGTGGGGTAGGCAGAGGAGGGGAATACAAAAGGACTGGGGGGGGGGGGAGAAGGGAGGTAGGGAGAGGTGTAGTGGGGGGAAGAACAGGACAGAAGTGGGGGGGGGGAGAGGGAGCCCAGGGAAAGGACAGAGGAAAGGAGGGGGATGGAGGATCAGAGTTGATAGGAAGGATAAATGGAGGGAGAGAGGGCATCATCCGGGAGGGGGAGTTGACGGAAGCCACCTCGGGAAAGGAGATGGAGGGTGTAGAGATGGAGGGTAGGGGGGACACAACGGTGAAGACGTGGCAGGGGGCGGGGATGGGAGAGGAGAGGAGCAACCAGGGGGTGAGGGGGTTCAAGACGGCGGGAGGTGTAGAGGATGCGGATATGTTCGAGGAATAGGAGCAGATGGGGGAAAGGAATGAGATCATAGAGGATCCGCGTGGGGGACGGGAGGCAGATACGGAAGGCGAGGCGGAGTGCATGACGCTCAAGGATCTGGAGGGACTGATAGAATTTGGGGGGGGGGGGGCAGATATCCAGGCAGGACTGGCATAACAGAGGATGGGACGGATTAAGGATTTGTAGGTGTGGAGGATGGTAGAGGGGTGCAACCCCCACGTCCGGCCAGAGAGGAGTTTGAGGAGGCGGAGGCGGTTGTGGGCTTTGGATTGGATGGATCGGAGATGAGGGATCCAGGTGAGGTGACGGTCAATGGTGAGGCCAAGGTAGGTGAGGGTGGGGGTGAGACGGACAGGACGTGCGCAGACAGTACGGGAGAAATCCAGGAGCCGGAAGGAGCGAGTGGTACGACCTACGATGATTGCCTGGGTCTTGGAAGGATTTAGTTTCAGGAGCCATTGGTTACACCATGCAGCAAAAAGGTCAAGGTGATTCTGTAGAAGGCGTTGGGACCGTTGGAGGGTAGGAGCGAGGGCGAGGAATGCGGTGTCATCAGCATATTGCAAGAGGTGCACTGGAGGGGGGGGGGGGTTGGGGCATATCTGCCGTGTACAGGAGGTAGAGGAGAGGGGAGAGGACAGAGCCCTGGGGCACACCGGCAGAGGGGTAGAAGGTGCGGGAATTGGCATGATGGATGGTAACGTAGGAGGGGCGGCGGGAGAGGAAGGAGGCCACCAGACGGATGTAATTGATAGGAAGGGCGTAGGTTTGGAGTTTAAACAGGAGACCGGGATGCCAGACACGGTAGTAGGCCTTTTCAAGGTCGAGCGACGGGAGTTAAGCTGGAGGGAGAGGAGATGAGTGAGGCGGAGGAGTTGGTCATCAGCAGAGAAGGAAGGTCGAAAGCCACATTGGGTGTTTGGGAGGAGGTGGTTTTGGTGGAGGTGGAGATGGATGCGCCGGGAAAGGATGGATTCCAAGAGCTTGCTGAACACCGACGTGAGACAGATAGGACGATAGGAAGAGGCATCAGATGGAGGCTTATTGGGTTTGGAGAACATCAGGATACGGGAGGTTTTCCACAGGTCGGGATAGAAGCCAGTGGCAAGGATGACATTGTAGAGGGCGGCAAGGAGGGAAAGGAAGGAGGGAGGGCAGTGTTTGAGGTGGCGGTAGGTAACGCAGTCGTGGCCGGGAGCAGTGTTGCGTTTAGTGCGGAGTGTGAGGCTGATGTCCTGTGTAGTGATGGGAGTGTTAAGTGCAGATGGTGGGGTGTGGCCCAAGTACTGGAAGCTAGGAGCAAGGGGAGGAACAGAGGTATCCGTACGGTCCATGACATCAGGGAAGAGGGAATAATCAAAGTGGGGATCATTTGGGATGGAAAAAACATCAGAGAGGTGGGAGGCAAAGTGGTTGGCCTTACTGAGGTTGTCAGGAAAGGGACGGTCATTAAGGAGGAGAGGGTACTGGGGGGGTGGGGCGGTTCCCAGTAAGGCGGTGGAAAGCAGACCAATACTTGGAAGAGTTGATGGGGAGCGTGGTGTTGAGGTGTGTACATGTCTGGCGCCAGGCTCGGCGTTTCTTCGCAACAAGCAGGTTGCGGATGTGTCGCTGTAATTGCCGGTGGCGCGTAAGTGTATCCCGGTCACGAGTGCGGAGAAAAGAGCGGTAGAGGCGGCGGGACTCCCGAAGGAGAAGGACGGCCTGTGGAGGCAGGGCAGGGCGGTGAGGGTGGATGGCTTTGGTGGGGATATGGGTGGCGACGGCGTCAGACAAGGTCTGGTGCAGGAAGGCAGCAGTGTGAGAGATGTCATCAGGAGACTGGAGGGTAAGGTCGTGGCTGTCAACCTGGGTGTGAATGGAATCCCGGTAGGCATCCCAGTTGGCACGGGAGTAATCATGGACAAGTTTAGGAGGGACGTCAGGGCGAGGAGTGTGGCGACCGGTAGAGATAGTGAGGAGGACAGGAGCATGGTCACTGCCAATGAGGTCAAGGACATCCGCGGTGATGCGCCCAAGAAGGTTGGGAGAGGCAAGGACTACATCAGGAGTGGTGTTGGATTCGGGCCGGGTGTGCTGGGGCAGGGGAACCAGGTCTCCCTGGAGAGTGGTGAGAAACTGATGCCACCGCCGGAGGTCGGCAGGATCACGGCTGTGGATATTGAGGTCGGCGGCAATCACGTAGGTGGAGAAGGTGCGGTCAATGTGGGCCAGGAAATCGTATGGGATGGGGGTGCGAGGGCGGACATAAATGGTGGCACAGGTGATGGTAAGGGCGGGGAAGAAGAGGCTGAGGGTGAGATGCTCGGCAGGATTGTTAAGGAGAGGTTGGGGCCGGACTGGGAGGTGCTTGAGGTGGCCTATAGCAACTCCGCCACGTGCCAGAGGGTACGGGTTATCGGTGCGATGTAGGGTGTAAGGGGCAGTGGAGACGGAGATACGGGGCTGAAGGAAGGTTTCATTGAGGACGAAGGCATCCACGCGGTGCTGACGTAGGGTGTGGAGGAAGAGGAGTTTGTGGGTGGGCAGGGAGCGAACGTTGTGGTACAGGATACGGTACGGTTGTTGTACCAGCTGCAAATAAATAGTAGTCACTATTTAAGTTCCAACCCTCGTACTAGATATGCTGCGAACAATTGTCGGCCGTGCTATGTAGCAGATGTAACACGTATATGAGTCGGAAGACACTATTGAACATACGTTGTACTTTGAAATCAAATCCTAATAAACAATCTAGAACCACCGTTATCTGTGTTTGATCGTTTCTCCTCTTTTACTGCATCCACGCCACAGTCCGACGGCTTACAGCGCCATATTTTCACCTCGTGTCACAAAGTGGAACTATTATTTTTCAGCATGCTCAGCGAGCGCATCGATTAATGAACATATCTACGACGTTTCAGCGTCTTGCGACATATACAGCGTGCACTGCAGCACTCGAAACACCGTCAGTTTACTACTCGGTACATGAATTCTGGTAATTTGATATCATTTTACCATTAATTCTCTCCATGACACGTTTCTAGTCCCTGAAGAAGAGGTAAGACTTGTTAAGCGGGCGACAGAGGAATGCGCATCCTGTGAGCTGCAGGAACACCGTAGCATCGTCAAGCGTTGCCATCCCTCAGGGTGGTCGCATATTTCCCTGGGGGGGTGGTTAACAGGGGGCGGGATGGGGATGTGAATAGTTGATGCTCGCCTTGCCTCGTCCTCTTGGGAATGGAATCAACGCAGACCACCGCTGTTCCATACAGTAGACAAGCAGAAATTGACTTCTTCCTGTATACATCCTAACCTTAGTCACGGTTATTTTCAGTATTTTCAGTAAAAGAATGAAAACCGTTCCTGCAGATGCAGAATGTTGACAGCTACAACCAGCAAAATTTTTATTTTGTTGTACTATATTAAAAGAGAACCATTACCAGCTTCGAATTATTTATTCATCTTCACATAGATCACTTGCTTTCGTCAAAATATGTAGACACTGATATTGAGTGAGTTTCCGTGATGGTCATTTCATGACATTTCCTCTTTAAACCTACATCCACGAGTTTTAACAAAAGCATGTAACCTATTTGAAGAAATGTACAAATCTGCACCTGCCGGCCTAAGAGGCCGAGCGGTTCTAGGCGCTACAGTCTAAAGCCGCGCGACTTCTACGGTCGCAGGTTCGAATCCTGCCTCGGGCATGGATGTGTGTGATGTCCTTAGGTTAGTTAGGTTTAAGTAGTTCTAAGTTCTAGGGGACTGATGAACTCAGATGTTAAGTCCCATAGTGCTCAGAGCCATTTGAACCAAATCTGCACCTGATTTACAATTTTTTTAAATTTTCTCTCTCTCTCTCTAACTCTCTCTCTCTCTCTCTCTCTCTCTCTCTCTCTCTCTATATATATATATATATATATATATATATATATATATATATATATATATATATATATATATATATATATATATATATAGGGAGAGAAAATTTAAAAAATTTATAAATCAGGTGCAGATTTGTACATTTCTTCAAATAGGTTACATGCTTTTGTTAAAACTCGTGGATGTAGGTTTAAAGAGGAAATGTCATGAAATGACCATCACGGAAATTCACTCAATATCAGTGTCTACATGTTTTAACGAAAGCAAGTGATCTATGTGAAGATGAATAAATAATTCGAAGCTGGTAATGGTTCTCTTTTAATACAGGGAGAGAAAATTTAAAAAATTTATAAATCAGGTGCAGATTTGTACATTTCTTCAAATAGGTTACATGCTTTTGTTAGAACTCGTGGGTGTAGGTTTAAAGAGGAAATGTCATGAAATGATCATCACGGAAACTCACTCAATATCAGTGTCTACATGTTTTAACGAAAGTAAGTGATCTATGTGAAGATGAATAAATAATTCGAAGCTGGTAATGGTTCTCTTTTAATACAGGGAGAGAAAATTTAAAAAATTTATAAATCAGATGCAGATTTTACAAAAAGGTAAGGCCAAACTTTCAGGAAACATTCCTCACACACAAATAAAGAAAAGATGTTATGTGGACGTGTGTCCGGAAACGCTTAATTTCCATGTTAGAGCTCATTTTAGTTTCGTCAGTATGTACTGTACTTCCTCGATTCACCGCCAGTTGGCCCAATTGAAAGAAGGTAATGTTGACTTCGGTGCTTGTATTGACATGCGACTCATTGCTCTACAGTACTAGCGTCAAGCACATCAGTACGTAGCACCAACAGGTTAGTGTTCATCACGAACGTGGTTTTGCAATCAGTGCAATGTTTACAAATGCGGAGTTGGCAGATGCCCATTTGATGTATGGATTAGCACGGGTCAATAGCCGTGGAGCGGTACGTTTGTATCAAGACAGATTTCCAGAACGAAGGTATCCCGACAGGAAGACGTTCGAAGCAATTGATCGGCGTCTTAGGGAGCACGGAACATTCCAGCCTATGACTCGCGACTGGGGGAGACCTAGAACGACGAGGACACCTACAATGGACGAGGCAATTCTTCGTGCAGTTGACGATAACCCTAATGTCAGCGTCAGAGAAGTTGCTGCTTTGCTGCTGTACACGGTAACGTTGACCACGTCTACGGGAGAACCAGTTGTTTCCGTACCATGTGCATCGTGTGCAGGCACTATCAGCAGCTGATTGGCCTCCACGGGTACACTTCTGCGAATGGTTCATCCAACAATGTGTCAATCCTCATTTCAGTGCAAATGTTCTCTTTACGGATGAGGCTTCATTCCAACGTGATCAAATTGTAAATTTTCACAATCAACATGTGTGGGCTGACGAGAATCCGCACGCAATTGTGCAATCATGTCATCAACACAGATTTTCTGTGAACGTTTGGGCAGGCATTGTTGGTGGTCTTGATTGGGCCCCATGTTCTTCCACCTACGCTCAATGGAGCACGTTATCATGATTTCATACGGGATACTCTACCTGTGCTGCTAGAACATGTGCTTTTATAAGTACGACACAACATGTGGTTCATGCACGATGGAGCTCCTGCACATTTCAGTCGAAGTGTTCGTACGCTTCTCAACAACAGATTCGGTGACCGATGGATTTGTAGAGGCGGACCAATTCCATGGCCTCCACGCTCTCCTGACCTCAACCCTCTTGACTTTCATTTATGGGGGCATTTGAAGGCTCTTGTCTACGCAACCCCGGTACCAAATGTAGAGACTCTTCGTGCTCGTATTGTGGACGGCTGTGATACAATACGCCATTCTCCAGGGCTGCATCAGCGCATCAGGGATTCCATGCGACGGAGGGTGGATGCATGTATCCTCGCTAACGGAGGACATTTTGAACATTTCCTGTAACAAAGTGTTTGAAGTCACGCTGGTACGTTCTGTTGCTGTGTGTTTCCATTCCATGATTAATGTGATTTGAAGAGAAGTAATAAAATGAGCTCTAACATGGAAAGTAAGCGTTTCCGGACACATGTCCACATAACATATTTTCTTTCTTTGTGTGTGACGAATGTTTCCTGAAAATTTGGCCGTACCTTTTTGTATCTCCTACTTTGAATTAATTTTAGGAGTGTATATATACATGAATACATAAATAAAATTTCAAAGTCGGATATATATGCTCACCAACTCCAGTGGCACAAGCCACAAGAGAGGCGTTCTACAATACGGTTGGTTACTTCGAGAGCGTGTGTCACACAAATGATTTACTACAAGGAATGAAAACTACGCGGTACCACACCCCTGCATACTTAGGATAAATACAGATGACAAAATTTTTGGAGGCCATATTAAAAAAAATTCAAAATCGGATATAACTTCCACCTTATATTCACACCCATGTAGCTACGAATATTGTCGCCCAGATTAGCACATGTTAAAGATAACGCGTAGAATACATGGATGTCGCGTCCCGAATGAGAACTATATGAGCGGTAATATTGACCACAAATTGGTAAACACAACATGAATACAAAACACTCACAGTCAGCTAACAACAAGCGGACCCCAAATGGAAACATATATTTATCTTTTCGGTTTTGGTCCGCTTCTTGTTAGCTGATCACGATCAGTTCTGTATTCATGTTGTGTTTACATATTTGTGGTCAATATTACCCACATTAATTCGCCTGTACCAAGGATGACCCACTGACGTCGGGAGCAACCCGAGGCTGTTCGCGGAAGATGCTATTGGATACAGAGGACTCTCAACGCTAGAAAATTGCAGCGAAATACAGCTGGAGATAATCGACGCACGGTGCACGTACTGCCATGTGACCTTGATCATAAACAAAAGTAACGAAATGCTTATAAATAGGCGGAAATATACGATTTCCGAACAATCACTGGAAGCAGTCAACCGATTAAATGTCTGGGCGTATGCGTACGCAACGATTTAAAATGAAACTACCACTTACAGCTAATTGTTGGAAAGGCAAATTGTCAGAATGAGTTACATTGGAAGAATCCTTTGGAAGTGTAGTCCACCTATGAAGGAGATTGGTGACAAAATCCTCGTTCTGCCGATACTTAAATAATCCTCCTCAGTATAGCACCCACAGCAGGTGAAATTGATAGGGGAAACAAAGTATATCGAAAGAATAGCAGTGCGTTTCTTCACAGGTTCGTTTAGCAAGCGCGAAAGTGTCACAGAGATGCTCAGCAACGCCAGTGGCAGTCGCCGCATGAGAGGCGTCCTACAACACGGTTAGCTTCTTCGAGAGCGTACGTTCCCCCAACTCCACCTCCGTACCTGAGTGGTCAGCGCAGCGGGCTACCAGGCAGAGGAACCGTGTTCGATTCTCGATACTGCTACGAATTTTTCTTTGTCGGAAGGACTGCATCGAGTGAGGTACTTCAACGAATAGTTGCGATCACAGGTCACGAAAACTGACCGATTGGGAAGAGCGGTGTGCCGACCCCACGCTCCTCCATACCGCATCCAATGACGCCACTGACAGAGGATGGCTTGGCGATCGGTCGGTGCCGATAGGCCCGCCAGGACCTGTGGACGGAATTTACGTTATGCTCCTAGAAGAGTGAAACAATATATTGCTTCCCTTCCTCCTACGTATATCTCGTTGAAATACCATCCCTGCGGCGATTTGAATTCGCGTGTCTGCTTACTGCGCCCACTTTGGGGGAGGGGCTCTGATTCATAATTAGCCGCTAAGCTGTAGAATGAGCGCCCACCCTGGCAGACATGCGATGCACGCTGGAGGCGAGAAAGGAGCTGTCAGTCGGCTCTGTAACTTCGTGCCCGTTAGATCTTCTGTTTTGATCACCGAAGTAGCGTTGTACGGCTCGGGAATAATAGAGCAATGAGTTAATGGTTGGTGTCCGTGGCCAAAATTTATCTGGAGCTTTTGCAACTGTGAATTCCGCATGACTCGCCTGAGTTATCAGTTTGAAAGGCTGTATCATCTTCCTCAGGTTTGTAGTTCCTCTTGACGTTTCTCCGTGTTTGCGATTTAAAATTAAGATTTTTTTTTTTGAAATCCTTTTAATTCACCCAGCCACATTTCGACACCTGTATGTCATCTTCTGTGGGTCAAATTTATTTCTATAACGTTTAATACAAAGCTTATAATCGTTTATAAGCATATTGTATTTTTATTGTTTTTTTTAGATTGCTCACATAAATTTACATCGCTAGTGAGAATGCAGTTTACAGGTCGGTTTTGAGCTCTTTTATGTCGTTTTGGCAGCATGTCATTTGAGAAGTACTCATGAAGACAAATTGTGTAATTTGGAAGCCTACCTTTTCGTGGGCAGTATTTATGTACGATACTGTACTTTCATTTTCAGTCATGCTGCATATCTCTGGTGGATATCTCTTTCTAGTGCTACTGATTACAGTTTTCGGACTGTTTTTATGTTATTTCACCCTCACATTTACTTCACACATATGTTCCTCAAAACTTAATTTGAAAAAACACCTATGTCACCATTGTTCTTGAGAGATGCTACGTTTTTGCCATAGCTCACTTGTTTGTTGTTTGTCTTACGTTTAGTGCGGTGCTGATTTTGAACGTTTCGTGAGAACTATTGTACTGTATCCCCTGAGGGAGGACGTATCTGGTCTGCTAGAGAGAGAGAGAGAGAGAGAGAGAGAGAGAGAGAGAGAGGTCTGGAAAGAGGGCTAGGGTGAATTGGGCATGAGAAAAGAAAAGTTTTTGGATATTTGAGAGTATTTAGTTATGATGACGATAATATGGAGGTTCGTTGATCCAAAATTCTGATAGCCAGTTATTGAAAGGGCACCGTTCCGTTATGCCGAGTTTGACTCTTTTGTGTCATGTCTTAGGTTAGCTATTAATTGTTTGCTGTAGTTGATGGTCGTTATGCGTAAGAATGCTCTTGTGGGTGAAATTGTGAATGGGTGCAGTTGGATTTTGTTCCATGGTTGCTGCTACCGCGAGCTGCGTGTTTCGCTAGTTTGCTGAGTGTTCATTACTGGCTCAGAGAAAGAATTTTTTAGTGAAGAGAGATGCTACTGCGTCTGTAGGACCGGGACTAGAATTTCGTGGAAACATTTGCATGCACCATCTAAAGGCGCAGAACCATGTCAGTGTTGTCTGAGTCGATGTGAAGTGTTTACACGGAGTGCGGGGCACCTCAAGATATTTCACAGTTATAGTATCTTGTCCGCCCCGAGATGACTGGGTGTTTTTGTGTCGCCTTTATCACCATCATTCATCCCCATTACGGTCGGAGGAAGGCAACGGAAAACCACCTGCATTAGGACCTAGCCTAGTAGGGCGGTACGGGTCTTCCGCATCGTTCCCCTAAGCTCTGCCAAGAAGCACGGGACTTCATTTCCAGTATCGTATTGCTGTTCTGTTTTTCTTGCGTGATTCCATGACAAGTTCTGGGTTGTTCATTCTCCCTCTCTGTTCTGATTGCTGTAAGGGTGCTCTATAGTGACGTTTTACACCGTTGTGTGGAAACGACATTCCAGAACATACGCATGTGCGCCGATGGTGCAAGACTTTATTGCTTTTGGAAGTTTTGTTGAGATTCGTTTTTCTGGCGCCACATGCGCGATAAAAGCGAGGGATTTTGCCCGTTAGCAGTGGCACCTGTGAAAGGATTATATACGTTATGCATTCTGGTGAAGAATTCCAGGAAGGTGTATGTGTGGTTTTGCTGCGTTAAGTCCCAGCAGATGACTTTGCAAGCTGTGACAGAGCGCAGTAAGCGCGGCTTTTTTATGCTGGTGATCGGTGTTGCATTTAATTACAAGCACTAATATAAGAATTTCCGCCGGCCGGTGTGGCCGAGCACTTCTAGGCGCTTCAGTTTGGAGCCGCGCGACCGCTACGGTTGCAGGTTGGAATCCTACCTCGGGCATGGATGTGTGTGATGTCCTTAGGTTAGTTAGGTTTAAGTAGTTCTAAGTTCTAGGGGACTGATGACCTCAGATGTTAAGTCCCATAGTGTTCAGAGCCATTTGAACCATAAGAATTTCCATTGCGTCTCAGTTGGATTGCCCCCTAATTATTAGTTTAGAAGTGCACCATGGTGCCTTAGCCGAGTACTCATATACTCATTAGTCATCCAGCAGAAGTGATATCTATAAAATCTAAGGGGTGTTATACTGGACTGTTTTAGAATTAATCTATCAGAAGGCGCTCTAAGCTATTTGAACTGCGCTGCTGATGCACTGGCGTGTAGAGAGCGTAGTGCGTAGCGCTGTATAACTAAGTTGGCGCATTGGGCCCTGCTAGTTTCCTGCTGTGTGTTCTGTCTGGTATTAGTTGGTGATCAGGTTTCACTGGTTATTCTGCGTGGTAGAAAGTTGTGTCGGCGTAATTCACGTCAACGAGGAATAACTAAGTAAACTATGGATTCACTTGCTTTGAGGTTGTCCAATAATGCTGTCTACAATTAGTCCGATGCTTAATTAACTCGATATCAAACAACAGGCTAAGCAAATGAATATTCAATAGAATGGACAGAAACAACTGAGCAACTTACACCGCCCTTCTAATTTACACTGTGTGACAAAAAAAAAGTGAAGGCGTGGTTGGATTCAATGTAGGCCCCTAACTCCCTACCTGGGGACGCAGTTGGCGGGTATGTAAATAATCAGAGTTGCAATTATCTATGACAGGCAGAATGGCCACCTGAGTGCTTTAGTTTTATTCGTGTTTAGGGTTGTTGGCAGGCTCGGTAGGATATATAAGGCGTGAAAGGTGTCATATGTTGAATGATCGCTACGAAGGACACGGAGATGCCACGAACTCGCGTGAGACAGCGTTACCAGCACCATACATAACTTTAATAGGTATTCGTTGTGGGTCTCCATCTGGTTAGGTAGTCGAGCAATATCCAGATTTCTGGGGCAATCGAATGTGACAGTGACCAAATGTCGGACTGCATGGAAACTTGATGGCAGTCATATGCATCATAAATGTGCCGGTTGACCACGTCTGAACGACACAATTGAGGACTGCCGTACTGTACCTCATCAACATAGTTATGTTGGCGTAAGCTGTCGCCAACACAGCAGTCAGCAAAGATAAAGCGCCAATATCGATTAGTAGGTACTGGATTAAGCGCGCCTATCACCAGAGAGGCCAGAGACACACCGACAAGCAACAAGCCCCCAACACCCTCTCGACAGCCTGTATTTAGGCCGCTGCCGCTGACCGGAGGGCCTCACTGGCTCACTCATAGAGTTCGGCGTCTGCCAGTATATTCGCGGAGCAGGTTTAGTTCTTCGCAGGCTACGACAGTACGTAGGGACCATATTAGTGACTATAGCGGGAGTTGTACATTACACCAGTCAGCAAGAGGACTATTACTGATGAGCTTGTACCACAACACATGGACTCTATTGAAGTTAAGTTTCCAGTTCATGTAAATAAAGAACCGTGTTAATCCACGTGTGTATTTTTGTTGTAGAAAGACGATACTGGCCACCCATAACAACATCCTCTTCCTTGCGGTACAAGACTCTACAATAGTAACCTCTCGGAATCAGCGCCACCATCTCGAAACAAGTAATAGACTTCCTGCAACATTCTGTCACCTTGAACCACTGGCCGGAGCTTAGCAGTAGCCGGGCTTGGGAATTAACGTCCAATGCGCAGGCTGTTATTAGGACCACAACACAAACGTCTGCGTCTGAATTGATACCATGGCCGGGAAGCATGAACTGCTGATAATTGGTGTCGCATTGCACTGAGCGATGAACCGCGTTTCTGCCCTATCTCAGGTGACCATCGCTGGCGAGTATGTTTTGGGGAGGCACAGTGGTGTTTCTTCTGGAGTTGTGGTGTGGGGATCCATTGCGCATGATTTCATGTAACGACTTGTAGTGATTGAGGGAACTTTGACGGCACAGTGGTAGCTCAGGGACATCTTGTGTCCTAATCTGTTACCTCTCATCCACGGTATAACGGTGTCGCTTTTCAACAGGACAAGGCTCGTGCACCCTTGGCAAAGGTCTCTATGAACTATCCGCGTAGCAACATCGAGGTACTGTTGTGGGCAGCGAGATCCGCAGACCAGCCCCGACAATAGCTCGGACGCAGATTCCGTCTCATCGCTGGTATCAAGTATATCAACGACCAGTTACAACAGTTGTGGGCCATCTTGCTTCAGGAGAGGATTCAAGGGCTTTTTGACTCTGCTTCCGACCGACTCAGTGGTTTAACGTCATGCGGATAAGTGGGCTCATATTGCGAAGTTAATTGTAAAGCTGACTCGATTTTGTAATCAATGAAATAATATTAATTAACTTTTCAGCCCATTAAGTTTCGTCTCGTTTTCTTTCGCCCTTATGGGTACTTCAGTTTTTTGTCAGACAGAGTATCATCACTAGTTTTGATGAGCACAATGCAGACAAAATCAGTAGGCTCTGGCGTGATAATTAAATGAGAAACACTTAAGGATTTAAGACACAAAGGAATCAAAGACATTACCTGCCAGCGCGTATTGATTTCCATCAATGGGCAAATTTAAAACTTGAGCTGGACCGGGATTCGAAGCCGGGTCTCCTGCTTACTAAGAAGATGTGCTAAATTAAAGATTTAGCAAAAGGTTACTTACGAAGTTTCAATAACGAGCGGCGACGAATATAGGAATATACTATCAACCCCTACGTATCGGGACTAAGGATGTTACGCACCGCTTCTTTGTATTATGTGATTACGGTATTTACCCCAACATGTTTCGCGACTAAATTTGTCTAGTTATCAAGTGCTAAAAGTTACTGTGTCATTAGGCACCATCAACAGTAAAAAGTCAGCAGCAAACGTGCTTCAATAAGTTAAGCAAGCCATTTTTTTCTGACATCAAGTTGGTTTTATTGAGGATTCTCATACACCGTATTATTCCCCATTGCTTTTGAAACAGAGCCCTATTTCTCAAAATAATCTCCGTTCAATGCGTCGGCATTACGCCACCTTATTTTTGAGGGCCTATATGCCCTCATGGTACTACTCTACTGCTCGACGTCAGAGCCAACGTCTTGCTGAGTGAATAACCTCAGCATCATCCATGTACTGCTTCCCGCGGCGACCAACCTGCATTGGTCAAACAGATGATCCTTCGTTGCTCTTTACGGTCCTCTGTTAGGGGGCGAGGAACTCAGAGAACACACACCTTGCTGTACCCCAAATGGTGGGCGAGTGTGTCAGCACTATCAACAGAGACCTTCATTTGAGCAGTGAATTATTTGATTGTGATCCGTCGTCGCACACCTAGAACGAGAGTGTCCGCACGTTCTAATACTGGAGGAGAATCACAGCTGCGTGCTCGCTGGAGACCGGACAGGTTTGCACGACCTTGTAGCGAGACGCCCCGCCAGGCGACTCACAATATTTTTTTTTCACTGCCAGGTCTTCGTAGAGATTCTGCAAGCGTCTATGAACATCTACGATGATCTGCTTCTCCGCCAACAGAAACTCGACGATAGCGCTCTGCTTGGAACGCACCTCCACTACTGACGCCATTTTTAAGGCTACGTTTAGCGCCACCGTCTATTGGAACTACACGAAACTACAGTGGCTGAAGCGGGAATACTGCTTGACTTCCCACAACGAATTCCGCATTCTTTCAACCGTTTTGACCGAAAAAAGTGTTGAAAAATTGAAATTTGTGGCAAGGTTCTATGGGACCAAACCGCTGAGGCCATCGGTCCCTAGGCTTACACAATAATTACACTGTCTTAAACTAACTTACGCTAAGGACAACACACACACACACATACATGCCCGAGGGAGGGCTCGAACCTCCGACGGGGAGAGCCGTACGATCCGCCACAAGGCGCCTAGACTGCACGGCTACCCCGTGCGGCAAAAAGTGTTCTAAAATGGCTCTGAGCACTATGGGACTTAACATCTGAGGTCATCAGTCCCCTAGAACTTAGAACTACTTAAACCTAACTAACAGAAGGACATCACACACATCCATACCCCAGGCAGGATTCGAACCTGCGACCGTAGCGGTCGCGCGGTTCCAGACTGTAGCGCCTAGAACCGGCCGGCCAAAAAGTGTTGCCTTACTTATTGAACACCCTTCCAAACTTTAAGCATCTGATAATGGGATAATGTAGACCCGCAACCTGATTTAGTAAATATATCGCACAATGTAGACAGCTGGTGGGTAACACTCTCAATACAGATGCATGAGACAGTTGTACCATGGTTTCACAACAGCTAACTCTTCGTACAGTTTCTGTATGGATCCCGGAGCAATGGTTAGAGTATAGAGCGAAGAGTTGTTTAAGCAATCTGTTGTGTACATAGTTCCGCGTAGTCAGCGCGTACACAACTTTCCCACTACAGCGCGCCCCGCTAAGCACAACAGCGCAGGCGCAGCGCTCGTCCGTCTCCGCAATACGAGATGGCGCTGCCATAGAGACGGACCAAATTCTGCTTCCGCCGATCCGCGTATTAATATGTAATGCAGCCAATGAGATTGCTGCTAATGTAGAACCTTCTCTCCTCGCGGATCACACTCACGCAGTGATACATTAACACGCAAGGTTTTATAACGAGTGTACAGACCTCCGATTAGTCAGTCTGCATTTGTCTGCATCAGTCTACCAGTCTGCATTAGTCTGTACCAGTCTGTACGAGTTCAACATTTGTCTGTACCAGTCTATAGTCAAGTTTCAGTCTGCGCCTAATAAGATTACGATATTCCTGTACATAGCCATGAAGATATATGTATAGACACTTTTGTCAAGTATCAGAGATATATGTGAGAATAAGATTAACATACCAATACAAAAAGAACTTCAGATTGTCAATTGAAAATAGCATCCAGAATCAAGTTAAGTAATTTTTATGCTTGTTATTATTTTAATAAATGTGTGTGAAAATTAAGCAAGTTCTGTTTAAAGTTGCTCACCGTCAATCTGCTACTCTAAGCGTGCAAGTGGCATTTCTATCGTCTGACCTAACGGCAGAAGATAAACACGCCACGATAAGACCACGAGACATATTGCTGATACTCGCCTACTTCGTTAGAGTGACAAGGCAAATAATCTGATGGTGTGTGTGTGTACTGAAGGTCTTACAATACGCACACCACACAATCATTCTTCCCACGCTTCATGCGTGAATGGAACTGGAAGAAACTGAAATTAGCGGAAATATGGGAGACATCCTCTGCCACGCCTTTTCAGAATGGTCTTCGGAGTGCAGAGAAGGAAAGGAGACACAGAGGGAGTGCTAGAGCGGCCGCCAGGTATCCGCAGACGCGGCCTCTGTGCCGATCTTGACCCGGACCGGGTGCGGCGAGGGGCGGCCGTGACCCGGCGGCCTGCCGCGCTGCCTTCCTCATTAATGGCGGCCGCGTCGGAAGGCGGCACTTATGTCGCCCTACTGACTCGCCGGCCGGTCGTTAAGCTGGCCTCAGCTGCTGCGCCGTCCTGTCCCTGCCGAAACCCGGGGGGTGGCGGCGCCTGAGTGGAAGGGCGTTACACACCCTAAATTTCCGTACTACCTGCAGAGTGGATTTTCTCACATTTTCCTCGATTTATACAGGGTGTTACAAAAAGGTACGGCCAAACTTTCAGGAAACATTCCTCACACACAAATAGAGAAAAGATGTTATGTGGACATGTGTCCGGAATCGCTTAATTTCCATGTTAGAGATCATTTTAGTTTCGTCCACCTACGCTCAATGGAGCACGTTATCATGATTTCATACGGGATACTCTACCTGTGCTGCTAGAACATGTGCCTTTACAAGTACGACACAACATGTGGTTCATGCGCGATGGAGCTCCTGCACATCTCAGTCGAAGTGTTCGTACGCTTCTCAACAACTGATTCGGTGACCGGTGGATTGGTAGTGCCGGACCAATTCCATGGCCGGCCCCACGCTCTCCTGACCTCAACCCTCTTGACTTTAATTTATGGGGGCATTTGAAAGCTCTTGTCTACGCAACCCCGGTACCAAATGTAGAGACTCTTCGTGTTCGTATTGTGGACGGCTGTGATACAATACGCCATTCTCCAGGGCTGCATCAGCGCATCAGGGATTCCATGCGACGGAGGGTGATTGCATGTATCCTCGCTAACGGAGGCCATTTCGAACATTTCCTGTAACAAAGTGTTTGAAGTCACGCTGGTACGTTCTGTTACTGTGTGTTTCCATTCCATGATTAACGTGATTTGAAGAGAAGTAATAAAATAAGCTCTAACATGGAAAGTAAGCGTTTCCGGACACATGTCCACATAACATATTTTCTTTCTTTGTGTTTGAAGAATGTTTCCTGAAAATTTGGCTGTACCTTTTTGTAACACCCTCTATAAGCCACGTCACGTCGGAAAGTTTTGACCTGTGTGTGTGTGTGTGTGTGTGTGTGTGTGTGTGTATGTGTGTGTGTGTGTGCGTGTGTTGTCTTCTAAGCTGAGGGGTGAATACAGGCTGACTCTAAATTTATATGGAAACGTAATCTTATTATACATTTTAGATATACAGGGTGATCAAAAAGTCAGTATAAATTTGAAAACTGAATAAATCACGGAATAATCTAGAGAGAGAGGTACAAATTGACAGACATGCTTGGAATGACATGGGGTTTTATTAGAACAAAAAAAAAAAAAAAAAAAAATACAAAAGTTCAAAAAATGTCCGACAGATGGCGCATCTGATCAGAATACCAATAATTAGCATAACAAAGTAAGACAAAGCAAAGATGATGTTCTTTACAGGGACAAAAGCAGGATCACCCATTTCCTCGAAGAAAAAAGGCTCGATAACGGTAGATGTGGTTAATCCAACCCATACCGTGACTTTCTCGTCGTGCAATGGAGTTTCCACGACAGTTCTAGGATTTTCGGTAGCCCAAATTCTGCAGTTGTGGGCGTTGACAGACCCTCGGAGCGTGAAATGAGCTTCGCCGGTCCACAACACGTTACTCAACCAATCGTCATGTTCTGCATCTTTTGAAACGCCCACACCGCAAATGCCCTCCGCTTCACTAAATCGCCAGGTAACAGTTCATGATGCCGATGGATTTTGAACGGATAGCATCGGAGGGTACGCCTCAGTGCCAACCAAACAGTAGTGTATGGAATGCCGGTGCGACTGCACGAGCGCTGACTTCCCCGTGCATAGATGAACCCGCTATAGTATCCGTTTCTTCCTGAACTGTCTCAACAGCATTAAGCCTTGTGCTCGGTCGGCCACTACGGGGTCTATCGTCTAAACAACCCGTGGCTTCGAACTTCGAAATCATTCTCGCCACAACTGCATTTGTCAACGGACCTTTACCCGTTCGAATCCCCTTCCTATGGCGATAGGATCGTAACGCTGAACTAGCACATTCCCCATTCTGATAATACAGCTTCACTAAAAGCGCCTTTTCAGGTAACGTCAACATGCTGCTACTGCTGGCGCATCTGATTCTCTCTCTCATTACAGCTCCTTTTATACACGATTGTCATGCGCAGTCACTGACGTTTTGCTGTCCAGCGCCATCTGTCGGACATTTTGTGAACTTTTTTTGTTCTAATAAAACCCCATGTCATTCCAAGCATGCGTGTCAATTTTTACCTCTCAATCTACATTATTCCGTGGTTTATTACGTTTTCAAATTTATTCTGACTTTTTGATTACCCGGCATAATGCAACATAAAGGGTGTTAAAAGATCTGTTTTATGTTTTGGGAGGTGGTTGCATGGACAAAAAATTACCTCCGTAGCTGAGAGGTCAGTGCGACTGACTGGTCATACGGAAGGCCCGGGCTCTATTTCTGGTTCGGCCACGGATTTTTCCTTGGTGCGAGGACTGCTACGGGTGCACTCATGAGCTACTCGACGGATTAGTAGCGGTTGCAAAATCAAGGAACTCGACGACGACCGGCAGAACTGTGTGCTGACCACATGCCCCTTCATACCGCATTCTATGTAGTCAGTAGCAGAGGATGACACGGCAGTCGGTTGGACCCGACTGGCTCGTCTAGGGTCAGGACGCGGAACTTTACGTGTGCCTAGTAAGGGCCAAAATAAGACAAAAATGTCAAATAAACATAGAAGCTAAACTATGAGGACTTGCTCATGCCTGGAGCATCAGCTGGTTTTCTCGGAAACGCTCGGAAACAGCCCTTTGCTGCCAGAAATAGCATGGAGTTGAATCCACGCACTGCCGTAATGTGTGGACGTTTGTACACCTCTTATGTAGCGCAAGAAACTCTTGAACTGTAGTAGCCCAATATCTCTGCCCACAAAGGGTACCGATGTTGTTTATTTCTTCATAAAGTATGGGCCCTGATGACGTGAAATAACATTCTTGTGTTTTGATTTTTATAATCCGGTTTCGTTTCACGTAATCTAACCCGATATTACGAATTCAATAAGTAAATACCCCAATCAGATACGATGAGTATATACTGATAGGACCCTGGCGCCCCACTTGCGTTTGGTACATAACTTAAAACAAATATACGGGTATTTATTTCTGTATACTAATCTAATTTTGGTTGCTTTAGTAAAGTTCTCTCTGTATATTAAGTGCTTTGGTACAGTTTTGCATAGTTTAGGCAGAAAATGGATGGTGGACAGTGGAGTGGTCGGGTAGTCCAGTACGTTCACCAGCTCGTCCACCTGTCGCTTCTTAGCGTAATATTTGTAGTGTTTACTATTTTGTCTAAAACTGACATGGTGAGACCGTGCTGTGTACAATTAATGTAGGTTAATTTTTACAAAGAAGAAGACAGCAACCAGCCTCTATTAATACTGCCATTTGTTTATGTAGATAGCGCCGTAACCGGTTTCGAACTGACAAGTTCTTCATCAGACAGATGTTCACATGATTTGCAAGATACACTTTACATAATCGCCAGTATTCGATTTTTATTCTTCCACTGTCGCGAAATATTCTTGCCATGTTGGTGCGTCGAGAATTCTTCGCGATTTTGTAGCGAAGTTACAGGATTGTATTTTTCAAATATTCCAAAATATATCCAGCACTTATGTAATTTGTACATCACCATATTGTGCAAAGATTTGTGATAACTTCGCATGTGGCAAATTCTTTTGGTGTGTGTGTGTGTGTGTGTGTGTGTGTGTGTGTGTGTGTGTGTGGAAGAATCAAAATCGAAAACTGACGATTATGTAAAGTGTATCTTGCAAATCATGTGAACAGCCGTCTGATGATGAACTTGCCAATTCGAAACCGGTTACGGCGCTGTTTACCTAAATAAATAGCAGTATTAATAGTGGCTGGTTGCTGTCTTCTTCTTTGTAAGAATTAACCTACATTATTTGTAGTGTTTGCTTTATGCAATCTGTAACCCAATACTTTCACCATACCGAAGCTAACATGACAATCAAAGCTGAATGTTGTATGCACCCTTCGAACCATATGCTACAGACAGACGCATCAGGATGACGCTATTTGCAGGGGCGTCACGTGGTACTCTGTCCCTTGTTACTGTGCATTGCCCTAACACCTGCCGTGCACTCCACTAAACACTCGGCAGTCAACGAAATTTTACGTACCCACTGGATAGAGAGGCCCCAAATCAGTATAATGCGATATCCGTTTTATCTATATGCATTAACAGGGACAGTAAAACATGAAGAACAATCAGTACTCTAGCACCGACAGCACTGCCCTGGTCTGCACCGACTGCTACTGCCATGCGGCAACGCTGCTCAGTCACAGGTGGAGTACTGGTTGTTCTTCCTGTTTTACTGCCCCTGTTAATAGATATCAATGAAACGAATGTCGCCCTACACTAATGGACACGTAAATTTCGCTTTAAAAATCATTTTGTTTGCAACGGGAGACAAACCAATGCCTTCCATCGACGCTGGGCGTCTCATGAAAGACTTGATGAGCAGTATTTGTTTGAGCTGACTCCAGCTACAATTGCAAAAACGAAATCGCAAATATCTGCCAAAACGCCACAGAAAATTAGTCTGACGACTCTTAGGAGGGACACTTTGAATATATGGACGTGTTTAGCACAAGTTTTCTTTTGTGTATTATTGTTGCTCATCTTAAGTAAGAATTATTATTTCTGTACTTGACGGAATGTTGTTTATTTTTGGTATTAAGTTCTTTTGACAGTATTATTTCTGTCATCAAGCGCAAAGGTTTCAATTTAGTTATGCGCTCCGTGTTCTGCTAGACCGTTTAATGAAAGCTCTAACCAAACCCCACGCCGTCCAGATCTTGTGCTACAGTAGTCAGAAGAGAAGTAAATTAAAACGGAAAGGAATTGGTCGATGACTTCCATAAACTCAACTGGAAAACGTGATGTGAAGCACATTTACAGGTAATTTTGTAAGTACTGTAACGTTTAGTTTCCGGCCAGCAACACGTAAGTAACGTAGGAGGCTTTCAAATGTGACGTGCAGCATTATTTTCTTTCCTTTTGTTTTTTCGTAACAATAAACAGTAGGTTCCGGTAAAAAGTGTGTATTTTGTATTATCCGCATTTTTCAGTTATTGGTGCAGTTTCGTTCCGCGTTAAACCGGATAATCAGGAGTTTGCCGTAATTAAAACATAGTTAACTAAGTGAAAATTATGGCTGAAGGGTAGCTTTATGTGCGGACATTTCACCCTACTGATGGGGACTTGAAAACTAAACTTGATAACTAAAGTAGAAACTGCGACGTGATCATTTTATTTTGGACACCCAGTTTTAGTAAATGAGGCGTTCTCTGAAACAACGACTTAACTGAAATTCATATTTGTCAGTAATTCTTACACTATCATGTCATATGTTCTGGAACCACAATATTTCGTTTGCATCTGCCTGAAATGTTGCCAAAGTACAAAAGTTTGAAATGAATAAAAAAAGCTATTTAAAACGTTTGATGATCTGTATCTTGATATTAATAGGGTATCTTGCACCAAAGGACTCATCAGTTGTCCGCAATAACACTTTATAAGGCTTGCCAACATGGAAGGTGTTTCCCCCTTGTTGCTGCCACACGTAAGCTAACCTCATGCTCATCATGGTTTGCTAATGCTTGAGCAGAGGCACATTACGACGTGATGAGCTTTAACGGAAAAAGTCGAGCTGTTCACTTATGCTGCAATATTTGTCACAGAGTGTGTTCATTTCTTTCAAAAACATGCCTGACACACTTCAGGGTGAAAATTTTACGTGTGGCAGAGGATCATAAAGTAAATATTTTGGGATAGTGGTGAAACGTTCTAAAGTAGATATGTAGTTCTTATGCGAGATTGGCGCTGGGGGAGGGGGGGGGGGAGGGGCGGGAGTTCGGAAGAGGGTGGTTTCATAGATCCATTCTGCAAATGCTGATGCTCGAAACTTCCTCAATAGCGTTTCGCGAGAGGGTTCCCATCCAAACTCATGGAGCAACTCTCGTTCCAGCTGAACCGTGCAGTGAAAAATCTAACAGCATACCTCTGAATTGGATCGATGTCTCCCGTTTAATCCGACCTCATCGGGGGATCCCAAATACTCAACAACGCGTCGTCAAACGTTCTGACCCGGTCTCCTACATAGGAGGCCTTCTTTGTTCTCAAAACTCTCCCAACCAACCATTCACATGCCCTACAATTACATTATGTGCATGTTCCATTTCATGTTGTTTCGCAACGTTGCACTTGGGTATAAAATCGACGTTGCTAAATCGGGCAGCATATCATTAATACTGTATTCGAACATTATATTTTTACTATCAACCATTCTGAGTTACATTTATCTAAATTCACAGCAAGCTGCCATTAATCGCATCAAACAGATGCAATCCTAGTTATCCTGTGAACGATGACGCTTTCCTGTAAACAATGGCGTCACCAGCATCTAATCTTTGTTGTTCCGTTTAATAGAGACGTCTGACACATGGTGAACAGAACCATTTGGCAAGAAATAAATCAATGTAATGGCTAGGGTCGAGACAGAGGGGAAGGGGGCCAGAGCGCAACTGATGAGATTAGGTTTTTCGCAACAGGCGCCGGCAGGGCCAGCCAGGCACAGTAGCAATTGGGAAACAGTGGCCCCTCAATGTCAGGGTCGCTTCTCTGGCGCAAACAGCTGGCAGCAGGCGACTGCAGGTAACAAGGCTTCATTTGTCGCTACACGGTGAGGCCGAATTACACTGCACTGCTCTGTCAGCGTCTGTCTCTCTTTATCCCGTCGGCAGAGAGAGTGGGTGTGGCGCCTCGAAACCACCTCAACTCATCGTACTTGAGTGTCCCGCATTACCTTCCGAGAATCAGTCGTTACAAGTGAATATCATTTCAGACATTATAAACAATGTGAAGTTGTTTACAACACTCTTGAAGTTATTTATAAAACGAAAATACGCTTCATCTGCCAGTAATTCCTTAATTTATTCCGCGACCGCTTTCGAAGCAGACAGCTTTATCTTCAGGTGCCACCAAACACACTGAAGCGCCAAAGAAACTGGTACAGACATGCGTATTCAAATACAGAGATATATAAACAGGCAGAATAGGGCCCTGCGGTCGAGAATGCCTATATAAGACAAGTGTCTGGTGTAGTTGTTAGATCGATTAATACTGCTATAATGGCAGGTTATCAAGATTTAACTGAGTTTGAACGTGGTGTTATAGTCGATGCACAAGCAATGGGACACAGCATCCCCGAGGTAGCGATGAAGTGGGGATTTTCCCGTACGGCCATTTCACGAGTGTACTATCAAGAATCCGGTAAAACATCAGATCTCCGACATGACTGCGGCCTGAGAAAGATCCTGCAAGAACGCGACCAACGACGACTTAAGAAAATCGTTCAACGAGACAGAAGTGCAACCCTTCCTCAAATTGCTGCAGATTTCAATGCTGGGCCGTCAACAAGTGTCAAACATCATCGATATGGGCTTTCGGTGCCGAAGTCCCACTCGTGTACCATTGATGACTGCACGACACAAAGCTTTACGCCTCGCATGAGCCCGTCAACACCGACATTGGACTGCTCTGCTGGAAACATACTGCTTCGTCGGACGAGTCTAAAACTGTATCGAGCCGATGGACTTGTACGGGTATGGAGACAACCTCATGAATCCATAGACCCTGCATGTCAAAGGACTGTTGAAGCTTGTGGAGACTCTGTAATGGTGTGGGGCGTGAGCAGTCGGAGTGATATGGGACCCTTGATACGTCCTCATGTCAATTGTGCATCCCGAAGGACTTGGGAAATTCCAGCAGGACAATGTGACACCCCACATGTCCAGAATTTTGCTACGGAGTGGCTTCAGGAACACTTTTCTGCGTTCAAACACAACCGATGGCCACCAGACTCCGCAGACATGAACATTATTGATCATATCTGGGATGCCTTGCAACGTGCTATTCAGAAGAGATCTGTAGCCCCTCATATTTTTACGGATTTATGGACAACCCTGTAGGATCATGGTGTCAATTCCTTCCATCACTACTTCAGACGTTAAACGAGTGCATGACACGTCGTGTTGCGGCACTTCCGCGTGCTCGCAGGGGCCCAACACGATATTAGGCAGGCGTACCAGTTTCTTTGGCCCTTCAGTGTAATTGTGAGAACATAAATGTGTGGCGGTCGGGTCAGTCAGTTATGGGGGTCACACGCACGTCAAAAAAACGCATGGGAGCGCAGGACTGGCAACTAACCACAGCGCCCGTTTGGGCAGCACGACAGTGATACAGTGAGGAATGACGACACCAACGAGTAGCCTACAAAAACAGTTTCAACCCAGACTTTGTACAAAAATTATATAAAGGAAGAACATAACCCAAAACCAACCAATTCACAGTAACATAAAACTAACAAAAGAAACCGAACTCTAACAAATAACCACATATGTACCAGCAGTGGCCGGCCGAAGTGGCCGTGCGGTTAAAGGCGCTGCAGTCTGGAACCGCAAGACCGCTACGGTCGCGGGTTCGAATCCTGCCTCGGGCATGGATGTTTGTGATGTCGTTAGGTTAGTTAGGTTTCACTAGTTCTAAGTTCTAGGGGACTAATGACCTCAGCAGTTGAGTCCCATAGTGCTCAGAGCCATTTGAACCATTTTGAACCAGCAGTCTACATGGGAACACTGACAAACAAATGGTTCAAATGGCTCTTAGCACTATGGGACTTAACAGCTGTGGTCATCAGTCCCCTAGAACTTAGAACTACGTAAACCTAACTAACCTAAGGACAGCACACACATCCATGCCCGAGGAAGGATTCGAACCTGCGACCGTAGCAGTCGCGCGGTTCCGGACTGCGCGCCTAGAACGGCGAGACCACCGCGGCCGGCACTGACAAACAAAATAACACTATACTAAAAAATACACCCTTCAACTTAGCGTTAGGAACTATCAACACCACTCTGGAAGAACCAGAATACCAGAATATGCTAATCCAGGCAGGTACAAAATTACATGAGACACTTTTAACAAATTTTACGTTGGACAAACAGTACGCAATTTTTACTTCAGATTTAGAAAACGTACTAGAGATAATGACAGCAATCAATCGAATCTCTTCATTCATTAAAATACAAAACCATAAAGTCGACACAATCGAAACTGTGCTTAATAACTTATACACAAAACCAAAAGAACTCGCCATGAACATAATTGAAGAATTGGAATATTATATAAAATATATACTTATTAAACGAGCAGCTCGACTTCAAAGATATATGTTACCTACAAAGTTTTATTGACTTTCTGGAACATGACAACGGGTAAAAAAATAAACAACCAAAGATTAAACAAACAACTGAATTATCTGTTACTCAAACAATACTGCTGACTAGCTATAACCGTTTTGTAAAGAAACAGCATCAATGTGAAATATAAGCTAGCTGTCAAATTACTATAATACATGACCATCATAAAGAGAGCGACAACTTACAAAAGGAATCAATCATGCAATATATGTCTCGCCCGGGTTGACGTAACAATACATGCATAATTAACTTCATATACAAATATCGCAAAAGTAAATGAAATTTACCAGCTGTAATATTCACAGGTGTGTTTGACAATGGGAATACCATCGAATGAGTCCTATGGTACGAAATATAATAAAACTATTAGCAGCTAACTAGGAAGTTTCAAATTAAAATGTCATATTACGACGTGTTTCATGCTGCAGGTAGAGGAAAACAGAATGAAAGAAAGTCGAATCAATACTCGGATAGAGAAGACATACAATTGTCCTCCGGGCTATACGGATAAATCATTACTAGTAGGACATGCAATGGCAACAGGGAACCACCAAATTCGATTCTCAGATGCTAAATCCTTATCAGGTTCACAATCATTACTACGCTAGGTTGTGCAGATGGACCTTAAACAACTGAAAGACAAACACAACAGAAAAGAAGAAGCCTCAAAGTAGACTAGTTGTGGACCTTAGTGCTGAGTAAAGGAAACAGCTTCAACTTTTCTGTTCTAAAAGCTCCATAGCACACGTCGACGCGACTCAGTGATAATTGACAGCGTTAAGATGACGTAACAACTTCGGCAGTTACAGCTAGTTGAAAAAGTTTACGTCTAAAACTAAACCAATTACTTCTTTATAGCCTCGGAGGACGCGTCTCGCGGGAGAGGACGAAAAATTAGACACAGAAACAAACCTTAGACGACGCTCTAAAGACTGTAAGTGCAAAGTCATCAGGCATGTACAGCGATGAGCGAAAACAATGCGACCACCTGCTTAAAGCGTTTTGGACTACCGTTGGTATGCAATACAACAGTGGCTATGGGTGGCATGGATTAGATAAATCCTTGACAGATTTTCGGAGGTATGTGGCACCGGATTTCCATCCATAGGTCACACAGTTATCGTAGTTAAGGGATGGTGATTTGTGGGGGCAGATTCGGTGCCCAGTAGAGTTCCAGATGTATTCCGTCATCTTCAGATCAGGAGAATTTGGTGGCAAAGATATCGTGAGTTCTCTGTCATGCTTCTGAAAGCTTTGTAGCACTGTTCGATCCTCGTGACACATACCGTTATTCTGCTGGAAGAGGCCATAATCGCATAGAAAGACAGCAAGCATCGAAGGATGCAGACGGTTCGCATTAATGTTCACATGTGTTTGCGCATTCAACTGCTACCACAGGTCCTGTGAAAGGACAGGTGAATGTGCCCATAGCTACCAAAGATTGATTAAGGGTTCACTTTATTGTCCAGTATATCCAGGACAGAAATATATGCTAAGGACGGAAACTGATATTTATTTTCGTTTTTTTTTTAAGATCTTTTTCTTAATCAGCATGATTATGTGATTTTACCAATATACAGTATTGAGGCGTACTTGAGTTTCACCACTACTTATTTTAAGAATACAGGAGTTTGCACTTGGAAATGGCTAACAGCTGAAATCAGCTTATCGTGGTTAAATGAACGATGAATATGACAACCCAGGTGGAAAATGGAGTTATGGCTACGGAAAACGAAATAAAAAGTAATATTCCTATCTTCTTTTATCTCCTTCAAAGATCGTACGTGGGACGGCATCTTTCAAGACGACTACAGAAGAGTCAGCAGTACCTGCTGTGCTGGGTTGGTAGAATAATATAGCGCAGACCTCCTTCATCTTCAATGGTCCCTGAAGTTACACGGTCGCAACACAAATCGGTATTTACAGCACTTGATGAATAGCACAGGCGTTCCCTGTATAAAGTCAGCCTACCACATATCGACACTGCACGCATCGTCATGTACTTTTTTGTTTTTGTTTTGTTTTGTTTTAAGAGACACCATATTAACACCTGCCATTCTACATCGCTCCTGCTAATGCCCAACACAAGACGAAAAAGCTACCTCGCCACATTAGCTAGGCGTTCATAACTGAACCAGTACACAATAAATTTACAGAGACGGCTTAAGAAGTTCCTCCTAACGTGCATGTTACTGTAACAACGGTTACGTTGAACTTCACCCACGCGGCTACGCAACGTACATGACCTCAATGAGAAAACAGTAGGGAGAACCTAGTTCAGCATTCTACAAATATTGAAGATTAGTTGTAGAAACCTAACCAACGAAGTTTAAAGTTCCAATACAGTAGGACGACAGTGAAAGTGTCAATTAGATTGCAGGTAGACCTACTCAATAACAAAAACGATTTTGTGTTTATAAATGGCGTTAATAAAGGAATATCGTGTGTAATTACTTTCTCAAACAAACCTTTTTAGACTTGTGTTGACTTTTGTGGTCATATAAACTGATTCTTCCTATCCGTAATTCGAGAATGGAGTTGGCTTAGGAAAAGATTATTCAATTAAAAAACCTGAAAATAGTGCCTTTCGTCTGCTCTTTAAAAGAAACAGCGTTACTTTAAGATCGACCATAGCAATTGTAGATGCGGAAATAAAAATTCGTTTGTTGTCTGCCAAAAGCGTTTGATACTTGCTGTTGTCTCACAAAATATTCGTTGATGGTAAAAAATAATACGTACTTTAGGGATTCATCACGCAATCACATTTCACCTCCTACGATAAAAGTGCCCCTACGGTGAAGAAATTTTACAAGGATTTTTGTAACAGTATTTGACGACATAAACTCGAAAGTATTGCTTGAAAGTAATACTCTCAATATTGCTCTACTATAGGCACTTCCGTTAGTATATTAACTTGAAAGGATCAATCTCTTTTTATATGACTACCTGGGCACGGTAACTCACAGTAACTGCTTTGCGGAAGGAATCGACCCGACACCGTCGTGGCGCGAATTTGAAATCATGTATCCACAAACTGGTATACTTCATACACTGCATTCCAGCATCCAGCGCGCCAGCCTGCAGAACCTTCTCTACTGCGTGACGAATAATGTTGGACCGATGTGCGCCTTTGAAGCCACAGGCTATTGACAAAATTATATTTCTGAATAGTAATCTTCCATATTCAACAGGTCATCGTAAGGCCTCTCTTATACTACTCCTTTTCCTCATGTGATTAGAATTATTAGTTAAATTTTTAATTAGTCACTTTTTTTACAGTGTCTTAAGGAGCGTCATATGCTGTTATCAGTCCAAACACTGATTTGATGCAGTTCTTCATGCTACTCTATCTTGTGCAAACCTCTTCATCTCCGAATAACTACTGCAACTTAAGTCCATCTGAATCTGCTTACTGTATTCCTCTTGGTCTCCTACAATTTTTATCCCTCACACTTTCGTCTAGTACTAAATTTCTGAGACCTTGTTGCCTCAGACTGTATCTTACCAACCGATTCCTTCTTTAAGTCAGGTTGTGCCATAAATTTCTTGTTTCCCCAATTGTATTCAGTATCTCTTCGTTAGTTACGTGAGCTACCCATTTAATCTTCTGCATTCTTCCGTAGCACTACATTTCAATAGCTTCTATTCTCATGTTGTCTAAACCGTTTATCGTCCATGTTTCAGTACCATACAAGACTACGCACCAGACAAATACCTTCAGAAAAGATTTCCTCACACTTAAATCCACATCCGATGTTAACGAATTTCTCTTCTTCAGAAACGCTTATCTTGCTATTGCCAGTTTACAGTTTACATCCTCTCTACTTTGGCCATCGTAAGTTATTTTGCTGCCCAAACAGCAATGCTCATCTACTACTTTAAGTATCTCGCTTCCTAATATAATTTCCTCAGCATCTTTTATTTAATTCGACTAGATTCCATTATCTTTGTCTTGTTTTTCTTGATATTCATCTTATATCCCCCTTTCAAGACACTGTCCATTCCGTTCAACTGCTCTTCCAAGTTCTTTGCCGCCTCTGACATAATTATAATGTTATCGACAAAGTTTTTATTTCAACTCTCTGAACTTTAATTTCTACTCCAAATTTTTCTTTGGTTTCCTATATTGCTTGCACAATGTGCAGATCATATTTTCTTCTCATCTTCATCTACGTTCTCTTCCATTTCTTTGATGTTTCCTTCAAGTTCATCTCCCATGTATAGGACCCTCTATATACTACTTCCACCTTTCAGCTTTCCCTTCTTTTCATAGTTCAGGGTTTCTGTCTGAGCTCCTGATATTCGTACAGCTGGTTCTCTTTTCTCCAAAGGCCTCTTTAATTTTCCTGTAGGCGGTATCTATTTTTTCCCTAGTGAAATATGTTTCTAAATCCTTACGTTTGTCCTCCATCTATTACTGCTCAGCCATTTTTCACTTGCCGTCAATCTCATTTTTTGGACGTTTGTATTCCCTCTCGCCTGCCTCATTTATTGCGTTTTTATATTTTCTCGTTTGATCAGTTAAATTCAGAATATCTTGCCTTAACGAAGGATTTCTACTACGCCTTGTCTTTTCACCTATTTGGTCATCTGCTGCCGTCAGTATTTCATCTCTCAAAGCTACCCATTTGTCTTCTACTATATTCCTTTCCTCTGTTCTTGTCAACCGGTGTCTAATGCTCCCTCTGAAGCTCCGAGCGACCTCTGCTTCTTTCAACTTACTCAAGTCCCATCTCCTTAATTTCCTGCCTTTTCGCGATTTCTTCAGTTTTAATCTACAGTTCATAACAATAAATTGTGGCCATTTCACGTGTGCTCCTGGAAACCTGTTTTAATCTACAGTTCACAACAATAAATTATGGCCATTTCACGTGTGCTCCTGGAAACCTATTACAATTTAAAATTTGATTCCGAAATCTCTGTCTTACCATTATAAAATGAATCTGAAACCTTTCTGTGTCTCCAGGTCTTTTCCACGAGTATAACCTTCTTGCATGATTCTTAAACCAAGTGTTAACGATGATTAAATTACTACTTTTCCTTCTCTTCCTTTTCCTACTATCGAATTCCAGTCCTCCATGACTATTAAATTTTTGTCTCCCTTCACTATCTGAATAATTTCTTTTATCGCATCATACATTTCTTCAATCTATTCATCATCTGCGGAGCTAGTTAGCATATAAACTTGTACTACTGTGGATGGTCTATCCTGCCTACGATAATACGTTCACTATGCTGTTCACAGCAACTTACCCGCATTCCTACTTTCTTATTCATTATCAAACCCACTCATGCATTATCTCTATGTGACTTTGTATTTATTATCCTGTATTCACATGACCAGGAGTTTACTTCCTCCTGCCACCGAACTTCACTAATTCGCATTACATCTTTCAACCTATCCATTTCCCCTTTTAAATTTTCTAACTTACATGTCCGATTAAGAGATATAACATTCCACGTTGTGATCCGTAGAACTCCCGTTTTGCTGCTCGTGATGATGACATCCTGCGAAGTATATGATACTGCAGTGTCTGTGTTGTTCAGAAGTAAGATGCAGAGTTTCTTCGGACATGCATGTGTCAACCATGGGTCTACAACTTACACTCGTACATTCACTGTATGTATATTCCTGTCCTGGGGAAACATTTTAATTCAAAGTCGCTTGCCCGGTATCGGCGGATAAACACGATATTGCAGTGCCTGTGTTGTTCAGAAGTACGATGCGAAGTGCTGCACTGCGGCGACTACAGCCGTACTCGAATTTTTAAATATGAACAACCATCAGCTTTATAGAGGAATGACGACAGTGAAAATTTGTGCCAGACCGGGACTCGGATTTCCCGCTTTTCATGAGCGGTCGCTTTACCTTTAGACTATTCGAGTACAAATCAAGGTCAGATCCAAATGACGACATATGGAAGTTCGGGTCTGGCTGTGAGGTTGTTCGAGCTCGTGGAGCATTTTCACCCTTTGTGAACTATCAAATGGGCATCTTGTATCGAGCCGCGAGGAAGCTGAATGCACGCCGGAACAAGTGAGTCTCGACGGCCGATAGAGGGCAGTGTCGTCGCAGCGCTGCACTCGCCTAGAGAGTGCGCCACAGTCTTGCCACGTGAAAACACCGGCCAATAGTGCCCTCGTAGCCGGCATAAATACCCTCGCATCTCAGGCGCTCGAGCTTCTCTTCAAGCTCCAAACCTTCGCCCTTCCCATTAACTACGTCCGTCTGATCGGCTCCTTTCTCTCCCGCCGTCCTTCCTATGTCACCATCCATAACACAGATTCCTACACCTTTTTCCCCTCCGCCGGTGTGCCCCAAGGCTCCGTCCTCTCTCCCCTTCTGTACCTTTTGTACATGGCAGACATGCCGCCGCCGTCACCCCCCGTCCACCTTCTCCAGTTTGCCGATGACACCGCCTTCCTTGCCCTTGCCCCCACCCTGCAGCGCTCCCAACACCTTCTCCAATCCCATCTTGACCGGTTCACCGCTTGGTGCAACCAGTGGTTGCTCAAGGTCCATCCCTCCAAAACCCAGGCGATCATTGTAGGCAAAACCACCCCTTCCTTCCGCCTCCTTGATTTCTACATCACCGTCTATGGCCGTCCTATCGCCCTCATTCCCACCCTTAAGTACCTTGGCGTCACCCTCGACCGTCGCCTCTCCTGGACTCCCCACCTCCGGACAATCCAAGCCAAGGCACGCTCCCGACTCAGTCTCCTCAAGCTCCTCTCCAGCCGTACGTGGGGTCTGGACCCCTCCACCATCCTCCACGCCTATAAATCCCTCATCCGCCCTATCCTTTGTTATGCCCATCTGGCTTGGATCTCCGCCCCCCCCCCCCCTTCCTTTTATAAATCCCTCCAAATCCTTGAACGCCATGCTCTCCACCTTGCCTATCGCATCCGTCTCCCCTCCCCTACGTGGATCCTGTACGACCTCATCCCCTTCCCCCACCTCCTCCTTTTCCTTGAAAGGATACGGATCCTGTACACCTCCCATAAACTCGACCCTCCTCACCCGCTCGTCTCCCTGATCCTCTCCCACCCCCGCCCGCTGCCGCGCCTGTATTCCCACGTCCCACCCGGTCTCCATCTCTCCACCCTCCTTACCCTCTCCCAAGGTGGCTTCTGCCAGCTCCCCCTCCCTGATGATGTCCTCCTCCCCTCCATCTACCCCTCCTATCAACTTTGACCCTGCCCCACCCCCCACTTCCTGTGTCCCTTTCTTTAGGCACCCTCCCTCCCTTCTCTTCCCTTCCCTTCTCTTTCCTTTTCCCCCGTCCCCTCCCTCCACCCCTCTTCCCCCGGGCTTCCCCTCCCCCCTTCCTCCCTCCCCCTTTCTCCCCTGCCCTTGGCATCTCTGCTCTCCCCTCTCGCTCTCCCAGTCCCCTTCCTCCTCCTCCTCTCTTGGCAGGTCCCCGGACTCGCACACGCATAGTGAACATTCGCGCGCCGGAGATCATCGTCGTCAGTGTCTCGTGTATGTGCTTCGTTTTGCGTTTCGTGTTCTTTCGCAGTTACAACTCTACTGTTAACATGTGCCATCGCCATTCTCCGTGTTTTGTGCGCCGTGTCAACAAGTGTTAGTGTTTTTATCGTCCAGCGTGAACGGCTTCATGTTTATTGTTTTTTGTATCTCCATTTTTTGCCCGCCGTTTTTTGCATTGTCTGTATCACCTCTATGTCATGTTATTGTTCCACTTAAGGCTGAAGAGCAGTGTAATATGCTGCTGCCAGCCCGCCTGTATAGGTGATTAAAATTACAATAAAGGAAAAAAAAAGGCGCTCGTCAGTCGTGTACTTCGTCTGATAGTGTTCGTTGTTAATCTCCACTGTGAAACTGACTATTCGCCGATGAGTTCGCTTTGATTTTGGTTTTCTCTGTGGCCTCGTTTTGGATTGTTGTTGTACTTGATCTGTTGACAGAAATGGTACCTCAGATGGTGTGCATGGCAAGGGGATGGCACATATGGCCTTCCGGTATGAGGGAATCAACATGTAGGTTGCTCGACTGAGGATGCAATTTATACATTCACTAATCAAATATTACAAGCATTAAATAATAAAACACCGTCAGCTGGCGCTTCGTGATCTGTCCAAATCGCTTGACTGCGTTGGTAAGGCAGACGTTTGTGGAAGATCTTTCCCTGACAATAGGACTGTTGTTTGTAGCGATATTAAACTATTTCATTAAATCCCATACCTGTTATGCCGTTGAGCTTGTCTTAGAAGTTCGTTTCAAGTACAACAGAAGAAAAAAGACGAGCATTAGGTAAAACAAAATCGGTGTCGTAATTCGCCGACTGCAAACGATAAAAATTTACTCGCGAACGTCATGAAAATCCCCATATTGTCCGCTATAACTTGGCGGAAATCGCATCTGGATACATTTATTCATTCTGGATGTATCAGGAGACACCTATCTTAGCTGCCTCATCCTGTATGTGTGAATGACTTTCAACTTAACATTCATCGAGCAGAACTAGTACTTTTTCGGCCTATACTAGTGTTACATTAAATCCTATTAGAGACAAAGCAACGGAGAATAAGTCAAAGACGTTATTAATTGCATCTCTTAAAATGGACTCTCCCTTCATTTTGAGAAAACATACTATATTCAGTTCTGTACAACAAATAGAGGTAAGCCAACAATTGATGTAACCCATAAACAGGAGCCAGTAAACAGGGGAGAACACTAAATTTTTACATGTCCATGTTAATGAAAACTTGAAGTGGTAGAAGCATATTACTGAACTGCGCAAAAAATTAAATTCAGCTACTTTTGCTGTTGGTATGATTCCTAGTCTTGGAAACAAACTAATCGGCCGTGCGGGGTAGCCACTCGGTCTAGGGCGCCTTGTCACGGTCCACGCGGCTGTCCCCATCGATGGTTCGAGTCCTCCCTCGGGCATAAGTTAGTTTAAGCTAGATTAAGTAGTGTGTAAGCTTAGGGACTGATGACCTGAGCAGTTTGGTCCTATAAGATCTTAACACAAATTTCCAATTTCCAACAAACGAATCAACATCCTCCTTTATTTTGGACATTTTCACTCAATAATGGCCTATGGAATAATTTTTTGGGGTCATTCATCACTTAGAAAGAAAGCATTGATTGCAAAAAAAGCGAGAAGTATGAATAACACGTGATGTTCACCCGCATTCGTCATGAAGGTACCTCTCCAAGGAGTCAGGCATTTTAACTATACCATCATAATACATACATTCGCAAATAAAATTAGTCCTCGACAGTCTATCACAAGGTGAGAGAACTGTGATGTCCATACCTACAACTCTAGGAAAAAAAAATGAATTTCATTGCCAATTAAGGCCATTATGAAAGCTGTAAGAGTACGAGGCTCAGAGAAAGACTTAAGTATTGCAGCAACAAAAATCATTTGCCCAATATCGTAAAATGTCTGACAGGGAACAAAGCAAATTTTAAATCTAATCTAAAATCATTTCTCGTGGGCAGCTCCTATTCCATGGACGAATTTTTATCTAAAAACGTAGCCTGAAAACAAACATTGTTTTTAAGTGGTGTCGCATGATTAGACTAAAAAATTAAATGTTCATTAATATTAACCTTTATCACTTACACATATCTTGTAAACTGACACATTCCACGTCATTCTGATAAAAGAATCGTTCATATGGTCTATGGATCATGCACCTAATTAACTACTCACATGTCTCAAGGAATAGTGATTTGACAAGATTAAGGAAGACATGAACATCGTAAACTCCAACAGCCGTTAATCTTTTAACGAGCAAAGGGGGAGAAGAGCTTCCTTAGTAGCGGATCCATTACCATGACGAGACTAGCTTCAGGAAAGAAAAAGGAGGCCTAAGAACACTGCAGCGTTACAAATGCAAACGACTGTGAGAACATTAGCAGTTTCATTACTCCTTGTAACTTCCTTGCGTAGCTCGAACGAGATGTGACGACTTCATTGCGTTCTCAGCGCAGCCATGTTTATGACTGTCTGCCGACTGCGAGTTGCGCTCTCCCGTGCCGTGGCAGAAATAACGACATCCTTTAAGGCAGTGGTCGAACTGCACCTCAAGGGCCGCATTGGGTACGAAAAAAGTATCCTTGCAGCCTGCGGTTTTCAGCCGTATTTTTATAATAATATGCATCTAGCAACTAAATGCTGAATCTAAACACGTGAATTAACCTTAAGGGTTTCTTAAGAATATAGTTTTTCTGCTCACAAGGGGAGCATACGAATTTCTCCTCACCGGTTTGATTCGTATTGACAGGTCGCGTAGGGCACGACTCGGACATCAACATACGTAAACAGGAAGACGAAATCTTAACGGTTTTCGAGAAAATCGAGTTTGAAAATTTTAGGTGTACTTGTATACTTTGTTTGGTCGCTTGGCTTAAGGATTCCGCAGCCGAGCAGTTAAGCACTTGGTTTCACGAACGTAACGTCTCTGGGTCTTCATTCTCCCATAATTTAAAGAGCACATTTATTATGACTATATAAATTATCGGTATATAATAGATCATTTATTACTTTAATAGTATTTATTCTGAAAACAGGAGAAGAAAAATAATTTCTCAGGAGACTGCAAGTAAAAAAAAAAAAAATAATAATGAGGATTCTCGAGAACTTTCAATCAAATGAGTATAATCATTTTTTTATATTATTGTTTGCACATTTGTGACAAGTACAACGTGTAACCTATAGAGCAGTGCGCAAATCAGTGTGATACTGATCGTAGAAACTGGAAAACAATAATTAATGCAACATACGGCAAATGTAATGAACGCCGAGTTTATGCATGTGCATGATTTTGTCAACGTGTCTGTTGCAAAACAAACTTCGTTTACATTCATAAACTGTTCTCTGTTGCAACGCAATTTCGCTGAACCAGCGGAGTAAATTTTGGAGGAATTACTTTCATGCTGTACTACGGCTGAGCGAGATAGCAACGAGATTGGATCCAGGGACTTCGCACTTATGAATCTTAAAACTGATCCGCTCGCTTGTGGATTCCCGTAACGCTTACGGCCATATACAGTATACAAAACGCCTGAAATTTTCAAACTCGATTTTCTCGAAACTGGTCGAGAGTTGCGTCTCCTGTTTACATACATCGAAGTCTAAGTCGTGCCCACCATATACTGACAATATCAGTCAAATTGATTAAGAGGAAGTTCGTACGATCCACTTGTCGGTAACGGACGAAAATGTACACAGGGAGCGTAATGTTTTAAGATGTGCTTGATTTTAGTTGACGTTGGTGAATTCGGATGACACTGACAAGACCTGGATTCGTAACCCCACTACAAAATCTCGTTAACATCACTGGTTAACCTAGAGAGAAGTGCCCGAGCAAAACGCAAAGAACGGGGCCTCACAATTCCTGCGCCCACTCTCCCACCGACAGCTTTTCGATGTTTGTCAGCGTCAGCCGAACACTCAATTTCGATGCTCCCGAGCGTTCTTCACGTTGAGTATATTTGTGTGCGTTCATGTTGTAATTATCTCTTTCAAAGCAAATGTCTGGTGTACCTCCAAAAATAGCAAGAGGAAGGTAAACGGTGAAAAATATCAAAGCTAGGGCCACAGCCGAAGGACACGCACCACAAAGGGACCAGCATCCCAAAAATATAATCGTGCAGGATGTCTTAAGACCAACATAGTTTTGGACGTGATGCCTTAGCAAGATCACAAGTCCACCACGACGACTTTAGCGGAGAGTTCAGAAGTCAAACAATTGCATTTTTTTTAAAAAAAGAAAGTAAGAACTGATTTTTATAAAAAAATGACTTGCAATGTCGTAATAATTGTTCGAATACCAAAAGGAACAACTCCAAAAATTTTTCACCATCCCTATAACAGCCGTAATGGCTGTGCCTGTCAATATAGCGCAACACACAGAACTGCCCTGGCGGCTTCAGCCGTCATTGCAGGCGGACAACTACAATGAAATAGCAAAATAGAGGTATCAGTGCCATAAGATTACAGTAATTTTTCGTGTAATAAATTATTGTGAACCACCTTAAGATACAAACTAATCCTCACAAAAATAAAGAGGAATTTCAAAGGACATGTGCCAAAAAAGGTGTTTTAATTTTTTAAATTTTATCAGTTCTTTAAATCAATAATTGTACGGCAATATTTTATACAATTGAGTTAAACTTCAAAAGTTGCATTATAGATTTTTAATTCGAAAATTTCTCTAGAATGCTTTCGTTGCCTGTTAATTTACACATAATATCAAAGATCAAGTTTCCCAGACGAGTGCTCGTGTAAAGCAAAGATCCACATTCGAAACCCTGTCTGGCATTTTAGCGTCCATTTACCGTCTGTTCACTCGCCAGTGTATTGAGGTATTAGAATTATTTCCTTTCTTACAGTGGACTAGACGCTTTCATTTTAAACACATGTAACAACTACGATATTAATGATGACACTACCTGGCAGATTAAACCTGTGTGCCGGACCGAGAATCGAACTCGGAGCATTTACGTTTCACGGGCAAGTGTTCTACCAACGGAGCTACCCAAACACGACTCACGACTCGTCTTCATAGCTCTACTTCCGCCAGTACCTCGTCTCCTACTTTCCAAACTTCACAGAAGTTCTCCTGCGAAACTTAATATTAATGATTTTTAAAAGCATCTAACGACTGAGAGATCAATAACTTTAAACATGCAAAAAACGAATTCCAATGTGTGATACTGACACCTTTCACAGTGGAACAATAATATAATTTGTATTTCATATTTTTGCTTCTCGTATTTGCACTGTGCTGTATTTATTGATGTCATATTTGCATACTATCTATTTCACAGCCATTCTCTCCACCTTCAAGAAACTTACGAGGATGCAGGAATCAATCTAAATTCGCAGTATCGAGTATTGCGTTTCTTCACAGGAGCGTGACGAAATGGTTTTTCATACATCAATAGAACTCACACGACTACCTTAATTATAAATCTGTCTCTAGTGTAATCATGGTGGGGGAATAAAATCACTGGTGACAGACAAACAGAAATAACTGGCTGGATAAGATAAGGTCTGTTGCCAAATGGGATTACACTGCAACACAGACTGTGATCGATATTTCTAGGCGGTCTGAGGCGCTGCAGTCATGGACTGTGCGGCTGGTCCCGGCGGAGGTTCGAGCCCTCCCTTGGGCATTGGTGTGTGTGTTTGTCCTTAGGATAATTTAGGTTAAGTAGAATGTAAGCTTAGGGACTGGTGACATTAGCAGTTAAGTCCCATAAGATTTCACACACATTTGAACATTTTTTGATATTTCTAGATGTCTGTTTCCAGCGAAAGCACTGAGCGCAGAAGCAAAATATTGACATTGCGCATTTCAGAAGCGAAAATAACTGATAGCTCTAAAAGTGTATCCTAAGAAGCATTTGAAAACCGATTATAATTACCAGTAACTAACGAAATATCAGAATGTTTAAAAGGGTCTAGAAACACTATTTATAGCGAAATACAAAGGTTGGAAATTAAATAGTGTCAACTATTTATTCACAACCGATACAAAAGAGTTACATGTTTGCACCTGTTACTGTCCCTCAAAGTAGTCACCAGCGTTGTGTAGAACGCGTTGCCAGCGATGTGGAAGGTGTGGTATACCGTAGCAGAGCTTGTTCTGTTGATGGTGCGAATGGAGTGGTCTACTGCCTGTCGAATCTCTGGAACAGTTCTGAAGCGATTGCCACAAAGTGGTTCCTTCATCTTCGAAATCAAATCAAAGTTACAAGGACTTAAGTCCGGGTAGTGTTGTGGATGGTACAGTACTTCCCAGTCCCATCGACCGAACAGAACAGTCACAGCTTGCGCTGTATGAGCCTGAGCATTGTCGTGCAGAATTATGGGTGGGTTGCACAGAACGTGTCGCCGCTTCTTTCGCAAAGCTGGTCGCAGGTGATACTCCAAAAACGAACAGTAATACTGTGCATTGACGGTCTGCCGTTGAGGAACGTAATGCGTTAAGATAACACCATCACAGTCGTACACGAGAATCAACATAACATTCACCTTACTGGGGCTCTGACGCACTTTCGACTTTCGCGGCGACCCATAATGACGCCATTCGTTGGACTGGCGTTTCAGTTTTCGCTTCGTGGCATTCGCTTCAGAACTGTTCCAGAGATTCGACAGGCAGTAGACCGCTCCATTCGCACCATCAATAGAACAGGCTCCGCTAACGGAGTACTACGCCTTCCACATCGCTGGCAACGCATTCTACACAACGCTGGTGACTACTTTGAAGGACATTATCAGGTACAAACATGTAACTCTTTCGTATCGGTTCTGAATAAATAGTTGCCACTATTTAAGTTCCAACCCTCGTACTTGTATAGCTTTTCCTTTCTGAAACTAAGAAACCAAGTATGTGAAATTTACTGTTCACATCAGCGGCGAAAATGTATTAAATCTTTGCGTCACTCCTTGTTGAGACCGCATTAGATCGCTATTAATTAGACAAAAAGTGGAATTGCTTTGATCGGTAGAGGAAGTATGCCTGGTTTGGGAAGCCCGCTATTTGTGATATGACAGTAGACTGGCAGCAATGATTGTGGGTCTCACTATGTTTAGTGGATTGATTCTGTGTGTGTGTGTGTGTGTGTGTGTGTGTGTGTGTGTGTGTGTTAGTATTTGTTCGCTAAGACAGAGACAGACCACTGCGCAACAATTGCTGACAGTTAAAACGCATTACAAAGATGGTGAATGCTACATGGAGACTTGGGAAATGCCGCACAGTAATCTGGCATCGTGAAATGTCGAAAGGAGTACCAGTCAACAGACTGATCAAGAATAGTTGAAGGAACGAGCAAGCCCTCGCTGTCTTCGAAATCAGTAATCCACAATAAGAATCGTCATTATTTGTGAATTCAAGTGTAAGTACGCACCAACATAATTACCGTCGCGTTTGGAGCCTCGGTATGCCGGTACCCACACTGCAGCGTATTCTGGCAAATGAACTTCACGATAACGCTTATGAAATTCAGTTAGTACCAAAACTAAAATCAATAGACCTATCTAAACGCAGACGATTTTTCACATTACTTATGACGATGGAAGAAGTAGATGTGACTTGCTCGGAAAATTATCTTCAGTTACGAATTACATTACAAGTTAGGCGGATCTATGATTCAGTCTCATAGTCACTTGAGAAAAACATAAAAATCCTGAATCATTCTTGAGAAACAATTGCACTGACACAGAGTGAAGATTCTGTGTAACTATGGTATTAGTTAGCAGCCCAAAATAAGAAGCCAGTGGAATTCCACTGTTAAACACAGAGAAGAGAGAAGATAGATAGGTAAGAAGAGTGCAGCGAAGGGTGGGAGGGAGGGAGGGAGGAAGAGAGGAAGAGGTCCCTTCTGCACGCACATAAAGAGGCTGTTTGAAGTGGAATATCACACAGGGTATCTTCATACCATTCTGAGCACGTCGCATAGCCAGCCTCATTATTATTTTAAAAAATTACACTTTATTTTTAATTTTTCATTTTGACATTCTCCTCTAATGACCAAGTACAAGCCATAGCGGCCTACGCGCTTCAGCAAAGGTTGTTTGTTCCTTCGGAACGTGATCTGCTGACAACATGCCTGCTATGCAACCATTTTCGCTGGTCACTGTGAAGAGTGAGAGGGAAATCACGTGGTAATAGCTGGCCTGAAGCGTCAGTTCGAGCCTTGACGCCCTCTCTGGTACCTGCGTCCAGCTAACAATGACGTCATTCCATTCCTATTCCAATTTGCAGACATTTTCACGAAACCGAAACTTACGTTCTTCTTATTACGCTGTGGCTTGCTAATGACTTCACGAACCAACCTGGGCGAGCCCATATGTTTTCCGAAAAAGAAAGAAGCTTTCTTTTCGTTCATCTACGCCTTATAATTCAGTGGCCCCTACGGGATGCGCACACCGAACCTATGCTGAGCAGGTCCCTTCTGCACCTGTCCAATTCTCCCATGACTCAGTGAACAGCGAGTGCAACTAACAAATATTGCAACAGTTTGTCAGTGTCACATTTCTTGAATCATTTTCATGGAATGATTTAGGAGGGAATGTGGCCTCCTTAGTTATCCCTACCTGACTTTTTCTTATGGAGACAGCCTAAGGACGCTGCGGGGGCGTTGGCTTACGCGGCGATTCTCAGCTTCAATGCAACTTTTTCCGAGTATGTGACCGGGCAATCACGCTATTTTGCACACCAACGTTTCGGCCTCTGTTGCAAGTGGCTTTCACCAGTGTGTCGTATTTGCCACGGGGCTAATTCCGCGTTCAAAGTTTATGTAGTTCAGTTTCATCCAGCTCGTAAAGTCATTTTGTCAAGATCATCATCAAACTCTGTTTTTGACTGGATGGGAGGAATGAGGCAATGGAGGCTGAGATCACTTATCCATAATAGTTTTTATTTCATTTTCTACTGGCCGGTATCGGCGAATGATGAGCAGGCCAGTACAAGTGGTTTATCCTATATAAGATTTCAATGCAGCACTGGCGCTGTAATGAATGTATCAGCTGGATGAAGGCATTTTGCAAGAGTTACCTAAACGCTGGTCTACAAAACATGCGGTCAAGTACACGGTATACCTCCACCGCAAAAAGCGGCTGACCGCGACTCGGCTATTGAAATATATTGTGCACCATAGATTTACATGTGCATGTTGTGAGCGTACAAGCTGTGGCAGGAATTTGGAGCGGCAGTTTCCCGCCGCAGAGCACGCGGCTGGCGGTTGCCTTGGGGCAGTGGCGAGCGGCTAGCGGCTAGCGTGTACGCGGTGTTGGTAAAACCTGAGCCGGAGCTAGGCAGGGGCGCATATGGTAGTATTTGCGCGCTTGGAGAAATTTATATGCCAGAGAAAATATGATAAAAACAGAACGAAGAGTGACTCGGAGATGCGAGTTGGCACTCATGGACAGAAAAATATGTAAAACTAAATTATCTAGACGCGCCACAAAAATATATAATAGTTTAAAAGTTATTGTTGTCTTAAAAATCGTAAATTTATGAAGTTTCAAAAGCTAATATCTCGGCAATGCTTTGGCATTAATAAAGTGTTTACGGATGCGCCTAATAGAGCTGCATCGAGCTATCATAGCCGATTTAGCATAGTGTGTACCATTTTTTATTGAGAGGTCAGAATATGGGATTCGACTGAGAGAAACTGTGTTTCTGGTAATAAATAAATTTAAAGAGACGAAACTAGCAGCAGCATTTTAAAGTTTAAAGGAGTAGATGAGTAATTAAGTATTTTTCTATTTGTTTATTTATTTTTAGTATAAAAAATCTGGGAAAAGCAATATCACGCCACAAGAACATCACTTGTGAAAAGACAGTGGCAGATGCAAAAAATTGGACTTTAAATTATTATTGCCCGGAAATTTTCCATATTTTTCAATATATCGTAAATGTTTTTGTGTTTAGTTTTAGAATATTCGTAATTTTTGTCAAACATTGTTTGGAGTTATGCAGCCGTTTCGAGGGTGGATAGGGCGGCCATCTTTGAACACAGTGGGTTTTGAGCGACACTAAGAGCCGGACGTGCCGCGCATCTGGTGGTAGTAATGGGTTGGTAACCAAGTTCGAAAGCGATCAAGTGGAGCGCAATATAGTGGTTTAGGACAGCAGACAAGAGTGTATTTTGTGAATCGTGAACAGACTGTCGAGTGCCGTGATCGCGACATATGAATTTTATAGTGAAGTGTTGTAGCATCAGTTGTTAATGGCTGCCCTCGTGTAAAAGCCCTTCAGACTGCATTTTAAGTGTTTACTCAATACACTGAAGACTATTCGTGGAAAAAATAGAAATAAAATACTTGTTCAAATTATAAATCAACGTGGGTGACTCAATAATTTTTAAATTTCACCGCAATACCTGCCTGCATTGTTTTTTTTATATTTTATTTCAGCTTTAAAAAAATGAGTTTATGACAGGTGTGTATATATATTCGTGCCATAGCACGTGGGGGCTCGAGCCAAACTATTCAAACTTCAATGTGTAGTGCCCAGTACAGTCGTAATGTAGAACTAAGTATTTTGCACTTAAATCTGACAGAAAGTGTGCCATGCTACGAGTTATCGGGCCAGACTGACTGACTAGAACATCAGTTAATGAGAGAGAAACGTTACAAGTTGGATATATTGCAATATTCAGAGAGAAACTACAGTGTTTAGACAAGTGAGAGTTCGTGTGAGAGGGAAATGCGATAAATGTAACAAAATGGCGTATTCGGTCTTCAGCACCATCTCGGTGTTAAGTTGCAGACTGTCGGCAGTTCACGTTCCGATAGCATAAATCCCGAAGCTAATTTACACCAGCGCAGGATTAGCATCAAGCTGTATATTAGGGTCTCTTACTACTACTTTGAGTACCTCTGAGCTAACCGTAACGCTGTTGGACACTGGTTATCCGTTCAGGTTGGTACCTGTGTCTGCTTCAGGAAACCGACTGAACTGACACTGACTGACTTCCTGGGTCCTATTTAAAGACCTGACTGGAGCAAGAAAACAGCATATTAATGTATTTGACGCTATTTTGTATTGCTACCCGAAGATGGGCGTCCATAAAGAAAGATAGGTCTCATTTACAAGCGAATTATGAGGATACTCTGTAATTCAGTTAAGCAGCCATTACGTGGCTGGTCCTAAGTGGCAAATACCTCCCAGCAGACTCATCGTAGCGTTGAAAGCGTACTCATCCTTGCAAAGACACCTACAGGGTTGGACAAAAATATGGAAACAATGCGAGAAATGGATGCTTCAAGATAAACTCATATGCTAACCGAGCTTGCAGGTTGCGCTTTTGTATTTGACCACGAACGGCACCTGTGCAATGTCATTAATACGTTGCAAGTGTCAGCCACGCTCATAACAGTGTTCTGTGTAGTTCTGAGTGCATTATGTCCGACCTACGTGAATTCGAACGTGGTCACATTGTTGGTTCATGTATGGTGGGTGCTTCCGTAACCAAAGTTACCGAAGTTCTGTTGTTTCGAGTGGCACAATATCGAAGATCCACACCGCATACAGGGAGGGCAGGAAAATTTCATCCGCTAAATCACAACGTTTACGAAATTGTGTGTTGCGTGATCGTGGCAGATGTCACTGAAGAGAATTGTGACGAAAAACAAGAGGACGACAGCTGGAAAAATCACTGAAGAACGGAATGTCGCACTCGCGAACTCTGTCAGGACGAAAATAACACGAAGGGAGTTCCACAAGCAGAGAACTGCAGGGTGAACTAGTATTCCAAAGTAGATGTCTTTGATGCAAATGCCCGTAACAGGAAAACGTGGTGCCGAAGCCATACAACCTGGACTGCGGAGCAATGGAAGAAAGTAATTTGGTCGGATGAGAGTTGTTTCCCACTGTTTCCCACTTCCAAGAGTGAAACATTGGTGGGAATAGTTGACGAATTGGACAGCCATATCGTGGTATTCCATGTGCATCTTGGGTACTATTCAAGGTCGAATTAATGCCAAGGATTATGTGATCATTCTGGCTGATCAGGTCCATCGTATGGTACAATGTCTGTTTCCCAATGGTGATGCTCTGTTCCAAGATTTTGTATCCCGCCTGGAAGGCGGCGCGTGGGTAGGAGAAGGAGCAGGAAAAATACGTCGGTACTGCAGTGAGTAAAAATGGTTTACTGGTGCAAGAAAGAATACATAACTTTGTACAGATGAGAAGTCTTCGACCCGTCGTATGGAGAGCAAACTGAAGCGAAGTTTCCTGGCTGATTGCACCTGATGAAATGGGCTGAAGCAGTCACAGAACTCTTAGACCTCGACAGCACTGGCTAGAGGGCGCTGTCGTCTGTGTCTCGTTGTAGTGCCAACCTTTAAAACTATGCGTTGCTATCGATACCACACAAGACAACTGTTCACAGAGCTCGCATCGTCCAGAACTGCTTTTGTGAAAACGAGGATGAACTGTCGCCTCTCTCCTGGCCACCACAGCACCAGGTCTCAATATTATTGAGCCATTGCGGTTTACTTTGGAGAGAAGGTTGGGTGATCGTTGTCCACCTCCACCGTCGTTACCTGAGTTCGCCACTATTTTACAGGAAGAATGGTATAAGATTCCCTTTTTGTCATCGCATGTTAATATTTTTTCTGTATGTGAGGCGCGAATGTTTGCATTACAGTGAGTGAAACTGCAACATAGCAAACAATATAGCAAGCATATGGTGACGTGCAAGTCTTTTTTCGTAGAGTTTATTACCAAAAAAGTTACATATCGGGCAATCTCTGATTTACGAGAGAGAAGCTATGCACTCACTCTGTGGCGCGCAGGGCTTCTCTCTGAACTTTGCAAATAAGGGGTAACGCTAGTTTCACAACACTCCTCATAAACGTTACGTCATTTTGACCTCACACACAATTTCGACGACCGCATGATCGGCTACCGACGTTGTTAGAGTTCGATAAGGGCCTCTCACAGGACTTTATCGGCACGTAAGGGGGGTTTAAAAAACTACGTCATTCTTGAAATGATTCATAATAATTATTGCTATAACAAAATGTCATATAATGATTTATCGACGTTTAATGTCGGCATATAAGAGTGCTCTCTCAGGAGTGAGTTACTATCGTCAATAATTTACAAATTAAGGAAGAAACACGAATTATGCCATTTCAAGGTAACGGAGCATTGAAGCACCTCACCTCACCGTTATCATAAAATGTCACTTAATAACGCATCAACGACATAGGCCTTCAAGAAAGAATATGATAACCAAAACTCGAGAGAAACATCACATGATCAAGTGCGTAAGAAAGTGTTTAATTTGAAAATTAATATGTTCTTTAAAAAAAGTGCTGGCGTAATGGATAACGTCATGGTTTCTGGAATAAAAAGTCGTGAGTTCGTATCCAGTTAGAAGCATAGTTTTTCAATGTCATCGTTGTTAACCCGTTCTAGAGCTAATGCAATTGTGTTCTGCAGTAAACGATGTTATTTACATTCCATCTGATTTGAGAACCACTGAACTAAATATTTAACAATTTCTCAGTGTGTGGTTAGGCGGGAAGCTGACAACTTAAATTGCTGCGACTGAAACAAGCGACAATAACATTCATATTCTTCCTTGTCACAAAGTCGATAGCTGATGATGCGGTCATCGATATCGCGTGTGACGTCTCGTTTACGGAAAGTAATGTGAAACGAGTATTTCCCGCAAATAATCAATGAAGTAAACGAAATAATTCACTGTGACGTTAATTATCCGACAAGGTAGGCGTGTACTGAATTTAGCATGGCGTTAAATGAGTGTACTGTTGCAAGTCAACAATCTTGCCAATTTCTAGAGTTATAACAACTGACGAAGTGATAAAGTCGAAAAAAGTTAAATACGAATTTTAATTTGAAAAGGTAACTACGATTTTATTTCAAGTGGTACTGTGTATATGAATCCTGACATGTTGCACATCGGAATAGACTTTCGGACGGATAGACTTTGGTAGAAAATCCTCGAGCCTGCGCACGTCGGACCTTTTCTGGGAGAATTTGTACTCACCACAAAAGTGTTTTCCTTTTTGAGGCTTTCGTTATACGGATAACACAACCATATTGCAGTCCAGAATGGTGTCATTACAAAGACAACTTCCGAATTTTCTACTGTGAGGAATGTAATTCCTTTTGGAGTTACAGTCTACGACGAACTTAGGAGCGGGATGTCGGTCAGCAGCAGACTAATTTGGCCGAGATTCAGAAAGAAAATGCCAGAAGGAAGTGTTACTTAATAATTACACAAACATTACGTAAGTAATTAGGGCATTATCTATGATTCTGTAATCAAATAATAGATATCATCAAGCTAATTAAACATAGATTAAACACAAAATTTTTTCATACATTAAACCTTGAAAAATGTACAGGACCTGTGTTTATGCGTTTCGAGACGACTGGACGCTATTTCTTATATTATTGTCCATTATTTGTACCGGGATCAGATTGCATAACTGCAGAATTAGTTAAAAATGGGGGAGAGAAATTAGTGGAAGTAGTTCACAATGTGATAACTAAAGTATGGAACTCAGAGATCATACCTGAAGAGTGGCAGGAGTCGATTCTGATCGCAATTTTTAAGAAGGGTGACAAAATGGATTGTAGTAATTATAGAGGGATATCGCTATTACCAGTATGTTCCAAAATCTTCCAGAATATTCTGCTAAGCAGGCTTACACCATATGCAGATGAAATTGTGTGGGATTACCAAGCCGGCTTTCGAAGGAACAGATCAACTATAGACCAAATATTCACCCTGCGTCAAATTTTGGAAAAGAAATGGGAATACAATAAACCAGTTCATAATATTTTCATAGATTTTAGAAAAGCATATGATTCAGTATTGCAACCAAAATTGTACAGAACTCTTTTGTAACTTGGAATACCAAGGAAGTATGTTAGACTTATAGAAGCGAGTTTGAAAAACACTAAAGGTAGAGTACGCGTGGGGAAACTGGAGTCAGAAGAATTTGCAATAAAGAACGGACTTAAGCAGGGAGATGCCCTGTCTCCGCTACTTTTTAATTTAGTCCTAGAATATATTGTACGAATGGCAGCAGATAATTCAGAGGGTGTGGAGTTAAATGGAAATATTAAGATATTAGGATATGCAGATGATCTAAACATCATTAGCGATAGGAAAGAATCTGTAACAGCAAATGCGAATGCGTTAATCAAGGCTAGTGAAGATGTAGGTCTAAGGATAAGTGAAGACAAAACTAAATACCTGGCTACTACTAGAATGCCAACAGCAGTAGATCAGGAAATGTTAAGAGTTGGAGACGTGCAGTTTGAAAAAGTGAACACATCTAGGCGTGGACATCACTTCGAGAAATGAGATTGAATACGAACTGAAGAAGAGATTATGGGCGGGAAATGCGTGCTACTTCTCACTGAATAGATTACTTTCATCACCGATATTGTCTAGGAATTTAAAGATTAGAATATACAAAACTATCATTCTACCAGCTATGCTATACGGGTGTGAGACTTAGTCTCTCACTGTGCAAAATGAAAAGCCGTTTCGAGTATTTGAAAACAAAATTTTGAGGAAAATTTTCAGAGCAAAAAGGGATGACATTAGCGGAGAGTGGCGAAAACTGCAAAACGAAGAGATTCACGAACTCTATTCAAGCCCTGACATAATCAGTATTATTAAATCACGTAGGCTGCTATGGGCAGGGCCGGCCGCGGTGGTCTCGCGGTTCTAGGCGCGCAGTCCGGAACCGTGCGACTGCTACGGTCGCAGGTTCGAATCCTGCCTCGGGCATGGATGTGTGTGATGTCCTTAGGTTAGTTAGGTTTAAGTAGTTCTAAGTTCTAGGGGCTGATGACCACAGCTGTTAAGTTCAAATGGTTCAAATAGCTCCGAGCACTATGGGACTTAACTTCTGTGGTCATCAGTCCCCTAGAACTTAGAACTACTTAAACCTAGCTAACATAAGGACATCACACACATCCATGCCCGAGGCAGGATTCGAACCTGCGGCCGTAGCAGTCCCGCGGTTCCGGACTGCGCGCCTAGAACCACTAGACCACCGCGGCCGGCAGCTGTTAAGTCCCATAGTGCTCAGAGCCATTTGAACCATTTTTTTTGCTATGGGCGGGTCACGTAGCTCGAATGGATGAGGGCAGGACAGCGCGCAGAATACTGGTAGGGCACCTAGAGGGAAAACGTCCCTGTGGGGGGACCGAGACGTAGATGGGAGGACAATGTGAAGGCTGATTTAAAGAGCCTAGGTACTGAAGGTGAACGGAAGGAAATAGCCCAAGACAGGGACAGGTGGCGAAAATACGTTGCTGCGGTAATGGACTCTCGAGTCCGGTATGACCAGTGAGTAAGTAAGTAAGTAAGTATTATTTGTACCGATGGTTATGATTATCTTGCTGAAAATCAGTACGAGGCGGTACCTCGCTCTCCGCGTCCCACACTTCGGAGGAGACTCCCGCCGTCCAGCTACACCCAGTGTCACTCGCCTGGTAAACAAGAGGGCTATTCTGATCGCGAGTCCGAAGTGTCCAGCAGGAAGGCGAGATTGAAACGGCACGTCTATTTATACAGGTAGCCGAGTGGCCGGCTGCAGAAGGAGCGGAGACCGCGGCAGAATGCGTCGCCCGTGCCAGCACGCCGGAGGCACACGCTGTGGCTACTGGCGCCGCGCTTTAAAGAAGGGCCCACAGCCGAGCATCGCTGCAAAGTACACCGAGTTGACAAGTCATGGGATACCTCCCAGCATTGTGTCGGACCTCCTTTTACCCGGCGTAGTGGAGCAGCACAAGGCGGCATGGACTCAATGAGTCGTTGGAAGCCCCTGCAGAAACACTGACCCATGCTGCCTCCATAGCGAACCATAATTGGAAAAGTGTTGCCTGTGCAGGATCTTGTGCACGAGCTGACCTCTCGATTACGTCTCACAGATGTTCGATGGGATTCATCTCGGGTGATCTGTGTGGCCACATCATTCGCTCGAATTGTCCAGAATGTTCTTCAAACCAATCGCCCGGTGACATCTCATTGAACATAACCATTTCAAGTCAATGATCGGTTCACTTGAGTCAGACGACCCAGTCCATTCCATGTAAACATAGCCCACACCATTATGGATCCACCACCAGCTAGCACAGTTCCTTGTTGACGTCTTAGGTCGACGCAGTCATGTTGACAACTAGGGTCCACGGCATCGTGGAGTCTGCGCCACTCTCTAACCTTACTCTCAGTTCTTATCAGCTGATGTGAGGACTCATCTGACCAGGCCAATTCTAACATCCACGAGATAAATTTTAGCTACAGTGCGACGAGACAAATTATGCCTCTAACAATTATAAACATTATCTATTCAACATATGAAATAACAGTGAAAACGAAGATAAATATTAATTATTTATATAATATTTTATGATGTAATTGGACATATCGAAGTGTATCATACAAAGACAATGATAATTGTATATTCCTTTTATGATCTGCGTTTGTCTTCCTTTGTTTTTACCTTTTGTTGGTTGGCTTTTGTAGGTTGCGGACGCATATCAAACTGAGGTCTGTTAAGAAATTGTAATTATTTGTTAATTATTACTTGAGAATAGAGTTCATTATTATTATAAATATGAGTGAATAATTATTTGTAACTTTAATTCCTCTCTCAGTAAGCATTATCTATGTTAATTATTTCTTTCCGCTGCAAGGAGCGCAGCCATTGATGATAGCGATCTGTATCGCGTTTTTGTCAATGTTTTCCTTGGAAAAAATCAAATGTTTGCTTGATGAAGTCTAAATAGTGCACAATACGAAAGTAAAGTTTAATAAGCATTTCAATGACTTATCCTATTTGCTCTAACAATAGAAAGTCTCTATCAATTGTCTGCCGCCATCTTAACAATTATCTCAGCGGCAAATTCAAATTACGCAACTCTGCAGACATAAATGCCGAAGGTACATCTACATCTACATCTACGTCCATACTCCGCAAGCCACCTGACGGTGTGTGGCGGAGGGTACCTTCAGTACCTCTATCGGTTCTCCCTTCTATTCCAGTCTCGTATTGTTCGTGGAAAGAAGGACTGTCGGTATGCCTCTGTGTGGGCTCTAATCTCTCTGGTTTTATCCTCATGGTCTCTTCGCGAGATATACGTAGGAGGGAGCAATATACTGCTTGACTCTTCGGTGAAGGTATGTTCTCGGAACTTCAATAAAAGCCCGTACCGAGCTACTGAGCGTCTCTCCTGCAGAGTCTTCCACTGGAGTTTATCTATCATCTCCGTAACACTTTCGCGATTACTAAATGATCCTGTAACGAAGCGCGCTGCTCTCCGTTGGATCTTCTCTATCTCTTCTATCAACCCTATCTGGTACGGATCCCACACTGCTGAGCAGTATTCAAGCAGTGGGCGAACAAGCGTACTGTAACCTACTTCCTTTGTTTTCGGATTGCATTTCCTTAGGATTCTTCCAATGAATCTCAGTCTGGCATCTGCTTTACCGACGATCAACATTATATGATCATTCCATTTTAAATCACTCCTAATGCGTACTCCCAGATAATTTATGGTATTAACTGCTTCCAGTTGCTGACCTGCTATTTTGTAGCTAAATGATAAAGGATCTATCTTTCTGTATATTCGCAGCACATTACACTTGTCTACATTGAGATTCAATTGCCATTCCCTGCACCATGTGTCAATTCGCTGCAGATCCTCCTGCATTTCAATACAATTTTCCATTGTTACAACCTCTCGGTACACCACAGCATCATCTGCAAAAAGCCTCAGTGAACTTCCGATGTCATCCACCAGGTCATTTATGTATATTGTGAATAGCAACGGTCCTATGACACTCCCCTGCGGCACACCTGAAATCACTCTTACTTCGGAAGACTTCTCTCCATTGAGAATAACATGCTGCGTCCTGTTATCTAGGAACTCCTCAATCCAATCACACAATTGGTCTGATAGTCCATATGCTCTTATTTTGTTCATTAAACGACTGTGGGGAACTGTATCGAACGTCTTGCGGAAGTCAAGAAACACGGCATCTACCTGTGAACCCGTGTCTATGGCCCTCTGAGTCTCGTGGACGAATAGCGCGAGCTGGGTTTCACATGACCGTCTTTTTCGAAACCCATGCTGATTCCTACAGAGTAGATTTCTAGTCTCCAGAAAAGTCATTATACTCGAACACAATACGTGTTCCAAAATTCTGCAACTGATCGACGTTAGAGATATAGGTCTATAGTTCTGCACATCTGTTCGACGTCCCTTCTTGAAAACGGGGATGACCTGTGCCCTTTTCCAATCCTTTGGAACGCTACGCTCTTCTAGAGACCTACGGTACACCGCTGCAAGAAGGGGGGCAAGTTCCTTCGCGTACTCTGTGTAAAATTGAACTGGTATCCCATCAGGTCCAGAGGCCTTTCCTCTTTTGAGCGATTTTAATTGTTTCTCTATCCCTCTGTCGTCTATTTCGATATCTACCATTTTGTCATCTGTGCGACAATCTAGAGAAGGAACTACAGTGCAATCTTCCTCTGTGAAACAACTTTGGAAAAAGACATTTAGTATTTCGGCCTTTAGTCTGTCATCCTCTGTTTCAGTACCATTTTGGTCACAGAGTGTCTGGACATTTTGTTTTGATCCACCTACCGCTTTGACATAAGACCAAAATTTCTTAGGATTTTCTGCCAAGTCAGTACATAGAACTTTACTTTCGAATTCATTGAACGCCTCTCGCATAGCCCTCCTCGCGTAATTTTTGTTTGTCTGCAAGGCTTTGGCTATGTTTATGTTTGCTGTGAAGTTCCCTTTGCTTCCGCAGCAGTTTTCTAACTCGGTTGTTGTACCACGGTGGCTCTTTCCCATCTCTTACGATCTTGCTTGGCACATACTCATCTAACGCATAATGTACGACGGTTTTGAACTTCGTCCACTGATCCTCAACACTATCTGTACTTGAGACATAACTTTTGTGTTGAGCCAACAGGCACTCTGAAATCTGCTTTTTGTCACTTTTTCTAAACAGAAAAATCTTCCTACCCTTTTTAATATTCCTATTTACGGCTGAAATCATCGATGCCGTAACCGCTTTATGATCGCTGATTCCCTGTTCTGCGTTAACTTTTTCAAATAGTTCGGGTCTGTTTGTCACCAGAAGGTCTAATATGTTATCCCCACGAGTCGGTTCTCTGTTTAACTGCTCAAGGTAGTTTTCAGATAAAGCACTTAAAAAAATTTCACAGGATTCTTTGTCCCTGCCACCCGTTATGAACGTTTGAGTCTCCCAGTCTATATCTGGCAAATTAAAATCTCCACCCAGAACTATAACATGGTGGGGAAATCTACTCGAAATATTTTCCAAATTATCCTTCAGGTGCTCAGCCACAACAGCTGTTGAGCCAGGGGGCCTATAGAGACATCCAATTACCATGTCTGAGCCTGCTTTAACCGTGACCTTCACCCAAATCATTTCACATTTCGGATCTCCGTCAATTTCCTTCGATACTATTGCACTTCTTATCACTATAAACACGCCTCCCCCTTCACTGTTCAGCCTGTCTCTACGGTATACATTCCAATCTGAGTTTAGGATTTCATTACTGTTTACGTCTGGTTTCAGCCAACTTTCTGTCCCTAGTACTATATGGGCATTGTGACCGTTTATTAATGAGAGCAGTTCTGGGACCTTTCTATAGACGCTCCTGCAGTTTACTATTAGCACATTAATATTGTTATTCCCTGTTGCATTTTGCCTACTCCTACCTTGCCGCGTCTCAGGAGGCGTCTTGTCGGGCCTAGGGAGGGGATTCTCTAACCTAAAAAACCCCCATGTGCACTCCACACGTACTCCGCTACCCTTGTAGCCGCTTCCGGCGTGTAGTGCACGCCTGACCTATTCAGGGGGACCCTACATTTCTCCACCCGATAGCGGAGGTCGAGAAATTTGCACCCCAGATCTCCGCAGAATCGTCTGAGTCTCTGGTTTAAGCCTTCCACTCGGCTCCAAACCAGAGGACCGCGATCGGTTCTGGGAACGATACTACAAATTGTTAGCTCTGATTCCACCCCGCGAGCGAGGCTTTCCGCCTTCACCAATTCCGCCAACCGCCTGTACGAACTGAGGATGACCTCTGAACCCAGACGGCAGGAGTCATTGGTGCCGACATGAGCAACAATTTGCAGTCGGGTGCACCCAGTGCTCTCTATCGCCGCCGGTAGGGCCTCCTCCACATCTCGGATGAGGCCCCCCGGCAAGCAGACAGAGTGAACACTGGCCTTCTTCCCCGACCTTCCCGCTATTTCCCTAAGGGGCTCCATCACCCGCCTAACGTTGGAGCTCCCAATAACTAATAAACCCCTCCCCCCCTGTGCCTGCTCGGACCTTGCTGAAGGAGCAGCCACATGTCCACTCACAGGCAGAGCGGGCGATGCCACACGGCCAGCCTCCACATTGACTCTCCGCCTCGTGCGCCGCGAACGCCGCTGAACCCGCCACTCCCCTTGGGGAGAGGGTGGCCCAACCGCGCCCGGTACCGGCGAAGATGTCTCGACAGCAGGGACAGTGTGTGAAGCATGTAACACCTGGGGTGTACCCTGCGACGCGCCAGACTCCCCACTGCCGCTACACTCCGAGGCAGCAGCCTGAAGACGGCTGACCGCGGCCATCAACACAAATGTGCAAAAATAAATGTACACCGGTGGTCCAGAACTCATTTTAATGAAAATAATTCGAATCAGATTGGCTCTTTAAAAACAGTGCTCATAGCACGATCGTTATAACAAACTTTTCTAGCTGATGTATGGAGCCGAAATTAATTACGCACGAGTTGCAAAGAATATTGTTTCAGGTAACATACGTCAGTGTTGTGCGCGGCTGATATTCGGTGGTTTTAATGATCATTTTGCTGAAGATAACTGTTTCCATCATAATAAATAGTTGTATTGAATCTGTTGTATGAACTGTGATTTAGTGACACTTAACCAGCTTACAGACAACACTTTAACACGATGTTAACTTGGAGTTCTTTAGTAACTTGACCAAATCTTTAGCCGGGAGAAAAATTATTTAGAAATTATTCAATGTAATAAAATAAGATTATCATTTTCATTTACAAATTAGTTAAATATCAAATCACTGAATAACACAGCGAACGCCACACAGGCCACGGTTTTCCAGTCGTCTAGTGCCCAACCGCTATGGACACTAGCCCAGGATAGGCGTTGCAGGCCATGTCGTGCTCCTAGCAAAGGCACTCGCGTCGGCCTTCCGCTGTCACAGCCCACTAACGCTAAATTTCGCCGCACTGTCCTAACGGATACGTTCGTTGTACGTCCCACGTTGATTTATGCGGCTATTTCACGCAGTGTTGCTTGTCTGTTAGCCCTGAAAGCCTTACGCAAACGCCGCTGCTCTCGGTCGTTAAGTGAACGCATGGCACTGCGTGGTAAGAGATATTGCCTGAAGTTCGGTAGTCCGGCACTGTTAATGTCGGAATACTGAATTTCCTAACGATTTTCGAAATGAAATGTCCAATGCGTCTAGCTCTAATTACCAATCCGCGTTCAAAGCCTTGCGGCCATAATCACGTTGGAAAAGTTTTCACATTAATCAGCTGACTACAAATGACAGCTCCACCAATGTACTGCCGTTTTATACCCGCCTAAGAGATACTACCTCCATCCGTATAAGAGCATATATCTAGCCCATGCCTTGTCACCTACGGTACCTCTGGAAGCATGCGTATGTCGCATGAAAACAAAGTATCCGTCTTGAGAGTGTTTTGGCGCTCTGTCTGACCTGCCCGTCAATCCGTCAAACCAGTGGAATGCAAAGGCAGAGGTTCCGTTTCGTGTAGCCTAGGAAGTATCAATCCAATCCCACTTACTGGCGTGTATCACGTACGCAGATGGAACATTGGTTGGCATTGTGCTTTTCGGTTCGAAGACTCGTTTGATGTAGTTCTTCACGGTACTCTACCCTGTGCAAGCCTTTTCATCTCCGAATAGCTACTGCAGATTACATCCATTTGAGTCAACTTACTATGTCCGTCTACAATTTTTACCCCCTGCACTTCGCTCCAATACTAAATTTAATTCATTGATATCTCAGAATGTGTCCTATCAACCGATCCCTTTTTTAGCCATGTTATGCCATGAATTTCTTTTCTTCTCAACTCTACTCAGTACCTCCTCATTAGTTAAGCGCTCTAACCGTCTAATCTTCAGCATTTTTTTGTAGTACCACATTTCAAAGGATTCCGTTCTCTTCTTGTCTGAGTTGTTTAAAGACCACGTTCCACTTTAAAATGTTCAAATGTGAAATCTTATGGGGCTTAACTGCTAAGGTCATCAGTCCCTAAGCTTACACACTACTTAACCTAAATTATCCTAAGGACAAACACACACACCAATGCCCAAGGGAGGGCTCGAACCTCCGCCGGGACCAGCCGCAGAGTCCATGACTGCAGCGCCCCTGACCGCTCGGCTAATCCCGCGCGGCTCGTTCCACTTTCGTAAAAAGCTATACTCCAGACAGTACCTTCAGAAACGATTTCATACGTTATTTTGTCGAAAACTGACACTTTGCGACTGTCGGTGTGTACAAAATACAAGCTGATTCTTACAGAGAAGAAAACAGCAACCAGCCATTTTCAAAAATACTGTTTATCCGTATAAAAAGCGCCGTTGGAGGTTTAGAACCGTCAGGTTCATCATCAAATGGCTGTTAACGTTAAAATATGCGGTTTTTGTTGTGTATATTAGTTTTCATTTCTTATTTCTATTGACTCAGACACGGTGTGAAAAACGGGCTGTTTAACTGTAATTCTAACTAATAACGCATGAAAACAATGTAAAGAAATCGTAAAGTAAAACTATTTTTGTTTTGGATTAATTGCTGCATAAATACGAGCCGCCAGCATTACAACGCAATGAAGCAGTATTTTCGACGTAAGTAACCTAAAACTGAAACAGTTTCACTTCAGTGGTTTGTTCGCGTGGTTTTCAGTCGTTATTAGATAGAATTTCAGTTGCATCGCCGATTTCTCACATCCAGGATTGGCTGTAAGGCACCACTGTCCCACAGACTTTTTGGTACAAGAGGGAATAAAAAGTGAGAACTAATGTAAATAACAACGAATGTGTATCTTAAAGTGAACAGCCGTCTGATGGCGAACGTGTCGGTTCGAAACCGGTAACGGCGCTATTTATGTGAATAACATGTGAATAAAATACCACTAGTAAAAGTGCTGGATACTGCTTTCTTCGCTTCAAGAATCAAAATGTACATGATTTATATTCGATTTTGACAAATTTCTCTTCTTCAAAAACGCTTTTCCTGCCTTTGCCTGCCTACACTTTATAGTCTCTCTGCTTCGGACGTCATTAATTATTTTACTGCCTAAACAGCTAAACTCACCTACCACTTTTAATGTCTTCCTAATCTAATTCCCTCAGCATTGCCTGATTTCATCCAACCACATTTCAGACCCTTGTTTTACTGTTGTTGTTGTTTCAAGACACTGTCCATTCCGTTCAATTGCTCTTCCAAGTCCTTTTCTGTCTCTGACATGGATGTGTGTGCTGTCCTTAGGTTAGTTAGGTTTAAGTAGTTCTAAGTTCTAGGGGACTGATGACCACAGCAGTTGAGTCCCATAGTGCTCAGAGCCAGTTGAACCATTTGTCTCTGACAGAATTACAGTGTCACTGGCAAGCCTCAAAGTTTTTATTTCTTCTACTTGAACTTCAATTCCTTCTTCAAATGTTTCTTTGGTTTCCTTTATTGTTTGCTCAATGTGACGTTTGAATAAACTTGGGGTAGGTTACAACCCTGCCTCACTCCCTTCTTAGCCTTTCATTTAGATGCCCTTGTAAATGAGGTTTGGTTTCTGGACAGGAAGGGCCACATCACTATCATAACACTGAGAATAGCCTAAGTTTTATCCGATAATTGCAATATGTTGTACACCAAAGATTTACATTTACTTAAGCAATCAAATATCTGCATCTCTTTTCATCTCTTTTGGATTTGTTGAACTATAATGCAAACAGTTTGGAACAAATAGAAAAAAAACATCCATACAGAGAAATCACGAAATAAATAGTTCAAATATGATTCGCGATCAGTTTACAGTTTACATATAGGCGCAATATTCGTATTGAGTGAAATATTCTATATTGTTTACATTTGGTATCATGTCTCCCGTAAACAAAATAGAATATAAAAAAGACCGAACAGAGATTATTCAGCATGTAGCTACATACTGAAGTGCTGATTTAACCACAGATAGTACACCAAAATACATAAACACAGGTTACTACCCCGTATAAAATCGAGAAGGGCTTTGTATATTTGAGTACCTTCAGGGCAGATTGAAACAGGAGCGCCAGTTCGGACGGACCACTTCAATTCTACAACGATCATCTACATACGTTCTCCGCAAGCCACCGTACGGTGCATGGCGGAGGGTACCCTCTACTACTACTACTAGTCATTTCCCTTCCTGTTCAACTCGCAAACAGAGCGGGGTAAAACCGACTATCTATATGTCTCCGTACAAGCTCTTATTTCTCGTGTCTTATTTTTGTGGTCCTTACACGAAATGTATGTTGGCGACAGCAGAATGGTACTAGAGTCAGTTTCAAATTCCGGTTCTCCAGATTTACTCAGTAGTGCGCCTCGAAAACAAGTTCGCCTTCCCTCAAGGATTTCCCATCTGAGTTCCCGAAGCATCTCCATAATACGTCCGTGTTGTTCGAGCCTACCGGTAACAAATCTAGCAGCCCACCTTTGAGCTGCTTCGATTTCTTCCTTTAATCTGGCCTGATAAAGATCCCAAACATTCGAGCAGTATTCAAGAATAGGTCGCACTAGCGCCCCATAAGTGCGGTCTCCTTTATAGGTGAACCACACCTTTCCAAAATTCTCCCAACAAACCGAAGTCGACCATTCTCATTCCCTACTGCAATCCTCACATACTCGTTGTATTTCATATGGCATTGCAGCGTTATTTCCAGATATTTAAACTTTGTCAAGCAGGACACTGCTAATGCTGCATCCGAACATTACGAGTTTGTTTTCCTACTCATCCGCATTGATTCACATTTTTCGACATTTAGAGCAAGCTTCCATTCATCAAGACAACTAGGAATTTTGTCTAAGTCATCTTGTATCCTCCTACAGTCACTCAACTTCGACACCTTACTGTACACCATAGCATCATCAGCAAACAGCCGCAGGTTCTGCCCACCTTGTCCGCCAGATCATTTACATACATAGAAAATAACAGCGGGCCTGTCACACTTCTCTGGGACGCTCCTGACAATGCACTTGTCTCTGATGAACACTCGCCGTCGAGGACAACATACTGGATTCTAGTACTTAAGAAGTCTTCGAGCTACTCACATATCTGTGAACTTGCTCCATATGCTCGTACTTTCGTTAACAGCCTGCAGTGAGGCATCGTGTCACATGCTTTCCGAAAATCTAGAAATATATAATCTGCCTGTTACTCTTCATCCATAGTTCGCAGCGTGTCATGAAAAGAAAGGGCAAGCTGAGTTTCGCACGAGCGATACTTTCTAAAACTGCACTGATTCGTGGACATAATCTTCTCTGTATGAAGAAAATTTGTTACATTCGAACTGAGAATATGTTCAAGGATTCTGCGGCATACCGATCTTAGGAATAATGTTCTGTAATTTTGCGGCTTCGTTCTTTTACCCTTATTTTGTACAGGAATCACTTGCGCTTTTTTTCAGTCGCTTGGGACAGCGCTGGGCGAGAGTTTCGTGATAAATGCAAGCTAAGTAAGGGGCCAATGCCGTAGAGTACTCTTTTTAAAACCAAACTGTGATTCCTCCTGGATCTGACGACTTATTTGTTTCCAACTCTTTCTGTTGTTTCTCTACGCCCGGGACGTTTATTATCATATCGTCCATATGGGGGTCTGTTCGATGGTGAAACAACGGTATGTTTGCACCACCTCATTCGGGAACGATTTCTTAAACATGAAATTTAAAACTTCGGTATTCGTTTTGCTATATTCGACTGCAGCAACAAACTGGTCAATGAGTGACTGGATGGGAGCCTTTGACGCGCTTAGCGATTTTACAAAGGACTAGAATTTCTTCGGGTTCCCGGCCAGATCTTTCACCAAGGTGTGACGGTGGTAGTTGTAAGTTTCCCCAATAAATCATTTCACAGACACACGATTGTCAACTAGCCTTTGCTTATTATCATTTGCTCGTTCAGCAGTAACCGGCTTTGCTGTGCTTCGCAGAAAATGCAGTGCTTTACATCTCTTATATTTTCTTCTGACGGTCTCAGAATGGGTTATCATTTACGCCTACCCGATGTAAGAGGTAAGAAATTAAATCATGGTTGGCTAGTATTTATTTTGCACCTAAATCTGACGGAAAGAACGCATTAGCAGATACCATGAGTTTTCGCTGGTTAGCTAAAACATCATTAAAGAAAAAGAAAGGTTCTGGATATCTGTCAGCATTTCGAGAACAATGTAGAATTCAGACAGGCAAGAGAGAAAAATGTGAGCAATGAGAAGCGATTGTCCGATAGAGATATCAGTATCATCTCTATGTTTAACTGCAGACTGCAGGCCACCAGTTACATAAATCACGGAGGTAATTTACGCCTCGCGCACGGTAAGGATCAGTCTCTATATGAGGGGCTCTTACTTGTCTGAGTACGTGACGTTTCAGTAAAACCCTTACGACAATGTGGCACCTACCACGAGGTCCACTGTGGTGGACACTGAATATGCAACGAGTGAGTGAATGCACAGCGAGAGTGAATGGCGCCTGGTGACGTCACACGGAAAGTACACTGACGGGAAAGAATCCACAAAACCAAGAACGAGTTGTGCGAGATAAACGAAAGTTGGTAGGCGTGTTTCTGTGTCTAAAGATGACTTCAAATTTCGCGTCATTAGCATAAGTGTGACACTACTAGCGCCACGATGTAGATGAAAATCAGGTTTGCCTGAAATACGCGCTGTAACGGTCGTGTGCGTTAGTTAACTTTGAGACTGGACGTTGTGAGTTGATGTTATTCAAGAATGCCCTTAATACGACGAAGACACCATTATAAACAGCTCAACGACATTGAATGAGGTCGTGTAATAGGGTTACGAGAAGCCGGAGGTTCCTTCTGCGATACTACAGAAAGACATGACAGGAACGTAGCCACTGTACATGACTGCTTGCACCGATGGTCACGGGACTGTACGGTCGGAAGAAGACTGAGATACGGACGGCCACGTAGCACTGTCGAGACGAAGGCTGTCGGTTTTAGTGTGAGGCTGTGGCGCATCGTACTGCAACTGCAGCAAAAATTCGAGGAGTAATTGGCATCACAGAAACACAACGAACTGTCGCAAATCGGTTACTTCGAGCACAGTTACGACCCAGACGCCCTACTCGTATAGCGTGCTTTCTGCTGACCCCAAACCACCGCCGTTTGGAACTTCAGTGGTGTCAAGCGAGAGCTTATTGGAGGGCGGAGTAGAGGTCTGTTGTGTTTTCTGATGAAACCTCGTTCCGTTTTGGTACCCTTGATGCTCTGCGTCGGTTAGAAGAAGGCCAGGTGAGCACCTGCAACCTACCTCTCTGCGGCCAGACACACAGGATCTACAAGTATATTTGGAGTTATGATCTGGGATGCGATATTATATGACAGCAAAAGCACTCTCGTAGTTATCCCATGCATCCTGACTGCAAACTTGTATGTCAGTCTGATGATTCGACCTGTTATGCTGCCATTTATAAACAGCATTCCGAGAGGTGTTTTCCAACTGGATAACGCTCGCCCGCATACCGCTATTGCAACCCAACATGTTCTGCATAGTGTCGACATGTTTTGGCAGCGATAGCATCGTGCTGGTCCTTGCTGATTGCTAACGTTCAGCATGCAGTGCTACATAATAGCAGCTGGGCTGCCGTTTATTCTTTGTGGTTTACTGTCTCTGTTAATACATGTCGATAAAACGAATGTCTTACTAGAACAATTTGGGAGCGCTCTGTCGAATGTTTGTTTGTTTGTTATGGGAAACAAATAGACGCTTTTCGTTGTCTCTGGGCGTCGCATTAAAGATGTGGTTTTCTGAACCCATACGACGCAGAATCGCTATTGTACTGCGTACCACAGGTGGACCACCACGCTCTTATGCAGGTGCTCATGATGTTTTGGCACATCTGTATACAACGGGGTGACAAAAGTCATGGGATACCTCCTTTTGAGCGACATAGCGGAGCAACTCGATGTGTCAGGTACTCAAGAAGTCGATGGAAGTCCCCTGCACAAAGATTGAACCAGGCTGCCTCTATAGTCGTCCATAATTGCGAAAGTGTTTCCGGCGCAGGATGTGCACGAGCTGATCTATCGATTATGTCTTATAAATGTTCGATAGGATTCATGTCGGGTGATCTGGATGACCAAATTATTCGCTCGAACTGTCGAGAACTTCAAACTAACCGAGAACAATTGTGGTTCGGAGACAAGGCACATTGTCATCCATAAAAATTCCATAGTTGTTTGGAAACATGAAGTCCGTGATCTGCTGTAGATGGCCTCCAAATAACCGAACATAACCATTTCCAGTCAATGATTGGTTCAGTTGGACCAGAGGACCTAGTCCATTCCACGTAAACACAGCCCACATCATTATGGTGCCGCCATTAATTCAGCATTGTGCTCACTCGTTCATGCACTCCTCAATCATTTTTTTTAAATTTTCGTACTTAATATTGAAAAATATGTATGCCGATGCCGTCTTGGTGATACCTGTTGGATATATTAGAGCTAGACGCATGGGACATTTTATTTAAGAAATCGTTAAGGAATTCGGTAATGCGAGATCCACAGTGTCAAGTGTGCGAAAATACCGTTCAGGCACTGCCTCTCGCCATTGATAACGCAGAGGCCGATGGCCTTTACTTAACGAACGAGAGCAACACCGTTTTCGTAGAGTTCTCAGTGCTAATAGAGAAGCAACACTGCTTGAAATAACCGCAATAAATCAATGTGGGACGTACGACGAACGTATCCTTTAGGACACTGCAGCAGAAATTTGGTGTTAATGGGCTTTGGTAGCAGACGACGTAGGAGGGTGATCATATCGGTGGGACCTTAGACGACTGGCAAACCGTCGCCTGGTCACATGAGTCCCGATTTCAGTTGGCAAGAGCTGATGGTAGGGTTCAAATGTGGCTCATACTCCACGTAGCCATGGGCCCAAGTCGTCAACAAGATACTGTGCAAGCTGCTGTAGGCTTCATAATGGTGTGGGCTGTGTTTATATGGGATGAATTGGGTCCTCTGGTCCAACTGAACCGATCATTGATTAGAAGTGGATATGTTCGGCTACTTGGAGACCTTCTGCAACCATTTATGGACTTCATGTTCCCAAACAAGGATGGAATGTTTTTGGATAACCATGCGCCATGTCACCGATTTGAACAACATTCTGGACAATTAGAGCAAATGATTTGGCTATTCAAATCGCCGACATGAATCCTATCGTTCAATTATAGGACATAATCGAGAGTTTAGTTCGTGCACAAAATCCTGCACCGGCAACACTTTCGAAGTTATAGATGAATATTGAGGCGGCATGGTTCAATATTTCTGCAGGGGAGCCCGTCCTTAGTTGAGTGGCCAGAGAGTCTGAATGCCATGCAGCAGGCCTGGGTTCGATATACGGCCGGAATGGAGATTTTCTCCGCTCGGGGACTGGTTGTTGTGTTGTTCTCATCATCATTGCGTCATAATCGACACGAAAGTCGCCCAGTGTGGCAGCAAGTGAAAAGACTGGCGGCAGAGCTTCCCCAGGTGGGGACTTCCCACCATCGATGCCATATGATCATTTAATTTCTGCAGGAGATTTCGAATGGCTAGCTGCGTCAATGCCACGCCGAGTTGCTGCACTATGCCGGGAAAAAGGAGGTCCGACAGGGTATTAGGAGGTATCCCACCTCACTGTATATCGTGGAACCTAAGTTCCCAATAATACGGTACCAATAGCCGTTATTTAGGTTTTATTTTTAGGCTACCAGTTTCGACAATACATTATGTCATACAATGTAAACTTTCACGGCCGGTATTGTCTTCACTTAAAACTTCCGGGCTGATAGGCCGTGGTCGAAGTATAAAACTGTCTCCTGACGTTTCGTCTCCGACTGCGGGAGACATCCTCGGAGGTCTTCAGGTCTGCTTAAATCGAGTAACATTCGTGTTACAAAACACAGCAGCACTGTTAACTGGATATAAGCAGGCCTGAAGATGATATTTCACGTATTGTCGAAACTGGTAGCCTAAAAATAAAACCTAAATAACGGCTATTGGTAATGTATTATTGGAAATTGGCAAGTCGTAGTCCCACACTCCAGACAGAGGATGGAGTTACATTCATGGAACCTAATTTGATCTTCTCTGATGTCGACCTCTATGAGTTTTTTCACACTTGTGCATATAATTCATATCAGTATTTTGCAACTTTGACTTATTAAACTTACGGTTCGCAGTTGATGAACCTTGCCTTCTTTGGCTTTGGGATTCTTACATTACTGTTAGTCGTGCCTGAATAGTTCACTCAGTAGAGAAATTTCTCGCGAAAAGCAACGGTGATTGGCAGGAGATACAGTCTCGCTTACAGTTTCACTCTGCCAGGAATTTAGCGCACACTCCCCTGTAGAGTGGAACTTTATTTTGAAAATTGTTGAAGAGTGAGGATCTTTACTTATTGCACACCAGGCGTAATGGATTCTCGTATCGGTTCTCCCAAGGATCTTAATAATTCAGAGGATTGTCATATAGCTCAGAGGCCATATTTCGACTTCGTCTTTCAGGGCTCCGTCAAATTTTTGTCGCAGTTTCGTATCTCACCCACTACCTCTTTTTCTTTCTTTGAATCAACAGTCTTCTGACTGGTCTGTTCTGGCCCGCCTCTAATTCCTCTCCTGTGCCAACTTTTTCATCTCAGAGTAGCACTTGGAGCTTGTGTCCTCAATTATTTGCTGGATGAATCCTAATCTCAGTCTTCTTTTACAGTTTTTACCCTCTACAGCTCCCTCTAGTACCATGGAAATTATTCCCCGATATCTTAAGAGATATCCTATCATCCTCCCCATCTTCTGCGGAGAACCTCCTCATTCCTAACAGGCCTTGGAAGGCCCAACGGTACCGACCGGCCGCCCTTTCATCCTCAGCTCACAGGCGTCACTGGACGCGGATATGGAGGGACATGTCGTCAGCACACCGCTCACCCGGCCGTATGTCAGTTTACGAGACTGGAGCAGCTGCTTCTCAATCGAGTAGCTTCTCAGTTTCCCTCACAAGGGCTGAGTGCACCCCGCTTGCCAACAGCGCTCGGCAGACCGGATGGTCACCCATCCAAGTGTTAGCCCAGCCCGACAGCGCTTAACTTCGGTGATCTGATGGGAACCGATGTTACCACTGCGGCAAGGCCGTTGGCTCCTTACCTTATCAGTCCACCTAATTTGCCGGCCGCGGTGGTCTAGCGGTTCAGGCGCTCAGTCCAGAACCGCGCGACTGCTACGGTCGCAGGTTCGAATCCTGCCTCGGGCATGGATGTGTGTGATGTCCTTAGGTTAGTTAGGTTTAAGTAGTTCTAAGTTCTAGGGGACTGATGACCACAGAAGTCCCATAGTGCTCAGAGCCATTTCCACCTAATTTTCAACATTCTTCTGTAGAACACATCTGAAATGCATCTATTCTCTTCTGTTCCGGTTTTCCCACAGTCGATATCTCACTACTATTCAATTAAGTGCTCCTTGTACATCCTTGGGAATTTTTTCCACAAATTAGGACCTATGTTTGATACTAGTAGACTTCTCTTGGCCAGAAATAGTATTGTTGTCAGTTATAGCTTGCTTTTTACTTCTTCCTTGCTCCGACTGTCATGCGTTGTATTGCTGCCTAGGCAGCAGAATTGCTTAACTTCATCTACTACTTGATCACCAATTTTGATGTTTAGTTTCTCTCTGTTCTCATTTCTGCGAAATTAGCCTTTCTTAGATTTATTCTCAATCCATATTCTCTATTCATTAGAAAATGCCATTCAACAGACCCTCTAATTCCTCTTCATTTTCACTGTGGGTAGCAATGTCACCAGCGAATCTTAACACTGTATCCTTTCACCTTGAATTTTAAACCCACTTGTGAACCTTTCTATTTTTCTACTCTTACTGTTCTCTCTTGGTTCTTGTACAGATTGTACACCGAAGAGCCAAAGAAACTGGTACACCTGCCCAATATCGTGTAGGGCGCCCGAGAGCACGCAGAAGTATCACAACACGACGTGGCATGGAGCCGACTAATGTCTGAAGTAGTACTGGAGGGAACTGACGCCATGAATTCTCCAGGACTGTCCATAAATCCGTAAGCGTACGACGGCGTGAAGATCTCTTCTGAAAAGCACGTTGCAAGGCATCCCAGATATGTTCAATAATGTTCATATCTGCGGAGTTTGGTGGCCACCGAAAGAGCTTATGTTCAGAAGAGTGCCACACTGTAGCAATTCTGGACGTGTGGGGTGTCGCACTGTCCTGCTGTAATTACCCAAGTCCGTCGGAAAGCACAATGGACATGAATGGATGCCGGTGACCACAAAGGATGCTTACGTACATGCCGCCTATCAGAGTCGTGTCTACACATATCAGGGGTCCCATATCATTCCAAATGTACACGCCCCATGCCATTACAGAGCACCCACCAGCTTCAACAGTCCCCTACTGACATGCAGGGCCCATGGATTCTTGAGGTTGTCTTCATATCCGTACACATCCATCCGCTGGATATTATTTGAAACGAGACTCGTCCTACCAGGCAACATTTTTCTAGTCATCAACAGTCCAATATCGGTGCTGACGGGTCCAGGCGAGGCATAAAGCTTTGTGTCGTGCAGTCATCAAGGGTTCACGAGTGGGCCTCCAGCTCCGAAAGCCCATATACACTCCTGGAAATGGAAAAAAGAACACATTGACACCGGTGTGTCAGACCCACCATACTTGCTCCGGACACTGCGAGAGGGCTGTACAAGCAATGATGACACGCACGGCACAGCGGACACACCAGGAACCGCGGTGTTGGCCGTCGAATGGCGCTAGCTGCGCAGCATTTGTGCACCGCCGCCGTCAGTGTCAGCCAGTTTGCCGTGGCATACGGAGCTCCATCGCAGTCTTTAACACTGGTAGCATGCCGCGACAGCGTGGACGTGAACCGTATGTGCAGTTGACGGACTTTGAGCGAGGGCGTATAGTGGGCATGCGGGAGGCCCGGTGGACGTACCGCCGAATTGCTCAACACGTGGGGCGTGAGGTCTCCACAGTACATCGATGTTGTCGCCAGTGGTCGGCGGAAGGTGCACGTGCCCGTCGACCTGGGATCGGACCGCAGCGACGCACGGATGCACGCCAAGACCGTAGGATCCTACGCAGTGCCGTAGGGGACCGCACCGCCACTTCCCAGCAAATTAGGGACACTGTTGCTCCTGGGGTATCGGCGAGGACCATTCGCAACCGTCTCCATGAAGCTGGGCTACGGTCCCGCACACCGTTAGGCCGTCTTCCGCTCACGCCCCAACATCGTGCAGCCCGCCTCCAGTGGTGTCGCGACAGGCGTGAATGGAGGGACGAATGGAGACGTGTCGTCTTCAGCGATGAGAGTCGCTTCTGCCTTGGTGCCAATGATGGTCGTATGCGTGTTTGGCGCCGTGCAGGTGAGCGCCACAATCAGGACTGCATACGACCGAGGCACACAGAGCCAACACCCGGCATCATGGTGTGGGGAGCGATCTCCTACACTGGCCGTACACCACTGGTGATCGTCGAGGGGACACTGAATAGTGCACGGTACATCCAAACCGTCATCGAACCCATCGTTCTACCATTCCTAGACCGGCAAGGGAACTTGCTGTTCCAACAGGACAATGCACGTCCGCATGTATCCCGTGCCGCCCAACGTGCTCTTGAAGGTGTAAGTCAACTACCCTGGCCAGCAAGATCTCCGGATCTGTCCCCCATTGAGCATGTTTGGGACTGGATGAAGCGTCGTCTCACGCGGTCTGCACGTCCAGCACGAACGCTGGTCCAACTGAGGCGCCAGGTGGAAATGGCATGGCAAGCCGTTCCACAGGACTACATCCAGCATCTCTACGATCGTCTCCATGGGAGAATAGCAGCCTGCATTGCTGCGAAAGGTGGATATACACTGTACTAGTGCCGACATTGTGCATGCTCTGTTGCCTGTGTCTTTGTGCCTGTGGTTCTGTCAGTGTGATCATGTGATGTATCTGACCCCAGGAATGTGTCAATAAAGTTTCCCCTTCCTGGAACAATGAATTCACGGTGTTCTTATTTCAATTTCCAGGAGTGTAGATGATGTTTCCTTGTATGGTTCGCATGATGACACTTGTTGATGGCCCAGATTTGAAATCCGCAGCAATTTCCGGAAGGGCTGCGCTTCTGTGACGTTGAACAATTCTCTTCCGTCGTCGTTGGTCCCGTTTTTGCAAGATTTTTTTTTGACCGCCACAGCGATGGCGGAGATTTGATGTTTTGCCGTATTCCTGATATTCACCGTACACTCATGAATGGTCGTACGGGAAAATCCCTACTTCATCGCTACCTCAGAGACGGTGTCTCCCATCGCTCGTGCACCGACTGTAACACCCGTTCAAACTCACTTAAATCTTGATCACCTGCCATTGTAGCAGCAGTTACCGATCTAACAACTGCGCCACACACTTGTTGTCTTAAATAGGCGTTTCCGACGGCAGCGCCGTATTCTGCTTATTTACATATCTCTGTATTCGAATACGCATGCCTATACCGGCTTCTTTGTCGCTTCAGTGCATATTACCTGTGTTTTCCTACAGCTTACCCCTATTTTTTCTCAGAAATTCGAATATATTGCACCATTTTACAATTTCGAAACATTTGTCCCTGTCGACAATTTCTATGAACGTGTCTTGATTTTTCTTCAGTCTTACTTCATCAACCACAACGTCAGAATATCACCTCTGGTGATTTTACCTTTCCTAATACCAAAAGTTATCGTCCCCTAACATATCTTCAGTTTTCCATTCTTCTGTAAATTACTCTTTTCAGCAACTCGGATGCATGAGCTACTGAGCCGACAGTGCGATAATCCTCGCACTTGTCGGCTCTTACAATCTTGGGTATTGTGTGGATGATGTTTTCCCGAAAGTCTGAAAGTTTATCGCCGGTCTCTCTCATTCTACGCACTAACGCGATAATCGTTTCATTGCCATATCCTCATCTAATTACTCTTTCCTTTCAACTTTGACTTCATGTTCGCGTCACTTTTGTAACCCTTTTATACGTTTCGTTCTCAGTTCAGTATTCCATTCTTTACTTTGTGCTGGCTGGCAATCTGAGCCCTTTTCTCCAAAGTATTTTTTTTTTTTAATTTTCCCTTCGCTGGCATTGTCTTTTCCACAGTCATGCCGGCTTCTACAGCTTGACATTCCCCTCTAAACATTTCTGCTTTGGCATTAGCATTTTCTGTCAATCTGAGCAAGTAACAGAGAAATAAATTATTCATTAAAATAATACGGGTAGTCGCAGATTCCTTCTTCACTGATAGATCTGTAGCGAGTGCTGCCACGGGGTCGTGGCTCTCGGCGTTTGGCCTCGCAGAAATGGCGCACGCGAGACGCGGCGTGTGGGAGGCGCCCGGAGGTGAGGGCGTGTGTGACGTCACGTGGTAGCTTGGCAACGGCCTGCAGGGCCGGGTCACGCCCGCGCAACCCCAAATCCCGTGGCCCGGGCGACGCCGCTGCCACCGCTGCCGGCCTGCCAGCTCACGCGACTCGCGGCCCGCAGTGGCAGGTTCAACCGAACGTTCCAACTTGCCGTCTCTCGCTAAGAGGATTGGCCGACGAGCGGTGACGGCGTCAGCCTCAGAACACTCGAGGCCGAGGCAGGCTGGCCTCGTCCAGACCCTTTCACGTCTATCTATATTTGCCGCATTCAGCTGCACGAATTCTGAAGGATCTTACAGGTTGGAGCATCATCAATTACATACATGGCCCCAGAAAAACAGCCATTAATTCTCCAACTTCGGGTTCACCTAAAGCAGGTTAACACTAGTCTCTAGCTGAATTTGAACACTAGATGGCTATTAATCAAGCACTGAGGTAGAGAAAGTCGTGGGGTACCTCCCACTATCTCGTCAGACCTCGTTTCGCCCGTCGTAATGCAGCAACTCAACGTGGCATGGACTCCACAATTGTTGTAAGTCCCCTTCAGAAATACTGAGCCATGCTTCTTCTATATCCGTACATGTTCCGATAGTGTCGCCGCTGTAGGATGTTGTATACGAGCTGATTTCTCATGTCCCGAAATTGTTCGAAGGGATTCATGTCGGGCAATCTGCATAGCCGGATCATTCGTTCCAGTTGTCAAGGCTGTCCAGACACGAACCTTTGTGGCCCTGTGACTTCGCGCATTGTCATTCATCAAAATTCCATCTTTGTTCGGGAATATGAAGTGGCGCAAAACGGTCTCGACGTGGTGGAAAAGAGTGACTTCCGGTTAATGATCCAGTCCATTCCATGTAAACACAGCCCATACCAATATGGAGCAACACCAGCTTGCACGGTGCCTTTTTGGCGAACTCCGTCCAAGGCTTCGTGGGCTCTGCGCCACACTTGAACCCTACTATCAGCTCGTACCATCAGGAATCGCGACTCATCTGACCAGGCCACGATTCTAGGATCCAACCGATGTGGTCACGAGTTTAGGAGAGGCGCTGCAGGCCATGTCGTGCTGTTAGCAAAGGCGGTCGGTCGTCTGCTGCCATAGCCCATTAACGCCAAATTTTGCCGTACTGTCGTAACGGATACGTTCGTCGTGTGTCTCACATTGGTATCTGCGATTTTTTCACGCTGTGTTGCTTGTCCGTCAGCACTGACAACTCTACGCAGCCGGCCGGTGTGGCCGTGCGGTTCTGGGCGCTTCAGTCTGGAACCGCGTGACCGCTACGGTCGTAGGTTCGAATCCTGCCTCGGGCATGGATGTGTGTGATGTCCTTAGGTTAGTTAGGTTTAAGTAGTTCTAAATTCTAGGGGACTGATGACCACAGATGTTAAGTCCCATAGTGCTCAGAGCCATTTGAACCAATTTGAACTCTACGCAATGACTGCCGCTCTGGTCGTCAAGTGAACGCCGATGGCCACAGCGTTGTCTGTGATAAGAGATAATGCCTGAAATCAAGTATTTTTGGCACATTCTTTACACTGTGGATCTCAGATCACTAATTTCTCTAGCGATTTCCGAAATGGAGTGTCCTATGCGTGTAGCTCCAACTACCATACCGCGTCCAGAGTCTTTTGATTCCCGTCTTGCCGCCATAATCATGTCGGATACCTCTGCACATGAATCGACTGAGTGCAAATGACAGCTTAGCCAATGCACTGCCCTTTTACACCTAGTGTACGTGATACTACAACCATGTGTATAGGTGCATATAGAACGACGCATGGCGTAAACGTAGGTTTGAGCAAGACAGCACGAGAGTTTCAAGGAAAAGATGACAGGAATATGTTGAAATATGCTGAGTTAAACGAAAATACTTGTAAAAAATCTTCGAGAAGACATGCAAAGATACAATGGAAATTAGTTAAGAGAAATAATTTAAAACAATAAGTGTATGAAGTAAACAAAATGAAACTTACATTGGGTGGACACAACATTCCCTTACGCAGTAATTGACGACAGAAGGCCAAAATACAACCATTCCAAAATTTATTTAAATGTTTGTGTAAGTCAAAACCTTCTTCTTCTTCTTCTTTTACTTGTACCTTTATCGCGCGGTGTCGCAGGGTCGGCAGGGTCAGGATCGCATTTGGCAAGGTTAATTTAAGGGGTGGCCAGATGTCCTTCCTGTATCAACCCCGTACCCCCCCGGGATGACACTAGTGTACCCCAACTGTCTGCATCTAGTGCAATCCATGGAATAGTGCGAACGTGTGCACATGTCTGCGAGTCGTGTAAGTGAGGTGGGACTTGAGGACCAGCACTGTATTCACCTAGTGGGATGTGGAAAACCGCCTAAAAACCACATCCAGGCTGGCCGGCACACCAGGCTTCATCGGTAATCCACTGGACGGATTTGACCTGGGGCTGGCGCGCCTACCTGAGTCCAGGAAGCAGCGCATGAGCGCTCTTGGCTAACCTGGCTGGTGTTTGTGTAAGTCAAAATATGAATCAGAAAAACAGATAGCGAACAATGCAAATATTGGTATTTCAGAAGTAATACCAAATGTGGTATTTAAAGCATTCCGACGTATGCAGGAAAGGGAAAATGTTGGGTGAAAATATTGTTCCAAAAACATTTATTAAAGACAGAAAAAACCATACAAAATGAACTTTAAATCCTTTACAGATTTTCTTGTGAAAGAAGAAAACTCTACAAAAATGGAACAGCGCTGTAATAATTTTCATTCACGAGAAAGGGGACACAGAATACATAGAAAGACACTGACCATCAGCCTACTTTCCGCACCGTAGAAGTGAGTGAATAAAATTATCACCAACCCCAAACAAAAGCAGGGTTTAATCAGTCAATAGAACAATATGGCTTTATAAGTTTATGTAGTGCGACAATCTGCTAGCAATGAAAAATATTATAGAAGTGATCAACAAGCGTTAATTACTACTTTGTCCGGGACTGGGGTGTAGAGAAAAAATTTCAGTTAGTTTCTATAAAATCTGTACTGACAACGTTTGAGCAACCATACTCTGATTCAGCTTACTTAAGTATAGTAGGAAATATAGAAGTTAGTTCTACAGCTTCCATTACACTTCTAGTGCGAAACTTAGACTAAAAGACGGTCAGGTGACCCATATCACTAAAACTATTCACAGCAGACACAGAGGAAGTTTTCTGGCTCTGAAACGGAAAAAAAATCAAAAAATAATATTTGTTAATGTAATATTGGTTTAATGTTGTGATGCTTCCGGTAAAAGGTTTTGAAGGAACGTAGTGCACTTAAATGCCCACACTCTCAGCACAGCACGATTTCCCTCCAGTTATATTGTGCTTACGGCGATACTGAAGCGGGACTGAAAAAGTACCCGAATCAGGTGAAATTCTAACAGAAAATGGTCTAATAAAGTGACACGTAAAGTTGCCCTCAACCCGAATTCAATATTTAAGCGTAACGTTTTTTTGCCACATTATTGGGTTTCGGGCCGTGCCAGTTCAGCCATCGCAATAGCAATCGCCATTAAGACGATACTAAAGTAAGGGCAACACAACACCCAGTCCCCGAGTGGAAAAAAATCTCCGAACCAGCCTGGAGTCGATCTGGGCCCACTCGCTTAGTACTCAACTGCGCTACCAAGCGGTGAACTAGGCCTAATGTTGAAAAGCGACCTGGAATGAATTGAGCACGTATCGGCGGTAATAGGAAAGGCGAAGAGTCGTCTTCCGTTTATTGGGAGAGTTCTGGGAAGGTGTGTCTCACCTGTAAATGAGACCACGTATAGAACACTGGTCAAACACATTATTGAATACTGCTCGAGTACTTGGGGCCTCCAGCAGGTCGGATTAAAAGAAAACACCGAAAGAAGAGGCATTCTGCAGATTTTTTACGGGAAGATTTAATCAATACGGGACTGTCTTGGAAATGCTCTGTAAAGTGACATGCAACCTCTGCAAAGAAGAAGACGTTCTGTCCGCGACACACCGTTGAGGAAGTTAGCAGTACAGGCATTTGTGACAGAATGCAAAACGATTCTACTGCCATCACAGTAGATCCCGCGTAGGGAACGTGCAGGTAAGACGAGAGAAATCAGAAGCTCCAACTGCTTTACAAACAGATTTAGATTTCCTTCTTTCTTCCAGCTAAATCCACTTGTTTTTAGAAAAGGATAATCGTAAATAACAATAGCAAATACAATATTAACAATTCTACAGTGTACATGTTTGAACAGGGGAGGTGCTTTACAACCGCTGAGTGCAGCTGCCGGGCGCTCCCTTGTGTCGCTCGGTTGCCTACCCGCGCCGCCTGCTTCCCGCCATAGCTTCAAGGCTCGTGCTTTTGACTGACTGCATTCTTCCACAACTTCCTGAGGTGGTTATCTAGCGAAGTGAGGGACTATAGCCGCCGCTAAAGAAGTAGCAGGCTTCCCTCACCAGCAAATAACTTGCCCGTCTCCGTGAATCTTGGCTAAAAGTGCTGCGAGTTTTTATATTGTGGCATTGTGTGCCTCCCTGTGATTTCAACAATGAAAATGTTCACTTCCGAACTCCACCATTCCGCATTCAGAATCTATTAATACCCATCGTGCTGCCATAACCACATCGGAAGCCTTTTAAAATTAACCTCCTGAATGCCAATGACAGCTCCGCAAATGCACTGACTCTTTATACCTCACTGGGCGATACTACCGCCATCTGTATATATGCATACCGCCATCCCATGACTTTTGACATCTCAGTGTATAGTATTCACGAAATTTTATCGAATACCCATTTACGAAAAAATTTTGAAACGCATGTTTATAGTTTATACATTTGGGCGCAACCCGTATACCCCCCCCCCCCCCCCCCCCCCGTATCCCCTCCATCACACTCACACACACAGTGAAAACCACACTCACACACACAGTGAAATACCCAAACATACACACAAATATAAAAGAGACGTTTAAAAATCTATTAAAAAACTATTCCGTTGAGATTTATGGATTAGTCAGGACGGAAAAATTTATTTATAACCATGAGAAGTAGTTTCAGCCATCTCCAAATCAAATACGACAAACACTGCTAGGTCTAATAACGAGACCGGTAGGAATCATATTGCAATCAATAAAATGCATACTTGTGCCTAACAGCTTTCATAGAGCAACCTTTTCGACATGTGTAGCTCGATGAATATTAATGTAAACATAACCCATATATGAGAGATCGTCCACGCACTGTGCAATAACACTGCATTAGTTAGTGTCCACATGTGAAGGGTGTTATCACAATGCAGCGGACAAATTTACACCTGTCACCTAGCACCAGTGAATAAGAGAGTAATATGCCGGTATCAGAGCAAACAGAAACACAGGCGTAGTAACTCGACCGGTCTGGTGATTAGCCATAGCAATAAAAAAAGGTCATCGATATCAACGCCACCTCTGCGACATGCCGAAAACTTTTCACCTCGTCTTCGTCGGTAAGCACACACATAAGCTTGTGTCAATTTTAGCTACGATCCACTAAATGGACAAACTACTTTCAAGTGAGGAAAACGTAATATTTTGGTAGTAGTGACCGTTATTCCGGCATCAGTTACATACAGCACCCCGCCTGGTTAGCCGTGCGATCTAACGCACTGCTTTCCGGGCAGGAAGGCGTACCGGTCCCCGGCACGAATCTGCCCGACAGATTAGTCTCGAGGACCGGTGTGCTGCCCAGTGTGTGGATGGTTCTTAAGGCGATTTTTCATCTGCCTCGGCGAATGCGGGCTGGTTCCCCTTATTCCGCCTTAGTTACATTATGTCGGCGATTGCTGCGCAAACAGTCTCCACGTACATGTACACCATCATTACCATGCAAACATTGGGGTTACACTCGTCTGGTGTGAGACGTTCCCGGGAGGGTCCACTGGGGGCCGAACCGCATAATAACCCTGGGTTCGGTGTGGGGCAGCGGTGGGGTGAGTGGACTGCTGTAGCCTGTTGTGGGGTTGTGAACCACTGAGGGCTACGGCCGGGACGAAGCCTTTCCGTCGTTTCTAGGTCCCCAGTACCATAAGTACCATACAATACAGTACACACAGCAAGTTCCGCCCAGTACACGACGTTTTCTCGTCACAGCAGGAATTTGCATTGTTCGCTATTTAGCAAGTTTCCTTATTTTTGTCCAGCCGGCCGAAGTGGCCGTGCGGTTAAAGGCGCTGCAGTCTGGAACCGCAAGACCGCTACGGTCGCAGGTTCGAATCCTGCCTCGGGCATGGATGTTTGTGATGTCCTTAGGTTAGTTAGGTTTAACTAGTTCTAAGTTCTAGGGGACTAATGACCTCAGCAGTTGAGTCCCATAGTGCTCAGAGCCATTTGAACCATTTGAACCTTATTTTTGTCCAAATACTTCCCCGTCACTTTTTGAAAATTGCAGTCTTACGATCAATACTTATTTCTTCAAGTGCTCTCGAATGCAATAAAATAGTGTTACAAAAACTACAGTAGCTTCAAAACAGAGACATAAAAACTTAAAAAACTTATGAACATCGGCGAGACAACAAATGGTCGCAATTTTATTTACTGTCATTCGCCGAAAACATTACTTCTTGATCTACAGTTTTTTTGTGAAATATGAGGTAGAGAACTTATACTGGGCACCCTGTGTAACAATCCTCTGACGAAGTGATCTTTATTTACAGATCGCGTAAACTCTGACACTTCTCTGATAACGCCAGCCTGCTGATCGATGGCACTCATCTTGCTTTCAGTAACACTTCCGAGTATATTATGCGTTGACAGGTGAAGAAGATAAGCAATGATTGCGTTGCTAAGGTACGTGGGATATCAGGGTAATGGGCGCGCCTCCACAGCAGATCATAGTAGCAGACCAGCATATAAAGTGTGCCGAGATGGGCACAATCGTTAAATGTATACGGTATACAGAACCCGTAAAAGTGCCTATAACGTTGCGCCGGCACCTCGCGTATGCAGTGGGCAGCTCCGAATGGCCTATTAAAACACGAGCGATGTTGAGTGCGGCGTCCATCGCGTCAAAGCTTACAGTCGTAAACAGAAATCCTTTCAGATACGGACGTTGCTTTTATTTATGGCGGGCTGTAACAGACATGCGATACATTCTATCAATTTAAAATATTAAGTAACATAAACTCTCCGATGGCGGGAACGAATTTCTCGATATTCTGTGACTCCCAGCAAATGTGGATACTTCCAGTATTTCATGGATGATTCTGCGTGTCGAAATAATATTCACTATACGTGCGAATACGGAAAAAGTCATTCGTTGTCTATCTTCGTATTGACGAACTAGTATCACGCAATAACTTCCTCTTATTTGCTATATTTGTAGTATTCTTCCATCTTATTACCATTTTGCCTTTTCTGTCCATATTTTCCCAATTTCTTTTTCTTATGCGTGAAGATATTAAAAGGTTAGAATTTTTAAGTACAACCAAGTGCACTACGCAAAACAGTTAAAGGGCTAAAGGGCTACTTTTTGAAACTCCGTAATTGTCTCCCTCTACGACGCAGAAGTTCGAAATTTGTCTCAAAGGTGCCTACAGCCTTCCTTTGTAGTGATGCCAGAGCGTAGCGCCCTGAGACCTCATCCTCGGGCTTGCCGACGTTTCGGAAAGCAAGGTGTCGGCATATGCGGGAAAATGGTCAGAAGTTCATGTGAGCTGTAAGGTTGGTTGATTTTTTTTTTTTTTTTTTGGTGGGGCGGGAGGGGGGGGGGCAGAGAAGGGACCTAACAGCGAGGTCATCGGTCCCATCGGATTAGATAATGATGGGGAAGGAAGTCGGCCGTGCCCTTTCAAAGGAACCTGAAGCGATTTAGGGAAACCACGGAAAACCTAAAGAAGGATGGCCGGACACGAGTTTGAACTGTCGTCCTTCGAATGCAAATCCAGTGTGCTAGCCACTGCGTCACATCGCTCGGTGACCCAATTTCACCACAGTTCTGCCCAACATCACCGTGAATGTGTCACGCCATAGGACGACAGGACCTCTTAGCCGTATTTGCCAGTTTTTGACGCCTCTTCGATGGAGCTCAGAACCGCAGCTCCCAGCGTTGAAAACGAGTGGTTTTCTTATGGGTGGCCGAGGTAAACATCTGAGACACATCGCCGTTGAGAATCGAAACGAAAAGGCCTCAGGGGTTGGCATCAAGGGCGTCAGTGAAACCAACCCTTACCTTGAGGCACTGATTCTCACATACTTCGCTGTCTAAAACGACAGTTCGAAGTACGATGAGCAATAATACGACGTTCTTGATAACGTTCGACACTGCTGACAATTCTGAGACAATGAAACCATTCTCTGAGGACATCGTAATTGCGCCACTTTGTAGTATAGCGCGCATCGCAATTTTTGCTCTGTTATACAGGGTGGAACGTTAGGGACAGTTCAGAACCATATGACGAAATTTGCACATGATCCAAAGCAGAAAAGGTTTTTTTTTCGTCTCAGCAGCTCCCCCCTGGCGTGAACAGGATGTGCGCTGGTGGCTGGTGAGGGACGGAGGGGGGGGGGGGGGGGGTGGGACGCAACATACAGTTCGGCAACACCCTCAGTTTCACTCGTGCACCTTAGTTTTCAGCACTTTAAAAATCTAACTGTACAGCGACTTCGACACACATTCAGCTCCACAGCTACTCTAGCGCCTGAGACCAGCCAACCTCTTCGACACCCCTTAGATTCCACATGCTTGCAAGCAGATGCTAAAGTAGCAGTCCACCACTAAACAGGAGGGAGCAGAACAGAAGGGCTTAAAAAACACAAACATCTTTTGCTGCTTCGGATCACGTGAAAATTGCTTCGAATGGTTTTGAATATTCCCTAGTGGATCCACCGTGTATACCAGAACGAGAATTGTTGTTGCGCTCTCTCCAAGAGGGCCAGATCACTTTCAAGGTGTTGTAGCGCCATGATGTCCTTAGAGAAGAGGTGAATAGTCCGGCGATTGTCAGCAGTGTCGAACATTGTTAAGAACTTCGTCCTTTTGAATACCTCCTATCGATTCTGAAAGGCGGTGTGTCTGAAATGTTTCTCTCGGTAATTCATAATAAAACCGCGTGGTTCCAAAGCTGAGCGTTGCGGTTCTGAACTCCACCGTAGAGGCACCAGAAAAAGGGATGAAATATGGGTAAAAGTCCGCAGCTCGTGGTCGTGTGGTAGCGTTCTCGCTTCCCGCGCCCGGTTTCCCGGGTTCGATTCCCGGCGGGGTCAGGGATTTTCTCTGCCTCGTGATGATTGGGTGTTGTGTGATGTCCTTAGGTTAGTTAGGTTTAAGTAGTTCTAAGTTCTAGGGGACTGATGACCATAAATGTTAAGTTCCATAGTGCTCAGAGCTATTTGAACCATTTTTATGGGTAAAAGGGGCTGTGTTGACCTTCCCATTGTGTGGCACGTCCAGTTGTGGTGAAATATGGTGCCAATGTGATATCAATAACCTATCCTATAGCTCACCTGAACTTCTGAGCTCCGTCCTTTTTTCGCATCTGACCCAGAGTTGACGTCTTTGGGGGTCACGGGTTCTTAATATTACAGAGAATGGTTGTAGGCATCCTTGAGCCACATTTCAAACTTTTTCGTCCTAACTCTGTTGCGCAGTGTATATTTTTAACGGCGTAGGAGGAACATACAGTTCAGATTTAGTGCATCAAAAGCAGTATTTTATTCGTGATTTGTTTGATTGGCAGCCGGCCGCGGTGGCCGTGCGGTTCTAGGCGCTCCAGTCCGGAACCGCGCTGCTGCTACGGTCGCAGGTTCGAATCCTGCCTCGGGCATGGGTGTGTGTGATGTCCTTAGGTTAGTTAGGTTTAAGTAGTTCTAAGTTCTAGGGGACTGATGACCATAAATGTTAAGTTCCATAGTGCTCAGAGCCATTTGAACCATTTTTATGGGTAAAAGGGGCTGTGTTGACCTTCTCATTGTGTGACAAGTCCAGTTGTGGTGAAATATGGTGCCAATGTGACATCAATAACCTATTCTATAGCTCACCTGAACTTCTGAGCTCCGTCCTTTTTTCGCATCTGACCCGGAGTTGACGTCTTAGGGGGTCACGGGTTCTTAATATTACAGAGAATGGTTGTAGGCATCCTTGAGCCACATTTCAAATTTTTTCGTCCTAACTCTGTTGCGCAGTGTATATTTTTAACGGCGTAGGAGGAACATACAGTTCAGATTTAGTGCATCAAAAGCAGCATTTTATTCGTGATTTGTTTGATTGGCCGATTTTGCTCAATGTTTTATTAGACAGCAAAAGGATTGAAATCTGTTTATAGTACAAATACAAATTTACTTTATTTAGCCTTTTGCTAAGTCAGATCATTATGACATTCTACCTAGTAGCCGATATGTCCACCTCTGGCACCGATAACAGCTGCGACGCGTCGTGGCATGGAAGCAATGATGCCTTGGTAGGTCGGTGGAAGGGGTTGGCACCGCATTTGTACACACCAGTCACTTAATTCCCGTGTATTGCCGGAAGGGGGGGTGGGGTAGGGGGTTGCATGAGCTCTGATCACATCCCAGACGTGTTCCATCGGGTTCAGATCTGGCAAGTTGGCGGACCAGCACATCAAATGGAACTCGCCACTGTGTTCCTCGAACCACTCCACCACACTCCTGCCCTTGTAGTATGGCGCATTATCTTGTTGAAATATGCCACTGCCGCCGGGAAATATGATCGTCTTGTAGGGATGTACGTGGTCTGCAGCCAGTGTACGACAGTCCTTGGCCGTCATGGTGCCATGCACGAGCTCCACTGAACCCATGGAAGCCCATGTGAATTTTCCCAGAGCATAATGGAACCGCCGTCAGCTTATCTACGTCCCGAAGCACAAGTGCCAAGCTGCTCCCCTGGAAGACGACGGATTCGCGTCCTCCCATCGGCATGGTGAAGAAGCTGTCGGGATTCATCAGACAAGGCAACGCGCGCTGCCACTGCGCCAAAGTCCAGTGCCGGTGTTGACGTACCCATCTCAGTCGTAGTTGCCGATGTGATTTTAACTTTGGCACAAGCGTGGATCGTCGGCTGCGGAGGCCCACCTTTAGGAGTGTCCGGACGTGGTTTCACCTTGGTTTCGGCACGTGTTGAAGACACTCACCCCAGCACTCCTAGAATAGCCGACAAGTCGTGCAGTTTCCGAAATGCTCTAGCCGAGCCTCCGGGCCATCACAGTCTGTCCTCGGTCAAACTCACATAACGGGCCTTCCCCACTCTACACACGGACAGCACGCTCACCGATACTGTATGCACCGCGCGTGTGTCTGACTAGCAGTCATTCTTCGCCAGGCGTCGCTGGTATCACCTGGACAGGTTTCTAAATCAAATGGCTCTGAGCACTATGGGACTTAACTTCTGAGGTCATCAGTACCCTAGAACTTAGAACTACTTGAACCTAACTAACCTAAGGACATCACACACATCCATGCCCGAGGCAGGATTCGAACCTGCGACCGTAGCGGTCGCAAGGTTCCAGGCTGTAGCGCCTAGAACCGCTCGTCCACTCCGGCCGGCTGGACAGGTTTATATCGACAGTAGGTCGGTAGTCGCAATGTTCTGGCTGACCAGTGTAAAATTACAATGTAAATACTTTTACAAATTCGTTATAATATTTATTTTACACAAAACACCAATGTGTCAACCTCACCCTTTCCTGTAAAGACTTGTTTTGATTAAACTGCCGAACATAATCTTTTCACATCGCACTTTATTACCGACATGACTACTACTAGGGGTTAAATGTCATTGGGATTGTCACCACTCAGTCGGTGACCGCAAAAAATAGGGATTCGACGCTAACATAGTTCGTTTTCGGTTATTTTTCCATTCAATTATTTGTACCCAAACCTCAACCCTAAATGTTCGAAGGGTGTCTTATTCCAATATTATAGTAAGTCATGTGTACCAAAGTTGTTGACATTTTTTCAGCCGTTCCATTGTTATGCTTCCATGTCATCAGATTCCCGTCACCACCCCCCGCGACCACAAGTAATGATACTAAGGGTGTCTCACGCCGTGGCAATTGTCCTCTAGTACTAAGTGACAACGAATTTTATTGAAATTACTCAAAGTGTTCCACAACCATGCAGAAACAAACACACACACACACACACACACACACACACACACACACAGACACACACACAATTTATATAGGCATGTGGATTCAGTCTAGGAGAGGTGGTATCGTTCATTAATGTCCAACCGTACCCGAAACGAAGGAGAACGTAGTATTAAAATATTTACAGAAGAAACTGATACTGGCTGGCACACAGTATTCTATCTTGTCTCATCTGCGGGTTGTGGCGCAATACCTTAGCACCAGAAGAAATGACGAAGAGTGGAGCGACTAAATGAAATGTTTTTGTCTGTCTGCAGACATTCACAGAGCGACACTTGTAATGCAATGCAATGCGAGTTTGCTTCGTGTTTGTACGGAGCGCCAGTTTACTGAACACGAAGGGCAGCCCTGCGCAGCCCTGCTGTAGGTTTTTATGAAAGTCTGAACAACTATGCCTCCACTGACGCTTTCCGCATACGCCGAAGGAGAAGCACTTTCCAATACATTCCTGACAGGCACAATTCAACCTCAATTTCTCAGAACTTCTCTTCTAATATCGTAGTTTCTGTAGCTGTCGGCAGTTTTGACAGATACAAAATCATCCGATTCTCCGACACCTCTTCTGAAGAATTATTGTTGCTACGAGCGTCTATTTTCACAGTACCATTATTCAGTTTCTCAACAATTCATCTACTGCGTCGCGGGAGATATTCAAAAAAGCAGATAGTGGTTATATTTTTCTGTGATCACTAATGCACACATAATATTATGCGAGAAGTTGGCGGATCTTCCCAATCAGCAGCCAGATGACTTAGCGTCGCCTTTATAGGAGAGAGGCAGACCTAAAGCGAAAGCGTATTACTATCACCTACCGCACACCTGGATCCTGGATAATAGTATAATACGCGGACATTCAACAATACGACTGTGGCACTAATATTAAATATCCGACCAAATTCAAGAAGAGGCTGTTATAAACTCTGGTCTGTCTACCATAGTTATTCCATAGCTTTCATGAGTAATTATGGATGAATACTCCAGCGGTTCGATCAACGGTAGCACGAATGGTCTCCTTCCTCTGTCCTAGCCGGATCTGTGCGAATGCTCACTTTCTCACAATCCGTTATTTGAAGGCATGTTAAATGAGAATTCATTCTAAACAAATAAATAATTGAATGGTGTGTTTCATAGTCAAAATGTCTGAGAGACGACACTTGCGCCAGTAAACACACCAAAATAATACGGAATGGTTCTGCGTGAAGCAAAGCCTGCTTGTTGCCTCAATATTCGAGGTCCCTAACGTAGCGATGAAATACTGTTCTTAAACAACAAACTGCGTATTATTTTTTCTTCATTAATCGGCAGACCAGCCTATAAATCTCATTGAGTGAGGACATGTGACACCGTTAATTGTGATTCGTCTGCTGAATGGCGCCGTTTAGCTCGAAGGCTCTAGTGGTGCCATATCGCATTTCTTTCATTTCCGTAATAAAACAAAAAAATGAAGAAACATTATACTGCGTTGCACAAGCAACCACTCTTCCACTCGACATGGTTACGAACTCTTCTGAAGAAAACATAAGGGCCTTGTCTCACAATTACAATAAATCCGATAAATATCCACGAAAACTGGTTGGAAGATTGTCTTCAAACGAATGATTATGTAACTAGGAAATAAACAGCTGTGGTAAAGTGGTATAGTATCTATGAGGCAAAGATTTTTTTCATAAGAGCCCATGTAACAATCGCCCTCATTTTTTAACTTTCTCATTTGCAAGTAGTTTCAAATGAGAGCATTCGAAACAAAGGTGGTTCTCGCAAACAGGTGTCAGAATTTCCAGAATCTGATTTCGTCTTGAGAGTCTGAAAACAGTCCTTATTTCTTCACGTGCCCAGCTGCCGGAAGGAAAGAGCAAAATAGATCGTCTGAATAAGTGCGAAGAATGTCCACAATGATGTGACATATCAGAAGCAGGCGTGGCGTGTGGCGTTCCTCTTGAGAAGTGACCGAGTCTATGAACTAGAGGAGTCGCGAACGGCACTTAACCTACAGTCAAGCTAGTGGCAAACAAGCCAATTGATCTCCTGACGTATGTTTTTCTCGGAACACATCTTTCGTTGTTTCGTCATGTGTCATTCTAAACTCTTTCCGGCGACCTGATTCTGGGCCACATCTCTTTGCATTTAATAACGTTGGGAATCCACGCAAAGGCTACTCGCACACCTTCGATTCTTTAGTCGACTAAACTTTCCAGCCGAAACCGTTAAGCCTTGCCATTTCAGGTCGACTAAGCTGTTTAATTGGAAGGGCGTGCATTCAGTCTGTTATCGTACATAGACTGCGCATCGTGAGTTATGTTGCCCCAAGACATTATGCAGCAGTAGGAATCAGTATAAAGGCAATGTCTGAAGCATACGAAATGTATCGAATTTGTTGTGTCAGTAGTCAATACCTATAGGACATAAACAATCATGAGGAATTGCATAGTTTCTTATACTAGTAATAAAATAAAGCGGTATAAAGGTACTGATTGTCCTGTTGTGTTATTGCACTGTTACTTCTTTATCCAACCTCTGTTCTTCCTAATTACTCGTACCTCAAAAATTCTCTTCAGCGTTGATTTTGTTAGAGTTTGAAGCTTTCGCAGTGGGATTGTCTCCCACTCTTGTCGTATCGTTCTTTTCAGCTCACATACGGATTCAAATTGCTCTCCGTTACGATAGACACGACTTGCAAATCCCACGGGATTCAAACTCGGCCGACATGCAGGCCAGGTCAAGTATTAGACACATCTATCTCCAAACCAGTTTTTGGTTGTATCAGTAACATGCATATATGCACATCACCTTGTTGAAACAATAGACTTTCATCACCTAGGTACTCACAGATTCCAATCAGTTCTGTTTCTAGCATCTCATTGTACACGTTAGAGTTCATTCTAGTGTCGACCCGAGCAATGCGTGATTTATCTTTAGTGCAAAAGACTGTTCATATCATAACTATTTCACCACAAAATTTCTACTTATTCTTACCTGACGGTCTGTTCTCAGATCATGCCAATTCCATCAAACCCATCTAAATTAAAATTCATCTAAATTAAAATTCTTCTCATCACTGAAGATCACTTCATTCCATTCTGACGTCCATGACATATGTTTTTCAGCAAACTCCAATAGCCTGCGTATGTCTGAGTGTTTGAGTAGGTTTCTGCAGTCGTTTCTTGAATGCAAGTCTTTTTCATGTGACGAAATTTATACGTCTGGCAATTACTGGTAACTGTAAATTGGCAACAAATTAAGAAGAATTACGGTTTTTGGCCCCTGCTTTGCGCAAAAGTATCCGTTCCGATGCCTCAGATGATTTTCTGCTTTACCAATATTTTCTGTTCTGTCCATATCGAGCACCTAGTATAACGAAATTATCGGTCACTGTACTTGACCGGTTCAACTTCTGGATCTCATACTATTGCATATACACTATACACAGCCGACAATGTTAATCTTCCTACAAATATCCATGCCTTTACACTGATTTCAACCACTGTACACAGTTTCTAACTGTGTGCATGCTCCCTGCTCACGCGAGACTATGAAATTAATGCAAACGCACTCACTTGTGTTTTACTTTACATGTGTACCATTAACCCAACCCCCCCTCCCCCCACCACCACCCCATCTCCCCGCCCCAGTCTCCGCATCCGGATTAATTAAGGAATCGAACTTCCATTTGTGAAACAGCAACAAACGCCTGATTACTTTACAAATGAGTTAAATAGTTGACGTACAATGTCACTTATAATGACACTCACGTTTAATTTTTTAATCCGGTAATCGAAGGTCATATATGTTAGTCATATGAGAACTACCTACCAATACAGTTCTTTTAATTCTATAATAATTTATACAAGCAGTATTGAAAACTATTTTCGTTTTTATAAAAAGTTAAATTTTCTCTTATCAATGACACAATTTTGTAGCTATCTCCAGTGAAACATGTAGATACTGCCTGCAAAACGTGTTGTAAGTAGAGTTAGTAGTAAATTTTTATTATATTTATTTGGCGTTGTGGTGTCTGTTATGGACGACAATGAAAGTTTGTATGGTACTGGGACTCGAACCCGGAGTTCCTGCTTATCACGAGCGGTCACCTTACCATTTGGCTATCCGAGGTCGAGTCACAGTCAGACCCATACTTCCATATGTCGTCAACCATGTGTCAACATTATGTACTCGTACATGCTTTATGTATATACCTGTACGGGGCAGGCATTTTACTTGGAAATCGCCTGCCCGGTGTCGGCGGATAATTGCGATATTGCACTGCTTGTATTATTGAGAAATACGAACAAAGTTCCTTCGAACATGCATGCATGTACGGGAATTTACATAATGGATTACGATTTCGGGATGGTTGACGACATATGAAAGTTTGAGGCTAGCTGTGAGTCGCCCTCGGATAGCCAAATGGTAAGGCGACCGCTCGTGATAAGTAGAAAATCCGGGTTTGTTGTGTACATAGTTCCGCGTAGTCAGCGAGTACACAACTTTCCCACTAGAGTGCGCCCCGCTAAGCACAACAGCGCAGGCGCAGCGCTCGTCCATCTCCGCACTGCGAGATGGCACTGCCTTAGAGACGGACCAAATTCTGCTTCCGTTGATTCGTGTATTAATATGTAACGCAGCCAATGAGATAGCTGCTAATGTAGATCCTTTTCTTCTCGCGGATCACACTCGCGCAGTGATACCTGAATGAGCGAGGTATTATAACGAGTGTACAGACCTCCGATTAGTCAGTCTGCATTTGTCTGCACCAGTCTGTACCAGTCTATAGTCAAGTTTCAGTCTGCACCTAAGAAGATTATCATATTCCTGTACATAGCCATGAAGATAAATGTATAGACACTTTGTCAAGAATCAGAGATATGTGATAATATGATTAAAGTACCAAGACCAAAGGAACTTCAGATTATCAATTATAAATAGCATCCAGAATCAAGTTATGTAATGTTTATGCTTGTTATCATTTTAATAAATGTGTGTGAAAATTAATCAAGTTCTGTTTAATGTTGGTCACCGTCAATCTGCTACTCTAAGCGTGCAAGTGGCATTTCTATCGTCTGACCTAACGGCAGAAAAACACGCACAATAAGACCACGAGAGATATTGCTGACACTCGCCTACTTCGTTACAGCGACAAGTCAAATAATCTGATGGTGTGTGTACCGAAGGTCTTACAGTACGCACACCACAGGGTTCGAGTCCCGGATGGGCACAAATTTTCATTGTACTCATTCCATTACACAGCTGATGGTTGTCCATATTCGCAACTGCGAATACATTTAATGAATTTATAACGGCTGTGATTGCCGCAGTGCCTGTTCCTTCGGACATGCATGATGTCCGAAGGAACTTCGCATTGTATTTCTGAATAACACAGATACTGCAATATCGTGAATATAGTTAGGTTAATTTGAGCGCCGCGAGTTACGTAACTTCAAGACATTATTCAAAGTTTCTGAGTACAATACTTGTGTTAAACTTTTAATGTATGATAATACCTGTTAATAAGCAGATTATCACAGCTTTTTTTAATTTTTCAATTTGGTCAATAATTACATGAAGTTATTGAAAATCGCCGGCCGGGGTGGCCGAGCGGTTCTAGGCGCTTCAGTCTGGAACCGCGCGACCGCTACGATCGCAGGTTCGAATCCTGCCTCGGGCATGGATGTGTGTGATGTCCTTAGGTTAGTTAGGTTTAAGCAGTTCCAAGTTCTAGGGGACTGATGACCTCAGAAGTTAAGTCCTATACTGCTCAGAGCCATTTGAACCATTTTTTTAAATTGAAAATCATTTTTGTTGGCTCCCGGAAACTGTCAGATAGGCAACCTGCAACCAGTTTTGGTGGCCGTAGGCGTTTAGTGCTATACACACAGAATTAAAAAAGAAAATTGTATTTTCGAATGAATGAGATTCTAGTCGATCTGGAGACTTATTTATTTATTTACTGCAAGTTTAAAGACCTGTTACCTGATATTTTAATACAGGACGCACATATTACAGTTTTGGTTTGTCTTTTTTTGCAATTGTTTTGTTTTGTTTTATCTGCAGCATTTCACACTAAATAAATACCTTTTAAAAATAACAAATAATTTGAGACTGAAATATATATAAATTATTGTTGTTTCAGGAAGAATGTAGGAAGATGATAGGATAGATAAGATATTTGTTAATGCCACCACTGGTTGTGACTGGCGATGAATACCTCGGAATGATTTCTTCGAACTGTTGACCGCCAGTCACAATAAAATAGTTACGAAGAACTGGAGACGCACAACGATTATTTTGAAAACAATTTACGTGCAAAAATTTCAAAACGAAATTACCACTTTCGGCCGTCAGCAGCCATCCCCAGATCATAAAACAGATACCGCGATTCAATCTCACCACTGCGGAAACAAATCTGACAATACGAAACCATACCGACAATGAGAAACAACACCGACAGAGAGAAACAACACACAGTGAGAAACCACACAGACAACGAGAAACCACGCCGACAATGAGGAACCACACCCGTGGGATTAATATTAGAATGGATGATGGCCGAAACCGGTGTTTTCGTTTTAGCACACATTGCATTATAAATACAACAGCAGTTGTCGAAGTTGACATATCTTCAGAAAGGAACCCAAGGAATCTCACTCAGCGAGAGAGAAGTGGTAGATGAAATATTAGCGTTTGTGCAAGATGAGTCAATGGAATGAGTGGTGTCATATACGCTCGCCTGTGCGGACAATGTACTCAAGGAGTACAAGTGAAAGGGATACTGAAACACATGTCAAGCCATATAGTTCACCATCCTTATAGGACAGTGAACCACAAATCCAGTCTCCAGTGAAACGTAATAAAGGACAATCGTTGTCCGAGAAGCGGGTCCTAAATATAATTATGAACATGGGAGATCATCCGCGGCTTAGCAAAAAAAAAAAAAAAAAAAAAAAACCAACCATGAAGAGACTTCAAATAAGTCCGCAGCAATATTACCGTGTAGTGCATAAGAAAAGCTACGGATATTCAAGGAAAGACAAGGTGCACTTGTTACAAAAGCTGTAGTTTGTGTCTTTCAAGGATGCTCGGTGCAATTTTCAGGTTATGCATGGTAGTTACCTACTACGTTATGCACATCAAATTGCGAGCGACGTTGATTACAGCGATTTCAAGGGAAGCAACGGACGATTGCATAATTGCAAACTGTGCTACAGAATTGGAAGAGATAAGATACGTAACTTCAAAGGGTCAACTTGAAGATGGATAGCAAACTGTAGTATCGACCCGAAAACTGTAAATGACATAAACAAACTTGTCGCATAGTTCAGTAAGGAATTAGTTTTCAACTCCGACCAATCGGCATTTGAAGGGAATTGCATAAGAAAGGAACTCTGGAAATGAGAGGTACCAACAGAGTTGCATCAAGATCAACATCAATGCCTTAACGAATTCGCATAAAATTATGCCGACTGTTAATCTGGGTGGTAAAATGGCCGGATTCTACGATTCTTTCTCGTGTGCGTGATCTTGCAAGAGTAGAAAATAGGCGTAAGAGGACTACAACTATGATATGAGCACTGCTTTTGCCAGTAATTGGTCGAAATGAGTGGCTTTTGCTGGATCATGGTCTGTGTATAAAAATCGTACTCCGTTTGAAGAAAATATACGTCCTGAAACGTGTGTCGCATTGCAACTCATACCACATGAAACCGCCGGAAAAATTCAGCCTCTGGATGTTCGTTTTGTTCGTGCCTAAAAAAAATGTTATCGCAGTTCCTGCAGCTGCGCCATAAAGGACAGCCAATTCACGATAAGCTCCACAACAGACTGTTTCGCATTCGATTGCATGCCATCACATTCCATCAGCTCTCATCAGCCAGTTAAACCAATATGATTCTATACGCATTCCTTAGGAGTGGGTACCTGGCTGAACATGGTGCACGGCTTGTAACTCCGAAGGAGTTCGCCTTCGATTTAGATTTTTATGGTTCGTACCTTTGTGATCACTGTGACGTGTCATTTTTCATTTGGGGTTCATGGTGCAAGTTTATCTTTGTTTTGAACATTTCTTGAATTTCGATGATGTCCATTTTTTTGGAAGTGATGAGTCATTAGCAGTTAATATTTTTCTTGTCGTAACTGTTAACACAACGCTTTCAAATGAGCCTTAGTGAAGACTGAACTTGAGATCTCACACTCAAAGAGTTCCTTGTTAGTGAGTGAGCTACCCAGGCATCACTTACGAAACGCTCTCACACCTGAGCCTTACTCCTATACGAGATGTCGTCCAGCTCTCATAATCTCATAATCCGTCAGGAAATTTGAAACAGACCACTCTCCGACGCATAGCTACAAAATTCATTACAAACAACCAAATTCGATACGGTGTGTTGAGTGTAAGTCTTTCCCGCAGAACTTCATAAGAACGTGTGGAAACTGCGAGGGACACGAAGAAAATACGAAAATGTAGCGTGCCATCGTCGAGTGCCTCTTCGCAGTTTCTTTAAATGGGTGCTGCCTCACTTTGCCGAACGTGAAAGAGCTTTGGCTTAAAGAAGTATCTAATTAAATGGTCTCATGAAGGCCAGCAAAGCAGTTCTGCAGTAATTAGTTCCCGGGCTTTATCCGACCTACTGCCTGATTTCCATTTCCTTAATACCATAATCTTTGCGGCTCGCTGATTTTTGCAATGAATATTAATTACTTAGAGCTGACTTCATAAGAGGCTACCTCTTGAGCCCCGGAAAAGTCGCGAGCGCGCATCAATATGTACAGTTCGTCGGGAGCAAGAGCGCCGCGGGAGAAGTTCTGCAGTTTTCTTGACTGTCCGCTGTCAGTGTTCTTTAGTTTTATTTTTTTTAATTTTTTACAGAGCTTCACTAATATTCACAGTCGCGCTTTCAAGGCCTCGAAAGCGAAATAGCTGACAGATGCCAACAACAAAATGTCAAATCGAAACTCTATAGCATTCAAAACCACATTACGTACCATTCCGTGTCCTTTATTGTAGGTATTCTTTTACTCGTAGGCAATGATGTAGTTTAAAATGATTTGGTATAATCTTACAATTAGTCTAATATGCCTGTGGTTCAGTTTTCAACGTATTGCATCGTGAGACCTGTGTGAATATGTATTATGCGAGGATAAATTTCTATGAATTCTTTCAATAATTGCTGGTCCTGTGCTAAGCCAGACTAACTCTCTACTACCTGTTTTACAGTTTCTTTTTCAGGCACAGAGTAATTATTTTGCACATCAAATATTTCCAAAAATCGCTACAGATAAATGATGAAGAACAACATAACAAATGACAGAGAATTTGAAAGACGAACTATAAATATAAATAAAAGTTTATAAGCGTCCCGTGTGTCCACCCTTCCTCACACAGCACACATCGGAACGGTAGTCCAAATCTGCCTATACATGACGAATCAGACAAGGAGTGATGGTAAGAATAGCTGCTGGTATTCGATGTCGCAACTCTTCGAGATTTCGTGGCAGAGGGGTAGCATAAATACTGTCCTTGACGTAACCATACAAGAAAAAAATTGCAAGGCGTAAAGTCCGGCGACCGTGGTGGGTATTTAGTTCAGCGGACCCAACACAGTCCATCCAGCGACGGAGCAACTTATCATTCAGGTATAATCTCATATGAAATGGTGGAAATGGGATGGGGTACCATCTTGTTGAAAGATGAAATCCCTGCTATCAGTTTAAGGCTGTGGCACGAGCCACAACTGCAGCTTGTCGAGATACTTGATACTTTTGACAGGTCTCTCAGCAAAGAAGAAGCGTCCACAGACAGTCTTTCCCGCGTCCGGACATCCTGATTTAGGTTTTCCGTGATTTCTCTAAATCGCTCCAGGCAAGTGCCGGGATGGTTCCTTTGAAAGGTCACGGCCGACTTCCTTCCCTGTCCTTCCGTAATCCGATGAGACCGATGACCTCGCTGTCTGGTCTTCTCCCTGAAACAACCCAACCCCAACCCCAACAGACAGTCTTGTTGGAGACGTTAGCTTTCTCAGGATACTGAACGCGTTCGACAGCTGCATCTTGTTTCACTGTCCCCCATATGTGTCTGTTGTGTCGGCTAACCTTTAGCTATAGATGGAAGGTAGTTTCGTCAGTGAGGATCAATTTGCTGCGAAGACGTCATTTTCAAGATGGATCTGCATATCAATGCAGAACTGCAGTCGGAGCAATTTGTCGCCATGGCTTACGGCTTGCAATAGTTTTATTTTGCACGTCTTCGTTCTTAAACTCGTACGAAAGATTTTCTACACTTTTGGCTAAGTGATGTTCAGTTCTGCACTAGGCCGATAGGTAGAACTGTAAGATTTTGCAACATCACTTGCTCACACGGTCCTCCGTCTGTTCTGAAGCGTCCGGGCGGGCCGGACGTTTGGCATCGCAGTAAAAACAATCCTCCTCGAATTTATAGTACCACTTCACTGTGCTCTTGTAAAATGAAGGGGTATCATGAAACTTGGCACGGAAGGCTCTTTGAACGCTCACATCCGATTGACAATGGGCGAATACTAGCACACAAAACGCTTTCTACGATTGGTTGGCCGCCATTTTCAGCAGCTACTGTTGATAGCGCCCCTTTCGGCGGTTTTCCAAACTAACTTTCGGGTACCACGTTCAAGAGAAACATCTGTATCATTTGTTACTTTATGTTAACCATTTACCTACACCGATGTTATGAAGTTTCTATGGTGTTTATAATTACCCTTACAAGAAGTAAATTATGAACTGAAGAACATACTGCCAGTCGTATTGGTTGCTGAGCTACCAAGCATTGTGCTGTTATCAAGAGACTTGCGTGATGCTCGACTACATGACTCGTGGGCTTCTGGAACGCGACACTGCTGGAAAAAATTAACATACATTATGGGTGATGTGGTGTCTAGGAAGCCTGCATTTTAGGTTCACGAGACAAACTTTCAAACAAATCGTATTACGAAATTTATTACAAAATGAAATTTTACAATACTTAACTTTTGGAATTACACTGATGTGTCGCCAGCAACGGGTGACATACAAAATAATGACCTTTCTTCAGTATAAACAATTCCAAGTCTGTGCTACATAGAGAGTACAACTGAGGCGGCTAGAGTTGCCGCTGCTATAGAACTGGGCCGCTGTTGTCGCGTTGTCGTCCTGGAGGAAGGTCCGGTCAGTGTGCGATTGGCTGACCTCTTCTCACAGCCTTCTTTACCCTGTAGTTTTGTTAACTTAACAAAAAGACTTAGCGTCATTTAAAGCGATTTGTGCAGAAAATGCGAGCGTTAACGACACTGTTTGTTTCAGCATGAAAAAATGAATGAAACTGAATTTTTCGTATATATTCTTGGAAATTTTTATGTGTCTTGCGTTGTAAATTTTAAGTAAATAGAAAACAAATAAGCAACGTAGGTAATGTAATCAACTTTCTTTTACTCTGAATTCTAGTTGTTACTGTTTGCTTTTCTTTCTAAAGAAACTCGTATGTTATCAAACGTAAAGCACCATTTTTAACTTATAGTTTTCTTTCGACTTTTTCCTAATTCCATCAAGGTCAGCCAAACTTTAATTAAATCGAACATATTTTAAGTATTCAGATACTATACTGATTGTAGCGAATTTTTTATATCAGTACACGTAAAGTACATGCCCATTGGTATTCTGTGGCACCCAGTGTGACATCACTCGCTTGTAGTGGTTAATAAAAAAGAAAAAGAGAAGAAAAGAAAAGGTTGAAAATGTGGGAAGAAATGGTGAATAAAAAGGGGGTTTTAAAACCGTTAATGATCGTGAAAAAGGAAAAGAATGAAATGCAAATCGGACTTCGAATTACAGAAAAGCTATCGTTGGGGTGGTCCTTGTGGCGTTTCTGAGCAAAAGTCAAACCAATTTGCACGACAAAAATTATTTGAAAGAGAACAGAGAATAACAAAATGTGATTAACAGGGGGAAATGGCGTAGATAAGAGTATATTCATTACCAAGTTAACATGTCTTCTTTCGTGCGGCGTTCAGGTCTTGTTCTCCAACGATCTCCTGTTTCTTTTCTGCATGAAAAAGTCGTAGCTGCTCCAAAATCATGCAGTAAATTTCATCGTCCAGGAATTACTAATGTCTACAAATTAAAACCGTCTTGATCTTGAATGCAATGTATTTTACGGCTGCTTCCATCCTCCAAATTTCATACAAGCTTCCACAATACTATATGTCTGCACATCAATAAGTTTTTACGTCTTAATCAGACTAGATTAACGAATAAGTGTTTACGTCTGAATCACACCAAGGCTAGCGAATAAGTGAAGTTAAGCTTTCGCTCTCTAGAGACAATAGCGGGTAGAAAACAAAAAGAGTTACAATTTTTGTACCTTCATGTTCTTATAAATATTTTCTCTGCCGTCGAGCGCTCATACAGCTGCAACGGTATAATTTATATCCGAGGGAACGAGTGTAGCGCGCCGAAATTCAGTCCCGCTACACGCTGTTGCAAATTTTTAGAATTTTAGTACATGTAGCCAACTATCACCAACAGATATGATAAAAACGTGGTTGTAGACAATTCATAAAATAAAAATTAAAATCAAGAATAGTTACGAGGCACTTCTGTTTATAGCGAGTCATTATAATATCATATTACATTTAGTAATTACGACGCGTTCCATCATAAGTGACAATTCAATTCTTACTTCACCAGTATCGCCCTCGAGAAGTCAAATACACTCCTGGAAATGGAAAAAAGAACACATTGACACCGGTGTGTCAGACCCACCATACTTGCTCCGGACACTGCGAGAGGGCTGTACAAGCAATGATCACACGCACGGCACAGCGGACACACCAGGAACCGCGGTGTTGGCCGTCGAATGGCGCTAGCTGCGCAGCATTTCTGCACCGCCGCCGTCAGTGTCAGCCAGTTTGCCGTGGCATACGGAGCTCCATCGCAGTCTTTAACACTGGTAGCATGCCGCGACAGCGTGGACGTGAACCGTATGTGCAGTTGACGGACTTTGAGCGAGGGCGTATAGTGGGCATGCGGGAGGCCGGGTGGACGTACCGCCGAATTGCTCAGCACGTGGGGCGTGAGGTCTCCACAGTACATCGATGTTGTCGCCAGTGGTCGGCGGAAGGTGCACGTGCCCGTCGACCTGGGACCGGACCGCAGCGACGCACGGATGCACGCCAAGACCGTAGGATCCTACGCAGTGCCGTAGGGGACCGCACCGCCACTTCCCAGCAAATTAGGGACACTGTTGCTCCTGGGGTATCGGCGAGGACCATTCGCAACCGTCTCCATGAAGCTGGGCTACGGTCCCGCACACCGTTAGGCCGTCTTCCGCTCACGCCCCAACATCGTGCAGCCCGCCTCCAGTGGTGTCGCGACAGGCGTGAATGGAGGGACGAATGGAGACGTGTCGTCTTCAGCGATGAGAGTCGCTTCTGACTTGGTGCCAATGATGGTCGTATGCGTGTTTGGCGCCGTGCAGGTGAGTGCCACAATCAGGACTGCATACGACCGAGGCACACAGGGCCAACACCCGGCATCATGGTGTGGGGAGCGATCTCCTACACTGGCCGTACACCACTGGTGATCGTCGAGGGGACACTGAATAGTGCACGGTACATCCAAACCGTCATCGAACCCATCGTTCTACCATTCCTAGACCGGCAAGGGAACTTGCTGTTCCAACAGGACAATGCACGTCCGCATGTATCCCGTGCCACCCAACGTGCTCTAGAAGGTGTAAGTCAACTACCCTGGCCAGCAAGATCTCCGGATCTGTCCCCCATTGAGCATGTTTGGGACTGGATGAAGCGTCGTCTCACGCGGTCTGCACGTCCAGCACGAACGCTGGTCCAACTGAGGCGCCAGGTGGAAATGGCATGGCAAGCCGTTCCACAGGACTACATCCAGCATCTCTACGATCGTCTCCATGGGAGAATAGCAGCCTGCATTGCTGCGAAAGGTGGATATACACTGTACTAGTGCCGACATTGTGCATGCTCTGTTGCCTGTGTCTATGTGCCTGTGGTTCTGTCAGTGTGATCATGTGATGTATCTGACCCCAGGAATGTGTCAATAAAGTTTCCCCTTCCTGGGACAATGAATTCACGGTGTTCTTATTTCAATTTCCAGGAGTGTATATAGACAATTCACTAGTTGATTTGTGTCAGTGTTCCGTATTGCAAGGGGCCGTTAACACTGATTTTAGTGGGAAGTTCGACAACTATGTTCTCGAGGTGAATACGTATCTCTGACGCAGATTAACTACAAAATTACAGGTTCGTTGATTTCCCGAGAGCACTTCTGCTGACAAATGGGCGAAACCTCCGAAACGGGTCGTTATTAATAAATATTCAAGTTTTATCATCGATCTGAAACTGTTGTTTATTCATTAAATTTACGCCATGTAGGCACCCTCTGTAAATATGATCGTAACTATCTAAAAGTAATGGTTTACATATAGCTACAGATTCACAGATACGAAACAAATTTATCGTTGGCGACAATTTTTTTTATATGTTAATTCGTGTAATCCGTGAAGGATATCACACTGGTCTTAATACGTTGTTCAGCAATTTATTTTGCTCTATGGTCTTCAGCTCAAAAGAAAAAAAAGAGAGTTTTTGCTATTTAAATTTAACGTAACTTTCAATTTCAGTAATCGTTCTAATGGGACTTTTTCCGTTCTTGTACACACAGCATGTATGTATTTAGTGCATTAACGTTCTCTTTCTGGTCTCGATTCTTACACTCAGCGCATACACTCATGAGGATAGGTAATAGATAACTGCTGTGTTGGAAAGAGAGTGTCCCTGTTGATATGGTGAACGTGTTACGCATATTACGTGACAGCAGTTTCAGGAGATTTGCTGATCTTCGGCGTGAAACTCATGTGAAGGATGAGTGATATGTGTGACCTCATTTTACTCGGTTGCGGCCAGAGTGTGGGTGCTCGCCGCACGGGATATTCTTGGATTTGGTTTTCCATACGTCGCCGTATCGAGGGTGAACCACGAGTACCTCGGTTCGTAGAAAACCGCAGCCACAAGATTCAACTGCAGTGGACAACGAATTGTGGATGATATGCATCACCGTCGACAATTGTAACAGCTGATAGATGCGTCGTAGTGCAGCGAATGACTTGCAATTCGAAACTGGACAGGATCAACCGGTGACGAATCGAACCATCCACGACCACCTCCTCACTAAGGGATACAGAAGTTACCTCCACATACGTGTACCTCTGTTCACCACGTGAGCCGGCCGCTGTGGCCGAGCGGTTCTAGGAGCTTCAATCCGGATCCGCGCTGCTGCTATGGTCGCAGGTTCGAATCCTGCCTCGGACATGGATGTGTGTGATGTCCTTAGGTTAGTTAGGTTTAAGTAGTTCTAAGTCTAGGGGACTGATGACCTCAGATGTTAAGTTCCATAGTGCTTAGAGCCATCTGAACAATTTTTTCACCACGTGACGTATCTTGTCGTAATCGGTGCCCAAATATACATTCTAAGACAAAAAAATGACACATCATGAAGGAATTATAAGAATGGGACGGAAATCGGTAGATGTGGTGTACATAGAAAGACAAACAAATAATTGCTATTTCAGAAAAAATGGATGATTTATTTAACAGAAAGAGTTTCACGAACTTAGCAAGTCAATAACGCGTCTATCGACCTCTGGCCCTTATACAAACTGTTATTCGGCTTGGCATTGACTGATAGAGTTATTTGATGTTCTCCTGAAAGACTGGTACCAAATTCTGTCCAATTGGTGCATTACATGGGCAAAATCCGCAGATGGTTAGAGGGCCCTGCCAATAATACTACAAACTTTCTCAATACGGAGAGATCCAGTGACATTGCTGGCCAATATAGTGCTTTGCAAGCACGAAGACAAGATGTAGAAACTCTCGCAGTGTACGGGCTGGCATTAAGTTGCTGAAATGTAAGCCTAGATAGCTTTCCATGAGGGGTAAAAAATCGGGGCGTAGAGTATTCGACGTACCGCAGTGTTGTAAGGACGCCGCGAATGACAACCAAAGGCTCTTGATACGAAATGAAGTGGCGCCATTACTCCTGACTGTCGGGACGTACCGGGTGATCAGAAAGTCAGTATAAATTTGAAAACTGAATAAATCACGGAATAATGTAGATAGAGAGGTACAAATTGACACACATGCTTGGAATGACATGGGGTTTTATTAGAACCAAAAAAAATACAAAAGTTCAAAAAATGTCCGACAGATGGCGCTTCATCTGATCAGAATAGCAATAATTAGCATAACAAAGAAAGACAAAGCAAAGATGATGTTCTTTACAGGAAATGCTCAATATGTCCACCGTCATTCCTCAACAATAGCTGTAGTCGAGGAATAATGTTGTGAACAGCACTGTAATGCATGTCCGGAGTTATGGTGAGGTATTGGCGTCGGATGTTGTCTTTCAGCATCCCTAGAGATGTCGGTCGATCACGATACACTTGCGACCAGGTAACCCCAAAGTCAATAATCACACGGACTGAGGTTTGGGGACCTGGAAGGCCAAGCATGACGAAAGTGGCGGCTGAGCACACGATGATCACCAAACGACGCGCGCAAGAGATCTTTCACGCATCTAGCAGTACTTTTCTTTTGTTCTAATAAAACCCCATGTCGTTCCAAGCATGTGTGTCAATTTTTACCTCTCCATCTACATTATTCCGTGGTTTATTAAGTTTTCAAATTTATACTGACTTTTTGATCACCCGATATATCGGGCGACAGTTTGGTTGGCATCCCACCGCCGTCCGTGGCGTATCCGGACACGTTCTCGCTGGTCATTGGGGCTTAGTTCGAAACGGGACTCGTCAATGAAAAGACAATTCTGCTATACCCACTGGAGTAACAGGCCGAAGTTGTATGTGGAGACCCTTCGGACAGTGGTTGGGTACCAACCTGACCGTCGCCCAGCATGCAGCCTGACGATCAGGCGTACGGTCTGGGGTGACATTTCTTCTCATAGCAGGACTCCTTTGGTTGTCATAGGCGGCATCCTTGCAGGACAGTAGTAAGTCACGATATTGTACGCCATGTTTTGTTGCCCCTCATGGCAAGCCATCCTAGGCTTGAGTTTTGTTACCCCAGTGTACGCTTAGCCCTAATGACTGCGGGACGAAAATTCAGTTACACGGTGTCACTGACTATAAGAAGAACTGCTTCTTCCACTGGGAAGTAATCAGACGCTGGTGCCGCAGAGCGCTCGCAGAACAAAGCCTTATGCGTGGGTGGGAGTAACAGATCGGCGGGGCGTTAGCGGTGGCGGCGTTGGCCGGCTGCCTGCTGCCGGCAGTTACACGTGCCAGCCAGCCAGCGCAGCCGCCGCCTCCGGCTGAGCCCGGCCGCGCCGCAATGCAGGCGGAAGCGCCACCAGGGCACGGCCGCAGCGTGCTAGCACCCCGTCACCGCGACACCGTACATATACTCTTAACAATGGAAAAGCACTTGCTGTCGTCGTGTCTTGTGTGCCATTCATGGCGAGCAGACTTCATGACCGACATTTCTTAAACGGTGAGCACGGAGGAAACGCGCAGGTGTACTCCTCCACTCTGCGGCGATCTCCTGTTTAGTGCGGACCGTTGTCCTACACTTTCCACATTGCCTACTATTGCACCAATATTACACTGAAGAGCCAAAGAAAATGGTACACCCGCGTAATGTCGTGCAGGGCCCCCGCGAGCACGCAGAAGTGCCGTAGCTCAACGTGGCATTGACTCCACTAATCTCTAAAGTAAAGCTGGAGGGAATTGACACCATGAATCCTGCAATGCTGTCCATAAACCCTTAAGAGTACGAGGGGGTGAAGATCTGTTCTGAATGGTACGTTGCAAAGGCATCCCAGATATGCTCATGCTCAATAACGTATAGCTCTGGGGAGTTTGATGGCTAGCGGAAGTGTTAAAACTCAGAAGAGAGTTCCCGGAGCCACGCTGTAGCAATTCTGGACATCTGGTGTGTCGCATTGCCCTGCTGGAATTTCCCAAGTCCGTCGGAAAGATAATGGACGTGAATGGATGCCGGTGATCAGACAGGATGCTTACGTACATGTCACCTGTCAGAGTCGTATCTAGACGTATCAAAGGTCCCATATCACTCCAACTGCACACGCCCCACACCATTACAGAGCCTCCACCAGCTTGAACACTCCCCTGCTGATATGCAGGGACCATGGATTCATGAAGTTGTCTCCATACCCGTACACGTTCATCCGCTCAATACAGTTTGAAACGAGACTCGTCCGACCAGGCAACACTTTTCCAGTCATCAACAGTCCAATGTCGGTGTTGACGGTCCCAGGCGAGGCGTAATGCTTTGTATCGTGCAGTCATCAAGGGTACACGAGTGTGCCTTCGGCTCCGAAAGCCCATATCGATGATGTTTCGTGGAATGGTTCTCACGCTAACTGTTGATGATGGGCCAACACTGAAATCTGCCTCAATTTGCGGCAGGGTTGCACTTCTGTCACGTTGAAAGAGTCGTCGTCGGGGCCGTTGTTATAGGATCTTTTTTCAGCTGCATCGATGTCGAGGATTTGATGTTTTACTAGATTCCTGATATTCACGGTACACTCGTGAAATGGCTGTACGGGAAAATCCCCCCTTCATTGCTACCTCTGAGATGGTGTGTCCCGTCGCTCGTGCGGCGACTGTAACACAACGTTCAAACTCACTTATATCTTGATAACCTGCCATTGTAGCAGCAGTAACAGGTCTAACAACTGCGCCACATACTTGTTGTCTTATATAAGTATTGCCGGCCACAGCGCCGTATGCTACCTGTTTACATACGTCTATATTTGAATACGCATACCCATACCAATTTCTTTGGCGCTTCAGTGTATCATCAGGCTGTCTTCGCCGATGTGCAAAACTGACTGTTGTTTGGCCCTGTGCGGCTGTTCGCGTCTAAAAGAATCAAGGAAGTAACGCTTTTTTTATGCGGCTGTGTGACAAATTCTCAGAGTTACCGCAACTGTGTAGACACTTCTTTTTTTTTTTTTTTTTTTTTTAGTGGCATCTACTTCTATATACATGCTCCGCAAGCCATCAAACCGGTGCACGCTACACGGTATGTGGTACCGCAAGTAGTTATTCCCTTTGTAAGCTCACGACTAGTCATTCCCTTTGTGAACTTTGTATGTAATTTATTCATATATGAGATACTGTATTTTTTTTTAAAAAAAAACAATAACCTTTTCCTCGTGTAACGTGTGCTTTCGATGCTATATTCAACTGCTGAGCAAAACTGACTGTTGTTTGGCCCTGTGTTGCGCATGTGAATAGTATCGTGAAACATCACGTAAATCTTAGTGAAATGCTGAGTCTGAAATAATGAAACTGAATCTAATTAAATCACAGAAGTAATTAATTGTGTACTCAGGGAAAACTATTTAACTGGAACTCTGTACTGAAATACGTTATGAAAGTTACGTAACGTGAAGTGCACTGTGTTACTTGAAATATCCACAAAATAAAATAATGTTTACCACGGTTGAAAATAACTGTTTAATAAACGAACATTGCTGTCTTTAAAGTAATCTACTTGCTTAGAACAACAACTGATAATTGTGCCACCCTGTTTACTCACAAGAATGCAAAGTGACATCCGCCCTGAAATAAAAGTAACTTACCTCACGTTCTCCAAAGCAAATTGAAATCAGCAAATGCAGTAGCCAAACGAAAGTATCTACTCTAAATTTTTCTTTACTTGTCAGAAATAATCTCTGATCACGTGTGGTAAGGGTGCGATGTACACACGACAAAGTATTTAGGAATGATGGAGGCGGGTTTTACTATGAAAAAAAAGCGTTCTTGAAAAATTAAACTCTTGTTATTGTCAAAAAAGACTGTATACCATAAAAACTGCAACAATTACGAGATTCTCTCATTACAGAAATTACAGACGTTTCAGCCATTTACGTAATTTGTGAAATAATGTAACCAAAGAGATCACATTAACGCAAATCATGAATATTATCAATTAGCTAAGTGACAAAGATTTCCTTCAGTTGATAGTTCTGACGAACAAAAGTTTCATTCTTCCGCGTGCATGGGTTACCTTGAAATATTCCTCCAAAAATCTTTTTCATCAATAAAATCAATAAAATAGATTTATAAACAACTTATCATTTCCGTAATAAAGTATTGCAAATAACTTCTCCCAGATTCATTAATATGAGATCTCGTTCTCTGAATTTCAACTGCCCACTACTATGCCTCTAATAATAATGCTCCAGGGCTGCACAACTGACTGGCAAGCAAGCGCACTACAGTGTACGTTAAACACGGGGAGGATCTTATCCGCCGGCCGGAGTGGCCGTGCGGTTCTAGGCGCTGCAGTCTGGAACCGCGAGACCGCTACGGTCGCAGGTTCGAATACTGCCTCGGGCATGGATGTGTGTGATGTCCTTAGGTTAGTTAGGTTTAAGTAGTTCTAAGTTCTAGGGGACTGATGACCTCAGAAGTTGAGTCCCATAGTGCTCAGAGCCATTTGATTTGGATCTTATCCACTACTTGTGCAGAAGCCGGCCGTTGTGGCCGAGCGGTTCTATGGGCTTCAGTCCGGAACCACACTGCTGCTAAGGTCGCAGGTTCGAATCCTGCCTCGGGCATGGATGTGTGTGATGTCCTCAGGTTAGTTAGGTTTAATTAGTTCTGAGTCTAGGGGCCTCATGACCTCAGATGTTAAGTCCCATAGTGCTCACAGCCATTTGAACCATTTGAACTTGCCCTCATGCATCTTGGTCCCAGTACAGTGAAGGTGAATTATTTACAATAGCACAAAACATATAAAAGCCTTACACATTTTCTCTTCCACTCGCAAACAGGGCGAGCGTCAAACGACTGTCTATATGCCTCCATAGGAACCTTAATTTATATCTCTCTTCGCGGTCCTTAAGCGATAATGTATGACAGTAGGATCGTTCTGTAGCCAGCCGCGAATGCCAGTTCTCTAAACGTTTTGAATAGATTGTCTTCTTCCCCCCAGCGACTACCACATAAGTTCATAAAGCCTTCCCTTTTGATAGGACCTACCGATAATAAATCTAACAGCGCATCTCCGAAATGCTTTGATGTATTCCTTTAATCCGGCGGGTTGGGGATCCCAAACAAGTGCCTCGTGTTCGAACCCTTAACTGTCTGCTCTGCCGCACCGTGTCACACGCTTCCCGGAAGTTCAAATGGTTCAAATGGCTCTGAGCACTATGGGACTCAACTGCTGAGGTCATTAGTCCCCTAGAACTTAGAACTAGTTAAACCTAACTAACCTAAGGACATCACACACATCCATGCCCCAGGCAGGATTCGAACCTGCGACCGTAGCGGTCACGCGGTTCCAGACTGAAGCGCCTAGAACCGCACAGCCACACCGGCCGGCTTCCCGAAAGTCTACCTGTTGCCCCTCACAGGCGAAGCTGTGTTTCATAAGAGCTATGCTTTCTAAATATGTGCTGGGTACCGTCAACAGCCTTTTCAGTATCACAGTCGAAAGCCCGTAACGACGATTCCAGCTCTTCTTTCGTCTTGCGAAGTAAAGTTCTATCATCTTTTTACTGATAGAAACCGGCATCCAGAATAAAGACGAGATTCGTTCAAAAAAACTCCGGAATATTCGTAATTTCGTGCCAATGATGTGTTGGAGCGAAATGCAGTTGGCATCCCTGCACACGCCTGTGTTTAATGTGTAACTGCCGGAAGTTTCATTGTTGTATGTCTGTTAGTTACCGTCCTGTGCTGTACTGAGTAGAGCGTTGTGTCGCACAGACTGCGAATTTCGAGATGGCAGAGTTAGAGGAGCTAGGCGCCTGCATTAAATTTTGCGTGAAACTCAAGAAACCCTTTACAGAGACACACCAAGTGATGTAGGAAGCCTACGGTGATGTGCTTAAGCCGTACTCGGTATACTCTGCAGCGGAGTGCGCCGCGTTTGCACCCTCTGACGGGTCCTGTGAGTGGCGCCACCTGACGGAGAACAGCGAGCGATGGAAGAGAGACGTTCGCCCGGCGGGGCGCCGGCGGGAGCTGCAGAAGTGCCGTCTCCACTGTTGCTGTGAGTGGCGCGCGACGCGCCTGGTTGAGCCGACGAAGATACCGTCGATTCCACACAACTGTCCGTACTAGACACACAGCCCTCGAGCATTCTCAATTGTTACGGCAAAGGAAATCTTGATTCGTTTAAACTGAATGGATGAATCGTTTGGTATCACTGGTATATGTGGTATGAGATAGACATCTCCAGCTGCTGGGTTTGTGAGTATAGTAGCTTCATTGACATTATCTCGCATATTTTCATTCTGCAAAGGGGTAGCGTTACAAAGTTTCGGACGATTTAGATTGCGTCGTGAACCATCAGATAAATTATTTCTCCCATTTGAATTGTTTCTCCGTAAATAATATATATATATATATATATACGAAAAACGTTCTATAGCCTGAAATTGTGTTACTGTATTATATGCTTTTTTTTAAAGAAACTTGAAAAAATAAACCAAAAATGAAAACAAATGAGTATTTGTCATTCAAATTCTATACGATTTATGACCCGAAATTTGAGTCCTGACACAATTCTCACGGATGCTCCAGATTGCGACGTTTATTCAGTTCCCAAACACATGTAGCAATGTACGTTTTTTAATTTATTTCTCGTCCCTTCTTGAGGCTGGCGTAATTTTTGATATTGTTTTCACTATCAGGTAGCTCGAAAATGCCCAAGGGGAGCAAAATTAGAGTAAAACTAAATCATGAATTAAAGTGATTATTTCGTGATAAAAACACCCTACACCGGAAAATGACTCCCTTCTTGACTCGCTGTGATGCTTAAAACTTTCTGACTACGCTGCATGGTCAAAATAGAAAAGAAATACGACTAGACACTGAGGTGACAAAAGTCAGTGGGATACCTACTGATAACGTGTCGGAACTCCTTTTGCTCGGCGTAGCCCAGCAACTGGACGTGGCATGGACTGAACAAGTCGTTGGAAGTCCCTTCTGAAATACTGGGACACGCTGCCTCTAAAGCAGTTCATAATTGTGAAAGCCGGCTGGAGTGGCCGTGCGGTTCTAGGTGCTACAGTCTGGAACCGCGCTACCGCTACGGCTGCAGGTTCCAATCCTGCCTCGTGCATAGATGTGTGTTATGTCCTTAGGTTAGTTAGGTTTAAGTAGTTCTAAGCTCGAGGGGACTGATGACCTCAGATGTTGAGTCCCATAGTGCTCAGAGCCATTTGAACCATTTTTGAACCAATTTTCGTCGCACTGTCGTAACGGATACGATTTCTGTGCTTATTTCACGCAGTCTTAGTTGCCTGTTAGCACTGAAAAGTGCGTAAGTGTGGGGCTCTGCATTGTGCGTGCTGAGTGGTAATGCCACAAATTTGTATTTTCAGCATACTCTTGACACTTTGAATCTCAGGATATTGAATTCCCAAACGATTTCTGAGATCTCACGTACCACGCATCTAGTTCCAGCTATCATTTCGCGTTCAGTGTGTTAATTCCTGTCATGTGGACATAATCACGTGGGAAACCTTTTCATATGAGTCACCTGAGTACAAATGACAGCTCCGCCAATGCGCTGAAGCGCCAAAGAAACTTATATAGGCATGCGTATTAAAATATAGAGATATGTAAACAAGCAGAACACGGCACTGCGGTTGGCAAAGCCTATGTAAGACGAGTGTCTGGCGCAGTTGTCAGATCGGTTACTGCTGATACAATGGCAGGTTATCAAGATTTAAGTGAGTTTGAACACAGCATCTCCGAGGTAGGAATTTTCCCGTACCTCCATATCACGAGGGTACTGTGAATGTCAGGAATCCAGTAAAACATCAAATCGCGGTCATCACTGCGGTCGGAAGAAGATCCTGCAAGAACGGGACCAACGACGACTGAAGAGAATCGTTCAACGTGACAGACGTGCAACCCTTCAAATGGCTCTGAGCACTGTGATCTGAGGTCATCAGTCCCCTAGAACTTAGAACTACTTAAACCTAACTAATCTAAGGACATCACATGCATCAATGCCCGAGGCAGGATTCGAACCTGCGACCATATCAGTCAAACGGCTCCGGACTGGAGCGCCTAGAACCGCGCGGCCACCGCGGCCGGCTGCAACCCTTCCGCAATTTGCTGCTGATTTCAATACTGGGCCATCATCAAGTGTCAGCGTGCGAACCATTCTACGAATCATCATCGATATGGGCTTTCGGAACCGAAGGCCCACTCGTATGCCCTTGAAGACTGCACATCACAAAGCTCTACGCCTCACCTGGGCCCGTCAACACCGACATTGGACTGTTGACGACAGGAAACATGTTGCCTGGTCAGACGAGTCTCGTTTCAAATTGCATCGAGAGGATGAACGTGTACGGGTACGGAGGCAACCTCATGAATCCATGGACGCTGCATGTCAACAGGGGACTGTTGAAGCTGGTGGAGACTCTGTAACGGTGTGGGGCGTCTGTAGTTGGAGTGACATGGGACCCTTAATACGTCTAGATACAACTCTGCCAGGTGACACGTACGTAAGCATCCTGTCTGATCACCTGCATTCATTCATGTCCATTGTGCATTGAAACGGGAAATTCCAGCACGGTTCAAAAATGGTTCAAATGGCTATTAGCACTATGGGACTTAACATCTGTGGTCATCAGTCCCCTAGAACTTAGAACTACTTAAACCTAACTAACCTAAGGACATCACAAACATCCATGCCCGAGGCAGGATTCGAACCTGCGACCGTAGCAGTCGCTCGGTTCCGGACTGAGCGCCTAGAACCGCTAGACCACCGCGGCCGGCAAATTCCAGCAAGACAATGCGATGCCTCACACGCCCAGAATTCCTACATGGCGGCTCCAGAAACACTCTTCTGAGTTTAAACACTTCCGCTGACCTCCAAACTCCCCAGACGTGAACATTATTGAGCATATCTGGGATGCCTTGCAACTTGCTGTTCAGAAGAGATCCACACACCCTCGTATTATTACGGATTTATGGACAGTCCTGCAGGATCCATGGCGTTAAATCCCTCCAGCACCCATTCTGATATTAATCGAGTCCATGCCACGTAGTGTTGCGACACTTCTGCTTCCTCGCGGGGGCCCTACACGATGTTAGGCAGGTGTACCAGTTTCTTTGGCTCTTCATTATCTTGCGTACGGGATACTACCGCCATCTGTACATGTGCATATAGCTATCTGATGACATCTGTCACCCCAGTGTATGTGGCCGATCCGATCAGAGAACAGCTGCGGGCAGGCAGTTTAGGCAGAGCTCGCTGGCGGGCAGTGGGCAGCGACCTGCCCCACGCGACTCCGCGATCCCTGTGCCTCTGGCGCCCCGCTATTGATTGCGAGCCGCCGCGTCCCGTCCGGTGCCGGCCAGCACGGTCGCAGCCACTGCAGTCCGCACCCCAGCCGCCCACCGGCCACCGCTGTCGGCTCCCAGCGGCATGTGAGGACGCAATGCTAAGTACACTGGACAAAAAATGTGGCAAAGCGAAGTTCTGCGTTCTGGCCCTAATACGTAGACCAATGGTGGCATTGGATGCGGTGTGTAGGGGCGGGGGGTCAGCACACCACTCTCCAAACCGTTGTTGGCTTTACTGACCTCTTGACCTCGGAGCCCCTTCTCCTCGGTCAAGTAGCTCCTCAACTGGCATCCCGAGGCTTTGCGCTCCGCGTTCCGGTCCTACCACCAAGGAAAATTCCCTGCGAGTACCGGGAATCGAACCCGAGCCCTGCGCATGGCAGCTAGACACGTCGACCACTGAGCTACGGAGACAGATGAGTAAAAAGAGACATCACATTAACACTGCAGTAACACCGTCTAGGGACGGGCAAATTTTTAAAAACATCGTATATACTGTAGCAGTATTTACAAAATTTGTCGATATTATCTATGTAGAAACAACGATATTTCGTTCGATATTTTCTAAATCACAGGAATTAAAAAAAAAGTTATCGCAGTCGCAGAAATGCCTAACAAACATTTAAAAATTGATAAAACCTTATTATATCCCACATTAACCAATAAAAGACATACAATGTAGTACAAATTCACCTATTTTCAAAAAACATAATTATTTCGTTCGATATTTTCTAAATCACAGAAATTTAAAAAAAAAATCTAAGTCCCAGAAGTGACGTTTAAAAATTGGCAAAACTTTATCATATCCCACATTAACGAATAAAAGACGCACAATGTAGTACAAATACACTTATTTACAAAAAAAAAACATAATTAAGGATCCAGCAATCGTCACCGACAGACATTAACAGAACTATATGAGAAGAAGTACCACCACAACTGTATTTTGAAATGTCTTTATAATATCACATGACTAGTTTCCGCTGCAATTACCGCTATCCTCAGGCCCCACCAATTCCAAAAGAGTATTTGACTTCCTTGGCGCATTTACTGGGGGATCCTTGTTGCTAGCACATGTGAGCTGGCTTTCATCAGGAGTCTAACTCGACACTGCGTCGTTTCCAATGCAATCACATATACCGAGTATAGACACTTGATAAAAGCCAGCTCAAGTGTGCTAGTAACGAGAATCTCACAGTAAATGTGCCAAGGAAATCAAATACTCTTTTGCCATTGCTGGGACCTGAGGATGGTGGTAATGTGCCGCCAAAACGAATCGTGTGATAGACTAAAGACGATCTCAAGATACAGCTGTGATGGTACTTTTTCTCATACGTATCATAAGCTGAAGTCGCTCGTGCAAGCAACAAGATAAACATCCATAAATTGACAGATCTCTTTGTTTAATATGTTCTCCTGTTAGTCTGCTTCTGTTATGTGGCGTGACCAATTTACTAAAGAAGCCACTCTTTCTGACGAAACAGAGAAGGCTTGGAACATTAAATATTTTTGAGCAATTTCTGACAAGACAGGTGTGAAATGAGGACTATCGTGTTCTCAGCATCAAATATTGTGCTTACCTTAAACATTTCAGACAACAGAGCCCGTTTTCCATCAAATACCAGTGCAGTAATGCGTGTGATTTTTGATCCGAGTGTATGCTATTTCTACAGTGCGTCTGTCTTTTCTTGATCCAGGCAAGGTAAGAGAATAATATAAGCGCACATTCTGCCTCATAGTTGGGAACAGAGAGTGATAATATCCACCATTCTCATAGTTCTGGTAAAAATATGTGTGCGTTTTGCACCTTGTGTCTCCCGTTTCCAATGGCAGAAATGACACACGGAAAGTTTTCATGAATATGCAGTATACATATATTCATGTTCATATGTGGTGCTCATTTGTAGTGCTGAACATGAAATTAAATAAAGCCCACGGTAAGACATTTACTCTCAGATTGCAAAGATTAGTAACAGTTGAAATGGGCAGAAAATCTGGTGCTGAGAACTATAGTGTCTATGAATTAAGAAACGAAAACTAATAAAAACATCACTTTCAGTATTCACTAGTAAGTATCGATTAATTGATATGTAGGGGCTTAAAACATCAACGATATATAGCGACACCACTGTGAAGAAATATCGTTATTTCGATGTATCGATATTTCACGCCCTCCTCTAGACTTGCTAACGAGCTCAGGTATACTACATCCAGAGGATGTCAGTCATTGATAATTAGGTTTACTGATAAGGCCAACAAATTCGGCTTTTCTGAGTCCGATGGTTTACATCTGGAACGCTATCGAACACTAGCTTCACCCGCACAGACCAGCGGCCCGTAATTAGTGGCATTTCCGTCGCCTGTGCGTAGACATTTAGTGCCATATACGTCCGGAAATCCACAAAGTACTTCTTGTACGAAAGTCATGCAGAATCACTGTTATATGGGGTTTAGGGATGAACCAACACGCTACAAAAGGCGTGCTCAAAATGTTATGGCTCATCGATGTATCTCCTTGTAGATGACATAATCATTCTGGATGGATATCAGGAAGACCTAGAATGGATAGCATATATTGAACAGAAATTGGGTCAGGTGTATAAAGCAGCGAAGATGTAGATGAAGACTGTAATGACAGGAAGGAGATTCGCTGCTTGTTTAACACCAATACTGGAGGCGACCAAACACGTAGCCTACAAAATGTTTAAAAATTGTGTTACATATTTCTAGAGGAGGTACTATCGAAAGGTTTCTATAATGAGTATAATGATACGCCCGGAAACCAATACATGTTGAAATTGGGCCATTTCACAGCCTGCATTTTATGTACAGATGAGGCAGGATTCACAAGAGATGGTGCAGAAAGTTACCACAACACACACGTGTGGGCGCTTGCAAATATTCGAGCAGTCATAGAGGTGAGCACCAGGATCGTTTCAGTATCAGTGTATGGGCAGGACAGATTCATAGCGCCATAACTTCACCAAACAGATTAACATACACTTGGTATCACCAATTTCCGTGCGATGAATTACCCGAGCTGTTCGAAAATGTTATCCTTACAGGAAAACGACAGGTGTGGTTTATGCACGATGGTTCACCACCACGTTTTCTACGGATCGTGGAATGGTTCGCACTCTGACACTTGATGATGGCCCAGTATTCAAATCTGCAGCAATTTTATGGTCGCAGATTCGAATACTGCCTCGGGCATCGATGTGTGTGATGTCCGTAGGCTAGTTAGGTTTAAGTAGTTCTAAGTTCTAGGGGACTGATGACCTCAGAAGTTAAGTCCCATAGTGCTCAGAGCCATTTGAACCATTTCTACGGATCGTGCAACAACACACGGGCGATGGGCTGGTCGAGGAGATCCAGTAGCGTGGCATCCCCTTGCGCCGGACCGGAATCCGTTGGATTTTTCGTTACAAGGACATCCAAAGGCATTCTTGTTTGCCCAACCCTTCGACAATGTGCAGATGTTAGAGGACTTCGTGATATGAATGAAGTCACTTACATGTAAAGGAGTGCGTGACTCGCTACAAAGAACGGCTAAATGTTTCTTCAGAATGCGTGGTAACTACATGCAGCAAACCCATACTTTCTACTTGTGCGTAACAGACAGTTGGGAAAGACAAAACAGATTGGTCCGTATCTCAACAGGTCATTGCTTTCCAGGCGTTATGGTAACGTTTTTTCTAGTTTTGAGCAATACTGCCTCCGGTAGGAAGATATGATACTTATTTTAAACACCCTATACAAAACAAAGTATAGCGCGATAGATGCAGAGAGATACAAAATTAATCACTTTTGACTGTGAAAAGGACGATGCGTGAAGCCTTCAAGGACTATCGTACCAGCATCTTATCTAAAGACCTCTTCAGAACCCAAATAAACTCTGATCATATGTAAAGGCAACCAGCGGCACGAAGGTTATCGTCTAGACACTTAAATCTTGCTCGAAAATTTCTACCTGTTTCGTCAATACAGAGTTTGGGGCAAATATTACAGATGAATTCATAAATTTCTGATCTTATTTGGGGGATGCTAATGAGTGAAAGTTTATGTACAACTCTTAGCTGAAATTTATTATTGGTGAAAAAACTGCTGCTGAGGTTCTGCTCTTTGAATGGCTTGGAAATTTAAAATGTAAGTGGCTCTATACGTGTTATCACTATACTTTTAAATTAATTTAATCGCGATAGGAAAGATATGTTTTACGGAACTCATGTACTTTACAGAGCATCTATAACTTATCATTTTTACTACCTTATAATGTTTGAAACAAATGCTTTTGTTACTTATTTGAAACTGGGCAACATTTTGAAAATTTTGAGCGTGTGTGTCGTCATAAAAAGTAAGATGGTGTATATTCGATCATGTTTCCGAGAGTTTAAAAGATCTGACATGGTGCACGAGCTAAAATGTGGAAATTTTAAAATGCATAGCAGAAATACACGACGTATGTGTCACACCGAAATACACACGTTGTTATCACAACATTTATGTTTTATCGATCTCAAGTTCATATTATGTATGTTTCTGCGAGGTGCAAAAAAAGTTTCTCTCATAAGTTTACCGAATTTAGGACAAAACACTTGTTTTTATCTTAGCGCAGAAAACCAATAAAGACTACAAAACGAAGCTCCAACAGCAAAGCAATATAATTCGTAAAAGGCGTCTAAAGATGGATTTGTAAGAAATCAGAAACTGGTAATGGTCTGATTCAGTAATGGTCCGATTTAAATAAACTGTTTTAGTACCTACTTGCGGCTGGTTGTTGTTTCAAATTACAAACTTTATAAGATTAGGACATCCAAAACATATTATAAAGGATGTTGGTTGTAATGGCTACGTAGGCATCAGAAGATCAGCACAAAGTAGGAAAAAACAGAGAACAGTTTCAAACGAGTTATAACTATGATGACCTAAAATAAAGGAAAAGAATGCACAACAGCTGTTGTTAGCCGGCCGTACAGAGGGTACGCTGCATTTGACATTTTGGCGCGTTGTTTCAGGAGGTTCCAAATTTTTTAAAGGGATTCAAATTTGGAAACCTGGCTTGGAATACTGAAAGTGTGAGGTCAAGCACAGTTTTAGCCAGGTAGTCGAGAAAAAGATCTTGTAAGATTGAGATGCGAATTTTATCCTCCTCCTTAAGATCAAAGGCAAATGACAAACGAGATTGTATATGAGCTTGATATATCCTAGAAATCTCTCACTTCAACCAAAAGGCCTATGTTAAAACAACAGAGAGATTCTTCTCGTTGCGTAAAATCTTGCTGGAAGGCTCACTGAGGTATATGATTAACACTAAGCCCTGGATAATTCACACGTAGGTGAAAAGTGATTAATTCATCAAAATGTCGCTCACTATTAAGTGGGAAACTTTCCCGACGAGCAACACATGATGATCGTCCACTGGCTGGAATTCTGACGATAATTTCTCATAATCTGGCGCATATGTCACTGTCGAAACATTTGAATAATGAAGCCCACCAGTCCAACATGACATCAGTTTCGATTAGCCATTTTTTTCCTCATGTAATGATTATTACATAATCTGTGCCATGCACAGTGAGCGAGTCTCTGTAAAAATGTGGATCTTTGTTTGTATGCCTAAAATACTTAAATGACCACCATCTAATGACAGAAATGTGGGAGCACTATTAAGTAACTGGTAAAACTGCGAGTTGTATGTCCTCCATGCTAACAATGAAAATTCTGTAACGCATATTAACATTTACGCACGGAACTTCTGTCACTAACTTAACTTGTAATCAGAATCACTGACGTTCTTCTTTTGTTCGTCATTGATTCTCACAGATAAATATTTCGTACACTGAGTAATTTATTAGCTACGCCGTGGTACGACCAGCCAAGCAAACCGCTACCTCATTAACAAAAAAAAAAAAAAAAAAAGAAAGGAAACCTTAGTTTTACTGTTAATATTTCGGAACAGAACAGTATTATAGTATTATTACTTTATCCGCAATTTAGTTCTGAAGTATTTTCCCATTAAAGTACTTGGCAGTACTTTTTTATCAGTATAAACTATGTTACATTTTGCTTTTATAATAACAAAATTTAGAAATGACACTGGGATTTCATTAAATAAATGACGCAGGTCAGTGGTAAGAACAGGAATTAATTAAGCTTGGAAAGAATAATTTTATTAAAAAATTTACGACTGCAAAATTTGGCAAGTTTTGTAAATTGTAAATGTCTGCTATGTTCAGTCTTACGATCACTGAATCAGTAGACAGACGAGTTTGGAAGTCGATAACAGTGGCCTGTTGTCAACTTAATGAGAAGGCACTCTAGATTGGCGTAGCAGGTTTCCAGACGAATTATTTGTCGAGAAGAATACCGGATAACTTAACATCATCATCTTTTTCCTTTCACTGTCAACTCTTGGCAGTTTCCTTTCAAAGATATTACACAACATACGCATCGTACTTCCACGTGTTGCCGAGGTTGTTAATTATAGAACGCTCCTCATGTTCCTCAAATTAATGAAATTACACATTTCACTACTTAATCGAAGAGCAGATGCGAGTTTTCGTAATGCATGAGATTATAACGAAGTATTTCCAGTATGGAAAGATGTCATACGACATATTGCAAAGTTCAAGTGTGTTTACAGCAAAAATAAAGAAAGTGGGAAAAAATTGATACAAGTTTTCTTATACCATAATAGAATTTATTTTATTTAACGTGCCATTTACTATTTTTGCCTAGTGCTTGTGTTTTAACACTTTTGATAAGGTAGAGTGAGTTCATGACTACGTGTAGTTCACGCACAAAGATGTGGAAATTTATAAGCAGCAGAAAGAAACAACAGAACGTAAATCAAGTGAGGGTGGGTTTAACGAAGTTAATCTGTGGAAAAGTCAGTAGCTCGCTCTCACACCAAGATAAGGAAGACTTAGTTTATTGATTTCCCCATTTTATGTCATCGTAGGTCAGATTATATTTAGAAATAAATTCGGGTACTACAAAAATATAGTTGGGTGAAAATTGATATTTGCATGTTGCGAGAACTCAGTAACTGCTCGAAAATCAGCTTTTGACATAGACGCTGTCGTTATCAGGAACAGGAGTTGGCGTCGGGAAAGGCGTGCAAAACTTTTCCTTTAGGAAGAAATTACTTTAGAAGCAGTATTGCGTCTCAAGTAGAGAGAGCTAATGGACAAGGAACCCTTTCAGAACAGTTACTTTGTGTAATATGATGCTTCTGTTATCACAAGTCTGAATTATTTAATAGTTTCTTGCATAAGTAAATGACTGTACATGATGAGACTAGTAACTACAGCTAAGTCTGCATTCCAGAAAAAAAGAATTGGCAGAGCGATAACTTCTTACAACGCTTAACCTGTGATGTTTTTTGGCAGTGTAAAGGTGCAGATATCTCCAGGGAGCCTATATAAATACACTGCTCAAAATAACTGGCGGAACGTGACCATACTCCATTGAGCTGTGATTAACAAATTATACCCTTTTGTTTCACAAATTAAGTACACAACGAAGGATCATCGTATCCTCGATCGTTTACATAGAAAGAACTGAAATGTCCGATAAGTGTCGACAACAAAGTGGGATCAATCATCCATCCCGTCTAACGTTTTTCATTGGACTTTGAAAGCTTCAGTAACGTGTACTCCCTCCTGAACGTTTATCACAGCCCGACACATACGTAGCATGCCCCGTATCGGTCTGAGGTGATCACTCTGTGGTATCCATTTCCATTCTTCAACGAGAGCCCAAAAGAGCTCTTGGACAGTCTTCGGTGGAACAGGACGACCACGAACACGTTTCTCTAGCATGTTTCACATATGCACGATGGATTTTAGGTCGACACTCATCGCCGGTCAATCCAATACTTCATTGTCCCAGTTTCGTAAGACATCCCTGCTGACGCCCGCCATATGGCCCTCGCTTTAGAAAGAATTCAGGGCCACCACCGTATGCAGCATCTATCACATGGTCCAACAGGATCTGTTCGAGTCACTGTGTGGCGGTAAGGCGACCACGCACAACGACAAGACACATATGGCTATCAACACTGATGCCTTCCGACAACATGACGAAACCTTGGAAATATATCGATTTCATGGACATCACTGAGAGGTACCGCTCACGACGGCCATTACCTAGCGTTAGAGGATATCTGGATTAGTCTGTGAATAACACGTTTCACCAGCGACGAAGTTGCCAGTTGACATGGAAACAGTGGAACTGAAGGAGAGCTTCAAGATGTTGTACCGTCAAGCGGGGTGCTCGAACAGGACGTTTGGGTCGTACGGTGCTTCCTCGTAACCTGACACAGAAGTGCCCTCCACAACCTATGGATGGCACATCGAGAGGCATCGGCATCTGCAGCAACACGCCAGAAAGTCAATCCTTTTTGGATCAAACAGACCGCCCTTGCAACTAGCACTGCATTAAGATGTCTCACTGCATGTGCTTGGTTGAATATAACGTCCACAAATCACAATTTCCGTCTGTGTACCTCTCTAGAAAATCGTGGAAAACCTGTACTCACTTCGATCTGAGGGGGTCACCTGAAACTGTAATGCATTACACAGAGAATAATTTTAATTGTTGCATACACTTAAAGCAAAGGTCTCAAACCATGCAAGAAGAGCACAGGTACCACCTGTGTGAAAATAGATTTAACATACCGGAGGTTGATTTACGTGTTCCCCTAACTTCTTTGAACAGTATATTATTTTTCTTTTATTATTTTGTTTTACTCGCCATATACAGCAAGAAATATCAATACATTAAAAAATTAAAAGACCATAAATCTTTAAATATATCTTTGGAATAACAGAGCCTGTTTTCTACTATAGAAAGCGGACAGTCGTTTGGCAGCGCGGTGACGGCGTGGCTGGTGTATCGGTTTTCGTCTGTAAAGGCGTGGTCAAAACATTTAAAGTAATATGCGTACCGTATCGATGTGAACTACACAAAGACAGTGATTAATAATGACTACACAGTGAACTGTGCGATCTGCTTTCTCGCGTGGGTGAAATAGCACAGTCGTCGCGTGTGCAATGGGCACTAATCGGTGTGTCACTCATGAAACAACGCGCGTGCTTGATATCAGATTTGAACATTTCAAGGACTGTGCGTTGATGTGAATAAGCCTTGAATTGTGTCGTACCAGTCATTGAACTGAAACTATTTCACGGATGCCATATAGCAGCACACTGTATAGACGAATATATTTGGTACATACGTCGTTGCGCGTTTCAAATTGTGCGCCCTCTGGAACTCCAATCCCACGACATCAAGCTCGCGAAGATACCTGCGACAGTAATGGAGTCTTGTCGTTACCTGACACATGCGTAACTGACCTGGAGACATTATTTTCAACGTAGAATCGTCAGATACCAGAATCGCGCGTCGTCCTCGCCACAATATCTCAGAATCCGATAACTAGGTGAATTGCAGCCAAAGCGCAGATTTTTTGCGAAGACTGCCACACAGATTCATGCCCTCAGGTGCAAAAGTAATGTGATACCTGTTTTCTCTTTAAAATACATTGTTGTTATAGTCGTAATATTGTTTTTTGTTGATCTATGACAACATTGTCATTGCAAAAGAACCACGATACAAATGTAGTCCTTGCTCCACATCCCTTCCTACAGTTTTTCTACTGTTTAGTACAATAATAGTCACACCTGGTCCTATTCATTCAGTGTAATTGTAATGTTTCGCAGATTCCGATTTCTTATGTAATAAAGGGGAAAAATAATGAAGGGAAAAAAGTTACAATCCGCCACTGTACAGCGCGCGATTCCTTGGACGTGAACCGGAGGCCGCAGGGTATTCGAATTTCACAGCTGATGTACAGCGTGTTTGGGGTTGGTTTGATTGCAATATTGCACGAGTTGCATGGGTTGGGAGCGTCAAAGTACTTCGGTTGACTGAGTGAATTTATAGGTGCATGCATACTTATTAGTCAATAATATTAGTACTATACACTTGTGGCAACTATATTTGATGCCAGAGAATGTTTATTTAATTTTCATTATCTTTGGTGAAGGGTACAGGAAGAGTATATGAGTACAATTTTACTGCTTTTGAGTTGCATACTAAATTTAATTTCATTCTTTTGGCTCGGAATCCCACACCTGGAACTGATCACTGACACATTTAAGTTCATTCAGTGTAACACATCGAGATTAAGTCACCACTTGATTACATGGCCATGTTTACTATTTAAATTTAGACCGAGCATTCCCGTTGTGTTACAACAGGTACAGATTAAAGACATTGAAGGTGACCTGGACCAAGAAAATGCCTTATTAGAAAAATTAACAAAATATTTTGAAAACTAAAAAATTGTTAAAAATTGACAGTCTCCTAAAGAACGAATTGTAAAATTTGTAAGATTGTTGTTTCTGTTGATCCGTTCACATAACTCATGCCTATAATAAACTTTTCTTGAAAGAAATTAGTTTTCTGCTTTGGCTGTTGTTTGTATCTACTTATTTTTATTTTGTCATATACTACAACGTTTCAGCTGTGTAGCCGTTTCCAAGTAAGTGAAAACATATAAAAAAAACATAGTGAGAATACAAGGTACAAAGTAGCCATTGGTTATCCGCACCAGAATATATGGGCATTTACAACGCTTAACCCGTTAAACACATATATCTTCAGTTCCAGTCATATAATTTCATGATCCGTATGTGCCTATATAATAACGTAAAATAAAAATTAAACACTTTGTAAGACAGGTAAAAGTGATAAGTAGGCGATAGCTGAGAACGTCACACAATGAAATGGTTTACCACGTTATTGTGCTTGAGAGCCGGAGCCGTATCCGGTCGTGTACAAACAGTAGCACACAGAGAATGCCTTTTACTAGTGGGCGGGAGCACTGACCTGTACACAGCATCACCTCATAGCAACCAAGTCAAAGATAAACCTGTGTGGGGAGGTACACTCTGTTTGTGATCTGTTATCTATGCTGAATGTCAGGAAGGGAAAGAGTGATTACTCTCGCTTATTTCTTGTACAAGGAATGTAACTGATATTATCGAAATATAAATTGTTATAATAATAACAAGTTTTGTAAGACTTCTACACAGCTTACAACCGACATAGTGTACCTGTCCACACAGATTTGTCTTTGACTTGTTTTCCACGAGGTGTCGTTGCGTAAAGTTCAGTGTTCCTTCACTCTATAAATGGCTTAGCTATGTGCTGCTGTTTGTACAGAACCGGATATCAAAGCTACAGCTTTCAAGTTCGTTAATGTGGAAACTATTTTATTATGTGACGTTTTCTACTATTACCTACTTACCGTTTTCACTTCTAAATTATATAATGATTATTTTTTATTTTACTTTGTTGTATAATCATGCCAACCACGCATGCTCATGAAATTATATGATCATAACCCAACACTTTCGTACTTAACTGGTTAAACACGGTAAATGCTCTTTTTATTCTGTTTTAAAGTGGTAACTATAACCAACTGTTGATTTGTATTCCGATTAAGTTTTTCTGATATGTATTTAATTACATGAAAATGGCTACATAGACGAAACGTCGTGTATATAAAATAAATGTATAATGGATATAAAAAGCAGTCAGTACAGGAAACTAATTTCTTTCTGTGGTTATTGTTGCCACTAAAATATTACCCATTCTTTACAGCCATTTCAAATTGTTTACTGCTATGTTGCTCCTAAAAATGTTCATTAACGGAAAGACTGAAAATAAATTGAGACTGGCGTAGAAAGTTCTTCCGCTTACATCAGCGAATAGAAACTAATGTCCACAATAGTGTGGGTGGCTACATTCACGTTTGGGAATACAAAAGGAGGGTTAATATCTGTACCAAGTAATCCCCGTTGCAGCCAGAGTAATGCTCTGGCAGCTTCCATACATGGAGAGGCAACAAAATTACAGGGAAGTGGAAGGTCAAAGTGGTAGCTGAGTTGGAATTCATTTTATCGCTGTTTTTTTCCACAAATTTTGTGCAGTATAGACGGTCTCGTTCCGATATGAATTAATGAAATTATTTCGAGCGACGAGCTGCGTGAGGAGGTGGTCAAGTTATCATAATGCCTTTGTTAGCTAATAATTCACAGGGAGCAGGTGGCAATGGCCAATGATAACTTGTTCGAAAGCCCCGGAAAATAAATCAGTTAGCATGATAGAAGGTGCGAAAAATTTTTTTAATACTTGCGTAAGTCTGAAATAGTAAGTTCGTGATGTGAATCACACGAGTAGTGGAATAAATCGTTTAAACACAGAAGGAAGTCAAATGAACAGGCGTAAAGCATTAGACTAGACCCATTAAAAACTGAATACATGGAATAATACATGTTTCCTTTCGGAAACAACAAACACTTTTCCTCATACCACGTGACTTCATTTCTAGACTGAAAGTACAGTGTTTTTAATTACTTTTGACATAGAAAGTCATCTTCTGCGTATAAAAAGTAACTAAAATGAATTAATTTTTGCTTTGCCATTAATGTGAAAGTATAGGATTGTTGGATTGGATTGTTTGGGGGAAGAGACTAAATAGCGAGGTCATCGGTCTCATCGGATTAGGGAAGGACGGGGAAGGAAGTCGGCCGTGACCTTTCAAAGGAACATCCCGGCATTTGCCTGGAGTGATTTAGGGAAATCACAGAAAACCTAAATCAGGATGGCCGGACGCGGGACTGAACCGTCGTCCTCCCGAATGCGAGTCCAGTGTGCTAACCACTGCGCCACCTCGCCCGGTAATGTGAAGTTATAAAATAAACAAGTGTATCGCATATAGAGTGCATTCCCGATTTAAATCGTAGTTTCTCTTCGCAACATTTCACTGAAGTAATTGCAATTGGAGTATGGGAAGTATGGAGTATGTACCCGATAAAGACTGTTAACAAAAGTAAGTCCAGCACGGCCAAGTAATTAACTACGACAGCATTTGTCAGGTTCTACTCGTATAAAGCGAGCGGAGCTAATTACTGAAGAGCAGACACTGAATGTGCTCAACTTCTGAATAAACCGTCGGATTACGCGCATGACATCACAGCGCCGCAGCAAAGCAGTAGCGCGGCGCAATGGAATGCACGCTGTAAACACAGCGGAGGGTGTAACAGACAGCGCTGGCTTTTCATCACTGAAGAAAGGCATTCGTTTGCTACTGCCAACGAGAATATTTATTTCCTGAAACGTTAGGCTATCCACAGTATGTCAACAAATACTGCGACGTTATTGTTTAAACAAATGTGACAAATATCAAGATCGAATTAATGAACGTCATACCACGAAGACGCTCAGTTCATAGATTTGTATGTGATCCTTATTTACGTTAGTGTTTCGCTAGTTGCTACGTGAAAAATCCTGGATTGTTTTGTGAGAACAGCAGCATAATAAAGGTTTCGAATTACGCCAAGTAGAGTTCGATAACACTACTCACAGCCATTTTGAATCTGACATGTGATATATCAATTAGTATGTATTTTGGCGTGTATAATCCGAATCTACCTTTAAAACTAACACTTATCATTTTTAAATTTTAACAGACTTTTTACTGTCGTGCCTTCAGACATTTGAAAGAAAAATTCTTAAATTGAAGGCAGCAAATCTGAGAGGATGTATAATTGTTAGACAGCAAATAACAAAACTGATGAAAGAGCCAACCTTTGATTCCAAAGTCACAAATATCGCATTAGCTGCTAATCATCTTTCAAACCAGTTTTGAAGAGCTTTCAGAGTAATGGGCTAGATGATAGCTATGTTTCGATTAAGGATGATCTGTTCGACAACTGGAAGGACATGAAGTGTAGAATGTCGCTTGAAATTCACATTTTACATTCCTACCTTGATATCTTTCCGGGAAATTTGAGAGCCGTAAGAGATGAGCAGGATGAACGCTTTACCTACACATTCGGGCGATGGAACGCCACTGTCAAGATCACTGGAACCTTTCGATGATGAACGACCTCTGCTTGGGTTTTGTTAGGGACAGCGATGTTAGTGAGAGTGGAATACCAAAGAGGGTTAAAGTCGTCATCTCCGTGTAGACATATTAAAAACTATAGAGTTCTAAAGTTCTGAATATGTATTTTTTGCATTTTTATTTTCTTTCTGTATGCGTCACAGTTGATATAATAGAAATTTCTTTGTGGCATCAGTTTCGGACCATAACGTCTATTTTCAGACCACAGCCTTAAATGTAAGTGTAAACATACAGTCCACCAATGTACATATAAGTAACCAAATGTTCAAACCGCGTTCGATTGAAAGGAAACCATATTATATACTCATTTGGAGATCAACATTTTGTTAATGATTTCTAACGACGAATAAGAACATTTGGTTTCTTATATTGCATTGCTTGAATGTGCGATTACACTTACTTTTAAGGCTATGGTTTAGAAATTGAAGTGATGGTTCGAAAATAGTCACTACAAAGAAATTACTGTTATCGCAACCGTGACGGATATTGGAAGAAAATAAAAATACTTAATAACCTAGTTGCTGGTCCCAGCCGTCATTATGTTGGAACTTCGTAAATATATTTCTTGTCTGTTTTAATTCTGTCAGTGTTTGCCAGTACTCTTTTTGATTCTCTGTGTATCTAGAAAAGTGCTAAGGAAAAACAGTATCCCAAAATTAGGTAAATCCACCCACTTACAAACCACATACAGAAAAATTTAAAATTTGTTGACTAGTGCAATCAGAGGCGGTGAAGTTGAGAAGTGTTAGGTGAGCCAAATAGCTACATTCACGAGGAAAATTCCGAGCTGCTACAAAGCTTTCAACCAGAAACAATTTCCAATTGTTTTCGTTGTGTGTCAAATTAATGAACATATTTCTACGACCCCATAATGGCTCTGAGCACTATGGGACTCAACTGCTGAGGTCATTAGTCCCCTAGAACGTAGAACTAGTTAAACCTAACTAACCTAAGGACATCACAAACATCCACACCCGAAGCAGGATTCGAACCTGCGACCGTAGCGGTCTTGCGGTTCCAGACTGCAGCGCCTTTAACCGCACGGCCACTTCGGCCGGCGACCCCATAATGGCATAATAAATACGTAGCAAAGTAGCGGCCTACCTCGTCCGTCTTCCAGTTGGTAATTGGAAGGAAGGAAGATAAGGTTTCAATGTCTGCTCGACGAGGAGGACAGTAGAGACAAAATAGAGGTCTGAAGTGTCATTTTCAAAATGCACTTAGGCAGTTTAAAGAAACCACATAAATCAATAATATGGGTACCTGAAAGGAGATTTAAATCCTGCTCCTCGGGATTGCTCGTCCAGTGGTTTAACCACTGAGCTACCACGGTCGGTGGCTCATAATTGATCCCTGTTCTTACAAAAGAAAAATCACTATCAAGAAGCAGCCGCTCTCTTTTGTCACTGACTGTTCATGTTGGTTCCACGTAACTGTCACATCCCATCCTCTTCTCCATGCCTTCCAAACACTTCATCCTCGGCCGTCCTCTTCCTTTCTTTGCCAACACTTTCCTTTCAAGACTATTAATGATGAACATGTTGCAGTCTGATGACATCGCCTATTTTTTTTAATAATCTTCTGTCTTTGTAACTTCTCTAAAGACATCCAGGTTGGTTCTTCCATCCGTTTTGTCATTTTCCGTCATAGCCACATTTCGGCAGCTTCAAGTCGTTTCCTTTCCAATTCACCCAGGGTCCAGCTTTCACTACCATAGAGCAATGTAATTCATACAAATGATTCTGCAAAGGATTTTCTGACATCTGTGTTCTTAAGTTTGTAGAATAATTTTCGTAGTTCACTGTTGCTGTTTGAGTTTACAGATTATTATTTTGTCATTTGGAATTGTGAGTGGAGCTGTGGATGCTAGAAAAATTGGAACATTTCCGAGAAACTATACTGTTTGAGTCCAATAGAGGAATGACAGGAGCAGAGGCCGCTAGAAACACATGCGCCGTATATTGGGATAACGCCATTGCACACAGCACAGTAAGTAATGGTTTTCTTATTTAAGGTGGATCATTTCGACATTAGTGACTCCTCATGTTCAGGTTCAGAAAGACCTTCGGGGTTTGACGAACATCATTTAAGCGCATTAATCCACAATCATCTACGTCATTGTACTCGAGAACAGGCAAATGCGATGAACTGTGATCATTCAACAAGCGTGCGATATTTGCATGCTACGGGGAACGTTCAGAAACGAGGCTTAGGGCACCGCATGCTCTAAGCTAAATTCACAAAAATAAGCGGGTGGCCACATGTGCATCTCTGCTTGCTCGTTATCAATTAACTCGTGAACAATACTGACCATTCCTATTCTGTATCGTTACTGGTGGTGGAAACGGTATCTTTATGCTACATAAGGAAAAGGAAGGAATGGTTCAGTCCAAGCGAACCAGAAACTTTCCGTCCAAATACCTGCGCGCATCCACAAAAGATAATGTTGTGCATTTGGTGGAACAGCAACGGTGTGGTGTACTACGAATTGCTTCCCCGAGGTGTTACCTTCACTGCTGAAATTTATTGTCGACAACTGAGACATCTTGCAGATGCAGTCCAAGAACAATGATCAGGAAAACTGCGTAAAGCGACGCTCGCATTTTACTAGACTGACGAAAAACTATACAGGAGTTGGGTTGAGAAGTCATTTCGACCCACCTTTTCACCTGATCTTGCGCCCTCAACTTTTCACCTTTTCCGCTCTCTATCGAACAACTTTCAAGGAAGTTCCTTTCCGGATAAAAGTGCGTTCCGAACATGGCTCGACGAGTTCTCCCCTCTAAGCACCGTGATTTCTACTGTCTTCTAATCGAAAAGTTATCCCACCGTTGGCAAACTGTAGTTAATAGTGAAGAAGAATATACACTACTGGCCATTGAAATTGCTACACCAAGAAGAAATGCAGATGATAAACGGGTATTCATTGGACAAATATATTATACTAGAACTGACATGTGATTACATTTTCACGCAATTTGGGTGCATAGATCCTGAGAAATCAGTACCCAGAACAACCACCTCTGGCCGTAATAACGGCCTTGATACGCCTGGGCATTGAGTCAAACAGAGCTTGGATGGCGTGTACAAGTACAGCTGCCCATGCAGCTTCAACACGATACCACAGTTCATCAAGAATAGTGACTGACGTATTGTGACGAGCCAGTTGCTCGGCCACCATTGACCAGACGTTTTCAATTGCTGAGAGATCTGGAGAATGTGCTGTCCAGGGCAGCAGTCGAACATTTTCTGTATCCAGAAAGACCAGTACAGGACCTGCAACATGCGCTCGTGCATTATACTGCTGAAATGTAGGGTTTCAGCAGGGATCGAATGAAGGGTAGAGACACGGGTCGTACCACATCTGAAATGTAACGTCCACTGTTCAAAGTACCGTCAATGCGAACAAGAGGTGACCGAGACGTATAACCAATGACACGCCATACCATCACGCCGGGTGATACGCCAGTATGGCGATGACGAATACACGCTTCCAATTTGCGTTTACCGCGATGTCGCCAAACACGGATCTGACCATCATGATGCAGTAAACAGAATCTCGATTCATACGAAAAAATGACGTTTTGCCATTCGTGTACCCAGGTTCGTCGTTGAGTACACCATCGCAGGCGCTCCAGTCTGTGATGCAGCGTCAAGGGTAACCTCAGCCATGGTCTCCGAGCTGATAGTCCATGCTGCTGCAAACGTTGTCGAACTGTTCGTGCAGATGGTTGTTGTCTTGCAAACGTCCCCATCTGTTGACTCAGCGATCGAGACGTGCCTGCACGATCCGTTACAGCCATGCAGATAAGATGCCTGTCATCCTGACTGTTATTGATACGAGGCCATTGGGATCCAGCACGGTGTTCCGTATTACCCTCCTGAACCCACCGATTCCATATTCTGCTAACAGTCATTGGATCCCGACCATCGCGAGCAGCAATGTCGCGATACGATAAACCACAATCGCGATAGTCTACAATCCGACGTTTATCAAAGTCAGAAACGTGTGGGACGCATTTCTCTTCCTTACATGAGGCATCACAACAAAGTATCACCAGGCAATGCCGGTCAACTGAGAAATCAGTTGGAAACTCCCCTCATTTCAGCACATTGTAGTTGTCGCCACCGGCGCCAAACTTGTGTGAATGCTCTGAAAAGCTAATCATTTGCATATCACAACATCTTCTTCCTGTCGGTTAAATTTCGCGTCTGTAGCACGTCATCTTCGTGGTGTAGCAATTTTAATGGCCAGTAGTGTATTATTGATCACTAAAGCCTCTGTTATGTTTATTTGTTGTGTTTATTAAACTTACGGAAAAACCCAATAATTGCGATCTTTGCTCCACTCTTCAATCTATTAAACATGAACGTATGCTCTTACCCAGATCTGATAACTTCAAGTGACTGTTGCAGCTCAGATTGTATTCAATTTGAACAAGTTGAATTAACATTTTATATCTCATGGCATCGAAATCAAAAACTCCTTTCTGTCCACTGTATCGATGAGGAACGCAGCCCCAAACTACAGTAGCGCTTAACCCGTATCTGGCCACTACTGGAATAATGTGTTCAACAGTGATTATTTTGTATTCTCTACCTTTTGCCACTCAGCAAACCAACAATAGCTTACACGTTCACATTGCAGTCCGAAGCGATTTGAGGTATCGGACAACGGAAGTAGACGAATGGTGCCATATGAGCCACTAGTACATCCCATTGTAGATGCAGATGCCGTCGAAGCGTCGATACATGCTGGTCTGCATTATTGCTATCATTATTATTATTATTATTATTATTATTATTATTATTATTATTCACACCCTCCCAGTTTGGATTCATTCAGACCACGATTCAGGACGTGGAGCGTTACAATTTTTACAAACTTTAGTGCATTGCGGGACTGCGCCCTATTCCGGATGACGACTCAAATTACCCCGATACTGTTGAAATATGGCAGTTAGCTCCACAATCTTTCATCATAACAGAGATACAAGAGGTTTAATTCTGGCACCATTTAGCAAATAACGAAAATGGCAATGATCCATATTTTTTCGGAGTTCTGCATACAGCTCTCCGTCTCTCTCTTTCTCGCTATTCTCTGATTAGTAGAGATGCTTTAGCGGAATACCTGTTTCTGTTTAGAAAGTTGGGCTATGCAGCTCGCTCTAATTTAGGGACAAAGCTTCTTAGTTTATGACAATTGCATGACGCGATGCCATTCTTAGTGAGCTGTTGTAGAAGTCGGACGGGGCCAGCATCGAGTGAAGTCAGAAGCATACAACTGAAGCTTTTTATGTCTATTTACTCGTAAGTCATTCAGCTATGCAACTTACAGAGAATAAATGCAACCAGTTCGCTAACAAGATACTCGATTTCGGTAGTCAGTAAGTGTTCTGACTGGGTACGTGTTCTGATTGGGTAAGTGTTCTGATTGGTTCGTGGAGTGAATAAAATTTTCCGCTACAACATATCGCCCCACTCACGGAGTATGGCTCCATAAGAATAACGTTTACTGATCGTTGTTGGTCACGATTAAGTGAAATTTCACGTTCATTCTATCGCTGAAAGTACTCTTTACTGCAGGATCAGACGAGTGATTTGTCCACACTCAAATTCAGTGTTTTATAGTCCACATGTGGTCGGACATAGGGATTTCAGTTGCCTTGATTCGTCCTTCCTCTGCTTAAAAACACTTAACCTGTTTGATGGAGTGCATTAAAGTATACGGAGCAAACTAGTAAACCGAATTACAAACCACTGCTCCCTCGTCTGAAATCGACCAGCACTGATTGACTTCTTGTCAGTACTTGCCGTTCCGGATCAGGAAGAAATAAGTGAGATCAACAAGGAATGGAAAGGTGTGGCCCGCATCTCGTGGTCGTGCGGCAGCGTTCTCGCTTCCCACGCCCGGGTTCCCGGGTTCGATTCCCGGCGGGGTCAGGGATTTTCTCTGCCTCGTGATGGCTGGGTGTTGTGTGCTGTCCTTAGGTTAGTTAGGTTTAAGTAGTTCTAAGTTCTAGGGGACTGATGACCATAGATGTTAAGTCCCATAGTGCTCAGAGCCATTTGAACCATTTTTTTGAAAGGTGTGGCGTTCCATTCATTTGGCGCCCTTAATTATACAAACGTTCTGTTGATTCCGCGTTGCCAAGTCGTAAACCTCGCACAATGAACAAGGCAACAGCTTGCCACAGCGATCTTAGCTAACACTCCTGCCACTACCGTGTCCCAATGTTCGCTGTAAACTTCCCTCCACTTAGTTCCGTGCTGGCACACGCTCTAAACGGACACGCGAGGTCTATTTTCATTAGCCTGGCGTTACACGCACTTTCTGCGGTCTTTGGCCTTCATAAATTTGGTATGTCCTTCTGTTGCCGAATGGCATGCCTGTCACCGTATTGGTCGCCTCAACCTAACAAAAATAAACTCATAGTTTTTGGTGGTGTCATCTTCCGTGTCTTCGTTCCCGTAGCTGTTTCTGCGATATGTATCTGTGAGAGAAGTGTCGAATAAACTTGGTATCTGTCCAAATGATTACAGAAAATTGTATGGAAATCACTCACAGGATAGCTTTCACCGCTGGGGCAAGGATCCCGTCGGGCTTTGGTTAAATTCCGACTCACAAGACAAGTGTCCCTAAGTGTTATGAGGGGGTTGTTTATTACTCACATAACACGACCAAACAGTATTTAGTTGTCTGTAGCGTAAATATATCTTATTCTAGATTATGTAGTTTGTATAACCCTTACGACTTTTATCAAAGCTGTACTTAGCAAATTTCTGATTTTGTTGCTTGGTTGATTTGGAGGAGCGGACCAAACAGCAAGGTCATCGGTCCCATCGGATAAGGGGAGGAAATCAGCAGTGCCCTTTCAAAGGAATCATCCCGGCATTTGCCTGAAGCGGTTTAGGGAAATCAAGGAAAACCTAAAGCAGGATGGCCGAACGCGGGTTTGAACCGTCGTTCTCCCCAATGCGAGTCCAGTGTGTTAACCGCTGCGCCACCTCACTCGCTGATTTTATGTGTGTGTGTGTGTGTGTGTGTTTTGTGTGAACATATCGATATGTTTCTTTAGTATGTTTCTTTAATAATGGTGCCGACCGATGTGGCCGAGTAGTTCTAGGCGCTTCAGTCTGGAACCGCGCGACCGCTACGGTCGCAGGTTCGAATCCTGCCTCGGGCATGGATGTGTCTGATGTCCTTAGGTTAGTTAGGTTTAAGTAGTTCTAGGTTTAGGGGACTGATGACCTCAGATGTTAAGTCCCATAGTGCTCAGAGCCATTTGAACCATTTTTAATAATGGTATTATTTTCTGTTAGGCAAAGCTGTATTAGCACATTGCTGAAAAAATTTGGGTTTTTGTGTGTCTGTGTGCGCGTCGATATGATATGTCAGTTTCTTTAACTTTGATGTTATTTTCTGTTAGACTGTTAAATTTTTCCCAATAATTTGCCGAAAAGAGAAGCAGTTCTGATAGCAAACTTACACTAAGCAAAGAAAGGAAAGGTTGAAAGGTATAAGGAATATACAAGACTATACAAAGTATAATAAAATGGAAGACAATATTATATAGAGAGAAGAAGAGGTAGCTGAAGATGAAATGGGAGATTTGATACTATAAAAAAATTGATAGAACACCGAAAGACTTACGTCGAAACAAGGCACCTTGGGTGCACTTATTAATATCATTGAGAGAACGAGCCATGACAAAACTATTCCATCTGCTGTGCAAGATGTATGAGACAGGCTTCAATATTGTGATACTTCAAGAAGAATGTAAGAATTCTTATTCTGAGAAGGTAGGTGCTGACAGATGTGAATCTTAAAGAACCATCAGCTTTATAAATTATCATTGTAAAATATTCACATACATTAAAAGAAGAGTGAAAATACTGGTAGAAGCCGACCTTAGGGAAGATCAATTCCGTTTACAGAGAAACGAAGACACACCCAAATCAAAAGTGATCCTACGACTTTCGTTAGAAGATGAGTTAAAGAAAGGCAAACCTACATTTATAGCATTTTTAGATTTATAGAAAGCTTTTTGACAATATTGACTGGAATACTTTCCTTGAAATTCTGAAGGCAGCAGTAGTAAAATAAAGGAAGCGAGAGTTTAACTACAATTACAATTTCTATGTTAGGAAGTCTTCTTTACAAGTATTCGTCGGGAGCGCAGTTTTGTATGGAGGTGAAATGTGGACAATAAACAGTATAGCAGTCAGCAGTGGCGGTTTTAATTTTGGTGGCATGGCACTCCACTGGCGCCACTAACTCCTTGGGTTACCGATATCGATCTTATGTCTCGAGCTAGGGTCTTTGGTCGAGAAGAGTGTCCTTGGTTCAGCGGGCCCTGTTACTGTTAGTTAGCTGGAGGGCACGTGGTTGCCAAGTTGTGGCTTTTGGAGGACTCCGGCTGTTCTGTACGGGCCTCGAGTGGTTAAATCGGTCGGAGGCAAGTCTTGCCGCCTCACTTAAGAATTAGTAGCGGCGAGTTGCGGGAAGAGCAGCGGACGTCGCGTGCCACCCGGTCGGGAAGTTCCCGCTCTACTCTGCAAGCTTAAATTTTACGGCCTGTACGGATTGAAGGCAATAACACCCCGGCTTGGAATCTTGGAAGTCACGGCTCCTTCACACATAAGGGAAGTTAAGTGCTGTTTTTTTTTTTTTTTTCTTAACGTGGAATTGGAGCTCTTATATTAACGTGCATCCGAGTGACTGTGTGTTTGATCATCGGTCAGTGTAACTGGTAGTAATTTGTTGTTCCAAGCCATATACCATGCAAGTGTACGAGTACTCTCTATTATAAATTGACTTGATGAAATTAGGTTTGTAACATAACCTGTGCTGCAGGCATGGCATCCTTTGTAGATGAGTACGCTTTAGTCATTGCTTCAGCAGGCGCTAATATTTCGTCTTGTGATTTACAAGTAATTTTAAGCAGTGTTAAACTTGTAACTTGTATGTGTAGTCGCTTCTGCGATAATATTTATTACATTTTAGTCACTTTCGTCTGTAGCCTTACCTGCGGAGATTACTGTTCCCTTATCATTTGTGTTGGCAGGGTAGCTTTGGCAGCGGAAGGCGCGCTCCTGTTCCCTGAGCCCGGAGCAGAGGCGTGTTTTCTTTCTGCTGCGGTGGCACTTCCGCCGTCGCACGACGTCTGGGATGGCCTGCAATCTGGTGCCTTTACCAGCCGCATCGTGGTGGCTCAAGTTAAGTAAAGCTGTCGTTTGATGCGTGCCACGGCGGAGTGTCGCCGATTAATCCAGAAGTATTAATTTGTCCTGTTTGGTGAATTCAGTAAGCTCAAGAGGTTTAAAGCGTGTTCTGCAAGCCCGAAGTTCCTCCTCACTGTATCTGCTCTTTAACCATTCGTTTAAACCCTGCACCCTTATTGCTACTTGCGGAGCGTGTTAATTTTTAAGGCGTTTTGCGTATCAATATAAACCGTTGAGCCTTTCCTTTTATCAGTCATTAGCTAACTCCACTCATTGGGAAACTTTCCTGATTGTTCCCTGTTGGCTGTGACAGCCGCCTGCTGCATTTCTCAGCTTATCCTGAATTTTGGGCAATTTTATATTTATTTAAGGGTCATTTTCAATGTTTCTGCTGATGTGTACCAGTTGGGAGTCACATATGAATTGCATGTCCCTCCAGCTTATCTTGTACATTGGGCAACTGTATATTTATTTAAGTGTCATTGTCAATGTACCACTTCGGAGTCACATTTAAATTGTATGCCTTTGCTTGTATTTTGAGTAATTGTGTATTTTGTTGCTTAAGTGTTTTTATTAAGGCTTCTACATTGATAAGGGCTTTACAACATCCACAATCAGTGGGGTGACTTGTTATCCTTTCTGTACTGTGGATGGGCGTTATTCACTTGTGTAACGTGTCATTCTTGCTTGGTAATTGTTAGTACATTTAGTGTCAGTCATTATAATTAATATTACTGATAAAATTCAGTTTGCTGAACCCGCTTGCAGCCACGCCTAGTTGGTGCGACTTCTTACTCGTATTTGGAGACCGTATAATCCTAGTTTCAAGCTCTGCCCTTAATGGTATAAATTGTTAGTTTGTTGTTAATGAATTGAGCCTGTTAAAAAGTTTTTTAAATGATTGTGAGCGTTCTCATTCTTTTTAAAAGTTTTTTTTAAAAATTGTAATTACAGTATTATTGTTAACCAATAAAATGTACTCCATCAAACAACAAATGACAAAATATGTGGGTCCATCTTCCATGTGTTTTTCCTTAAAATTATCCCAACCCTTGTTGTGAGGTATCAAAGAGAATATAAGCCTTTGAAATGCGATGATACAACAGAATGCTGAATGGGTAGGTCGGATAACTAGTGAACAGGTATTGAACAGAATCCAGGAGAAATGAAGTTAATGGCACAATATGGTTAAGAGAAGGAATCGATTGATAGGATACACTCTGGAGCCTCAATAAGTAGTCAGTTTGGTTACAGCGGGAAGTTTGGAGGCTAAAAATTGAGGAGGGGCATCAAGCTGTACTACAGTAAGCGAATTAAACAAGATATAGGGTGCAATGCTTATGCTTAGATGAAGCGGCTTGTACAATATAGGCTGGAGTGAAGAGCTGCATCAAAACAGTCTTTGAAGACAACTAAAACAGCAGCAGCAGCAGCAACAACAATAGTATTACGTTACAACCAAACAACAATGGCGATAATGAGTTTTGTTAAAAGTAAATGTAGTAGCTTTGTAGAGACACGACCTTCAATGATATCATAAAGCATCTAAAACAGAATGTTGTACAGATGACATATGTGCATATTTTCTAATTAAATCTTCCCCATTCACTAAAAATAGGGACAACGTGTTTGCTACCTGAACAACTGCACTTGGGCATCCTTCACATCCCGGCGACGGCCCTATTGAACAGCCAGAGAAGATTTCAGTCAAGATGTGTTGTGAGTAAACATCTAGCGGCCTGTTAAAAGCGGTCTAAAGGTATAGCTGTCAGAGCGATACGATAGTGGTCAGATCCATGGGCTTCGATTGCATCAATTGAAGGTGTCACGTTCGACGATTTTTACTTGCTGTATGGTATGACGCCCCTATGTGTCGGAATCTTCTAAAGCTCACCGTATGGAATATGAAGAGGGTCTAGATATGAAAGAAAGGGAGCTTAACGTCCTGTCAACGATAAAGGTTTTACAGTCGGAACTCAGAGATGTGAAGGACAAGAACAGGGTTTTACAGTCGGAACTCAGAGATGTTAAGGACAAGAACAGGGAAGTAAATCGATAGTGTCATCAAAGGAACCATTCCTACATTTTTTTGCCTTAATTAACTTAGGAAAAGCACAGAAAATCCGAGTCTGTCTACTCAGACTGAGATTTGAAACCTCCTTCCCCCTTTCCCGGATGGTAGTTCTGTGTATTCACCACTGCATCAAACCAGTCTTTGGACTGAAGTCCACAACAATAACAACAACAATAACATACGAAAATAAATGAACAAATTTCTCAGGTGTACTGTAAGTTTGAACAAAAATCTACATATATTCTTCTATAATTCATTATTATAGGAAAGAGTCCTGGCCGCCCTCGTGTTCCTGAAGAAAATGTTGCACAAATTCAAACTGTTTTCCAACGTAGTCCTTTAAAAGCAACTCGCCGTGCCAGTCGGGAGTTACAAGTGCCTACAACAATAATTTGGAGTGTTTTGAGACATCGGTTGGTTATGAAGCCGTACAAGTTACAGCTGTTACAAGCTCTGCGTCCTGGTGACAAACGCAAACGTGTGGCATTTTGTAACGGGATTCTTGATGCTATTGACAACGATAACACTTACGCACAACGCATCGTGTTAAGTGATGAAGCGACTTTCCACGTTAGTGGTCAGGTAAACAGACACAACATTCGAATTTGGGGCCTACAGAACTCACATGCAGCCATTGAATATGTACGAGATTCGCCCAAAGTCAATGTGTTTTGTGCGATGTCCCGATCATCTGTTTACGGCCAAACACGGTTAACGGTCAGCAGTATCTCGCTATGTTACAAAACTGGTTGTTTCCGAGGCTGCACGAAGACAACTTCGTTTTTCAGCAAGACGGGGCACCCCCTCACTGGAGTCGCCAAGTGCTTCAATGTCTGAATGAAACTCTACCGAACCCTTGAATCTGTCGTCAAGGCGCTGGCGATTTAGCAAGTCTCAGCTGGGCTCCACGGTCACCGGATTTGACTCCCTCTGACTTCTTCCTGTGGGGTTTCATTAAAGACAATGTTTATGTACCACCACTCCCACAGAACCTGGAAGAGTTGAAGAACCGATTCGTATTGCCATAACATCAGTGACGAAGGGCATTCTTGCCCGAGTATGGTGGAATTTAAGTATCGATGTGGTATTGTTCGTGTCGCCGATGGAGGACGTTGAACTTGAGAGGTGTGTAAAGTCTCATATTCGTATGTCTTAAAGTTTAATAAATAAATGCATTCGAAATACGTATATTCTTTTTGAAACACCCTGTATTTAACACTTTCTCTCAACTGTAAAGTAGTGAAAAAATAGAAGTTGCTTTATACGTGGGAGTTCGATTCTTTGAGGAATCGTGGGTTATAAAGACACTAGACGGAACTGTTATTAAGTTTTCCAGAAAAAGTGATTGGATAAGTCGTGGCTATACTGTCTGGCAACTCGCAGCTCTCACATCCTGTATAGCTGGACTGGTGCACGACTCCATTCTGACATTTGTACGTCGGCGCAGGAGGCGACACGTTGACGGACGCTTCCGCGTCAGCTATACGGGTTCCGAGAAGCGACCTGCAGAGACAGGCTTCCCGTGCGAGCCGAGGAAGCCGTATTACTAACGGAGTGCGGACCGGGCTGCGCTTGCCGACGTATCCAGACAGCACTCCGACAGGTCTCAAAGCCGCCGGGTCGCGACCCTGCGCTGCTTCCCGGTACGCTGCAGAACGGTATTTAACGCATTACGTTCGTCACCGTCTGGAACGGAACGTCAAGGCATTCCACGAGGCATTTCAGTGGAAGTTTTCACACAGGCTGTCAACAAGACGTGACGCAACGTCAATGTTACCGATTCTCAGGATGGAAGATATGACGCTGACATTGGAGGTGGGGAGGGGAGGGTGGGAGGAGTCAGTTGTTGCATCTGCTAACATCAGAAGTTATCCTATCGTGGACGCGCTCACTTGTCGTCTGTAGAATGTTACATACATTATGAATGAAGAAAGCACACAGCGCTAAGACAATATTCTTTAATGAACTACATGATGAATTAAAACAATTTTTCTTCGAAGAAAAGTAAGTTGAACAATATACAGTGTGATTCAGATGCCTCTACTACTGGGTTTCATGCAACCCACAATACCTTCAAAACCCACGTGTAAGATTTACATATCTCTTGTTTGACATGAAGAAAAAATGAACATTTAATGTAGTTAAATTTTGTACTAGGATATGTTTTCGCTGGACGCCATAGTTTTTCGAATTATTCAAGAAAAACGATTTTAAGGTCACTTTTGTATGCTTTTCTTGAATCACTCGAAAACCATAGCCTTCAACGACGAATCCTAGTACAAAATTTAACTTTATTAAATTCCCCGAAAAAAGGTCCTGTTCATGTTTTCTGTAACACTAATCGTTTGTGTGTAACGAGAGAGAGAATATAAAAATCTTGTGCATGTTTTTGAAGGTGTTGTGGCTTGCATAACACCAACAGATAGTGGCAGTTGAACCACCCTATATAATATGCTTTGGCGAGACGTGCCACGGTGCAACATCAAGTCTTATGTAACATCCAAAGAGGGTGGAAAATGAACTAACTCGAAAGAATCGAAATTAATAAACAAGAGTCTGTCACCTCGCAGCAAAGGTCCAAGTTACCAATACAGATCTGGTATGCCGTGTGACGGGACTATGACGACAATATTGTTCACTGTGTTTTCCCCTAACTAACACTTGTCGTACCGAAAAGCGCCAAGCTGCGATCAACGGAACGACGGAGAGCGTAAGCAGAACGTCCGGAATGCATTTCACGAAGTGATTTTACAGTAGTATCTGAAGATGACTGCGGTTAGGGCTGTATAGCGCTTCGTTCAAGAGACTTACTTTGCGTACGTACTGAACGAAATTCATACAGTAACAGATTCAAGATAAAATCAGAAGCTATATAGAGCTGTCGCTAGCGAATGGAGAATTGGGAGATCTAGGAGACTCACCAGAAGAAGTTCGACTACGATAACTCTCTCTACTGTGAACGATTTGTAGCAAGAGATCCCTCTTCATTTTTGCTAACTCGGCCTGACGCAATGGGCACGACATTCCGCGTGCCATTGACTAGAGACGTTCCAACCCGGCGGCGGGTGACCAAAGTGGAGCGAAGCTATTCCCCTTTCTTGTTCTGACACACTGTACGAAAATAACTAAACAACTCATGCAACTGTAACTAACAAGAACCGTGTGTTTTTCCCCATTGCCTTCCTATATGTCGCAAGAATATGTAAATTAAAATTTTATTCATGTAGGCGGCTTTGCATGAATTTTAATGTGGTCATGTTATGTGGATCTGGGTGAGGTATGTACTGTCTTATACATTTTAGAAGCAACACAATTTTCTACTTTAGTCACTTGTAATAGCAATAGCGTGGGAACGCTCATACCGGTTTCTGGTCCAACCAAACGGGCGATTATTTGAAAAACTGCAGTCTGAAGATATTGGATGGTTGTACAGATCGAAGTACAACCTGCTTTAGTGGTCCCACGAAAGCTAGCACGGTAGTTTGATACATTTAAGGCAAGCTAACAAGGTTCTAAAAAAATAGCCTTGTTTTTCTTTCTTGACTGTTCTGACTTCTAACTATGAAACTAACAGCACTACTTCTAGTAATTCAACTATCTGTCAGAAATGATACGTACTAGAATTTTGCTTGAGTTTGCTTTTAATGTATAGTTATCGAGCTCAGTAGAGGCCTAGGCAGAAAACAATGAGAAAAATAACGTGTTCCGTCCCTTTGTAAAACTGCTGTTTAATATCCTGCTTACATACATGGGGCTCATTGATTGCTGGAAGATTTCAGTTAGGAACACATACCGAGGGGTGGCGGCGGCTGTGGTCAGTTGCGGACAGTGCAGTGTCGAGTTTTCGTTGCTGATGAGAGAGGAAGGAAGGAGGTGGAATCAGGTACCGTTGTAGTTACCCTTGTTCTGCCAACGGCCTTGCCAAAGAGGGTGGAGGAACGGACTAACGTTCAGGGCACGCTCTTGCCCTTACGATGGGAAACTGCCCTAAAAGGCGGAAGAATCAGCAATGATCAACGGCATGAGGCTACAGAAGGCAATGGAAACCACTGCATTAAAGACATATAATATGTATTCACAGTACATGTGGCCTGTTATTGAAAATGTGTCATGATAATCTGTAAACTGGCAAAAGTTTCCAGACTAGTCCCCCAGTCTGATCTCCAGGAGAGGACTGCTAAGTGAGAAGTGAACATGAGAAAAAGACTGAATAATCAACGAAAGGCTAACATTCTACGAGTCGGGGTGTAAATGTCAGAAGTCTGAAAATGGTAGAGAACTTACAAAATTTGGAGAGGGAAATGCTAAGGCTCAATCTAGATATGGTGGGGGTCAGTGAAATGAAATGGAAAGGAGACAAGGCGTCTGGTCAGACGAGTATAAGGGTAATTTCAACAGCAGTAAAAAATTGTATAATGGGAGCAGGATTCGTTATGAGTAGGAAAGCAGGACAAAGAGTGAGTTATTGTGAACAGACCAGTGACAGAGTCGTTCTCATCAGAATCTTCAGCAAACCAACACCGACAATGATAGTTTAGGTATACATGCCAGCGTCGCAAGCCGAAAATGATAAGATAGAGACAGTATACGGGGATATTGAACGGGTAGTTCAGTACATAAAGGGAGATGAATGTATAATGGTCATATGGGACTGGAATGCAGTTGTAGGGGAAGGAGTAGAAGAAAGGGCTACGGGAGAACATGGGGTTGGTACTAGAAATGAGAGAGGAGAAAGAGTAACTGAATTCTGCAAAACATTTCAGCTAGTAATAGCGAATAATCTTGGTGAAGAGTAGGCTGGAGTTTAATAGTCAGGAAGAATCAGTGCGCAAAAAAGTGGATAATGAAGTACTAAGGAATGAATATATTTTGATGTTCTCCCAGGCTATAGATACTGCGATAAAGAATAGTTCAGTAGGCAGTTCAGTTGAAGACGAATAGATATATCTCTGAAAAGGGCAACCACAGAAGGTGGAAAGAAAAATATAGATAGAAAGAAGGTAACTGCGAAGAAACCTTGGGTAACAGAAGAAATACGTCAGCTGATAGATGAAAGAAGTACAAATATATTCAGGGAAATTCAGCAATACAGAAATACGCTGCTGGTCACCGTAAATGAATCACTCTGAAGGAAGCATTCATATCGGGTGAAATTTACAGGATACTTTTTCATCGACTAGAGCCGCATATGATTAGCATTTCAGCGCAGCTGCACACCACGGGCGCCAATAGCGCTACCTGCAAGCGCCGTGTAAGGGAGGAACAGACGGCCGTGTGGACGTATTGGAATTATTTTTTCGTGCTGTTGTTTTGCGTAAGCAGCTTCAGTATGACTCGTAGCAGATAGCGAGTGGCTCTCGAGTATGTTTACGAGTTCGATAGAAACAGAATACGTGCCTATAGGGATTGCGGATTACCCTTCAGAGAAATCGGTGATCGTGTCGGACGGAACGTGATGCGGATCTTTATTCGCTGGATGCAGGATGGAATGACAGACCGACGGGACCGATAACACCCACCTCGTTGCACCGCTACAGGTGATGACAGGCATATTGTTCGCTTGTCAGTGATGGATCACTCTGCCTCATCACGAACCACGTCACAACAAATTTGGTCTATTGCCCAACAAGCAGTGTCAGCGCGTACATGGATGTCGTTTGCAACAGTGGACTGTCCGCAAGGCGTCCATTGCTGCATTTACCATTGAGCCAACCCCATAGGCGTTTTCGCCGGCAGTGGTGCGATGAATGACGGACAGCGACAGCCGAATGCAGCGACATTGTTTTTACTGACGAATCCCGATTCTGCCTGCACCACCATGGCGGTCGAATTAGGGTCTTGAGACACCTTGATGAGAGACTGTTGAACTACTGCTTATGCAGCCATCGTTACGCCTCTGAAGTGTTGGAGCAAGTTGTCCTCCCGTACCTTCGGAGCTAGCCGACGGCCACATTGCAACAGGATAATGCGCTGCCACAGGTGGCACGCCATGTTCAAGGCTTCTTCGTCTCCCATCTGAATGCACTGCTGCCTTGGCCTCCCTGGCCCGGGATACACCACACTCTGCTAGACAACATCAACTTTCGCAATATACAGGGTGAGGCAGCTAAGTCATAACACCCCTTATATCTCCCCAACCGTAACAGATAGAAAGATGCCGTTTAGACAGTGAATTGCAGGGACAGGGGCTACTTGAATACATAACATTTCAAGTTTGTGCTATTTTTTTAATCAGAGATATAAGGCCAACTTTTGTTTTTTATAAATGGAACCCTATTTTAAAATTCAGCGTAACAAGATGGGCTTAAAAAGACGGTTTCAAATATGTGTATATCATAATATTTAGGCGAACAGTTTTTGAGACTCAGATATGTTCCCGTATCGTATTCGTCCTTCGAAGCGGCATTGTCCAATGCGACCTTTCCCGTTGGCCACTGAGGAACTTAACAGGGAAGGCGTTATTTTCCTGCTTCTCGATAATGCCGCAAGGTGACGCACGAGGTAGCTGGAGAGAAGGGTGTAAATGTGCTGATGGGGCAATGAGACATCGCATTTCCGTCACAGTTTCTTGTAGCAGATATGTACACGAACGAAGAAAAGTTAGATATGGTTCTAGTGTATGGTGAAAGCAGATGAAATGCTGTTAGAGCAATAAAGCGATATGGAGAGCTGTATCCTGATCGTGAGCGTCCTACGCGCCAGCTTCTTTCACGTATTTGCAAGAAACTACTTAATCTGGATCATGGAACGCCATACAGAGGACAAGGCAGAAAACTGCACCTGGCGAGGTACATGAAGAGGGCACTAGCGTTGGCCGTACGTCATTCCGGGTATACTAAATGGCAATAACTAATGACAGTTCCTGCGAAACTATCTGCTCATTTTGCTGGAAGAGGTACCACTAACTACGTGTCAGCGCATGTGGTTCCAACATGATGGCTGTCCTGCTCACTCTTCTCGTGTGGCTACAGAGCTGTTAAATGAAAAGTTCCCGGATTGTTGGACAGGACGACGTGCTGAAGTGGCCAGCCCGGTCTCCTGATTTGACCCCTCTTGATTTTTTCTGTGGGGAGCAATCAAACGTAAAGTGTACGCTCAAATACCATCTGCGTCAGACGATAAGAAGCAACGTATCATCGTAGCGTGTGCTGATACCTCATGTGACACCCTCGCAGCCGTTCACAAATCATTCGAACGGTGGCTACAAATGTGCATTGCAGCAGAGGGGAAGCATTTTGAGCACATGCTTCAGTAAAGTTTTGTATCATGTACAGCATGTATTTCGCATCTTTGTGTGTATTTGCTTCGTATTGTGATCAACAGTAAATATTTTCAAATAAAAAACAAGTACGTATGAAACAATTGTGACCAATAAGGGCCTCCCCGTTTACATTTGTATTTCTGTTACTTAAAATGTATTAACATCTTGTAGTATTTTAATACTGTATGTTGTCTACTATTTTGGTATCACAGTTCTCAAATAACTGAATAATATTTGCGACATCATCAGTTACTTTTTGCGCAAAATATCGTAGTATGCATTACTATTGTCGGGTAAATGGGCGTGTTTGTGTTAGGACGGACTCGCGACGTTTACCATGTACTCTACACAACAGGAAAGGTCGTATTGGACAACGCCGATTCGAAGAACGAACACGATACGAGACCATATCTGTGTCCCAAAAACTATTGCACAAATATTATGATAAACACATATTTGAAACCATCTTTTTAAGTCCATCATGTTGCGCTGAAATTTAACATAGGGTTCCATTTTAAAAAACCAAAGATGGCCTCATGTATTTGTAATAAAAAATAGCACAAACATGAAATGTGATGCACTCAAGTAGCCCTTGTCCCTGCAATTCACTGTCCAGACGGCATCTTTGTATCTATTACGGTTGGGGAGATACAAGGGGTGTTATGACTTAGCTGCCTCACCCTGTATGACAGCAGCACGGAAGGTATACCCCATCATCACGTGTAGAGGATGCCGAAGCTTGTAGCAGCGGTTACACCTACCAATGGCGGCAACACGCAGTACTGATTTCATTGTCTTCCTCACTTCACATGGAGCTGTATTTTCAGTCATGTGATCTTTGTACAAAGTGTTATCTCTCAAATCAATTTGTCGGTGATATCTCCGGTCCTTCTTGTCCTACTTGGTTGTGCATTTTGGATGGCCAACAGTGTACAAGTCACTTAGGAATTAAATAAACAGGAGCAGCAGAGAAGCTAAAGCGAAATGGCTACGTGAGACACGTTAAGAAATCGAAAAAGAAATGATTGTCGGAAGGACCGATTCAACATAAAGGTAAGTCGAAAGAACCTTCGGTGAAACTAGAAGCATGGGCGGTAACATTAAGAGTGCAATGGGAATTCCACCGTTAAATGAAGAGGAGAGGGCAGATGGGCGGAAAGAGTACATCGAAGGCGTCTCTGAGGGGGAGGGCTTGTCTGACGACATTCAGAGAAGAGGAAACAGGGGTCGACAGGGAAGAGATAGTGGAACTCGTCTTAGAGTCAGAATTAAAAAAAAAAAAATAGCTTTCCATCAGAATTAATTGAAGCGCTGGGTGATGTGTCAACAAAACAACTGTTCACGTTGGTGTGTAGAATATATGAAACTGGTGATACACCCAATCTGCTGGTAAGAATAGTACACAGAAGAATGGAAAAGAAAATTAAGGATATGTTAGATGACTTTACTCCGGCTTTAGGTGAGGTAAAGGCACCCGAGAGGCAGTTCTGACGTTGCGGTTGAAAATGGAAGCAAGGCTGAAGAAAAACCGACACATTCGCAAGATTTGTCTACCTGGAAAGAACGTTCGACAATGTAAAATTCTGCAAGATGTTCGAAATTCTGAAAAAATAGCGGTAAACAATAGGCAAAGACGGGTAATGTACAATATGTACAAGAATCAAGAGGGAAGACTAAGACTGGAAGACCAAGAACGACGTGCTCGAATCAAAAATCCTGCAAGACAGGGATGCAATCTTTCGTCCCTACTGTTGAGCCTGTACGTCGAAGAAGCAATGACGAAAATGAAAGCAAGGTTCAAGAGTGGGATTAAAATTCAAGGTGAGAAGATATCAATGATAAGATTCGCTGATGACAACGTTATCCTCTGTGAAAGTGAAGAAGAATTAGATAATCTGCTGAATGGAATAAACAGTCTAATGAGCACACAATACGGATTGAGAGTAAATTGCAGAAAGTCGAAAGAAATGAGATGTAGCAGAAATGAGAATAGCGAGAAACTTAACACAGGAACTGAGGATCACGAAGACGACTATATTAACGAATTCTACTACTTAGGAAACAAAATAACGCATGACACACGGAGCAAGGAGGACGTAAAAAGCAGACTAGCACTATCACTGCCATTTTTGGCCAAGAGAAGGCTACTAATATCAAACACACCCCTTAATTTGAGGAAGAAATCTCTGAGAATGTACGTCTGGAGCAGAGCATTGTATGGAGTGAAACATCGACTGTGGGAAAACCGGAACAGAGGAGAGTAGAAACATTTGAAATGTAGTGCTAAAGAAGATGCGTGTGTGTGTGTGGTTTGGGGATCTTATGGGCGCCCAACGGCGAGGTTATCAGCGCCCTAACAATGATTAAAATAAACGAATCTGGATAAGAACGAAAACTGTCGTACATGCATGCACACGAAATGACCACACAATTACTCTGTCGCACAGGTACTCCCACATGCACTAAAACCAATAAGGAGGCAAGATAGCTAATCAGGAAATTAAAGCAGAGGGAAAACAAAACACAGAAGAGCTAAAAGAACAGCACGGGGAAATGTGACTGGTTGATCACTTACAAAAAACTTTGGTGAGCCAGCCACCCTGTTAACACATTAAAAACATCTCCCCAAAATCTTGTTAAAAGCGTGGGACAATTCACAAAACATTAAAACGCGAACCACATTCGTTTGATAATTGCATAAAATAGACTGCAAATCCGCCGGGAAATCCTCTGCAGTCCGCTGGTCAGCAACTAAAATGCAATCCAATAAAATGTGGTGCACCGTGATCTGCACGCCACAAGCACCATACCTCGGAGGGTCCTCTCGCCGGAGTAATAATCCATGCGTCATAGGGCTGTGGCCGACATAAGCAAGACGAGTAAGGAGGACCTCGTCCCGTCGGCGTGGCTGGAAGTACGCCACGGATGAGTTGTGGGCTTGGCGACACGGAGCTTGTTGTCGGTCACTTCTAGCCACTCATGTTCCCAGCGACACAGGATTTCATACCTCAACAGCGAGGTGAGGGCATGCAAGGGGAAAGACACTGAAAGAACCGACGTCCACGACACGCCTCCTTGGTTGCTCGATCAGCCCTTTAATTCCCCAGAATTCCCATGTGCCCTGGTACCCAGCAGAAAGACACCTGCTTCCCCAGTTGCTGTAGTTGGAGGAGGGCGTCCTGGATAGTCTGGGTTATTTTAACTGCTGCGTACAAACGCTGGAGAGTGTTAAGGGCGCTCAAAGAATCGTAACAGACGAGAAATCTAACACTGGGAGAATGTCTCATCTGCTCCAGGAATGAGGAAGTTCTTCGCGGAATCGGCGAGAAAAGAAATATGCGGAAAACACAGAGAAGACGTAGGGACAGGATGAAAGGATATCTGTTTAGGTGTCAGTGAATAACTTTCACGGTACTAGAGGGAGCTATAGAGGTTAAAAGCTATAGAGGAAGACAGAGATTGGAATACATCCACCAAATAATTGAGGACCTAGGTTGCAAATGCTACTCTGAGACGAAAAAGGTGGCACGACAGAGAAATTCGTTGCGGGCCAAGCAGTCTGGATACTAATGACTCAAAATAAATAAAACAGAAACAGCCAATCAGTGATCCCTAGCCGCCGGCGGGACAGGCAAACCCCTGGCGAAATCTGAGGGGTGTCGAAAGAGTCGCCAATCCTACTGGCACGTAGCAGTCAGTGGATGGGTGAAAACAGGGTGAGCCACAACTCCACCGAGCTAGTTTCAGAAGTGGTGGTACGGACAGAAATGCCTGGTAAATAAGGGCTCTAAAATGCATACCTTATGAGCTATGAGGACTTTTTCATCTTCGCTACTCTGAGACACGTCTCTTCTGCTGAAAGCTCTTTGCTTTCCATATTTTGAGAAGTAGTAATATGGACCGAAACAAGATGAAAACGTGAAACAGATCTCTTCTGCAGAGCAAGTGATCATAGCTCGTAAGATATGCGTTTTAGAGCCCATGTTTACTGGAATTTCTTTTTGTTTGCTCCACACTACCTCCTCCCGAAATATAGAAAGCAAAGACCTTCCAGTAGAAGAGTTATGTTTCACTCTCTAGAAGATGAACAAGTGCTCATAGGTCTTAAGATAAGCATTGTAGAGCCCTTGTTTACTAGATTTTTTTTCTCTGGACGTTTTTCGGTGGACTTATGGTTCACCTTGTTGTAACAAAATGATACTGTGATCGGCCGACTGAGAAATCTTTCATGTGCACCTATCTGAATCTGAAATACAGTAACTACTGTGCGTTCGTCTCTTGCAGAGTGTCGCTGTAGTTAGTGACGACATAATATGGCACTGGCACGTGCGCCGCTATGCTCTAGTGGCGTGTGTGTTGGTGTGGATAGGGAAAGGAAAGACGAAGGGTCGAGGAGGAGCAGGAAGAAAGGAGAGTATGATTTACGCGTCTGCCGTGGAAAGCGGGAGCGGCGACGCGCAGTAAATCAGAGCGACCGCCTTGCCTCAGCAGTCCTTGTCATTTTTTTTTTTTTTTTTTATTCCTTGCGAGAATCGCGCCTGCCAGTCGTCCGTTCCGCGCGAGCACGACGCGTCAGCCCACGGTCACTTACTAGTCTACGGCTTGCCGTTGGCAAATGCGCAGAAGAGCATTGCCAGACATTAATAGTCCAACAACTGGCAGCAGTACGCAGAGTAGTGCGTCTCCTCCACTGTCGATACCATGCATTTATGGTCACCTAGAAATACGACGGCTATTCGGAAAGTAAGGAACGATAGCTCGCGAAATGGAAACTACAGAGAGAATTAAAACTGTTTTATTTGCAACAGTTAGCTACACATTCCAGCTACTTCTCTACACAGTCGCCGCTCAGACTTAGGCATCAGTCGTAGCGTTGTACCAACTTTTTAATTCCCTCGTTATAGAAGACAGCCGCCAGTGCTTTTCGACAATTTTCTACTCTGGACCGCAGCTCGTTGTCTGTCAAAATATTGTCTTCATAGCCAGCGAGCGGTTCATCTGAGCAGAGGTGAACCTCACGGGTAGCCAATTACGGGCTGTATTATGGGTGATCAAACACTTCCCATCGAAAACGCTGCAGGAGCATCTTCATTGCACCTGCATAGTGCGGCCGAGAATTGTCGTGTAGCCGGCCGAAGTGGCCGTGCGGTTAAAGGCGCTGCAGTCTGGAACCGCAAGACCGCTACGGTCGCAGGTTCGAATCCTGCCTCGGGCATGGATGTTTGTGATGTCCTTAGGTTAGTTAGGTTTAACTAGTTCTAAGTTCTAGGGGACTAATGACCTCAGCAGTTGAGTCCCATAGTGCTCAGAGCCATTTGAACCATTTTGAACCAATTGTCGTGTAGAACGAACCGCATGACAGTTATGTTATGTGCATTGCATAGCTTCAGGTGAAATGTTTCGCCAGGCCCTCATACTTTGCGGGAGACGCTAATTTCTAACCATCTTTAAGTTCTCACTGTGAACTCAGAACTGAAAAGAGCGACATGATGCGATCGACGGGCATACTAGACACAGTGCCCAACGCATCTGTGCAAAGCTTCATCAGATTTTCACTGTATTTTCCATTTCGCGACCGATCGTTCCTTACCTTCCGAATAGCCCCCGTAAATAAGATTCGAGACCAAAATCAGTCTCCAGAAGTATAGACCGCTTGCCATTAATAATACAACGCCATCGAGGATTTATGAAATGTACTGCATAACTGGATAAGCAAATGATTAGCATTTCATTGCAAATGCACAAAAGTGGTAGTGGTAACACCACCTACATTTTGCTCAGGTAGTGAGTTTCTCATTCAGATATCAAATCTGAAAGTTTGTTGTTTGTGAGAAGATCGCGTTATGCCTGGAGTAATGAGGAGAACTTCTGTCAGGATGTGTCTGATTCCACAGCGGAGAGATCGTGTCAGAGCGAAGATGCACTTTATTGTTGCACGGATACTGTTGCTTGTGTTAGTCGGAATCCCACGACTGTCGTGAGAATACGGAATTGTTGGGTTCAGAAAGGCTATTAAGGGTCTCACCAGCCCCGTGCGACTAGCATCCGAGAGTACAGACATGTGACTCGCTCGACCGTGCAAGATCGTACACCAACATCTCGAATCTTTAGTCTGGGAATGGACATGTTTCAACTAAGACAAATACCGCCACGGACAGTGCGATGACATCTGGAGCGCAATGAACTGGCAACAGGCCGACCACTGTCGCAGCTTTACTTCAGGCGTCAGCAGAGACAGCCATGTCGACAGCGGTGTGCTCAGCAGTGGACACAGGAATGACGCCCGTTGGCTTTTAGAACGTGTCCGGGTTCTGTGAACAATATCACAATTGACACATCCATGTGTGGAGGCTCCGAGGAGAACAAACGTCACAGATTGTATGTGTTAACGTTATGCTGGCCCACCTACTGGAATAATCCTACAGCTTGCTATTGGGCACACATCCTCTGCTTCGCACAGCCTAAATTTCGAGAGAATGAGTTGTATTTATGCCGTCTGGAGACCGGAGGCTGTACCCTATCTTCGAGGTCTCATTGAAATATTTCAACAAGATAACACAAGATCCGTCGTAGCCTTTGCTGTTCTGATATACCTAGATACAAAGGGTGTTCGACGGTCGCCCTGGCCAACACACACACGAGATCTCTCTTCTGATGAAAAGATCATATCATGGGTTTCTGAGGCTCTGGCATGACGTCTTCTACGACTGAAGAACAATGGCTTGGAACTGAAGCAGCGCGAGTGGCCTATCAGTTCATCCAATTTGATGTTGACTCGATGCATACCTGCGTTCGAGCTGTTACTGTGACACACTGAGTACAAAATTTCGCACCTTGCTTGTTCCCCAATCACTTATAAATTTAACCATATATTGTTTCTACTTTATTGGTTACAAACAATAAGTAAAATATTTGCGAAAGCACGGACAGTCGAAAAAATCGATCGATAGCTAACTCTATTGCAAAGCACAATCGGCTGAAGGTCGTTGGTTGAAAAGTTCACGAGAAACATTGAAGTATGTCCGACGCTTATATATTGATTTTAATTGGCAGACTGAATTATACTCTCTCAAAACATCGCAGTTTCGAGTAAATAATATTTAAGTTTCTGAAATAGTTTCACATATGTGCTTACATTATGGTAACAGAGAGATTTTCAATACCTGAAGTAATAATGCGAACGATATTCTGATACGTAATAGGAGGTTAAATAATTAGACGCAGCAAGCCCGTTGATAGACATTCTAGGGTACGTCCAAAATTTCGACAGGTGTGATTTGAATTCTTCGTAAGACCTTCTGAACAGGCCTTTCATTTATCTTGCATTTAGTACTGGATGCATCCAATATTTTATCAGCTGTTTCTTCTGCCTCATCCTTTTTAAACAGAGCGCTAACGCTTGCTATCATTTCAGAGTTGTTCGCCCCCTGTAGGTGAATGGTCAGCGTGACGGATTGTCAGGGCCCGAATTCGATTCCCGGCTGGGTAGGGGAATTTTCTCCGCCCAGGGACTGGGTGTTTTGGTGTCTTCATCATCATCCTTTCTCATGGACTGTAGGTCGCCGAAGTGGCGTCAAATTGAAAGACCGGCACCCGGCGAACGGTCTGCCCTACGGGAGGCCCTAGCCATACGAATAAATAAATTTCAGAGTTCATGTTTATCTTAGTTGTTGTCTTGATCATCGATCACATGGTTGGTTAGATGCAACTCTCCAGTCCTACCGCGCGCCACATATGATCTTCAGTGAGGCATAACTGCTACACTCCACATCACAGTTTATCTGCCTTATGCGCTCTCATATGGGACTTTTTCTGCGATTCTTTTTCACTACCGTTCCTTCAACTATTGTGTTCAGCAATCAATCATATTGTTATTTATGCCAAATAACCCATTTAGTTTCAGTATGTTCTTCACTAAAAATTATTTTCTCATTGACTCGACACAGAACGTATTCGTCCCTTAGTCGCCACTCCATCTGACATTCAACAATCTACTGAAATACCACATTGAAATGGCTCACAGTTGTTTGATTTCTTTCTTTTCCCTTGCCTTCTTTCGCCCCCAACCGATCCATAAATGTGCCATGCCTGCGAACACTTCTCGCCTGAGTTCAGTTCATACTGAACTCCACTGTTGTTGTTATTGTTGTTGTTGTTGGTGGTGGTGTTCGAAAACTGTTATGATGGAGCTCTCTACTCTAATCTCTTCTGTTGCAAGGTCACGTGTCGGGACGACTGCATGTGTGCCTGCCTTAAACCTCAAAGAAAGAAAATAGTAATAATCAAAAATCATGCAATCATCAAATTTAAAATTATAATAATTTTAAAAACTTTCTAAAAAACTTTCAGAATTATCTCAACTGCATTTAAAATTAATTTTGTTTTTTTTTACAAAGTGATGATCATCTTCAGATCGCGTGTACTATTATAAATGCACTCGCTGTATATACTATAGGACCGTTGCATCGTCCATAACATTCGTATTTAATCTTCAGGTAAACTGTGGTATGTACAGCCACGCTATCTACGACAGCAATTGAAACAGAAAGCCTATACAGCGTCATAAAAATGCTTTTTTATACATTGAAGCGCCCATATAATTACTTCCGTTACAATCAGGAACTGCACTCAGAGATTTGCTGTGCAAACTGCCAATAGTAAAACAATATATGCACGTGACAAATCTCTGCTTGCCATTACTGACAGTAACGGATACACATATAATACGACGCTGTACAGGCATTTTGTTTCAATTGCTGTCGTAGATAGCGTGGTTGTACTTAGCACATTTTACGTGAAGATTAAAATAAGAATGTTGTGGACGATGCAACGGCCGTGTATACTGCTAGGGCATTTATAATACGAGGGTTATCCAGAAAGTGTCGGAGGAAGGCAATGGCAAACCACCTCCACTAGGACCTTGGTTAGTAAAGCGGTGCGGGTCTCCCGCATCGTTCCCCTACGCTCTGTAAAGAAGCATGGGACTTCATTTCCATTCATCCAGAAAGTAATTCCCCGCATTTTTTTCTCAGGCGAAAACAATGCTACGAATGTGAAACGTTACGTGTGTGTTATTTGAAGTCTCCTGAGTGAGCACGCCAAGTTTCCGTCACTTCCGACAGATAGCGTAGCTGCAGGACAGTTTCAAAATGGCGTCTATACGTGATGTACGTTACAAGCAACGTGCCGTCATTAAATTTCTCACTGCAGAGAAAGAAACTGTGGGGAATATTCACAAACGCTTATGCAAAGTCTATGGGGCATCTGCTGTCAAAGGAAGTACAATGGGCACGGAGGGTGAGGTCATCAGAGGCGGTTCGGCTGAGCTCCACGATCTGCAGCGGTAGGGGAGGCCATGCACGGCTGTCACACCTGACATGTTGCAGCGAGCTGATGTCATTCCCGAGGACAGACGCATTACGACTGGGCTTTGAGGACGATGAGGAGCTGAGTCAGTGAAGCACTGGCTCCGCCACCAGGACAGAGATTGATACCAATGGGGCATACACGCTCTTGTTTCGCGCTGGAGGAAGGCCATAGAACGGGATGGAAATTATGTGGAAAAATAGGGTGTGTAGGTAAAACACCATTTCTTCGTGTGTGTAATTATCATTACGTTCAATAAAGAATTGCCGAAGAAAAAAAATGTGGTGCATTACTTTCTGGGCAATTCTTGTACTAATCATAATCTGAAGCTACCAAAACTGGTAATCACTTAAAATTTTTTTTAATGTTAATGCGATTGAGACAAAATATAGAAAATTTGAAAGTTTTATGAAGTTTTACAGAAAATTTTAATTTTTTTTTTATAATTTTACGCTTTCTGCTGTTGCAGCAGTATCAGGTATATTCAAATGTAGTCTCATTAGCAATTCAGGATCTTTTTACAACAAACCACTCGTTTACTCTTTTTTATAGCAATTTTATTTCGAATTATTTTAATTTTCAGTTGTTGCTTAGCCCTGTAACAAAAATTTCGAGAGAAAAAAGACTCCCCCCCCCGCCACTTAAAATTTCATTTCACTTCTCGCTCCTCGCCCTCACCTTCTCCTCTGACTGAGACTCAATCACACTACTATATACTTATGTCCACTCATCATGGTTTTCCCTCCCTACAAAAAAGATAAAAAGTAAAAAATCGCTCCGTCGCTATTTCTTCTCTACTCCTACACAGTACACAAATATACAGAAACATAATTAAATTTAATTACACACATACAGTAATCTAATTAAAAAAATATTGTAGGTCAAAGACAAAGTAGTCAAAGTAGTTGCAAGGCTATGTTGGCAACACCACAAGACACATACCATAACACATCCCTGAAGCATAAAAACAAACAGAATACAGCGGTGTGCATAAAAATGTGTTGTGAAAAACATAAGAAATGCATAGTGCTCCAGAATATCTAAAAATTAGACCAAAATTATCAGTGTCTAACGTAGAAAAACAACGATGTGCTAGCAGGGGGCATTTCCCGATGTAAGCGAGAAATCAACCGAAAATCATTGTAAGTACAAATCAATTTATTCTTAACGAACTGTTTTTCGATCTAAAAGCAAATCAAAATGTAAGTAACTTACTTACAGACTACAGATGACGCTTTACCTCAATAAAGCGAAACGCGTCAGGTGAAAAAAATCACGCACTTCTGTAGTTGCAACGACAGGACACAGATATCCTCAAGAATTATAAAGCAACCATAGACACTATGGCCACACAAATGAAGGACAAATACTGTAGATCAATATTTTGATGGCATTATGTTTTCAGATGCTTCCGCGTGTGTCGGTTCTTTGGGGAAACTGCCTACCTAGAAACCCAGTGCACTTAACTAGAGCATAAATATTGTGCGTTACTGTCACACATCCCTAAGTGATATTGGTTAATTTTATGTCACAATCTTGTGGCAGTTTTATTGAGAGTAATAGAAATGTGTTCTTGTCAGGAAGGATTTACATTTTTTTTTTTGTGCTAGGAAGATGCACTCCGGTATGGTTTCAGCATCCTGTGTCGGCGGAAGGCAGTCAGTGCATCTCATTATGAGAGATAAACCGCCTCAGGGAAATGGCCAGCTTTTGTGATGTGAAGCTGGGGCATCCTTCTTGCTTTCGTCGGTCTATCCGGCCCATGGCCTCGCTGAGGGCAGGAGGCACTGTGCCACCACTGCCATCCACAGGGAATAACTGAGTATGACGTTTTTGCCTTTTCTGCACAAATATCAAAGGTAGAAATTCCACATCGCCCCTCAGCCAGTGTGAGAAAGCTGGTTGAGTTCGCTCCAAAATTTTTGTCATCCAGTCAAACTGAGCCACCCCATCACCATTCCTTGGTGTGAAGAGGCCGACCAATTGAGAAGAGTCTACTCTAGGCCAATAATTAATAATCAGTTTGTTAATGTGCATTGTGTACACTAAGTGTGGGAAGTTTCTGTGGCGTTCTCCAGTTCTTTCATGAAATAAGTGATTTTTTGTCCGTCACATTGGCCTTAGCATTAAATCCTCCACTGCTTGTGAAGCTTCTTGAAAACAGGGAGTTTAGAAGGGAGCAGGAAGTTTCGAGGCATTCGCGTTCTGGCTGCTTTCTTTTGACTACTGTCTGGTGCTCACAGGCGTGTGCTTTGCTGATTTTGGGGAAATATAAGTTTCACAATCTACAGTAGTACAATTAGTACTCTGACCAGCTCGCTACCTACTTGTTCTGGCATGCAACTTTAATTTGTGTTTTTGTCTCATTAACGCTGAATTTTCAATCTGTCCAGATAGAGATAACTTGTAACGGTTTCTTCATGCAGTCTTCTGTAATTCGATACCTCCCCACAATGTTAGCGGCATTTTTGTGTTAATTCAAACCAGATTCTTAGAAAAATTTGCTCCCTATTAACTATTTGTGTATTGCGTCCACTAGTTAGAGCAAATAAAATTACAAGATCTTTTAAACTGTCCTACAGCTTTTCTGCTCCCTATTAACTATTTGTGTATTGTGTCCACTAGTTAGAGCAAATAAAATTACAAGATCTTTTAAACTGTCCTACAGCTTTTCGGTGGTCAGGTGACCCACTAATAATAAATATAACCTATTACCTGTTGCACGCCCAAGCTTGTTGTCCTCACTGTGGGGTTGTTATTGTTGTGCTCAGTGGCCATACTCAGTGATCATCTTCTTATTATTCCTTATTTTAGTAAGCATTGCACTCGCTTGTTGTGTTTGATTATAAGTCTGTTTACTGACTAGCGACAGCTGTGTCACTTTTCTCTAGGATTATAAGTTTGCTGTTTGCTGTTTCATAACTATTTGGCTAATGACGTCGCAGTATTCAGACGTAATAAGAAACAATGTTTCACAGCAAGCTATACCACAACGCAGATCCAGGGTAACAGCCCACACAAACATTTTAAAATTTTCAATACAAAATGAAATAATTAGACCAGACAGTCTACAAAGTAGATGAGTAGTTCGGCAACACGCGTTGCGTAATTTACCGTTTCGCTACTACAGACGAGCTCTTTACATTATGTGCTGAGACTGCTTTTGTTATGGCAATAACGCTCGCCAAACGCTGGTGCCTGTGCTAAGAGTCGGCGTTCCGACCGATATGAAGTACTTACCATTAGAATTTTCTGAAACTACTAGCTGGAACAATTTGATTTTTGCACATCTTACAGAGTGATATTTTCAATCGATAGATAACAGAATTTCTTTTCGATATCCGTCGCATTTGTTGCGCTGCATCAAATTAAATAAAACAGAGCACGAAATTTTAAAGAGTTCGCAAAGGTAAAAGCGCATCGTGTAAACTATGCGTATGGTTGGTTTTAGCTCATACACTGCAATGAATGAGATGTAGATAAGATATCTCAAACTTTATTTGAAATTGACAGCATAACGATATCTCAGTTGAATCTGGAAATATTGGGTTTTTATATCCATTGGGCAGGACGCGAACATTTACGTCATTCGGACTTGCCGGCTGCTATGAAATACTTACAACCCGTTTTTAAGAAAACTGTTAGATGAAAAAAATTTGATTTTCCGCATTTTACAGTCTGATATCTTCTCTTGATGAAGGAATGAATTTCTTTCCGTTATATGCCATAGTTACTGTGCTGCATCAAATTAACTAAAACGATACGCAAAATCTTAAAAATATTGCAGAACTAGAAGCACACTGCGTAAACTTTGCGTAGGGTTAATTTTAGCTCATACACTGCAGAGAATAAAATTTAGATAAGATATCGAAATTTTATTTAAAATGTAGTGCAGAACGATATGTCATTTCGTTCTCGAGTTATTGGGTTTTATATCCGAAGGACGGCAGCAAGCGACGCACCCATTCACATCCTTGCGCATTGCGAATTATTTTGTCATACCAATCGCCACATCTCATAACCGTTTCAAGATATCGAAACGAAATTTCCTGTAAATGATAGCACGCAATGAGGCACACATGTTCTGTGATAAATACTCGAAATCCGTTTTCTTCACCGAGATATGGAGCCGGCCGTTGTGGACGAGCGATTCCAGGCGCTTCAGTCTGCAACCGCGCGACCGCTACGGTCGCAGATTCGAATCCTGCCTCGGGCATGGATGTGTGTGACGTCCTTAGGTTAGTTAGGTTTAAGTAGTTCTAAGTTCTAGGGGACTGATGACCTCAGATGTTAAGTCCCATAGTGCTCAGGGCCATTTCGAGATATGGAAGTAACTGTTCCACAGCAGTGAGAGGTCGGCGGCTCAGGACCACGGAGGTAAAAAAAAAGGAGGGAGGTGGCACTACAGGCTTACGCTGTACGTTGTTATGAAGCCAGAATTGGCGCCATTTCAAGTAGCCCAAAACATTAGCAGACTACTATTTACGAGTGCTTCTTGTTCATTATTCCTGTCGTGTCCCGCAATAACTGTTTTAATTGTCCGCAGCTCGTCGTCGTGCGGTAGCGTTCTCGCTTCCCGTGCCCGGGTTCCCGGGTTCGATTCCCGGCGGGGTCAGGGATTTTGTCTGCCTCGTGATGACTGGGTGTTGTGTGCTGTCCTTAGGTTAGTTAGGTTTAAGTAGTTCTAGGGGACTGATGACCATAGATGTTAAGTCCCATTGTGATCAGAGCCATTTTGAACCAACTGTTTTAATTACTGAACATTGTAGAGCTGACATGAATAATATATTGTCAGGAAGGCAATTTCGAACGTTTTTCTGTTGTTGAATGCGTATCTGAACCAGTGATATGGCAGTCAGAGTGACGTCACAGGGAAGTGTCACCGCGGTGAACTATGGGGGTATGAAGGCGGTGAACCTAATGTTTTGCCGGTTGCTGTGGCCGAGCAGTGCTTGGCGCTTCAGTCCGGAACCGCGCTGCTGCTACGGTCGCAGGTTTGACACATAATGCCACTTTCCCTCCTTTTTTTTTTTTTTTTTTAATCGCCACGCGGAGCACTGTAGGAAAAGCCAATCAGCGCGGGTGTACACATCCACAACACCTGGGGAACGGGGTAGCAGGTCGCCTATACACGGCTACAGCAGCGAAAGCGTTAAGGCGTCGTAAGTCTCGCACGAGACTCGTGCCCCAGTCGCTGGCAGCGGCCAATCGCGGGGCGGGCTGGGCCTGCGGCGCGCCTTTCAATCAGCAAATGAAGCCGGGCGGGACGGCCCGCTGGCGGTAAATTGAGCCGCGTCGCCTCGTGCTGCCAGTCAACGCCGCCGCCGCCTGCGTCGCTTTTTTTAATTAGCGGGCGACGCTTCCGCACGGCCGAAGCCTGCCCTCCTTTCCTCTCACTCCGGCGTCGGACACAGCGGGAAACGCCCGTTTCGATCGCGGGGTGGGCAAGCCGGTCAACTGTTTGCCTGTGGACACGTGCAGATTTGAGAAATCCTTGATAATATGTGCTGCACGTCGACCAGTAATTAAGCAAACACCATGCACCCTATGCTTCCACCTGTTTGAGCTCCAGGTGTTCAAATGGTTCAAATGGCTCTTCTGAGGTCATCAGTCCCCTAGAACTTAGAACTACTTAAACCTAACTAAGCTAAAGACATCACACACATCTATGCCCGAGGCAGGTTCGAACCTGCGACCGTAGCGGTCGCGCGGTTCACACTGTACCGCCTATAACCGCTCGGCCACCCCGGCCGGCAAGCTCCAGGTGTATCAGTAGGTGCAAATACGAATTTTCTGAAAAAAAAAGGTATTCTGACTGTGTAGAAATGTGAGTACCGTATTATCCACTCTATTAGAAAACCGAAGGCTGGGGAAAGGTACTCATGTTCTAAAGGTCTCTAGATTTGCTGGTATGTCACAGAGCTCGAAAAGGTATCAACTGCTGTTTGAACTATCACGTGACAGTTCACGTTCATTACAGCACAATATTGGGCTGAATAAATTAGGAACTCCATCCGCATGACGTTGGGACCTGTGTGCTTAACGCGGTTGAAAATCATCGATTCTGAGTGGGACACAACGGCAGTGACGAATCTAAACCACGTCTTTCTGGCCTGTACCAAGTACTCAGCCGTACAGGTGATCTTGTACAAAAAATTGGCTGCGATGGGTTACCCCTTCCCCCCCCCCCCTCCCTACAAGTGTAATTGCTTTATTTCACCAGTTCCACAAACAAACACACCTATGTGTTCGAAAACTTACATTGCATTAAAAACTTTTCTTTGTAAACGACGCTGTTGTCCACTTTCAACTGTGAGTTGCTGTGGATGTCATTCTCCTGTGGAATCCATGTTCGAAACCAGGATTGCAATTTTTAATTTATATCACGAACTTGTCTTCTGCTTCGCACTCTTATCGTTTTTCTATTGTGAAAACTGTGCTAATGTTAATTTGGCACTTCTGTAACTTCTTCTGCGTGTATGGTGTACGTCTTTTAGTGGTTCAAAATGGTTCAAATGGCTCTGAGCACTATGGAACTTAACATCTGAGGTCATCAGTCCCCTTGACTTAGAACTACTTTAACCTAACTAACCTAGGGACATCACAAACATCCATGCCCAGGGGGGAGGATTCGAAACTACGACCGTAGCAGCAGCGCGGTTCCGGACTGAAGCGCCTAGAACCGCTCGGCCACAACGGCCGGCGCGGGCTTAATAACTGTTCGCAATGTTAGTGTTGAATGCGAGCTGTAGTGAGCCATAAGATACTGCATTTCTTTATTATTGGGTTCAGCGGTTGAAGAGCGTCTTTAAGGCTATTCAAATTTACTTTGACATTGCATGTGACTTTTCAAACCTTAGCTGTGAGCTTTTGGGGCGTACATACACACTTTTGTTATATTTAGTAGCACGTATTTATTTTTTGTAGCATCTCTATCGTGCTGAAACGAGTTAGGACCAAACATTAAGACAGAGCTGGTGTCACTTCGACACACGGTTGCTACAATTACGGCAACGTGTCTATTCTGCCACCTGTCAAGGTCATTTATCTGTAAAGCTCTGCACCTGAGCGTGTTTTAAAAAACCTTAACAGTACTCAAGCACAGCCCGCTCAAGTACATGTATTGTGTGACAGACAAATGTCAACAATAGATTGCAAAGGTCATAAATGAAGTACCACTGTGAAGAAACCTAAATATTTGCTTGAAACAACATACGTTAACACATGCAGTTCTTACAAAGATGTATTTCCCAAAACAGAATTTGCTATGTTATCACATCTATGGTCTAATTTGTCATTGAAGTTTCAATGAAGAGATTGAAAAACTGAGCAATGATACTGAATGCAAACATGACAAAGGCAATGTGCAAATGCGCTCTATTATTTTCGGTGTATCGGCACTACAGTTGTCATATCGAAAGCCACACCAAATAATCCTACTTGAATGTCAACTTCGTAGCCAGATCTTGAAACGGTGAGACCGTTTCTGATCTATCTTTGTACCACAGTTGCGCAAGGACACTCTGAGAGTGTTTTAGGAATTTGTGTTGAACCTAAGAAGTAAGAAGACATCAGCTCATGCAGGCAGAGTTCAGAAGAGTGTAGCACTATGGACAGTGATGTAATCAGACAATGATCTCATTGTCAGTTCCACTGTAAAGGAAACGTTATCGCTAACAGAAAATAGTTAATGGGTTCATGAGTAACTATATGTTAGCAAAAAATGAAAATCTTAGATTTTCGTTATTAAGTTTTATTTTTACTCTAAATATGACTTCATGACATATTATAATATACATAGGATGGTAAGATATTGATCTTGGTTGTTCACAACAGTGAAGTGAAATCTGTAACTATTCTAAGGTTCTTTAATAGTAAGATGGTTAATGACCATGTCTGGGGGTCGATAAAATACAAACAGATTAAATACAGTTTGGGCAAGAGAAATCAATTAAGCTAAAAATACACAACGAAAATACCCAAAATTGAATGGGGTCTGTATAGGGTTTGTAAATATCACTGTAAGAGTTCAATAATTTCAGAGTATAAAGCACTGTGCAGTGGCTGATCAGTCCTTTTCGTTAGATCGGATATCTCACATTTTTGCTTCAATTAAGCCTGACAATGGTGAATATGTTTAACTACAGGTCATGATAGAATGTACCAAAAAATAGGAGACAGAGACGACTACAGTTCTGAGTGTGAACTGAGCGCCAGTGCATGTGTTCACCTTTCGTCGACGGCGGCAGTGCCGGCTGTCGGCGAGAGCTGTGAACCTGAGAATCCATCCTAAATCCCTCTCGACTGTTGAACCCCACGTCTTCAGGGAAGCCGAGACTCCTACTTGTTCCCTAGCTAAGTTAATTGGCATGGTACACGCTATTTGGCTGGAATAGTGTGTCCATCGTTGCCCTCAAATCGCTCGCAAGTGCTAACTGTCAGTGCTCGCTGCGATTCTCCATACTAGGAGACTTTGCAGTTTAACTCCTTACGAGTTAGGACGAGCCTGTGAACAAGTATTCACATCATGACTCACGCAATTGTCTCAGTGCGGCGCGAGTCTCCTTGCTCAAATACTCGACGATTTGCTGCAAGAGAAAAATCGAATCCTTTTTTCTATACTTGTCTAAATCAAAGCTGGTGGCCACGCGTTTTCTTTCTGGCCAATCAGAGCGTTCGTACTTGTTATAACTCCAGCTACTATAGTTTTTGTAGCCTATCACAGGCGTCGGTTCTTTCGTAGGCCAGAGTTTAACTTCTGCTACGTAATACTGAGATAAACAGCTTTTTCTTTCATGCGAGCTTTAATACAGATGACCACAGTGAATCACCAATGTTTCGAGTTGGGTTTCTCCAGACGTTTATCTGCCATCTCTGGTTGTGTTCCCGTAGAATGCTCTCCGAAGTGTCGTCACTAAAAGCAGGGACAAGGGCGGCTTTTGCCGCCTGCGGTCTGCGTAGTGACTTCGGCATCTCATTGTGTCCTCTAGGTGTCCCACTGTGAGGTTTCAGCTGAACACGGGACGGGCGTGCTCTCGTAAAACTCTCCTTCCGTCAGAACTGCGTCTCGTAGTTCGGGTTGAGGAAATAACTTGTGTGAAATTACCAGTGATAGTGTTAGTAATTTATATTCACGAAATGCTGGCTTGTTTATTAGCTTTGTCTGTCAATAATTCGTACATTTTCAAGTAATTATGTCGTGTGATACATCGAGGTAACTGGAATTGTTTCAGAAATTCAACGTAAGGTATGTTATTTGTTTGACACCTTACAAGAAAAAAGCAAGTAAACTATTTATTATTTCAAAAGTAATCATAACTGTTAATACATTTATCCCTCTGTGAGACAAGCTGGTCAATGCATCCATGGAAAAAACGTTTGCAGTTGCCTACTGAACCACGATTGCACCCAGGCCTGCACCTTTTCGTCTGAAACAAAACGGGTGCTTACATGTATCCAAGGTTGTCTCGACTGCACTGCAGAAGTTTCGCCAGTAAGTCCTTACACACTCTTCATACAGACCCGATCTCTCACGATGCGAATTCCGTTTGCTTCGGAAGAAGAGGTGGACGTCTGGATGCAATCATGACTCCGTAGGCTACTGAAAACATTTTTTCATGAAGACATTGACCTTCTTGTTTCACAGTAGGATAAGTATATTAATATTTAGGGCGATTACTTTTGCAATAATAAACAGTTTAGTTACTTTCCTTCTATCTGTCTGGTTTCCACTTGACTGGCCCCTACAGAAAACAGAGTGAAGACATATGATCAAATAACGATGGTGTAACATGCGATTTGTCAATTTGCGAGCGTAGAAAAGTATATAGACTTGTGGTACAGTGTCTGTGTCTGAAATCTATAACTTTCATCTACAGGTCAGTTGTCTTTGGTGGTAGTATCTTTAACATAATATCCTTGACGGGGAAACATTGAAAAAAGAACTCTGCATAAATTGAGAGTATCAAAGATATATGTCCTTGATGAGTGGTAGTTCATACATTCACCTATATTAAAATCATTGATTCAGGTTTAACCGTTCAAGACTGTGTCCTTTCGCAATTTACGATCTTCTATCGTCTGCATGATATTAATTCCAAGGCTATGGGACTACCTGTAGGTAGCTTTTAATTCTCTATCTCGTTTCCGAACCATCGCTTAGTTTGTTTCTATTGCCACTGTTATATCTACTGTCGTTAATCGGTTCTTCCTCCTAGGAAACGCTTAGGTTGTCCATTCGGAAACTGTGTCGGTAACAATAACGCCTTATGTTGGTTGTTACGGGTAAGTGCGGAACTGGAAAGAAGAAATGAGGCGAAATTGGACGTCGTGCGCCGCTTCCTACTTTACGAGAGCAGCCAGGGGAGGCACAGTTCTTAATGTCCCGTCCCAAGACGCTGCCGGTAGCTGCTGCGGCCAGCTGCTCGGATGATTCACGGCCGTGCGTCAGCGACGCAAGCCGAGGCTGAACCTGACCCCGCGCACGCCGGTGCGTCATCTGCGAGATCCGCTAACGGCTGAGCGGCCGCTGGATGCTCAACGGCCTCCTGCTGAGGAGCGCGTAACGTTTCCCTGGCCTACTTCCTACACAACCGAAAAAGCGAAGATCTGTCTGAGAACGCCGAACCTACCGAAATTTATGCATAACTAAACAATGAAACAGACAGTAAAACAGTCCCCTTTCCTCTAAAACATTCATTTATTTTTTATACACTACTGGCCAGTAAAATTGGTACACCACGAAGATGACGTGCTAAGGACGTGAAATTTAACCGACAGGAAGAACATGCTGTGATATGCAAACGATTAGCTTTTCAGAGCATTCACACAAGGTTGGTGCCTGTGGCGACACCTACAACGTGCTGACATGAGGAAAGTTTCCAACCGATTTCTCATACACAAACAGCAATTGACCGGCGTTGCCTGGTGAAAAGTTGCTGTGATGCCGCGTGTAAGGAGGAGAAATGCGTACCATCACGTTTCCGACTTTGATAAAGGTCGGATTGTAGCCTATCGCGATTGTGGTTTACCGTATCGCGACATTGCTGCTCGCGTTGCTCGAGATCCAATGACTGCCAGCAGAATATGGAATCGGTGGGTTCAGGAGGGTAATGCGGAACGCCGTGCTGGATCCCAATGGCCTCGTATCACTAGCAGTCGAGATGACAGGCATCTTATCCGCAGGGCTGTAACGGATCGTGCAGCCACGTCTCGATCCCTGAGTCAACAGATGGGGACGTTTGCAAGACAACAACCATCTGCACGAACAGTTCGACGAAGTTTACAGCAGCATGGACTATCAGCTCGGAGCCCATAGTTGCGGCTACCCTTGATGCCGCATCACAGACAGGAGCGCCTGCGATGGTGTACTCAACGACGAACCTGGATGCACGAATGCCAAAACGTAATTTTTTCGGATGAATCCAGGTTCTGTTTACAGCATCATGATGGTCGCATCCGTGTTTGGCAACATCGCGATGGACACACATTAGAAGTCATCGCCATACTGGCGCAGCATCCGGCGTGATGGTATGGGGTGTCATTGGTTACACGTCTCGGTCACCTCTTGTTCGCATTGAACAGTGGACGTTACATTTCAGATGTCTTACGACCCGTGGCTCTATCTTTCATTCGGTCCCTTGCGAAACCCTACATTTCAGCAGGATAATGCACGACCGCGTGTTGCAGGTCCAGTACGGGCTTTTCTGGATACAGAAAATGTTCGACTGCTGCCCCGGCAGCACATTCTCCAGATCTCTCACGAACTGAAAAAGTCTGGTCAATGGTGGCCGAGCAACTGGCTCGTCACAATAAGCCAGTCACTAATCTTGATGAACTGTGGTATCGTGTTGAATCTGCGTGGGCAGCTGTACCTGTACACGCCATCCAAGCTCTGTTTGACTCAATGCCCAGGCGTATCAAGGCCGTTATTACGGCCAGAGGTGGTTGTTCTGGGTACTGATTTCTCAGGATCTATGCACCCAAATTGCGTGAAAATGTCAGTTCTAGTATAATATATTTGTCCAATGAATACCCGTGTATCATCTGTATTTCTTCTTGGTGTAGCACTTTTAATGGCCAGTAGTGTATATTTTTTGCAGAGAGTAACTACACTTATTAAATTACGCAAGGTGATTCAGTAAAGCCTTTCTCGTGGACCAGGCATCAATCAGTGACGATTTTCTAAAAATTTGCGTCTCGTGCGGTGTACTACACTGATGGGCAGGAATAATCACAGGCTCGGCAGCAAACACAGTACATACGAAACGGAGGTGCTATGGTATAGTTATAACGAAAATGGTACAGATTTCACTAGATGTGAAAGCAGTATGACAGACGTAAATGACGTCCTTGTTTGACATAGGCCAGACTCTCGAGGAATAAGGTAGATATCAAGCGCCGGACGTTGTGGCCGAGCGGTTCTAGGCGCGTCAGTCCAGAACCGCGCTGTTGCTACGGTCGCAGGTTCGAATCCTGCCTCGGGCATGGATGTGTGTGCTGTCCTTAGGTTAGATAGGTTTAAGTAGTTCTAAGTCTAGGGGACTGATGACCTCAGATGTTAGGTCCCATAGTGCTCAGAGTCATTAGAACCATTTTTCGATATCAAGTTCACAGCAAGTAACATGTCCTCCTCCGTCACTAATGCACATTTTGTACCTGCAGTTCATTCTGGCTACCAAACTGTTGAGGAATCCCTGGAGGTTATTGTCCAACCCGAGATAGTGTTTAGTTTTTGAACAGTTCGGGGAGAGGGTTGAGAAACACGTCTGCCAAGAGCATCCCAGGCATGCTGTATAGGGTTTAGGTTATGGTAGTACGAATGCTACTCCATACGTTCAGTCTTTTCTCTTTCCAGTGAGTCCGGCACGTCAGCGGTCCTATAAACCTACTGCATCCCTAAGCAGATGGACACGATGCAGAATAATCTCCCTGCAATACCTCTGTGCTGTATTGGTACCTCGCACGAATACAGGTGGCAGTGTTCGGCCATTATGCATAATACCTGCGCACACCATAACGCAATGGCACACTGACGACGTTCAGGAACATACTGTGCTGTGTAACCTGTTCCCTCTCTCTCTCCACACTAATTGGTGGCCAGAGTCACTTGGCACAGTGACGCTGATGTCGTCGTAGGAGTGGGATGCATTGAACAGGCTTCTGAGCATACCAACCCTCCTGATTTAATCGCCGCGAAATGGCTGGCAGAGACACCGGTAGCGGCTGCAAGATCTGCAGCGATCTGCTTAGGAGCGAGACGTCTTTTCCTTTTCGCTACGTATCGATCCTCTTACGGGGTGGAGGTCAAGCTACAACCACCGGCATGCTTTCTCATAGCATTTTCCATCTTCAGTGGCCTTTTTTAATTGCGAGATTGGACACATCGATTACTGTGGCCACAATATTGACACTTTGAGCATCGTCAAGCCGTCCAACTGCTCGTCCATGCTCGTTAGCACATAAATGATATGTTACAAACATATTGCTGCACCACCTGGAATTTTGCACCAATCGGTTCCACAACAACCTTCGTCAAACACCGGCCTGTATGTACTGTCAAATGCTTACAGAGTATTCGGGCACAGGCTTCGCTGCAGTTAGCACGTCCCGCACTCTACATTTCCTTTTTATCATTGGTCGAGTCTTCCGCAGCAAGTGTCGGCTACTCCGCAAAAATTTGTTCCATAGCGAGTGTCAGTTGTTCCTTAGCGACTTTCTAGCAGTATACTATATTACTAGCATATTGTATCGTCTTAATAATGAGTTATTTTGACCATTTCGTGTTTTTTGACGTTATGTAGAATGAGGTGAAACGTCAGACAAGCCAACTGAAAAATTTTCTTGTGCCTGATCATGACGACAACGATGACGAGGATTAATAACGATGATGACTAATAATAATCGAAAATGTTGGCAATGACAAAGAGTTTCGTTACAGTTTTCTCAACCATTCCGAGTTTATAATCACATTCTTATAGATTTGTCAAGATGTAGCGTTCCATCATCAGACAACAATCAGTTTGTTGTTCAAAACAAATAGATCGCAATTTCTAATGCTGAAATTTCTCCGAAATTACTTACTGAATTTCGGAGACTGAAACGCGGATAAATTCATCTCTGTGTGGTATACAACAATAGCACCAGAATTTACTGAATCTCAGTTAAAAGAACGGCGCTTTTTAACGATGGTTCTGTAATTTATGCAGCTATAACTGGAGGCTATAAGTCGTTTAGTGACGATTTTGTGGTTAGAAATGGAATTACCAAGTCTTAAATGTTTCCAGAAATATTTGAAATTCCTAGCTTAATTACGTTTTATACGTGACTACATTGCGACAGTGGAGCAATATGTCGAAAATTCAAGCTGCAACAGACTTCTGATGCAGCAGGTGGCCAGCAAAATAGTATACTCGTATGTGAAAACCTGATAGACGATTGTATTGTTCTACTCCGCGGTACCGAGATCTGACGAGCAAATAAAAGAAATAACGGAGAATTAGGTTTTAACGTCCCATCTACATCGAAGTAATTAGGTAAGGAGCAGAAGTTCGGACTGTTTCAGGGATGAGGAAAGAAATTAGCTATGCCCGTTCAAAGGAACCATCCGGGCATTTTCCGCAGTGATTTAGGGAAATCATGGAAACCCTGAATCTGGATGCCCGGAAGTGGGTTTGAACTGTCGTCCTCCCAAATGTTTGTCCAGTGTGCTTACCTTTGCGCCACCTCGCTCGGTGCGCAAACAGAGCAACTGTAACGTCATTTTATTTATACCCTCATTAGCGACAACGAAAGTTTGAGTGAAGCCTCCGTGTGCGCAGACAGTGTAATGGTTAAGCCATGGAGGTATAATAAGGGGAGTTGTACAAAGCAGATGTCCGCCATGTCAGTTGCCCCAAACTTTAGCTTCTGGTAGAAGTGTTTTGATCAAAAATGCCAGCTTGGGTCATTCACGGGTGTACAACTATTATGATTATAGCCTAACTTATAAAGGTATCACATTTCATTCATAAATTTACTCTTTCAAGCGATATTTTCTTTTATATGCGACGGTGGTTTGATAAGTCTCCTAAATTTTTAAGAAAATGAAATGTCGTGTGGCTAGGGCCTCCCGTCGGGTAGACCGTTCGTTTGGTGCAGGTCTTTCGATTTGACGCCACTTCGGCGACCTGCGCGTCGATGAGGATGAAATGATGATGATTAGGACAATACAACACCCAGTCCCTGAGCGGAGAAAATCTCCGACCCAGCCGGGAATCGAACCCGAGCCCTTTGGATTGACAGTCTGTCACGCTGACCACTTTTTTTTTTTTTTTTTTTTACGAATGACCTTTCGTATCGCATTCTCGCGCGCTAACCACTTTTTTTTTTTTTTTTTTTTTTTTTTTTTTTTTTTTTTTTTTTTTTTAGAGGCCATAAAAACATTTTATGCCAGCTGCTCTCGATCCACTGACATTACAAACAGAAACAGCGCACGCTACCGCTTTTTTTTTTTTTTTTTTTTTTAATAAAAAAATAAAAATCCGTATTCCAAGCGGATGGTTTTATCTTTTTTTTTTTTTTTTTTTTGAGAGCAGGAAGGCAGGGTAAACAAACAATCTTTATTCGTACAATTGTACTATCTTAGGGATAAGAAAAGGATCGAGACAGCAAAAACAAAGCAAAAACAATTTGGAAACCAGAAAATCAACGTAAAGGCCGCCCTTTTTTGTTTGTGTAACATGAAGAAAGTAAATGACAATCCTAGTCACGGGCGGGAGTGAAAATGAAGTTATCATCTGCATCACAATCCCTGCAGCACGCGGTGTCGCATCATAAATCTGGCAGACAGCCATATAATCTTGACCATTTCTGCCTTTGTGGGCGGCATATATTCATGTATTTCTCCTGCGTCGACCATGTAGGGGCCCGTTGTCTTCTCAGTGTGCTGTATGCCAATATAACTGAACCGCGCAGTATTGTTTCTAGTCATTCTGCTGCAGGAGTCTTCTCAGTTCTGGGACACCCCAGCTGTCGGGCGGATTGTGAAAAACACTTCCTAAAAAATTGGAAAAGTAAGTCCTGTATTTCGTATGACTCCGTATGAGCTCGTGTTGTTCTTGTAAATACATCCAATAATCCATCACGGACTTAATATCGTACGAATACAAATATTTCGTCGCATGTCCAGCGATCCAATTGACCGCATACGTCTTTTGTTTGGGAAAAAAGGTCTTGTCCGGTAGAAAAAGTACATCCGATGTGATTTCTGTGTAGTTAGTGCGCCGAAGGAAGGCCAATATTCGACGCGTCAGCATCCAGACGTCCCTCGCTGCGCCACACACTAAACCATGTTCTTCCGTTGCTAACAGGCCGCAGTTTGTGCAAAGAGGAGAATCGACCATATGAATTGTATGTAATCGACTCCTGGTCACAAGTTTACGGTTTATAAGAATGTACCACATCGATCTCGCTGCTGTTGACAGTAATGGAGTATGCACTGCACACCAAATGTGGTTCCACGTTCTCGACGGGTATTTGAATTCCACTACGTTGCGGGCGTGGTGATCCATCAAGCACCTATAGATCTCCCGAGTCGTGGGTAATCTCGTCGAAGGTACTTTCAGACGAACATAACTGTAATCAACCAGAAATGAGGCAATGTGTGCAAGAGAAGGCGAAATATTGCCCACCGCAATAGGGGGTTCGTACGAAGGCGGAACAAGTACTTCTATCAGAGCTGACGTAATGGTGTGCTTTCGTTGTTGCCAATTTCGTATCATCGCTCGCATGTAAAGCGCCAGAGCTTTGTTTCGCACGTTTGTGAGGTTGAGGCCACCGTTCCGGAAGTGCAGCGTTAACGTGTCAGACGTGATCTTAAACAACATCCCAGTACTAACATAGTAACCAAAGGCAGCCATGAGGCGGTCTGCAATACCCTTCGGTACTGGTAGGACCTGCGCTAAATGGGGCAGACGTGACGCTATGTGAACGTTAGTGTATGCCACACGCTGGATCATGTCAAAGGCTCTCAGTGAGTTGTTCCGTATCGCCAGCCGAACATTTTGCAGAAGCCGCCGAGAACTCGCCGCCGCTGACCGCCGTAGTGAGCGGGTAAATGTGATCCCCAGACATCTCAGCGATTCCACCGTCTGAAACGGTCCCGGTATGTCTTCCAGACCCCGTCCAATGTGCATAATTTTGGATTTCGTCATGTTAATGACACTGCCTGCTGCCGTCCCGTAAGAGTCTAGATATTCAACAGCCTGATGCACTTCATGACCTGATCTGACAAGAAGGATCAGGTCGTCCGCATATGCGCGACAAACGAAAGAGTTCTCATTAAGCGCTATCCCAGTAAGTGAGCGCCTCATAACACACATCAGCGGCTCAAGCGCTATCGCAAACAGCATCATGGAGAGTGGGCACCCTTGTCGGACGGAGCTGTTAATAGGAACCGAGCCCGCTTCCCGACCGTTTACAATCACCTTCGATGTAGCCCCTCGTATTAGCCTCATAATGATGGAGATGAAAACAGGTGGAATCTCCATTCGGCTCATGACTGACGCCAAGAAGTCATGGTTTATCCTGTCGAACGCACGGTCGAAGTCCACAGATATCATCGCTGCTCGCATTTTACAAGTTTCCGCAAGGGCGATAACGTCACGGTATTCACTTAACGCCGAGGAGATGTTGCTTCGCACCCCTAGGCAAGCCTGATCAGGGGATATTGTCCTGGATATCGCCAGCTTGAGACGAGACGCTAGTAGCCGTGCAAAAATTTTATAATCGGTGTTTAGCATAGTGAGAGGCCGATATTGAGTAACACTACGACTCCTCTCCATCTTCGGGATGGGAAGAAGAAAGCCCGTCACAAAATCCGACGGTAGGCGCATGTTCGGACTCATCGCCTCATTGTACATCGACACCAACTGTGGCATCATCATGTCCTCGAATTCTCGATAAAACTCTAGCGTAATCCCATCTGGCCCCGGTGATTTATGGGCCGCTCCTTTTGTGAGTGCCACCTTTATATCGTCTTCTGTGAGTGGCTCCATAAGCGCTGCCTTATCCGTCTCTGTCAGTGTCGTTTGCAGATGTTGCAGTATCTCGTCCCCTACCTGACGGTCCGTCGGTGTACCGGCATAGAGATGGCGGAAATGCTCTAAAAATTCATTTGCAATGTCCTGTTGTGTTGTCAGTTGACGGCCATCTAAACCGTGGAGCACTGTTACCAATGCCCGGCGGTAACGCTTATGTTCCCGCGACACATGGTGCATCGAGGTACGTTCCCCAGTGATGGTGTCGAGACATCTTGCCCGTATTGGGATGCCACCCAGTCGTCGTCGCGTGATCGATAGGATTTGTGCCTTGACACGATGAACTTCCGCATGATGTTCTGCAGACGGCACCTGGAAGGACAGCTCACGAAGCATGGTGTAATAATAATCAAGAGTGTCTCTCTGCCATCTCGCCTTATCCCGACCATACTGTATTAGAGCTCTTCTTATTGCCGGCTTAGTGCACTCGAGCCACCATTGAAGCACGGAGGTATACGTTGGTAGACGGCGTTGACATGTGCTCCATACCTCCTCGACTCTCTGACGACATTCGGGGTCCGCCAAAAGGGACGAATTGAGCTTCCATGTCCCGCGGCTTCTCCACACACTTTGCCTAGGGAGTGACATGGTACAAATGTAAGCCAGATGATCAGTAAATGCCGCAGGCCATCGTTCCGCGTCGACCACCTTATCCTGTAGGCCAACCGAAACATATATTCGATCGAGTCTGCTCGCCGAGTGACTGGTAAAAAAAGTATATCCCTCACGGTTCCTATGAATCATGTCCCAGGTGTCGCTTAACTCCAGATCCCGGCATAGCACATGCAATTCACGACAAGTATTGTAATGTGGTGTCTGGTCTTTTTGGGCTAAAACACAATTGAAGTCACCACCTATAATGAAATGATCGAATCGGCCGGTAAATAAGGGCACAATCTCTTCCGAATAATATCTCGCACGTGCCCGTCTGTTGTCTGTGCCGGAAGGGGCATAAACATTGAGAATGCGAATTCCATTAACAGTTATCGCCAGTCCTCGTGCCGAAGGTAGATAAGCCAGGTCTCGGACCGGAATCCCGTCCCGGACCAATATCGCCGTTCCACTGTCGTTGTTCGAGTGCGGCGAGGTGTAGGAGATGTATCCATGTACGTCCTGGAACTCAGGAATGTAAATTTCCTGCACCATCAGTATATCCACATCCGACGCGTATATCATGTCCCTAAACAACTGCTGTTTCACGGGCGATCTAATGGTATTTACATTCACTGTCCCTATTCTGTATGCCTGGGGTCGAGTAGCTGTCATCTCCACATGATGTTAAAATGACAAAGTTTCAGCGTGTCGATAGTCCCGTTGCACATCCGCCGAGGGTCGCCCGAGGAACGTGTTCCTGCGGCATTAGGTTTCTTGAGATGCGGACGGATGCAAGGCCCCACCAATAGAATGGTCCGCATCGGTGATGTCGTCGTCCTGCTCATACCAGCTGATACTATTGGTGTGCTCCAAATTTTCCTGTGCGGCATTGTTGTGTGACATCTGTTGTTCTTTCGCAGCTGTAGACTCCACCGCCGAAGGGGTAGCAGGCCCCTGAGCGGATGCTTCGTCCGAACGATATGACATCATTTCACTGTCCGAATTCATATGATCTGCGACATCCGAAGCTTGTGGTTCCATGTCAGACAGGTCCATAGTGTTAGACTCGTCTGGGCTCCCTAGAAGAGAAGGGAGCGTCTCCGCAGAGTTTAGTCGGCGCTTCTTGCGGCGCTTTGGCGAGCGTTGTTTGCGGGCCCTAACCTCGGCCTCTGGTGTCGGCGCATCTTGCATCTCCTGCGTTCCCGCCGCCGCCACAATCCCCTGGGGCCGTTCCACTTCAGCTTCCATGCCTATTGGGATGCTCTCATCCTCTTTCTGCGCCACCTGTAGTGTCTGAGATTGGCGGTTGGTCGGAGCCATTCTTTCTTCAGTGGCGTCCGATGGCGCCTCAATCAACTGCGGCGTCGGTTCGATGGTGCGCTCCGACCTCGGCGTCACCTCCCCGCGAAGTGCCGTCACGTAAGTCATCGGCAGTGACGTTGGTGTGGTCGGATTCTGGAAGTCTCCGCTGGGGAGTTGCACGAGTCTCCTCTGCATACACGCTGATCGAAGATGTCCTTCACCACCACACCCGGAGCATGTCCTGGGCTGTCCATCATAGATGACAATAGCTCTACAGCCGCCGATGTTTATGTACGATGGCACATGTTTTGTAAGGGCAATTCGCACCTGTCGGACACCATTGAGCACTGGATACGTGCTAAAACTTGCCCAGCGTTCGGCCGTATGACTAATAACTCTGCCATATGGCTGGAGTGATTCAGTGACCAATGATTCGGGTACCTCGAAAGGCAGCTCGAAGATTCGAATCGTACGCACGCCCAGGCCCGAATGAGCGACTAAAACTTCGCCAATATGACCATCGGAGTGTCGGAACTGGAATCCTCGTTTGGCGTCTTCAATGATCCTATCACATGCTGCGTCGTCAATCATCTTCACGTAAAGAGTGCTGCTCACGATTGATAAATGAATTCCAATAATCTCCGTGTAATTAAGATGCACTTCGTCCCTCAAGAAACGTTCGATTTCGAAAGCCTTCGGTCTTGCATACTCGTTACAGAACGTGAACTGTATCGTGGTTTTTCGGAAATTGTGTGCCATTGCGTTCGATTTAAACAGTAACACACGCGAGTGACGACGGTGTAAACACCGCTTCTTCCGCGACCGTTCGCAGCCGAGACGTAAACAAGTCCGAGCTGCTCCGCGGCTAAAGGCGGACTGCTGTCCGCCATGTCAGTTGCCCCAAACTTTAGCTTCTGGTAGAAGTGTTTTGATCAAAAATGCCAGCTCGGGTCATTCACGGGTGTACAACTATTATGATTATAGCCTAACTTATAAAGGTATCACATTTCATTCATAAATTTACTCTTTCAAGCGATATTTTCTTTTATATGCGACGGTGGTTTGATAAGTCTCCTAAATTTTTAAGAAAATGAAATGTCGTGTGGCTAGGGCCTCCCGTCGGGTAGACCGTTCGCTTGGTGCAGGTCTTTCGATTTGACGCCACTTCGGCGACCTGCGCGTCGATGAGGATGAAATGATGATGATTAGGACAATACAACACCCAGTCCCTGAGCGGAGAAAATCTCCGACCCAGCCGGGAATCGAACCCGAGCCCTTTGGATTGACAGTCTGTCACGCTGACCACTCAGCTACCTGGGGCGGACAATTTTTAAGAAAGAATGGAACATTATTTTGTGCCCTCATAGTTGATGAGCATGATTATTCAAAGGATCGTATAAAAAATTTTAAAAATGTACAAAGTACAATTCGTTGTTGACAGCTGTCTGAATTGGTGAATGTGTCGACTGCGACTGAAAATGGAAGAAACGAGTTTCGCTACTGAACATTTTCATTTGAAGGGTTGGACTGCCGCACAAATCAAAATCGAACAGCCTGTAGTTCAAGCGTCTCTGGGCCATCACGCAAGACAATTTGCTTTTGGATTAGTGAATTTAAACGTTGTAGGACAACCATCGAGGACGAAGTGCGTTCCCGCCGTCAAATTGAGGTCACCAGAAAGGAAATCATTGACAAAATCCATGTTATGATAACAAGAGACCGCCGAATAAGAATTCGTGAGATTGCATCTCAACTGAGCGAGTGCATAGTATCCTGCATGGAGAACTGGCTATAAAGAAACTGAGTGTGAGGTGGGTGCCGCGATTGCTCACAGTCGACTAAAAGCCATCTGGCACAACATTTCAACAAAATGTCTAATGACATTTAATCACAGTCCGCAAGACTTTTTGCGCTGATTTGTAACTTCTGATGAAACCAACATTACACACTGAAGTCAAAATGACAGTCAAAACAATAGAGGCTAGTGAAAGTGCATCGACGAAGGCAAAGACCATTTTGTCATCTGGTTAAGGTGATGGCCACTGTTTTTTTTTTTTTTTTTTTTTTTTTTTTTTTTTTTTTTTTGGGGTCCCTAGGACTAATCCTCGTATGCCACATTGTTGAATTGTTTGAAACTCGCGTTAGGTGAAAAAAGACCAAGGCTGGAACGGAAAAACGTGCTCATTCACCAGAATAATGCACCAACCCACACATCAGAAATAACAATGGCGAAAGTGCTTGAACTGGGCTTTGAATAGGCTCCTCATCCACCCTCTTCACCAGACTTAGCCTCAAGTGACTTCTTCCCGTTCCTTACTTCAAACTTTGGCTTGCTGGGAAGAAATGTTCATCAAAAGAAGACGTGATAGTTTGCAGTCAAGGAATATTTTGCAGATTTTCTCAAAATCGTTTTTCCGATGGGTGGGTTATGGTTGGACGAAGTATGTATCCCTGAAATGAGATTATGTCGAGAAGAAAGGTGAGTTATTGGCCAAACAAACATTTTTTCTTGCTTTTTTAACTGACTTATCAAACCGCTCTCGTACATGAAATTGGTTGCACTGTTTACTTTTACTGTTGTGGTTTTATTTCTATTTAACTTTAGATTTCCAAGTAGTGTAGCTTGAAAAGCTCTCTGGGCGAACGCCTTGAGAACAAAGGAAACCGAACAAACATAGCAAAATATGTTCTCAACAGGTGGTGGTTGATGGTTGCAGACTCAACAACGCTGTTACAGAAGTCTACAGAAGCCATGGATGTTGGACACTGATGGGATCGTTGTATACGATTAGAGTTCACCCTCTCAGCGTCAGTTACGGCCTGATGATGAAGTATTGAGTCACCAAACCTGGTTGACATACAGTGTGTCCCAAAAACAATGACCCGATTTTAACTTGCAATAATATTGAAACAAATGTCACTAGATAACTGAAACAGCGATGGATGTAATCGGCATGGTTTAGAGTTTCAGAAAAAATCCGCTAGATGTCGCTACGAACTCTGACCTGGAGCGTAGACCCAGTCTCGTGCAATATGGCGTCCGCGCAACAGAAGGCTTATTGTGTTATTGAATTTAGTCGTACTCAATCAGTGATCGCAGTTCAGCGGACGTTTCATTTTCGATTTCGTGCTAAATCACCATCACCAAAAAACATTCGACGGTGGTATAAACAAAGGAACAGGATACCTCTGTAAAGGCCGAAGTCCTGGCCGGCAACGCGTTCCTGAACAAACAGTGGAACAAATCCGACGAGCATTTGAGCGGAGCCCCCGCAATTTTTTTTTGTGCTGTTTCACAAAGCAAGGTTTATGAAACCTAGTTTTTTGAGGAAGAAACCGTAACAGGACAATCATATCTTGCAATGCTACGGAACTGGTTATTCCCACAACTTTACTCTGACAATTTCATCTATCAGCAAGATGGAGCACCACCGCCCTGGCACAACGACGTGCGCAGTTTCCTCAGTGCCAACGTGCCTCAACGTTGGATAGGGCGTACAGGACCGCGAGACCAGGTTTTACATTCTTGGCCTCCTAGGTCCCCTGTCTTAACACCATGTGATTTCTTCCTGTGGGGATATGTTAAACAATGTGTTTACGTTCCTCCCTTACCTCGTGCTAATGATGAACTAAAAACCAGAATATCAGCTGCTGTAGCTTCAGTGACAGAGGACACCTTACGCTCAGTTTGCGATGAATTTGGCTATCGGCTAGATATCGTCCGTGCAGCCAATGGAGGACATAATGAACATTTATGATGGATTTTTATAAACTTCTGTCTTTTCTGCGTAATTTAGTATGCAATTTGTTGTTGTTAAGCCTTCTTCCTAATAAATTACTCTATTTAAAATTGGGTCATTCTTTTTGGGACACTCGGTACAATAAATAAATAAAAGACGACTGCATGTTTCATTTAATTACATAAGTGAACAGTCTAAGCCCCACAAATCTTCAGTCAGAAGGATGAACATACAAAAACACTAATTAGTAGGCTGATGAAGCTCACTGACGCGTGATATGTACCGTAGTATACATAAACCACTGAAGATTAAATAGTGTTGTTCCCCGCAGGCCCACGTGCAGCTCTTGTTGTCGGGATCGGACTGCTGCTCAAATTCAAAAATAACTTGCCGTAAGACAAGTTATTATTCCGAATTGGAATCCCCCTGCCCATTTCCACCCAGATTGGCATGCCTCTCAAGAACTAAGTACCACAAGGGCCCGCCCTCTCCTTTCCGGGAGGGACTGAAAGATAAGTAAAATAAAATTACAAAAACGAAAAGAGAGGCGGGCCAGCATCAGATCAACGGTGAGTCGCGTGTAGCCGACGGGCCGCGCCCTGTGCATCCCTGCTTTAGAGGATCGAAGAACAGTTAATGATGAATGGTATTACACAACAGTTGTTTAACGATTTTCGAGTCGTTTCTCCAGCATGAGTGGCTGGCAGTGTCAAACGAGCACCCTCCATTGCTGGTGGCGGACTGGAGTCTAGTCCGCAGTCGGAGATTATATGAACCTGTCGCACCAAAGTCTGAGGGCTCTCCCCTATTGATAACCACTGTGATTCTCTTCTTGCTACCTGCAACGGTCTTTCGTTGCAGAACGGGAAGCTAAGAAGTTATTTTTTCTAAGGCTATTGTCATGTTTATGAATTGTTTAAATAAGAATTTTCCCGGTAAGTCACGGCAAGAATACAACATGATTACTAAAGTCCTGATTAAAATGTACATGTTACGCCGTGACGAGCTAGAGAAACGTCAAAAGACTGCAAACATGATCTAAAATACTAGGTAAATGCAATTAACGATTCCCTTTAAAAGATAATTACCCATTCATGTAATATTTCAGGTTGGCGCGTGATGATTTTGATGGGGCACAGTATATCAAGCCAGTAAAAGGATTGCCGATGTTATTGTTCGAAAGCAGTTGACCGATCAACATAACATGATCCTTACGGAAAAAAATATATGCAAGGAACTAAAAGAAATGTTTGGGAAATCAATGTCAGGGAGGTTCTGCTTAGCAATACAGTATAAATAGCGAGAGATCACGTAATGTGTTCCGTCGTTATATCACCAGTCTTTTCTTTAAGGCCTCCGAAAAAAAAATATTAGGGTCATTAACATGGGAGATAACCAGGTCTAATATTTTGAATGACTTCTGCATGCAAATACTTTCTCTTTAAAACAAAATTACGGTACATACGAACGTGGATGCTTACGTTACAATAGCCAGGCGATGAAAGAGAGCGTTCGTATGGCCAAGTACGTATTTTTTGGTTTTAAAGACAAAGTATTTCACACATAGAATGAAACGGAAATTCTCATTCATTACAGCATTAACATACTCTTATCGGTATATAATTATTATATGGTTTATACTTTCACGTAACTTCAAGGAGGTCACTCCAGATCTTACTCTTTCGCTATGGTGATGAGCCTCTAGAGAAAGGATCGGTGGCCAAACGTATTTATTCATTATGTATCGGTACCCGTCTAATCCACAGTTCCTCCTGGTTACTTGTTTACTCTTGTGAGTGATTGTATGAATCAATGAGTGCATTTTGAAAGTCCCACGGGGAAGTAGAGAAGCAGCCACTGTATGTCTGTGGCAGTTGGGTATAGCAATAAGTTCAGGGCGGTCCAGAGATGCACCGTATCCTTTAAAACACCTCTAAATGGAAAGTTGGTACTGGGTAGCGATTCCATACCTCCTCCACAGTCCGTGAGGACGCGGCCGGCGAAAATCACGAGAGCCCGACGTTTTGTTTCGAGACGTGTATGAGATGGTAGCATCTCGTGGCTTACTGCTATATTTTAGAGTTGCATAACAATTTGTTTTATTTCAGCACGTAGTCGGCGTTAACCTGGTTCGATCAGGAGAGTAGTTCAATAGGGTACTTCGCGATTATATTTTTGGCCGATTTTATTTAAACTTTAGAGTGAGAATAAGGGTGAATGCCTTCGTCCGTGACGATACTGAACCACATGTATAGATTCCGTTGCATTCAGTCTCTTCTGAATTGCTCTGTTCCTGATTCACTCGCATATTTGTTCGCGAGACTCTGGGAGTATTTTTCTGGAACTTTCGTAATTTTTGAATATATTAACCCAGATCTAAGGTCTCAATTTTTGAACGTGTTAACCAGGATCTTAGGTCTCGATCCTTTGTGAGTGGGTCATGTGGCACCATGGTTGGTCTAAAATAATTGTAAACTGATTAAGCGTAGAAACTAGAGCCTTCAACACCCTAATTTCACCATTTCGCGATTCTTTTCTTTTGAAGACGCAAGTTAACGCCTTTTTTTCTATGTTGAGCATAGCCTTGGATGGCAGTCCGTGCCACTAGTTGAGTTCCTTGTACCCATCAAGTAATCCATTTTGTAATACGTGCAATGAAGGCAAATATGACTACCAACATGCGTAGAGACTCCTTTCACACTCTTTATGACTTAAATATTCTTTAGCGACTACGTTACCTGCCTAGTAACTTGCCTGTGTTTTCGCAGTGTATGCTCAAATGGGTTGAATGGTAGTAGTTTAGGATTAGAGAATGTTTGCCCATGAGAGAACGTGCTAATAATTCCCCTTATCCTCGTCCAGTACCACCCACTTCACATCTGCCACCCACACGAGGTTGACCACGCCTGCAATGCTGCCCCCATTTATATCATTTCATTGTTCTGCCTGTGTTAAACAACCATTTAAGACTAGTATCATTCTTTCTAAACCGCGTGTTTGCGTGTTAAGGCCGTTCTATTTCCCTTTGTGAACATTCCTGATAGTCATATGTTTTAACAGTAAATAAATTGCCATTCTTTTTAATTATCGATCCCATTTTTTATTGACACCCAGTAAGAGTCCTAACTTGATTCATTTTCACATGTTTAATCCACTCCAACGGCGTGATCGAAAGGTTCAGTTTTTCGAAACGGAATGAGGTTTATGTGCAGTAAAGTACTGAAGTGAAATCCAACCGTTGTCAGGACTACTGTGTTTGTGTACGAACATCCAAGTTATCCTTCGCGCGTGTAGTCATTATTAATGTTTTACTGGTCTAATACCATTCTATCGCGTCAGAAAAACTATACATCCCAGTAGTTTGAGAACGCAACGTAAGCATGGAGATAAAATCTTGGGCTTGTTCAAGGCATCCCTGCTCGGGATGTTTTCTTTTTTCCGTGTGTTTGTTAGTAGTAAAAATCAATATGACATCCCTGCTCAAGATTGTGGTGGTGGTAAGTTCCTATGGGGCCAAACTGCTGAGGTCGTCGGTCCCTTGGCTTACACACTACTTAAACTAACTTATGCTAAGGGCAACACACATACCCATGGCCGAGGGAGGACTCGAACCTCCGATGGGCGGAGCAACGCGAACCGTGACAACGCGCCCTAGGCCGCCCGGCTACCCCGCGTCGCTCCTGCTCAAGACTTTTTTTTTTTTACAAAAGTTTTTAAATTCTCCCTTTCAATCTCTTTTACCGACATGTCACTTTGTCGAATCACTAACCAACTCGGCCGCAAATTCCCGAGACAGACCCAGCACTGAATACGTCAACAAGTGGCCAGCTGAACGTCAACAGTTTTGGTACATTAGAGTTTTGCTGCGACAAGGCATCGTTGAGATCAGAAAAAAAACCAACCGAAAACGTGACATCGTTTTTCATCAGCTACCAAACAGAAGATCAAACGACTGATTGTTTATTATTTTATTCATGCCTGAAATTTTCTTCAACTTTAGTATGTATTTTACAGAATAAAACTCGGTCGTTAGATGCCAATATATGTATTTTTATTATGCTTTACCGGTTTGGACTAATTAATTTGTCATCTTCAGAAACATACAGAATTAGTGATATTATAAATATTTAGATATTGGCTGTACATTTACGTGAAGTATAAGAAATATATTAAGGAAACTTACTTAGTATTGGGTTAGAAGATGTCAGTACCTTCTTCATAGGACCATAACGCCATGATATATCCAGAAATGTACATATTGAATGCGATTATTGTAAACACAGACAGACAATTTACAGTAACTGGATTATGTCTACATGTATGTCAAGCATGTTGTGCTAGCAGCAAGGAATATATGTAAAAACACTTAAAAGCATAACCAAGTTATACAAGGAAGCCATGAATAACACATTTGAAAAAAATAGCGCATAGCTTTAATATATATTAACGAAATAGGCTGGTTTTCACATTTTATAACAGATAATAGGCAATCCAAATAGTGTGTTTTTAATGCAAGTTGATCATTCAACAAATCTTTTGAATTTAGGTGGGAATGTTTACATATTATATATTATTTTCAACGGTTACTTTTGTAGCCCTTGTCAAATATATACACAATTTTCATGTTAAACAAGGGTGGAGGAGGAAGAGTGTTTCTCTATTTTGAGATGTTCTGCAAAAGTTGACTCATTTTAATTCTCACTGTCTTTGTTGAGCACTTGAGTTTGTAAACACAGAGCTGTTCCTACAGCTGTTGCTGCTAGCACAACAGCTTGACATATACATGAATGTGATACAGTTACTGCAAACTGTCAGTTTATGTTTAGAAAAACATTTAGCGGAAGTGCTCAACAAAGACGCTGAGAATTCATATAAGTCAAATTTTACGGAACATCTCAAAATAGAGAAATACATTCTCATCTTATATAAGAAAAACAGACACTATTGACACTAATTTGATTACATATGTTATAAACTGTGATATATATATATATATATATATATATATATATATATATATATATATAAAATTATCACTTTTTATACGATATATGTGATCAAAATAGTATCTGTTTTTTAACACAAGATGCTCTGTAAAAGTTTTTTGTTGAGCATCTGAAATTTTGGATGTAGTTGACAAGGGCTACAAAATGAAACTTTCAGAATAATTTTAAATAATTAAACATTGCCATAAAAATTCAAAGTACCTGTTCAATAATCAACTTACATTAAAAAAAGGACTATTTTGATTGTATCACATCTCTTATATAATGCGAAAAGTAGCCCATTCTCTTTATATATCAGAACTATGCGCTATGTTTTTTCAAATGTATTATATATAAATTCTTTATATACCTTGACTATAATTTTAAATGCTTTTATATATGTTCCTTGCTGCTAGTACAATAGCTTGACATTTAGATAGACATGATTCAGTTTCTGCAAATTGTCAGTCTGTGTTTACAATAAGCGCTTAAAATATGTACACTTCTGGACATATTGCGGCATTATGCTTTAAAGAAGAAGATATTGACATCTGATAAACCAATAGGCCTACTAAGTAAGATTCTATAATATTCTTCTTATACATCGCATAAATGTACATCCAGGGTCTAAAGATTTATGATATCCCTAATTTTCTAGGCTTCTGAAGATGATATAACAATTTTTTCGAAAACGGTAAAGCATGATAAAAATATATGTGCTGCAGACAATTGAATTATTGACTGATTATTGATAATTGCTGATTATTTGACGGAAAAAAGTCTTTGAACTAATATGTGATGCCCTACTGATGTGATTTATCGCTAAAAACTTTTTTTTGTACCCTTGAGTCAAACAAAAACTGTACTGAATGCGATTTTCATCACCTCAAAATTTTTTGAGCCATTCCAGAACTGTGTTTTGATGTTCAAACAATCAGAGTGGAAAAAATATTATAGTATTGGTTAGAGTACAGGCAAAGGTGTGGAAATTGTAAAGAATACAACTATTTGTAACAGAAGAAATTATAAAAATGTTAGGCGTGTCTTGTATGGAGCTAGTGGGTCACGGTACGGAAGTCTTACTTAACCCTGTCAGACCGGAAATTTTTCTGGAGGAGGGAACATTTTTCTTTATGTAGTAATGCTGTAGGTGATTTTTTAATGATTTTAGATGCAAAATTTATGTAAAAATATGTACCCGTTTTCAAAACATATTCTCTACACTTGGCTTCATTTTATGGACTAAAATAACTAATTATGAAATATTCTGTATTGTGATAAATAGTAAAATGACCATTCCATAATTACCATGCAAAATAAAAGGTGGAATATAAGGATCCAACCACAACCGTTTATTCTGGTGGTCACGAACTGCTACGCACTGCTACATTAAGTTGCTGATATTTTCATAGTGATGCCCAACAGTTGGCAGCACTTACACATGATGAAAATGATGAACATTCTCAAATGTGTAGCTCTGATTTCTATTGGGAAAAATACATGTGTTGCAGTTAATGGCCCTGAGTACTATGGGACTTATCTACTGAGGTCATCAGTCCCCTAGAACTTAGAACTACTTAAACCTAACTAACCTAAAGACATCACACATATCCATGCCCGAGGCAGGATTCGAACCTGCGACCGTAGCAGCAGCGCGGCTCCAGACTGAAGTGCCTAGAACCGCTCGGCCACCACGGCCAGCTGTTGCAGTAAAGACACAGTAAAATTTGATGCACACAATTATAGCCAGAGGGTCTGAAAGCGTTAATAAACGTCGTGACCATTGCAAACAAAGAAGCTTTACTAGATTTGTACAGCTCATGTGAAGGAATACTACGTGATTTTGCACTGCAAACCGTTCTGGCGTGACCGAATCAGAAACCAGTATCTGTAAGTCACGGCGATAGAACTTCTGCACGTGGCGATTCTCCCACGAAAAGGACAACCTCGAGATGTCCAATGAGGCGAGCGCGGGCGACGGCGAGAGTGACGCCGGCAGACAAAGCGAGCGCGGCCGCAATCAATCAGAGAGCGGGAGGCGTCATCTCCGGCCCTGCTGCGGCCGTCAGATACACGCGGCCGCCCGTCACCAGCAGCCGCTCCGCTAATCGATGGGCAGTCCCAGCCGCCCACACACTCACCGCAACAGTTCACTCTCCTGCCCCGGTCCTATATGCTAAGCAGTACCGGGCGCAAGTACATGTCGTGACTGAAGCTTCACACGTATGGGAGAACACCGGTTGGAAAACGAGAACCTGAAGGTTTTGAACGAGAAGGAATTTAAGTAGAATAACGAAGCACACCGAAAAAAAAATAGTCACCCTCGGAAGACATCAATCAAATACCGTGAACACCGCCTCCAGCCCCGATAGTGACCTCCAGTCCGGAAGTTTCTTAAGGTATATCGTATCCAGTTGAAGCCACTAACTGATGGTTAGATCACGTAAAGTTATCCAATCTCAGATTCTGCTGACTGCTATGTTTCAGCCGGTCTTTCAAGTAGTCAAATGGCTCTGAGCACTATGGGACTTAACATCTGAGGTCATCAGTCCCCTAGAACTTAGAACTACTTAAACCCAAGCACATCACACACATCCATGCCCGAGGCAGGATTCGAACCTGCGACCGTAGCAGTCGCGCGGTTCCAGACTGTAGCGCCTAGGACCGCTCGGCCACGCCGGTCGGCTTTCAAGTAGTCCCAGACATTTGCTGTGAGATTAGGAATGGGCGATTTAGCAGACCAGTCTCGAGGTGGTTCTGTGAGGTTTTTTTGGGATTTTTTTCTTGCCGCTGCCGGATCGCCTCATCCTAGTTACCATGAACGTAAACGAGAAGTATGTTTCAAGATTCTTCATGATCAAGTGTTGCCCCTCGTCCTACGAGAGCCGTTCAACGAATAATGCAACAATTTTTTTTTCTCGGCTAATTTCTGTTGAAAAAATGAGGAATTCATTATGGAACATCGTTTAATACACTAATGCTCATAAATTAAGGATAATGCTGATACATGGTGAAACAACGCTCTGGTGGTCGGTTGGCGGGTTTAAATCACCTCGGGGAATGACCATACGTCGCACGGTGGCGCTGGGAGCAGTCCACATACGCAGAGGTGTGCTGGTGCATGTCAGAGTACGGTGCAGCGAGTACGTGTGCAGGCGTTTTCAGGCGTGGTAATGGTGATTGTGTGTTGAAAATGACTCAAGGAACACACATTGATGGCGTTATGAGTTGTAGAATACTAGGGCGACTGGAGGTTGGTCAAACACAGCAGGTCGTAGCACCGGCCCTCCGAGTGCCACAAAGTGTGATCTCAAGATTATGGCAACGATCCCAGCGGACAGGAAACGTGTCTAGGTGATACAGTACGGGACGTCCACAGTGTATAACATCACAAGAAGACCGATATCTCACCATCAGTGCCCGCAGACGGCCACAGACTACTGCAGGAAGCCTTGCTCGGGACCTTGCCGCAGCCACTGCAACAGTTGTCCCCAGACACCCAGTCTACAGACGACTGAACAGACATGGTTTATTCACCCGGAAACCCGCAAGGTGCATTCCACTGACCCCTGGTCACAGGACAGCTCATAAAGCCCGGTGTCAAGAACACAGTACATGGTCATTGGAACAGTGGTCCCAGATTATGTTCACGGACGAGTCCAGGTATATTTTCTACAGTGATTCTCGCCGGGTTTTCATCTGGCATGAACCAGGCACCAGGTAACAACCCTTTAATGTCTTTGAAAGGGACCTGTATGGAGGTCGTGGTTTGATGGTGTGAGATGCGATTATGATTGGTGCACGTACACCCCTGAATGTCTTTGACAGAGGAACTGTAAAAGGTCAGGTGTATCGGGGCGTCCTTTTGCACCAGTATGTCCGTCTTTTTAGGGATGCAGTGGGTCCCACCTTCCTCCTGGTGTATGATGACGCACGGCCTTACTGAGCTGCCATCGTGGAGGAGTACCTTGAAGCAGAAGATATCTGGCGAATAGAGTGGCCTGCCTGTTCTCCAGACCTAAACCCCATCGAGCACGTCTGGGATGCTCTCGGTCGACATATCGCTGTACGGCTTCACACCCCTTAACAACACTTTAGGAGCTCCGACAGGAACTGGTGCAAGAATGGGAGGCTATACCACAGCAGCTGCTCGACCACCTGATCCAGAGTATGCCAACCCGTTGTGCGGCCTGTGTACGTGTGCATGGTGATCATATCCCATATTGATGTCGGGGTAGATGCGCAGTAAACAGTCGCGTTTCGGGGCGGTTTTCTCAACTTATCACTAATACCATGGACTTACAGATCTGTGTCGTGTGTGTTCCCTATCTGCCTATGCTATTAGCGCCAGTTTTGTGTAGTGCCACATTGTGTGGCACCATATTCTGCAGTTATCCTTAATTTATGAGCATGAATGAATTACCGCTTCAGCTGCTATAGTTTCATGAAGTTCTGATACGTGGTGGCGCTATACGTGGCCTCCAAAATGTCGTCTGTGACGGAAGTACGTTCCGGACGGGAGCTGTCATTGAGTTCCTTCTGGCGGAAAACCAAAGTATCGCAGGTATTCATAGGCGCTTGTGGAGTGTCTACAGAGGCGTGGCAGGAGTTGTCAAAGGAGGAAGTCATGCATCCAGCCCTGTGGATGTTGTCGGCTTCGAAGACAAGCCTGGCCACAGCACATTTATCAACGATGGTGCACATGGGCCTTCAATAAATAATGCAACACATGTTTTTCTGAAAGCAGGTTAGTTTTATTCGGGTTTGCAATACGACATATTATTCCCCACTCATTTGGCTCCAAAACAAAATAACCTCCTTTCAGTGCGACGACCTTACGCTTCCTTAGTGGGAGAGGCTGTGCCCCCTCGTGGTACCACTCTACTGGTCGACATTGGAGCCAACGTCTTGCTGCAACAATAACGTCCCCATCATCCACGAACTGCATCCATCATTGGGCCAAACAGATGGAAGTCTGAAGATGCGAGATCCGGTCTGTAGGGTGCATGAGACAGAACAGGCCAACGAAGTTTTTTGAGCTCCTCTCATGTGTGCAGCCTTGTATGAGGCCTTGCAGTGTCACGAAGAAGGAGAAGTTAGTTTGCATTTTTGTGGCGACGAACACGCTGAGGTCGTTCCTTCAAACTCCTGAGGGTAGGACAGCTGTGTGCGGCCGGCCGGCACGCGGGAAATCGGACAGGTTTGCACGACGTTGTTGCGATGACGACAGACGCCTCGCCCAGCAACTCGCCGTGCTTTTGTTCACTACCAGGCCTCCGTAGATAAGTGCCTTTGAATACCGTGATACTCCGCTTTTCTGTCAAAAGAAACTCAATGACAGCTCTCTGTCTGGAACATACTTCCGTCACAGACTCCAGTTTGAAGGCTTCATATAGCGCCGCCACCTATCAGAACTTCATAAAACTGTGCCAACTGGATCGGGAATATTCCAAGATGTCTCACAAAAAATTCGGCATTTTTTCAACTGAAACTGGCCGAGAAAAAAAAAGTGTAGCATTATTTATTGAACGGCCGTCGTAGGACGAAGGGCAACACTTGATCGTGAAGAATCTTGAAACAAACGTTCTCGTTTATTTTCATGGTAACCTCGGTGAGGCGACCTGGCCACGGTAAGAAAAGAACCCCGAAAAACCTCGCAGAACCACGCAGAACACACTATGTCCTTTCAGTCAGCTACTGCGTACTTTCTGCAGTACTGGAAGCACTGAAGACGTTCATCTTTATGTGCCGGTTTGAGCATGGCCTTTTGCAAGGTAACCGAGTCCTAAATGTCCATTGCTTACAGCTCACCTGGCAATGTTCACTCGGAAACTAGTTGTGATAGGCCTGAACACACTGGAGGCAGCAACTGCTGACAGATTTGAAACCGACTGACAGGGATTGACACTCGTCCCCGTTTCCTACAGGTTATCATCTTCTTACGATCACTGTCTCTATAAATATGCGCTCTCTCCTCTTGTTCTATGTATTCACTAAGCGACTATGTGTCGTTTTTGCAATTTTAGGTCACTTTTTCACTGTAGTCGCACATTTAATAAACATCTTCTCCTGTTTTATGAATATATTTCTGTTTATATTTTCTTGTTTTTAGATCCAATGACGGCTGCAAAACCGAAGCTGGTAATCAATTTTAGTAAAGTAGCATATGTGCATGGCATTGATTTGCAGAATCTAACTAGCTTAGCACCCACTGCTTCGCTCTCGTAGACTGTATGGACCGCAGATATGTTTTTTTGTTTTTATTTAATCGAATTCTTACGTTGTCCATAAATTGAAACACTTTCTTAGCTTTTCATGCTAATTAAGGCCATGTAAGCACGCGTCTTTTAAGGATGTACTGCTGACCAAAAAGCGATTCTGGTAGCTGGAGTCCAAAGTTTTTATTAATCATACCTTCTGCGTTTTTGTGGAGGTATTTCCATAGCAACTTTCAACCCCTAACAAATATTTGGTTATATTTAACCGAGAATTGAAATACCAGTTTCCATAAATTTAGCTTTAAAACTTTTTTAATGTAACGAAATATTTTCTTAAAAATTGTTATCCGCGATTACGCTCCATTAGGGGCTGAGTTTCCAGAAACACTGAAACACGTACTTTTTAATTTCTAACCGAGAAGCCAAATACTAATTGTCATAGGTGTAACCTGAAAAATCCTTTAGTAGTTCTTTAGTAATTACTTATTTCCAAACAAACGTCACCCACTATTTTATCCCCTTTGTGGTTAAATTTCCAAAAATGCTGAAACATGTATTTTCATTTTCTGAGTGAGAATCCAAATACCAGTTTTCCTCTTCGTAGTTCTAGCTTCAAAATTCCCTTAATAGCGTCATACTTTCCAAAAACCTCTCATCCCCTAATTCACCCATTTAAGAGTGGAATTTCGGGAAGTTCCTTCCTAAACGATGCCTTCACTATAAGATCCACACATTCTCCAAACTTCAAGTTTCTATCCTTAGCGGTGTGGACTGGGCAATGGTGAGTGAGTGAATCAGTCTGACCCTGTTTCACCCCCTTAGCGGTTGAATTTACAAAAACAGTGGAACATACATTTCTTCGTGTCTAAACGAGAAGCCAAACCAGTTTTCAAATTTTTGATAATGGTTCTGCAATGAAATATTTTAGTAAAACCTTTCATCCCATAGGGGTTGAATTTCCAAAAACAGTGAAACACATATTTTTTTAGTTTTAAGTGAGTAACAAAATTTAAATTTTCATATATTTAGATTTAAAATGCTTTCGTAATAAATATTTTCATAAAAAATTCAGCCCCTATTTTACCCCATTATGGTTGGAGTTTTGAAAAAGACCCTTTTAAACGACCCCTAAGTAGAAGACCCAAATTTCAAGTTTATATACTTAGCTGTTTAGCCTGGGCTATGATGAGTTAGTCAGTCAGGACATTGTCCTTTCTAGAGAGAGTAGGTGTGTCTACTTCAATTGTATGTGACTAAATGTTAAGCGAAGATGCGTTTGAAGTGATTCACTTTGGAAATAAGCTCAGTACAGTCGCGACAGTACTAGTTCTACTGATTATTTGATTTGATATGCCGTCTACTGGTAAACATAATAGTTAGATGTCACCACGCTGAAGTTTCATCGTTGTTGGTTGTACATTAAAATCAGTCACACTGGAATAACAATAAAGTACCATTGGGTTTTCTTTCCCTGCAGGGATTTTAATTTAAAGTAGTAAGTGTTCAAGAGAGTAGAAAACATTAAGTTTATTTTCACATGCTCGGGCTCCATAATGGAAGATCTTGTTTCCATTATTCATATATCACAGATTCTCTTAAACAGTGCCCAAGCAGGTATGCAACAGCTTTCGATGTCTTTACCAGATTTTAAAGCATCCTTCATATAATGTGCTTTGCTCCTTTTGTGGGTTTTAGGGTGCTGGTGTGTGCAACTTCCACTGACCAATCGGCTACAAATACTTGAATAAAAGATCGTCGTTTATTTACCACTTGATTATTTGTCATCCTTTGCATCTCATTTATTAGAAGAGGTCCAGTGCAGTATAATCCAGAAAATGTATACAGTATTTGTAGAGAAAATGTTATTGCGGTGGAGTCTAGAGTCCTATTCTTGGGTTTCGAGTCCTTATCAATTAAACACAACAGTACTCAGTCATAAATGCACTGCTAGGATTGTTTTAGGTCGATATGAATGACACGAAAGTGTAACTTAGTTCCTCTAGGAACTTGAGTGTGTATCTTTGGGAGAAAAAATAGCGACATCCTCATGGAATTCCGTTAGGTAACAGTTAAGAGAACCGATATTAGAGCAAAGTTACGTAGCAATACACCTATTTTCTTAGCCGAGTTCGCTAACGGATGCCTGTGTGATCGCGCTTGACTTGACGGTACCCGGTTCGGATCCTGGTGGTGGAAGACATTCCCTCGCCCCATGCGGTAATGGGGGCACTGTATCTTTCCATCCAATCTATTTTTTCCTACCTTGATGTAAGCCGCTTTCAGCGCATCAGAAAAGTTTTATTCAAGGGCGCTTACAGGGATGTACTGGAGGCAGGCGCTCTTCGTAAATTACGAGGCAGAACGGAAGCAGTTAATGTGCTACAAATAGCCGATTCAGCATGAGAAGGGGGGAACCGACACGCTCTCGGCATGGCGATGCGGTAGCCTTAGGTATCAAACAATGTTTAATAACTTACATTAAAATCGAAGCAGCTTACAGAAATTAATGAATTTCTTAGGGAAAGACTTTATTAATTAAATGTCACTATGACTCAGTGATATCAAAACATTCGGTCTGATAGAAACATGTGGGGATCGCGCTATCCACCGATCTCTCACATGCATATACGACATAGAACTAACTTCAGCCTGTGGTCGCAAGGACTTTACTGGTTTTGGAGACGCCGTCTCGTTGACAATCCCGCGGCAGTTGAGCGTAGTAATCAGGATGAACAACACAAAGTGGTTTGGCATATGACTTAATCGTAATAAGGTCTCGAAGTATTGTAACTATTTAAAGCTGATATTAAAACATTATTTATTCGATATTGTGGAATGTTGTCGTAGAACTTTGAATCTCCCACGTACACGTGTGCAGGGTGTGGTGCAGAATACACACAGTGATCTGTACACAGTGAACATCAATTGCACGTTAGCTTGCCCGTATTCCAATTAAATCTATCCATTCTTGTATTTTCTAATATAGCCAGGTTACAGAGCCATGAAGCAAAGCCGAACGGTGATTGGCAAGACTATATTATAAATTTCACTTGTCTTCATTGCAATGTACTGTAATACAACACCAACTAGATGATTACGTTTCGGTTGACTAGCAACTCTCCTCAGATCATGCTTACACTATAATTAGTGCCGCGTTAACCACAAAAACATCGCTACTAACGTAGCTTGTCAATATCCAAGGACTTCATAAGCAGTGGGACAATATTAGGAGTTTTTTTTCCGCTAGCTTTCATACTTTGTCATTTTTTAAATATACAGGTATAAGTTAGTAAGTGCCACCCACCACCTTTACACATTATAATAATATAAATTCTTCTACGGTATAGAAGGAGTTGTCAGGGAGAAACTTATTAGTTTGTTTCAAATTTTACTTTGCTAATTATCAGACATTTTATACCGCTGGGTAAACGACCAAACTTTTTGGCTGCAGCATTGTTCACCCCTTTTTACGCCAAAGACATCCTTAATGTGGAGTAATGAATACCATTTTTGCATCTGGTTTCGTAATTATGTATATTTTTGTTCTTTTCGAACTGTAGTGGATTATTAACAACAAACTTCATGAGGGAATAAATATACTGTGAAGCAGAGTAGTCAGAATACCTAACTCCTCAAACAAACATCTACAAGATAATCGTGGGTGAGCACCACATGTTATTCTCACAGCACGTCTTTGCCAAAATGATTTCTTAAAGATAAGTTGCTCAGAATATTATTACATATGACATTATTGAATGAAAATATGTAAAATACGTCAACTTACTGATCCATCCTTCCTCAAGATTTGCTATTATTCTAAATCTAAATATGATTGAATTAAGCTGTTTTAGGATTTTCGATATTCCCCTTTTTCCAGTTTAATTTATCATCGACAAGGACACCAAAATTTTTGAAGTTTCACCGTATTTATTATTTACTCACCATGTGTTGCACTTATCAATGGTCTAATGCAACTAGATGTGTAGAACTGCATATCTTCTGTCTTTTTCAAATGAGAGTGAGACCATCTGCAGGAAACTGGCCAACGATGCATGTAAGAGCATTGTTTACCATTTCTTCAGTGGCTGTATGTATGCTTGGAATGATTACAATTCTAGTGCAGCCCGCAAGAACAACTAATTTTGTTTATTTATATTAGACAGAAGATGGTTAACGTATTTGAGAAAAAATAAGGACCTAAGATTAAGCCTTGAGGAAATGCAAAACGTGATTCCTCCCTAGGCATAAGAATTTTTCCCCGATCATATCAATTGTTATTACATTATGCTATGATCAAGACCAGTAAATTTATAATAATTAATACAGAGAGTACGGTTTGGTAGTTGTGGTACGCTAATAAATTATGTAGTAAGTGGTAGGATTATGGGTAGTACAGTTAGCATTTTAAGGAAAGAAATGTAAATGAAAGTGTAAGAGAGAAACTGAGAGCCGCCGATTTCTCTTTGTTTTGTTGTTGGTTTGATTTCTTGCACATAATTAGAGTTGCACATTATACGGTGTTAGTCCATTACGTGTTTTACATCCTTATGGAATACAAGTTGTATTTTATAAGTAATGAAAATTATTTGTTGTTTTTTGTACTCAATAGAACGTAAGAACGTTCTTCGTCGTGATCAAAGGCAAGAGTTTCCTGTTGTTACTGACAAATTCGAAAGTTATTTGTTCATAAAAGAAACATGTTTTACATAAGTTCGACGAAGTATTGAAGAAATGTATAACATATTTTGCTGCGAAGTTTTTATTTTTCTTTTTGTTGAAGAAACTGCGCTTCTATCTTTATGTAATAAACCTGATTTTTTTCTTTATTTTTACTTCGACATTCCGAGTTTCATTTTATAAATCAACAATTTAAAAAAAACTTTGATTAAATATTTACTTCTGTTTTGCTATAAATACTGTTTATTTTTAAGTAACAGGCAGGAAGATAATTATGTGGAACAAAAATGTTCTGCAGGTTATACAGCCCTTTAATTATCCTCATACAGCTTCTAGACGATACATCATTTCCGGTTTTTAGGGAAATCTAGTAAGTCACTGATCGCATACGTAGAGAAAGCGATCGTTATGAGGTAACGCCCGATACATATGCAACACACCTAACGTACAGGTAGTGCGGGTATGACCTTAGCTGAGAAACGCTACCAGAAAAACTACCGTAATCTGCATTTACTTCAGGTAGTTTTACAAAGTGGTAAGACTGATGTATTAGCTTCACGAGAACGTGTCTGATGGTAAGTTTTCAACAGGGATTACTACTGCGGTGTTAGCTTCCCAAATACGGTATTGGGTATCTTAGAGTAGAAAAGAAATCGCCATTGTAGGAGAAGAAGCACCATGTACCATGCCCTGTAAGTGGTTCGCGAACTGTGTATCTATAAGTAGATTGCGAGAGAAACTGAAAAACATAGACGGGTAACGTTACAACATATTGGCGCGTTGTAAGGCCTGCGAAGACGGCGTCTTGATGCCAGGTGAGAGAGCAGCGTGTGGCGTGGAATGGATTGGAGTGAGGACTCACCGATGTTGACGATGCCGTGGTTGGTGAGCTCCCAGCAGCTGTGCAGGCGCAGTATGGAGAGCGAGCCGCTCTGCTTGGGCGAGAAGTAGCCGAGTGCGGCGTCGGTGACGTGGTAGGCCTGCAGCGAGAACTCGTACAGCGAGGGCAGCAGCTGCGCCACGGCGCCCACCGCCTCGTCGGCCACGTTGATGCAGTCGGACAGCGTCAGCGAGACGATGCGCGGCGTCAGGCACGCCCACAGGCCCGCCTCCGTCACCTCGTTGCAGCCCGCCAGCTCCAGCTCGAACAGCGCCTGCACCGGAAACAAAACAACACAATGAAAGCTTAGCAGACAGACAGACCTATCGACAAGCTGAGATCAGCGTATTAGGCTCTTCGAAACGTCGTTTATTGGGTACATAAGGACCAGACGGCATATTTTACGTACACTACTGGCCATTAAAATTGCTACACCAAGAAGAAATGCAGATGATAAACGGGCATTCATTGGACAAATATATTATACAAGAACTGACATGTAAGTACATTTTCACGCAATTTGGGTGCATAGATCCTGAGAAATCAGCACCCAGAACAACCACCTCTGGCCGTAATAACGGCCTTGATACGCGTGGGCAGTGAGTCAAACAGAGCTTGGATGGCGTGTACAGGTACAGCTGCCCATGCAGCTTCAACACGATACCACAGTTTATCACGAGTACTGACTGGCGTATTGTGACGAGCCAGTTGCTCGGCCACCATTGACCAGACGTTTTCAGTTGGTGAGAGATCTGGAGAATGTGCTGGCCAGGGCAGCAGTCGAACATTTTCTGTATCCAGAAAGGACCATACAGGACCTGCAACATGCGGTCGTACATTATCCTGCTGAAATGTAGGGTTTCGCAGGGATCGAATGAAGGGTAGAGCCACGGGTCGTAACACATCTGAAATGCAACGTCCACTGTTCAAAGTGCCGTCAATGCGAACAAGAGGTGACCGAGACGTGTAACCAATGGCACCTCATACCATCACGCCGGGTGATACGCCAGTATGGCGATGACGAATACAAGCTTCCAATGTACGTTCACCGCAATGTGCCAATCACGGACGCGACCATCATGATGCTGTAAACAGAACCTGGATTCATACGAAAAACTGACGTTTTGCCATTCGTGCACCCAGGTTCGCCGTCGAGTACACCATCGCAGGCGCTCCTGTCTTAATGCAGCGTCACGGGTAACCGCAGCCATGGTCTCCGAGCTGATGGTCCATGCTGCTGCAAACGTCGTCGAACTGCTCGTGCAGATGGTTTTTGTCTTGCAAACGTCCCCATCTGTTGACTTAGGGATCGAGACGTGGCTGCACGATCCGTTACAGCTATGCGGATAAGATGTCTGTCATCTTGACTGCTAGTGATACGAGGCCGTTGGGATCCAGCACGGCATTCCGTATTACCCTCCTGAACCCACCGATTTCATGTTCTGCTAACAGTCATTGGATCTCGACCATCGCGAGCAGCAATGTCGCGATACGATAAACCGCAATCGTGATAGGCTACAATCCGACCTTTATCAAAATCGGAAACGTGATGGTATGCATTTCTCCTCCTTACACGAGGCATCACAACAATGTTTCACCAAGCAACGCTGGTCAACTGCAGTTTGTGTATGAGAAATCGGTTTGGAACTTTCCTCATGTCAGCAAGTTATGGGTGTCACCAACGGCCCCAACCTTGTGTGAATACTCTGAAAAGCTAACCATTTGCATATCACAGTATCTTCTTCCTGTCGGTTAAATTTCGCGTCTGTAGCACGTCGTCTTCATGGTGTAGCAATTTTAATGGCCAGTAGTGTATTTACCCCAATGGAGGACGTACTCAGCAGGAAACAGCACATGGATCGTGGGAAGGTTACTGATGTAACAAGACGTTGGGTCCGACGTCGGCTCGTAGAATGGTACCGTTCGGGCATACAGGCCCTCCCCATAAGCTAGCGTAAGGCCGTCGCATTGAACGGAGATTATATTGAAAAATAGCGTATTGTAATCAAAAGAGTGGGGAATAATAGGGTCACTGGATTCCTGAATAATATCAACCTGCTTTCAGAAAAGAAATGTCTTGCAGTAATCATTGAACGCCTCTCGTAGATAACGGTACACCATACAGAAGACTTTTTAAAGATTGTAGACTTCTTACAATTATTTCCCAATACATTTATTCCTTAATGATTTTTATTGCTGATAATAAAAACCTCTCTAAAGGGACACTGTCTCATCGAAGGTACCTTTAGTGTCAAGCGGAAGTGGTTTTCCTGCACCGATGAAGTCTGGATCTCTGGCGATGGTTCCGTAGCTACTATCAGTGGACTGGTCTCGACAAAGGAGCCAGACGAAGGGTGCCCCACAACATAAAGGAAGGGAGTGGACTAGACACGCGATGCAACCACCTTCCGTCGAGGAGACAACGCTGACAGAAAACAGATCAAAATGAGATGTACATCTCTAAAGCATTGGTCGGCGGTTTACCTAGGAGATGGTACTCTGATTTATGGAGGTCGTCCATATAAAACACATAAGTCTCTAAGGAGAAAGCCGAATAGTTCTCAAAGACGGCGACAAGGCCATGATAAAGGAAAAACCGTGCTGTTAAAGGAATTTTGCGTATAGATGCCTGGAATAAAGAAGGTCTTAATACAAAATAAATAGAGATCATAGAAAACTTGAAAAAAAGATATAAATATTGCTGTATTAACAGAAACAAAGAAGATACTGAGAGTAACAAAAGATTTAAATAATTACCCAGTAATTTTCTGTAGAATCGAACCATGAGTGGAGTAGGTATTCTTACAGATGAAAAATGGAACATAAAGGTCTTTATGACCGTATAAATTGCTAGATTTAGAATTGATGCAGGACATTTATGAATCATAGGAGTATATGCACCTGAAGAAGGAAAACGCGAAGATTCCAAAGACTTTATGGAGAACTGAAAAACAAGTAAACAATTATATTAAAACTGATTGTTTGCTAATATTAGGGGATTTAAATGCAAGAATAGGAAACATATCAATAGTAGATACAGTAGCTACATTTGGTGAAATAAGTTTAAATGAAAATGGTAAGACATTAAGAGATATTATCTGATTTAATAAGCTAAAAATAAAAAAAATAAAACATTCTTTAGAAAGAACGTAAGAGACTGGCTCTCAGTAACTAATTATGTAACGAATAAAAAAAATAAGCTCTCAAATTCTCTATACCCGTTTACTTAGAGATAATGTTATAGACTTTGGTTCTTCTCATTGTCAATGCTGCAATATACTCACCCATGTGAGGAGGATAAAAAACTGGAATTCTGCGAGTGGTTAAGTGGTAACCACTGACTGATTCCATCCTCGCTGTGCTCTGATTAAATTACTTTAGCGAGTGACGGCAATATCGATACCCGTAATTCACATCGCCAGCGCAACGGACATCCCAATAGCGCATCGAAAATCATTTTCACCATCGTTTCACCTTAAATATGTGACGAAAAGCGACTAACAAACGGTATATTCGGCCTGTTTTCTTATCGAATTGCATTTTTCCATTAAAGCGACTATCTAAAAAAATAGCTGATGCTGTTAATGGCAGAGGTTACGTCGGCTGCAAGCCTGGGCGTATTCTTCCATTCTGACGCAACGCCCAATGCATTTTAAGCGTCAGGTTAACACATTATGTTACTTTAATATTCCCTGATCGGTGGATCTGATGAACCGCTCGCAATTATTGGATACCAAGGCCACTGGACCTTAATCCTTCGTATTTCTCACTAGCGGTATTGACGAAAGGCGATTTGCAGGCACAAACTGTTTCTAGCTTTTTTTTGGAACAGGCCACCTTTTTAACAGCTGATCAAAACGTACTCGATAGCTACAACTAAAAGCGAAAAGAGCGTTGAATATTTGATTGATGCTAACGTAAATAACTAATAAAAAAGGAGTTTGGAAGAAGACGAAGGTTTAACATCCTATCGAAGCTGAGGTCGTTCGCAGCGGAGATGTAGAAAACCAGAATTCTCCCTTTTTAAGTAACGACCGTAGCATTCACCAAAGTGATTTACAGAAATCACAGGAAATGTAAACGAGGACGGCGTTATGGAGTATTTAATTCTGTTACTCTGATTTCTAGTCAAATAATCTACACGTATCAAAATCGGACACTCATTTATTTTGTCGGAATGATAATATTCCACCACAATGGCTGAACTAAAATACCTATTTAGTTTCCTTTCTTTCTTTCAGGGTGCAGTTTCGGCTATGAAGCCATTTTCAAACTATTTTGTAGTGTAACACATCGAAATGGACACCTTCGGTTATAGTACAAGCACTCATCAAATCACACAGTGGTAAAACCGTAAAGGATGCAGAATTAAAGACATTACAGGAACTGAATCTTGAACAGCAGTGATGTAACACGCTACTTAGGAGTGTGAGAACTTGGCCTTTGGGCCAATTGATCAGCGGTAAACCAAACCGACAAGATATGAGCTATTCTCGATATCTAGATGATTATTGTCCTAAAAACTGGTAACTACCATATTCTCTATTATGTATATGTTAAAAGAAGATCTAGAAATTGCTTTCCTTGTGAATTCTGCGTAAATGAAATGATTCTATGACGTTATTAGGTGGGAGACCCAGACTGTGATTATTCGGTCGCCTGGTGAAAGTCTTTTGACCCCACTTCGGCGACTAGCGCGTCGATGAAGATGGGATGAAATGATAGGGACATTACAGACATGCACTCTCTGACCGAAGAAAGTCTCCTACCCGGCCGGAACTCGATTATGATGATAATGATGATATTTGGTTTATGGGGCAATCAAAGGACGAGGTTACCAGCGCCCGTACAAATTCCCAATCGTTACTCTGTCCAGTTTCGCCATTTTCCAGGATAATGATGAAATGATGAGGACAACACAACCACCCAGTCCCCGGGTGGAGAAAATCCTCAACCTGGTGCGAATCGAACACGGGATCCCGTGATCCAGAGGCAGCAACGCGAACTGGGACTCGAAATCGGGATCTCGCGATCTAAAGGCAGCGAAGCTAAACGCTAGACCAAGAAATTCGGACGCCCTTATTTCTATTTACAGATTTGTAGAACGTCGCTTTCGCAGTTTAGCAGAGAGTATCTTACTAATTACTAAAAGTTGCCATCCTGCGAATGTGACATGGTGCAAATGTATGAATAGGAGGAAGCTTTAGTGTTTATTTCGTTACAGACTTCTTATGGAAAGTCATTCCTCTATCTTCTCTTCACACAGAAATAAATGGCAGTAGCGTAATTACGAGTTGTTCCAAAAATAATCAGCCAAATAGAGATCGTATCTTGTGGTTCCGGTTTATCTATGATCAAGTGGCCTTGAGGTGACGCTATACATGTTTCAGTGCGTTTTCACACTCTTAAGTAGCGTTTTACGTCACTGCTGTTCAAGATATAACTAGGGTAATGACTCTAATTTCAAAGTTGGGGAGCTCCTTTACGGTCTTATCATTCTATAATATGGTGCTTTGATTGTAACTCATGTGTGTCCTTTTCAATGGCGAGTCTGCACCTTGTAGGTAAGAGCCAGCCTACGGATTCTTAGGTCTGGGGTCTGATCCCCACTCACTCCTAAGATTTTTTTCTATCACTTACCACTTGTTTCATCTCTGGCAAGGTGAAGGAAACCCGAGTTTTAACGTGGTCCGGATTCCATATTGAACTACACAGTGTCCCATTTATGTGGACCATCCCAAATAATTTTTTGTGGGGATACAAAATAAAAAAGTGTATCAAGAAATAGATATTTAGCTACCATAGGACATTAACCAACATCATTCCTCTCTTGCAACCTGGTTTGCCATGAAGGTATGAATGTCCTTCTTAAATACACTACTGGCCATTAAAATTGCTACACCAAGAAGAAATGCAGATGATAAACGGGCATTCAATGGAAAAATATATTATACCAGAACTGACATGTGATTACATTTTCACACAATTTGGGTGCATAGATCCTGAGAAATCAGTGCCCGGAACAACCACCTCTGTCCCATTTATGTGGACCATCCCAAATAATTTTTTGTGGGGATACAAAATAAATTCATTGGACAAATATATTATACCAGAACTGACATGTGATTACATTTTCACGCAATTTGGGTGCATAGATCCTGAGAAATCAGTGCCCGGAACAACCACCTCTGGCCGTAATAGATATTTAGCTACCATAGGACATTAACCAACATCATTCCTCTCTTGCAACCTGGGCATTGAGTCAAACAGAGCTTCGCTGGCGTGTACAGGTTCAGCTGCCCATGAAACTTCAACACGACAACACACTTCATCAAGAGTAGTGACTGGCGTATCGTGACGAGCCAGTTGCTCGGCCACCATTGACCAGACGTTTTCAATTGCTGAGAGATCTGGAGAGATCTGGAGAATATGCTGGCCAGGACAGCAATCGAACATTTTCTGTATCCAGAAAGGCCCGTACAGGAGCTGCAACATGCGGTCGTGCATTATCCTGCTGAAATGTAGGGTTTCGCAGGGATCGAATGAAGGGTAGAGCCACGGGTCGTAACACATTTGAAATGTAACGTCCACTGTTCAAAGTGCCGTCAATGCGAACAAGAGGTGACCGCGACGTGTAACCAGTGGCTCCCCATACCATCACGCCGGGTGATACGCCAGTATGGCAATGACGAATACAAGCTTCCAATGTACGTTCACCGCGATGTCGCCAAACACGGATGCGACCATGGTGATGCTGTAAACATAACCTGGATTCATCCGAAAAAATGACGTTTAGCCATTCGTGCACCCAGGTTCGTCGTTGAGTACACCATCGCAGGCGCTCCTGTCTGTGATGCAGCGTCTAGGGTAACCGCAAGCATGGTCTCCGAGCTGAGAGTCTATGCTGCTGCAAACGTCGTCTAACTATTCGTGCAGAAGGTTATTGTTTTGCGAACGTCCCCATCTGTTGACTCAGGGATCGAGACGTGGCTGCACGATCCATTACAGCCATGCGGATAAGATGGCTGTCATCTCGACTGCTAGTGATATGAGGCCGCTGGGATCCAGCACGGCGTTCCGTATTACCCTCCTGAACCCACCGATTCCATATTCTGCTAACAGTCACTGGATCTCGACCAACGCGAGCAGCAATGTCGCAACACGATAAACCGCAATCGCGGTAGGCTACAATCCGACCTTTATCAAAGTCGGAAACGTGATGGTACGCATTTCTCCTCCTTACACGAGGCATCACAACAATGTTTCACCAGGCAATGCCGGTCAACTGCTGTTTGTGTGTGAGAAATCGGTTGGAAACTTTCCTCATGTCAGTACGTTGTAGGTGTCGCCACCGGTGCCAACCTTGTGTGAATGCTCTGAAAAGCTAATCATTTGCATATCACAGCATCTTCTTCCTGTCGGTTAAATTTCGCGTCTGTAGCACGTCATCTTCGTTTTGTAGCAATTTCAATGGTCAGTAGTGTAGTACCCGATATTTTTTTTATTCCCTAATCCACTTGTCTTCCTCAAGACCTGTTCAAAAACGTGCCATAATGCGCCGTTGTTGTAAACTAGACGTTATTAAAAACGTAACATAGAAGCAGCTTTGTACTAGCGTACAGTAACTTAACTTGTCCACTTTCTGGAGAGTAAACAAATGGAAGCACAAGAAAAATGTACACCAGTCACTGAGTCAACAGTTTTCAATTTTAGATCTGTTCGTGTACGATATACACCAACTAAAACGACTTCTTGGTGTAAGTGTACATGAAAAGAATGGAAATAGTGGCACGTTAGAATGTCATGTTCAAAAAGCTGGCGTGTGCTTGCGAGTGGGTTAATCGCATCAAAAGCGAGAACAGGAGATCTGGCGGCTTTGTCTGTGCGAGCTCTATGATGGTTGCGTTGCCTGACGCTGAAACTTGTCGTCTCCTATAGCGTCACAGGAAGACGGGAAAATATGCGCCGGGATGGTAGGCTCTTTTCAGGATATCGCTCTCTACAGACTTAGTCTACCTGAGTAGCATTACGCCTACTTCCAGACACAATAAACGAAAACCGATGCCGGCCGCGGTGGTCGTGCGGTTCTAGGCAGTGCAGTCCGGAACCGCGGGACTGCTACGGTCGCAGGTTCGAATCCTGCCTCGGGCATGGATGTGTGTGATGTCCTTAGGTTAGTTAGGTTGAAGTAGTTCTAAGTTATAGGGGACTGATGACCTAAGATGTTAAGTCCCATAGTGCTCAGAGCCATTTGAACCATTTTGAAAACTGATGACGGTACATTTTTTAAGCACGGACTTCTTTCACTGTACACAACACGCTGGTTGCAAGTACTACCTCTAACCGTATAACCAATAAGGAAGCCGGCCGCGGTGGCTGAGCGGTTCTAGGCGCTTCAGTCCGGAACTAAGCGGCTGCTACGGTCGCAGGTTCGAATGCTGCCTCGGGCATGGATGCGTGTGATGTCCTTGCGTTAGTTAGGTTTAAGCAGTTCTAATTTTAGGGAACTGATGATCTCAGATGTTGAGTCCCATGGAGCTTAGAGCCATTTGAACATTATTGCATTTGATGTTTCGCTAACTTACATTTTCCACAAGGGAGTAGCATTTGTAGGTTTTATTTGTTGATGTAGATTGTACTCACACAAACCTTCAATTGGAGAATGTTGAATGAATGACCTATGTGTATTTTCCATGGGTATCCATTTATTTACTGCCAGCTTAGAAGTGGATGAGTTACGTTATCTCGGGTGACTGCACTGTGTGCTAGAACTAGTGAGTTATAGTCAGTTTTGTGTTAAGTTTTTAATACCGTCACGTATACGTGGATGGTAAATTGTAATACGACTTTGAAAAAGCCTTCAGGAGAGGTTCAAAAATGGCTCAAATGGCTCTGAGCACTATGAGACTCAACTGCTGAGGTCATTAGTCCCCTAGAACTTAGAACTAGTTAAACCTAACTAACCTAAGGACATCACACACATCCATGCCCGAGGCAGGATTCGAACCTGCGACCGTAGCGGTCTCGCGGTTCCAGACTGCAGCGCCTATAACCGCACGGCCACTTCGGCCGGCCTTCAGGAGAGGAAGTCGGTCGTTGTTGTGGTCCTCAGTCCAGAGATTGGTTTGGAGCAGCTCTCCATGTTACTCTATCTTGCACAAGCTTTTTCATTAGCGAAAAACTATTGCTCCCTACATCATTCTGAATCTGCTTATTGTATTCATCTCATGATCTCCCTCTACGATTTTTACCGCTCACACTTCCCTCAAGTACTAAACTGGCGATTCCTTGATAGAATGTGTCCTACCAAACTATCCCTTCTTTTAGTAAGGTTGTACCACAAAGCTCTATTCTCCCCTATTCTATTTCGTGCCTTGTCATTAGTTTAGTGATCTACCCATTTAACCTTCAGCATTCTTCTGTAGCACCACATCTCAGAAACTTGTATCCTCTTCTTGTCCAAATTGTTTATCGTCAATGTTTCGCTTCCATACGTGACTACGCTCCGTACAAATGCTTTCAGGAAAGACTTCTTAACACTTAAATCTATATTCGATGTTAACAAATTTCTCTTCTGTAGAGATGTTTTCTTGCCATTGCCAGTCGACACATTTTGTATCCTCTCTACTTCAGCCATCATGAGTTCTTTGGTTGCCCGAATAGCAAAACTCATCTATTATTTTAAGAGTCTCGTTTCCTAATTTAATACCCCCAGCTTCATCTGATTTAATTCGACTACATTCCATTATTCTTGTTTTGCTTTTGTTTATGTTCATCTTATTTGTCCATTCCATTCAACTGCCGTTCCAAGTCCTTTGCTGTCTCTGACAGAATTACAGTCTTATCGGCAAACCTCAAACTTTTTCTTCTCCCTGGACTTTCATTCCTACTCCAAATTTTTATTTGATTTATTTTCCTGCTTGTTCAATGAACAGATTGAATAACATCTGGGATGGACTACAACCCTGTCACACGCCCTTCTCTACCATGTAACGTTATATGTCTGTTGGCGAGCTAATCGGCCTCCTAGAGTTGGTACAAGAAGAGCTTAAAATGTTGTACGGCTGAACGTTAGCGGGCCCAGGTCTCTGGACAAACCGCGGCAGTTCCAGCTTCCCCTTGGGCGGCCGGTACGAGCGAGTTCAGATGTAAAGCCTAGAGGCGTCGCCGGAAATGAGGAAAATCCCGCTGGAAATTTGGACGGCTGTTATTCGCATGACCTTTGTGCATGAGATGCTCCGGTAAATGGCGGAGTGTCAGAGAATTTTAAAGATGGCTAAGTTACAGCTCTTTGACAGTCGACAATAGCTCACAGTCAAAAATTAATGCAAATCTGAATAAACCTGCGATCTCAGAAAAATGAGGCACATCCAATGACAGAACAATACTACAATACCTTTAAAACTACAGAAGCTAATATTTTACAGTAAATAAACATTTTTATAATGAACCTGTGAACTAATAATTTCCCAGAACTCCTGAAAATAGACGATGACTGTGGATACACAGTCCCTTCGACTGTTTAGAGATGTCGCTAAACCCGCCCATGCATACAGCGCCTATTAGACGGAGGGGTCCGACAGCCGATCAGTTCCAGTCATTCCACCAGGAAGGAGGTATACGGCTCGTGTTGTCTGTAGTTCAACCACGCCTTGCGGGCAAAACCGCGCTTCGATCGTGTTCGCATTGTTACTTTGTGCCAGGAAGGGCTCTCACCAAGGAAAGTGTCCAGGCGTTTCGGAGTGAACCAAATCGCCAAATCGATGTTGTTCGGATATGGAGGGGATAGAGAGAGACAGGAACTGCCAATGACATGCCTCACTCAGGCCGCCCAAGGGCTACTACTGCAGTGGATGACCGCTACCTACGATTATGGCTCGGAGGAACCCTGGCAGCAACGCCACCATGTTGAATAATGCTTCTTGTGTGGACACAGGACGTCGTGTTACGACTCACAGTGCGCAATAGGCTGCATGATGCGCAACTTCACTCCCGATGTCCATGGCGAAGTCCATCTTTGCAATCACGACACCAAGCAGCGCGGTACAGATGGGCCCAAAACATGCCGCATGGACCGCTCAGAATTGGCATCACGTTCTCTTCACGGACGAGTGTCGCATATGCCTTTAATCAGACAATCGTGGGAGACGTGTTTGTGCAACTCGGTCTGGCTGAACGCCTTAGACACACTGTCCAGCGAGTGCAGCAAGGTGGAGGTTCCCTGCTGTTTTGGGGTGGCAATATGTATGGCCGACGTACGCCGGTGGTGGTCTTGGAAACGCGCCTTTACGGCTGTACGATACGTCAATGCCATCCATCTACCGAAAGTTCAATCATATCGGCAGCATATTGGCGAGGCATTCATCTTCATGGACGTCAATTCGCGCCCCCATCGACCTCATCTTTTGAATGACCTTCTTCAGGAGAACGACATTGCTCGACTAGAGTGGCCAGCGTGTTATCCAGACATGAACCCTATCGAACATGCCTGGGATAGATTGAAAAGGGCTGTTTATGAACGAAGTGACCCACCAACAACTCTGAGGGATCTACACCGAATCGCCGTTGAGAAGTGGGACGATATGGACTAACAGTGCTTTGATGAACTTGGAGTAGTACGCCACGACGAATACAGGCACGCAACAATGCAAGAGGAGGCGCTACTGGATATTAAGGGTACCGGTGTGTGCAGCGATCTGGACTAACACCTCTGAAGGTCTCGCTGTATGGTGGTACAACATGCAATGTGTGTGAGACTTGAGTTTCTCCTGGCGTATACAATTCCCAATTTCCGGGAATTCAGCCAGGTAACACTTTCAGCGACCGCCGACATTTCGGAGTGAGAACACTCAGCCATTTTCAAGGCAAATTCCAACGGACAGGCGGCGTACATGCAAATTTAAAACCTCGGTTCTCGGACTGAAGCAGGAAAGATAACACACACACTGTACACTAGTGCCACCAAAGATGACCAAAGTCAGAGCTATCGATAGTGAGACTATGAATTCGCAGGTGAGGTAGCATTGACTCTGTCCCTCTGTTATTTGACAAGGGAGAGAGCCGGATTCCAAACAGAGTTTAAACAGAAACCTCCATCCCTGTTAACGAGGTTGCTCGCTAATTTAATCTCAACTGCCTCCCCAATAACACTGTCCCAATAGCTGGACGTGCATGCCAATATCTCGGTGTTATTATATAACATGGAGTGACCAGTATCCAAGCAATGTTCGGTAATAGCAGATCTACTTGGCTGCTGTAATCGTGTGTGCGGTTTATGCTCAGTACATCGGTCCTCAACGGTCCTGATAGTTTGACCAATATATGCCATGCCGCAGCTACAAGGAATGCGATATACTCCCGCCTTACGCAGTCCAAGATCATCCTTAACGGAACTCAAAAGTGCTCTAATTTTAGATGGAGGTCGGAAAACACATTTCACACCGTATTTCCGTAAAATACGACCGATTTTGTTGGACGTGTTTCCTACGTAAGGCAAAAAGGCAGTAGACTTATGTGTTGACTCAGAATTATCATCAATCACCCGATGTACAGTTGGTCGATAGCACAACGCACGTTCAATCTATCACTATAACCTTTTGACGAAATGTAACTTCAAGATGGGACATCTCAGCTGGCAAAGTCTCAGCGATAGAAACGACATGTGCCCTGTGTACCAAGGTACGAAGTACCCCTTCACGCTGAACCGGATGGTGACAACTATTAGCCTGTAAGTTCAAGTCGGTGTGATTACGTTTCCTGTAGACTGCATGTTCCAATGATCCATCATCCTTCCTCCTAACCAACACGTCAAGAAAGGGAAGGCAACCATCCTCTTCCACCTCCATCGTAAAACGAATGTTCGGGTGGATCGAGTTCAGATGTTCTAGAAAGACATTTAAATTCTCCCTACCATGAGGCCAAACAACGGAGCTCGCTGTCGCTGAAAGTGTTACCCGTCTGAATTCCCGGAAGTTATTTGAAAAACGCAATGTGTGGTTTTCATGAGCAGTAAAAAGGGCGGAAATGATGTTTATGTTGATCTCTATTGCAATTTTCTGTACTGGTTCCAGAACTCTAGGAACCGAGGTGTTGCAAAACCTTTTTTTGATGTGTGTATTTATCATTCTTTCCGTAATACATTACCATATCGAGTGAAGTGCAGGATTGACAGGGGCTTTATTCAGATAGGTTCGCACAAAACATCGGCGAAGCGGCGGCAGGTACGAACGCCGGGAGGAATAAAACCGCGTGTGAACAAAGCGCGGGCCATCCATAAAACCAGCGGCGGTCCGCGCTGCGCCATTATCACGTGGGCAGTTCATTAGCAGCAGGGGGAGCCACAGGTTGGCGGATTACACGCCGCGCTGCGGCCTGTGGCGTGGGCCAGGGTGTGCGCGCGGCTCGGCTCGCTACGGCCGGCCAGCCAGCCAGCACTCATACGCCCCGCCAGATGAATGGCTCATTCAATTATGGACAAATCTGCGGCGGACAGGCGCAAAGCCTACCGCACACAGCGCCGCCGCTTCCATTCCAAAGCCGTCATTAAAGGCCGGCGCTAATGAGAAGCGCCGCAGAATTTTCCACGCCCGCTGACATGCCACGATGGCGGGCTGACGGGTCTCCCCTAGGATCTTCGTCCCAAATGCATTAGTTGTCGTTATGACTGGCAGTGAGTCTCTGTCGTAGAATGGATCTCAATACAAATGTGCACACACTGCATTCACAGGGACAATAACAGTATTCACCATGTCGTTCTTAATGCTGACACATCGCCAGACGCGTCAGTAGCGTCTGGTCGCGGCCTACGGTAAACACAGGGATGGGCGCACGTCTGTGTGACGTCAGAAATGTAGTGTTACTACCGGCGAACACAATCACCTGAAGTGTGAGGCCTGTATTATACTGTAAAATATCTCTGTCAAAGATTTTCTCGAACTTCTTTCACCAAACTACTTCACTGGAACTCCTGCACGATCGTAAAATTTTTCGCTATAGTTGCTAGGGAACGGAAGCCCAACAGTTAACCGCATCTGCAACAGCATATGCTGATGGCGAACGCAATTCTTGAAAAGAAAGAGCAATGGAAACGATTGTGGGTGAAAACGTGCATAACGAGAAGAAAAGTTCGAACTTCCAGAATGAAATTTTCACTCTGCAGCGGAGTGAGTGTGTGCTGATATGAAATTTCCTGGCAGATGAAAACTATGTGCCGGACCAATACTCGAACTCGGGACCTTTACCTTTCGCGGGCAAGTGTTCGGGCAAAAGTGCGGGCAAAAGCTCGAACTGTTCACCAAAATTTTGTATCGTGAGCTACAGTGCGACAACATAAAATCAATTGACAATGGCAGAACAAACATTTCAATTCGGACTTATGAAAGTGATCCCTGATATTTGCATATACGATACTCATTTAAGAAATGCCGTTTTTCAATTTCATTCATGTTCGTGGATAGTCTGCAACGATTTGAATAATGAAATTCTGCATTAGTTACGTAATTTTCACGCTTAGTATGACGCCTCTTCAAAATTTATTCTCATTATGAAGAGGAAATATTTACAGGCATATTACATGACAGTTGTTTGTGTGTTGTTCTACTCTCTTTGCTTACAGCTGTATTTTGATGGTTTACCGCAGTTGGACAGACTTACTTTTTCGACTTTTCGAAACAACACCTACTTATGTAAATATTTTTACCTGATGATATGAATAAATTCTCGCAAAGAATCGTGCAAGTCTTGAAAAAAAAACGTAACTGGTGCAGTGTTTCATTATTTAAACAATGTATACTGTTACTATTAAAGATCTTGTCATGGTTAGGTTAAGATTTTTAGCAACGGATGAAAGTTATTCGAGCTTGTAATACATACTCGAATCCTGCAGGGTACCATTTTACGTATTACATCCAGAAATGTATGAACCAACATACAAATCCCATAAGAAGGAATTCAATAAGGTTAAGTAGTTTATTTAGAGTACAAGTAAACAGATTTATTTCACTTATGTAGCCTTTGAACACACTTGACTTTTCACATCTCCATCTCCTTTCATATCCTTTTTTTTGTATGTAAGCTTAACAGCATCCACAGCACAGGAACTTGGAATGCAGCTGATTGCTACAGCTATTTTTTAAGGTTCCAGCCGCTTATTACGATTTTTGTAGCCAGCGTGCTTTGCGTTATGAAGAATTTCGTAGTCTTCATACTTTGTAATGATCACTTTGGTGGTAGCGATGCATCAAATATGTTGTTGTTGTTGTGGTCTTCAGTCCTGAGACTGGTTTGATGCAGCTCTCCATGCTGGCTGGCTCTGAGCACTATGGGACTTAACAGCTGCGGTCATCAGTCCCCTAGAAATTAGAACTACTTAAACCTAACTAACCTAAGGACATCACACACATCCATGCCCGAGGCAGGATTCGAACCTGCGACCGTAGCAGTCGCGCGGTTCCGGACTGCGCGCCTAGAACCGCGAGACCACCGCGGCCGGCGCTCTTCATGTTACTCTATCCTGTGCAAGTCTCTTCATCTCCCAGTACCTACTGCAGCCTACATCCTTCTGAATCTGCTTAGTGTATTCATCTCTTGGTCTCCCTCTACGATTTTTACCCTCCACGCTGCCCTCCAGTACTAAATTGGTTATCCCTTGATGTCTCAGAACACGTCCTACCAACCGATCCCTTGTTCTAGTCAAGTTGTGACACAAACTCATCTTCTCCCCAATTCTATTCGATACCTCCTCATTAGTTACGTGATCTACCCATCTAATCTTCAGCATTCTTCTGTAGCACCACATTTCGAAAGCTTCTATTCTCTTCTTGTCCAAACTATTTATCGGCCATGTTTCACTTCCATACATGGCTATACTCCATATAAATACTTTCAGAAATGACTTCCTGACACTTAAATTAATACTCGATGTTAACAAATTTCTCTTCCTCAGAAACGCTTTCCTTGCCATTGCCAGTCTACATTTTATATCCTCTCTACTCCGACCATCATCAGTTATTTTGCTCCCCAAATAGCAAAACTCCTTTGCTACTTTAAGGGCCTCATTTCCTAATCTAATTCCCTCAGCATCACCCGATTTAATTTGACTACATTCCATTATCCTCGTTTTGCTTTTGTTGATGTTCATCTTATACCCTCCTTTCAAGACACTTTCCATTCCGTTCAACTGCTCTTCCAAGTCCTTTGCTGTCTCTGACAGAATTACAATGTCATCGGCGAACCTCAAAGTTTTTATTTCTTCTCCATGGATTTTAATACCTACTCCGAACTTTTCTTTTGTTTCCTTTACTGCTTGCTCAATATACAGATTGAATAACATCGGGGAGAGGCTACAACCCTGTCTCATTCCCTTCCCAACCACTGCTTCCCTTTCATGTCCCTCGACTCTTATAACTGCCATCTGGTTTCTGTACAAATTGTAAATAGCCTTTCGCTCCCTGTATTTTACCCCTGCCACTTTCAGAATTTGAAAGAGAGTATTCCAGTCAACATTTTCAAAAGCTTTCTCTAAGTCTACAAATGCTAGAAACGTAGGTTTGCCTTTCCTTAATCTTTCTTCTAAGATAAGTCGTAGGGTCAGTGTTGCCTCACGTGTTCCAAAATTTCTACGGAATCCCAACTGATCTTCCCCGAGGTCGGCTTCTACCAGTTTTTCCATTCGTCTGTAAAGAATTCGCGTTTGTATTTTGCAGCTGTGACTTATTAAACTGATAGCTCGGTAATTTTCACATCTGCCAACACCTGCTTTCTTCAGGATTGGAATTATTATATTCTTCTTGAAGTCTGACGCTATTTCGCCTGTCTCATGCATCAAATATATTTCGTCATTTTATAGCTTAAATACTGTGAAGCGACCGAGGCGACATGAAACGAACGGTCTTCGCTCTAATTTTTATCAAAGATCTTTGCTAAAATCTTCCCTAATACACTGTCAAAGATTTGACCAAAGGACTTTGATAAATATTTATCGTTGGCCACGAACGCTACGCTGCTGACGTTCCGCGGACTTGCGCTCAGGCCTGTATCTATCTTTGGCCTCGTATCTGGTGTACCTCAGCGTAGTGTGATGGGGCCAACATTGTCCACGATATATTACAGGGGTTGTCATAAAATATTATCACCTCGAAAAACCAAAGTTACGTAATTTTTTCTCAAGAACGAATTTTCACTCTTCGGCGGAGTATACGCTGGTTAGAAACGTACTGGCAGATTAAAACTGTGCGCTGGACTGGGACTTCAAACTGGGACCTTTGCCTTTGGCGGGTGTGTGCTCTACCGTCAGAGCTACGTCAAGAATAGAAAAAGATGACTGTAAGAAAAGAAGGAACTCGGACATGCATGCATGTTCGAAGGAACAGGCTCTGCGGTGACTGCAACTGCTATGAAAGACATGAAATGTATTCACTGTTGCGAATGTGAACCACCTCAAGCTGTGTGCATGCACGAATGTCCAAAGGAACATTGCATTCTACTTCTTCACAACACAGACAGTGCAGTTTCGTATGTATTCCTTGGCCGATACGGGGGCCTGGGACTTGCCAATAAAATGTCTCCCCTGTACAGGAAGAACATGAATGGGATGTAGTGGTAGAGGTATGACACATGGATGTCGACGTAAGGAAGTTTGGTGGCCTTGAGTCATGCTCGCATAGCCAAAATATTTAAGGCAACCTCTCCCGTAAAGGGGTAAATGTGTTTTCGAGTCCCGGCTGAGCATAAATTTTCATTGTCGTCATACCATTACACAACTGGACGCATTTCATATTTGCAGCTGTGAATACATTTCGTGCCCTCATCTGTAACGGTTCAAAAGCAGGGCGGACTGCAACGTTACACTCGGGAACGGCGATGCTTCAAACTGCAAGGTTTCGACATACAGGCGGAAAAAAAGACTCAAACGTCCATCTGAGACGTAAGGTGTGTTAATGGTGTCACACTGACACCAAATTTCACCATAATTCTGCTCAACGCCATGGTGGACGTGTCACACGATGGGAAGGTCGTCCCACCCCTCTATTACCAATATTCCATCTCTTTTCTCAACGGCCACTGTCGGTGCTCTGAACTGCATCAATTAACCACCCGCTCGCTTGGGGCCTTCATTTACAGACGTTTCGAGGTGGCAAATGACGGTTTACAGTGCGATGTGCAGCAGAATGACGTTCTTGACAATCTTTGCCACGTCTGACACAACCCCTCCCAAACGATTCAACCCTTGCCTAATGACATCGTGTGGCTGCAGTCCCACTAACATGATCTGACCACTTTGGAGAATTATTAGGGACGGTTCAAAACCATTTGACTAAATTCTAACGTGATCGTAATCAGCACAGAATTTTACGCTATCTCAGCCACTCCTTGCTCCTCCTGTGGTATGATTATGGGGGAAGTGCGACGTTGACACATGTTTGAATAAAACAGCACGGGGTCCCTCTAAGATCCTCGCTCTGAACTGCGTCAATGAACCACGCGCTCGCTTGGGGCCTTCATTTAAAGACATTTCGAGGTCGCAAATGACGGTTCACAGTGCGATGTGCAGCAGAATGACGTTCTTGACAATCTTTGCCACGTCTGACACAACTCCTCCCAAACGATTCAACCCTTGTCTAATGACATCGTGTGGCTACAGTCCCACTAACATGATCTGACCCCTTTGGAGAATTATTAGGGACAGTTCAAAACCATTTGACTAAATTCTAACGTGATCGTAATCAGCACAGAATTTTACGCTTTCTCAGCCCCTCCTTGCGTCCTCCTGTGGTATGATCATGGGGAAGTGCGACGTTGACACATGTTTTGAGTAAAACAGCACGGGGTCCCTCTAAGATCCTCGAATTCGGCAACAGTCTCGGTGCCACCTGCGGCCTTTGTTGAGCACTTTAAAAATTAACTTGTACAGAGACACCGTTTGACCGATTCCTAGGCACCTTTAGGCAGGCACAAGCAGGCGCTAGGGCAGCAGCGTAATGGCACTCAGGTAAAGGTTGTCAAAGGGCTGACTGCCTGCAGTTGCGTAGGCATCGGTGAAAGGTTGACTTAAACCGGTAAATATTTAAAATGCTCAACGATGGCGCATAGGTGGCATGGAGCCTACTGCCGATCTGGGCGTACCTAGAGGAACCCTTTGCAATTTTACTCACTGAGCCGTGGTAAAAATTGCTGTTTTGAAGAGCTCGCCGCAGGGCGTAGTGTGATACAGACGCCCTCCGTTTCTGGCGGTGGCGCCGCTGTGGCAATCGCAGCTTTGGTGTCTCCCTCTGCTGGGAAAGGGGAAAGGTTGCCTGTTCACGTGCATTTAAGGGGCGCTATGAGCTCGCCAGTCGGTCAGTCTGGGTCAGTCTCTCGTCCCCAGCTTGCTAGTCTGTCTCTCGTTCGCATTTGTTAGGCAGTTAGTATCTGTCTTTCGTTCGGAGTGCTAGTATGTCTGTCGTTCGGATCAACTTTAAAGACAGGCAAAATGAGAGTTTTCCACTCCGCCAGTAAGAGAACTCAGCGAGTGGTCGCCCGGTCGGGGCTTAGTTCCTGCATCTGAGTCTGCGCGTTAGGCCGCCAGTCTGCTCGAGTTTGCTCAGGCAGTGGTCATTGGCGGTTGGTCGGTCGCGCACTGAGACACAAGATGACTCGTCTGTCTTGAGCGTCGGCGCAAGTGAGGTCACCACGTGAGAGCAGTGGGCCGCGGCGTGTAGCGAGAGGTAGTGACTTCGCGGTCGACACGAGAGCAACAGGAGTCAACCCACGACATCAATCTGGCCGGTGCGAGCTGCGACGCCATGAGACGGGAGATCGGAGTGTTCCTGCCTCTGTTGAAGCGGTTGGCAGCGGACAGTTTGAGAGAGCCGGCATCTGTCGACACCTCACTGCCTGAAGCGTCGCCGGGCCCGAGTGTGATGCCGGAGGTCGCCACGGTTTTGCATCATTACAGAGGCAGGTTTTAGACACCTTTGAGCCAAATCTCGCACTTCCTCGTAGCAACTGGGGGAAAATGGCGGGGTTTCAAAAAAGTGACTGTTTAATTTTTTTGCGCAGTGTTAGTTATGAGACAGAACGTAGAAGAACAGATTTATATTCATTTTAGAAGGGCAGAGGTTTCTCAGCTTCCAGTCTCGGTGCGGCATACAGTTGTTATCAGTCCCGGTACACAGTGAAATGGCCACAGTTCTAGACCACCCTGCTAGAGGAGCCGAAACAAACTGACAGAGCCCTGCGATAAAATGGAGTATCGTGATGTAAATCGTTTCCTCCATTTAAAGAATCCATGATGAACTGATAGAAATGTATGACAACCGTACACCATCATTTATAAAATGCTTAGCTGCCGTAGACGCTTCCATTGCGGTCAAACAACTTTGTATGACGATGAACGAAGCGGCATACCAACTCTCTGTGAAGAACTGGATATCAGAAAGAGAGTTGGAGACCCCGGTGTTTAAGACCAGAGTATCGCAATCGAGGTGATAATGTAAACCGTGAAAATCAGTCCTGGATCAGTTTTCAACATTTTGCACGACATCTTGAACCTGACTAAGATCGCCGTTCGCCGGGTTCTGATCTGCTCACACCCGTTCGGGAACCTCGGCGAACTGATGCAGCAGCGGAAACCTTGCAGCTATGTCAGACTTCTTCCTTAACCGCAATGGACGAGTAATAGACTTATCACTATGACACAGAGACAAAGGAGCAAAGCAGTCAGCGGAAACATACAGATTCACTAGCAGTTCAGGGGTCCACACAAACAACACAGCGCACACTCATACGTATATACAAACACGCGTACAGTAGACATTTGCCTGGGAAAATGAACAACATTACCCAGAGATAAATTAAAACAGTTCCACTCCACCAGTCCGAGAAGGTTTTCGGGGGTTTCCCCTGGTCATCAAGCACATGTCGGAACCCGAAATCCTCTCCCAACGGGTGAGAGGAGGGGGGGGGGGGGGGGAGGGAACACCAGCGAAAAAAGCGAAATCGAAATACCAGCCATCACTGGACATGGTGGTGCCTGAGCGTTTTTGGGACAGCCGTGGTATGCTGGAAGCACATTGTGTTCAGAAGGGAAATCCGTCACAGGAGCGTACTACCGACATCTCCAGAGGTGGTTACGGGAGGCTGTCAAGATGAAACTTCGCGGGAAGCTGTCCAATACGGTGTGTTTTCCTCCACGACGAAGGCCCTGCTCATTCTACACACAACGCATTTGGAGATTCCGGTTCTTTGGAACGCACAATTGTGGCTCACCGCCCGTTTTCTCCTGGCATGACACCCAATGACTCCTTCCTCTTTCCTCTCATGAAGAAACCATTATGTTGCAGACATTTCCAGAATGACGACAAGGAGATTTTAGAGATAGAAATAAACCACATCTATATATATGTTCATATGTGTGCAAAATCTTATGGGACTTAACTGCTAAGGTCATCAGTCGCTAAGCTTACACACACATTTCCAGAATGACGACAAGGCGATTTTAGAGATAGAAATAAACCACATCTATATATATGTTCATATGTGTGTAAAATCTTATGGGACTTAACTGCTAAGGTCATCAGTCGCTAAGCTTACACACTACTTAACCTAAATTATCCTAAGGACAAACACACACACACCCATGCCCGAGGGAGGACTCGAACCTCCTCCAGGACCAGCCGCACAGTCCATGACTGCAGCGCACTAGACCGCTCGGCTAATCCCGCACGGCAACTAAACCATCAAAATTTATGTATCTGTAGCCAAAGTCCGTCACTGGGAAAAATGAGTCGCAGTCAAGTATGAGTAAGTAGAAATAGATTAACACAGTTACCCAGTTTCATGATCGCAGCATGATTTTGTGGAGCCGAGGAATCTTTACAACCAACCCTCGTAAATATACCATCAGAAATGTACAGATGTGTATCATTCCGTTATTTCACCCAAGTGCAGGGAGGGAACAGATCTGAAATCGAAGAATGCAACAAGACAACAGTTTGTGCTGAATGGCAATTCTTCAGTGATGACTTTATCATAGTAATGTTGCTCCACAACCTCTATGCGACCTTTTTACTGCTACTGTGCTCATATGATGAGTCAAGTTTAGCACAGGGCCCATGAAGAGTCTAGTTTACGAAGATTCACTATATATTCGCGTAGGCGTGAGTGCGAGGACGGTTGCAGGCAGTGAAGTTGTGTGAGAAAGCACTGGCTCGAACGCCTAAAACAGTACACGAAGTGTCGTCCCACGGTCTACTAATAACGTGGCGGTAGAAGTTTCGAACAGCTGTGTTATTCAAACTTTTGTGTACACCACCAACACAAAAATTTATATTGGAAAAACTGAGATGGGCTACTCGCTGCGGTGATTCTGATTGACGTATTATAGTGTTTTATTCCGTTATTCACGCCATCACAGTAACACATCAAAATATAACCCGTCTCAACCGATTTTTGTCACCTTCAGAATGTAATCGCAAATGGCACATGCAGTGATACCAGCTCCATACAATTTTTTCCACACACACACATGAGCACGTTGTCACCGCAAGCAGCATGTGTGGATAAAGGTGACAGCTGCATAAGTCAATATCGTTACTCGTACATTATTAAAAGGCTGGAGATAAAGGAAATGAAAGTGATTTATAGCGAAAACAATGAGTGCTATTCAACCCAAGGTTAGGTTTACAACTGACTACGAAAATAAAGGTGCCATGAATTATCTCGATATGAAGGTTACAAGAGAGACAGGCAAGCATTGTTTTTGCGTGATAAAGAACCTACTTGTCCTGATATTACTACTGATTGAAAGTCTGGCACTCTGATAGACTCAAAATAGCATATTTTGCTCTATGATTAACAGGTTATTTAAATTGTCATTAACATTGCTACAGGAAATTTAAATTCAACAACAACGTAAAATCAACCGCAGCACGCTAATAGGTCAACAGGGAGACAAGAAAATCGTGTACATTCTCATGAGTTATAAAGCACGAGTGTCAGAAGTAACTGCTAGGCAGTTTCGTACTACCAGTTAGCGTAAAGAGTTTGAGGCTAACGATATTCATCACTTCAGAACGAAGCACCGCGTGAATAAAAAGCCTCTAAACTCACAGCACCAAGAGTATATAAACTGAAGTGTGGAAGCTGATCAAAAGCTTACGTAGTTTAGACAGGACGTTTTAAATACTTTTCAAAGAGCACGTTTCAATACACAGTAACAAATCAGCGTCTAGTGATCATTTCCTAACTTGGAAGGAAGCCGTTGGCAGCATTGATACATACACTCCTGGAAATTGAAATAAGAACACCGTGAATTCATTGTCCCAGGAAGGGGAAACTTTATTGACACATTCCTGTGGTCAGATACATCACATGATCACACTGACAGAACCACAGGCACACAGACACAGGCAACAGAGCATGCACAATGTCGGCACTAGTACAGTGTATATCCACCTTTCGCAGCAATGCAGGCTGCTATTCTCCCATGGAGACGATCGTAGAGATGCTGGATGTCGTCCTGTGGAACGGCTTGCCATGCCATTTCCACCTGGCGCCTCAGTTGGACCAGCGTTCGTGCTGGACGTGTAGACCGCGTGAGACGACGCTTCATCCAGTCCCAAACATGCTCAATGGGGGACAGATCCGGAGATCTTGCTGGCCAGGGTAGTTGACTTACACCTTCTAGAGCACGTTGGGTGGCACGGGATACATGCGGACGTGCATTGTCCTGTTGGAACAGCAAGTTCCCTTGCCGGTCTAGGAATGGTGGAACGATGGGTTTGATGACGGTTTGGATGTACCGTGCACTATTCAGTGTCCCCTCGACGATCACCAGTGGTGTACGGTCAGTGTAGGAGATCGCTCCCCACACCATGATGCCGGGTGTTGGCCCTGTGTGCCTCGGTCGTATGCAGTCCTGATTGTGGCGCTCACCTGCACGGCGCCAAACACGCATGCGACCATCATTGGCACCAAGGCAGAAGCGACTCTCATCGCTGAAGACGACACGTCTCCATTCGTCCCTCCATTCACGCCTGTCGCGACACCACTGGAGGCGGGCTGCACGATGCTGGGGCGTGAGCGGAAGACGGCCTAACGGTGTGCGGGACCGTAGCCCAGCTTCATGGAGACGGTTGCGAATGGTCCTCGCCGATACCCCAGGAGCAACAGTGTCCCCAATTTGCTGGGAAGTGGCGGTGCGGTCCCCTACGGCACTGCGTAGGATCCTACGGTCTTGGCGTGCATCCGTGCGTCGCTGCGGTCGGGTCCCAGGTCGACGGGCACGTGCACCTTCCGCCGACCACTGGCGACAACATCGATGTACTGTGGAGACCTCACGCCCCACGTGTTGAGCAATTCGGCGGTACGTCCACCCGGCCTCCCGCATGCCCACTATACGCCCTCGCTCAAAGTCCGTCAACTGCACATACGGTTCACGTCCACGCTGTCGCGGCATGCTACCAGTGTTAAAGACTGCGATGGAGCTCCGTATGCCACGGCAAACTGGCTGACACTGACGGCGGCGGTGCACAAATGCTGCGCAGCTAGCGCCATTCGACGGCCAACACCGCGGTTCCTGGTGTGTCCGCTGTGCCGTGCGTGTGATCATTGCTTGTACAGCCCTCTCGCAGTGTCCGGAGCAAGTATGGTGGGTCTGACACACCGGTGTCAATGTGTTCTTTTTTCCATTTCCAGGAGTGTATTTGCAAGTGCTAAACAATGAACCTAAGGAACATTTGCAAATTATGTGAGAAGAAACTTACAAGAGCTGGCAATATATTAAACCATTAGGTGCACTTTATTAACAGTCCAGTTTTAGAAACTTTGAAGGCCTCTTTCAATCCTCTACCTCCGGCACAACACCCTTAAGAGCAACAGCCCGCTCACCAAGGAGGGACAACGGTGTCACATCGGTTCACACACCGTCCTAGCAGTAACCCGACACCCTGATTAGCTTCCGTACGCTCTACAGAATCTCATATGTGTGCAAAGCCAACAAGCAGAAACATATACAACCAGATAAATGCCATATCCTGTTCCCCGTAATTTTACATGGTTCTCATAACTCCACTTCTATACGTTGTTAGAGAATTTTAATATTTTATCTTTAATTTTATTTTAAATAATGTTTGAATTTTAGAATTTTAACATACGTTATCTCTTTTACATATGTTACTAGAATGTTTTCCGAGCGTAAGTCCGCAACGCTCATGTCATCCCTTCTACTTTCTCTCACTGTCTTTTCTCTCCTTTCTCAATCCCGCTCGCCCCACTTTTTCTCCCCTTCCCCCTCTTTCCCTCGCTTCCACCCTATTTTTCACCCTGTGCCCTCTCTCTAGTACTTACATATTTAAGCCATAGATCAAAGCTGCAAACTGCAGTATTCTGTAAGGACATAGTAAATTCAATAATTACGTGCGGAACATTTCTACTTATTGGAAAGTAATGGAGGATATGTACTTAGTACGATCAACTTCGATCGGAACTAGTCATACCGTAAACAACTGTGCAAGTGAGACGGCAAAATAAAGGACGTATACATTTTTTCAAAATATATCAACAAAGTTGTTGAATTTTCTCGCGACGTGTATGTCGGCAACAGTGACCGTGAAAAGTTCTTGCGGATCTATCTATAACAGATTAAAAGAAAAAAAAATGGTTCAAATGGCTCTGAGCACTATGGGACTCAACTTCTGATGTCATTAGTCCCCTAGAACTTAGAACTAGTTAAACCTAACTAAACTAAGGACATCACACACATCCATGCCCGAGGCAGGATTCGAACCTGCGTCTCGCGGTTCCAGACTGCAGCGCCTAGAACCGCACGGCCACTTCGGCCGGCGATTAAAAGAACAAATGTAGTTGTTTTGTTCGTAACTATTGCATTACATGAGTAAATTGTTTTGCTTGTCTGTGTTTCCATACGCTGCATCAAAATATACGAGTAACTTTTAGCGTAAACCTGCAATTGAGTTGTGGAGCACATATAGAGCGCCGGTATGTACCTTCCCCTGAAGTCCCACAAGTACTCGATGGGACCGCGAGCTGCTGACTCTGGAGGCCACTCAAGTGGTGAGCAACCGCGTTGTATACGACATGTGTGGCGGCTACGCTCACTACCGTTTGGGAGACTAGTTTGCAAAAAAAAGCTCGGTAGTATTCAGTTCACAGAAAGTTACAGTATCAAAATCCGGTGGTACTGTTCTCTGTCTGCATCCACATCTATACTTCTCAAGCCACCTGTCGATGTGTGGCGGAGGAAACTTAAGGCTCCATTCGCGGCGTGCGAGGTGGCACACTCGATTCGCATTCAGGAGAAGGACGGTCCAAATCAGCGCCTGGGAGTCCAGATTTTTCTGTGATCTCCCTAAATCCGTTCAGGCAAATCCCAAGATGGAACCTTTGAAAAGACACAGCGCATCCTTGTAACACACCTAGCTCGTATGCCGTCTCTAATGATCTCGATTTCGACAGGATGTTAAATTGTAATCTCCCTTCCATCCTTCCCTGGTCCATTTGCGAATATCATATGGAAAGAACGATTGTCGATAAACCTCTGTATTTGCGCTAATTTCTCGAGTTTTCGCGGTCATTTCGTGAGACTTACGTAAGAGGAACGTACGCTGCAGTCATGGACTGTGCGGCTGGTCCCGGCGGAGGTTCGAGTCCTCCCTCGGGCGTGGGTGTGTGTGTTTGTCCTTAGGATAATTTAGGTTAAGTAGTGTGTAAGCTTAGGTACTGATGACCTTAGCAGTTAAGTTCCATAAGATTTCACACGCATTTGAACAACCGGAACGTACTCCTTCTGAATTTCAATAGTAAACCTCTCCGTCCCGACCCTCTCGTAACGTCTGGCACTAGGGTTTGTTGAGCTCCTTCGCACCGAATAAACGAGCCCATGACGAAACAGGCCGCTCTTCGTTAGATCTTCACGTTATATATTCTATTAATCCAATCTAGTAAGTCCAAGACTGATGAACAGTACACAAGAACCGTTAAAACTAGTGTTTTGTAAGCCATTAATTCGCAAATTAGCTACATATTTCTAAGTTGCTGCCTATGAATCTCAGTCTAGCGTCTGCATTTCTTAGTTTAAAGTGGTCATTCCGCTTACATTCGGTCCGGATGGTTATTCGAGATATTTTACGACAGTTACTGTTTCCAGCAATTTGTCACAGTTTTATAATGGTACAGTAGTGGAATTCTGACCACGTCGGTAGCTGTGGGGTCAGTGTGGCTGAATGACAACCGTGGGCAAAAAAAAAAAAAAAAAAAAAAAAAAAAAACAACTTCAAATATGTGTGAAATATTATGGGACTTAACTGCTAAGGTCATCATTCCCCAAGCTTACACTCTACTTTACCTAAATTATCCTAAAGACAAACACACACACCCATGCCTGAGGGAGGACTCGAACCTCCGCCGGGATCAGCCGCACAGTCCATGACTGCAGCGCCCTAGACCGCTCGGCTAACCGCGCGCGACTGACAACCGAAGGCACTCGGGTTCGATTCCCAGCCGGGTGAGGGATTTTCCCGACTCGGGTCTGGGCGTTGTGTTGTCCTAATCATCATTTCATCACCGATATACAGTTAGTCTAAATGACGTCAACTAAAAAGACTTCCACCCAGCAGCTGCGACCCACTACCCGACAGAAAGAGAGAGTAGATTTCTTCTCTTACGCATGCGTAACATGTTGCATCTCTGGACCACATATGTCCAGTTGTTGCAGCACAGATAAGAACGAGAACTATCACACAATCGGCCTACTGGCTCATAAAGCCAAGGCGGTGACAAGAATATACAGAAGAATGGTAAAAACTGAAAATTTATTAGATGATGATCAGTTTGGCTTTCGGAAAGGCAAGGACACCACAGAGGCAGCTCTGACGATGTGACTGATAGTGGAAGCAAGACAAAAAAAGTAAAAACAGGCTCATAGAATTACCGACTTGGAAAAAGCGTTCGACAATGTAAAACGGTGCAGGATGTTCGGAATTTTAGCAAAAAAAAAAGGGTAAGCTACAGGGAAAGACGGGTAATATACGATATGGACAAGAACCAAGAGGGAACAGTAAGACTGGAAGGCCAAGAATGAAGTGCTCGTATTAAAAAGGATATAAGACAGGAATGTAATCTTTCGTGTCTGCTGGTCAATCTACATATCTAAGAAGCAATGAAGGAAATAAATGAAAGGTTCAAGTGTGGGATTCCAATCAGGGTGAAAGGATATCAATAATAAGATTCCCTGATGACATTTCTATCCTCAGTTACAGTGAAGAACAATTATAGGAAATACTGAACGGAATGAACAGTCTAATGAATACAGAATATTGAGCGTAAACAGAAGTAAGATGAAAGTAATGAGAAGCAGCAGAAATGAAATTATCGATACTCTGAACATGAAGAATTACGGATCACGAAATGGACGAAGAGAAGGGCTACTGCTACCTTGAAAGCAAAATAACACATGGCATACGAAGTAAGGAGGACACAGAAAGCAGATTAGCACAGACAAAGAGCGCATTCCTGGCCAGGAGAAGTCTCCTAGTATCACACATCGGTCTTAATCTGAGGATGAAATTTTTGAGAATGTAGGTTTGGAGCACGACATTTTATGGTAGCGAATCATAGACGGTGGGTGTGGTGTGTGTACTATAAGACCTTCGGTACACACACCATCAGATTATTTGACTTGTCGCTCTAACGAAGTAGGCGAGTGTCAGCAATATGTCTCGTGGTCTTATCGTGGCGTGTTTATCTTCTGCCGTTAGGTCAGATGATAGAAATGCCAATTGCATGCTTAGAGTAGCAGATTGATGGTGACCAACTTTAAACAGAACTTGATTAATTTTCACACACATTTATTGAAATAATAACAAGTATAAACATTACGTAACTGGATTCTGGATGCTATTTACAATTGACAATCTGAAGTTCCTTTGGTTTTGGTATGTTAATCTTATTCTCACATATCTCTGATACTTGACAAAGTGTCTATACATTTATCTTCATGGCTATGTATAGGAATATGGTAATCTTATTAGGTGCAGACTGAAACTTGACTGTAGACTGGTACAGACTAATGCAGACTGGTACAGACTGGTGCAGACAAATGCAGACTGACTAATCGGAGGTCTGTACAGTCGTTATAATACCTCGCGCATTCAGGTATCATTGCGCGAGTGTGATCCGCGAGGAGAAAAGTTCTACGTTAGAAGCAATCTCATTGGCTGCGTTACATATTAATACGCAGATCGGCGGAAGCAGAATTTGGTCCGTCTCTAAGGCAGCGCCATCTCGTAGTGCGGAGACGGACGAGCACTGCCCCTGTGCTGTTGTGCATAGCGGGGCGCGCTCTAGTGGGAAAGTTGTGTACGCGCTGACTACGCGGAACTATGTACACAACAGTGGGGCAACCAGAAAAGAAGGCAATCGCCGCATTTCAAATGTGGTGCTACAGAATAATGTTGAAAAAAAATTGTGTCGTCGGTCTTATGATGCGACCCGTCACGAATTCCTCTCCTGTGCCAACCGTTTCATTTCAAACTAGCAATTGCAACCGACCCAATCTACGTCCTCAGTTGTATGTTGGATGTATTCCAATCTCTGTCTTCCTTTACGGTTTTTACCCTCTACAGCTGCCTCTTGTACCATGGAAGCTATTCCCTGACGTCTTAGTGGATGTCCTACTGTCCTGTTTCTTCTCCTTGTTAATAGGATCGCTGAGAGTCAGGACTGTGCTCGAGGCAAGATGTATGATTGGTCCTCTAGTCCAAACATTGCAACCCAACTTTATTGTTATTTAAAGAAGGTCTAGCATGATTTAAACATAACGCAATTTGAGGGATACGCCAAAAATTCTCACTGGGGTGAAACATAGAATAAATATAATTTCTTACTAAACACTAAACATATCTTCAAAAATGCAGTACGTCCATGCACCACAGTGCACTGTACCGATATGTTCCAAAACGCCGCGTGCGAAAATGCGATTTTTCAGATGGTCATACCTCGGTTTCTATTCATCACAGAGATACGGGGTCAAATCTTTTGGGTAACCACTAGCACCATCTGTTCATCGGTGATTCCTGAGAAAAGTACCACTTGTGGGGATGACAAGTTCTGTAGTTTCAACTGACAGCAGATCATCGAAAATTTTGCAGTTTGTATTTAAGATTATGTTCCTGGGGAAATACGAAACTTTTTTCGATATCACTATCCGTTTTCGATAACCAGAGTATCCAAGTTATCGAACGTACGCAGAAAAGTCCAAAAACCAGCTTCTCGCCGTTTTTGATCCGTGGCTCGCAAGAATCTAAATAACTGACCATAGCAAAAAAATCAAATTTTTGCTGCACATTCTTTAGTCATTCATCTATAAACCCTATTTTCCCCAGGAAACCTGTATCGTTCTGGAGATCACCTGAAAAAGCATGATTTTTGGGTAGCAAAAGTACCAATTGTGGTGATGGCCAGTTCTGTAATTTGTGTTCACGGCAGATCGTCGAAAATTTTACCATATGTTCTTAAGATGATGGTCTCGAGGAACGTCGAAACTTTTTTGGACATCATAATGTGTTACCAAGATCCGGACATTCAAAGTTGTACTAATGTTGTAAAATATGCACATAATATCCGGTATGAGGAGTAAAAGTAGTTTTAACTGACTTTTAGGTAACACATGGTAAGGCTTCTAGGGCCATTGGAAGGGTTCTGAGGTCACCAAACTATGTTTAAGTCACCATTTTTTCACCAATAAAACTTTATAACGCAGTGTCTCTCTATAATGTGCACTTTTCGCTCACACTTATACGCCCAAAGTTATGCTGGAGTTACAAAAAAATAGGCTAAAACTAAAAATGGTCTCAACATCTCTGAAAAGAATATAAATTGACTGCCAAAGACTATGTAAAACTGGAAAAACTGGAAATTCAGTAAAATATTTCTAATAACGTTTTTAACCTTTTGTGATACAAACTATAAGCTGGGCGTTTTCAGTGAATTGCGATCGTTGAGGAAAGTACTGAGAAAAATCTGTAAAACAAACGATTTTGTGTTAACCAAATATTATGCGCAGTTATTTGTTGTTTATATGCGTGAAAGTATAAAAATGTGTCGAAGTGTACAAATATACTTCGTTTTAAATAAACTGCTTACGCTGTTATTTCAGTGTCGAAGTATACAAATAAACTTCGTTTTAAATAAACTGCTTACGCTGTTCTAACAGGGAAAAGAAGGGAAACGACCGAAAGAGGCTCCTGTCGGAGCACAAAGAGGGGAATAGCCTTCCTCTTGAAAAGATTCTGACAAAACCAGCTGCCCGTGTCCTCATTCCACCTTCCTCACAAGAAATTTCGGCGTGCGAACATATTCACGGTTATTTGTGCTGAAAGAGAGTAGCAGAGAGATACATCTACATCTACGTGATTGCTCTGCTATTCGCAATAAAGTGCCGGCCAGAGGGTTCAATGAACCACCTTCAACTTTCCTCTCTACCGTTCCACTCTCAAACGGCACCCGGGAAAAACAAGCACTTAAATTTTTCTGTGCGAGCCCTGATTTCTCTTATTTCATCGTGATGATCATTTCTCCCTATGTAGATGGGTGCCAACAGAATGTTTTAGCAATCGGAGGAGAAAACTGGTGATTGAAAGTTCCTGAGAAGATCCCGTCGCAACGAAAAACGCCTTTGTTTTAATGATTGCCACTCCCATTCACGTGTCATGTCTGTGACACTATCTCCCCTATTTCGCGATAATACAAAACGAGCTGCCCTTCGGCAGTGACGGTACGAGAGTGGGAGATAAAGGGAGAGGAGACGGTGATGGGTGGGACAGAGAAAGTGTCAGTGAAAGAGGAAGAGAGAGAGAGAGATGAAGATAATAGCAGAGGGGGCCAAAGAGAAATGAGATACTGATGGTCAGTGAGAGACAGTGGCAGTAAAAAGAGAGAGAGAATCCTGATGATAGTGGAAGGAAAAGTAGACACGATTCACAAGCTGGTGGAGAGGGGGGAGGGGGGGGGGGGGGGAAGGGTGAGCGATCTGGACCCTCTCAGACCGTAAGTGCTGGGGAGGGTGCATTTAGGACCGAAATTTTAAACAAGTGAGTATAGGGGAAAACTTAAGTTGGACCCATCTCCAGAATTTCTGAACTGCCGAGAAATGGTGAAGACAGTGGCAGTGACAAAGAAAGAGAAAAGAAGACAGTGTGAGAGGGGAGACTGTGATAGTGGGATATATTGTAAATCGACAGAAGAAAACCGAGACAGTGGGGGAGAGACATAGGGAGCGATAGTGTGAGGGAGATACTATGAAGGCTACACTACAGAGAGAGACTGGATAAAAGGACGTAGAATGTTACTTATTAAAAGAGCGCAAATATGTTAGCATGCTAAAATGTTTGATGATGAAATTGGAACGAGGAGTGAGGCAGCTGGTTCCCCCGCTATTATGTCAGTCTTTTCCGGTGGAACGTATTCGCCTTTTTGTGTTCCGACAGCAGCATTTTTCGGCTGGTTTATACTGTGGTAATATACGTTGTACGAGATATTGTCAGCGGAATTCGAACAAATTAACAGTTGTTCCTCGATCAATAGGTTGAATCAGAGTGTGTGGTAGTAAACACATTTGTGTCATCGAGCCACTACTGACGGTACTAACTCTGGTTGTATGTCGGATGCAGTGTTATCCTGTGTTACAGAAAATGTGAACATTAGAGAAAGTTATACAGAGCGCGGCTTGTCATTGCATTATATTTAGAAAGCGGATCTCCCCGAAGAAATAGCGCAAAGTGTTCCGACGCACAGCAGAAAATGTGTATACAGATGTATCAGATTTTTGATGTCGTAGAGGACATGAATGTAAGCGTTACCGGTGCTTATCAATAATACAGTGTCTGCAAATGCTTCGTTTTCTTCGCAAAAGGCAGAGCTCACCACTCAGGTTTTAGATGCTCCTGTTTAAGCTGTCGTTCTTACCATGGAAGCAACGAACTACTGAAATTAGTTTGTCATTATAAGCCACAGAATCCCTTCTATGAAATTTGATTACTTAGTTGCGGGTATTAAAATACGTAACGTTGTTTTTCTATGAACCTGTAGAAATACAGGATTCCTATTTACAGAATTGACACTTATAGTTAAATTTCCTGCCTCCAGAACGTAATTTTTTTTCAGAGTACATTTTTTGCATTCACATTTCTGCATTCCATACATATTTTCAATCAGCATTAGAGTAAATTGCGGAAACTAAAAATTTAAGTAACATTGATAAATATATTTGTATTTTTTTGCATTTAATTATAATCATTTCATAGAAAGGAAGCAATTAGTAGCACACCTGCGTGATGTGCTCTTCCTAAGATCATGCTCTAAATTTCACACTCGTTTTGCGATGAAGTCTATCCAGCACTTTTATTACGATACATAACATCCTTCATTCTTGTGCGAGTTCAAAATGACGCATAACTGGACATCGCTTTATTGAGAAAAATGTTTAATTTCATGCCCCCTATTATTTCAGAAAATTAGTAACAGCTATTATGATACTCCTTATATCATGGTAAAATGTTCTGTTACGATCAAAATTGTTCCTAATGTAGTAAAAAAAATAGATGTCAAGCATGTCTCCAGTTTCCCACTGCGGGTTTGAAAGAACTAACACACTAGTCACATGAGTCATGGAGGAGTGTGCAAGGGTTAAGTATGTCGAAGGAATACTAGTACCACGACGCTGTCATGGAGTAGGAGACTGAAAGAATTGTAATAAATTGGTTTGAAAAGTCGTGACGAAGACTGTTACCAGGAGCCCAAGACCACCACAGGTAGAGAATTCGAAGATAGCATAACCAAGAGCTAAAAGGCAAGGATGAAAACTGCTGCGATTGGCGAACTTCAAAATTCGGCTTCAGATGCTTCTCAGCAACGAATTATTGTAAAATGTATATATGCTCCTGTAACTATTACAATGATTTCCACACCAACGAATGTCTGGTGCCAGTAACACTGCGATAGAAGTGTTCTGCTCTCACTCGTTCCTTGCTGTGCCAGCACAGTCAGCCGCTGTGGCCGAGCGGTTCTAGGCGCTTCAGTCCGGCGCTGCGCGGCTGCTACGGTCGCAGGTCCGAATCCTGCCTCGAGCGTGGATGTGTGTGATGTCCTTAGGTTAGTTAGGTTTAAGTAGTGCAAAGTCTAGGGGACTGATGATCTCAGATGTTAAGTCCCATAGTGCTTGGAGCCATTTGATTTTTGTGCCAGCACATTTCAGTAAACAGACATCACCGCATTCGCAAGTAAACCCCAACGAATCGTGCTAGGGGTAGCGTATTATAACCTACTTGACTATAACAATGTCAAAGACGCTCTGAAAGCCTGTCGTTCAGCAAATGTTTTGAATCACAGCATAACAGCTTCCTTGCCAAATTATATTCAGTTGCCAAGATTCCCAAATCTGTGAGACGTTGTTGTTGCATAGTCGAACTGAGACAACTTTTATACGGGTCAGAGTGCTGAATGAGTGTAAAATATGCTTATAGCTGCGGAAACAAGCTTAAAACTTTAAGCTTGTGCATCTTATTCAAGAGTTTCAATGGTTCCAAAGTAATCTATTCGAAGTTTGAAGTATGAATTGGTTTCAAATATTGAATTTCGGCTTCTAAATCCGTTGTGACATCATTATGGTATTCATTGATAAAAAACTTCCATAGCTCAGCGACCTGATCGTCAATAATCTTCGAGTATTATTATAAAACCCCAGAATGACATAAAATACATTTATAAAGAATAAACCTTTTCTATTCACACCTGTCACTTCATTCCTGGTTTCATCATGAAATGATTTCCTCTTCCTAGTGTGCACCTCCAAAATTCAAGATCGATATTAATTGCACTGGTAACAACTTTAGATTAGGAAGAATGGCGTCCCAGTTTTCGCGAAAATACGTTGATTTATTTAATAAATTCTCAGCCGGTTATATCTCAACATCAATGGTAGTATTTCGAAATTGTAATAATTCGCTTCTGTGATTAATTGGTGTCAACAACTGTAGCTAAACTGATGCCATAATTAAGCACTTGAATGGCCTCACATTATCCAAACTATCCCTTACCACAGAATGTGCTTCAGGTGAAAAACTGAACTTGGCAATCTTACCCAAGTAAGCTGCAACTGGCATTGCAGCGTCAACCCGAGCACTTGAGCGAGTAACAGATATGGAATACAAAGAACTTTCAACACATCTTTCGAAATTTACCATCGCTGTGAATTGTTACTGAACAAGTTGTAAAGGAGTTTATTCACACCGAAAAAGTATCGCTTCATGACAACTCTCAGCTGCACGAACTCTACGTAAAACTACGACAAGCAAACACAGCAAATTTTGCAAGTGGATTTCACCGAATAAAATGTGTCTGAGCTCCTTTACAAGATTCTCTAATATTACTTCTGTTATAATAGCACTGTCCGGAGCATTCACTGATAGGAACTGAGTGTTTCACAAGTGTTGATTGAATTAAAGGTGCAATAGCAACTCTCGTTTTCTGATTACAGTCTACGAATTCCAAAAATCATTCAATTATTTCATATTCATCAACTTCCTACTTGAGGTAAATATAATGCAAGATGAATGTTGTTTTTTTCAGTGTGATTTGAATCAGGAATTGGATCAACAATAACTGAATAATACTTCTCATTTTGTCTCTGTTCCAAGATGGCACCCATGAAATGATCGGCACAACTAGAATTAAATTCATTCTTTGCATCAGTCGGCAGGTAGTTTCCTTGTAACTGCATTCCAGGTACTTGGCGGGTTCTGACCTTGCTAATGTGTTTTACAAGAAATGGATCACAGTGACTGAAGAGCTTTAATATTCCGAGGAAATTTCCATTATTTGGATCTCCAATTTCCTGAGCTGGATCTCTGAAGGCCAAGACTCTTTGACCAAATAACGTGAGAGTTCCCATTCAAGTTGGCTATTCTATAGATGAACAAAGGAAGAAAATTACTTCTTTACTTCGGAGCACCAGCATGTCCATTGTACATCTTTTATGTTAATTCATTTCTTCACTTTTACTGTTCTTTTAGGTCAACTATACACGAATAAAAATATTTTACTTTGTGTTTGATGTTGAACGCAAAATGCCGGCCGAAGTGGCCGTGCGGTTCTAGGCGCTGCAGTCTGGAACCGCGAGACCGCTACGGACGCAGGTTCGAATCCTGCGCCGGCTGAAGTGGCCGAGTGGTTCTAGGCGATTCAGTCTGGAACCGTGCTACCGCTACGGTCGCAGGTTCGAATCCTGCCTCGGGCATGGATGTGTGTGATGTCCTTAGGTTAGTTAGGTTTAATTAGTTCTAAGTTCTAGGCGACTGATGACCTCAGAAGTTAAGTCGCATAGTGCTCAGAACCATTTGAGCCATTTTCGAATCCTGCCTCGGGCATGGATGTGTGTAGTGTCCTTAGGTTAGTTAGGTTTAACTAGTTCTAAGTTCTAGGGGACTAATGACCTCAGAAGTTGAGTCCCATAGTGCTCAGAGCCATTTGAACCATTTGAACGCAAAATATTTTCTGTATACTCGTTTTCTGTGTAAAACCACCTTGCGATGGAATCAGAAGTGCCTTATCTTTGAATGTTGCTGCCAAACCTACCAAATTATAACGAAGCTTCACAGCTGTTGCCGTGTACACATGTTGGGGCAATTTTTATGGTAGGAGTTTCGAAAAGTAATCGCATTTTTGCCTCCATACAGAGTGGTCGTAGTACACGATGCCTAAGTGAAATATAGTCCATTCAAGACTAAACACGCAAAAGACTTGTAGAAGACGTTTTAGTGCACGATGTCTAAAGAAAATGTTACGTATTCAAGATTAAACACGAAATAGCACTGTATGCAACTGGCCTGTGTGATTCATAAAACTGAAGAACTGAAGCGGGATGGAAGAGCTAGATTGGTTATGCTGGTGCCGGGGTAATGTTCTTTTATTTATGACATGATACAAAAATTATTTTACAGTAGCAGTCTGCCATTTGCCGAATTAGCATCCTGGGTGATCAGAGCCCTTGAGAGATTTGGGTCCCCCATGAGGCTTGGGCCCGGGGCATTTTGCCTCCCATACCCACTCCCTCCTTCGTCGGGCCTGCTTATGAGTGTTTCCCACATATCCCTTTCCTGTGAAGACCCTCCTCACTGCTTACCTTATGACTCCACCTAATCTTCAACATCTTCTGCAGCACCACGTCTCAAACGCTTCGATTCGCTTCTATTTCGGTTTTTCCACAGTCCATGTCTCACTGCCATACCTAGAGTGTCAGAAATTTCTGCCCAACGAGCAAACTACTCTTGACCAGGAATTCCCTTTTGCCAATCTGGTCGGCTTTTTATGACCTCCTTGCTCCATTCGTCTTGTATTGTTTTCTGCCAAGGCAGCAGAATTCCTTAACTTCGTCTACTTCATGATCTCCAGTTCTGATGTTACTTTTCTCGCTGTTGTCATTTCTGGTACTTCACATTACTTTCGTGTTATAAGAGATGAGGATGTTCTCCACACAACCAGCAAAGAAAGGAACATGCGGAAGATACTGAACAGAAGAAGGGGTGTAAAAATCTTGAAGTCGGAGTTGAGTAAAGTGATCGGCCGATAACTGTTGAATCGTGTTCCTCCTGCAGGTTTCGGGAGTGGTAAGCCTCCCCACCCCCTTCCCCATGAACGACGGACCTTGCCGCTGGTGGGGAGACTTGCGTGCCCCAGCAATACAGATAGCCGTACCGTAGGTGCAACCACAATGGAGGGGTATCTGTTGAGAGGCCATACAAACGTGTGGTTCCTGAAAAGGGGCAGCAGCCTTTTCAGTAGTTGCAGGTTCACCACAGTCTGGATGATTGACTGATCCGGCTTTGTAACATTAACCATAACGGCCTTGCCGTGCTGGTACTGTGTTAAGACATCAGGGAATAGCTTCTATGATATGAAAGAGAGCTGTAGAGGGTAAAAAGTATAGGGAAAGACAGAGATTGGAATACATCCAACAAGTGCTACTCTGAGTTGAAGAGGTTCTCAAGAGAGAGGAATTTGTGGCGGGCCGCATGAAACCAGTATATCATTTTACGTCTACGTTTCATTATGTTATTTGTTAAGTTTTTCTCTCGGTGACTCGCTGTAGTGTGTGCTTGTATCTTACTGGAGCTCTGTGCTAATTTATGTTGAAAAATTAAGACACTGTGGTATCATGTGTCGATACGACCCCACGGGAGATGCGCATTTGGCAGCGTAACTGCAGTCGCTGACTGGCTATTCGTGCTCAGTTCAGAGAGCATCATTGTTGCTGTTGTAACAATTTCTTGATGCACTATTTGTATTGAGTCTTTGTACGTGTGAAGAAATACGAGATAAGGAAATGTTCTGTTTGTTGTGTTAACTTGTTCGCTAATCATTTCTACTCCTGTCCAGCTTTCCTACGACGGCAGTTGCCGCACCATTCCGTACCCCACTTCCGCTTATCGTTGCGTGCAAGGCCGTACACGTTGTAAGCACACTGGACAATAAATTACTCAGCGCCAGGAGATACCATGTAACACCCTCTCTGGCCTTGAAAATGGCCTCAGTTTGCCGAGGAAGAGTGTACTAGATTCTCCAGGAAAGTACACTACTGGCCATTAAAATTGCTACACCAAGAAGAAATGCAGATGATACGCGGTTATTCATTGGAGAAATATATTGTACAAGAGTTGACATGTGATTACATTTTCACGCAGTTTAGGTGCATAGATCCTGAGAAATCCGTACCCAGAACAACCACCTTTGGGCATTGAGTCAAACAGAGGTTGGATGGCATGCACAGGTACAGCTGCCCATGCAGCTTCGACACGATACCACAGCTCATCAAGAGTAGTGAGTGGCGTATTGTGACGAGCCAGTTGCTTGGCCACCATTGACCAGTCGTTTTCAGATGGTGAGAAATCTGGAGAGATCTGGAGAATATGCTGGCCAGGGCAGCAGTCGAACATTTTCTGTATCCAGAAAGGCCCGTACAGGACTTGCAACATGCGGTCGTGCATTATCCTGCTGAAATGTAGGGTTTCGCAGGGATCGAGTGAAGGGTACAGCCACAGGCCGTGACACATCTGAAACATAACGTCCACTGTTCATAGTGCCGTCAATGCGAATAAGAGGTGATCGAGACGTGTAATCAATGGCACCTCATAACATCACGCCGGGTGATACGCCAGTATGGCGATGACGATTACACGCTTCCAATGTGCGTTCACCGCGATATGGCCAAACACGGATGCGACCATCATAATGCTGTAAACACAACCTGAAAAATGACGTTTTGCCATTCGTGCACCTAGGTTCGTCGTTGATTACACCATCGCAGGCGCTCCTGTCCGTGATGCAGCGTCAAGGGTAACCGCAGCCATGGTCTCCGAGCTGATAGTCCATGCTGTTGCAAACGTCGACGAACTGTTCGTGCAGATGGTTGTTGTCTTGCAAACGTCCCCATCTGTTGACTCAGGGATCGGGACGCGGCTGCACGATCCGTTACAGCCATGCGTATAAGATGCCTGTCATCTCGACTGCTAGTGATACGGGGCCGTTGGGATCCAGCACGGCGCTCCGTATTACCCTTCTGAACCCACCGATTCCAAATTCTGCTAACAGTCATTGGATCTCGACCAACGCGAGTAGCAATGTCGCGATACGATAAACCGTAATCGCGGTAGACTACAATCCGACCATTATCATAGTCGGAAACGTGATGGTACGCATTTCTCCTCCTTACATGAGGCATCACAACAGCGTTTCACGAGGCAACGCCGGTCAACCGCTGTTTGTGTATGAGAAATCGGTTGGAAACTTTCCTCATGTCAGCACGTTGTAGGTGTCGCCACCGGCGCCAACCTTGTGTGAATGCTCTGAAAAGCTAATCATTTGCATATCACAGCATCTTCGTCCTGTCGGTTAAATTTCGCGTTTGTAGCACGTCATTTTCTTAGTGAAGCAATTTTAATGGCCAGTAGTGTAATATCCAACCGAAGCCACTCATTGGTGATTAGGTACTGTAGAGCTACCAAATGAGTCCTCCTTGACCCCTCGGATTTGCACCTGGCGCTTGTGGCAGCACAGCTCTGGTGTACTGTACGTGGGAGAACAGCTTTTCGGGGCGCGAGGTGCGGGCCTGCTGCAGTCGGACAGCAAACAAAGCGGTACTCGACTCGTCGCGCAGAGCCGCGTCGACTATCGAGCGTCGCGCTGCCGCATAATGGGAGGCCTCCCAGAAAAATGAAAGCGGAGCGTAGTATAGCAGAGCCGAGCGCACCAATCGATACATCGGCGGCTGGCGGCCGCCGAAACAATGAGCCATTACGGCAGTCAGACACAGTCGCAGCCACCTGCCGTGATTGCGGCTTCACACACCCAGCATTGTCACCGCGCGCGCCTGCCACCATTGTCAGCGCCTTTTCTACCCGCCCCGCTCCCATCCTCACTCTTCCCGCTCTCCCCTCTCCCTCCCCTGGTCTCTTTCTCCCTCCCTCGCTCTCTTACTCTCTCTCTCTTTCTCTCTCTCTCTCTCTCTCTCTCTCTCTCTCTCTCTCGCTCCTCTTTTTTTTTTTCTGCGCTCACTGCATGCAGCCTCCCACGGTGTCATTTTTAGTGTTTAAAGCCTCGTCTACGGCGCACTTGTTAAGAGGAGAGGCGCTCTTTTTCGTGTTTAAAGAACGCTCTAACGTCTATCCCTTTTAGTACCATTATCAGATCACCGTGGCTGTAGCAATTATTGAGGAAACTAGGACAACTGACAGCTCATTCTTGTAACTTCTGTTCTTCATCTATTAAGTTATAATTCAGGTATTTATTCATTTGGCATCCGGATTTTGAAGCATACAGCCATGAAAGAATACAAATTCTTTCTCCTGTTCCAAAATTCACAGTAACGATTACAATGTTTTCCACACTTTACAGACATTGATAGTTTCGGTACGGACATACACAACAGTCGTTAAAATACTAAGAGTAGATTGGTTACGCATATTCTGTATTCGACAATCTTCGGTTCTCACCTTCATGAGTCCGTTTCCATAGCTGAGTAGTCAGCGCGGCAGAATGCTATGCGCGGGTTCGCGTTCGATTCCCGACCGGGTCGGACATATTGTCCGCTCTGCGAGTGGGTGTTGCGTTGTCCTCATCACAATGGCGTCAACTAAAAAGATTTGCACCAGTATTTGCACCAGTATTTTTATGTCCATTACAATTATCTGGTCTGTTATGCTGTGGTCGGTTGATGAATTCTGTGTCAATTCCCAACGTTTCGTCCCCGACTGCGGGAGACATCTTCAAGGGGGTCTGTAGCTCGCTGGACAGTCCAACACACCCACTAGCTCGCTACTGACTGAGAATTCATCAACCGACCACGGCATAACAGCCGGGATAATTATAATGGACATGATATTTCCGGCCGTGAAAGTCTACATTTTAGTACCAGTATTTTTGTCCTGTTGGTTTTTGATTAGAATACTACTTCGGAATCTGAATCTGCAATAACATTAAACAAAGCTCAAGGTCAGAGAGAAGGGCAAGAGGAGATGGACGGCCGCGTGGGAGGAAATGCATATAGAAAACGGGAATGAGAAGATGCATTGAGAAAGGGGGGGCGAATGAGGTGTAGAGAGAGTGGAGGAGGAGAAAATGGACAGAGAAAAGTGGAGGAGTTGACATACTGAGAGAGGGGGAGAGATTGGGGCAGGAGAAAATGGAGGGAGAGGAGGGAGGAGAAGATGGAGAGAGAGAGGGGAGGAGGAGTTGATGGACTGAGAGATCGGGAAGCAAGAGGCGATAAACAAAGAGAGAGAGAGATGGACAGAGACAAGGAAGAGAAGGATATCCAACTCCCATACTTATTAGAAACGTGTGCATTCTCTTTTCCTTCTTTCCCTTTTAAGCAGACTGAACAACAGCAAAGAGTGGCCGAATGTAGATAGTTATATAAATGTTCGTTTGTGAGAACTGTTCGTGAGTTGTGCTTGCGTAGTTCTGTCGGTAGAGCATTTGCCCGAGTTCGAGTCTCGGTGTGGCACACAGTTTTGGTTGCCCAGATAGTTTCGTATCAGTGCACGCTCCGCTGGAGACTGAAAATTCCTTTCCAGCATTTAACATGTTCTTCATGGGGCAAAAGCGTCGCATTTAATAGTAACTTTAGAAGCTCCTCAACGGAGTTGTATAGAGCCTTTATAGTCCACGATAAGAACAAATGGTCTGGTGGATATCGCCAGTAGCTCCGTGAGTCTGTTCAGGAATGATGCTGTTGTTTATAATAGATTTACAGTCATAAAACTTTAGCGAAATGCAGGAAGACCTGCTAGGGATGGTTGGTTTGTGTAAGGACTTGCAGTTGAGCCTCAAAGTAAATAAATATAGCACACTGCGTCTAAAAAGTTGGACTCACCCATTACTGTTTGATTACAATTGTTCCATGTGCCAGCAATATCGATGGGTCTGGCTGTTAGTATCGGTACAGCAGCAGGCTGAAATATCTGTGGCGGATGGCCGGCCGCGAGAGATGAGATCAGATAGCAGAAATGGAGATTTTGTCTGCGCGGGCCGATTGAGGTCTGTTGGTCTTGGATCGGAGGTACGCTGGGAGTGTAAACAGCTGAGGCGGTGCGGCACCGCGAGTGCGGGACTGTGACACTGGATACTTAAACGATCGGCTGAGCAGCGCCTGTGGCAGCAGACGATACTGGGAACTGGGCGGTCTGTCGTGGCTCTCAAGTTTCAATTTAAGTCCGCTGAGTGGACGAAAGGTGGATTCGTTTCTGGTGAATTACAGACCAGTGGATTTAGTCGGTCTCTAATGATTCAACTTTCTTTTCACCAGGTGTCGTTATTGTGTACACTGCGTACAGAAGGTGCGTAACCATTACTGGCGTTTCAAGATATATTAAAGTGTTTTGCTGTCATAATATTCTCCTAATTGTAGCGAATGGATATGCTGTGTGCATATCTGTGGCGATCATACCGTTTGGTACAGTCAATTTCCAGTAGTTTTGTTTTGCTTGTTTCGAGTGTGTTATTCGCATTACAATATTAAGGCAGGTACAGAATTAAGCTTCTGAACCATCAAAAACTTGATTGTTATAATTTGTAGTGAGACCACTGAAAAAATGGTTCAAATGGCTCTGAGCACTATGAGACTTAACTTCTGAGGTCATCAGTGCCCTAGAACTTAGAACTACTTAAACCTAACTAACCTAAGGACATCACACACATCCATGCCCGAGGCAGGATTCGAACCTGCGACCGTAGCGGTCGTGCGGTTCCAGATTGTAGCGCCTAGAACTGCTCGGCCACTACGGCCGGCTGAGACCACTGACCATAACGTTTGCTGTAGAAATCTTAAATTAGTGGTCTTGCTGATTCTATGTTTGTGGCTATTTTCCTGTTAAGGCTGCTGAATTCTCAGAAAACGAACGCTTTTGTTCCATTTACCATTATTTAATCTTGTATGTTTTGGGTAGTTTTAGGTAAGTTTTAAGATATATTATTAGCTCATTTACGTGACTTAAGTGTGTGACCCTCAGGGCCTGTGTTTTTACATGCAGGCGCCGTACCGTAAAGAAAGATGATTGCTGTTGACAAGATTACTTCCCTGCATTGAGGCACGTTTTCCTCCATCTGGCTCGTCCACGTACTACTTCGCCCCTTTCATTTCAAAGGTTGTGAACTGTAAATAGCGCCTCATATGTCTTGATCTTGTGTCGGCATGGTTATCTACTAAAATCATCATTAGCAGTAATCTGTTATCTTATGGCTGTAGCCGGTCAAGTTGTTACTTTCTCAAGCTTTCTGCTTGAGTAAGCTGTGTTATGATCCTTGTTGAGTTGGTGTCTCCGAAGATTAAAATTCTAAATTATATCCCCTTAAATAGTGTAAAGAGATATAGCTTAAACACTGAGTAGTTCACCTCCGGAGTAGTTCACCTCCGCATGTAAAGGGCCCTCAGTCTCCAGAATGAGATTTTCACTCTGCAGCGGAGTGTGCGCTGATATGAAACTTCCTGGCAGATTAAAACTGTGTGCCCGACCGAGACTCGAACTCGGGACCTTTGCCTTTCGCGGGCAAGTGCTCTACCATCTGAGCTACCGAAGCACGACTCACGCCCGGTACTCACAGGTTTACTTCTGCCAGTACCTCGTCTCCTACCTCCCTTTCGTGGCCCTCAGTCTGTTATTGTAAGTAACCATCATGCAATACTGTCTGTCTCCTGTATTGACTGCTTGAAGTGACTTGAGTCACGTTTATAGCTTAGTCCTGTTTAGGTTTATATAATGCAAGTGAATTCCAGATTTGTCTCAACGATAGTTATTTGTCCTGGAAGTTTTTCCTTCGGGCTCTGCAACGGTCTGCTGGACGTTATAACAGTTAAATATTACTTGTGAGACATGTCTACGAATTTATCGCCTCTTAATTGAATTACTTATTTTTTAATTTCATTTTATTACTGTCATATCATTGATACGGCCCGTGGGCGTGTGACAGCAGCGGTGTAGCTGCATTATGCCGACTTGTTTCTGTATCATCTTCCGTATGAATATTGTCAATTGTCACGGTATTGTATTTAAAACTTGATAAAGGTTAGTCGATAAAGAGACAGAGTTGTATGATGGTGAGTGGTGGAAAAAAACTGGTTTCTTGAATCTGTATCTTAATACAGTAAGTAACCTTTGGCCTAATGAGTTAGATAATAAGTGAAGATCTTGCATCCGTGGGGATCCACAGCCTCCACGTGTTTACTAAAAGAATACATTGATCGTTATAGGCTATATCAAGCTTTATTAAAATCATGCTGTTAGTTAATATCGTCCGAGAGCCATTATCAAGACATAGCAAATGTGCATGATAATGGCTCACGGCCGAAATTAGCTAATGACACGATTTCAACAAACCACAGTACAGTCTAAAACAGACAATATATTCGTTTAGTATTTAATAATTCCTTCCAAGACTTCAATAGCAACACAGATTATATAGTAATTGTTTTAAATATTCTATTCTGATTACTCCAGTATTGTTTCGGGTGGGTCAGTTGTACTTTAATGTTTTAACAAAGAGTTTTAAATTGTGTTTTTTGGATTTAATGTGCCTAGCACCTAGCCACTCACCTCACCCGCTCTCTACCAGCTCAACACTGTTAGCTATAATCGCTGGAAAGCGTAAAGTACAGTATCTAAGAGTATCGATAGAGAAATACTAAAGTGATACGACCACATAAAAGGAGTTGCAAGAAGTGTAGATGCCAAGCTATAATTCATTGAAAAACTCCTCAGGAAATGTAACCGCTCATGAAAGAAGTGGATTACGAAATACTAGTCTGTTCGACTGTTGAGCGCCGCACAATAGTCTGTACGTTTGTTAGAGAAAACATAGTGCATCTATGTAACCGCAAAACCACTGAGAGATCGTTATCAAACTTTCGGGGCAGTCGAATCACGTGGGGTGTTTGTTTTTAAAATTCAGAGAGCCTAAGTTGGAAGAAAAGTCAGTAAACATTCTGACACACATCGCGAGTAATGATCACGACATAGAAAGAAAGATAAATTAGAACTCATAAGGAGGCGTGTCGAGAGTAGTTCTTGCTGAGGAACATCCGCGAATGCAGCAGGAGTAGTGACTTCAGATAGTTACAGTTACCGTCTCAAGCTAAGACCATTGTGAAATAAGTGTGGCGCATTGTCAGAAGAGAGTATATGTTTCAGGTTTCCTGCCCACACAGTTCCGCTGCGGTACGGATAACAGGTGCATCAAAGTATAGTTGTGAAATGGCGCGGTAACCGGAAAGGTACTCCAAAGTCGAAGTACGCGGGGCAGTACGATTTTTGTGAGCAAAAAGTCTAACATGCACACAGATTGACCGTGTAATTCTATATCGACCAAATGCAGTTTCGCATTCAGCCGTAGAAGAATGGTGCCGACAATTTGCCCAAGGCCGTGCAGATGTAGGCGATGCTGATCGGGAAGGAAGGATGATCTTGCACCATACGAATTGCCATCTTTTTGGAAGGCTGAAAGAACATCAAAGGAGGAGGGAGGGTGGTAGGGGGGGGGGAGGGAAGAGGTTTCCCAACGATGAGGACGCTCTCACAATGATTCTCGAACGGTTCTGTAACCAAAGATCGATTTCTGTCGTCGAGGAATTGGATGATTGGTAGAACTCTCCGGCCATTCTTCGCGGACACTTGCTATTTTGAAAAATGGTGTCATGCATCTACATCTACATCTACACGGTTACTGTGCTATTCACACTTAAATGCCTGGCAGAGGGTTTATCGAACCATTTTCATACTACTTCTCTACCATTCCACTCTCGAATGGCGCGTGGGAAAAAGGAACACCTAAATCTTTCCGTTCGAGCTCTGATTTCTCTTATTTTATTATAATGATCGTTTCTCCCTACGTAGGTGGGTGTCAACAAAATATTTTCGTATTCGGAAGAGATTGAAATTTCATAAATAGATCTCGCCGCAAAGAAGACCGCCTTTGTTTCAGTGATTGCCGCCCCAACTCGCGTATCATATCAGTGACACTCCCACCCCCATTGCGCGATAACACGAAACGAGCTGCCCTTCTTTGCACTTTTTCGATGTCCTCCGTCAATCCTACTTCGTAAGGATCCCACACCGCACAGCAATATTCCAGCAGAGGACGGACAAGTGTAATGTAGGCTGTCTCTTTAGTGGGTTTGTCGCATCTTCTAAGTGTTCTGCCAACAAAGCGCAGTCTCTGTTTCGCCTTCCCCACAATATTATCTATGTGGTCTTTCCAATTTAAGTTGCTCATAATTGTAATTCCTAGGTATTTAGTCGAATTGACAGCCCTTAGATTTGTGCAATTTATCGTATACCCAAAATTTATCGGATTTCTTTTAGTACCCGTGTGGATGACTTTTCACTTTTCTTTATTTAGTGCCAGTTGCCACTTTTCGCACCATACAGGAATTCTCACTAGATAATTTTTTAATTGGAATTGATCGTCTGGTGATTTTACTAGACGGTAAATTACAGCGTCATCTGCAGGGAGCGGCTCAGATTATCACCTAGATCATTTATATAAATCAGGAACAGCAGACGGCCTATGACACTACCTTGCGGAACGCCAGATATCACTTCTGTTCTACTCAATGATTTACAGTCTATCACTACGAACTGTGACGTCTCTGAGAAAAATCACGAATCCAGTCACACAACTGAGACGATATGCACGCAATTTGATTAATAGTCGCTTGTGAGGAACGGTATCTGGAAATCTAGGAATATGGAATCGATCTGAGATTCCTTGTCGACAGCACTCATTACTTCATGAGAATAAAAAGCTAGCTGGGTTGCACAAGAACGATATTTTCTGAATCCGTGTTGGTTATGTATCAATAAGTCAGTTTCTTCAAGTTTTCATCAGTGTTACTTTGAAGTGTAGAAAAAGCAGCATTCAATAAAAGTTCTTCCACTGATTGTTATCATCTGTGCGGAAACTCGTTTCACTATTTTTAAAAATGGAAATATATTCGAGGACAACAGCTTAGACGACAGGCAGTAGTTAATCTTTCACGTGAACTTTCACAGTGTTTGGTAAGAAATGGCTGCTGTCTAAAGTTCGTTATAGCAGAATATGACACGCTCTTCCTTAACTGATGATCTTTTTAATGCTCGCCGAGGCTTGCTGCGCAGCCCGTAAGTGCAACTGATGACTCAGTTGCAAGCTAGCTGTTTGCAGTAGCTAATTATATCACTGGGAGAACTCGTTGCCACTGCCATTGCTGCTACGTAAGAGAAACCGCTGCCGAGAAAAATCGTCGGTCATTGTTGGACAGCTCTTACACTGATCTCGCCGAATGAGAGGGCGCAGTCGTTGTGACAATGAATTCAGTTTTAGTAGAGCGGGATACAAATCCAAGTCACCCCATCCTGCTTAATATTTACTGAGCTTCCTCAAATGATTTCAAGCGAATACTGCAACTGTGCTTTCGCAGAGGGAACGGCCACTTCCACATTCTCGTCCTGTTGTGTTAAATTTCCGACTCCAATTACTTCGTCTTCGATGAAGTGTTAAACATAGGAGAGAGGATGACCAGGTCCTTAGAGATGAGTACAAGCTCGACTGTGGTAACGATGTACACAGGAATCGTCCGCGGCCATTTTCAAAGGAACCATCCCGGCATTTGCCTTAAATGGTTTGGAGAAACCACGGAAAACCGAAATCTGGATGGTTTCAAGACACCGCTCGCTCCGCTGCAGAGGGAAATATATTTCTGGAAGCAATTCAATACTACCGACACAGATATTCTGATATTTCTTACGGAACGGATGTAAGTTATTTGTTGCTACATTTATGTCGAAATCAGGGACGGAAGTATTTTCTTCTGCCTTGGGCCAGCAAACACCTAGATTCATACCTGGTACTGGTTTCCTATCTAGCGGCTTCCAGGGGCAAGAGAACTCAGACTTTAAATATTTCATTCATTTATTGCCCGAATTTGAAAATTTAAAATGTTTTCATGATCTAATTAACAGATGTAATATCATCTTAAAGGTTTAACACAGTAAGACAGGTATTACTGTTAGACACTGTGTTGATATCTTGAGGCAACCTAACTCACGGCGCGCAAATTACCGAGACTATATTTATCCAATATCTGAGAAAGAGAGCACCTATCGACATCTAACAAACTTTACACATAATTTAAAACCTCTACGAAACTTTTTCTCAGTGATACCACAAAAAAATGATGAAAGGAGAAAATATTATCCCCTACCACATTTTCGCCGTTTTTTCAGTAAACTTGAGCTACAGACGTGAAGTTTTAATTTATTACATCTTCTCTACTAATTCTATCCACAACACATTTTTCAGGCAGCTTGAACACATACCACTCAATGTACGTCAAAAATTATATCATTCTACGAAGCATAGCTCAGGAGACATGACGTCAGAAACATTCAGATGCTTGGAAAATAGCTTTCGCTCAAGACGAAGGGTAAATTACCATAACTCTACTTATCCATTGTTTCTTAATGATGCCACTTAGCGAGCTCGAACAAACACTAAACATAGTGTCAAACCATTCCTAAACCTTTTCTCGCTTGCTTGTTTAACGTCAAATGTTTAGGACAGTAACTCATTTGTAAAGTAATCAGATGTTTGATTCTTTAAAGAATCGAGTGTTTACTGGTTGTGAATTAATTGAATACTTGTGTGGTGTCACCGCCAGACACCACACTTGCTAGGTGGTAGCTTAAATCGGCCGCGGTCCATTTAGTACATGTCGGACCCGCGTGTCGCCACTGTGTAATCGCAGACCTAGCGCCACCATCAAGGCAGGTCTCGTGATACGAGAGAGCACTCGCCCCAGTTGTACGAGAACCTAGCTACCGCCCAGTTGTACGAGAACCGAGCTACCGCCCAGTTGTACGAGAACCTAGCTACCGCCCAGTTGTACGAAGCCTTTCTCTCTCATTAGCCGAGAGACAGAATAGCCATCAGCTAAGTTAATGGCTACGAACTAGCAAGGCGCCATTAGCCATACAGTGATTGAACTTAAAGTCTACTGTGTATCGTCAAGATCGATGTACTACCATGATATTAAAGATAAGTATTAATCCTGCTCCGTACTTTTCTTCCTAACATTAATTACGTATCCTGTTCCAGTACTTCACGCCCGTCTGAGTTAGTCTAGCGTGCATTTTCAGCCATCTCCACTTCACGGTGTCGGCCCAGATACCCGACACAACAACTTGAGTGGTAACACCTGTCTGTCGTTCTACGTGACTCATTACTTCTACCAAGTGTGCATTCATGGCTAGCTTAAATAACTGAATAAAATACGTTCGCTAGATTAATGTTGCTCAACGATTCCCCTGAAAAACCATTCGTGCACTTTAACTGAAATGCTCTAGATGATAGGGGCACCGGTTTGATCCCACTTCAAAAATGGCTCTGAGCACTATGGGACTTAACATCTGAGGTTATCAGTCCCCTAGAACTTAGAACTACTTAAACCTAACTAACCTAAGGACATCACACACATCCATGCCCGAGGCAGGATTCGAACCTGCGACCGTGCGGTACCAGATTGTAGCACCTAGAACCGATCGGCCACACCGGCCAGCCCCACTTCCAGGTAATACAATAATATGGTGACTGTGGATCGACTCCTGAACTGCGGGTTGGGTGCAGATAGCAACACCAAATCTGTTATTTGGAATGCTCATTTAGAAGAATTTATAAACACAGGATGGACGAAGCTGCACCCACATCTGTTCTGGACGCATGTTCTGATTCAACTGGGAAGAGTGTCATAAACCCATTGTAACCTCTCTTGAGGCGAGCTGGCCCACAACTGTTTAAGTGGACCATGATATACTGGATACTGTCACTGGACAGAGCTGACGTCCAAGCTGGTTCAAATATGTTCTCTCGGAGTCCGATCTGTTGTCGTGTTGGTCACGGGAATTGATCATCATGTATACAGTCCATAGGGTCGCATGCCATGTATGGACTAGAATTGTTCAGTTGAAAAATGGCCCACGATATTGTCACATGAGAGGTATCACATTAGGGCGCAAGATGTCCGTGGCGCACCTTTGTCCCCTCAGATTTCCATGAATCACGCTGCCAGGCATGACCTGAAGTCATACCCGATGGTTGCTCATAGCATGACGCTAGGAGTAACACCACTGTGGCCCACCGTAACATTCGAAGAATGGGACCTCTCGTTAGGTCGTCGCCATACTCGCCCACGATACTCATCCGGGGAAGTGCATAAGCGCAAATCATCGCTGAACACAATGCGATGCCATTCATCAGCACACTTAGCCTCCAGTCACATCACCACTCCAAACTGTTTGTGTTTGATGCTAAGCCAACCTATCCACGGTACAGTAATTCCCTAGTACAGTTGCTGCTGGTCTCCGACCAGAGGTGCCAAATGACACAAAATGTTTTAGGGAGCCCATTGCTTTTTCTCCGATGGTAGGTGCAGATGTGAATTGGACACGATGAGGCTGGTAAACAATGCGGCAATCCTCCATTAAGGTGGCTAGGCGTGATCGACTGGAGCTTTGATGGGCACAAAGCCAAATCCCATTTCCCACGCAGTCCAACATCGGGCCACTGTCACATCCGAATACCCAACAAACCTAGATATTGCACGATTCGACCAGCTGGTTAAACTGAGACCCACAATGAGACCCCTTTCAAACTTTGACATCTGCTGGTAACTGTTCTCACAAAAGTACGTGGCACATCCGTGCCTTTCACAGAAGTCACTCAACGTCAGTCTGTTCTCCCCCATTATATACTCCACCAGATCTAGTAAAAAACCTAACACTCGAACTACACTCATGCTCTCTGTTGGGCTCTCTTACTGTGACACAGAATTGCAACTCTAATCATTTACATACCCGCCGATATGTACATACACTACCGGCCATTAAAATTGCTACACCATGAAGACATGCAGATGATAAACAGGTATTCATTGGAGAAATACATTATACTAGAACTGACATGTGATTACATTTTCACGCCATTTGGGTGCATAGATCCTGAGAACACGTACCCAGAACAACCACCTCTGGCTGTAATAACGACCTTGATACGCCTGGGCATTGAGTCAAACAGAGCTTGGATGGCATGCACAGGTACAGCTGCCCATGCAGCTTCAACACGATACCACAATTCATCAAGAGTAGTAACTGTCGTATTGGAACGAGCCAGTTGCTCGGCCACCATTGACGAGACTTTTTCAATTGGTGAGAGATCTGGAGAGTGTGCTGGCCAGGGTAGCAGTCGAACATTTTCTGTATCCAGAAAGGCCCGTACAGGACCTGCAACATGCAGTCGTGCATTATCCTGCTGAATTGTAGGGTTCCGCAGGGAACGAATGAAGGGTAGAGCCACGGGTCGTAACACATCTGAAATGTAGCGTCCATTGTTCAAAGTGCCGTCAATGCGAACAAGGGGTGACCGAGACGGGTAACCAATGGCACCCCACACCATCACGCCGGGTGTTACGCTAGTATGGCGATGACGAATACACGCTTCAATGTGCGTTCACCGCGATGTCGCCAAACACGGATGCGACCATCATGATGCTGTAAACAGAACCTGGATTCATCCGAAAAAATGACGGTTTGCCATTCGTGCACCCAGGTTTGTCGTCGAGTACACCATCGCAGGCGCTCCTGTCTGTGACGCAGCGTCAAGGGTAACCGCAGCCATGTCTACGAGCTGATAGTCCATGCTGCTGCAAACGTCGTATAACTGTTCGTGAAGATAGTTGTTGTCCTGCACACGTCCCCATCTGTTGAGTCAGGGATCGAGACGTGGCTGCACTATCCGTTACAGCCATGCAGATAAGATGCCTGTCATCTCGGCTGCTAGTGATACGGGGCCGTTGGGATCCAGCACGGCGTTCCGTATTACCCTCCTGAACCCACCGATTCCATATTCTGCTAACAGTCACTGGATCTCGACCAACGCGAGCAGCAATGTCGCAACACGATAAACCGCAATCGCGGTAGGCTACAATCCGACCTTTATCAAAGTCGGAAACGTGATGGTACGCATTTCTCCTCCTTACACGAGGCATCACAACAATGTTTCACCAGGCAACGCCGGTCAACTGCTGTTTGTGTATGAGAAATCGGTAGGAAACTTTCCTCATGTCAGCACGTTGTAGGCGTCGCCACCGGCGCCAACCTCGTGTGAATGCTCTGAAAAGCTAATCATTTGCATATCACAGCATCTTCGTCCTGTCGGTTAAATTTCGCTTTTGTAGCACGTCACCTTCGTGGTGTAGCAATTTTCATGGCTAGTAGTGTTATTGATTTGCGACCGTGTCTTCTGCGTGCTTCACTTTTTTTGTCAGACGGTGTATTTGTAGCACTATACTTCATATCGATTCCATTACCATAAACACCAAAACAAAAGTTGAGACTCTTACTTATATCAGTAATATCGGAACATACCTACTGTTGGTGAACCGGCTAAGCTCCAGTAATAGAATGTCGTAAATGTGAGGGGTAAAAATACACATTGTTGACCGACCCGTCTGACAGAGTTGTCGTAGCTGTGACAGGGAGTCCCCGAGTTGGACGGGTACTCTGTCCTCGTTGGAAAGCTTCAAAGTAATTAAGCACTGCGCCACTTGAGCAGGTAGTGAGCTTTGCCAATAGGGCCAAAGGCGTGAGTCATACGAGGAACCTGCCGGCCGCCGCTGGGGAATGCGCCTCGTCTATTCCTGGGGCATGCGCTGCACCGCGAGCCGAGCCCTGCACCTGGGGCGGCGCGCCAACTGGACCTCCCGTGTCGAGAAACAATACCGCCAACACCCACTGCCACCTGCAGCCAGGCGGTAGGCCCCGTCACGTCTTGTTGCTATGGCGCACCGCAGCAGGCGGGACCAAATACTCTACCGAGACAGTTACACGGCAGGAGAGTAGCCCAGAGTAACTCACTTCAGGCAGGTGCTCACAATTATTGACTGTTTACCACAATCCTCAAATTGAAATTAAACGCTATCAAAAGAAATTGGAAGGTAAAGAAGACGTAAAGGGTACTTCCCAAAAAATCGAGTATTCCGTTTACGTCCAGAGAAAATAGCACTCTCCAAAGAATTAGTGCAATGGTGTTTAAACAGTATTGTGAATCAGTCATAGATGGGCAATAAGTATGTATAAGAAAAGGGAGCAAAAGGCTATTTACAGTTTGTACAGAAACCAGATGGCAGTTATAAGAGTCGAGGGACATGAAAGGGAAGCGGTGGTTGGGAAGGGAGTGAGACAGGGTTGTAGCCTATCCCCGATGTTATTCAATCTGTCTATTGAGCAAGCAGTAAAGGAAACAAAAGAGAAATTCGGAGTAGGTATTGAAATCCATGGAGAAGAAATAAAAACTTTGAGGCTCGCCGATGACATTGTAATTCTGTCAGAGACAGCAAAGGACCTGGAAGAGCAGCTGAACGGAATGGACAGTGTCTTGAAAGGAGGATATAAGATGAACATCAACGAAAGCAAAACGAGGATAATGGAATGCAGGGAATTAGATTAGGAAATGAGACGCTCAAAGTAGTAAATTAGTTTTGTTATTTGGGGAGCAAAATAACTAATGATGGTCGAAGTAGAGAGGATATAAAATGTAGACTGGTAATGGCAAGGAAAGCGTTCCCGAAGAAGAGAAATTTGTTAACATCGAGTATAGATTTAAGTGTCAGGAAGTCGTTTCTGAAAGTGTTTGTATGGAGTGTAGCCATGTATGGAAGTGAAACGTGGACGATAAATAGTTTAGACAAGAAGAGAATAGAAGCTTTCGAAATGTGTGCTACAGAAGAATGCTGAAGATTAGATGGGTAGATCACATAACTAATGAGGAGGTATTGAACAGAATTAGGGTGAAGAGAAATTTGTGGCACAACTTGACTAGAAGAAGGGATCCGTTGGTAGGACATATCCTGAGGCATCGAGGGATCACCAATTTAGTACTGGAGGGCATCATGGAGCGTAAAAATAGTAGAGGGAGACCAAGAGATGAATACACTAATCAGATTCAGAAGGATGTAGGTTGCAGTAGGTATTGGGAGATGAAGAAGCTTGCACAGGATAGAGTAGCATGGAGAGCTGCATAAGACCAGTCTCTGGACTGAAGACCACAACAACAACAACAACAATAACAACAACAAGAAAAGGATGAAAGTCAAGGAGTATTTTACATGGAAGGGAATGGATAGGGATGTCTGAAAGTTAGTAGAGCTATGCCAAGTATGTAAAATAATTAATGCGAGTAATGATAAACCACACGGTTGTTTGGCATCAAATAGGGAGTAAGCTCCTATAGACAGGTTATTTATTGACTGTTGGGGTCCACTTCCGAGATCGAAGCATGGAAATAGGTCGTATGTAAATTAAGGTGGAGAGGGAATGAAAGGAACGGAATGGGAGGGGATTAATGCTTACGTGGAATCAGCAGCGCAGAGTGAAAATGAGTTTCACTCTGAGATTCGTACCCGAGATCTCCCGCTTACTAGGCAAGTGCGTAACCATTGCGCCATCCGGGGCACAGTGTTAAAGCAACTGCGCGGCCTATCCCGGCATGTGTCTCGGCCGTTCCACACTTCCATGTAGCGCCACCTATCTGCAGCCCCTGTCCATTTCCTCCATATTCGCTCTCTCAGATTCCCACAGAAGGTCGGACGTATTCGTGCATCCGCACTAAAGAAGGTGCTGCACAGTCAGGTCCATGAAATTAAGTGAATCCGTGGTGTCTGTTCATATAATGGAAATAAGTATTTTTTTGTTGGTGTGGCTAGTTTTACAAGCTTTGCTTGGTTAGTTCCTACTCGTGGGATGGCAGCGAATATTAGTGTAATGGGCTTAAGGCATGTCTTCGCGAATTATGGCTCCGCTGAAATCTTGGTAAGCGATAATACACCTGCATTCCTGGCCCAGCAGTTTAGAAGATTTTGTTTTAATCATGCCATTAGTCACGTAAAAACTACTTCGTATTATCCACAACCTTCCTTTGTGGAAAGGGTAAACCGTAATCTCAAGGCAGCATTAATCGCGTACCATCATAAGGATCAGACAAGATGGCACCAATCCCCTCAGCGCCTAAATTAAGCCGTTAATACGGCCAATCATAAGAGTCATAGGACTTCTCCGGCTAAATTAATGTTGGCTTATACAAAGAGAGATCCTGTGAGTGTTAATGAAAATTGGCATAAAGATAAGGGCAACATATTACCGGCACATAAAAGAGAGAGAGCGGTATAAGAGAGACGGCCCATGAAGGTAAAAATCTGGGACCGGGCTTTTACAGAAATATTTGTGGGCGCTCAGAAAGCAGCGGATAAGATGGCTCTAAGCACTATGGGACTTAACATCTGAGGTCATTAGTCCTCTAGACTTAGAATTATTTAAACTTAACATACCTAAGGACATCACACACATCCATGCCGGAGGCAGGGTTCGAACAGCAGCGCGGTTCCGGACTGAAGCGCCTAGAACCGCTCGGCCACCGCGGCCGGCTAGGAGGATAAGATCACGAGTAAATTATTGCCCAGATTTGTGGGCCGTGTGAAGTCATTAACAAGCTGACTCCAGTATCTCTTTTGATGCAGGATGTGGCTTCAGGCAAAATGCATAGAGTACATGTGTCACAGGCAAAGGCAGCGTAAGAAATTATTTATTTAATTAACTGAGTTAGTTGCGTAATTGTCAAATGTGACATGGTTGGTGACAAAAGAAGTATTCAGAAGCTTGTGTTAAGTTTTAGTTCTCTCGGGTTTCAAAATGTGATACTTCATGATTGCGTTTTTATTTTGTCTTGAGCCGTCGGTAGGTTGAGTTTAATGGGCGTGGGGGAGGTTGGGGGAGGGGGGGAGGAGGGAGGGGGAGGAGGGAGGGAGGGAGGGAGGGAGGGAGGGATGATCCGTGCCGGAGTATCGACCTCGCTAGACTGTGGTCGAGCAGCAGTTTTTCAGAGACACAATCTAAGAACCTGGTCCATACAATCGATATCTGACAACAGAAACTCCCCATCACACTCCCTTCATATTTAGTAGCAAAATAGCCTCGCTGGGTAGCCCCGTGGTCTGAACCGCTTTGCCACGGTTCGCGCGCCTCCCGGTCGGAAGTTCGAATCCTGCCTCGGGCACGGGTGCGTGTGTGTTGTCCTTAGCGTAAGTTAGTTTAAGTTAAAGTAAGTAGTGTGTAAGCCTCGAACCGATGACCTCAGCACTCTGGTCCCAGAGGAACTTATCACAAGTTTCCAAAATTTTAGTGGTAAAATAGCTCAGTGGATAGCCCGTCAAAAACTGAACACAGATCACGCATTAAAACAGGAAGAAAGTTCATTGAACTGCAAAAAAAGAAGCAAAACAGAAACAATGAATGGCCCAAGCTCAAGACGTGCCGCATCGAGCGACTCGCAAGAACCATGGCGTCGTGATGGTGTGGTCACGGTGTTGGACTGCAACGCGAGAGATCCTTGTTCAAGTCTCCCTTGTGGCCCACATTTTTCACAAATTTATGAACAGTCCGTTCGGTCATTGACATGTTATTCTCCCTCTATAATCTTCGCAATTGTGATACTATACATTGGTTATTGAATATGAGTCATGTAGAAAGAACATATTATCGTCGCAAGTAAATGTGATGAATAGTGAGAGCAGGCGAAACGCCGCATTGACTTCTCACAGACATAAACAAAAAAAGAAAAAAAACGGTTGTGAACTATGTTAGTAAAGAAGCAACTGAAGGGTCAAAACTTTCAAAATTGAAAGCAAGAGGCATAACGTGTGCTACTTGCGTAGAACAAATAAGAGGTACGTAAGTCTGGAGATCGCTTCGTAACACGTCGAAGTTGCAAGCGGACGTTACACCGCGATACCGACTCAGATCTCAATACGGCGAACAGACACGTCAGTGACCGGACGGACAGTTCATAATTCTGTGAAAAGAAAAAAAAAGTGGGACACGAGGGTTTGAACACGGATCTCCCCCTTCACACTCCAACACCGTGACCACATGACAACGATGCCACAGGTTGAAGTTAAATGCTGGCTGTACATTTTGTGTGTATGGGTGTATACGCTTGCTTATCACAAGAAAAACTTTGTAAATTTTCTGCCTTATTGTACAACTAATGTATTTAGAGAGTAGTTGTTCAAAGCTCAGTGTGATTTACAAGAGCCTAGAAAGACAGTTGACAACGTATGAGTTCTTATTTTTTGAAGTAGTAAACTCTCATGAGTGGTGTTCTACATAAAACTGAAAAGATAATTTACTTGTGCAGGAAGTATTTTCAAGAATTAATTTTTTTACTCCGGAATAATACGATAGAACACGGTGCAGCTATGCAGGGATGTTTGATTCTTATTTGGACTAGTGATGCCAAATAAATGTTTTAAAAATTTCCTCTGGAGATTCAGTAAAGCTCGAATACGTTGCACTTCCCTAAATCCATATCCCGTCACGGTTCATGGTGGACCTTCCGAGATTATGTACCTGGTCATTTACATAATGTATACTGACCAGCCAGAACATTATTTCCACCGACGTACTATCGATATAAAACCGTCATGGCGAATTTGACCGAGGGCAGATTGTAATTGCCCGGAGGCTCGGCACGAGCATTTCGAATACTCCACTACTCGTCCACTGTTCGAGGAGTGCTGTAGCGAAACCAAGGTGAAACCACGTCTAGACGTGGTAGAGTTGGGTGGCCACCCATCGTTACAGATGTCGGAAGTCGTAGGCTGTGCTGATTGGTAAAACAGGACATGTGGCGATTTGTAGTGGAACTGCCATCAGACTTTAATGCTGGGCGGAGTACAAATGTGTTCGAACATGCAGTGTAACGAACACACTTAATGAAAGCCCTCCACAGCCGACGATCCATGCATGTGCCAATGTTAACATCACGTCGTCGGTAATTACGACTGAAATAGTAACGTGACCACTGCACTGGACGTTGACACAGTGCCAGAGAGTTGCATGGTCTGATGAATCCCGGGACTTTCTTCATCATATCGATGGGAGGGCGCGAATCCGTCGTGTGTGTGTGTGAAATCTTATGGGGCTTAACTGCTAAGTTCATCAGTCCCTAAGCTTACACACTATTTAACCTAAATTATCCTAAGGACAAACACACACACCCACGCCCGCGGGAGGACTCGAACCTCCGCCGGGACCAGCCGAATCCGTCATCTTCCAGGGGAACAGCTCCTTGACACTTGTACTGTGGGACGGAGAAAAGTTGGCGACGGCTTCATTACGCTCTGGGGAACATTCGCGTAGGCGTCCTGGAGTCCAGTGGAGCTCGTACAAAGCACCATGACGACCAAGGAAGGAGTGCCATACACTGGTTACAGACCACGTACTCTCCTTCATGACGATCATGTTTCTGCTGCCAGTGGCATTTTAACAAGATTATGCTTCATGTCACAAGGCCAGGAGTGTGATAGAGCGGTTCGAGGAACACAGTTGCGATTTCCAGTTGATGTGTTGGCGTCGCAACTCGCCAGATCTGAACCCGTGGCGACTGAGCTCATCGCCGCCCCCTGTAATGTAGGGGAATTAGGTGGGTGACTTGTGTGTAGACGTGGTGTTAACTCCCTCTAGCGAGCTACCCAAGGCCTTATTACTTCCATGCCACGATGCGTCGTTCGTGTTATCCGTGCCAAAGGTGGACTTAACGGTTATTAGGGAGGTGATCATAACGATCAGGCTGATCAGAGTGTAGTGCATAGTAATAATCGTGTAACAAATTTGGGGGAACTCTCGAAGTTATCTTTACATCTGTTCTCTCCGTTAAAAACAAAAAATTTTCGCTGATGCAGTCTTCCTAGTTACACAATATTCGTAAAGCTTTGTTGTACTCAAGTTTGCATGTAAGCCTCAGCTTCCATCAGGCAACTCGCAAAGGGAAAAGGAAGTATTAGAGTTAACGTCCTGTCGATGTTGAGGTCAAAGTGAAGCAGCAGCGATTCAAGCAGTGAAAAATCTAAATGCGGGCGTCCAGACCATGTTTCTAACCTTATTGTTGCACTCGCGACAGAGGCCAGAATCTACGCGCTCCTAGTGACGTATTGCTTCACTGACTAACAAGAGTACATCCATTGCTGGATAAATTTTTGGTAATGCTAAACTTGTCAAACAGTCCTTAAAGGTTCGCCTGCCTCACTTTAAACCACGAAGCAGATGAAGATGGTCACTACTCAAATGAAAATGATAATTGTCCTGTAGTAATCTAACTGCGCTGAAGAATTGGGGAACGTACACCTGTAACCGTTAGTACACCATTTTCAGCTGGTTCCTAGCAAGTTCTACACTAATATAGACAAACACAAAATAGGGTAACAGTTTAAATGTACCTTGCTTTGGGACAGTCTACATAATTTCGACTTTTGTAGACCTCTTGTTGACTTCCTATAAATAATTGTTTATGAATCATAAAAACTGAACAGACAAACATAGATACATGTGAGGTAACTGCGAGGAATCCATTTGGAACATAAGAATTACTTCAACCGATCGACGAAAGAAACAGTTATGGCGTTGCGCTTGGCAATGAAAGTAAGGCTTATTAATAATCAAGACGTCTTCAAACGGGTCGACGACTCAGAAAAAGAGTTCAGCCATGTAAAAGTGTTCACACGTTCGAACGTCTCAGAAAAGCAGGTGTAAGCTGAGGAAAGGACGGGTCACACATATTGTACACTACACTCGAAAGGGAAAAATAGAAATAGAAGATCAAGAACTAACTGACTGGATTAAGAAAGGTGTAATGCAGGTCTTCCCCACTTTTTTTAATATACACTGCCCAACACAATTAAAAGGTCACCCTAGTGCTCGACTGCGTTTTGGCGCCAAATTCCACCACAATTCTGCTCAACGCCGTCGTGTACGTGTCATACGATGGGAAGGTCGTCACACCTCCCTCCTCTTAACCACATTTCACCGCTTCTTTTCACGCGATGGAGGTCAGAGCCGCGCCTCCTATTGTTGAAGTCACGTGGTTTTCTTATTGGTGGCCGAGGAAAATATTTCAGACACACCACCACTCAGAGCTGGCACGAAAAGGGCTACAGGGGATGAGACAACTTAGTCAATGAAACCACTCCTTCTCCTGAGGCGTTGATTCCCACACATTTCGCTGCAAAAAACAAAAGTTCCCAGTGCAATGGGCAACAGGACGACTCTCTTGGTAATCTTCGACACTGCTGATACTCTCCGGACGATTCAACTCTTCCCTAAGGACACTGTGGCCCTGCAACTCCACTGACCATGTTTGTACCCCTTTGGAGTGAAGTGTGACTGAAATTGTTGCTATGGTATACAGGATGGAACCACTAGCGACCGTTCAAAACCATTCGATGAAATTTGAAAGTGATTCGAAGCATCAAATGCGTGATCATATGCGTCTATAAAACGGTCCCTTGAAGAGCCCCGTATGGCATCAACCTTTGTGTCACCTACGCACCTTTTCTGACCACTTTAGAGATGTACCTGCAGAAAAACAGACAGACACTACTTACTAGGCCCCGATGTGACAGGTAATCACATTTCGACATTCCTGAGCTGAGTGGCGCTGTATCGTTGAACTAGAGCCTGTTGCCCACACGCAAAATCTAAGTGGATGACTGTCACACTGGCGCCTAGTAATCAGTGCATATTTTTAAAGTGCTCAAAAGTGGTGCAAGAGTCGCACGGAGGGTGTGGCCGAACTGAAAAGGGGCCATTTGTCGCTTTAGTTACGTATGAGTCAATATCGCACCCCTTGCAATCGCTCCACGTGAGGGCGCGAAACAGGAGTCGCAAATAGCATAAACACCCGTTGCTTCTTCGGATCACAATCTGTTTTTTCTCGGATGGTTTTGAACGGTCCCTTGTGATTCCATCCTGTACACGAGAACAAAAATGGCGGTCGCATTGCGCTCCAAATGGGTGCCATCACGTACAGTGGTGTTTCAGGCCCACAGTTTGCTTAGACAAGGGCTGAATCGACCGAGGAGTGTCATCAGTGTCAATGAGTGTAGGAGATGTCGTCCTTTTGCTCATCCCAATGCGAACTGTAGTTTTCGACAGCAAAATGTATCTGAACCAACGCTCCAAGTGAAGAGGTGGGTTCATTGAAGCCATTTATGCCACCCCTCTTAGGCCTTTTCGTGTCGACACTGACCGATGGTGCGTCTGGAATGTTTTCCTCGGTCACACATACGAAAATCGCGTGGTTTCAACGCTGGGCATCGCGATTCTGACGCCCATCGATGGGGCGTCAAAAGATGGGCTGAAATGTCGGCGGGGTGGCCAAGCGGTTCTAGGCGCTACAGTTTGGAACCACGCGACCGCTACGGTCGCAGGTTCGAATCCTGCCTCGGGCGTGGATGTCTGTGATGTCCTTAGGTTAGTTAGGTTTAAGTTGTTCTATGTTCCAGGGGACTGATGACCTCAGCAGTTAAGTCCCATAGTGCTCAGAGCCATTTGAACCATTTTTTTGAAATGTCGGTAAGAGGGGGAGTGACGACCTTCCCGTTATGCGACACGTTCACGGCTTTGGACAGAATTTTGGTGGAATTTGGTGCCAATGCGACTTTGTTAACCCACCTTCTGAATCCTGCCCCCCCCCCCATTTTGTACCTGTCGACAACTTGCTTTCTGAAGCGTCACCTTAGGGTGGCGTCGAAGGGCACCCTGGCGCCTTTACCGAGGGAACTTATGTGTCGCAATGGAAGACAGTTGCCGGGTTTAGTAGAAGTGACTCTTTAATTGCATTGCACAGAGTATAAATCTAAGAAGCAGTGATGAAAATAAAAGAACTAAAATTTATGATGAAAGGATATGAGTGATAATATTCGCGTCTGACATTTCTATCCTCAGCTAAAATATAGAGAAACTGAAGGACCTGTGGAATGGAGTGAACATTCTAATGAGTACAGAATGTAGGTTAAGGGTAATCCGAAGAAAGCTGAAAGTAATGAGGTCTAGCAGAAATGAGAGTATTAATTGAATTAACATAAAAACTGATGACCAAGAATTAAATAAAGTGAAGACTTCTGCTACGTTCCAAGCAAAATACCACGTAACGGATGAATGAAGGGCATAAAGACCAGACTAGCACAGGCAAAGAGGACATTTCTGGCCAAAAGAAGTTTACTGGTGTCGAACACGAGATTTGAGGGATATGTATCTGAGAATGTACGTTCGGAGCACAGTATTGCGTGATAGTGAATCATGGACTGTTGGAAATCCGGAAAAGAAGACAGTCGAAGCGTTTGAGGTGTGGTGCCACAGAGGAATGTTGAAAAGTCGGTGGACTGATAACGTAAGAAATGATGAGATTCTTCGCAGAATTGGCGAGGAAAGGAACATGTAGAGAACACTGACAAGAAGAAAAGACAGAATGATAGGGCATATTTCAAGATATCAAGGAATAATTTCCATGGTACTAGAGAGGACTGATGAGGTTAAGAACCACAGGGAAACACAGGGATTGGAATGCATCCAACAAATCAATCAGAAAGTAGGGTGCAAGTGTCACACTGAGATGAAGCGGTTGACACAGGAGCGGAATTCATGGTAGGCCACATCAAACGTCAGAAGACTGATGACTGAAAAGAAAGGCCATCAATTTTACGGAAGTATAATTACATAGAAAAGTATTAAAATTCAAAATGTAATTTTTTAAATACACTGTGTAAAAGATAACAATAGTCCTTTTATGACTATGAAATGAATATTTATCGTATTTCGCGAGGACATTCTGTTTTCAGAGCCGGCCGAAGTGGCCGTGCGGTTAAAGGCGCTGCAGTCTGGAACCGCAAGACCGCTACGGTCGCAGGTTCGAATCCTGCCTCGGGCATGGATGTTTGTGATGTCCTTAGGTTAGTTAGGTTTCACTAGTTCTAAGTTCTAGGGGACTAATGACCTCAGAAGTTGAGTCCCATAGTGCTCAGAGCCATTTGAACCATCTGTTTTCAGAGAGTACATGTAATGAATCAGGTTTGGAAAAAGCGACTCTGGTTATGCTGCTGCGGCTAGAAGAAATGTGCTGAAGAAAAGAAATAAATGATGTATTTGTTGAAAAGTGAAGAGATGAACGAGTTAATTATTTATACCTGGAATTTTATTTAACATGACGTATGCTGAAAGATCCAGGATACTTGAGGAAGCTGCGTTACAACTGGCTACAACGAACTATGGGCAATACCGAGTAATATCAGAGACGTAAAAATTTAATTGTTTTAGCTGATACTTAATGATTTCTATAGTGCGGGCAACACGCCCGTTTATTGGGATAAATCGCACTCAGATGTTGATTTTTCATGGATAACTGAGAAACAGTCGAAGGTTACAGCAGGTTTAAAGTTACAGTAACATCAAAATACGTGAAACAAATGAAATTTATCGCTTTAAATAAAACTCGCCAAATCTGTTTCATCAGTCAACATCATCTCCTGCTTTCTAATAGCTTCAAAATCTAATTCCCAACTTCAGTAATACGAAACTCTTTGAAGTATCACTCCCATCCCAGTGCGCCCACGCATCGTCGCGTACAGTCAAGTCTGCTAGTTGACTCCGTCATTTCGCGAGCTCCAAGCAACTCCTGAAGTTGTTTAAACATTGAGGCCCTTCGGCTAACAGGATTACATTTGCAGTTAGTTGACTTATACCAAATGCGGGGAGTTGTAATTCCAATAAAAGAATTTCTCTAGGAAGATGAACGTATTACATTATACACATGGTCTTTGCTTCGTGTACGGCTTCTGTACCGGTATCAATATTAGACCTTTTTTGTGAAAATGTGATACTTTCGATCTACAATATATTTGTGAAATGTTAAGTCGTGTAGAATGGTTCTGTACATACATTGCCGGAAAAAAATTCATCACCCTCAAGGACAAGACCACTTTATTCATAACTGACGTGAGAGGTAGTACAATACTGTAGCGGTATATGATACCAAATTCAGAGAAAATGAAACACTCATCACAGTAAAGGGCGCCCATATAGTCGCATCTACCCGCAGTTTATTCCCCACCCTCGCTGGCTTATCTTCTAGAATGCAAAAGAATCGTAAAAATACCAAATGGTATACTGTAATAGATTTCCTCAAGCGCTATTCATCTTTTGTTACAGTTCTGCAACGGTTCTTGCAGGCTCCGGAGGTCGAGTAAGTTCCCTCTTTACCATGTCCCATATGTGATCAGTTGGTGAGAGATTTGGTGATCTTCTTGGTCAGGGCAGTCATTGTACACCAAGAAGAGCACGTTGCGCCGCAGCAGCCTTCTGTGGACGTGCATTGTCCTGCTGAAAAAAACGTATCACCCTCCTGTTGAAGAAATGGCAGCAGCATGAGCATAACAACCTTTTCAATGTAACTGTCACTGGTTTACCTTGCAGAAACACCAAATGTGCCCGCGAGTTGTAACTGGTGGCTCCAGCAAAATGAAGCCTGGAATGTGATGTGTGTGTCGTGGGCGAATACACTCCGGAATAGGCTGCTCACCAGGTCTACGCCTTACACGTATTCGTTCATTACTCACATACACACAGTGGTCTCTGGTGACACAGCAAGTGCATCATATGGCCCGATTTCGTCCCTGAGTGAAGTACGTTCGGTCACAGCTGCTCGGAAAAGTGTCATCTTGACGTGCCTCTGTAATAAACAGACGTCCATAACCTGGGCTACGGGTGCAGGAATGTTCCACACAGACCACTGCTTAAAGCAGTGACACACCATCGATACTTTAGTGCGTAACATGTGCAGCCTTCCGTCGATACGTGCATCCAGCTTACCTCACGGTCAGGAGCAAGTGCTCGTCGGCTTAGCATGATTGCACCCCCTAATGAATGTTGCACTCAATGTTCACCTCTAAACTCAGGGGTTATTGCCTGTGGAGTCAAAGAAGAAGGCGCACGGGCATGTCTCCAGAGCGCGATCTGATCGCCTATGACCGTGACAAATAAATCACAGGCATTACAGCCCATCCTTATGCACATAGTATATCCTGTTGCTGCTGAACACAGTTCTTGAGTTCCATCTTTTTTCGTCAGGGTAGCTTTAATTATTCCAAAGAGTAATTCAGTGAACGGTCTTTCTAATTGTACAATCTCTAGATCACTTGTGCACATTCTCACATTTAGAAATAAAAAATTATTTATTGATGAAAGAAAGAAAACAACGTTTCGCTTGAATGTTTACTGATTCTGTACCGTGTAGCCCCTGTGCACAGAGAGAAATTTGAAATGTAAGAACAATAATACTTTGCTTCCGTTGCTGCGTAGCAGATTAATCTGGGAACATAAAACTCTGGGTTGATTAGTTCACACAGAGGAATAACGAAAGGAAGATTTCCTTTACCTTGTGTTTTATTTTGAGGGCGTAAATTATCGGAGTTCCAGAACTGCGCTCATCTATTGTGCGTAATAAGTTAGGAATCTTTTTTCGCAGTATTATTAAGATAAACAAGCCTCATGTAATGGCGGCTAATTACATATGTGCAAACTGATCTCTCTGGCATTCTCTTCGTCTCCGTAGAGAGGGAGAAAATTAGAAAATTGTGCGTCCAGAATCATCATCATCATGTGTTTTGTCCTAGGACGGGCCTTCACATGTAGCACTCTCCATGCAGTCCTTTTCTCATAATTGTTTCCTTATATTATTTACCATTTGGTATTCTGTGCGTCTTCCTCTTTTTCATTCACCGCTCCTTCTGCAGAATCCATCAGTAAACAATTTCTTCTCATCCTGTTTACAAGTCAATTGTATTTCCTCTTCCCGTTTACCATTAAAATTTCTCACTCTTCCCTCACTCCTCTCAACATCTCCTTTCATTTTTATACCATCCTCCTCCAAATCAACATCTCAAACGCTTCTGTACTTCTTTCTCCCTCTTTCCTCACTGTCCATGTCTCAGATGCGACTTCGCTGGAAATTGCTGTACACCTTTTCGCCTCCTTATTGCATCTCAGGTCTTCCGTAATTAGGCTCCCCAGATATTTGAAAGCAATAACACATCACCTACTCAGAATTGTAACTAAATAAATATGTAATATCGCTGATCCACTACCATCCAAGCTGTCGAGAGAAAAGTAGCATACATAAAAACCGATCGAAGTCATATATACGTCTCCACCGTACATCTAAACTTAAAAAAAAAAACAGTACATCGAGGCAACGATGTTACATGTTAGGTAAAAACATCAAACGAATGTATTATAACTTTTCTGATCATAGTTACAGACCATTATATTAGGACCATCACTTAAGTAATTACAGAGCACTTGATGATGGCAACATTCCGAAATGGGCTCATCGTGAATGATTCATAAAATAAAAATAATTTAAAGGGCACTGCAGCTGGCTGATATTCATACTAGGTCTTATTTAATTATTTTAACATTCCAAACATTGTTCTTTCGCTGTCTCCTACCAACAATCCGAACTCTTCTTTCTCGTTTCCTACATTTCTGAATAATATGCTCCAAATTCATGTTAAACAGTACTGGGGAAAGAGAGTAGCTTTGCCTCACTCCTCTTCCAATTGTGATTTCCTCTGTCCGAAGGGTAAAAAATATATCGCTGTCTTACTACAGATCTCAGAGGACGAAATTTTTATTAATATTATATTGTAAAAAACTACACTTTCTACGTTGGAAGCGTGAAAGTGAAACTGAGATAACACAACATTCCGAGGCGTTTCGTTTACTGCAGAGCTTGAGTGATTCACATGCGTGCAATCAGGACATGTGAATATATAAATAAAAAATTCTAACGCCAGCTGTGAAACGATTACTCCTTGTCTTCAAACAGTCTGCTCTGAGTCTCATTACATGCTTGATACGGTTCGCAGCAACGACATTCCAATTTGTCAAGCATGACGGCATTGTGTTTCATAACACAAAATGCTTCAGTAATTCTGGCAGACGGCTCAAGTCATTTTATAACGGTAAATGTTGCTGGTGTTACGTTGTAAGTCCCGAGGCATTATCCGTATTGGACTGATATTATTTTTGAAGGCATTTAAGCACACGAAGCGCCGGATCTAATACAGAGTTCCAGTTGCATAAATTGTGAGACAGTCTATCCTCTACTTTCTCATTTGTTAGATGAGCCGTCTTTAAAAAGTGAGCTAAACATGTCCTCCCACGCTAAGACCATTGTGCAATAAGAATGGCGCATTGTCAGAAGACTGTATGTGTTCCGGGTTCCCTGCAGACACAGTTTTGCTGCCGTACGGATAACAGGTGCGTCACAGTGTGTCAGTGAAATGTCCGAGAAACTGGAAACACCAAAGTTGAAGTATGTGGGACAGTACCATTATTGTGAGCAAAACGTCTAAATTGCACACAGATTCACAGTGAAATTCTGGCAGTATATCCACCAAATGCTGTGTCTTGTCCAGCCATAGTGAAATGATGTCGACGATTTGACCAGGCCGCACAGAAGTGGGTTATGATAATAGGGAAGGATGGCCATCGAAATGGAGGATCTGATTCGCGGCAGTCTTCGGTTTTCCAGTGATGAGGACGTTTACACAGCAGTTCTCGATTTGCTACGTGACCAATGAGCCGATTTTGAATCGTCGCGGAGTTGAACGACAGATATAACATTCCGACCGTTGTGTGCAGAATCTTGGTAACTTTGTTGAAATATAGTGTTATGTAGCTGTGCTACTTTGAAGTGTAGTGCAGCATTCCATAAAAGTTACTTTGCTTGTCATAATGATGTGCAACTTGCTTTTTGAAGTGCAAGCGTACTATCATCGAAATTCTGAACCAGCAGCACAGAGCGGGTATCTTGTTATTTCACTTCAAGCTCATGGCTTAGGCAGTGCCCTCTTGTAGGCGACTCGGTAGGCTGCCTGAGTCGGATTTGGTCTTCGTCACGTCTCTGTTCTACAGCTCTGAATGTCTGTCCAGCGCACAAAGTTTCACACCGACACGATATGTGGTGTACATGTAGCTGTCTTCTAAATCATACTCCAAGACGTCGTAGCAGTCTTCTACAATTTAATTGCCAGTACGGCTACGTAAGAGCGTGTTTTGTAGAATCTACTTGCATTACGTTTGTGCCGTTTTGGTGCCAATAGCCAGAGCAAGAATGAAAGTTTCCTATGTTTGCCAGCTGCGTCCCACCCTCTTCCCCCAAACCAGTCCATACGCAACCAACTCCTCACTCTACGCTCTGCGTCAAGCCGATTATCACATGTCAAAAACGAGAACTGTCAATTTGTGTCAGTCGTAATTTGCTGAAGTGTAATCCGAAAGCCCTGATTCAGCTGTACAATTATGAAAAAAGTGGAATGATATATGTATGCCACAAAATATTTCACTTTTGACTGTTGCACGAATGGCAAAAAAATCTTTTTTTAAAAAAAAGAATATAAATAAAATTCCAAGGAAAAACTGTTTACTAGGCAGACCGTGCAATCTGCAAAAAAAGTTACGCAATCGAAAGTAATAATACACGCAGAGTCGAGGAATTTGGAGTCCTGGTTAGCAAGCTGGATTCTCATGAAGAATGCGGTTCAAATCCCTGTCCGCCCCTTTTGATTTAGGTTCCATAATTTATGTAAATTATCTCGAATGAGAGATTCATTACAACGGCTGTAACCTGTTTCCTACGACACTTTATCCATCTCCTCCATTTCAGATTACCTTCTTGTCGACAGTAAGTTAAATTTCTTCTTCCTTCTTACTTAAAAGCAGAGTAAACTGTCAGGTACAGTCTTGATGAGAGTATGTGGATGTGTGAAGATGTATTTTGTGCAGCTCCAAAAAAGACTGAGGCAATATTTTCACTTACGATCAGATTCCGACAACTGAACATTACAGAAGATCTTACGTTCACAAGAGGCATTTTTGTAGAACCATTATCGACGTACTTTTCGTGTAGGATGACAGTACTAACAAGTGAACTTCCCCGACTGGAAATGTGCTTAGAACATACATTTGTATCGGTCTGAATAGCTATCAATGCCATTCATCTGTAAAACCACATTTCCGGCTGCTAGGGCTATGTGAACGTGTTTACTACGTGTGCGCGTAGGCGCAGTAGCAGATAGTGGTTAGCTGTGATAAAGTGAGGAAGCAGTTGTAATGTTATGTTTCAAATGTAAAGTCTCAATTTATCGATGTGTTTAATTAAGATGATTATATAATGGTAACTGATCTGGGAAGGAGGAAATGTAATGGAATCTTTTATTTACGTGAAGAGGAGGGTTTTTTTTCCTTTTAAGTCACTCGTTTATTATTGCAGCGTCATTTTTCACCTACCTTTCTCGTACAATTCTTAACTGATTATGGTTTAAGGAACCAAGTGTGTTCCGAAAATACTTCGATTTGCTTCTAACAGAGAACTCATTGCACCTCACGAGTGTGTCTGTGTAAATATAGTAATTCGCAGCTTTAGCATAGCGGCACGCAAGACAGAGAAGCACTGCAACGCGTCATCCAGATTTGCGCAGAACAGAGGCAAGGACTAAATATTGTAATGTTTTTTTTGTTTAGTCAGGACCAATTTATGTCATTCAGAGATAGTTAGATTTATCTATGTTGTACATCAGTTTTAGTTCTGGGATCTGGGATCAGTTTTGCAAAACTAATTATCGAAGGTTTTATGTAAAAGTTCATTATTCAGGCAGTTTATACTGTTCAAAATTCTTGCAGTCAAATTATTCACTTCACCAGTATTAGAGGCCTGACTTCTCATTACTACAGTACAGTTTTCTATTACAATTCATTGTTACTCCTGCACAGCTAATAGTATTTAAAAATGGAGTACGTAAGCCATGTTTATATTATTTAAAGAGAACTTTCAAGCGATGTTCAAACATAAATGAAAGTATAAAATATGAAACGAAGGGGCACTACAGACAATAGGATAGAAATGCCTATGGAAAACTTTCACCAAAAGAAGAGACAGTTCAGCCGGAGGTCTTCAATAGCGCTTCTAAATAGTTAGCCAGGCTCTGGCAGAAGCAGAAAAATGGTAAAATCGTCGAAGTCGACAAAAGCTGGAACATGCAGTATGGATTATTGCGAATGCTGGTTGTCGTAGGCATGTGGAGGTAAAAAAATTAACGCAAGTTAGGAACACGTCTCATTTAAAATCGTATTACGAGAATAAAAATATCAGATGGCTCTCAAACTTTATTAGTAACGGTATGATGCACAAATGTTTGAGTCATCTAGTTCTGCAAAAAGGAGAAAATGAAGTGTACATTTCCTGGTGTTTATAACCTGCAGCCATTAATAAGTGATCTTTTTCTTTCCCTTGCTTGGTCGAAAAGCCGCTTAGCTACCAGTTACATACGACCAAGCAAGCATTTCTACCTGCATTCGAATCAATAAGCCCGCAATGTGTGGCGCGCCGTAGCGTCCATGGCTAGCGCACGCCGTGCGGCGCCCGGGGTCGATTTCAGACAACCAGTTTTTTCTGCGGACTGATTTGTCGATGATGCTAAATGATTCATTCTTTTACAGTCAGAAATACGAACACCGACGTCCTACTCTACGTTGACGGTTGAGGTCGCATGGGGCTTCTATTTAGCAATCTGCACTCCTTTTTTTGTAAATGTGTACTTTTACTTCCATAGAAGACGAGAAGGTGACTTCTGATAAGGTTTTATTGCACTAATTTAAGCACCATGATACAACCCACAATTAATTAACGTTTATGCTCCATCCGGCACTAGCCCGAAATTATAGTATGTGTACCATAATCTAAGCAACATAATCAGAATACTAAAGTTACTAAACAATCTGTTTAACTGACTCTATGTTAGCTCCATTCACATAGCAAACAAAGTTCAATGTCTAAGAATAATCGATCAGTCTATTATGAAATAAAACTTATGGATCACTACCTACCTAGACAATAGTCAAGAGAACAGCTGAGTGTAAACAGTCAAAACAGTTGGTTTGTTGGAAAAAATCAGTTGGTTCCAGTTTTACGTATTGGTGATTATTACTCAGTCATTTCTTTCGAGTCTGTGGGAGCAACCGAATGAAAGCAGTCCGCTATAGTTTTGCGTGTTGAATGGAATACTCGTTCTTTCTTTTCAAGTGTAACCAATCTGCACTTTTTCCTGTCGGTTGACTCATGTATTAGTTCTTTCAACTGAAACCACTCTGTAGTGTTTTAGTTGACTGAGTTGTACACGCATTTTCCTGAGTGAAGCCAGTCATTTCGTCATTTAAAACTACTGCTGTCGATTAAGGTCTTCTATATGCAAGTAATCAGTACCTGAGTAAACTGCTGCATCGTTGCTGTTACAAAGTTGAGCACAAAAGTTCGCTTAGTGATACCTAAGAAAAAGGGAACATTGCCAAATTTTAGCGACTGACTGCATTCAGTTTTACTGAAAAGGTGTGATGTCCATTATTTAAAAATCATTAGAATTTAGTACTTATTCAGCCACTTGTGTGGTTGGTACGTATATTTCGGAGAACATAACGTTATCGATTACGTACGTACAAATCACACCAACGCACACCAACTTGCTTACATGTTACAGCTTTTGAAAAGTAACAGGTTTGGTATTTCTCGGACATGAGAAAGTACTGTTCTCATTCACACATTGGTACTTCAGTTTCAATGTTAATCCTTTCTCTAGCCATCACTGAAAACAGTCCCCAACCGCGTTCACACCCCTTTGGACTGCTTGGAGAGACAACTGGAGCTGCCTGATTCTCGGCGCGTTTGCTTCTGTGCGGAAACAGTCTACCGTTTTGGCATTGTTAAGTTATTATTGTTTACTGTGCTCTGTTATCGCCTGTCCGACATTTGCTTCTTACTGAGGACAAATAAAGAGCTCTTAGTTCAGGTTTCCATCCATATTTATGCATAAGCATTCAGTATTAAATCTTAACTACACTCGCTATTTAGACTGACGTCACTAGCTTCGTGTGGGCGTTTTCGATCCCAAAAACAAAAATCATCTGATGGCCACTTGGTTCTCCGTTTCCCTAAAGTATTTTTAAGGAATCAATAAAAGAAAAGCTTCTATTTATGAAAATTTAATCTTTGTTAAAAACAACAATTAAAGCGCTTGACCACTCAAATAGAGTTTTTGAAATTAATTTAAGAAATAAAAAGTAATGTACTGCAACAATGTTCAGAAATATATTTTGAGATCAAATAATGATCAATTATGTAAAACAAAAAGACAAGGCCGGTCAGTGGCGCTTCAGTCTGGAACCGCGCGACCGCTACGGTCCCAGGTTCGAATCCTGCCTCGGGCATGGATGTGTGTGATGTCCTTAGTTTAGTTAGGTTTAAGTAGTTCTAAGTTCTAGGGGACTGATGACAGATGTTAAGTCCCATAGTGCTCAGAGACATTTGAACCATCTGAAGCCAAAAAGATAAAATAAACAGTTACTTTCAATTTAAAAAATGACTGTAGGCACGTGAACGAATCAACGAAAACAATTAAAAGGATTCTATTTTAAATGATGGAATTAATTTTCATTGATCACAGTGAAGAGGTATTTTTGTACATAACTGTAACCAGAGTTACTTATTATTCCTTGTTTTTTATTGCTATTGTCCTCTATTTCACTGTCAGTTTCATGATCAGATAGTTCTGCTTCATTGCCGCTAAACTAGGATGCCTCTTGAAAGGACTCTGATGAATCCGATGAATCAGAGTCTTCAAAAGCTAACAATAACTACAATATTTGATCATCGTTCAAACGTCGCGCCATTCTGTCTAATACAATATTGATGCCGAATAAAGAAAGTAACGTGGGGTTGATTTCTACCGCAGCTCGTACATAACTACGGAAATAACGGTAGCTGATTACTACGCACCTGCACTGCCGATAGTAGGATTTCACAGAAGCGGAGTGGCAGTGTTACGATAGGAACGGAATTGCGTACAAAAGAGCGATGCGTGGGGTAATAAATTATACCACGAATGTAGTTAAGGGTTAAGTAAACCCTCTGTCTGTATCAAAATGCTAAAACGCTAAGTCTCATGTAATTGGAAGACTTCATACACCTGGACAAAAAGTGATCCTCAAGATAAATTGAGTATGGTGTACTGTAAATGCAAAGATGATTCACATCCAGATACTATATGAATTAAAGAAATTAACGAATGATGACAAATATTTCTTGGGGAAAAGGAATTCTTCCGGCAACTGAAATATATGCTTAAAAAGCAAGTGATTAAGTCATCAAACAATTTTTTAAAAAATGAATCTTATTCGCTTTCTGTTCACATCATCTTAGCATTCACCGAAAGAGATTGTCGGTGACTGTTGCAAATCCGCAAGAAGAGTGAGACAGAGCTTCAATAAATTTAACTAAAAAACTAATTGTTCATGTCTTTAAACAGAAACTTATAATGTAGAGCAGTTACTAACCTTTTAAAACTAACCAAAAATTCGTATTTGATGCCAGAAGTACGAAAAAAATCGTATTCAGGTAAACAAATATATAATTTTTTTAGAAGTACCTTGTATTCACCTCTTCTTGAAAGACGATACTTCGCGGCTGGTCCCGGCGGAGGTTCGAGTCTTCCCTCGGGCATGGGTGTGTGTGTTTGTGCTTAGGATAATTTAGGTTAAGTAGTGTGTATGCTTAGGGACTGATGACCTTAGCAGACCCATCAGATTAAAAAAGCAAACAAACAAACAAACAAACAAAGACGATACTTGGTCTTTAAAAAAAGTTGGCAATTCTAGTCATGGTGTGTGCATCACTATATATGCTGAGGGGGTATTTAAATGAAATCACTTAAACCCGGTAACTGAGTGAAAACATTCATGCAGTTGACGTGACCACAGAGAATCCTTTCATTCGGTTGTTTCTTTGGACTACAACGAATGACTAAATTAAAAAAAACAGTCGACTGGCTAATCGGCTGTTGAAATCAGTCGGTTGGCCCATCATATTAAACACTGTTTAGAAAGTAATTGATCAAGTAACCAGGAAAGGCTTACTCTCGTCCTTGTCTCCAGTAAGACTGGAAGTATTAAGGTATCCATTGTTACAGATTTCTACCATCGCTAGAATTACAGGCGAGCAGGTCTAACAGTTTCCTAACGCTGCAAGAACTGAATTCTACCAAGGAATTCTATCGAAGCTGAAATTTCCTGGCAGATTAAAACTGTATGCCAGACCGGGACAACAGAAAAAAGGCACCTCGACACTGCCGCGCGAGAGGTAACACATAAGGACACTGGATGCGCGTGACGTACCGTTGTGCCGTCAGATCACTCTCAATCACTACCAGCAGTAATCTGCAATCATACCTGCAGACCCCTTCCTCCACATCATGACACCTGTATAAACACGGCTGTGACTCTCCAAATCATTGGGAGAGTGGGACCTGTGTCCTTTCTGTCGCCATACTCGCCGACTATGGACGTTCGGCGTGGCACAGAACCGCGATTCACCGCTGAACTTAACGTGACGCCATTCATGAGATGCTTCCCGGTCCCGGCACCACTCCGAACGCATTCATTTATGTTATGGTGCTAACGACAGCCTACGCATGGGACGGTACTTCCCTTGTCCGGCTGCTGCTGGTCTCACACCAGTGGTGCGGAATGAGACTGTATGTTGCGGGGTTCCATTACTTTTTCTCGTATTGCTGGTGCAGGTGTGAACCAGGTATGACATGTTTGGTGTACAATACGGCGATCTTCCCTTGCGGTGGACAGAGGCGGTCGACCGGAACTTTGACGACGAGTATGCATGACCTCAGGTTCCCATGCAATCCAGCATGTCACATCCTAGTGCGCCACAAATGTGGATACTGCACGGTTTGACCAGTCAGCAAAATGGAAATCCACAATGAGGTGCCTTTCAAACAACACTTACAGGCCAAAAAAACTGGTATAGGTATGCTTATTCAAATTCAGAGATATGTAAACAGTCAGAATACGGCGCTACAGTCGGCAACGCCTATATAAGACAACGAGTGTCTGGCGCAGTTATTAGATCGGTTATAGCTGCTACAATGGTAGGTTATCTAGATTTCAGTGAGTTTGAACGTGGTGTTATAGTCGGCGCACGTGCGATGGGACACAGCATCTCTGAGGTAGTGATGAAGAGCGAATTTGCACGTACGAGCATTCCACGAGTGTACCGTGAATATCACGAATACGGTAAAACATTAAATCTCCGACATTGCTGCGGCTGGAAAAAGATCCTGCAAGAACGGGACCAGCGACGACTGAAGAGAATCGTTCGACATGGCAGAAGTGCAACCCTTCCGCAAATTTCTGCAGATTTCGATGCTGGGCCGCCAACAAGTGTCAGCGTGCGAACCATTCAACGAAACATCACCAATATGGGCCTCCGGAGCTCGTGTACCCCTGATGACTGCACGATACAACGCTTTACGCCTCGCCTGGGCCCGTCAACACCGACAACGGGCGGTTGATGGGTATGGAGACAACCTCATGAATCCATGGATCCTACATGTCAGCAGGGAACTGTTCAAGTTGCTGGAGACTCTGTAATAGTGTGGGGCGTGTGCAGTTGGAGTGATATGGGACCCCTGACACGTCTAGGTACGACTCTGACAGGTGACGTAAGCATTCTGTCTGAACACCTGCATCCATTCACGTCCATTGTGCATTCCGCCGGACTTGGGCACTTGCAGCAGGACAATGCGACACCCCACACGCCCAGAATTGCTACAGAGTGGTTCCAGGAACACTCTTCTGAGTTTAAACACTTTCACTGGCCACCAAACTCCACAGACATGAACATTATTGAACATATCTGGGATACCTTGCAACGTGCTGTTCAGAAGAGATCTCCACCCCCTCGTACTAATTAATGGAGAGCTTTGCAGGATTCATGGTATCAGTTCCCTCCAGCTCTACTTCAGACATTAGTCGAGTGTATGCCACGTCGTGTTGCGGCATTTATGCGTGCTCGTGAGTGCCCTACGCTATATTAGGCGGGTGTACCAGTTTCTTGGGTCGGTCAGGAGAACTCAGTGACTTCGAACGTACACTGGCCACCTAACAAACCCATCAGTGACACTTCAACTCTTCTAAAGCTGACGAAGTGGACTGTTTGTGACATGACTCTGAAGTGCAAATGCGAAGGAACGAACACAGCTAAAACGGGACCAGTCAGACGTCATTTACTGACGGATAGAGACCGGTGAGCATTACGGAATGTTGTTGTAAAAGATCGCATGAAATCAGCGGAAGGTATCGCTTGCGAATTCCAAAGTGCTATCAGAAATCCAACTTACACTATGATTGTGCGCATGACGTTAAAAAGGATTGTGTACAGCAGTCGACGAGCTCTCATAAGCCTCACATTCCTGTAATAAATGCTAAGCGGCACTTGAAGTGATGTAAAGAACGACGCCACTGGACACCAAATGACTGGAAATGAGTGATTTGGTGTGATGGATCACGCTACTCCCTGTGCCAAACGGATGGAAGGGTTTTGGATTTTGTGAATGCCTGGAGAATGTTACTTGCTGTCATCTGTAATGCCAAAGTGAAGTAAGGAGGAGGTGGTGTTACGGTATAGGAGTCTTTTTCGTCATTAGATTATGGTTCCCATACTGCAGTTAAGAGAACGCTAACTGTGGAAGAATATAAACACTTTTACAGCATTCTGCCCAGAGTACAGTGGAGGAACAGTTCGGAGTCTATGATTGTTTATGTAATAAGGAAATGTGGTTCTGCCTTCAGCAGACACGTTTTTTCTTGTTTGCTCGAGGCAGAACGACATTTCCTTATTACATATTAGGAAGCAAACACGGCTAAGGAAACAGCTTCACCCACAAAATGATTGATTGTATCAGCATGAAAATGCATCCTATCATAAAGCAGCGTCTGTGAGGCAGCGGTTTGTGGGCTGTCCTGCACAGAGCCCCGACTTGAGCCCAATGGAACACCTTGGGATGAGTTAGAACGTCGATTTCGCTCCAGACGCCTGCGTGCAACATCACTACCGAATCTGTTATCGTCTCTTGGCGAAGATTGGGCTGCCATTCCTCCACAGATATTCAGAAACGTCATTAAAGCTTTCTCAGCAAAGTTCAAACCGTCATAAAGGTGAAGGGTGCACACTACCCATATTGAAATCCACTAATTCGGATAGTTCTGACGTATAGTGGAGATCCCCCTACAACTTTAGATGAACTGCAATACCGCATAGCAACAGCAGTGAATGCAGCAGCTACATTCATGCTCGCAAAAGGATGACAGGAGTTTGACTATCATCTGATTGTTTATCGTGTGTCCAGTCGACTACACATCGAAAATTTATGAAATGTAACAGAAAAATTTGATTGTAAAGTAATTGTAAAAACCAAGGCTGTATGTGCATGCATGTAAAACACGTACCCTTGTAAAATCGAAGGGTCCTTTTTTTAAAAAAAAGAAAAAGGAAAACAATTACCCTAAGTTTCTATCCTCATTCATGTTGAAGAAGATATAATCTTGCGAAACCTAATTAATTATTCTGATATAGTTTTGTTCCTGATTTCTAATTACTCAGGTCAGAATAATCTAACATGTGTACGCTTTTGATCGCAAGTGTTTGAGACTTGTTGTAGTCTGACGAGAGTGTCAGATAATTTCTAACTGATGCCTTTAGTTTGGGGAAAGTTAGGTTTGATATTATCGATTTCGACGGACCTGAGCCCGTTTCGTCTCCTCTGGCGTTATCGAGAGCAGCACAGTGAGCGCCAGTCATTTGTCGCTGCTGCCACGGAGTCACCTTGCAGGAATAACAAGGGGCGCCATTTGCGCGCCACTGACCTGTCCTCATTGGTGGAGGGAGATTGAGACCTGGCGACGGATCAGCTGTCTGCAGGCTCGCATGGAATCAGGGGCGCCGTTTCGTGCGCCAAGCTATGCTGTGCCGCTCTGCTCTGTGCCAACACTCGTGACGATCCGGAACTGTCAGCCGGCAAGTGAGTGCTTAATGCATGGCTGCCAATGTCGCCACCGCGAAGTTCATGGTCTCTCAGATGGGGGTTTTGATGGAAAAATTCTCAGACCCACTGTGCCCATTCAAAACAATGTTTCAACAGTTTCTTCATCACTCTCTACCTAATGCCTGTGGAAACGATCATATATGGCGTCAAAAAGATGTTCAAATGTGTGTGAAATCTTATGGGACTTAACTGCTAAGGTCATCAGTCCCTAAGCTTACACACTACTTAACCTAAATCAGCCTAAGGACAAACACACACACACCCATGCCCGAGACAGGACTCAAACCTCCGCCGGGACTAGCCGTAAATGGCGTCAAAATATTCTGCCAAACTCTAACTAGGTTCCAGACAGTTTGTCACTCGTTTCACAGATTCCACTGGACAAATGCTGAATTAGATTCTATTAAAGGTCTATCTCTTTTCTTCGTCAATATTTTCTTCTGTCATAAAATATTTATAGGTTATGTAGATCGTTGGTTCCGAGGGCAAGTGCCTGGCAATGGATGCAAAGGCTCTGGGCTCAGTTCTCTTTCGGTCCTAGCATTTATGTCTGTCACATATAGTTTGTCTCACCTGCTGCAATGATTTACAAATGTGAAATATTCGAATTTCCATCGTAGTTCAGAGTCCACTTTACGCTGCAGGTCCCCTTCAAAATGGTTGGCTACTTCAGTGACTTGGCAACTACCCGAACATCTCAACTGTACCATTTCCGATAAAGAAGAAATCAATGGATACGAGAGAAAACTCTGTCTATAATAAACCGGGGTAATAAAAACAAGATCGTCCGAGGACAAGCACAACAGCGGCAGACAGCGTTAATATAATAACCCATGTAGTGATGTGAATTTCACGCACTTGAAATCCGCGTAATATTCCTCGTACGTTCTATTTCTTTTTAATGAATATGTTTTTGGTTTATACACTGTCCCACAAAAAAAGTGAGGCACCCAGTACGGGTGGAGGATTCAAAAATGGTTCAAATGGCTCTGAGCACTATGGGACTCAACATCTTAGGTCATAAGTCCCCTAGAACTTAGAACTACTTAAACCTAACTAACCTGAGGACATCACACACACCCATGCCCGAGGCAGGATACGGGTGGAGGAAAATAAATGAAGTTTCACTGATTGAAAGCGTATATGATGTTATACCAGTAATTCAAAATCAAGTCAAATTTACAAAGTACTTGGCAATATCAGCCACTTGTAAGTATGATGTTGCACCTTCTCTGGCCCGAATGCGAGCACTGGGAACGGTGTCATTAAATTCATTGTATCCTTTCTTGGGGCAAGTTGGCCCACAACTGTTGTAACTGGTCCTTGGTATCTTGGATACTGGCGCTGGGACGATGTTCGAGTTGATCCCACACATGTTCTCTCGGGGACAAATCTGGGAATCTTTCAGGCCACTTGAGCATCTCAGCATCACTCACAGTTCATGCAGATGGGTACAGTGTGTGGACGAGCATTGTCCTGTTGAAAAATGGCACTACGGCACTTGGCATGACAGGTAAGACACGAGGACGCAGGATGTTCTTGAGGTACCGCTCTGGCGTCTACTCGTATTATCCCTCAGTTACTACCAGCCGTGACCAGACGTTCTACCCGATGTCTTCCTACACCAAGACGCCATACCTCCCCAAAACAGTGGAAGAATGGGACCTCGCCGTCACACTCGCTGGGGTAGTACAGAACCGCGATTCGTCGCTGAACACAACGCGACACCGTTCATGAGCAGTCCGTGGCCGAGACACCACTAGAAACAAAGACGTTCGTTTTGTAATTTTAATGGCAGCCTACAGGTGCCTCAATATTTCCCTAGTTCGGCTACTAGTCTCCGGCCAATGGTGCAGTTTGACACAGAATATCGCAGGGGGTCCATTACCTATTCATGATTTCATGTCAAGAGAAAAGAGCCTTTTATATTTTTGTCAAGCAATGAGAGATGCTGACGCCTCCTAGCAAATTGCAGCTACGTGTTCAGTTCAGTTTATGTTTAAAGGCTACTGATTTTCCCATGATAATACATGTTTCCGATTGGAAATATTAGGCATGAACTACTGAAAAGTCCCGGCAGCAAGCAGCGTTTTGCAGTGGAGTGTTATTGGCATCGGCGGGACATGGACAAGGAAATCGTCTGTAAGATTTTCCGACTAACTAAAGAAAATGGTTCAAATGGCTCTGAGCACTACGGGACTTAACTTCTGAGGTCTTCAGTCCCCTAGAGCTTAGAACTACTTAAACTTAACTAACCCAAGAACATCATACACATCCATTCCCGAGGCAGAATTCGAACCTGCGACCGTAGCGGTCGCGCGGTTCCAGACTGTAGTGCCTAGAACCGCTCGGCCACTCCGGCCGGCTGGCTAACTAAAAGACCTGGATGTGTAACAATTAGGTGGAGCTGATTGTAGCTCCCTGAATCGAGGGGTTTGTATCACGTCGGGGCTGAGTGAGCTTCAGTGACCGATAAAGCAGTTCTGATGGTGCAGCTTGTTACACATACGAGTACACTGAGGTAACAAAAATCCTGGGATAACGATATGCACATATACAGATGGCGGTATTATGGCGTACAAAGGTATAAAATGGCAGTGCATTGGCGGAGTTGTCATTTGTTATCTGTTGATTCCTGTGTAAACGTGTCCGACTTGATTATGGCCGCACGACGGGAATTAACAGACTCTGAACGCGGAATGGGTAGTTGGAGTTAGAATCGTGGGACATTCCATTTCGGAAATTCATTATTCCGAGATCCACAGTATAAAGAGCATGCCGAGAATCCACATTTCAGACATTACCTCTCACTACGGACACTGCAGTGGCCGACGGCTTTCGCGTAACGACCGAGAGCAGCGGCGTTTGCATAGAGTCCATACTGTCAGATCGCTGATTACGTCACCTCACACGAATACCGTCTATCTCCGTGCCCTTCACGGCGGTTACTGAACATCTGACGCTGTTCACGTCCACTACATAGCCTACCTGGGTTGGTAACAACACTAAACACGAACAACATTAAAGCACTCTGGGGGCCACTCTATCTGTCACAGAGAATTGCAACTTAAGTCGTTTACATACCAGCCAGTGTACGAATTTGAGTCGACATCCAACCACGCCATTTTTTTTGTCAGTAAATGTACACTCAAGGTCATAAATTAAGGATAGTTGCAGAATGTGGTGCCACACAAAGTGGCATTACACACAACTGGCACTAATAGCATAGGCACATAGGGAACACACACGACACAGATCTGGATTTCCACGTTATTGGTGATAAGTTGAGAAAACCGTCCCCAGACACACTGCTACAAAATTCCACTGTTTCCTGCGCATGTACCCCGACATCAATATGGGATATGACACCACGCACATGTACAGCGGCCGCACAACGGGTTGGCACACACTGGATCAGGTGGTCGAGCAGCTGGTGGGGTATAGTCTCCCATTCTTGCACCACTGCCTGTCGAAGCCCCTGAAGTGTGCTAGGGGTTTGAAGAGGTGCAGCGATACTTCGACCGAGAGCATCCCAGACGTACTCGATGGGGTTTAGGTCTGGAGAACAGGAAGGCCACTCCATTCGCCTGATATCTTCTGTTTCAAGGTACTCCTCCACGATGGCAGCTCGGTGGGGCCGCGCGTTATCATCCATGAGGAGGAAGGTGGGACCCACTGCACCCCTGAAAAGGCGGTAATACTGCTTTATGGGCTCTCCTGTGACCAGGGGTCAGTGGAATGCACCTTGCAGGTCTCCTGGCGAATAAACCATGTCTGTTCAGTCGTCTGTAGACTGTGTGTCTGGAGACAACTGTTCCAGTGGCTGCAGTAAGGCCCCGAGAAAGGCTATCTGCAATACTCCGTGGCCGTCAGCGGGCACTGATGGTGAGATGTCGGTTTTCTTGTGGTGTTGTACACCGTAGATGTCCCGTACTGTAGCGCCTGGACACGATTCCTGTCTGCTAGAATCGTTGCCATAATCTTGAGACCACACTTTGTGGCACACGGAAGGCCTGTGCTACGACCTGCTGTGTTTGACCAGCCTCCTATTCTACCCCTCATAACGTCATCAATATGTGTTCTTTGGGCCATTTTCAACACACAGTCACCATTAGCACGTCTGCACACGTACTCGCTGCACCGTATTCTGACATGCACCATCACACCTCTGCGTATGTGGACTGTTGCCAGAGCCACCGCGCGACGACCGCAGGTCAAATGCACCGCATGGCCATACCCCGAGGTGATTTAAGCCCGCAAACCGCCCACCAGAGCTTTGTTTCAGGATGTAATAGCATTATCCTTAACTTATGAGCATGAGTGTAGTTAAGTAGCTAATTGCAGAAGTTAAAAGATCAAAATTGTTATTGTAAATATCAGTGATTTAAACTATAATGAGACTCAAAAGTACGCATAAATGCATCATCACTGCAGAAGAGACGAAGTATTGTCAGTTTGAAAAATACCTTGCGATTGCTCTGCTCGCAGGTACTAGGCGATCGTGGGACTCTGATCACTGAACAGTATGGCACGTTTGTGACGAGAATTGCAGTGAATTAACAGTCCTGAAAGCTAGTTTAGACAGAATGCTGCGATGGACATCTCGAATGGCTCATTGGTCTGAGGGAAAGGTCCAGCCAGATAGACATCCGCTCCTAACTGCTTAGTTGGAAGTGTGGATAGCAGTTTCGTAACTGCAACGTTCCGGTAATGCGTCGACTCTGTACTCATTTTACGACAGGGATTACATTTCGACTATGAACTATTAATTGAAAAAAAGCAAAACATGTGTAAGCGTAAAATAATTCACCAGTTTTAACGAACAGTGCATGTGTGTCAATAGGTAACTTTAACAACTGCTGTAAAAGTATGCCTGATGAACTTCTGTGTAGGAGATTGTTAAACTAATTAAAAATTTCTAAAATCTCTTTGCACTGCACAGTTTACTCAGGCAGGAAATAAAACGGCGGCGTTGCAACAATTTCTGCTAATAATGACTGTTTAAACATATTGATTGACATTATAATACTTTATAATCGCTGTGTGTGTGTGTGTGTGTGTGTGTGTGTGTGTGTGTGTGTGTGTGTGTTCGCGTGTGTCATAGAAGAGAGAGAGAGAGAGAGAGAGAGAGAGAGGGGAGAAAGAATGCTGAATGACGCTGCTGACACTACTGTGTGAGCAAATGTGGCCTATTCTATTGTCAGTTCTGTTCCATAAAACTGGCGGTTTCTGCAGCGTTATTAGAATGTACAATTTGTGACCGGCTTTGTTGTTTAAAATGCGTTATACGTCACTGAAGAAGAAATTTTTTTTATAAATTCCAAAAGCATTGGTATTATTTTGTCGGGAGACTGAATTTACAAACAATGTGTTTCCGTTGAGTTCTACTGCCTATGACTGCTAATTCGTTAGTAATAACCGCTATCAGTTTGACAGCAGCTCGTTACAAATTGGAGGATTAACATTAATGTGTGCCACTGCTCTGCAGAAAAACTCTATTATGGCTCACAAGCTGTGACGAGTGCTCCCACAGTAGTTAAAACATAACAGCAGAAATGACGGCATGGATACAGCAATTCTCTCATAGAAAATTTTACCTATTGCAATATTTCCATAACATTTGTCCATCTAACAGTCCTGGGTCTAGTTATCACAGTGGCTAAATTACAGGGCTATTACAAATGATTGAAGCGATTTCATAAATTCACTGTAGCTCCATTCATTGACATATGGTCACGACACACTACAGATACGTAGAAAAACTCATAAAGTTTTGTTAGGCTGAAGCCGCACTTCAGGTTTCTGCCGCCAGAGCGTTCGAGAGCGCAGTGAGACAAAATGGCGACAGGAGCCGAGAAAGCGTATGTCGTGCTTGAAATGCACTCACATCAGTCAGTCATAACAGTGCAACGACACTTCAAGACGAAGTTCAACAAAGATCCACCACCTGCTAACTCCATTCGGCGATGGTATGCGCAGTTTAAAGCTTCTGGATGCCTCTGTAAGGGGAAATCAATGGGTCGGCCTGCAGTGAGCGAAGAAACGGTTGAACGCGTGCGGGCAAGTTTCACGCGTAGCCCGCGGAAGTCGACGAATAAAGCAAGCAGGGAGCTAAACGTACCACAGCCGACGGTTTGGAAAATCTTACGGAAAAGGCTAAAGCAGAAGCCTTACCGTTTACAATTGCTACAAGCCCTGACACCCGATGACAAAGTCAAACGCTTTGAATTTTCGGCGCGGTTGCAACAGCTCATGGAAGAGGATGCGTTCAGTGCGAAACTTGTTTTCAGTGATGAAGCAACATTTTTTCTTAATGGTGAAGTGAACAGACACAATGTGCGAATCTGGGCGGTAGAGAATCCTCACGCATTCGTGCAGCAAATTCGCAATTCACCAAAAGTTAACGTGTTTTGTGCAATCTCACGGTTTAAAGTTTACGGCCCCTTTTTCTTCTGCGAAAAAAACGTTACAGGACACATGTATCTGGACATGCTGGAAAATTGGCTCATGCTACAACTGGAGACCGACAGCGCCGACTTCATCTTTCAACAGGATGGTGCTCCACCGCACTTCCATCATGATGTTCGGCATTTCTTAAACAGGAGATTGGAAAACCGATGGATCGGTCGTGGTGGAGATCATGATCAGCAATTCATGTCATGGCCTCCACACTCTCCCGACTTAACCCCATGCGATTTCTTTCTGTGGGGTTATGTGAAAGATTCAGTGTTTAAACCTCCTCTACCAAGAAACGTGCCAGAACTGCGAGCTCGCATCAACGATGCTTTCGAACTCATTGATGGGGACATGCTGCGCCGAGTGTGGGAGGAACTTGATTATCGGCTTGATGTCTGCCGAATCACTAAAGGGGCACATATCGAACATTTGTGAATGCCTAAAAAAACTTTTTGAGTTTTTGTATGTGTGTGCAAAGAATTGTGAAAATATCTCAAATAATGAAGTTATTGTAGAGCTGTGAAATCGCTTCAATCATTTGTAATAACCCTGTAGTTATAGCGTTAGAAGCGTAATATCGTACACTAATTCTTCTCTGCCCCCTCCTATCCATTCACATTACATAGAATCTCAGTCAACTAAATATATGGTTCCATTTGAGCACAGTGGGTAGCGGGCACTTAGGCAGTTTAGTTGTAATTGGAGAACTACGCCTGTGTAAATTCTGTATTACGCAACTTTACTTTCGTAAAACTAAAATACAGTGAAATACATTTTCTCTGTACAGTGCTGAGATTCATTGTATTTAAGGAGTGGCATCACGAAACCACCGAAAGCTGCAGCAATTTGCATTCATTCGCAGATAACCAGTTTTGATCAAGCGACCAATTTCAAGTCGCGGTTAAAGAAAGTTTCTTTGACATCAAATACTTATTTGTGTTCGGTTTAAGTACGTGTTATGTGCTTTTGGAAGATGCTGCAGCTGAAAACTGTTGTTTAATTGACGTCAAGAATTTTTTTTTACCTTGATGTAACATTGGTCGCTTGAACAAAACTGGTTGTCTGTCAGTAAATACAAATTACAGAAGCTTTTGGCGTCGCAGTTCTTTAAATTAAAATATCTCGAATTAATAAACTAAAATCTGCCAAGGAGTAACAACTCGCTTCAATTTTCACTGTAGTCCGCTGTCTGAGCATGTGTTTCTCCACCTCTTCACCCAATATGTTTCTTTCTCAATACTTCAAAACATAAAAATCCGCGAATGAAAGGATTCTTCCTGCTGCTCAAGGAAATGTCGCTCTGTATCTTCGTATTATGTGTGATTAAATCGATATCAGAATTTACGAACTCCGATTTCATATTGTGACGGATGATTGCATTCGATATGGTTAGTTTCTCGGGGTTTGCAACGTATTTCGTAAAACACTCGGAGGGTCCCAAACCTGCGCGACTGTTATCGATGTTGAAGAACTCGTTGGGCAACGGCAGATGACAGATGAGCTGTTGGCCTTCCCAAGGTTAAAAATACCAAGGGACAGCTATTGGCGACACAAATCACGCCAGCTGGCTGAACCCTAACGGCTAGAACCTTGAACTTGTTTCGATGGTTTGTTTTCGATATGTTGGCGTAGCATTTTGTGCTTCTAGGTCATTTTTTTGAAGACTTATCCATTTTCAATCTTGACTTTATATGTTGAAGAACGAGCACTTACTTTAATCACATTTTATTTTAAATAAAAGGGAGCAGTTTGTTCACCAATTATTCATTTAAAAGTTTCTCAAATTTTGTCCATTCTATTACAGCACTTTTGTTTTTAAACAAAGTGTGTTTATGTTCTTAAGAAAAAACGAATGTTGTACTGATTGCTGTTCGACTTTGTTAATTTCATTGACGGTGTAATCTGTTGTTACTTGATTGGTCACTGACCCTTGCGAATCCTAAGGTCCCTAAGTGGGATAAGTCTTTACATTATTGCACGCTTGTCTACTAGTGCTGTAGGATTAGCAACATTTTTTCCTATGTTTTGTGGCTGCTAATTCTGGCTAGGCTCGTTTTTCTGAGTCATATATTTTTTCATATTCTCATTAACATTAGGTCTTTTTTTAAAAAAAAGGCCTTATGGGACTAAACTACTTAGGTCATCGGTCCCTAAGCCTACACACTACTTAACCTTACATAAAGTAACTTACGCTGTGGACAACACCCATGCCCGAGGGAGGACTCGAACCTCCGACCGGGGGAGGGGGGGGGGGGTACCGCACGGACACGTAGTATTTTCAGCAGTATTAGTGTAACACTCTCACGTTTTATATGGCATTTGTACTACGTCAAGTAACGATGTTTAGTATTAATTGTAAATGTGTAAATTGGTTACTGAGCCACTGGGTAGTACAAAATTTATTTACGTACCGAATATTCAGTCAGTGCAGTGGCACAGCTTACGGTTCAAAAGAAACCTCTCCCCGCCCCAGTTTCCTTTCCTCTCTACCATCCTGTTTTCGTGTTTGTCATTTCGTGCTCAGAATAATCTTGTTGCTTTACGTTTTGTTTCTTTGTACAATTCTTGTATCGTGAGTGTTCTATTAATATATCACTTTATTGTCCCTGCCCCCTCTTTCTGTCCCCTGTTATCCTTTCTTCCCCTCCCCTATCGGCCCTAAATGAACATTGAATGTATTCTGCGCTGTTGTGTATGTTCTAGTTTTTTTTACAATGTATATTTAGGTTCATATTTAGATTTCTATTTCTGTACTATTTTTAATTCTGTTTATATCGGTGGGCACAAACAGCATCACTGTACGTGCACAGACTCGCCACCTGTTGGCAGTTTCTGGTACTCATGTTTTGTAACTGCGTCCCTCTACCAGTTAAATACTGATGCTGAGGGCTGACACTTGTACTCCACACTTTGTATGAAGATTTTTGTTTTGGTATGTCTACTTTTTGAACATTCTTTGTCATACGTTTTGTATATTTACTATTCATGACTTTCGTCAATTGTGCTTGTGCTTATGGCTCTGTACTTCTGTTTGGCACACGTTCTGATGACGGGCTGCAACCAAACGCGTCTCTATATTTTAAAGAAATTTTGAACAAGTGATCAGTTCATTCTGGTGACCTATTCAGTACTGGCGTAGGTACAATACTGCAGTGCCTTTGTTGTTCGAAGGAACATTGCATCCCCTTCTTAACAACGCAGCCACTGCAGTATAGTATTTGTCCGTCGATACCAGACAGCGTTCAATTAAAATGACCTCCTGTGCACGGGAATTACGTAGTGAGTGTACGAGTACACGTTGCGACGCAGGAACCACGACGTATGGAGGTTTGGGTCTAGCGGTGAGTCGTGTACTAACAGCCAAAGGGGATGAGGGGACCGCACGCGTAAAGCGGGAAATCCAGGCTCGAATCCCCGTCTGGCATAAATTTTCATTGTCGTCATCCCCTTATATATCTGATGGTTGCTCGCGTTCGTACCCGCGAATATATTTCATGTATTGGCATAAGTCTCCTCAAGTTCATGTCATTGTCGCACGCGTCCTGCACGACTTTATTCATCCACTACCGTCCGACTTCACCTGAGTGCAAATTTTAACGCCCATAGTGATATAAAAATAAAATCATCACGAAATGATACGCAAAATTTTTTGCTCGTCAGTAACCAAAATAAATAATCCCATCCTAAACAGTCGTTACTACTCGTAAAATAATTATGTAATCCCACGAAATGGTGCACAGTACTGGTTCTGGCTCGTGATGAATTGATATTTTCCGCTCTGCACGTTGTTTCTTGTGACGGTCCTCTCGTCTAATTATCTTGCCTTCTGCGGTTTGGTGTCGTTTAGTGAGTTGTCCTTCAACTGCAATAGCATGTCGCTTGACTTTGCTGCTACAAGTCTGCAAGCTTACGCTCCAGAATCACTTAGCAGTTACCTTCTTTCTCCTTTGCGGCTATACTACGGTTTTTTAGAGAATACAAATAGTCGCTGATAGTGACTGTTTATCGTTATTATTCCGAGAGGTATTCTGTTGCTCCATTAGTGAACGTTTGATAAGCAGTATCATTTGTTTCATTGCAGATATTGTAAATAAATAATTTTTTCCGCTCTATACAAATCGTAGACACACAAAAAGCAGCAAGGCATGAAATGCGCCGAAGTTTTATCTCTTGTGATGAATTTAGCGTATATTCGAGGAATTCACAGTATATGACATTTGAAGTCATCCAAAAGTTGAGCAAACTTCGAAACCGATACATCTGCCAGCGTCATTATTTCATTGAAGAAGACTTTTATGACTGTAGAAATCTTGATCAAAAAACGCAAAACAGACACCGTGTTCGACTTTCCATCACTAAGATCAACAAAGTAGAACTTCCTGAACGGCATTTAAGATGAGCAATCGACTGCTATTAGAAGTTAAGAGTTACGTATACAGCAACGTCAGTCAGCCTGTTCGTTTAACATGAGCAATCGAGTGCTATTAGAAGTTAAGAGTTACATATACACCAACGTCAGTCAGAGCCTGTTCCTTGGCCTCAATTGTTCATGATAAAGTTGTGTTCTGTCCCTCAGATCATCTTACGTACTGCTGTTTTATCGAACTCCTCTTGTACAGCAACCACTAAAGCCTCCCGTTTATCATATCTGTGGACTTGTACATGAAGCTTTCACCACCGGCAGAAGAAATTATGACCTGTTTATCATCACTCAGTTGTTTTCCTCTCGTTGGGGTCGCGAAAAATTGGTTGAAACAAGCTTAGGTTTCGCTGAAACTGATAAATAGACAAAGAACGAGTCGTAAAAATGAAAATTTGTCTCGGACCAGGACTGTTTTTATCTTTCGAAAACCATGTCCAGTTTGGCCCTAGTATGTGTCCAGATTACCTAAGCCCGTCCCCAAGGGTAAATTTCCATTGAAGGTGGTATTTCCTCCTGTGTATGTTACTAAAATGTTAAAACGGTCAATCACTATCAGTTACAGGTTGCCTATCTACAGGCTTCCAGGGGCGCCAAAAATTTCATATTCGGTATTTAATATAATTATTGACCAAATTTAAAATGCGTACATAACCTGCTCATGAAGAGGTACGGTTATACGTTAAATCTAACACACTCAGTCAAGTTTTAAAGTCAGAAACTCTGTGTTATGCCTCCCGGTAGCGTAACTCATGGACCGCAAATTACGCAGGCAACATTTTTTTTTTTTTTTTTTTTTAATTTGTGGTAAGCTTCTATGGGTCATCGGTCCCTGGACTTACACACTACTTAATCTAACTTAAACTAACTTACGCTAACGACAACACACACACACCCATGCCCGAGGGAGGACTCGAACCTCCGACGGGGGAGCCGCGCGAACCGTGCAAGACGCCCGAAACCACGCGGCTACCCTGCGCGGCAGGCAATATTCATCCAGTATTTGAGAATCAAAGCACTTAACAACTTCCAACAAACTTTGTACGTAATTTCAAAGCTTTTCGAAACTTGTTGACGCTGACATCCTCCATGAAATAATCAAAGGGAAAAAGTTTATCGCTTACTAGGTTTTACTGTTCATGCAGTAAAACTTTAGCATCAGACATCACAGTTTAATATACACTGACGAAAAAAATTGCAACAACAAAAAATAATTAATGGAAAGTAATGAAATTTCGGGAACACATTTGTCTGGGTAAGATATATATGTGGTTAACGTTGCAAGATCGCAGGTTAATGTAAGCGCGAGATAAGCCACTTGAAATTTGAAATGCTGATACAGTAATAATCGGTGGAACCGCCGAAATGTTGAATGCAAGCATGCAAACGTGCATGCATTGTGTTATACAGGTTACGGATGTCAGTTTGTGGAATGGGGATTCACGCTTACAGCACTTGGTCGGCCAATACAGGGACGATTAGTGCTGTTTGTGGATGAAGCTTGAGTTGTCGTGTGATGGCGTTCCACATTTGCTCGATTGGGGACAGATCTGGTGGTCTAACAGGCCGTAGCCACATGTCGACATTCTGTAGATCATATTGGGCTACAACAGCCGTATATGGGCGAGCGTTATCCTTTGGAAAACGCCACCTTGAATGCTGTTAATGAATGGCAGATCGAATCAACAGAGTCAGTGCGTGGGATAACCACGGCAGTGCTCCTACTGACATACGACATTGCACCCCACACAAGGTGTAGTTACAGTGTGTTTGCCGGCCGCTGTGGCCGTGCGGTTAAAGGCGCTTCAGTCTGGAACCGCGTGACCGCTACGGTCGCAGGTTCGAATCCTGCTTCGGGCATGGATGTGTGTGATGTCCTTAGGTTAGTTAGGTTTAAGTAGTTCTAAGTCCTAGGGGACTGATGACCACAGAAGTTAAGTCCCATAGTGCTCAGAGCCATTTGAACCATTTGAACAGTGTGTCTAGCAAGCATACTGTTTGGTTGCAGGCCCTCAACTGTCTTCCTTACAAACGAAACATGGTCATTACTGGCGCCAAGGCAGGACCCGCTTTCATCAGAAAACACAACAGACTTCCACCATGTCCTCCAGTGAGCTCTCTCTTGACACCACTGATGTCGCAAATGGCGGTGGCTTGAGGTCAGTGGAATGCACGCTACAGGGCATCTGGCACATAGCTGTACTTGATGTAACCGATTTGTAACAGTTCGTTGTGTCACTGTGGTGCCAGCTGCTGCTCAAATTGTTGCTGCAGATGCAGTACGATGCGCCAGAGTCACACCCCGAACACGACGGCCTTCCCTCTTGGTAGCGCCATGTGGCCGTCCGGAGGACAGTCTTCATGCGACCGTACATCCCGTAACCACCGCTGCCACCAGTCATGTACAGTGGCTACATTCCTGCCCAGTCTTTATCCAGTATCGCAGAAGGAACATCCAGCTTCTTGTAGCCCTATTACAAGACCTCATTCGAACTCAGAGAGGTGCTGAAATTGCGTCTTTGTCGCATTTTTGATTAGTATAAACTCACCACGTCCAAACTCAAAGGAATTAACGCTCACAGCGTGTATTTAAAGCAAACCTGATTTGAATCCTCATACTGGTAGCTACTAGCGCTACTCTTAAGCGACTTCGAAATTTGAATACTCATCATCCTTAAAACGTCAAAACACGCCTGCTAAATTTCGTTTATGTCGCACAACTCCTCCTTCTTGCGATTTTTTTCCCTCAGTGTGTATTGCTTCTTTACTACTAATTCTACTCGTAATATATTTCAGACGGTGTCAAAATATACCACTGAGTGTACCTGCAAAATTACATCACCGTAGGCCATATAGTACAAGATATACGACGTCATGAACATTGAGTTGCGTGAAAAACTAGCTTTTCTTAAAAAACCAGATATTTAACAGATTAACTAATTCGTAAAATAATCAGACGTTTGAAGCTGTTTTATACATGGAATCGTGGTTGGGAGGAACGGATTACTGGTTAGTTACGGACGGATGGATGGTTATCCAGAGGAACAGTTATGATGGTGAATCGTGGTTTACCCAGTCACATGAGAAATAAAACAAGTGACTTAATTTCAATAAACTGAAAGGCTACCGCTGAAAAGGAAAAGCAGGAAATCCGTTTTCCATTCCCGATCTGGTACAATGACGACGTATTCATCATAGTGGAGTTAAATGCATCGGGCCGGCCTTGGTGGCCGTGCGGTTCTAGGCGCTGCAGTCCGGAACTGCGGGATTGCTACTGTCGCAGGTTCGAATCCTGCCTCGGGAATGGATGTGTGTGATGTCCTTAGGTTAGTTAGGTTTAAGTAGTTCTAAGTTCTAGGGGACTGATGACCTAAGATGTTAAGTCTCATAGTGCTCAGAGCCACTGGAACTATTTAAATGCATCGGTGCATTGCTTCAGTGATTACTTCATGTCATTGAATCTCCTGTGATTTCTTCCACACTAACTACATTCATTTCATGTCAGTGAGATTAATTCTATTAATAATTAATTGATATAGTTCTTTTATAATTATGACAAATTAATATTATACTACAAATTATTTCTGTATAGAAAAGATAGCTATGCAACCTGAATTAACCATGTGGTACGCCGGTAGTGAAAGATGTTGACTGCGTGTGCAATCTGATGGAGGTGCCAAAGTGACTGTCTGCTTCAATTTGTTAAATATTAATTTAATCACTGCTTGTAGTCAGCATAACAAGAAATTTCAGCAATCGAGGTGCCAGCTAGCTAGGTTGCACGGTTCGAAAAAAAGTCGCAGATGGAGTCAGAACAAGAGGAGTGAGATAGTGACAAACAAGACTGCACTGGCAGAGCGTGAATGAGCGCGCGAACTTTTCAGGCAAGAGCACAGACCGATACTGCCAGACAGCCGGCGCCGAATTCCGCTTCAGCAGCACAGCTCTCATATTCCGCAGAGGTCCACGTTTCTGCTGCTTCTCTTTCGTTTGTTAAGGTGCATTCGTGAATTAAAACCTCTACAAAACATCTGTATTTGCTGCGTTACGCAATAACATTAAACAGTCCTCACTGCCCACGCATCCCAACCTTAGAATTGCATCTCCCTAAATAAATGAAGAGTACACATACGATAACGTGAGATTATTGGTTCCCCACTCTACGCAACAAAACAAGAAAACCACATACTGCAGCAGTTATAAAAACACAGTTTACAAGAATACCGTTAAAGCATCCAGACTTCATGAAAAAATGTTATTATTTGTGACGCATATCAGTATTGAAGTGATCACCGTATAGTATATTTATACTTGAATACCCAGCGTTTGCTCGACAGTTATTAATTATAAGCTCATATTCGATAGGAAAAGGAAAAATTCTGTCTATAGTCCGTCTTCAGTCATTTTTACGTGTCATTCCCCTCACAAACCGCATCCATTCCTAAGGGTAACTGGAGCGCTTCACTCAAAAGAACTTTTTTCCAGATAATAAGTTATAAGTGTAACTAGTCTGGCTGAGTGGGGTCACCGTGGTCTAGGTGTAGCGTCTTTGATTCAAAACGTCTTCGGTCCCGGGTTCGATCCCCGCCACTGCCTAAATTTTGATAAATAATCAGCATTGGCGGCCGAAGACTTCCGGCATAAGAATTCAGCCTCATTCTGCCAACGGCATTGTCAAAGAGGACGGAGGAGCGGATAGAGGTTCAGGGCACTCTCTTGTCCTAGGGGTAGGAAATTGCCCCTACAGGGGGAAGAATCAGCAATGATCAACGACATGAGGATGCAGAAGGCAATGGAAACCACTGCATTAAAGACACGTAACGTGTATCCACAGGACATGTGGCCTGTAATTGAAGAAGTGTCATGATGATCTCTCCATTGGCAAAAGATTCCGGAATAGTCCCCCATTCGGATCTCCGGGAGGGGACTGCCAAGGGGGAGGTTACCATGAGAAAAAGACTGAATAATCTACGAAAGGATAACGTTCTACGAATCGGGGCGTGGAATGTCAGAAGCTTGAACGTGGTAGGGAAGCTAGAAAATCTGAAAAGGGAAATGCAAAGGCTCAATCTAGATATGGTAGGGGTCAGAGAAGTGGAAGGAAGACAAGGATTTCTGGTCAGATGAGTATCGGGTAATATAAACAGCAGCAGAAAATGGTATAACAGGTGTAGGATTCGTTATGAATAGGAAGGTAGGGCAGAGGGTGTGTTACTGTGAACATTTCAGTGACCGGTTTGTTCTAATCAGAATCGACAGCAGACCAACATCGACAACGATAGTTCAGGTATACATGCCGACGTCGCAAGCTGAAGATGAACAGATAGAGAAAGTGTATGAGGATATTGAAAGGGTAATGCAGTATGTAAAGGGGACGAAAATCTAATAGTCATGGGCGACTGGAATGCAGTTGTAGGGGAACGAGTAGAAGAAAAGGTTACAGGAGAATATGGGCTTGGAACAAGGAATGAAAGAGGAGAAAGACTAACTGAGTTCTGTAACAAGTTTCAGCTAATAATAGCGAATACCCTGTTCAAGAATCACAAGAGGAGGAGGTATACTTGGAAAAGGCCGGGAGATACGGGAAGATTTCAATTAGATTATATCATGGTCAGACAGAGATTCCGAAATCAGATACTGGATTGTAAGGCGTACCCAGGAGCAGATATAGACTCAGATCACAATATAATAGTGATGAAGAGTAGGCTGAAGTTCAAGACATTAGTCAGGAAGAATCAATACGCAAAGAAGTGGGATACGGAAGTACTAAGGAATGACGAGATACGTTTGAAGTTCTCTAACGCTATAGATACAGCAATAAGGAATAGCGCAGTAGGCAGTACAGTTGAAGAGGAATGGACATCTCTAAAAAGGGCCATCACATAAGTTGGGAAGGAAAACATAGGTACAAAGAAGGTAGCTGCGAAGAAACCATGGGTAACAGAAGAAATACTGCAGCTGATTGATGAAAGGAGGAAGTACAAACATGTTCCGGGAAAATCAGGAATACAGAAATACAAGTCGCTGAGGAATGAAATAAATAGGAAGTGCAGGGAAGCTAAGACGAAATGGCTGCAGGAAAAATGTGAAGACATCGAAAAAGATATGATTGTCGGAAGGACAGACTCAGCATACAGGAAAGTCAAAACAATCTTTGGTGACATTAAAAGCAACGGTGGTAACATTAAGAGTGCAAACGGGAATTCCACTGTTAAATGCAGAGGAGAGAGCAGATAGGTGGAAAGAATGCATTGAAAGCCTCTATGAGGGTCAAGATTTGTCTGATGTGATAGAAGAAGAAACAGGAGTCGATTTAAAAGAGATAGGGGATCCAGTATTAGAATCGAAATTTAAAAGAGCTTTGGAGGACTTACGGTCAAATAAGGCAGAAGGGATAGATAACATTCCATCAGAATTTCTAAAATCATTGGGGGAAGTGGCAAAAAAACGACTATTCACGTTGGTGTGTAGAATATATGAGTCTGGCGATATACCATCTGACTTTCGAAAAAGCATCATCCACACAATTCCGAAGACGGCAAGGGCTGACAAGTGCGAGAATTATCGCACAATCAGCTTAACAGCTCATGCATCGAAGCTGCTTACAAGAATAATATACAGAAGAATGGAAAAGAAAATTGAGAATGCGCTAGGTGACGATCAGTTTGGCTTTAGGAAAAGTAAAGGAACGAGAGAGGCAGTTCTGACGTTACGGCTAATAATGGAAGCAAGGCTACAGAAAAATCAAGATTTGTCGACCTGGAAAAAGCGTTCGACAATATAAAATGGTGCAAGCTGTTCGAGATTCTGAAAAAAGTAGGGGTAAGCTACAGGGAGAGACGGGTCATATACAATACGTACAACAACCAAGAGGGAATAATAAGAGTGGACGATCAAGAACTAAGTGCTCGTATTAAGAAGGGAGTAAGACAAGGCTGTAGCCTTTCGCCCCTACTCTTCAATCTGTACATCTAGGAAGCAATGATGGAAATAAAAGAAAGGTTCAGGAGTGGAATTAAAATGCAAGGTGAAAGGATATCAATGACACGATTCGCTGATGACATTGCTATCCTGAGTGGAAGTGAAGAAGAATTAAATGATCTGCTGAACGGAATGAACAGTCTAATGAGTACACAGTATGGTGTGAGAGTAAATCGGAGAAAGACGAAGGTAATGAGAAGTAGTAGAAATGAGAACAGCGAGAAACTTAACATCAGGATTGATGGTCACGAAGTCAATGAAGTTAAGGAATTCTGCTACCTAGGCAGTAAAATAACCAATGACGGACGGAGCAAGGAGGACATCAAAAGCAGACTCGCTATGGCAAAAAAGGCATTTCTGGCCAAGAGAAGTCTACTCATATCAAATACCGGCCTTAATTTGAGGAAGAAATTTCTGAGGATGTACGTCTGGAGTACAGCATTGTATGGTAGTGAAACATGGACTGTGGGGAAAACCGGAACAGAAGAGAATCGAAGCATTTGAGATGTGGTGCTATAGAGAATGTTGAAAATTAGGTGGACTGATAAGGTAAGGAATGAGGAGGTTCTACGCAGAATCGGAGAGGAAAGGAATATGTGGAAAATACCGATAAGGAGAAGGGACAGGATGATAGGACATCTGCTAAGATATGAGGGAATGACTTCCATGGTACTAGAGGGAGCTGTAGAGGGCAAAAACTGTAGAGGAAGACAGAGATTGGAATACGTCAACCAAATAATTGAGGACGTAGGTTGCAAGTGCTACTCTGAGATGAAGAGGTTAGCACAGGAAAGGAATTCGTGGTGGGCCGCATCAAACCAGTCAGTAGACTGATGACCAAAAAACAAAAAAAAAGTCTGGCTGAAATTTCTCTACGTGTGTCACACTTATGCTTTACATGCCCCATCCTAATGCCACCCCCACTTCTAGGGCTTAAATACCAGCGGGACTCTCACCAAGCCCAAAAATCTCTAAAACTAATATACTTCGTTTCCGCTTGTGTTTACATGTCGTCCATTACGCACCTCCGTCCCATGTGTCTTAACACAATTTTTGAGACGGTACGTCGCTTCCTACACCATTATGGACCCAGCACCATCTTCCACAGTGCTTTGTTGACAACATGGGTTTATGACTTAGTTGGTCTGAGCCACACTCGAAACCTACCGTCAACTCTTACGAACGAAATCGGGTATCATCTGACCAAGCTGCAGTTTTCCAGCCGTCGGGAGTCCAACCGTTATAGTCGCGCGCCCGGGAGAGGCGTTGTCGGACATATCGTCCTATTAGCAAAGGCACTCGCGTCTGTCATCAGCTGCCGTAGCCCATTAAGGCCAAATTTCGCCACGCTCTCCTTACGGATAAGTTCGTCGTACGTCACACGTTGATTTATACGATTATTTCGCGTAGTGCTGCTCATCTGTTAGCACTGACAATACGTAAACACCGCTGCTCTTGGTCGTTAAGTGAAGGTCGTCGGCCACTGCCTTGTCTGTGATGAGACGCAATGCCTGAAATTTGGCATTCTCGGCACACTCTTGACACTATAGATTTCTGAATATTGAATTCTGTAACGATTTACGAAATGGAATGTTCCATGCACCTAGCTCCAACTACCATACCGTGTTCAAAGTCTGTTAAGTTCCGTCATGCGGCCGTAATCATGTAGGACACTTTTACACAGGAATCACCAGAGTACAATCGACAGTCCACCACTGCATTGCCCCCTATTATACCTTGAGTACGCGATACTAGTGCCATCCGTATATGTGCATGTCGCTGTCCCATGACTTTGTCACCTCATGGTCTGTGTAACAAGTTGGACCATCCGAATGACATTGTCGGTCATTGAGGATCACTCAGCCCCGACGTGATGCAGACCCCTTGATTCCGCGAGATGCAAGCAGCCCCACGTAACTGTTAAATATCCAGGTCTTCTAGCTAGTCTGAAAATCTTGCGGACGATTGCCTTGGCCATGTCTCTCCCCCCCCCCCCCCCCTCCCCCGATGCTAATAATACTCCACTGCAAAACGCTGCTTGCTGCCAGGACTTTACAGTAGTTCATTTCCAATATTTCTAATTGGAAACACTTATTATCAAGGGAAAAAATACTAGCCCTTAAACATAAACTGGACCGAACACGTAATTATAATTTGGAAGGAAGCATCAGCGTCTCTCCACGCTTTACAAAAATATAAACGGCTCTTTCCTCTTAACTTGAAAGCTGTACAGACACTTGCACTTGCAACTGCTGATCACAGCGATTTTATCTTGCTAGGCCTATCTCAGGAAAGTTCACGGCGTTCAGTGCTGGCGGTGAACAGCTGCGTACGATGTATATGTGACGTTTGACTTTCTCATGATATTTCATAATCGCAAGCCCAGCTATGTAGAATATGCGGAGACAACCGCATATTTTTCCGCACAATCTGCCTCCTTCACCGTCTCATTAACTCACGAGGGTAAGTCAATTATTATCCGCAAAGTAGTTATAAAATTTTATTGTAATAAAATAGGAAACTTACAAGAACATCATTTTTCGACATAGTCTCCTTGCGTTTCAACGCATTTGGTCCATCGTTGTACAAGCTTCCTGATGCCCTCATAAAAGAAGGTTCTCGGTTGAGCTGCGAGCAAGGAATGCACCGCTTCTTTCATAGCTTCGTCCGAGGCAAATCAGCGGCCCCTTAATGCCTGTTTGAGTGGCCCAAACAAGTGATAATCAGAAGGAGCAACATCGGGACTATATGGAGGATGATACAGTACTTCAAATTTGAATTTCTGGAGCGTTTCAGCAGTGTGGGCAGCAGTATGCCGACGGGCATTGTAGTGCAATAATACAACACCTATTGACAGCGATCCTCGACGTTTGCTTCGAATTGCAAGCTTTAGCCTGACAGTAAGCATCTCACTGTAACGTACACTGTTTACTGTTGTACCCCTTTCCCCATAATGTTCCAGTACTGGACCTGGTGCAGCCCTAAAAAACCGTAAGCATCAGTTTTCCTGCAGACCATTGGGTCTTGAACTTTTTCTTGCACGGCGAATTTGGATGTTTCCATTCCATACTCTGCCATTTACTCTCTGGCTCGTAATGATGGATCCATGTTTCGTCACCAGTAACGACCCTGTCTAAGAAGTTGTCCCCTGCGTTACCATAGCGAACCAAATGTTTTTTTTTTTTTTTTTTTTTTTTTTTTTTTTTTTTTTTGCAGATATCCAAGCGCGTTTGTTTATGCAACTGTGTGAGTTGTTTTGGAACCCATCTTGCACAAACTTTATGAAACCCAGGTCTGTTGTGGATGATTTCGTAGGCAGAACCGTGACTAATTTGCAGACGATGTGCCACTTCGTCAATAGTTAATCGTCTGTCTAAGAAAATCATTTCACGTGAACGCTCAATGATTTCTTCATTTATGGCGGTAAATGGTCGTCCGGCTCCTTCATCGTGCGTAACACTTGTGTGACCATTTCGGAATTTTTCAATCCATTCGTAGACACTCCGTTGTGAGAAAACACTGTTCCCGTACTGTACCGAAAATATTCGATGAATTTCGGCCCCTGATACGCCTTCCGACCACAAAAAACGGATCACTGAACGTTGCTCTTCTTTGGTGCAAATAGACAGTGGAGCAGCCATGATTAACAGCACGGCAGTGATAACGAAACTAACCCAGCGGCTTGAAAACTGCAAAGATATAACAACAAATAAACAAAGCATGCGTCATCAACGTAAAACGACAGTACTACCAAAATAAAAATATAACTAAATTGTGGATAATAATTGACTTACCCTCGTATATACAGTCCCCGTTAGCGCTCCTTGACCTTAATCTCTTCTCTGGACAATGCAGCAGAAACACTCGTTCCCATAAGAGTAAAACCGTTTCTCTCTCACTCTACCGATTAGCCACTTTCTATAAGCCGTTTTCAGTTGCAGGGGTCCAATTCGAGAATGGTATCTCCGTCATTATATCAGCGAACTAAATATCATCTCCAGCCTCAAATGTCATATAATGATTCAATTATAAAAACAACAATTATGTCTACGTTTGTTCTGTACGAATCACACACCCTGCGATCTTTCGTTTTCACCAGACCTTCATTTCTGACAGCCCCTAGCTGGTGCATTCTACCTGAATTTCTCTCCCTCACAATGCGCTACGATAATCATGTACATCCTGAAAGACATTTTTCATCTTATACTGATACTATTTTTTCTATTACTATTAGCAGCAGCACTTAGTGTGTGCTTTTCGTATGTTTTCTGCCATTGCATATAATTCACCTCTACTGTACAAAGATGAATGAGCGCGCTTTACAAGTAGTGAATAAGATCGTTGACTCTCTGTTTAAATTTATCTGTGGTTCGCTTACTTGCCTTTCAGTTGTGCAGCGCTGAGGCATTCTTATTTGAGGATCAATAGCGACCAGTTGCGTTTTTAGAGAAGATGATTTGATATTTGTGAATATCTGGAATTCTTTATTATGGATATGAACACTTGTTTGTAAACATACGTTATTGATTCTATTTATGGAGAAAATTTTTTGGAGAAATTTTTCGAGGTAACACAGTGCATGCACAAGAATGAAACGTTTGTTTGTCAGAACTCTTAATTGAAGGAAATATTTGTCCCTCAGGTAACTAATAATATTCATGATTAGTGTTACTTTGATCTCTTTGTGTTCATTATGTCACAAATAACGCAATTAGTGTAAATGTCTGTAACTGTTGTATTGAGAGGATTTTGTTATTGATGAGGTCTTTTTTTCTTTTTTGGAAGAGCAACAGAACCTTCCTTCATCCTTCTTGGTAAAGTTTTGAATATTTTGTTGTGTGTGCATTGCACCTTACGTCACACGAAGCCACAGAGTGTTGCTGATAAGCAAAAAGTAAATTTTGTAGTGAGCTGTTTATTTTTTCCGTAGCTGCTGCATCTACTGATTTCCATTTGCTTTCCAGAACGCCGGTACACCAAACATAAAACAAGATGCTGAGCGATAGAAAAGTTACTACTATTTCAGGACAGATCTCACTTCGCATTCTAATGAGGAAACAGTTCGTATTCAGAATTATCAAGGCTTGTGATACAAAAGCAGATTAATTTACAGAGAACAGCATAGGTAATCTCGAACAGTTATTTTTCTTCTAAGTAGAGGAGTATTTTATTTTTGTGTTCATCTATGGTAAAAACTACACTTCATGTCACGTAACTTTCACAATGTACTTCAATACTGAGTTTCATCTAAACAGTTTTGATTGATTACCCAGTCAGTTACTATTGTCACTTAATTAGATTAGTTTTCATTATTTGAGATTTAGTATTTCACTAAGTTTAAAGTTTTATGTCAGACTCTGCTCACATGAGCAACACTCGACCAGCCAACAGCCTATGCTGCTCAGCAGGTCGATATGACATCTAAATTACACGTTACACGAGGAGGACGTTTCTGAAAACAGAATATTCAGAATTTTCATTTATTGATAAATTTTTATAGAAATCTTTCAGTAGTGTAGTAGAAGTAGTATCATTGTCATTACTAGGGGACTTCAAGAAGTAAGTTATTCTTTAATATTGTAGGTGAAGTAACAGTTATTGAAAGACTCTCCCGGATAGCCATGCGTATTCGAGCGTCGCTTCCGGGGAGGGGAGATGCAAGGCTCCAGATCGAATCCGCTAGGCCGAATCACGGCGAGGATCGGTGTACCGGACAGCCTGGATGCAATTTTTAGCCAATTTCCCACATCCCTCTACGTGAAACCAGGCTGCTAACCATGTCCCGTCTCACTTACACGATTCGAAAATATAGCGTGGGGCAAATGGAAGTGGCTCAAAGAACAGATCCAAATAGAGAATTCGTCCGCAGTACTCTCTGAATGGGTGTTGATCGCGAGGTGGTCGTAAACGTGGTGTATGCGTCACAGAGTGTAGTTATACGCAAAATTTCACATCCAATCGTATCTACTCGTATGGGTCACTTTTATTTGCCACACCCTGTGTTTAGAAAACTTTTGCTCATCTTTACTACAAGCAGACAGCTGGGATACAGATATTCCGTCCCTAGGTGTAACGAGGTAGAAACGGGAAACACATCCTGCCACCCCGTAAATTAACCACTCCAGATCTGTTAATAACCACACCGATACGAGACAAAGGCAAGAGAAGAAGGAATAACTAATCCTGAAACCGGCTCTGTACTTCAAAGTGGAGTGTAAGAATTATTGAACTATATGAAATAAGCGTAAATTAGTTACAAACTATGCCGTGCATACACTTTACTCAGCATATCCACACCACTACAAATATTCGGGCTTACGTTATGACCTGTTCGATATGCCTGTCATCATTGGCGATGATGTGGCGCAGACAAATAGCGAAATTCTGCTGACCCGCTGAAATGTCGGAACATCAGAGCTGTCGATGACCTCCTGAATGGCTGTTTTTAACTCAGCAACGGTTTTGGGCTTATTTCTGTACGCCTTGTCTTTAATATAGCCCCGCAAAAAGGAGTCGCATGCGTTCAGATCCGGAGAATATGACGGCCAATCGATGCCCATGCCAGTGGCCTCTGGGTACCCCATAGCCAGTATGCGGTTCCTGAAGTGCTGCCCCAGGACTTCAAATACGCTCCTACTTCGATAGGGTCGAGCTCCGTCTTGCTTGGACTACTTCTTGTCCACACCAGAGTCACTTTCGATAACGGGGACGAAATCATCTTCCAAAATCTTCACGTGCCGTTCGGTAGTCACCGTGCAATCAAGGAATATCGTTCCGATTATTCCGTGACTGGACACTGCTCACACACAACCACCCGTTGAGGTGTGAAGAGACTTCTCGATCGCGACATTCTCAGTCCCCCAAATGCGTCAAGTTTGCTTACTGACGAACCCGTCCAAGTGAAAGTGGGCTTCCTCGCTAAAGCAAAAAGTGCATTCGCATGCTAATTCCCATCACGCTCCTCGGTCAACCGTGCAATTTGTACGTCCTAACTTAAACCGTTCAGAAGTTATGACAATTTTATTTCATATAGTTCAATAATTGTCACTCTGTACACAGATACGTATCATATCACTATTTTCCAACTTACTCGATTTCCATACTACTACATGGAGTTGTAGAGGGTAAAAACAGTAGGGGAACATGTCCAACAAAAAAAGTCACAAAAGCTCTGTAAACAAAGGTTTTAACGTTATATTAATCGTCCAGCTCTTCGACGAAAGAATTCCTCTCCTTGATCACGGAAGCATTCGAGAACCGCTGTGTGAGCGCCCTCATTGTGGAAGCTCTGCAACAGCTGTGAATCGCTTCCTTGACTGCTTGAACAGTATGGCCTGCGGTCGATGTCGATGTCCTTCCTTCCCGATCAGCATCACTCAGGTTTGTGCGGCCATGGTCAAAATGTTGACACCATTTCACTACGGCTGGACGCCCCATTGCATTTGATCTATGTACCCCTCGAATTTCACGCTGAATCTGTCTGGAATTTATAGGGTTTGCTCACAAGAATAGCACTGTCCCGCACACTTCAACTTTGGAGAACGTTTGCAGCTGCCGCGCCATTTCAACCGCACACAATGCTGCACGTATAATCCATAAAACGCCAGAACTACATCTGCAGAAATTCTAGAAAATCTATTTTCTTCTCATAATGCGCCTCTGTTATTGCTCGATGGTAGTGTGGGACGTCATTCTGAAGTCTCTATGCAAGTACCCTTCTTTTTCAGCAGACTTCCCACATTTTCCATAGCTTATACTGGTGCACTCTATGTGACTTTGTTCCCCACACATTTCGCTGTCATTCATAAACACATTTTGTATTTTATACTGATATTACTGTTTTTACAGTGGCAACACTGGTTCCCGTCAGATTATGGAAGTTAAGCGCTGTCGGGATTGACCAGGTCTGTGGAGGGCTGTTGGCAAGTGGGTGCACCCTGCCCTTGTGAGGCCAAGAATAGCTACTTAACTGAGAAGTAGCGGCTTTTGTTACGGAAGCTGACAACGTTGGGAGAGTGATGTGCTGACCATATGCCATTCCATATCCGCAACCAGTGACGCCTATCATCTGAGGATGACACGGCGGTCGGTCGGTAACGTTGGGTCTTCCGAGTTTGTTCCTGCGGACTTTAGTTTTAGTGGTATTAGTAGTATTACTGCTGTAAACTCTTACTCAATACTGTTACTCCAAAGTGCACTAAATAAGTTCAAATCTTTATTCCACGTCACCTCATTACTATATTTACTACACTCATGCTCATAAATTAAGGATAAAGCTGATACATGGTGAAACAACGCTCTGGTGGGCGGTATGCGGGTTTAAATCACCTCGGGGTAAGATCATGCGGCGCATTTGACCTGCGGTCGTCGCACGGTGGCGCTGGCAGCAATCCACATACGCAGAGATGTGCTGGTGCATGTCAGAGTACGGTGCAGCGAGTAAGTGTGCAGGCGTTTTCAGGCGTGGTAATGGTGATTGTGTGTTGAAAATGACTCAAGGAACACACATTGATGGCGTTATGAGTTGTAGAATACTAGGGCGACTGGAGGTTGGTCAAACACAGCAGGTCGTAGCACCGGCTCTCCGTGTGCCACAAAGTGTGATCTCAAGATTATGGCAACGATTCCAGCAGACAGGGAACGTGCCCAGGTGCTACAGTATGGGACGTCCATAGTGTACAACACCACAAGAAAACCAATATCTTACCATCAGTGCACGCAGTGGGCCATAGAGTACTGCGGGTAGCCCTGCTCGGGACGATACCGCAACCACTGGAACAGTTGTTCCAGACACACAGTCTACAGACAACTGAAAAGACATGGTTTATTCGCCTGGAGACCTTCAAGGTGCACTCCACTGACCCCTGGTCACAGGAGAGCACGTAAAACCTGGTGTCAAGAACACAGTACTTGGTCATTGGAACAGTGGTCCCAGGTTATGTTCACAAACGAGTCCAGGTATAGTCTGAATAGTGATTCTCGCCGGGCTTTCATCTGGCATGAACCAGCCACCAGGTACCAACCCCTTAATGTCCTTGAAAGGGATCTGTATGGAGGTCGTGGTTTGATTGTGTGGGGCGGGATTATGATTGGTGCACTTACACCCTTGCATGTCTTTGACAAAGGGACTGTAACAGGTCAGGTCTATCGGGACGTCATTTTGCACCAGTATGTCCGCATTTTCAGGGGTGCAGTGGGTCCCACCATCCTCCTGATGGATGATAACGCACGGCCCCACTGAGCTGCCATCGTGGAGGAGTACCTTGAAACAGAAGATATCAGACGAATGGAGTGGCCTGCCTAATCTCCAGACCTAAACCCCATCGAGCACGTCTGGGATGCTCTCGGTTGACGTGTCGCTGCACGTCTTCAAGCCCCTACAACACTTCAGGAGCTGCGACAGGCACTGGTGCAAGAATGGGAGGTTATACCGCAGCAGCTGCTCGACCACCTGATCCAGAGTATGCCAGCCCGTTGTGCGGATGTGTACGTGTGCATGGTAATCATATCCCATATTGATGTCGGAGTACATGCGCAGGAAACAGTGGAGTTTTGTAGGATGTGTGTTTCGGGACGGTTTCCTCAACTTATCACCAATACCGTGGACTTACAGATCTGTGTCGTATGTGTTTCCTATGTGCCTATGTTATTAGTGCCAGTTTTGTGTAGTGCCACGTTGTGTGGCAACACATTCTGAAATTATCCTTAATTTATGAGCATGAGTGTATATAAATATTGTGTTATTATTGTTCTTTAAGTAATCACAATGTAAAAACTATTGCAGGCCTATGTACGAAAACCTAATGTGATGTATGAGAGGGCCTCAGGGTTCCAATCTGATCAGGTTAAATGAATAAATAAACGTAAACAAAGAGGTCAGCAAAGTAAGCTCAACTGCAACACATTTAAAAGAATTACGGTAAGACCAAGCCATCATCTACAAGCTGAACAAAAGCCTCAATCCCACACTCTGTCGTGTACAACAAGAAAGCTCCCCGGTGTACGGATAGGACCGTTACAAAGCATCAGCAACGATTGGGTCACTTTCAGCTCGTATAGATGCTATGTCTATGTTGAAAATGGCGGCTGCCTTGGACTCTAGGTTGTCATAAATCTTTCGCTCCTCTGTGTAAGCCTTCGACAAATTAAATGTAGTAGAGGCGGTTGCGCCAGACAGCCTGTCGACGTGCCAGAATTCCACGCCGCCGGTCGCAAATAGAATAACTTAGTGCCGCCTCGACAGCCGGGCGGAAGTGTCGCAGCAGATGCGGGGGCGCTGGCCGCTAATTCCGTCCGCCCTCGGGTCGCCTCCCGCCCGCAGGGCAGCGGGCGGTGGTTTATTCGCGGAGCGGTTTCTCGTCGTCTTGCGTCGCTCAGCGACACGTAGCGTCCTATCGATCCCGAGTGCCGCTTTTGGCGATAGCCAGCGGCGAGGCCCGGGCCGCGGAACGGACGGTACGGTAGACTGCCGCGGGCGAACGGCGAGCCGCCAGCGGCCAAGGTCGCACTCGAGAGGGAGGGTGCACGCCGCGCGCTGCGGGTAGCGAACCCCACAGGCGCTGGCTCTAGCGCAACGAGTGCGGCATCGCACAGCCGGATAATTGAAGCGGTGACCTGGGGTTAAAACAACAAACCTGTGGAAACTCGAGGTTATTTTGATATACTGTTTATTGGAAGGAAAATACTTATTGTTGTTATTGTTGCATTTTACAACAGAAAATACACGTCAGACAGGCGAAAATACCCGAAAAGAGAACTTTTGCGAAGATGCTGTACATGGGGACTATATCTACATCTACATGTTTACTCTCCAATTCACTTTTAAGTGCTTGGCAGAGGGTTCATCGAACCACAATCATACTATGTCTCTACCATTCCACTCCCGAACAGTGCGCGGGAAAAATGAACACCTAAACCTTTCTGTTCGAGCTCTGATTTCTCTTATTTTATTTTGATGATCGTTCCTACCTATGTAGGTTGGGCTTAACAAAATATTTTCGCATTCGGAAGAGAAAGTTGGTGACTGAAATTTCGTAAATAGATCTCGCCGCGACGAAAAACTTCTTTGCTTTAATGACTTCCATCCCAACTCGCGTATCATATCTGCCACACTCTCTCCCCTATTACGTGATAATACAAAACGAGCTGCCCTTTTTTGCACCCTTTCGATGTCCTCCGTCAATCCCACTTGGTAAGGATCCCACACCGCGCAGCAATATTGTAACAGAGGACGAACGAGTGTAGTGTAAGCTGTCTCTTTAGTGGACTAGTTGCATCTTCTAAGTGTCCTGCCAATGAAACGCAACCTTTGGCTCGCCTTCCGCATAATATTATTTATGTGGTCTTTCCAACTGAAGTTGTTCGTAATTTTAACACCCAGGTACTTAGTTGAATTGACAGCCTTGAGAATTGTACTATTTATCGAGTAATCGAATTCCAACGAATTTCTTTTGGAACTCATGTGGATCACCTCACACTTTTCGTTATTTAGCGTCAACTGCCACCTGCCACACCATTCAGCAATCTTTTCTAAATCGCTTTGCAACTGATACTGGTCTTCGGATAACCTTACTAGACGGTAAATTACAACATCATCTGCGAACAACCTAAGAGAATTGCTCAGATTGTTATCCAGGCCATTTATATAGATCAGTAACAGCAGTGGTCCCAGGACGCTTCCCTGGGGAACGCCCAATATCACTTCAGTTTTACTCGATGATTTGCCGTCTATTACTACGAACTGCGACCTTCCTGACAGGAAATCACGAATCCAGTCGCACAACTGAGACGATACCCCATAGGCCCGCAGCTTGATTAGAAGTCGCTTGTGAGGAACGGTGTCAAAAGCTTTCCGGAAATCTAGAAATACGGAATCAACTTGAGATCCCCTGTCGATAGCGGCCATTACTTCGTGCGAATAAAGAGCTAGCTGCGTTGCACAAGAACGATATTTTCTGAAACCATGCTGATTACGTATCAATAGATCGTTCCCATCGAGGTGATTCATAATGTTTGAATACAGTATATGCTCCAAAACCTTACTGCAAACCGACGTCAATGATATAGGTCTGTAGTTCGATGGATTATCAGATAAGATAAACAAACTGTTCAAGAACTCGGATGTTACGATTGCTTTCTCTACAAATACCATAGCTAATAGTCTTAGGCATAGTATAGGAGATGTTACAAACAAGATGCATGCTAAATCAGGAATTTATAAATTGACTTGTAAAGATTGTAGCAACATTTACATCGGACAAACAGGGAGAAGTTTTAATACCAGATTTAAAGAACATACTACTGGAACAGCACGTAATAAATCACTCTTCGGACAGCATATAGATATGGAAAAACAAGCAGAAATCAATATAAGGGAAAAATCTGATGATACTGCATGTAACTCGAAAAGGACCTATGATGGGTATTCTAGAGAGCTATTCGAAAATATTATTTGTACACAATGATGCTACTTTTCCTTTTATTATTCAAATACTTTAATTCCTTTAATGGGTACTACAAACGTGTCGTAAACTTTTATCCTATCTTTAGATTTTTTAGGTTATCCTTGATTGTCGATATTTCCATAACCTCAAATAAGTGACATCTTCTCTGTGAATGAAGAGCCATGACATATCGCTACCACGGCAACGGACGCCGTGGCCAGGGTAAAGTTAACACCGTGCGAATACACCAGCTGCTACCATGACGACGGCGTCCTCGCTACACAGACTAGAGGGCGCCTGATAAACGCTTTATAATCCATGGCAACGGCGTCCTCACCACAAGGAGTAGAGGGCTTTGTGGTCCTTCCATATTAGCCGTTTTAGTAAATTGACTCAAATGTTTTCTACGTAAATGTACGAATAGATATATTATAATACAAGACGACGCCAGTTTTTGTGTGTCACAAATTGTTATATTTTATATTGTGGTACGTAATGTACTATACTTTTACGAATTTTACGAGTTGACTACGGAACATTTGTTATTATCTTACAATTAACACTATAATTTTAACTCTTTTTAAATGGAATGGTTCCGTTTTCTGTTATTTACTGTTACTTAAATTTATGTTAAACCAAGGTGACTAGTCTCGTAATTACATATAATAAACTGTATTAAATGCCGTTGATCGCCGCTGGGGGTATTGCTGTCTATTCACGTGATCTCAGCACGCTATTTACGCCCATACGAAGGGTTAGTCTCGCATAATTTCCTGCCGTCATGTAGACAGGAGTGACGCCACCAGCAGTCGACCAATGGGTAACATAGTTTTACGTAATTTTAGCTGTTTTATAATGGAGTCTTTCTGACGGATATCTATAATTTCACAGTGTAAACGCCCAGAAGATGACCCCTACGTCGGGTTGAAACCGGTTGCGATTAAGACTGTTTTTGAATAATTGATTAAAATTGTAGCTTAATGAAGGCGGCGACATGCAAAAAAATGTCAGATTGGCATGAAGTCTTTGGATATGCAGATTATTAGAATTTCAGCACACACAGTGTGTAGGGATAACGCCATCAACAGACTGTACAAATTATTCAGTGCGTTTCTCAATCATAAATCGCTTTTGAATATTGTTTATCTGTGAGAGGATCACGTTTTATGCCTTGTGTAAGGTACACGTGTACCAGCCCGCGTCGGAATTCGACAACAGGGTCATACACACCGGTATCTTGTGTCAGGAAACTATTTTTTTCCCCCGGAAAGAGAAGTATTCACATGGACAATGCCTCGACGTGTGAAGCAGTACGCACTGTCGTCACGCAGACCATTACAGCGCTCCCCTTAACACAGCAGCATAGCAGGCCGACTGCGGTGTGCCCAATTACAATGCCGGATGCGCCAGTGACACTACGTCGTTATTTTAGCCGAGTAATGGTTGTGTGTACAACGTTACAATGAACGTATTCATGTGTGGAGTCCCAAAGAGAAGGAACCTTGTCAGACTGCATTCTTCATCTTCATTTCCGTCTAGCGCCTGGTGTGATGGAATGGTGTTGACAACACGATCATCTCTTATATGAATGCGTGGTGTCTGTTCTTTCGGACATGCCCGAAAGAACAGATACCAAGCATTCATATACGATTCGCCTCTAAGGGCACTGAATCCACAACCTCCAATGCTGATGAAGATTTACTTTCGATCTTCAGAGAGAGTCTAAAATTAGCGAGCGCGGAGGGCATGGGCATGGGCAGAAACTGCGGATAGGTGGCGCTAGGTAGGACTGTGAATCGCCAGGGAACGTACTGAGACAGTCCGCGCATTTGCGCTAAACTCTGTGCCCGAGAGGTGCAGTGGTTAACGCAGCTACCTAGTAAGCAGGGGATCCCGGGCTGTAGTCCCGGTCCGGCACAAATTTTTACTCATCGTTACTAATTCCGCACAAAGTTCCGATACAGCTGATATCATTAGTTCCTTCTCTTTCCTTTCCTTCCTCCCTCCTCCTCATTCAATTTACATAACACGATCATCTCTGTTTTGAATGGCCGGTAATTTGGACAGCAGTAGTTACGGCCAGTGCCTTTGTTCTGTGTTGTGACATTACCGTTCACCAAAGTAACACAGTATTGCGTGTTGCCCATGGGCAAGACCTGACCTACCTCGATATAGATGGTGCTCGACTGTTGCGCTGTACAGATCTATTGCCTACTGAAAACAACTGGTCGTTGACTGCAAGAGAATGACGCGTACCGCTCGCCGGCAATTATGATTGATGAATGCTGGCATAGAGGTGAAGCAACATGTAATAACCCAACCACATCTGCCATCCAAGCACAGTTTGACTCGATACCTAGCCAGGTCAGAGCCATTGTTGCCTACGAAGTTGGCAGCTCTGTTTACCAAATTTCGAAGTCTGTATCACTCACAATTTATCTACAGTCATGTATCTTTTCTGCTATCTTGTGTAATCACAGTAAGTAAAATCTCATTTGCCATACTTTCTAGCGTTGCAGTTTTAATGGCCATCAGTGAATTTTATAATTTCAGTCACATATAGGCTAAGACTGCACAATTTCCATCATGACTCCTTTTCTCATTTGCCATTGTTTCTTCATTCTGACTCTCTCTTGCTCACTCTTCTTCCGGAAACACTCATCTTTTGTTCTTGCTTCCTCATCAAATAAATTCATCACTCTTACTAATTGTGCCGTGAACTTCTTTCTGTTTCCTTCATCTTCTTTACTGAATCCACACTTCCTCAGATTCTGTGGTCCTCTTCCACCCACGGGACACATGTCTCTCAGCTCCCTTGGTAATACAATATCTCGTTTGTAAGACTTCTGGTTTCATTCTTTTAATATGTCCATAGAGTGTTAGCCTACTCTTGTATACTGTATTTGTTATATTTTTAACTTTATGTATAAGAAACACCACGTTTTATCACAAATTAAATGTAAAGTCATCTGCTCTTACTTTTACTAGCCCAAGGACATCCTTAGAAATTTCCTTTCCCTTTTCTCCATTTCTGACAGCTTTTTCCTGGCAGTTGTCCCAGTTGCAAATATTCTGGTTTAACTACGACACTGTAGTGTTTCAATTTGGCTTGATAAAACATGGATATGGATTTGTAAGTTTTCTGGCATGGTCCGAATGCAGATTTCGTCTTCTGCTGCTACCTTCTCATAACAGTGGCAGTAAAAATGATCCATAATACGGAGCAATATTCTTTGAAAAGATAAAAAAATCAGCCTACTACTTGTGCTACACAGTCCTATAAGAACCTTTGAACTACGTTTCGACAATTATATATTGTCTTCTTCAGAAGGAGACAGTTTTTTAATCGAGTAAATCTGTGCTACATAACAGGTTGGCTGATTCTTTCATCCATTCCAATTCTGTCGTTTTAAAGTTGCTGTTTACAGCAGTGTTGAATATGGAGCAATATCTTTTAATATCAAGTAAGAATAAAGATAAAAGATTTCATACGAAAATTTGAAATTCTTTTGTCAACTTTATGCATTTTCCACTATAAATTTCCCATTTCCTTAGTAACTGTACAAGCTATTACTGTAAAACCTTTACACGTTTCTCCACAACTATTTGCAAACCCATGGATATACTCTCATGAACACAGTTTATTGTTGAAGAAGAACCACACCGTACATAGCAGATTCCCTGGGAGCAAGGTTTTGCTTTTCACATGAAATATCAGTTTTTTTAAGGCTGATTACATTTCGAACAAAGATGTTTGCTATGATGTTCATGCGGTGAATCTTATCTGCTAGTCACTCAACGCAAACGTCCTTATAAGGAGATGTCTTAAGTAGAGATTGTGGGCCCTACCTTGCCCATGTTACGTTTCCGATGTCTAATGATTCTTTAAAGAGAGACATTGGAATTTTTTCCGTACGTTACTGGAGTGGCTTTACTATTCTACTATGAGGGGTTTCCATGGTTATCAAAATGTGTGATCATATATTGTACCGGCGAATTGAGAATACGTCTCTGCACTCTGACATGAAATGAGATGTAGGTGACTAATGAAACTGCCCCACGCAGGCGCCAAAACTGTATAGGGTCGATATATTCTCCTTTTTAATGTCACATAACACGCAAATTACCAATGAGATTCCCCACGCTGGGAGTCAACAGTTCAGAGTCGTCAACAGTTAAATGAAATCAAACTCCAAAGGTCACGAGATTAAGAGGTTGATGTATGCATGTAACAGATTACTTAAATGATTAAAACATTATAGAAATGCATTTATTTCAGTACTGTTTACACAAACCAAAACTAAAATTGCAAATCTCAGGGCCGAGTTGACTGAGCATGGACACCACTCAGTTATTAAAAAAATGTGTGTGAATTCCTAAGCGACCAAACTGCTGAGGTCATCGGCCCCTAGACTTACACACTACTGAAACTAACTTAACGCTAAGGACAACACTCACACCCATGCCCGAGGCAGGACTCAAACCTCCGGCGGGAGGCGCCGCACAATTAGTGACATGGCGCCTCTAACGGCGCGGCCCACTCAGTTATTAAGGTGAAGGAGATAGAATGAATCTCACCATTATTCGTAAACATTCGTCGTGTAGTGCTGTCGGGGGTAGGCGCTGCATCGGTACGGCGCGTCCCCTGGAAGCTGCGCAGCGCGTGTCGGCTGCTGTCAATGTCGCCCTCGGCTTTGCACCGAGATCCCGCGTTGTCCGCCCGTTCTATGTTGCGTGGCCAAAGCTGTAACATCACGGTGTCGGAGGGCAGATGCTGGCGATGTATCAAAGAGCCCCAGTGTCCTCTTGCTTCCGCGCTGTCTCACCGACTGTCTTCTTCACTCCTCATCCATCTCTCAGCTCAATGATTCCTCGAACAATTTTCTCCTCTCAACATTGCCATTGGCGGAATAAATTTGCAATGCCGCCTAATGACGGATCGCCGTTTCATGACCAGACCTCTCCTTGCAGGGTAGAAATTTCTTATCTTGCGTGGACTGGCAAGTGCCTCGAAAGTTGGCGTCTTTCTCACGATTTCAATAGCGCTGGTGGCATATTCTTCCGACTTTTTTCTGCATTGGGAAGTTGTTTGATATCAGCCACAAAACAATTCTTTGTAACCGCTATCTGTGCAGGAGGCCTCCATAATTCCTGTTTGTGCTTCGTCGCTGAGTCTGCTGGAGTCCATGATTTATAAGGAGTGTCCTTACTGCCCAGGAAACATCATATGAACAGGCTGAGTTCTGTAACACGCCCTGTGCGAATCCTTAGCACTTTGTGTATTCTCCTCCCAGTGTCTGTGGGGTGCCGAATTAGCGACGTGTTCTTGCTTTTTAAGGCAAGTAAAACGGCTGCTGCCAGGCCAGAAGAATGCACATGGTTTCGTGTGTGCATTCTTGACTTTAAGTTCTAGAGGCTCCAGGGATACATCAGTTTACGTCACACTTCTCATTGTCCACCAGGCTCTGCGCAACGTGCCCATTCCTAAGTGAGGCGAGAGCATCGTCCCGCCTATTCACTTTGTGGCTGCAGAATGGCTCCAATGTCTGCATCTCGATCGCTCGTCGCGTGGGTTCCGACTGGCTTTCTCCTGGCCTGCTGGCTATGTGAGTTGGCGAAGATGGCCCCCGGCGGAGATATAACAAAGTGTTATACAAACAGAATTCAGTAGGTATGACAAAAATAGATATTAGTGATTGGTTAGCATTTACCTCTTGCTGTCGTAGTCGTCGCTGTCGTCGTCACTTATGAATCACCCACGTGAGCAACATTATTCGTGTTCACTTTATTTTTACAGAAACATAATATACATTTCCTGGAGACTCTGGAGATTTAATTGCCATATAAAAATGTATAACTGCTGTAAGCAGTTTTATTCATGTTATTTGGAAATACCAGTTAAAGCAAAATGTATGGTTCACTCATATTTTAATATAATTTCAATATAAAGGTATCATTTTGGATAAGGCAATATTGCTTCCAAAGCTTTCTTGCGTAGAATGTGTGTCGTATTTGCAAGTCACTTCATCGCTTGGTTCAAATGGCTCTAAGCACTATGGGACTTAGCATCTGAGGTCATCCGTCCTCTAGACTTAGAAACTACTTAAACCTAACTAACCTAAGGACATCATACACATCCATGCCCGAGGCAGGATTCGAACCTACGACCGTAGCAGCGGCGCGGTTCCGGACTGGAGCGCCTAGAACCGCTCGGTCATAGCGGCCGGCTGCTTCATCGCTTCATATTCTAGTTTATATATATGGGGTGTATCATAATTAATGGCGTAAACGCATACAGTTGAAAGTACACGATACTAGAAGCAAAAAAGTCTCAGTAAACATAGGGTCGAAAATGCATACCTTAAGAGCTATGAGCAATTTTTCATATTCGATACTGTGAAACAAATCTCTTCTACTGCACGTTCTTTGCTTTCCATATTTTGGGAAGTGGTAATATGGATCAAAATAAGAAAAAACATGTCCTGCAAACATGTGCTCTAAAACGCATACCTTAAAAGTTACGAGCACTTGATCGTTAGAAGAGTTGGGTTTCAAAGTAGTAAATGTGAACAAGTACTCATAGCTCTTAAGGAATGCATGTTAGTGCACATGTTTACTCAACTTTTTTTATGTTTTTTGGTCCATACTACCAGTTCCCAAAATATGGAAAGCAAAAAACTTGGAGTATAAGAGATTTGTTTCACAGTATCGAAGATGAAAAATTGCTCGTAGCTCTTAAGGTATGCATTTTCGACCCTATGTCTACTGAGACTTTCTTGCTTCTAATATCGTGTACTTTTAACGGTATGCCTTTAGGCCATCAATTATGATACATCCTGTATAGGTGGTGGTGGTGGTGGTTAGAGTTTAACGTCCCGTCGACAACGAGGTCATTAGAGACGGAGCTCATGCTCGGGTTAGGGAAGGATTGGGAAGGAAATCGGCCGTGCCCTTTCAAAGGAACCATCCCGGCATTTGCCTGAAGCGATTTAGGGAAATCATGGAAAACCTAAATCAGGATGGCTGGAGACGGGATTGAACCGTCGTCCTCCCGAATGCGAGTCCAGTGTGCTAACCACTGCGCCACCTCGCTCGGTACATCCTGTACATACGTAAATTATATTCCTCCAAAACATAGCTTAAATTTTCAAATTGGAGCCAAACGGAAGATGACGGACCGTTATTATGGAGCGCGACATCCACTCGTTTCGCTGTCCGCAGTTCAGGAACCCTCTGTAAGTACGGTATGCAGCGTCTGCATCGCGTGCCACCATGTGATTCCCACACTAATGGCGTAACGTCGCGATGAAGCATTTGGCTTTCAGATAGTGCCGAGAATACCGTGCCATCTAGCATTCGTGTGGAACGAAATACTGTATGGGGAATTCGTTGTCCCCGAAAGCTGCCAAGCTCGTCGTTGATGCAAACGACATATCTGTTAACAGAACACTCTTCATCCAGACTGGGGTTTAATTTATTACTAAGGATTGGCAGTTTTTACAAATATACAGTAGTAACAGAACACCGTTATCCAGAAAGCCCAATAGCCCTTTTTAATAGCCTGATGATGCAATTAGCGTGTCGTTGTAGCACTTCTGTTGTGTCTATATAAGGAGTTACAAATTGCTGTGCGATTTCATACGACTATATTTTACCTTTATCGGTTACTAAACATATGTAATGTACCTTACTGACATATCAGATGGGGAACTTTGAAATTACAGTGTTACGATTTAACTCCATAACTACATACTCAACCTACTGTGAAATGTATAAACTTATGTTGTTGTTGTTAATATATTTCGTCGACAGCACAGAACGGTAGCTGATAGATCGTAGGTGGTGTCCACTTGAATGTGAATACTGTCTTGTTGCAGTCCGACGATCCGAAAATTCGAACGTCGCGCTGCTGCTGTAGCGTCAGAGTTTGGAGCTAACACTTTGACAGCATAGGACGTATCTGCCGCCGTGGGAAAAGACACAGCAGCAGGCAGCCGATCATTTGCGTGAAAATTCCCGACGGTGGAGCCATAAACCTGTGTGGAAAGTCAACCGCTATCAGCAGCAGTTACCAGCATCAACAGCGAATAAGATTTTATGGAAGCGATTCCAGTCAGTTGCAATTGATACACGAATTACGGTATAATGATCACGTAACAAAACAGCTATTTTGCGATAATTAACGGAGATGCGAGAGTTTCCCGGAACGAGTGACTAACTGGAGAAGTCAAAATGGCACAACGTCCGGCTAAGTGAACCCAGAAAACCTGCTCCGTCACAAATATCAAACGAGACCACCCAAAACCAAACAGCTTTTTGTCGTTAGTAACGGCTGAGGTTCATTTTTAAACAGAACGAGATTTGATTACAAACGTCTGGGAGCACTTAAATTTACACAATGAGCTGAGCAGGTGTCACCTACAACAAAGGTCACGTCCTTCCACTTCTGGCGGGATTTGCACCACCAAGGCCATCAGGAACATCACAACAGCGCTGAGTCAGAGGACATGGTGAAAACGTGTCTATCGTCCTGAAGCTTATGCAAAATTTTGAAACGTGCTACATTGAGCTGATGATAAGTTTGAGTTCTACGCTGATGCCAATTCAGAATTATGAAATTCTCATATTTTACTCTACTCAGTTCACGACTGTGAAACGTAAATAGTTTGCTAAAGGGGAGGTTTACTATCTTTTGGTTCAAAAAATCTATTTTTTTAAATTGAATTTTTGGACCCATAAAAGTGTTTAGAATCCACCACTGTAACGGTTTTTCCGAATACGGAAAGGAAATATTTGTTATTCGTGGTTGAACAAAAAAATGCACCTGCCTGAAATCGACCTTTTTCACGCACCAGTTTTTTTCTTTCGAAGGACGAGTTATTGTACCGGTGGTTGGGAGGAAACACACAACATTCAAATGAAAGTTAGAACACGTGTGTTTGGAAGTTAGCCCCCAAGCATTTGCATTCTGGTGCGAAGACTATGGAGATTGCGACTTTTCTGGCAGTGAGCAGCTTCAACGAAAGGTATTCAGCAATTCTGAAGACCATTACAACGATGGACGTCACCCTGGCACTATTCGACGCAGTTCTCCAAGCATTCGGACGACCACCGGATTCAAGCGGCCGAAAACCGATTGTCACCGGCCGTACGTGCGGCTCTGGAACAGCGCAGGATGGCCCAGATCGAGCAGAACGCCCTCTATGAGAAAGAGGAAGGACTAGTTTATGGACCCGGAACAGCGCATTGGACGTAAATTGCACAATATTGCATTTATATGTAGTCAAAACTTCAACGCGTTTTTCTCGAAATGACTTTTTTTTTATAGCGCGTTATGGTAACTTCAAAGCTACTGAACCGATTGGCATGGTTCTTTGTTTCCGACGAAACTAACTAAGTTGTCTAGTAGTTGTACCACTTTTATTCCGATCAAGCAACTATAAATATTTTTACTTGACCGACGAAGTCGAAAAATCGATGAAAAAACCCTATTTTATTCAAATGGCTGCCATTTTGTTTCCTATGGTCCAAATAACTTAAGCGAGGTACAACTCCTAAATAATCTGATATTCTTCGCTAAAGTCAACACAATTTTGATTTCAGACGAGCCGGCTGACCTGTGACATACCGTGGAGGACTACATCGAAATTTTGTTTCGTTCCGACGGGCACTTCTGCCTTTGCTCTTCGCCATTTCCAGTCGAAAAAATTCCAGTTTGTAGAGGAAACATCAATAAACATTTTGAACAAATTTGACATTGATATCTGTAACATATACCGAGAAAAAAATTCTCAAAGAACATGCTTTTTTCGGGCCAAAGATGGTAAACCTCCCCTTAAATAGGACACATAGACTGGTTTATTTCATATATGCACTGTCTGATCAAAAGTAATCGAACACACGTATGTAATGTGGAACTGCCCACTAGATGTCATGGGAGGCGGGCCAGCTGGGGAGAAAGGAGGCGGGGAGTGTAGTGCTGCCAGAATAGAAGCAGTAACAGCACCGTGGTTCGATCAGGAGAGCTCAGTAACATCGATCCTGGACTAATCAGTGAATGCCATCCGAGTAACAGCTTCATCAGTGACATTTCATCCCTTCTAAAGCTGCCCAAATCGACTGATGGTGATGTAATTGTGAAGTGGAAACGCGAAGGAAGGACCACAGAGAATCAAAGACCAGGCAGACGTCATATACTAACAGACAGCGACCGTCGAAAATTCCGGAGGGTGATTGTAAAAAAAATAAAAAGAAATCGCATGAAATCAGCGGAAGGAATCACTAGTGAGTTCTAAAAGTACTACCAGTAGTCCAGCTAGCACAATCACCGGGGGCAGGATGCTCAGAAGAATGGGGCACAAGAAAAATGGGGCTTAAGAGGAATGTGGCTCGTTGGTCGAGCGGCTCCTCGTAAATCACACATTTCTGTAATCAGAGCTAAGTGACACTTGAGACAGTATAATGAGCAACGCCACTGAACTGTGGATGACTAAAAACGAGTGATCTGGAGTGATGCAGCACGCAGTACAATGTGGCAGTGGATTTTGCGAATGGCCGGAGAGTGTTACCTGTCATCATGTGTAGCGCCAGCAATGAAGTACAGAGGAGGTGGTGTTACGGATGGGAATATTTTTATTCGTTAGCGTGTGGTGCCCTTACTGCGCTTTAGAAAACGCTAAATGTGGATGTGCACATTTCTACAGGATTATGTACTGCCTACAATACAGGGAGAGTTCAGAAAAGATGATTGTATCAGCATGACGATTCTCATTACCATAAAGCAACAGCTATGGAGAAATGGTTTGTGTACGATAAGATTCGTGAAATGGATTGACTTGCGTAGCGTCCCGACCTCAATCAAACGGAGTACCTTTGGCATGTTAGAGCGTCGACTTCACTTAATCCAGCGTGAAACAACACTACCTTCTCTGTTTCCGGCTTCTGAGGGGAAGAACTGGCTCCAGTTCTGACTAGCAGTCTCTTTGGCAGACTGGGGGAGGAGTGGTGTTCCTCCTCGCCAGACCTAGCGTCCTTGAATACATTCCAAACCTTGTGTAGTCTGCATTGGCTTTAGGGTATGTGACAATGCTGATCCGTCAACCGCATGAGGACGTTACAGCTGGCGGCTCGCTTGGTGCTCTTCGGGAGCATAGGCTATTTACAGGGCGTTTCAAACATTTTGGTTCAAATTGAAACAGGTGATAGTGGGTCCACAACCGATTATATTGAGTTACCGATCCAATGGTCGGAAATGCATATTTATTGTGGTATTGACATACACAAGCGTACACCGCAAAGCCACAATGTAGTTCAAAGTAACTGTTTAACGCGACGACCGCCAGACTCAATGCACGTATTGAAATGGTGCCGCTAGTTTAGCCACGCTCTCCCAGTGATCCCTGATGTCTGCTGTATACTGGAACAGGCAGCTGGTGATTGACAGCGCACACTCCTCACCACCAAATAGACATACTGTACACAACTTAGCTCAAAACATCGCACCGGTGCATTAACCTGTGACACACACACACACACACACACATACACACTTAACTCTGGTGTCAGTTGTCCATTAAATCAGACATCTTGTGAAGTGTCCACGGTGTATTAATGTGTACAGTGCATGATTCATTACCAAATATGGAATATTACTCGTCACTAGAGTTGTCAGCCATGCATTTAATGCAGAATGCGGCAGGATGTAGTGCCCGTTCAAATGATTCAAATGGCTCTGAGCACTATGGGACTTAACATCTGAGGTCATCAGTCCCCTACACATAGAAATATTTAAACCTAACTAACCTAAGGACATCACACACATCCATGCTCGAGGCAGGATTCGAACCCGCGACCGTAGCAGCAGCGCGGTTCCGGACTGAAGCGCCTAGAACCACTCGGCCACAGCAGCTGGCGTAGTGCCCGTACGGTGGCACGTATATACAGAGAACGCTTTCCCAGCAGGCGTCATCCTAATTGGAGGAAGTTTATCTCCGTGGATACCAGCTTATGAGAGAGGGATCGTTCACGCCACAGAAAGCCGGCTAAGGTTCCTGCCACAGACATGTCCGAACAGCAGACTTTCAGCAGATTGTGTTGGATCGTATTGCCGACCATCCGGCAATAAGCACCCACCGACTTGCCTGTGAAACGTACACTTCGAAGGATGCAGTGTGGAGTGAACTGGTGAAACAGGTATTACACCCCTATCGTAAAAAACATGTGCAAGCACTGGGACCACAGGATTTCGAGCCCCGCAATGACTTACGTCAATGGATTTCCCACCGCAGTGCTGTAGTGCAATACGGTTTGTATTGTTCACGGATGAGGCCTCATTCGCCTGTAATGATGTACACTCCTGGAAATCGAAAAAAGAACACATTGACACCGGTGTGTCAGACCCACCATACTTGCTCCGGACACTGCGAGAGGGCTGTACAAGCAATGATCACACGCACGGCACAGCGGACACACCAGGAACCGCGGTGTTGGCCGTCGAATGGCGCTAGCTGCGCAGCATTTGTGCACCGCCGCCGTCAGTGTCAGCCAGTTTGCCGTGGCATACGGAGCTCCATCGCAGTCTTTAACACTGGTAGCATGCCGCGACAGCGTGGACGTGAACCGTATGTGCAGTTGACGGACTTTGAGCGAGGGCGTATAGTGGGCATGCGGGAGGCCGGGTGGACGTACCGCCGAATTGCTCAACACGTGGGGCGTGAGGTCTCCACAGTACATCGATGTTGTCGCCAGTGGTCGGCGGAAGGTGCACGTGCCCGTCGACCTGGGACCGGACCGCAGCGACGCACGGATGCACGCCAAGACCGTAGGATCCTACGCAGTGCCGTAGGGGACCGCACCGCCACTTCCCAGCAAATTAGGGACACTGTTGCTCCTGGGGTATCGGCGAGGACCATTCGCAACCGTCTCCATGAAGCTGGGCTACGGTCCCGCACACCGTTAGGCCGTCTTCCGCTCACGCCCCAACATCGTGCAGCCCGCCTCCAGTGGTGTCGCGACAGGCGTGAATGGAGGGACGAATGGAGACGTGTCGTCTTCAGCGATGAGAGTCGCTTCTGCCTTGGTGCCAATGATGGTCGTATGCGTGTTTGGCGCCGTGCAGGTGAGCGCCACAATCAGGACTGCATACGACCGAGGAACACAGGGTGTGCTCTGTTGCCTGTGCCTATGTGCCTGTGGTTCTGTCAGTGTGATCATGTGATGTATCTGACCCCAGGAATGTGTCAATAAAGTTTCCCCTTCCTGGGACAATGAATTCACGGTGTTCTTATTTCAATTTGCAGGAGTGTATTTGACTGCCGCAACAGCCATGTCTGAAGATAACCCCCATTCCACCCACATCGGCGACCACTGCCAACGATTCTCTGTCAAAGTATGGGCAGGCAGTGTCCAGTATCGCCTAAAAGGATTTTATCTGCTGCCTCTCCGTTTGTCTGATCCGCGTTCCCTGGTGTTCCTGCGAGATGTACTATCTTGGAGACCACACTCTTGTTGTCAGCGAAAGGGCATGGTTTCAACACGACGGAGCACCAGCCACTTCGGTGGTAATGTCCGCGAGCACCTGGACAACACGAACTTTCATCGTTGGATTGGAAGAGGAGGTCCTGTCCCATGGGCAGCGCGATCGCCGGATCTCACACATCTGGAATTTTTCCTCTGGGGTACGTGCATGAAACCCCGTAGAAAGATGAAGAGCTGTTTGCTAGGGTCCAAACGGGCTTTCCTCTGGTACAACAGACACCATGGATCTTTGAGAGAGTGCAGCAGAGCTACATGTGCCGTTGCCATGAATGCATTGAGACTGGCGGTGTCGGTTTGTACATTTAGTACGAGCTACGTTGTTGTTATGCAGCGTACGCTTTGTATGCCCATAATATGCATTTCTGACCATTGGTTCCCTGTTTTAATATAATCGGTTGTGGGTTTCACTATCACCTGTTTCACTTTGACCGAAAAGGTTTGAGACACTGCTGGCACAGTGTTTCGTCTCACCTTCCTCTCATCATCATATAACACACACGACACCGCAGTGTACAGACATCCATTACGTCACCTACGCTCAGACACATTTACGACACTAGCCTCATACACCGTGTGCAATATCGGACATTATACATGAAGGAAGAAACCATGAACCTAGTCGGCAGCGTCTCTCAGCCAGCGAAGTCATACGACTTTCTTTGCTAACACAGACGACTGTTTTCAACCGCCACGCCGCAGTCAACCCTTTTATACATAGCAAGTCAGGACTACGATAAGCGGACGCCTATGAACAAATGCTTTAGAGAAGTAACAAGGAAGGTGAGAGTTCGACGTCCCATTGACGAAGTCCTTAGAGACGGTGCATAATCTCGGGGTTGGGAACGCACGGAGGAAAGATATCGGCCGTTCCCTTCTCAAAGAAAACATCTCGTATTTTATCCTTCAATTCTTTAGTAGTGTGTTTCCATCACTATCTATTCAGAATATAAATAAAAACAAAGTAATCAGTCACTAAACTTTAAGTTTTTTTTATTACGATGCGGATCGGAGGATTTGCTCAATCATCGGACGGCAGAACCGATGTTTAGTTTAGGTGCATTGTTCCTGGGAAACCAACGCTGACGAAATAGCTCAGTCCTGCGCATCTTCGTTGTGGTCTCGAGAAGAATTCTCAGCGATTATGCACAGGACTGCACAGATTTCGACATACACTCCTGGAAATTGAAATAAGAACACCGTGAATTCATTGTCCCAGGAAGGGGACACTTTATTGACACATTCCTGGGGTCAGATACATCACATGATCACACTGACAGAACCACAGGCACATAGACACAGGCAACAGAGCATGCACAATGTCGGCACTAGTACAGTGTATATCCACCTTTCGCAGCAATGCAGGTTGCTATTCTCCCATGGAGACGATCGTAGAGATGCTGGATGTAGTCCTGTGGAACGGCTTGCCATGCCATTTCCACCTGGCGCCTCAGTTGGACCAGCGTTCGTGCTGGACGTGCAGACCGCGTGAGACGACGCTTCATCCAGTCCCAAACATGCTCAATGGGGGACAGATCCGGAGATCTTGCTGGCCAGGGTAGTTGACTTACACCTTCTAGAGCACGTTGGGTGGCACGGGATACATGCGGACGTGCATTGTCCTGTTGGAACAGCAAGTTCCCTTGCCGGTCTAGGAATGGTAGAACAATGGGTTCGATGACGGTTTGGATGTACCGTGCACTATTCAGTGTCCCCTCGACGATCACCAGTGGTGTACGGCCAGTGCAGGAGATCGCTCCCCACACCATGATGCCGGGTGTTGGCCCTGTGTGCCTCGGTCGTATGCAGTCCTGATTGTGGCGCTCACCTGCACGGCGCCAAACACGCATACGACCATCATTGGCACCAAGGCAGAAGCGACTCTCATCGCTGAAGACGACACGTCTCCATTCGTCCCTCCATTCACGCCTGTCGCGACACCACTGGAGGCGGGCTGCACGATGTTGGGGCGTGAGCGGAAGACGGCCTAACGGTGTGCGGGACCGTAGCCCAGCTTCATGGAGACGGTTGCGAATGGTCCTCGCCGATACCCCAGGAGCAACAGTGTCCCTAATTTGCTGGGAAGTGGCGGTGCGGTCCCCTACGGCACTGCGTAGGATCCTACGGTCTTGGCGTGCATCCGTGCGTCGCTGCGGTCCGGTCCCAGGTCGACGGGCACGTGCACCTTCCGCCGACCACTGGCGACAACATCGATGTACTGTGGAGACCTCACGCCCCACGTGTTGAGCAATTCGGCGGTACGTCCACCCGGCCTCCCGCATGCCCACTATACGCCCTCGCTCAAAGTCCGTCAACTGCACATACGGTTCACGTCCACGCTGTCGCGGCATGCTACCAGTGTTAAAGACTGCGATGGAGCTCCGTATGCCACGGCAAACTGGCTGACACTGACGGCGGCGGTGCACAAATGCTGCGCAGGTAGCGCCATTCGACGGCCAACACCGCGGTTCCTGGTGTGTCCGCTGTGCCGTGCGTGTATCATTGCTTGTACAGCCCTCTCGCAGTGTCCGGAGCAAGTATGGTGGGTCTGACACACCGGTGTCAATGTGTTCTTTTTTCCATTTCCAGGAGTGTAGTTGATTTTCAGGGGCAATGGAACTGAGCTAAACAGTGCCACTTGATGATAGAGCGAAGCATCAGAAATGCATCGTAATAAAAAAACGTAAAATTTTATGGCTGGTTACGTTGTTTGCTTTTTACAAACCGAAGTTTGTCTTAGTCGTCCTAGAAAATCATCTGTGTTACTAAACGACTAAGACGAAGCACGGTGCAAGGAGCACAGTGCACAGTTCCGCTTGCAGCTTGCCTAACGGCTTCCAGTACGTGAAAAATTTGAGTTTCATTATTTCATATAATTAATGAGCGAATTTAAAAATTTAAAATGCTCTTATAATGTATTCATTAGGAGGTATCATCTCACGTTGAAGGTTTAACACAGTAAAGCAAGTATTACAGTTAGAAACTGTTTGTATATGTTGAGCCAGTGTAACTTACGGTGTGCAAATTACATAGATTATATTAATCCATCATATCCATAATGAAAGAACGTAGTAACGTCCAACGAACTTGTCACGTAGTTTCTAGCTTTTCCGAATTTTATTCCTCTCTGAAACCGTCCAGAAAGTAATGAAAGGAAAAAAAGTTTATCGCTTACTACATTTTCGTTATAGGTGCAGAAAAACGTCACCATTACGGATGCTTGAATTCATTACTTGTTATTACCAGTTCTATATAACACTTGGTTAAAATTAAACTGACTTGTGTTCCGAGTGCTGCAATACTGGTTGTATAAATCGCGGAACGCTAAAATATCAGCTGTGTTCATCAATCGGTGCTCTCACGGAGTACACTGAAAAAATAATAGTTCCACTTTCTGCCACCAGGTGAAAATATAGCGCTGTAAAGAGTGAGAATGTGGTGTGGGTGTAGGGAAAGGGAGGAACGATGAAACACATGCTAACGGTGATTCTGACACGTTTATTAGGATATTGTCACAAGCTACAACAGGTGTTCAGCACGGTTTCCCCGCTCAGTAACATGCTGCATCCGTAACACACCATGGTTGACAGTTGCCCGCAGCATATCCAGTGTAAACAGAGCGATATGTCGTCGTATCCTATCCTTCAGATTAGGAAGAGGCCGGATACATCCCGGAAAGACACGATCTTTCAGATATCCTTACAACCAGAAGTCACATGAATTTAGGTCGGAGGATCTGGGAGGCCACACATCTTAAAATTGCCTAGAGACATGGTCGTTATTGAAGGTTTCTCGAAGCAAACCTTTCACTTGGCAAGCGACGTCTGATGTGTCCCATCTTGAATGAAGATAGTGATGTGGACACAGCTGCCTTCTTGCAAAGCTGGAATCGTGTGTTGCAGACGAAGGCCATTCTAACGTGGAGATGCCACTGCACACCTAGCAGGCTCACAAGGCCATGCAGAAAAACTGACCGAGAATGAAGGAACTTGTGAAGCCACACCACACAGTCACATAGGCAGAGTGCAGTGGATGTTCCTGCACAACATGTGGCGGAATATAACCCGATATGCGTCAATTCTGTGCATTCACAGAGTAAAATGTGCCTCGTCCGTCCTAAGAATATTCCCCAGCCACAGTACACAAAAACTATGAGCAAAGTTACGGCGCTGCAGCCTTTCTTGCGGCTTCATTTGAAGCACATTCTCAGTCTTGTACAAGATACCAGTGCAAAATGCGCCGCAAGGCCGGCCGGAGTGGCCGTACGGTTCTAGGCGCTACAGTCTGGAGCCGAGCGACCGCTACGGTCGCAGGTTAGAATCCTGCCTCGGGCATGGATGTGTGTGATGTCCTTCGTTTAGTTAGGTTTAATTAGTTCTAAGTTCTAGGCGACTGATGACCTCAGAAGTTAAGTCGCATAGTGCTCAGAGCCATTTGAACCTTTTTTTTTTTTTCGCCGCAAAATCTGTTGAATTGTTGACCAGGATAGCGACTGTTCCCGTGACACAGCTCGAGCACTGGCTGCAGACTTTTAGGCATGTGCTGCACGGTCGGCTGTTGCTACAGCAACTTCATCAACTACTGCCATGGGAGTGGACCCACTCCCTCTCCCTACTGCACCAACTAATTCACGTGTTTCTTCAAGTTTCTTGATAACATTCTTTAGCTCATTTATTGACGTGGGGCCTCATTGCAACTGTTTCTGTCGGCGATACTCCCGTAACGCAGCGCTTTTATTGCTGCCTTTCCGATAAAACAAGTTTACTTGGAGTGCAAAGTCTTTGTTCTCGACAGCCGTTGCGTTTTGTACGGAAAATCTCAATCTTATTATCCCTTACACCATCAGTTACTTCACAAAATAAATGACCATGCGTCGGCAAGCGACAAACAGCACAAATATTCAAGAAAGGTTGTATGAGTAATCCACTAAATTACAGGCCCATATCATTAACGTCGATATGCAGCAGGATTCTGGAACATGTATTGTGGTCAAACATTATGAATTACCTCAAAGAAAACTGTCTATTGACACACAGTCAGTATGGGTTTAGAAAACATCGTTCCTGTGAAGCACAACTAGCTCTTTATTCACATGAAGTGTTCAGTGCTATTGACAAGGGATATCAGATCGATTCCGTATTTCTGGATTTCCGGAAGGCTTTTGACACTGTATCACACAAGCGGCTCGTAGTGAAATTGCGTGCTTATGGAATATCGTCTCAGTTATGTTCAAAAAATGGTTCAAATGGCTCTGAGCACTATGGGACTTAACATCTGTGGTCATCAGTCCCCTAGAACTTAGAACTACTTAAACCGAACTAACCTAAGGACATCACACACATCCATGCCCGAGGCAGGGTTCGAACCTGCGACCGTAGCGGTAGCGCGGTTTCAGACTGTAGCGCCTAGAACCGCTCGGCCACCCCGACCGGCGAAAAGTGTGAGGTCATCCACATGAGTGCTAAAAGAAATTCGTTAAACTTCGGTTACTCAATAACCAGTTTAATCTAAAAGCTGTAAATTCAACTGAATACCTAGGTATTACAATTACGAACAACTTAAATTGGAAGCAATACACAGAAAATGTTGTGGGGAAGGCTAACCAAAAACTGTGTTTTATTGGCAGGACACTTGGAAAATGTAACAGATCTGCTAAGGAAACTGCCTACACTACGCTTGTCCGTTCTCTTTTACAATACTGCTGCGCTGTGTCGGATCTTTACCAGACAGGACTGACGGAGCACATCGAGAAAGTTCAAAGAAAAGCAGCAAGTTTTGTATTATCGCGAAATATGGGAGAGAGTGTCACAGAAATGATACAGGATTTGGGCTGGACATCATTAAAAGAAAGGCGTTTTTCGTTGCGACGGAATCTTCTAACGAAATTCCAATCATCAAATTTCTTCTTCGAATGCGAAAATATTTTGTCGACATCGACCTACATAGGGAGAAACGATCACAACGATAAAATAAGGGAAATCAGAGCTCGTACGGAAAGATATCGGTGTTCGTTCTTTCCGCGCGCTATACGAGATTGGAATAATAGAGATTTGTGAAGGCGTTTCGATGAACCCTGTGCCAGGCACTTAAATGTGATTTGCAGAGTATTCATGTAGATGTAGATGTTTGACGCTGACGTCAAAACAGAAAACATTTAACACCCTGACTGCTTACAGCGCCATATTTTCACCTGGCGGCAGAAAATGGAGCTATTGTTTTTTTCAGTGATTAATGTGCCTAGCTACAATATTTCTGCGTCCTGCGAGGTATACATCCCGCACTGCGTCACTCGGAACACCGTCAGTTTCAGTATAGCCACACTGAATATTTTGCAGGCAGTACCGACATATACAACGCAATGTGCCTGCAAAATTAAATCATTCTACGACACAAGGATATATGACTTCATACACTGAGATGCATGAAACGGATGTTTTATTCGTGAAAGTCCAATTCCATGAAGAGTATGGGGGGTGGGGGAGGGGGCGGCGGGAGGGAGGGGTATACGTTACTGGTGGAAGGCTAAACGGGGAACTGATCCCTGGTGCAGCCGAGAGCGAGGCCAGTGTGCGCGCGGTCCGTAGCTGAGAACCTGTGAGGTGGCGAGTGAGGCACCTGAGCGCCGGCACGGTGCTTGTCTTGGACGCGACGTAAATCGGGCCAGCAGCGAGCTTAAACCTGCTGGCGCGGGGCCCACATATAGGTAAGCGGCGCCCACGCAGCCACGCGGCGCGGTATAACGGCCCGCCTCTCGCGCTACACGCGACCCACTAAACGCCGTCACGCGACGGGCCTAACCAGACGGGCCGGCGGCACGCGCTGGCAACTGCTGCACACGGCGCTAGCTCTGACGAGGGAAGCGTCCACGCTCCAACTGCTAAAACCGAATAAAAATGCTCGTAAAATACGGAGATGCGTGTGTTCTGCGCAGAGGCGTAGAAATTATCCTTCCAGCCTGCCTGCCTCTGTCTCCGCCGCAACCATTAAAGCAGCCCAACCTACCGCAACGGAGACACAAGAGTACACGTGTACTGAAGCACAGTGGGTTTCTGCAAGCCTGGCAAGCTTCACAGGATCCGTTCAACCTGCTACGCCTACAACACGTTGCGCCATGTGGATTAACTAACCAGGTATGTATTTCAGTAGGTAGTTTCACTGCAGCTCATTTATCGCAACGGTGGGAGCAGCAAAATGAACAAACCGGACTTAAAGGAGATTGACGAACCGTGCTGAGTGGCCACGCGGTTTGATGTGCCATGTCACGGTTGTTGTTGTTGTTGTGTTGGGGCTTATGGGCGTTCAACATCGAGGTCATCAGCGCCCTGACACACATTAAAAGGAACGAATGTGGACAGACCTAAGAAAACTAAAGCACACACTCAAAAAAAGCAGGAAAAGAAGGAAAATGCTACATAAGAAAGTAGAGCCTAAGGAAAGGGGAAACATAGCAACAAGAATGTCACAGGAAATTGTTATTGGCTGGCCAGTTACATAAAATACGGGCGAGCTTGTCACACAGTGAGCAAATTAAGATCCTCTCCCTAAAATCTTTGTAAAAACATTTGACAGGGCACAGAATTTTAAAACTTTAACCACATTCGTCCGAGTGTTGCCTAAAAGAGATGGCAGGTCCGCTGGCAAGTCAGCCGCGACCCGCTGGTCAGAAAACAAAACGCAATCCAATAAAACGTGGCGCACAGTGACCTGGACGCCGCAAGCACTACACATTGGAGGGTCCTCTCGCCGGAGCAGGAAGCCATGCGTCATAGGGCTGTGGCCTATTCGAAGCCGAGTGAGGAGAACCTCGTCCCGTCGATGGGGCTGAAAGGAAGTACACCACATACGCGTTGTGGGCTTGACTATACGGAGCTTGTTGTCAGTCACTTCCAGCCACTCATCCTCCCACCGACGCATGACCCGTGAGCTCAACAGCGAGGTGAGTGCGTGCAAGGGGATAGCACACTGAGATACTTGTGGGGCGAGACACGCCTCCTTGGCTGCGAGCACGGATTGTGCGGCCCCTCCCTCCGAGGTTCGAGTCCTTCCTCGGGCATGGGTGTGTGTGTTGTTCTTAGCATAAGTTGTATTGTATTGTATTGTATGTTAACCGGGGACCTAGAAACGACAGTGAGGCTCCGTCCCCGCCACAGCCGCAGTGGTCCACAGCCCCATGACGACTGCCGCAGTCCACTTCACCCCTCCGCCGTCCCACACCGAACCCAGGGTTATTGTGCGGTTCTCACACCAGACGAGTGTAAACCCCTATGTTTGCGTAATGGTGGTGTACGCGTACGTGGAGACAGTGTTTGCGCAGAAATCGCCGACATAGTGTAGCTGACGCGGAATAAGGGGAACCAGACCGTATTCGACGAGGCAGATGGAAAACAGTCTAAAAACCATCCACAGACTGGCCGCCTCAGCGGACCTCGACACAAGTCCGCTAGCATAAATTAGTTTAAGTAGCGTTTAAGTCTAGCGAGGGATGTCCTTAGGAATTCACACACATTTGAACATTTTTGAGACTGACAAGAAATTAAGAATTGGGAAATATATACCAGTCACGAAACAGAGCCCGAGTCCAGCGGGGAAAAAGCTGTCGTTCATGACGCAGCTTCAAATAAATCGGTAACTGTCTCACAATGAAAACAGTGTAAAAAGTTACTAAACACTCATTCGGGAACCTCGAGTATGTTATGACACGTTTGTAAATTTGACTAGTAGTTTCCTCACTCCTTAAATATTTTGAAAGAGGACAAACACTTAGAGGCTGAGAAGTGTGTGGATATGTGTGGTGAGGACTTGAAGCCATTTAGCAGTGGTGCTGAAACATGTTTGGGAACTTGGAAAAATCAGTATTTTGCATAACTGGCGGACCTCACGTCCTACAATTTTAACTGCAAACACGGTAAACACAAGTACTGCAAATCCAAATGAAGGGTACCTTAAGTATTTTTACGTCCATCCTTACGATTGTAGGCTTGGGGGACTTCGGTATTTCACTTACGTAAAAAAAAGAAAAAATGGAGCGCCTGCAGACATCATTTTTATGTTATTTATTGTGTAGCTACCAGTTTCAGTGATTCACCACACCATTTTCAGGCCTTAACTGACACTGAGAAATTAGCTCCAGTCGTATACATGACCTCACCACTGATTGGATCGTATATAAGATTGTAGTTAGCCCCATCAGCGTCAGTTAAGGCCTGGAGATGGTGCACTGAATCACCGAAACTGCTAGGTATGTAACAAATAACGTCGAAAGGGTGGCTGCATGTGTTACATTTTATTACGTATCTTATGGTACCACCTGAGCACATTGGTAACGAAACACAGTGCTGCTTCCGCGTTTTGAACACCCTCAGGCATTTTCAGCACCAGAGTCCCATTTTTCCCCTATCTTTAGCAGAACTAACATACAATTCAACTCTAATTACAGATATATCTATTTGACGTCACCATGTGGTCATTAAAGTTTCCTTTGGTTCTATCGCGAATCGTTCGATTAGCGAAAACAAGATACTGTCTCGTATACGTCTGCACCGCTTATTAAGACGACCGACCGACGCCAGACATCGTCTGTACGGAGACAGATGTCTTGAAAGTCCTACATGCCGTAGCTAACCGATCAGGCAAACAACGCCGATCATGTTTCTCCCTTCTATCAAGACGTGGCTCGTTCAGTACCTCTTGAGATCCAAGGGCCTCTAAATGAATCCAGTTACTTCAATTTTCAATGTGCTCTATTTATAATCTGACAGCCATATTGCAGATTAACTTTGACTGGCCACTCTCTGTAATAAAAAAAAACTAAGTGAGTTTTTCATCAATGGAAGTTGAGAGGCGTCGCCGACAACCGTACGGAAGTGCTAACGAAAAAGTCGAACAAACAGACAGACAGAACGAAAAAAATCGATAGCGCATTTGCCCAGGCAAAGGTCACAGGTTCGAGTCCAGGTCCAGGTCAAGCAGTTTCAAGATAATTGATGATTCCTACAAATATATTTGCATATTTGCCTACCTCTCAGTACTCGACATGATCTCGTGTTGTACATGCTAACTGAAAGAATATACACTCTAAGACAAAAACGGCACATCATGAAGGAATTATCGGAACGGGACGGAAATCGATAGGTATCGCGTACATGTACAGACAAACAAATGATTACAATTTCATAAAAGTTGGATGATTTATTCGTGCGAAAGAGCTTCACAACTTGAGCAAGTAAATAACGTGATGGTTCACCTCTGGCCCTTATCAAAGCTGTTATTCGACTTGACACTGACTGATAGAGCTGTTCGAAATCCTCCTCAAGGATAACGTGCCAAATTCTTTCCAATTAGCGCGTTACATCGTCAAAATCCCGAGTTCGTTGGAGAGCCTTGCCTATAATGCTGCAAACTTCTCAACTGCGGGGAGATCTGGTGACCCTGCTGGCCAAAGTAGGGTTTGGCAAGCACGAAGGCAAGCAGTAGAAACTCTCGCCGGGTGTGGGCGGGCATTATCTTGCTGAAATGTAAGTCCAGGTTGGCTTGCCATGAAGGGCAACAAAGTGGGCAGGTGGTAGAGCACTTGCCCGCGAAAGGCAAAGGTCCCGAGTTCGAGTCTTGGTCCGACACACAGTTTTAAGCTACCAGGAGTGAATATCTCATTCTGGAAAGAGGGCATAAGATATCGTCGACGTACCGCTGTGCTGTAGAGGTGCCGCAGGTGACAACCAAAGAGGTCTTGCTACAAAAATAAGTGGCACCCCAGACCATCACTCCTGGCTTTGGGATCGTATGGCGTGTAACAGTCAGATTGGTGCCCATCGCTGAACAGGGCATCTCCAGACAATCAGCGCTGCTCATCGGGGATTAGTTCAAAGCGGGACTTCTCGCTGAAGACTACGCCTCAGTGATATTTCAGGTCGAAGACGTGTCTGGATACGCCCTGGATAGCGATGGGATAACAAGCTGACTGTCGCCCGCCATACGGTCCGACAACCAGAAATGATGGTCTGGGTGCCATTTCTTTTCGTAGCAGGACCCCTTTGGTTGTCATCCGCTGCACCATTACATCTCAGCGGAACGTCGACGATATTTTACGACTCGTTTTGTTGCCTTAATGGCAAGCCATCCTCGGCTTACATTTCAGCAGGATAATGCCCGGCTGCACACGGCGAGTTTCTACTACTTGTCTTCGTGCTTGCCAGACCTTACCTGGGCCAGCAAGGTTGCCGATCTCTCCCCAGTTTAGAAAGTTTAGAGCATTATGCGTGGGTCCCCCAACCAGCTCGGGATTTAGACGATCTAACGCGCCAATTGGACAGAATTTGGCACGATATCCCTCAGGAGGACATCAAACAACTCTGCCAATCAATGACAAGCCGAATAACTGCTTGCACAAGGGCTAGAGTTGGATGAACGTGTTATTGACTCGTTCAGTTTGTGAAGCTATTTTACACGAATACATCATCCATTTTTTTCTGAAATTGCAGTCATTTGTTTGTTTGTACATATACATCACATCTACCGACTTCCGTCCCATTCGATTCGGATAATACCTTCGTGGTGCGTCGTTTTCTCGGGTTAGAATGCATTTGTCATTGCGAATTTAATAAATATTCTAGCGTTTCTGTCAGGTTCTTACTGTCCCTAAAGGATAAAAAGCGTACATACGTGATAAAATCATGACTGCCAGCAGGATATACAGTCTGATGCGTTACTTATTAGAGAACCACGGTCTTAATTTTTCTGCGAGAGCTAGACATTCAGTACGAACAGATAGCGATATTAAAAAGCCAAGGCCGAGAATATCCATAAACATCAAAACTGGCGCTAGAGAACAGACAGTACGCAAAGGACCAGTTCCAAGGTCTGAGACGTACATTTAGAATTGTATTGCAAGCATAAAATGAGCTTTCACGAAGAATTAAAAAGCCTGTAATTTTTTTTTAAGGAATATCACCCATGGGTTTAGCGGTAAGGCGTGTGCCTGGAAACCGAGAGGTTGAGGGATAAAATCCCGCCCGCACCCTTGGAATTTTCAATCTGCCTTTAATGTAGCCTTCACTTCTCAACGTTGTGAGGAGTCGCCAGGTATGACACGTCGCTCGGATTCCGCGTTAGACTGTAGGTCTCTTTTTCCCGGTTGGTAGGATAGGGCCACGCAAGTCGCTGAAGTCGTGTTCAGTTTAAAGACTTGCAGGCCGGCCAGTGTGGCCGTGCGGTTCTAAGCTGCAGTCGCAGGTTCGAATCCTGCCTCGGGCATGGATGTGTGTGATGTCATTAGGGTAGTTAGGTTTAAGTAGTTCTAAGTTCTAGGGGACTGATGACCACAGATGTTAACTCCCATAGTGCTCAGAGCCATTTGAACCAAAGACTTGCACCATGTCACTGAACGGCACGTTATTATTATTGGTTTGGTTAACTACGACCATTGATGCCAATACAAAAACTTAACTCAAATGTTACATAGTTTCTCTTAAAATATATACTAATTTAAAATTACTACAAAATTTATTTTGCAATTGGTGATGGCATATCATACATTTGTAAATTCTACTGAATTATAGAACTTACAGATGTCTTTTAAAAGAGTTCTAACAGTGCAACCTTGCTAGCTGGCAAGTTTCCACGTTTCACTAACATACGCTTCAGTAGTATATCTCTCTGCTTGCCAAAGTAGCTACTTCCTACACTACTGGCCATTAAAATTGCTACACCAGGAAGATGAAGTGCTGCAGACGCGAAATTTAACCGACAGGAAGAAGATGCTGTGATATGCAAATGATTAGCTTTTCAGAGCATTCACACAAGGTTGGCGCCGGTGGCGACACCTACAACGTCCTGACATGAGGAAAGTTTCCAACAGATTTCTCACACACAAACAGCAGTCGACCGGCGTTGCCTGGTGGAATGTTGTTGTGATGCCTCGTGTAAGGAGGAGAAATGCGTACCATCAGGTTTCCGACTTCGATAAAGGTCGGATTGTAGCCTATCGCGATTGCGGTTTATCGTATCGCGACATTACTGCTCGCGTTGTTCGAGATCCAATGATTGGTCGAGATCCAATGACTGTTAGCAGAATATGGAATCGGTGGGTTCAGGAGGGTAATACAGAAGGCCATGCTGGATCCCAACGGCCTCGTATAACTAGCAGTTAAGATGTCAGGCATCTTATCCGCATGGCTGGCTGTAACGGATCGTGCAGCCACATCTCGATCCCTGAGTCAACAGATGGGGACGTTTGCAAAACAACAACCATCTGCACGAACTGTTCGACGGCGTTTGCATCAGCTCGGAGACCATGGCTGCGGTTACCCTTGACGCTGCATCATGGACAGGAGCGCCTGCGATGGTGTACTCAACGACGAACCTGGGTGCACGAATGGCACAACGTCATTTTTTCGGATGAATGCAGGTTCTGTTTACAGCATCATGATAGTCGCATCCGTGTTTGGCGACATTGCACATTGGAAGCGCGTATTCGTCATTGCCATACTGGCGGATCACTCGGGATGATGGTATGGGGTGCCACTGGTTACACGTCTCGGTCACCTCTTGTTCGCATTGACGGCACTTTGAACAGTGGACGTTACATTTCAGATGTGTTACGACCCGTGGTTCTACCCTTCATTCGATCCCCGCGAAACCCTACATTTCTGCTGGTTAATGCTCTACCGCATGTTGCAGGTCCTTTACGGGCCTTTCTGGATACAGAAAATGTTCGACTGCTGCCCTGGCCAGCACATTCTCCAGATCTCTCACCAATTGAAAACGTCTGATCAATGGTGGTCGAGCAACTGGCTCGTCACGATACGCCAGTCACTACTCTTGATGAACTGTGGTATCGCGTTGAAGCTGTATGGGCAGCTGTACCTGTACACGCCATCCAAGCTCTGTTTGACTCAATGCCCAGGCGTATCAAGGCCGTTATTACGGGCAGAGTTGGTTGCTCTGGGTTCTGAATTCTCAGGATCCATGCACCCAAATTGCGTGAAAATGTAATCACATGTCAGTTCTAGTATAATATATTTGTCCAATGAATATCCGTTTATCATCTGCGTTTCTTCTCGGTGTAGCAATTAATAATGGTCAGTAGTGTAGTAAAGATGGTTTTTAATTCATGGTTTCGTTGATTATTCTGGATCGATGAGAATGAAGCCTTGAGTTTTCTGTGTTTCATTAGCATCGTTGTGAAATTAGGTGAGATTGGTAATTTAATCGCCAGCCTTTGGTGCACCTTAGGAAAATATTAATTTATAACGATTTCTTTTGTAGTCTATTGTCTTCCTTTCTCTCGTTCTTCTAGACCTGCTTTCGTAACAATTGTTTCGTAGACGTTTTGGTTCGTTTGATGTGGCTCAGTTGCTCTTGTGATCTGGGTGCATCTTTGGCCAGCTGGTCTACCAATTTGTTACCGTAATGCCAGTGTGAGCATTAATCAGTGTAAAGTTCGTGACACAGCTGATCTTTTGCAAAAATATAATCTTATTAGACTCTTGTAATGGTCTGGACACTTGTTGTGCTGTTGTTTCACTAGCTTTTCGAGAACCTTTAAAATGTCAAAGCACTCCGCCTGATTGTCTGAGCATAAATATCCCAGTTTGTATCTTATGAGGTATGTTGGCTTTTAATTTATGAAAATTGATACTCCTGATCCTACTTCTCCTACACTTATATCAGGTACTACGTCCTGTAATTTCTTTCGTTACAAACGACAACATCAGTTGGATGGGCCCAATTTTCATAATGAACAACGGATTATAATGTTTATTTTGTGCTTCCAGCTTTAATTTCATCATATTTATTCGCTATTTCCTTACTCTTAATTAATGTTGGTGTTAGACCCAACAGAATACACATTGCTTCGTTTCATAGTGTTCTCTGGGCTTTGTCAACCTTGGTGGTAACTAGTCGTTGTAAACGTTTGTACCTAATGAAATTTTCTTGTTTTGTCGGACTGTTAATTTATATCTGCTATGTGTGTGGTAGGATAGATGATATTGCTCCTCTTTAGATGAGCCGGCCGGAGTGGCCGTGCGGTTCCAGGCGCTACAGTCTGGAACCGCGAGACCGCTACGGTCGCAGTTTCGAATCCTGCCTCGGGCATTGATGTGTGTGATGTCCTTCGGTTAGTTAGGTTTAAGTAGTTCTAAGTTCTATGGGACTGATGACCTCAGTAGTTAAGTCCAATTGTGCTCAGTGCCATTTGAACCATTTTTCTCTTTAGATGATTCTCGGAGCCTCAGAGTTAAACCGCTAGTTAAGTCTGGATGTGTCACATAATGCGTGTATGAACCTTGTACATAGATCCTGTATTTTGTCAATGAAACTGAACTTAGCGTTAATAATCATTCCAAGATATTTTAGTCAGTTTGCCGCAGTTGTTAATTGTTCAAGAATATACTAACTTTTGTTTTGCCCCTCTTTCATGTTCTTGTTATTAACGCTATTTTCTATTTCTGGTCATTGAAACGAATTTTGTTACTTTTGGCCCAGTCTGGGCATTTAGCGTGTCTTAGGGCGACAGGTAGCTGACCATCACTGACGTTGTTCGCGGTGCGCTAAGTGACATTTCTCTGAACAAATGGAGAGCGCCGTCAGCAAACCCGTTCCACCTGCGCTTTGTTAACGCCACTGATTCACACGAAGCGTCCGCTTAGACCGACTGTGTGTCACAGAGGAGGTGTGTTGATGGACAGTTATCATGCAGTTATCACAGCAACATGTGTCGCAGGCGTTCTGGACAATTATAACGGATTGTGACTACTCGGGAGGAAGCAGCGTTAAAAAACATTGCGTCGGCACTCACTGAATGGAAAATGACAGACTACTGCATCAACAGAAAAGTAACTTCCAATGGTGATGATTTCACGACACGGGCACAACACAAGAGCATACAGGTTCAGTAGTCCGTTGAGATACACCAAGACGTGTTTTGGCTGGTTTAATGGAGTCCGTCTTTTCCTAATTTTAACATTCATTTGACGGCTAATCTCTTTTCTGCTACTCCTCGGTACATTTAATCCTTCATGGGTTTGCTCTCAATCCAAGCAGGCTATTTATTTCTCACGCTTATCACTGATATGCAGTGATCGAGCGAATTTCTTGTTGAAATCCAACGTTTCGTCCCCGTCTGCTGAAGAAAAGGGGCGTTGTAGCTCTTCTGAAGGTCCGCTACTGACTCAGCATCGAGACAAAGTGTGCATCGCACCTTCGAAAACGCTGCAACCCCCTTGAAAGAGTCCTCTGCAGATGGGGACGAAACGTCTGATCACGACATAATGGCCCGTAAAATTTTAATAAGTATGACACTTCCAACTGCGAAAATATACATGTTCATTTCTGTCAATAGGTCCTACAATTCTTTCTCTCTTTCACACGGGACAGCAATGTCATCGGTGATCCGTATCACTGCTAGCCTATCGCCCTTTATTTGATTCCGTCCTGTAAACCTTTCTTGTGCCTTCTTTATGGTTCTTCGATGTACAGGTTGTAAAGTAAAGAAGAAAGACTGTTTAGAATCCGACAGTGAGGCTGATTGCCTGTCTAGCCCGGGTATCAAGAGTGAGAACACGTCAGAGATACATGGGTTACATACGACACTCGCAGTTTGACCCAGCGGCTTAGCCACGGCAACCACTTCAGGTGACTCCGCCCGCTGACGTGTGTGTGTGTGTGTGTGTGTGTGTGTGTGTGTGTGTGTGTGTGTGTGTCGTTAAGTACCAGGTGGTTATAATTAAACAGACGGTGTTCCGAGTGCTGCAGTGTGGGATGTATTCAAGACAGGAAACAGAAACATCGTAGGTATGTTCATTAATCAGTGGGCTCACAGAGTATGCTGAAAAAAATAATAGTTCGACTTTCTGATACTAGGTAAAATATGACGCTGTAAGCAGTGAGAATATGACTTCAGTATGCTGTTTGTCACTTGGCGATGCATGTTGATTTCTTTTGTGATGTGACTGTTGGTGTAAAGCATTAAGAATGTTGAAGTTTCCCCTACGATGTGAAATGGCTTTGGGAAAGGAAGACTGTGCATTCCTGGTAAACGTGTTTTATCATAACAGTAGCAACAACAGTCCTGCATTGCGGAAATATCGCAGAGAGAAACAGCTGTGAAGGGGCCCCGTGTCAGTAAATGGGCTAAGGAATTTGATCAATAAATTTGAAGAAAGTTGAATTAGGCGGGGCTATAAAAAAAATGAAATGTCGTGTGGCGAGGGTCTCCCGGCGGGTAGACCTGATCGCCTGGTACAAGTCTTCGGTGACTTGCGTGTCGACGAGGATGAAATGATGATGATCAAGACAACACAAACACCCAGTCCCTGAGCGCAGAAAAATCCCCAGCCCAGCCGTGAATCGAACTACAAAATTAATGTGATCATTTAAATACCGCCAAGGATTTTCAACAGCTGTAGAACTGATTTCCATGAAGTTTCTACAGTCAATCTACTAACAAGAAGTGGTAATTAATGCGAACTCAGTAAACAAACAAAAATAAACAGGAAACACCTAGTTATCCACGATCGCACGAGATTGTTTACATCAGTCGCCCGCATCCGGATGTATTCACCTATCTTCATGGTCCGAAATTGTCAGAACACGATTTCCGCGGCCGGGACGGAGTCATTTTTGTCATAAATAGCAGGTACCTTATGAACGATTAACGGACACAAAGAAAGCTGGCCGCGCGGGATTAGCCCAGCGGTCTAGGCGCTGCAGTCATGGACTGGGCGGCTGGTCCCGGTGGAGGTTCGAGTCCTCCCTCGTGCATGGGCGTGTGTGTTTGTCCTTAAGATAATTTAGGTTAAGTAGTGTGTAAGCTTAGGGACTGATGACCTTAGCAGGTAAGTCCCATAAGATTTCACACACATTTGAACATTTTGAAAGAAAGCTGACGGAAGTTAAAGAGTCCTTTAACGTTTCTTTTCTTTTTAAATTAAATTAAAAGCTAATCCATTACTAAGGAAGTTAACTTCGTTAATTATCGATTGACGGATTCAAAGCCTTGTGCTCAGCTATGTGTCGAACAATAAACGGCAGTGTCGAGAGACCATGATGCTGGTGATGTCCAGTTCCGATATGTGATGATAGAAGTTTCCCCCTGTCACACGAACCACAAGACTATCTTGTCACAAACAAATAACATTCAGCTGCGATTTCTGAATAAGAAACCGGCTGTGTGACCTTTCCCGCTACACAGATTTGCATGGTGTTAATCTTTCGGACTGGAGCGGACTGCTACGAAATATCGCAGCCTGTAGTGCACTTCGTGACAGTCTGGTATTTGTTGCAGGTCATTCGCGCTGTTTTGCAACTTTGATGTCCAGTAGCGTATCGTAAACAGCATCAGCTTCACAGACCGATACGGAGGAGAACGCAGAGTCGGAAGACAATGAGGAGTCCGCATGGAGTGAGCGTGCGACTTGCGGCGCGCCGCTATCGATCAGCGAATGAGTGTGCCGGGCCGGCACTTTGCGCTGCATTGCCGGCGGCGGCGGCGGCGGCCGGCGTGAAATTTGCGAGAAGGCCAGCCGGCGCCCCCGCAGCCGCAGCGCAGCCTCCCTGCCTCGCGCTCCGCCGCGCCGCCCACGCGCCTGCCGCGGCCCCTGCTCCAGGCCGGCCATTGTGCCTGCCTGCCTGCCTGCCCGCCACGTGACAGTAACGGCCGCACGCGCCGCGCCGCACCGCACCGTGTTTGGAAGCACCGACCGCATTACAGGCCGCTAGCGCTCCACAACACTCCGTCTGAGCCTGTCATTTCGACCACTGCCAGCTCACATAGTAGAATTCCAGGAAACCCGGCGCGGATCCAAGGTTAAGATCTTAGGACTCACAATTTGTTATCGGCTGCCCAAATCTAAACTGACGTCAATCGCACTTTTTTTTTAAAAAAAATCTCATTTTGTTTGCTTTTGTTCGTTGCATCTTCACGGGGCGGACGTCGTAAGACATCCGTTTAAGTTCGTTGTTAATCGATTAGCTCAGTTTTTTATTACAGAGGGCAGTTAAACCCTCTGACCGAACACGCTGAGCTACCATGCCGGCGACTTCAATGTTTCAGAGACTTCTGTGGTTATAACTATCTTTTATCCCGCGGCTTCGCCCGCATATGCGTTCAGCACATATACTGAACACACCTCCTCCTCCTCCTCCTCCTCCTCCTCCTCCTCTCTTTGGCCACATCTTCCTGCCCCTGTCTGTTTCCTCCTCACTCTTTCTGTATCTTCATCTCCTACCCCCCCCCCCCCCCCTCTCTTTGTCCATTCCCTCGACCCTTTCTCATCATATCTTCCTGTCCCCTCTCTCTGACCATATCCTCCACCCCTCTCTCTTTCCATTTCTGGTTCCCCTGTACCTTTTTCACCTGCCCACTACCTCTCCACCCCACCCCTCTCTCTGTCCACTTTTTCCCTCCCTTTACTCTGTCAATAACCTCCTCTATCCACAATAACCTGTCTAAGCTGAGCTCATTAGCACATGTAGTTCCTGCAATACAGTTCAATAAAGCAGGCCAATGCTACTCCCACAACACATCTGCCAAAACAGGGCAGGCTTCATATCAGGGGCTTGAAAACCATTTATTTGCCCCTGACACACAGGTTGCCATGCCAAGCCAGTCATTTAACTCTGTCAGGACCCAGAAAACAGCTTCTTGGTCTTAACATATAGACTGCACTGAGAAGCAGGTTGATTTTGCAATCTGATACTGTTCCCACTCAACATGTTTATCATGTCGTCCTCTCCCAATGGAGTCATTGGGTGCAATATGAAGGGGCAAGTGGTCAAAACACCGGTCTCCCAGCCGTTGTCGGGTTTCTTGACCTATGAACCACTACTAATGGGAGGAATAGTTCCTCAAGAGGTTGTGTGCACCTTGCACCAGTCCTCCCACCGACTAAACGAGGTAAAGTCCCTAGCAGTGCCAAGAATCGAAGCAGGGTCCGCCACATGGCAGCCAGCTGTACTGACCAGTCAGTTACAGAGGCCATAGTTTAATAATAATAGTAATAATAAAAATTTCTTGTGGTTCAACAGCCTGGTGCAAGTCATTCCATTGGACCCCACTTTGGCGACTTGCATTTCCCTAGCCTACCCCAGAAATCTGATCAGCGAAAGGGGACCTAAAGTTTAACGTGGAATCAGAATGATGAGTTGTTTCTGATGAATTTTCACGTCGTTGATAGGTGGCGGTTAGGTTAAAAGTAGACTGACAAATTTCCGTGATTCAAGCGGTTTTAATCCCGTGACCCGCGGCTCTCCAGTCATATATTTTACTATTAGACTACTGGGCCTGACTAATAGTAATACTACTACTACTAATAATGAATATACATAATGAATCCGAATTCCACCAAACGCTCTGAGGTCGTTCAGGCAAGTTTTCTGAGTACATTGTTAAACTGGCGGTCTCCGGTGACTCATTACACAGTAATTGCATTTAGTTCGATTTGTTTCCCCCATGTGTCTTTTAGCGGCGGTGTGTTGAAAACACCTGCTCAGCAATGCGAACGTCATTGCTATATGCTGTTTCATTCAGTCACGGTACTCGCTCACTCTTCACTCTCAAGCTCGTATACAGTAGTGCTCAGCTCTGTCTCGACAGTGTTAGTTGTGTATTAACAGTGATACACAACAGTGTGGATGGGTGCACTGATGAAGAGTTGACCATTAGTGTATGCGTTCTTTCAATGAAATGAATAAGCGGCACAGCTACGGTATGATGAGCTATTTCATCTGACAGTTGCTGCATTACTCTCTGTTTTGTTTTGTACGTTTCTGTGATTGAATTTTACACGATTTTTTACAGACGTGGGGACGTTATAATTTGGGGAAAAGACGGAGAAATCAAAATCGCACCATTACCCTCTAATAAGGCATTGCAGACAATGCATCTCAACACCACAATACTCAGAAAATATCCCCGAAAATACGTAAAATCTGTCAGTGTAGTTTCGGTTGACTCTGTATATAAAATTTTAATATAATGATAATAGGTTGTTTAAATCAATGCTTAATACATCGATTTAGAATAACCCCAAAGAAAGTGCAGTTCAGAGAAAATCATCATTTGCAAACTACTCATCCAAAAATTTGAGAAATATATGCATCAGGCAACTGTTTTAAGAACTATAATAGTAGCAAACTCTCACAATTTGGACAATGTCATAATTTATACGACGTAAAATTGAATTGTTTGCTCATTATTATCAGTATTCCACATAGAACTGTAGACCATGGATAAGCTAACATCTGAGTGTGGGAAATGATTCTCCTTTCTGTGGTCCCCACCTATATTTGAAAAGGGTCAGTCTGTTTTTGTTTCTGGTGGAGGAACTTTCCATAACTTTCTTACCTAATTCAAATTCTAGTGGTTTGTTCTACACGTGGACTCACAAACCGTGCCTGCAGGTATATCCATCTTGCGAATGGGCGTTTTTACTTGGGTTAAGATTTTCTTCAGCTGGTCAGGCAAGGATTGCATCCAAATGGACAGCAGAGAATAAATTATTAAGGTCAATCAAAGAGTATAAATAGCTAGACTTGAAATAAAATAGTGAGATTTATGTAAGTCCGCAGTCTTTTCTGGCCATTGCCGTTGAAGGTAAAGTGTTGTAGGTTTTTAGACCACTTGAAACACACAAGCAATTTCGCATGCATCTTCCATTCAATTCGATGTTGATCAGTTAATTAGAGGTAGATACCAGTGCAAATTCCTTGGGCAATGTTTTCATTTGAAGTATATCAAATGAGAGTGACCGGCCATACGGCGCTCTTTCTGTGTTTATTTCCTTTCATTAACATGGTGCTGGGATGGCGTGTTGTGTACATGGGAAAGCACAGCGCGTTGTATTTGAGACAGGTTGGGTAGAGAATGTTACGAGAAAAGCAATCCAAAAGAAATCCTTCGCAGTCAGCACAGTGTGAAGTGTCAGGTGTCTGTCTTCGTGGATGTCGGAAGGCCAAGGACGAGCAGAGGATTCCTGGCTATAGCGTATTTACAACCTGGGCCCCGCCAAGAGGCCGAAATGTGGCTGGGACGCCCCCTCATGTTTTACTGAGAACTTTTTGTAGATAACCACATGGGGATTGCTCACAACTGTCAGGGGGGCTGCCTCCTCAGCACGACAACACTTTGCTAACATACCAACCCACCCCGCCTTCTTAAATACCAGATATTCAGTATTTACCCGATATCATTGGCCTCCAGTGGGGAGCCAAGATTTACAGCTTTTAAATATTTTGTAGAAATTATGTTTTCCCCTACAGCATCATGAAAATTACCAGTTTCGATCAAACAACAGATCATGATCGGCTACAAAAAACATTAACTGCAGAAAACGCAGACAATCAAGATCATGTGTATCTAGATCAACGTTATAGATTAACAGCATCAAATCTGAAGAATGCAGGAAAGTGCTAGATTTACTGCACTCTTTAGTTTTGATGCAGTTGATCTAGACGCAAATGAGCGCAATTGGACTCATTTCCTGTAATTGCTATTTTATATCTGTTGGTGGTCCGTTGTTTGACTGAAACTGGTAGTTGTAATAATTAGAGTCAGCTATTGTTCTAAATCACGATTTATCAAAGAGACTATTTTGTAAGAGTATGCGACATTGGTTTTTGACAGTGTTCGGCCACCTAGGGGCATTATAAGTCTTCTGAGAATGATCGCAACATAGTGGTCAAAGCATCGAGGTTTAAAGTAGTTTTAAGATGAATATGACAAGTTTTAATCACCTAAAAGATTTTACTTTCAGTGAACTGTTTTTCACACATGCCTTGTGGATTTTGTATAGTCAAGACGTCCACATTAAGTCTCTTAGGTCGTTCTGGTCAGAACTTACGTCATGACCAGTTTGTCCTAACGCAATGGAAAACATAACAATGTTAGACAGCCAGCAAAAAAAAAAAAAAAAATGAATGACAGAGAGAATGAATTACTACTTCAGTTAAATTATATATTCGCGAAATATTTCGAATGCAGTGCGTTCTGTGTTTGCTTACTTTGATTCTTTCTTAGGACTATGGGCAGAATCTGAAATCACAGCGACAACGAAAATATTTTCAAGTAGCAGCCGGAACGAACTCGCCCATAGTTGCAGAAACACCGAATGAGAACAGTGCACCCATTCTAAGAGCACTTGCTGCTAACTGCTCTCGCGTTCCGCATAGCGTTCAATACGGTTTCCTCGTTTCTTGTGTAGTTTCGGCTGGTTAAATCGAAATATAGTGTGGTGGCTGTCACAGAGCACCAGAATTCTTGGCCTTCGTGTTCCCAGGTATCAGGCCCACGAGTTACTGCGAAGTTTTCCACTACTCACTGAAACGGTTCCCCCCATTTGTGATAAATAAGTATGAATCTTCAAGCACTAAAAAACGAGAATCGTAGCTCTGTGTTATGACAAAGTTCGTGATGAAAAAAGGCACTCCAGTCACAAAAAGTTAAGCGAAGCGCTAGCAGTCCCGGAAACGTAAACTCTAATTTATAGCAGTAATGAAGGCGGCAATCAAATTTAATGAAGACTGTTAACCGGGCGAAGTTGGTGGACGAGCGTTACACTCGCTAACAAAGCAGGTGACAGAATGAGGCAAAATTTTCGTAACTGAAGGAATGGTCCACGGGGGGATTTAGGACACCGTGACCGTCGATGTGTTTGTCGAAAGCGGCTATTTAATCATTAAAAGATATTTTTGGTAACGTGAATGTTGAATGTCGATGCTAATGAGAAAAAGATCGCAGGTTTAGCCCAAATCAAGTTACGTCCGTATTATTAGTTTTGTGGCGTCTGTCAACTAGACTTGCAAGTTACAATCAGCAACGTACAGCGTGTGTCCGAAAAATAAATCAGATCCGTAAAGATCAATTTATTGAAAAGTACAAATGTTTAGTATTCTACAAATTGGTATAGTGGGCGTCAGTATACTTTTTCCATCGATTCTGCCAATTCTGACAGGCTTACTGTAATACGTTGACGGGAATCAATTCGTAAGGAACAATTAATTGAAAATAAAAGTGCAAAAGTTTAGTATTCTACAAACTAGCACCCTTGGGCGTCAATACACTTTCTCCAGCGATTCTGCCAACTCTGAGAGCATTCCTGGAAAACGTTGACGGGAACCTCCTTCAAACACCTCGTCGCGGTGGCTTTCATGGCATCTACCGTTCCAAAATGATGGCTCCTTAAACTTCTTTTCACACTAGTAGACAAAAAGATGTCCACTGGGGCCAGATCGGAACTATGTTGCGACTGGGGCAGCGTTGCCACATCGTGCCTGGCTAGGAACTCGCTAACAATGGAGGAGGTATGAGACAGCGCGTTATCGTGGTGGAGTCCCCAGTTTCCACTGATCTCCATCCTGACGCGATGCAACCTGTTTCAGAGCCTTTCACGAACTCTAAAGTAAAGCTGGCTGTTGACAGTTTGTCCCAATGGCACAAACTCCGATTGGACAATGTCTTTGGAATTACAAAAGACGATGGATATAGCCTTCACACGGGATTTCTTCATCCTTGCCTTTCTTGTTGGCCACTATGCCATCTTTTGTCGGCCTACTTGAGGATTTACCTCTGATACGTTGTCATTTAGTAAAATTAGTGCTTGCTGCACGTGAAAGGGAGGTATTCGGGTTTGAACCCTAGTTAATGATTGGTCTTCAACGTGTCAAAAATGTTCGCTACAGCATACACTCTGCTAAAACTAATAGAGAATGATTCAGAATTTCTGTTACAGGGGAATTAGAAGACGAAGTTTTGATAAGGAATCCTTGTCCGGAAATGTACCGTTTGGATATGAAATAAGTTTGAAGACTGAATCACTTTCAAATCTCACAATTCACGGTACGCAAACAAGCTGAGAAGACGGGGACATAGTCAGCCCTGTTGCAATTACGACGACGAGTCAATAAATACGAAGCCTATTCGGAAAGTAAGGTCCAATCGTTCCCAAAATGGAAACCACCGTGAAAATCAAAAACGTTTTATTTGCAACAGTTAGCTACACCTTCCAGCTACTTTTCCTCATAGTCGCCGTTCCGATTTAGACATTTGTCGTAGCGTTGTACCTACTTTCCAATATCCTCGTCATAGCAGTAAGCCACCTGTGCTTTCCCCCGTTTCTCTACTTTGTTCTAGAGCTTCTTGTCTGTGCCAGAACGTAGTCTTCATAGCTAGCGGTGAGCCGAGATGAAAATCAGGCACAGTCAATTATGGGCTCTATTGTGGGTGACCAAACACTTCCCATCGGAAGTGCTGCAGGAGTATCTTCATTGCCCCTTCAGAGTGCGACAGAGAATTGTCATGCAGAAGGAAACATATGACTATTATGTTATGCGAGCTGCATGACATCAGGCCAAATCTCACACCATACCCTCGTACTTGGCCGGAGACGCTATTGTAGCATCTGTAAGTGCTCACTGTGGGCTCAGAACTGAAAAGAGCGACGTGACGCGATCGATGGGCATACTAGAGACACTGCCCAACACATTTGTGCAAAGCTTTATCGGATTTCCATTGCGGTTTCCATTTCCCACCCCATCGGACCTTGCTTTCCAAATAGCCCTCGTAAGTCACAAACTGGGATAGAGACATCAGAGCCTCGAATTTATTTTCCTTTTCAGCATACTACCCTTGAAAACGTAAACACTTATCCCTTCGCTCGATAAGGCATTAAAAGCCTGCAGAACAGAATTCTTGTGGCAGCGTTCGCATTGTAAGTAGGCTGTTTAGGTTTTTCTGTTGGTAACGCCACGTAGCGCTCTGTATGAAAATCACTGACTGTGCTGTGTGCAGTCTGTGGCAGGTTTGCATTGTTGGAATATTTGCTATTGTACTGTTGGGCAGTTGAATGTGAACAGCGCGTAGCGCTGTGCAGTTGGAGATGAGCCGCCAGCAGTGGTGGATGTGGGGAGAGAGGTGACAGAGTTTTGAGAACGGAGGATCTGGACGTGTGTCCATCAGTAAAAGGAAATTTGTTTAATTGGATGTCACAAAATTATATAATGACTTTTGAACGCTATTAAGGAGAATACATTCATTGTTCTCTATCAAAATCTTTCATTTGCTAACTATGCCTATCAGTAGTTAGTGCCTTCAGTAGTTAGAATCTCTTATTTAGCTGGCAGTATTGGCGCTCGCTATATTGCAGTAGTTCGAGCAACGAAGATTTTTGTGAGATAAGTGATTCACGAAAGGTATAGGTTGTTGTTAGTCAGGGCAAAAAAAAAAAAAAAAAAAAAAAAAAATATTGTGCGTCAGTTTAATGATTATCAGAATAAGTAAAGAAAGAAATGTCTGAGTACGTTCAGTTTTACTCAGCTGTTTGTAAATCAGATAACGTAGAGGTTATCAGCACAGTAATTCATTAATTTTTCTAAGGGGATGTTTCAGCATATAACGAGTGACCTCTCGGAATATAGTAAGTTTATTTGGTTCCCTACATTGCTGCAACCCACCAGACCAATGTTTCCTGAGGGGTAGCGAAATACCCCTAAACGGGGAAAAAATTCGCTATTACTGTATGAACAGGGCGGTCAGGACGCTCCTTCTTTGTGACTTTTTCTTATCCTTTGCTAAATTCCTGTATCAATTCAACAAAAATTTCCGTGAAATACAGTTCTAACCACACACGGTATGAATTTCGTTACGGACGTGCTTTGCGAGCAGTGCCCCGGTTCATAAAAATCGCGTTGTTCTAGTCGATTGTTGGTCTGTCTGCAGATAATCAATCATGGGCCGCGGAATACTGTGTCTCGGCTACCTTCCACGCGGCATGTGCTGCCACCTTATCCATAAGTATAGTCGTGAATTTAAAAGTATATGTGGTTTTCCGGTGGGTGCCAGTTATGACGTCACATTACACCTTCATCTGCATCTACATCTCATTTAAATGGTTACTCTGCAATTCACACTTAAGTGCCTGTTCATCAAACCATTTTCTCACTACCATTCCACTCTCGAATGGCGCGTGGGAAAAAGGAACACCTAAATCTTTCCGTTCGAGATCTGATTTCTCTTATTTCATTATGATGATCATTTCTCCCTACGTAGCTAGGTGTCAACAAAATATTTTTGCATTCGGAAGAGAAAATTGGTGATTGAAATTTCGTAAATAGATCTCGCCGCAAAGAAAACCGCCTTTGTTTCAGCGACTGCCACCCCAACTCGCGTATCACATCAGTAACACTCACCACTATTGCCCCATAACACGAAACGAGCTGCCCTTCTTTGCGCTCTTTTGATGTCCTCCGTCAATCCTACCTGGTAAGGATCCCACACCGCGCAGCATTATTCCAGCAGAGGACGGACAAGTGTAATGTATAATGCTGCGCTCGAAATTAGGAGGGTTGGCTGCCGTGCTCCACGGATTCACTTTGTAGAGGACTTCCTTCTTCACGTAGAAGAGAATCCGAGGAAAAGTACTCGAGACACTGCCCACGCCATGTGCTTCTACAGCACACAGCTCACTGTCCCCGCTGTGTGCGTACTGTGAAGCCAGAGATTTGAAAGTGATTCGATCCTCAAACTGATCTTACATCCAAACGGTACTATTTCGGACATGGATTCCCTATCTAAACTTCATTTACTAATTCCTCTCTACAACCCCTAGGAGCCTGTACAGAAATTTCGAATCACCCTGTGTACAAAGGACTTTTCCCATATATGTTTAGTTTGGATGGCTTCTAAGTTCTTTAAATGCTTAGTGAGGCGTTGTGGTTGTTCTGAAAACATCCTTCCGTCCGTGCCTCTGAGCTTCAGTAGCGTCGCGCGAAGTCACACTCACAGCCGCGCCCACAACCCACGCACTCTTTGCGGTGTCCGTCGCGCGAGACAATTTACGCGAAGTACAGCTCAGCGGATTTAATCGTAAATGTTTGTTGGCGGACATAGATTAACTGTCTGAACTACTAAATTACCAAGTAAATACAATTCCTCGCTCTGACAGCATTACACTTCTCACAACTCCAGAGTCAATAATTAAATATCTTGCAGCTACGTAACTACGAGGGTTGGAACTTAAATAGTGGCAACTATTTATTCACAACCGATACAAAAGAGTTACATGTTTGCACCTATTACTGTCCTTCAAAGTAGTCACCAGCGTTGTGAAGAACCCGTTTCCAGCGATGTGGAAGGTGTAGTATACAGTTAGCAGAGCCTGTTCTGTTGATGGTGCAAATGGAGCGGTCGAATCTCTGGAACAGCTCTGAAGCGAACGCACGAAGTGGTTCCTTTATCTTCGGAATCAAATAAAAGTCACAAGGACTTAAGTCCGGGGAGTATGGTGGATGGTACAGTACTTCCCAGTCCCATCGACCGAACAGAGCAGCCACAGCTTGCGCTGTATGCTCCCGCGCATTGTCGTGCAAAATGATGGGTGGGTTTCGCAGAAAGTGTCGCCGCTTCTTTCGCAAAGCTGGCCGCACGTGATACTCCAAAAGCGAACAGTAATACTTTGCACTTACGGTCTGCCGTGGAGGAACATAATGCGTTAGGGTAACACCATCACAGTCGTTCACGAGAATCACCATAACTTTCGCCATTCTGGGGCTCTGACGCACTTTCGACTTTCGCGGCGACCCATAATGACGCCGTTCGTTGAATTGGCGTTTCAGTTTTGGCTCTTGCGATGTGACCCATGTCTCATCCGGCGTAAGAAAACCTCTCCTTCCTTCGCGCTCACAGCGCTCCAAGTGCGTCTGAAAAGCGTCGTAGGGCATCCATTTCTGCATTTCCTTCGTTATGAGGAACCCATCGTGATGCAATTTTTCGCATGCCCAAGCGTTCCTTCAGGATGCGAAGCACAGTCGTATGCGCTAATTCGGTTTCGTGGGCGAGCTCACGAATCGTATGGCGTCGATCACTGTTCACTAAAGCAGCAACTGCATGCACTTCTTCCTCAGAGACGCTAGGACGACCTGCCCGATGCATGTCTGCCACAGTTTGCTGATCTTCGTTGAAGGCTTTCACTCAATGTGGCACTGTTCTGTACGGCAGTGCCGATCCCCGCACGCCTCTTAAAGACCTTGATCACACTGTAGTGCTGTACGACCTCTGGCTTATTCAATTTTGATCCAACTCCGTTGTTCCTGTTTCGAAAACATATTGACACCGTTACGTTATATCGCTCGCTCACAAGTGACTGTGTTTCCCTCGATTGTGCGCACGCCGGTGACGTGGGACGGGCGAGTCCATTTGCTCGGAGGTAAGGTAGGTATGTCAACAACGTGTGCTATCAGCGACAATAGTACATTTCATTGCACAGCGTCTCCACAGCAGTGTTGCCACTATTTAAGTTCCAACCTATGTACTTTCAGGCAACATTCCTAGACGTGATCACTGCATTGGAATATATTCACTGCTAACAGTCCTACACACCGCATCCAAATGGTTACCAGGTAAGATGGAGTGAAGCGGGCCACGTGGGGTGAAGCGTATCAAAGACCTGTTAGTGTACTGAATCAATGCCATCTGAGTGATGGGTGAGAGAAACACAAAAACTGAGACGTATTTAGAAAGATGTGTGCGATCTGTACGTTTATCTGTATCATAAGCAACACGAGAAACGGATATTGTGGCAACCACCGTCAATTATCATCAAGGGCATCTTTAAAGCTTTGATTTCGACGAAAACAAACTGTCGCAGCGCTCACAGGTGAGAAGCTACATCTGTTTTCAGCTGAATTATATCAAAGTAATATAGTACCAGCAATGTACGCGAAATTCACTTCCCCTTTGTTATGCCAAACGTGACTTATTTCTGATTTCAGGGGTAAAGTGGATGATCCCCCGAAAATACACAAAGATTGGAACAGAGGAAAAATGACATTATAATGTAGTTTATTTAACAAAGCAATGAGAAAAGAAAAGAACAATGAAATGACTTTGCGAAAAGCTACCGAAATTCATAGTAACAAAAGATACAATGTTCTCGGTTCCTTTAATACTGAGAAAAGAAATAGACACGTTTTTTCCTCGTCAGTCTTCTGACTGGTTTGATTCCTCTCCTGTGCCAGTCTTTTCATCTCAGAGAAGCTCTTGCAACCTACATCCTCAGTTATCTGCTGGATGTACTCCAATCTCTCTCTTCCTCTACCGTTTTTTCCATCTACAGCCCCCTCTAGTATGATGGAAGTTATGCCCTGATGTCTTAACAGATGTCCTATCACCATGTCCCTTCTTCTTGCCGGTGTTTTACATATATTCATTTCCTCTCCAACTCTGCGCAGAACTTCCTCATTCCTTATCTCACCAGTAGATAGAACCACATCTCAAACGCTTCGATTCTCTTTTCTCACAGTCCCTGTTTCACTACTATGCAATGCTGTGCTCCAAATGGACATTCTCAGAAACTTCGTCCTCAAATTAAGGACTACATTTGATACTAGTAGACTTTTATTAGCGAAGAATGCCCTTTCTACCAGTGCTAGTCTGTTTTTGATGTCCTCCTTACTATTTTTTAAATTCCTTAACTTCACCTACTTCATCACCATCAGTCATACTGTTAAGTTTCTCGCTGTTCTCATTTCTGCTACTTCTTACTACTTTCGTCTTTCTTCGATTTACTCTCAATCCATATCCTGTATTCATTAGACCATTTCATTGAGCAGATCATGTAATTTTTCTTCACTTTCAATGAGGATAGCAATATCATCAGCGAATCCTATCACTCACATCCTTTCACCTTGAATTTTAATTCCATTCTTCAGCCTTTCTTTTATTTCCATCATCGCTTCTTCCATGTACAGGCTGAACAGTAGGAGCGAAAGACTACATCTCTGTTATATGCCCTTTTTTGATGCGAGCAGTTCGTTCTTGGTCTACCAGCCTTATTATTCCCTCTCGACTCTTGTACATATTACCCGTCTCTACCTACAGCTTAACGCTCTTTTCCTCAGAATTTCGAATTTCTTGCACCATTTGATACTGTCCAATGCTTTTTCCAAGCCGACAAATCCTATGAACTAGTTTTGATTTTTCTTTAGTCTCGCTTCCATTATCAATCGCAACGTCACAATTGCCCCTCTGGTGTCTTTACCTTTCCTAAAGCCAAACTGATCATCATCTAGCAAATCTTCAATTTTCTTTTCCTTTCATCTGTAAGGGGCTTTCAGAAAGAAACCAGCCTGTATGTTAGAACTATTGACCCTGGCTGTTAAGACACTTGTCCCACTGTGACACAAAGCGGGGAATGGCTGTCTCATAAAATTCCCGGGGCTGCGATATTAACCAGTTACGCACGTACAGTTGGAAGTCGTCGACCGAGGTGAATCGTTTGCCCCTCACAGCCTTTTTAAGGGGACCAAAAACGGCGTAATCACAGGGAGAGAGGTCCGGACTGTATGGAGGGTGGCCGAGAACCGCCCATCTGACATTCTGCAGGAGAGCCGCGACTGTGTTGGCCGTATGAGGGTTTTGCATTGTCGTGGAGCGGACTGACCTCACGGGTGACATTGCCTGGTTGTTTTGATTTGATTGCCTGGCGAACGGTGGTCAAGTTACGCGAGTAACGTTGGGTATTCGCTGTTGTCCCGTACTGCAGGAAGTGAATCAGAAGAGGGCCATCCTGGTCTAAGAAGAACGTCAGCATAACTTTTCTGCACTCATGTGATTGGGTTTCGCTTTTTTTGGTGGTGGTGACCCTGGACGCTTCCACTGGAGATTTTTTCGTTTTGATTCTGGTTCGAAGTGATGACATTATGACTCATCTCCAACCACCACTCGCGCCAGGAACGCATTCTCTTCTCGAGCATAGCGCTGCATGTGAGCAAGACAGTGGGCCATTAGACATGCTTCTGGTGTGGTTGAAGACTGTGGGGCACCCATTGGGCACACACTCTGGCATGTGCAGTCGTTCCTTCATGATGGTGTGAACACATCCGATGCTAAATCCGACCACGGCGGCCAAGGCTTTCACGGTCCGGGGTAATGATTGCATCCACCAGGTGGACTATGTCATCGGTAATGCAGTGCGGTGCTCCAGACCGTGCCTCATCAGCTAACGACACCCGTCCTTCCCTGAAGCTTTTGTGCCAGGCCTTAACCCTTGCAAGGGACATGCAGTGTTCGCCTTACACTTGTGACATTCGTCGATGAATGTCCATTTCTCCTACTCCTTCCGCTGTCAGAAAACGAACAACACCTCTTTGCTCTTCTATTGACGCCTCCATGTCACTGTTTGCAATGCGACTGGCAGCGTTGGACGATTAATGCACGCAGCTGCTAGCTCTGTATAGTCACGTGACGTGCACGCGTGCCCTCTAGCGATAGGCTGTGAACTTCCACGCACTGGTCGGAACCACACCTCGTTACGCACGCCACGATATTACCCTCCTGTGACGGGATTGCGTATTCCAGACTCCGGCTCGTTTCTTTTTGAACGCCCCTTATATATATTATTCCTGTTAGCAACTTGGATGCATGAGTTGTTAAGCTGATTATGCGATAATCCTCGTACTTGTCGGCTCTTGCAGTTCTCGGACTTTTGTGGATGAGATTTTTCCGAAATTCAGATTGTATATTGCAAGTCTCATACACTCTACACACCAACGTGGATAGTCGTTTTGTTGCTACTTCCTCATTGATTTTAGAAATTCAGATGGAATCTAGAATGAAGGAGACGAAGTACTGGCGGAATTAAAGCTGTGAAGATGGGGGCGTGAGTCGTGCTTGGGTAGTTCAGTTGGTAGAGCACTTTCCCGCGAAAGGCAAAGCTCCCGAGTTCGAGTCTCGGTCCGGCACACAGTTTTAATCTGCCAGGAAGTTTCATTCAGATGGAATGTTATCTATTTCTTCTGTCTTATTTGAGCTTAAGTATTCCAAAACTCCTCTAAACTCTGATTGCAATACTGTATCCCCTATACTGAATCCTGTTTCTTCTTCTAACACATCAAAAGAATCTTCCCCCTCATAGAGGCCTCCAATATACTGTTTCCACTTATACGTTTTCTCCTCTAGGTTTAACAGTGGAATTCCCACTTCACTCTTAATGTTACCAAAGGTTGTTTTAACTTTTTCGTCCGCAGCTCGTGGTCGTGCAGTAGCGTTCTCGCTTCCCACGCCCGCGTTCCCGGGTTCGATTCCCGGCGGGGTCAGGGATTTTCTCTGCCTCGTGATGACTGGGTGTTGTGTGATGTCCTTAGGTTAGTTAGGTTTAAGTGGTTCTAAGTTCTAGGGGACTGATGACCATAGATGTTAAGTCCCATAGTGCTCAGAGCCATTTGAACCATTTCTTAACTTTTCCATGTACTGAGTCAATACTTCTGACAATTATTTCTTTTACTGTTTCTCCATATGTTTCATGCAGCCACTTCGTCTTAGCTTCCTTGAACTTCGTATTTATTTCATTCCTCAGCGAATTGTGTTTCTGTACACCTGAATTTTCCGGAACATTTTTCATACTTCCTTCTTTCATCGGCCATCTGAAGTATTTCTTGTGTCAGCCATGTTTCTTAGCAGTTACCTTCTTTGTACCTATGTTTGTCTTTCCAACTTCTACGACTGCCGTTTTTAGCAATGTCCATTCCTCTTCAACTGACCGAGCGAGGTGGCGAGGTGGCGCAGTGGTTAGAACATTGGACACGCATTCGGGAGCACGACGGTTCAATCCCGCGTCCGGCAATAATAATTTAGGTTTTCCGTGATTTCCCTAAATCGCCTCAGTCAAATGCCTGGATGGTTCCGTTGAGAGGGCACGCCGGCCGCTGGTGGCCGAGCGGTTCTGGCGCTATAGTCTGGAACCGCGCGACCGCTACGGTCGCAGGTTCGAATCCTGCCTCGGGCATGGATGTGTGTGTTGTCCTTAGGTTAGTTAGGTTTAAGTAGTTCTAAGTTCTAGGGGACTTACGACCTCAGCAGTTGAGTCCCATAGTGCTCAGAGCCATTTGAACCATTTGAGAGGGCACGGCCGACTTCATTCTCCATCCTTCCCTAATCCGATGAGACCGATGACCTTGCAGTTTGGTTTCCTTCCCCCAAATCAACCCAACTCTTGAACTGAACTGCCTACTGAGCTATTCCTTATTGCAATACCTATAACCTTTAAAAACTTCAAGCGTATCTCTTTATTCCTCCGTATTTCCTGTATTGATTCTTCCTGGATAATCTCTTAAACTTCAGCCTATTCTTCATCAGTACTAATTTGTGATCTGAGTCTAAATCTGTTCCTTGGTACGCCTTACAATCCAGTATGTGATTTCGGAATCTCTGTCTGACCAATCTAACTGAAATTTTCCCGTATCGTCCGGCCTTTTTCAAGTAAACCTCCGCCTCTTGTGATTCTTGAAGAGAGTTTTTGCTATTGCTGGCTGAAATTTGTTGTAGAACTCAATTAGTCTTTCTCCTCCCTCATTCCTAGTACCAAGCCCATATTCTCCCGTAACCCTACCTTCTACTCCTTCCCCTATAACTGCATTTCAGACCCCATGACTATTAAATTTTCATCTTTCTTTACGTACTGAGGCCGGCCACGGTGGTCTAGCGGTTCTAGGCGCTCAGTCCGGAACCGCGCGACTGCTACGGTCGCAGGTTCGAATCCTGCCTCGGGCATGGATGTGTGTGATGTCCTTAGGTTAGTTAGGTTTAATTAGTTCTAAGTTCTAGGGGACTGATGACCACAGATGTTAAGTCCCATAGTGCTCAGAGCCATTTTTTTTTACGTACTGAATTACCCGTTCAGTATCGTCAAACACTTTCTCTATGTCTTCATCTTCAGCTGCAGTCGTCTGACTAGAAATCCTTGGCTTCTTTCCATTTCACTTCAGTTATCACCACTATATATAGACTGAGCCTTTGAATTTCTTTTGTCAGATTTTCTAGTTTCCCTAGCACCTTCAAACTTGTGACATTCCACGCCCCCACTCGTAGAACGTTATCCTTTCGTGGGTTATTCACTCTGTTTCTCATCGTCACCTCTACCTTGACAGTCCCTTCCTGATTTCCACGGAGGAAGTTAATTTGATCGAGGTGATGCGAAGCATTTACTGTCGCCACAAACACCTGTTCACTTGCTCCAGAGGAGCGATGCTTTGCCACGACGTTGTGAGGCCTACGAGCCACGGGTCAGCTGCTGACCAAGTTCTATCGCTGTACAGTGGGTCGCTTTAGGTAGCAGCCACTGCCAGCGGAGTGGAAGCTTCGACGCCTTTGGGGAGCAGTCGCAACTTGGTGGGGTTTAGTGGGGACGCAAAAGGGAGGGGAGCAAGGGAGGGTAATCACGTGGGCCCCAGACTCCTTCCTTTCTTGACTTTCCTCTGACAACGCCTCACGGCCTGTAGGAGGTTGCGCAGTCTTCAGGTTACCCGAGCAGTTCGTCGACCTCTCTTTAATTTCCCAAGGCGCTCCGCCTCGCCGCCTCTGACAACTTGATATGTATGAGCAGCTCCCTTGACATAGCTTAAGTAACTGGTTTCTTTACAGACGCTACCGCCTTTGAAAATTCGGAAGTAATTACTCAGTTTCAGTTCACAGTACCAGTTTGCTGGATTCCTGCAGTTTTTTCCCTTACTATGCCTACATCTGCAGTCCGGCACCCAAATAATGGCGTATAGGTAAGTGTTCTTTGGGTACCTCTACTGTTTTGCTGTTCTGTTCCACAATGCGACACGAGGAGAACAATCGTTGACAAAAATCCGTATAAGACTGAATTTCTCTGATTTTCCCGGCCTGTTCATTTCGTGAGATGTGTGCGAAAGGACGTAACGTGTGGTATTTATTATGTCGGTGATGAATTCTTCTCGTAAAATCAGCATATTAATTTGCTAGTTTCTGGGCTACGTTTCAACGAGTTTCTTTCTGGCCGTTTTATGGCGAAGAGAAAGCCTGCATTTGGGTATATCTTATTAGCACTTTAAGAATAAACCTAACCGCGATGCACAATGCCTGTATCTGCCCACTGGGATTCGATAAGAATCTCTGTGACACTCCAGCGCAAACTGAACGAATCTGTGTCTAACGGTTATGTTATTTTGATGTTCTCTTTTCTAGTAATCCTGCCTGGTAAGAGTCCTGAATTGAAGAACAGCACTCTAGAATCTGTCGACGAGCGGTTTTGCAAGTACCTCATTCGTAGGTGGACTACATTTTCTTACTATTTTCCTCTGAATCCCAGTTTATTATCTGTTTATCCTAGACCACTTTTTGTTACTTTTTCTAGTGATTAATCGCCAATCGTGTAATCAAATGCCGGCTGGTGTGGCCTTGCGGTTCTAAGCGCTTCAGTCTGGAACCGCGTGACCGCTACGGTCGCAGGTTCGAATCCTGCCTCGGGCGTGGATGTGTGTGATATCCTTAGGTTAGTTAGGTTTAAGTAGTTCTAAGTTCTAGGGGACTGATGACCTCAGAAGTTAAGTCCCATAGTGCTCAGAGCCTTTTTTTGTTTTTAATCATATAATGCTGGGTCTCTTCATCTACTTACTGTCAAAATGTTACATTTATTTATCATAGTGTTAACTGTCTGTCCTTGCAACAAGCGTCGATCCTCTGCAGCTATTCGTGTAGGGTGTCCAGCGGAGGAGTCCCTGATTTTGAAGTTAAAGTTCTCGAGAACTAAGATCGACAGACGACTGTAAGAAACAGAATGTTTATTGTGAAAGTTGTAAGAATTTTATATGGAAGTTATACAGAAGTTTAGAAATAGCTCGGAAACCTGCTAACAGATGGAGCTGTAATCGGAATAAGTAGTGCCTATAAAAAGCGAGCCGCAGCTCGTAGTGATGGAGTTCTACCGTAGAAACGTGAAAGGAGGTTAACGACCTAAGAAAGAGATTAAAAACATGCAATCCATTGAATAACGTCTTTTTCTGCTACTGGAGTACCACAGGTCAGAATACAGTTCTACGGCAACAAGGCGCAGCTTTATACACGATTTAATGTTCCAAAATGACCCGACGCTGAAACCATTGCTCAGGTTTTGCCAAATTCCATCGGACAGACAGCTTGGCTGATGATGTAGTGGGAAATGTTGGTCCCAGGTAAACTGTAATTACTTCTCAACAAATCGCCACAGTTTCTGGAATTATTCAGCAAAATATAAGAAATTTAGTCCGAAGAACTGCAGCAGAAACTGGTTTGAAACAGTCTACCAAGCGGAAAGTACTGAGACAGAGCCTAAAAACGTTTCCATCCAAAATCCAAAGCCACCTGGCCATACCTGTACGAGCTGAGCGACAATGAGCTGACCTTGGGAATCAGATTTTCAAACCGATTGATAATGAAGGATTTCATGTTGGCTGCATGTGGTTCGCAAATGAAGCACACTTCCGCCTGAATAGAGTCGCGATAAACAGAACTGGCGATTTTGGGGTTCCGAAAATCCACGTTTGTGTGAATCCAATCCGCTGCATTGTACCAAAGGTACTATTCCGGTTGCGGTATGTAGCAGATACATTGTTGGCCCTTTTTTCTTGCGAGAAACGATCACTAGTGAACGTTATGTCGCAATTTTGGAACAGTTTGTCGCTCCACAATCAGCATTGAAGGACTGACCAGGCACTAAGTGGTTAATGCAAGGTGGGGCCAGACCACGTCGCACCGCACAGGTTTCTGTTTTTCGTGGTGAACACTTCGGGGCAGAGTTACTGCGTTGGATTATTGCAAATTTACTGGCGGAGGGATGGATTGGCCTAAATACTCGACCGATATGACTCCTTGTGACTACTTTTTACAGGCACTACGTTTTGCGATACCAGCGCTGTCTGTGAGCAGCTTCTCGAGATATTTTGAAACTTCTGTATAAATATTCTTACAGTTTCACAATAAACGTATCGTTTGATGCTCTCGTTGACCGGTCTTTGCTTTAGAGACACTTAATATTGAAATCAGGGACTCCTTCGCTGGACATTCTGTACGTTCCTTCACAATTTTCTTTCGATGCAAAATTCCTACACATATATTCCGCAAACAGCCTCAAGGCTATTTCGACGATATCTGCCAGATAATTTATGTATGGGATGAACAGTAATGGCCCTAAAAACTCTTTTGTGATGCGCTCTAAGCTACACTGTCGGAAACAGTGATAGACCACGAACACCAACGCCAAACGGTGCCAACTTTATCTTGACGTCTATACAAAGTGTTTTATTGGAACTTTTAAGGTGGAAATCGTAGCACAGCTAGCCCGGAGAAAGCGCAAGTGCAGCTTTTGGCCCTTTTTGCTGACTTCGAGAAACGTCGAATCATCAGCGTGATGGACATGGAAGGATCATACCGACATATCGCACAGACAAGTGCTTGAGGTTGCAATGATTGCAGAACAAGGGATGACGACATGGACTCAGGACAGCCGTGTGGCAAGAAGAGTACGCACTGGTCCTTTCAGAAGCATCACACCAAGAGAAGACCTTAAGGTTGTCTGACTGGCTCCGACGAATAAACGGATCACAACAGCAGAAATCTGGGCAGAGGTTACAGATACGAACCATAAAGAACTTATTACTAGAAGATAGGTTGAGATTTCAAGATGTTATGGGTTGTTTCCGACTGACACCATACCATAGTCAAAAGAGAACTGCGTGATGTAGAGACAGAGTCAACAAGGACATTAAATACCCTTCTGTGGTGTTCAGCGATGAGTTGTGCTTCTACTTATCTTGGTCAGGTAGATGAGAATGAGTTCGTAGACAAACTGGTGAAATGTCATAGGCACCAGTAATTCTCGAAACCCAGCTCCTGGAATCATGGTGTGGGGTGCAACTGGATATGAGAATAGGACTTATTTGGCAGTTGTCGAAGGGAGGCCGAATTCTCCCTAGTAGCACGATCAGGGTACCAAATGGCACACTCCAACAGGATAACACAAAACCTCACGTTGCAGTTCACACCATAAACGTATTGACAAATGTATTGCACCCAGCCCATTTCCCGGGTGGACTAATATATTTTCGAAGCTATTGCTCGACCAGACGGTAAAGGAACAAAGTCAAACTCGTGATCTAGAGCACGTGATTGTGTCAGTTTTGCTAAAGCGGGCAACACTTGTAACTAGCTACCACACAGCGAGCAGAGGCCCAGGAAGGAGAGAAAACGGTGCTGTATGACAACATCCAGAACGTCGTTCTGCCAACTCTACGGTACCGAGTAATAACATGCAATATCCAAGCTCCAAAGAGTTCTCGTACTGATGAGATATGCAGGGGCAGGGAAAACCGTCGGCAGTTGGGACACCAACGAGGGGACAGGTTAAACGAGGGAAAATAGCCACCTAACCTTCTACAAAGATGTGATGTTTCGCTTTAAATACCCCTGTTTCAGACATGTCATCTTCAGTGTCTGCTCATTTCGTCTGAATCACCTATTGCAACGGAATGTCAGTCTCGCTAGTTACAGATCAACTCTACTGGCGAACCGTAATGTGCCGCTTGCTGCCTGATGGAAGACCAAACACGGGACTGCATTCTCCCGGCTGTGGTGGGAACTCACTGTTCCAGGCTGCCGCTGCTGACTAGTCACCGCCATGACTGGTAGAAGATGCGGCATGGAGCGGCGATATCCAAGCTCTAGTCGTCCACAAAAAGCCCACTCGGCCCCAAAGGCCGGAAAAGTTATGCTAAGTTCCTTTTTCGAAGAAGAAGGACCCCATGCTCTTCGTTTGGCTACCAGCGTTGCAGCACGTTACTGAGGCTCAAACAAGGCATCAACAATGGGATAGTCCTTCTACAGGACAACGCAAAATCACATGTGACCGAGAAGCTCCTCGAACTCCTTAAAAATTTTGACGGGGGGTCCTGTAACATCATCCATGTAGTCTCGATATCTGCCCATGTCACTCGAATGTCTTCGGCTCTTTGAAACAATCTCTGAAAGGTCAGAGGTTCACCTTTGACAAGGGCGTGCAGGACACCCTGGAAAACTGGGTCAGTCAGCAATCCATGGGTTTATACAACGAAGCAATCCACACCCTTTACACGTGCGGAGATCGGTGAATCAACGTCAATGGTGATTATGTATATTTCTATTGTTGCGCATGAACTGTAATTATGACACTGTTATTAAAACTTGTTGACTTATAACTGTCGACTCATTTGCATTTGGGCACGCCTTATGCGAGGGCCATTCAATAAATAAAGCAAAACATCTTTCTTCGGCCAATTTCGGTTGAAAAAATGCGAAATTTGATGTGAGCCGTACTGGAATATTCGAGCTTCAGCCCCTATAATTTCATAAGTTCCGATAGATGGGGGAGCTATACATGGCCTTCAAAATGGCGTCTGTAACGAAGGTGTCTTCTAAGCTTGGAGCTTTCTTTGAGTTTCTGTCGGTGGAGTATCGCAGATATTCATAGGCGTTTGCAGTATTTCTACGGAGACCTGGTAGTGAACAAAAGCACGGTGAGTCGTTGGGCGACGAGTCTGTCACATTCCAACAAGGTCGCGCAACGTGTCAGATCTACCGCATGCCGGCCGGCAGCTCACAGCTGTGACTCCTGCAATGTTGGAACGTGCGGACACTCTCATTCGAGGTGATCGACGGACCACAATCAAACACCGCGCTGCACGACTGGCCGTCTCTGTCGGTAGTGCTAAGTGATTAGGTGGGTATAGCCCGCTGGGTTCCTTGCCACCTAACAGAAAAGTTCCATCTCTTTGGCCAATGAAGGTTGCACTACGTGGCAAGCAGCATGCGTATGATGGGGAGGTTATTGATACAGCAAGAAGTTAGCTCCGACGTCAACTAGCAGAGTCGTAAATGAGGGCATACAGGTCCTCCAAGTGAGGTAGCGTAAGGCCGTCGCTTTGAACGGAGATCATGTCGAAAAAAAATATTTTGAAGCCAAAGGAGTGGGGAATAATGTGGTGTATTAGAATCATTATTTACTGAACGTTCCTCGAAAAATTTTTGTTAAAATTTCTTCATATACAACTATAGTCTTCGTTTCATTTTGACACGCATTATTGTTTAGGGCCCTTTACGCTTTGTAAAATTGGAACTCAAAGGCTTGGAACACACTTTATTATTTGCTTTCAAAACTATTTATCTACTGCGGAGAATTAAATGATACATGTTTCATTGTGACGCTCGTTTCATCAGACTTATAAACGTATTGTTATTATTCATTATGTAAAAATAAATCCCTGCAGTCACTACGTCTCTGACGTTGTTAATAATGCTGAGCGGTCAAAAAAAGCTGTTGCATAACCCTCACGACACACTTACCAGCAGTCAGTCCGGCGAAAGAGTACGGTCATATGCCCAGCCAGCACCTCCGCCGGGTGGCATCGCCTAATGCGAACCTCTCTTATGATTTCTGGCTTCTCAGCGAGCAGCGCTCTGAGTAGCCTGCTCTTCTGCGCTCTTTGAAGCTCTTGCCTCTGGACATGCTGGGCTAGTGGCTAGTGGCACTGTCTCTCTTTGCATACTGCCGCCATCCGCAAATGAATCCCGCCCCCCCCCCCCCCGTCTCTCTCTCTCTCTCTCTCTCTCTCTCTCTCTCTCTGTGTGTGTGTGTGTGTGTGTGTGTGTGTGTGTGTGTGTGTGTGTGTACTTGGAAGCCTTTCATCAGTAAAGCAGAAACTGTTGTCTAAATCTGTTCTTGTCTCTATAACTCTATAACCGTGCCACATTTTCCATTGATACGAACTGCCCATTATCCCCATAACTGCACATCATTTATGTTGGTGTATCCAAATGAGGCAAACGTGATCTAATAAATATCACTGGAGTTTGGCTACTTAAGAGGCACACGCAAAACATTATTCTTTATGACGTCTTCGCAGGCTGAAACGCTAAAAGACGCAGGAAGACATGCAAAGGACGTCGATTGATATAAAGACATGTAGGTGACCGTGAACGTACGTAAATGTCAAGTGCTGTGCGTAAATAGGCTAAGAAATCTGTTACCGTTCGATTTTACACGTTCCAGCATTGACAGAGGAGGATATATAAACCAACTGGGGGGGGGGGGGGGGGGGGGAGGAAGAAAACAGTGCAATTGTTGTCGTAATTTGGCCAAGGGTGAAACCATTTCCGAAACAACTGCTTCTGCAAACTGTGTCACAGTGAAACTTCCTGGCAGATTAAAACTGTGTGCCTGACCGAGACTCGAACTCGGGACCTTTGCCTTTCGCGGGCAAGTGCTCTACGAACTGAGCTACCCAAGCACGACTCACGCCCCGTCTTCACAGCTTTACTTCTGCCAGTACCTCGTCTCCTACCTTCCAAACTTTACAGAAGCTCTCCTGCGAACCGTGCAGAACTAGCGAAAGGCAAAGGTCCCGAGTTCGAGTCTGGGTCCGGCACACCGTTTTAATCTGCCACGAAGTTTCATATCAGCGCACACTCCGCTGCAAAGTGAAAATCTCATTGTGTCAGAGTGGTTAAAGTGTATCGTGCGTGTCAGAACTGCCCTTTCCAAAACAGGCGCCGAGGCAACTGTGGTGTACCACGGCCTATAAATGACAGGGGTGTTCGACGGCAGCGGAGATGACTACGGGCGAATATACGAGCAACTGCCCCCCAGATGAACCAAGGGCTACCAACAGCGTCTTCTCAACGACCGTTCAGCGAACGTTGCTGCGCATGGGCCTCTGCAGCAGGCGGCTGGTTCAATGCTGACTGCTGTTTATCGGTGACGAAGGTTGGAATTTTCACACCAGTACCCCAAATGGACGTCCACTAAGTGGCGACAGGTGGCCTTTTCAGACAAATCACGTTTTATGCCCAATTGGCGTGTACGGTATGAAAGACTGAAGGCAGACACAACATCCGTCCAGAAAGTGTCCAGGGCGGATGGTTCAAATGGCTCTGAGCACTATGGGACTTAACATCTGAGGTCATCAGTCCTCTAGACTTAGAACTACTTAAACCTAACTAACTTAAGGACATCACACACATCCATGCCCGAGGCGGGATTCGAGCCTGCTATCGTAGCAGCAGCGCAGTTCCGGACTGAAGGGCCTAGAACCGCTCGGCCACAAAGGCTGGCTGGTCCAGGTCAGAGGAGGGGGCGTTGTGGTCTGGTGAATGTTTTCGTGGCACTCCGTGGGTGATCTCGTTATGGAAGACACAAAGGGGACCGTGTCCACCCGTACATGTAGTTTGTTTTCTGTCGGCACAATGGCATCTACCAACAGGACAAAGCAACGTGTCACAAGGCACGCAAAGTTCGTGCATAGTCTGAAGAGCGGCAGGATCATTTGCTTTACTTTCCTGGCCACCAAATTGCCCTGATTTAGACCCAATCGAAACTCTGTGGGACCACCTCGAAAGGGCTGTTCGGTCGATGAATTCTCAACCGAGAAACCTAGCGGAGCTGACCACGGTACTGGAGGTGGCCGTGGCTCGACTCCCTGTCGGTACTTTTCAGAACCTCACTGACTGTCTTTCACCACGTCTCCCAGCGGTCCGCGTTGAAAAATGTTGTTGTTCGGGCTTTTGACACGTGGTGACATTAACATGACCACACAATGTACTGTTGGCGACAAATCACTGGTAACGCTAATATCGCAAAATATGTAGGGGTAATCATCTGGACCGACCTAAAGCGGAATGACAACATAAAACATATAGCCGGAAATGCAGATGCCAGGCTGAGGTATATAAGAATAATCTTAAGCATAAATAATTCATCCATTAAAGAAGTGACTTGTAAAACACTATGCGAACAGCTCTCGAATGCTTCACTATAGTTGCTGGTCCCAATGATTTTACGCCAATAGCAGAGTCGTTGAGTAGTGGGTATCTCAGATTTATGCGCATTATTTGGTTAGCTAGTGGAAGAGACAGACGATGTCGAACGAAGAGCAGAACGTTTCGTCACGGAGCGTTACTAAGCTGCTCAACAAGCCGCAATGGAGAGGTGACTTGGTGGGTGTAAATGTAGAAGTAGATGTAACCTTCAGATTCGCATACCTACAGACAATGAAACATTTTCAGATTAGCACACGCGTTGCCATAAGCCATTCATCGTTGGGTTAATCTGACATCTACTTACTTGCAGCATTTGTATCTATATCTGCTTCTACAATATACTCCGCAACCCACCTCGGTGTCACTATTTGATCTGTCACTTCCCTGTTCCATTCGCGAATGGTGCGTGGGAAGAATGATTGTCGACAAATCTCCGCAAAAGCTCTAATTTCTCTAATTTTCTCGTGTGCTCCTTTCGCGAGACTTACACCGTTTGTCCAAAAAGTGCTGATATTGATTTTATTCCTTATGTACAAACCACGTCAGCGCAGTGACTACGTTGACGGCTTGAACTAACAACTGTAAACAACAGATGTGCTTTCGACCAGGCAATGTTAAATAGTGAACGTACGACCGTGACGTGTGTCATTGACCTTGTGCCACTAATCGCAATGGAGCAACGAAATGAATTTCTCCAAATCAAGTATTCAAGGCATTTTGTGGAATAGAAGTAGTGGAAAGTGTGTACAACGCAATGGAGCAACGAACTGAACAACCTAAATCAACTATTCGAGTGATTCTCCAGACTATTTTGAAGAAATGAAAAGTATGTGCAAAGTTTAACCCGCATACCATGGCTCCCTAACGAAAACGGCAGGTGGACACCTACCACGCCTTGATTGAAATGCAAAATGCGGACAGTTCTCTTCTGGGAAGAAAATCATCATGGGTGACAAGACTTGATGTTTCAGGAACCTACCTCAAAAGGACAAAGTACAAATTGGGTGTCTGATGGTTCGCCAAGATCGAAGAAGGTGCAATTGTGATGGATGATTTGAACAACATCCCAAAGATGGACTTTTCTGACGGTTTCACATGGTTGTATGAAAGCTCAGTGCGTTGTACTGAAGTGAGGTGGGTGCTATGGGAAGGGGGGGGGGGAGGTGGGTGCGAGATTATGTAGAACGCCTCCGGAAGCACTAAATTAAACAACTTTTCTCTGTATTTTTGTTAATGTAGCCTTGAAAGGTTTTTGGATGGACGAGGTATGTGACAGGAAGTAGTATGTTGTCCTACTCTTCCCGAAATGTATTCTTTCAAAATTTAATAGCAAAACCTCCCGTGATGCACGCCGCCTCTCTTAGGCTTTTGCCACCGGAGTTTGTTAAGCATCTCTCTTGCACCGACTAAAACAGTCCCGTAATGAAACGCACGGCTATCTTGTCTGTTTCTTCTATTAGTCCAAACTGGTAAGGGTTCGAGACTGACAACACTCAAGGATCAGTCTAACAAATGTTTTGTAATTCATTTCTTATTTATATTTATTTTGCACGTCTACTCCCGTTGAACCAAACTGAAGAGCACATCTCCATGGTCATGGAAAGAGTCAGTACACCAAATTAACATAAACAAAATAAAATGCAGAGGAATCCCATGCAGAAGACAAGCTGCCAGTATGTATTACCATAATCAACAATTTTTCCTGGAATTTCCCGAGAGAGTGAAAGGTGTGATCCATGAGGAAATTTTTCAGTACAGAGCTAAATGTGAGAGGGTTTTTTGCTGAGTTTTAAAGTTCCTGTGATAGCTTATGGAAAATGGTGGCAGCAGAATACCGCAGGCCTATCTGTAGAAACGTCAAGAAGGTACTATCCAAATACACATAGAATTTCTGCCTAGTATTAACTGAATGAAAGCTGCTTATTCCTGGGAATATGATCATACTGTTAATAAAAAACGACATTAAAGGAAATAAATGCTGAGAGCCCAAGGTCAGGATTACCAGTCTCTGAACAGTGGTAGACAAGAAGTTCGCGAACTTTCACCGTATACTGCTTGAACTGCCCGTTTCTGAGCCAAAAATACCCTTCGCTAATGGGAAGAGTTACCCTAGAATATAATGCCGTACGTCAGAGGCAAATTAAAATAAGCAAAGTAGACTTTTCGTGTTGGACACTCACATATTACAGATACTGTTCTAATGATGCATATAACTGCATTCAGTATTTGAACAGGATCCTGAACATGTGCTTTCGATGACAGTTTACTATCAGATCACCTAGAAATCTGAATTGTTCAGATTCATTAATCATACGCCTAATCTGTGTAATCAGAATACATGTAATTGAATTGTACACTACGTGATCAAAAGTATCCGGACACCTCCAAACACATACGTTTCTCATATTAAGTGCATTGTGCTGCCACCTACTGCCAAGCACTCCATATCAGCGACCTCAGTAGTCGTCAACGTGAGAGAGCAGAATAGGGCGCTCCGTGGAACTCACGGACTTCCAACGTGGTCAGGTGATTGGGTGTCACTCACCTCATACGTCTGTACGGGGGATTTCCACACTCCTAAACATCCCTAGGTCCACTGTTTCCGAAGTGCTAACGAAGTGGAAACGTGAAGGGAAACGTACAGCACAAAGGCGTACAGGCCGACTTCGTCTGTTGACTGAAAGAGACCGCCGACAGTTGAAAAAGGCAGTCTATCCAGACCATCTCACAGGAATTCCAAACTGCATTAGGATCCACTGCAAGTATTATGACAGTTAGGCGGGAGGTGTGAAAACTTGGATTTCATGGTCGAGCGGCTCCTCATAAGCCGTACATCACGCCGGTAAATGTCATTCGACGCTTCGCTTGATGTAAGGTGCTTAAACATTGGACGATTGAACAGTGGAAAAACGTTGCGTGGAGTGACAAATCACGGTACACAATGTGGCGATCCGATGGCAAGGTGTGGGTATTGCGAATTCCCGGTGAACGTCATCTGCCAGCGTGTGTAGTGCCAACACTAAAATTCGGAGGCGGTGGTGTTACGGTGCGATCGTGTTTTTCGTGGAGGGAGCTGGCACCGCTTGTTGTTTTGCTTTGCACTATCGCAGCACAGGCCTACATTGATGATTTTAACACCTTTTTGCTTCCCACTGTTGAAGAGCAATTCGGAGATGGTGATTGGATCTTTCAACACGATCGAGCACCTGTTCATAATTCACAGACTGTGGCGGAGTGGTTACACGACAATAACATCACTGTAATGGACTGGCCTGCATAGAGTCATGACTTGAATCCTGTAGAACACCTTTGGGGTGTTTTGGAACGCCGACTTCATGCCAGACCTCACTGAGCGACATCGATACCTCTCCTCAGTGCAGCAATCCGTGAAGAATGGGCTGCCATTCCCCAAGAAACCTTCCAGCACCTGATTGAACGTTTGCCTGCGTGAGTGGAAGCTGTTATCAAGGCTAAGGGTGGGTCAACACCATACTGAATTCCAGCACTACCGATGGAGGGCGCCACGAAGTTGTAAGTCATTTTCAGCCAGGTGTCCGGATACTTATGATCACATAGTGTATGTTAGAAACTTAGTGTGATTTATTATCAATTTATTTTCTACAGGCCTTGAATTTACGTCTGTAACTGCAGTATTTGATACATTGCCCATGTTGCATTCAACAAATCAGGCGCGTCTACATTGGAGCGAGCATAGGCTCACACCGGGGCGGCGGGAGCGCCCAACAAACACTACGTCACTTTTTCATGACTCAAGTTACTCTGCCTCCTCTCTGCTCACAACGTGCCAAAGACTCTCCATAACGGCACAGCTACTACTATTTTGTCGTTGCTATCGATACATTTCAATAAAGTTCCTCTTGGCTATTGCCCAGCAATTTACAATATTTTCTTTATAATTACAATCAATTACATACAATCAAAAGTAAATACACTAGTACATCGATTACGTATTAAATATGGTTTCTGTAATACAGCTTTCAGCTTCAGAATCAAAACTACGGTACAAGTTATCAACAGATATTCAACGGCGAAAATTTTGTGTGGTGCAGAAGATATTTTATCAGCATTTCCGGTGTTAAAATGTCACACTAATATTCAAGAAACGCAGTAGGAGTAATCCACTAGATTACAGTCCCCCATCATTAACGTAGATGTGCTGCAGGATTTTGGAACAAATATTGTGTTCGAACATTATGAATTACCTCGAAGAGAACAGTCCATTGAGTTAGAAAACATCGTTCTTGTGAAGCACGACTAGCTCTTTACACACACGAAGTGGTGTTGAGTGCTACTGACAAGGGATTTCAAATTGATTCTGTATTTCTAGATTCCCAGAAGGCTTTTGATGCTGTACCTCACAAGTGGGTTGTAATCAAATTGTGTGCTTACGGAATATCGTCTCAGTTATTTGACTGAATTCGTCATTTCCTGTCACAGAGGTAGCACTGACGGAAAGTCATCAAGTAAAACAGTAGTGATTTCTGGTGTTCCCCAAGGTAGTGTTATAGGCCTTCTGTTCTTCCTTGTCTATATAAACGATTTAGGAGACAATCTGTGCAGCCGTCGTAGGTTGTTTGCAGATGATGCTGTCGTTTACCGTCTAATCAAAACAAATTGCAAAATGATTTAGGAAAGCTATCTGTATGATTCGGAAATTGGCAATTGACCCTAAATAATGAAAGGTGTGAGGTTATCCACATCAATTGTTCAAGAAGTCGGTTAAACTTGGTTACACGGTAAATCACTCAAATCTAAAGGCCTTAAATTCAACTAAATACCTAAGAATTACAATTACTGAAAACGTAAATTGGAAAGACTACATAGAGAAGTTGTGGGGAAGGAGAAACAAAGACTGCAATTTATTAGCAGAATGCTTAGAAGACGCAGTAGATCTACCAAAGAGATTGTCTACACTGCGCTTGTCCGTCTTCTTTTGGAGTACTGCTGCGCGGGGTGGGATCATTACCATATAGGATTAACGGAGTGCTTCAGGAAAATTCAAAGGAAAGCAGCACGTTCTGTATTATTGAGAAATAGGGGACAAAATGTCACTGACATGATACAGGATTTGGAGTGGACATGATTAAAACAATAGCGTTTTTCGTTGCGGCGGAATCTTCTCACGAAATTTCAATCATCAGCTTTCTCCTCCGAATACAAAAACAATTTACTGACGCCTACCTACATAGGGAGAAACGATCGTCATAATAAAATAAGGAAAATGAGAGCTCGTAAGGAATGATATAGGTGTTCATCCTTCCCCCGTGCTGTTCGAGACTGGAATAATAGAGCATTATTGGGAAGATGGTTCGATGAGCCCTCTGCCAGGCACTTAAGTGTGATTTGCAGAGTATCCATGTACATGTAGATGTAGATGTAGATCCTTCACTACTAAGCTACTATTATCAGCAAACAGAAATATTTTAGAATCAGCTGTCATATTAGAAGGGGTATTATTTATATGTATAAGAAACATCAGTGGTCTCAGCACTGGCCCCTGAGGCACCTCCGCTTAACCGTGTCCCTGTCAGGCACTATCTCATAGCCATTCTCATTACTGTGAAAAATGATCTTTTACTGTCTGTTCTTAAAGTATGAAAGGAACCACGTGCTAGCTACTACCCTTATTGCATAATGGTCCAACTTCTGCAGAAGTATTTTGTGATCATCACAATCGAACGCCTTAGTGAAATAAAAAGAGATGCCTAGTGTTTGCAACTTTTCGTTTAATCCGTCCCGTACCTCGTCGAGAAAAGAGAATATAGCATTGTCAGTTGTTAGCCCTCCTCTGAAACCAAAGTGTACGTTTGACAGCAAATTATGTGAACTAAAATGGTCAATTAACCTTATTCATACAACTTTATCAGTAACTTTTGCAAGCAGCGATGGCACAGAATAAGTCTGAAATTGTCTAGATTATCGCTTCTTCTTTTATATAAAGCGGTTTTATTACTGAGTAATCTTTCAGGATACTGACCCTTCCTAAAGGAAAAATTACAAATTTGGCTACGTACTGGGCTAACATATGCAACACTTTGTTTTAGCATCTTGCTAGATACTCCATCACATTCATGAGTGTCCTTAGTCTTCAACGATTTAATCACTGGCTCAATCTCCCACTTGTCAGTATCACCGAGGTTAAGTCTTGGATTCCATTTTCTAAGGTAGTTATATGATTCCCTGTAGAAACTAGTTGTAAGTTTTTATTGAATTCAGCTACTATATTTATAAATTGACTGTTAATAATATTGTTCATGATCTGACTTATTGGTAAAAAGAATATCTTTACTAATGATTAACTTTATATTCTCGATCTTGTGTTATTGGCCAGACACTTCGTAAACGACTAAGCACAGGGTTTTAATTTTTTCTGAGAATTAGCTGTTCTATTTGGATAGCATATGCTTCTTGACTTCCTAATGACATTTTGAAGCACCGTAAAGAAGTGTTTGTAACGAACTACTTGTTATTATTCCTAACGTTTTGATATAATTGCCATATTTTTCTGGCTGATATTCTTAGTCTCTGCCACCCAACTTGGCTGTTTGCGCCAGTACGCTATTTTAAACGTTCTCAGGGAAAGCAACCTTCAAAGGGCAAGAGAAATGTGTTGCGGAAAGCATTATATTTATCGCCTATGTTATCTGTACTGTAAACTTCCTACGACTATTGCTCTTTATGGAGGTTCACAGAAGTCTCTGTTACCTCTGGATTAACGTTTCTAAGTAGTGTGTAATTATGTTCAACATGTGTGTGCGCATAAATTTCCTTTTAATCTTAAAATTTGTGCACCATGGCCTAAAAGGCCATTAACCATTTTATGGTCGGAATATCCCTCTAGTAACGAATAAGGAACAAACATATCTCCGTATTCTCCACATCCGCATCCAGTGACGCCCCTGGGCTGAGGATGACACGGCGGACTATCGGTACCGTTGGGCCTTCATGGCCTGTTCGGGCGGAGTTTAGAGTTTAGTTTTATGTTACCTATAGTTGTGCTACTGCCCGCTGTACCTTGGTTTTAGGCGGTTGTCAACTTATAACACTTCTTTCATGGGTGAATTACGTTCGCTTAAGATTCTTCCTGTGAACCTGAGCCGAGCGACTGATTTTTCTACTGTTTGTTTTATGTATCATTCCACTTTAGATCGCTCCGAATAGCTTCTTCTAGGTATTTTACGGCAGTTACTGTTTCTAGCAATTTATCACAAGTAGTGTGATAATGCTATTTTTTTGATTGCTAGTGGCGTGTGATGACTACTACCACAGATATGAAGAGTATTTATGGGGTCCAGTGCGAAGGAGCCAGGATAAACGGTTGAAATTAAATTAGCCATTCGGTGTCTATATTTTACATGTGCTCATAGCACGCAAGAACATTGTTTTCGTTAAATTAACCGGGAGAACATTGGAGGAGGCGGCAATGAGCGCGGTGTTAGGTTTGGCGCGGTGAGTCAGGCACGGCGAGACACGCGGGCAGCGTCCACCTGAAATAGTCGGTTCTGCCGCACCGCGTGGGCTGCGCGGGCCGTGCTTGCTCTCAAGGTGAAGTGCACGCCGTGTGCGCTGACGTCTAAAAGTGCTACGCAGTCAGAAGCGAGCATATCGCTCCCGTAAAATTATAGGCGGCTGCCGACCTCAAATATTAAAGTGTCGCACGTAAATAACATTTATGCCTCTGCGAAGTATGCATTCGTTATTTACTGCGCATATACGATATCTGACAAGTTTGTGGTGGCATTTGTTGGTTGGTCGTCTAACTATGAAAAAATACGTAAATTATTTCCACTTTAATTTGCCGTAAATGAATTTCATTTGATACATTTGTCTAGGTAACATATTTAAGTGATAAAAATTGCAACATCACAAGTTAATGTAATCGCGAGACAGGCCACTGCAAATGTGAAACGGTAGTACATTAATAACCGGTGTAACAGCCAGAATGTTGAGTGCAAGCATGCAAATGGGCATGCACTTGTTTTCCAGGTGCCGGAAGTCAGTTTGTGGGACGGAGTTCCACGCATGTTGCACTTGGTCGGTTAATACAGGGACGGTTACTGCTGCTTGTGAACGACGTTGCACCTTCTTATGCGACCGGCGCCAAGTTTGAAAGGCAATCATCTTCCAGATGTATCAACACGCCTACCATCTTTCATTTATGTTTCGCAATTCCATCCCCCTTTTTGGTGTCCGATTTTTTTCTGGGGTGGGTGGGGAGGGGTGAGGGAAGCGGCGCAAGGGGGAGGCGGAACGGGTTTATACGCCTATCGTCTTCACCTCAGTTTGCTTTTGACCCGTTAAAGACATTTTGTACGCATCTTCTGCTAGACGAACAGTGACAGGTTGTAATGTCCCCACAGAAAATACCCTCTACCACGAACCAATTAATCATTGTCAATCAAACCATCCACATTCATTCACTTTGGAAAAGTATCTGATCTGATTTTCTCGTAACATATGCGGCGACAGCTCGACGACGCCAAAGTATTTTCTAGTGCGTTTATTCTTTGAAATAACAGAGATGCATATATGCATTCTCCATGGTTGTTAGAGTGGTAACGAGGACAGCTTCTGGAGTATCGGTTGAGGGATTGACGAGTTTCTGAGAGATACATATTCTGCTTTTCTTCTCACTAAAGCAAGCCAATTAACATTTGTGTCGCTAGCGGTTTGTTTGAAGAGAGAGAGACTGTAAACGGAAAATAATTAAGACGTGGAATCACCGGAGATCTGGACATGTAATGGAGATGGATTTAATACACAATTTCCTTCATAAATAAGGTTTGTGACTTTTTTTATTCTGGAGTGAATGAACGAATGAGTTTTTTCTGAATCATTTGATGATCACGTTGGCCCTGTAATTAGTGGGGAAATTTCAGCTGTGTCGAAGAGAGCCTGCAATCACTGAGTCTGTGTTAAATCGTCCAAAAAGGCTTCGTACACATCTGGAATTCGCAATCTTTCGTAAAAGGAACAAATTGTCCACACGATTGATTCTCCCAACTGAATGCAGTGTTTAACAGTAATAATAATAAATGTTAAAAGGTGCTCATGAACCATAGGGCAGTGTGAAACTACGTGGCAGATGAAAATTGTATGCTGAGGCGCAACTCGAACCTGGGATCCTTGCCTGTCGCGGGCAGATCTTCTAACGATTGAACTATGCGAGCACATTAAGCGCCCTCAGAGCTTTACTTCCACCAGTACCTCATCTCCTGCCTTCTAGACTTCACAGAAGTTCTCCTATATACGTTGCTGTACTGGCACTTTCGGAAGAAAGGATGTTGCTGAGATGTGGCTTAGCCATGAATTTTTCATTCTGCAGCGGTGGATGCACTGATATGAAACCTTATGGTAGATTAAGACTGTGTGCCGGGCCAAGACTCGAACCCGGGACCTTTACCTTTCTCTGACAAGTGCTCTACCAACAGAGCAACCCGAGCACAACTAAGGACCTGTCCTCACAGCTTGATTTCCGCCACTACGTCATACCTCATCTCCTATCTTCCAAAGTTCACTGAAATTCTCCTGCGTAACCTACAGAACTAGCACTTCCAGAAAGGATACTGCGGAAACGTGGCCTAACCACAGCCTAGGGGATCCAGCAACTGGAATGCGTACAAGACACAAGTCTACGATCAGGCCTTCTAGACGACATGCTACCAGACGAACGTTGCGTTATTCTGATACTACTCATGAACGCCAAAATGGAGAGACAGGTTCCCATACCACTCTTCTCATTAATTTCGGCTCTCCCCAACAGGAGACCTACCTCCTTCAGGTAGGTCTTCAGTTGTACGAGGCAGAGTGCACCCTTTTTCCGTGCTTTTGAATCCCTCTTTCGCAAGATCATATACTATACAGGGTGAGTCACTAGCTATCGCCACCAAGAATAACTCCGAAATTATGATTGGAGCTGAAAAGTGCTTGGGACAACGAACGCCATAATATGACGTTGGTTTGTTGTTGCTAGGTGGGGTCCCGTCAGACATATGAAGGTCAACTTTTTTTTTTATTGGATGCTATAGTTTGGTACTTATTTTCTGATAGCGGCTATATAAACGAATCCAATGATGTTAACAGTAAGGTCTGTGAAGGTTAACGAAGGTCAAAAAGGTGTCATGAACGTCCATTTAAGAATGCGTTCGAACTGATGAACATTAGTATCAATACATTGCTGCGATCTTGTTGTGATGGATTGAGTGGTATTTATGATGGCACTTGTCGCAGCACATGCTCTGACAAATTTCTCTCGTATAGCGTGAAAATAGTAAATATTCGTCTAATACGGCGTGTCCACCAAACGTGCCATTGACATGTAAACATCATTCGACGGTTTCGCAATATAACACTAATAGGAACGGTAAGACTAGTGTCGTCGAATCAAGCGAATGTGAATGATGTATTCTTCCGAAGAACAAGTCGATATGCTTCTCATTTACGGAGAATGCCAACGAAATTCATTGAGAGCTAGAGACTTATTATACGCTGAAAGATATCCTCAACGTACTCACCCGAAACGTCGAACATTTAAATATGTGTACGATAAAATTGAGAACAACTGGATCTTTAGCGCATCGGAAACATGTCCGGCTATGGAAAGTTACTAACGAGGAAACGGAAATGGGTACTCTTGACACAGTGGTTCGAGTTCCTTCAGTTAGTTCGCGTCAAATCGCAAGGGAATCTGGCATCAGCCAGAGTAGTGTTGTTCGTGATCTGCATCGCCATAAATATCGTATTTACCATACCAGTCTCCACCAAGAATTAACTGGTACGGATTGCATGCATCGAACTGAATTCTGCCAATGGCCTCAACTTCAGATTCAGAGGGATGACACGTTTATTAATTTGATTTTCTTTTCTGACGGGCCTACATTCACGAACCATGGAAATGTTAATTTGCATAACATGCATTATTGGGCAACTGAAAATCCATGTTGGCTGCGGCAAGTTGCACACCAAAAACCGTGATCGGTGAATGTGTGGTGTGGGATTCTGGAGGACAATATTATAGGCCCCTATTTCATCGAAGGAAATCTTAATGGTAGAAAGTTCACCACATTCCTGCAAGAAACATTAGGTTTGTTATTGGAAGAACTACCTTTAGGAACAAAGAACATAATGTGGTATCAACACGATGGGTGTCCGGCACATTTTTCGCTGATGGCTAGAATCGAGTTGCAGAGACAATTCCCAAATCGTTGGACTGGACGCGGAGGAGATGTGTCGTGGCCGGCTCGTTCGCCAGACTTGATGCCTCTGGATATTTTCTTGTGGGGATTCGCAAAAAGACATTGTTTATAAAGACGTTTCAAGTACAACTGAAGATATGCGAGAGTGAATTGTCGGAGCATGTGCTTCAGTAAGTGTCTATGTGATAAGGAATACCACTCAATCCATGATAAGACGATTGCAGCACTGTATTGATACCAATGGTCATCACTCAGAACACCTTCTGTAAATGGACGTTCATGCCACCTTTGTGACCTTCGTTGACCTTCAAAGACCTTACTGTTTCACATCATTGGAATCGTCTCGACAGCCGCTGTCAGAAAATAAGTGCCAAACTATAGCATCCCATTTAAAAGAACAAAGTTGACCTTCAAATCTCTGAAGCGGCCCCACCGAGCAACAACCAACGTTATATTATGGCGCCCGTTGTCCCATGCAACTTTTGTCCAACAAACTTTTCAGCTCCTATCATACTTTCGGAGTTATTCTTGGCGGCAATAGTTAATGACTCACCCTGTATAAGTGTACCAGACGGCCAAAGGATAGTATGTAATTTTTTCCATAAAAAGTAATGGTTATCGTTCTCTTCTTCGATTACCCTTTTTTCCTGCTTATTTTACTTTCATTAAAGAGCGCAATGCAGAGAAACACATACATTTCAAAGTTCATATTAACATAAACTGCCTAATACAAAAAGTGAAGCTCGGAGAAGACTTGGTCGGATATCAATGTAACAGTGTTCATGTTAAATGATTAGAGTTTCACTTCTCTGGGACAGGTAAAACGGCTGTCAAAGTGAATTAATTTCGTTCGTGTTCAGCGTTGTTACCCGGCACACTACGGTGTATGAAGTGCACGAACAGAGTCAGACGTTGCGTGATGAGTGTGAAGGACGTGGGAATGCCGCGTACTCGTGTGCTACAGCGTTTTCAAGTCTCCATTTGGTCGGCTGGTATAATCTTGGAATATCCAGATTTGTGGAGTATTGGAATGTGACAGCTGGATGATATATGAAGGTAGTATCTGAAACTTCCTGGCAGATTAAAACTGTGTGCCCGACCGAGACTCGAACTCCCGAGTTCGAGTCTCGGTCGGGCACACAGTTTTAATCTGCCAGGAAGTTTCATATCAGCGCACACTCCGCTGCAGAGTGAAAATCTCATTCAAGGTAGTATCTGTTCCCGAAAGAACAGGTACCATTGATGACCGTGCAGCTTCTCTAGAATGCAATGATAATTAAATCGACACCCTAGCTGCAAACAGGCGTTGATATACATCATTGCGGACACGTTGAAAATGTGTGCCGCGACTGGGATTCGAACCCGGGTTTTTCTGCTTACATGGCAGACGCTCTATCCATCTTTTTTTTTATTTATTTATTTTTTTTACCAGGAAAAGGGTAAATGAAAAAAAAGCTCTTTAGTGGTACAAACTTAAATACAACAGAAATGCCATCCTACCGGCGAAAATAACACAAGACAATATACTCGTACAAGGCGAGGAAATTTTTTTTTTTTATGAACAAGGCGTAGGGAAAAAAAGAATAATAATTCTGATGTAATCTAAGAGGTGTGAAGCAATATACAGTGGAGTGAGTGAAAGACCAGTGTTGTCTGGGGTAGTGCATTAAAGAAAGGAGGCGCGTGTCCATGCGCCTACTCCACTGTGGGTTACAATGTAGAAAGTAGCGCGGGGAGTCTCAGATGTCAGCAGGGGGGGGGGGGGGGGAGTGCTGTCGGCGTGTGGCACCATCCAACTGAGCGGGGGTGAAATAAAGATCGCATGTAGGTAATTGGCGAAGAAGGCGCGGTAGCGCGGTCGCTGTCCGACTTCACTGTGGGCGGTTTGTAAGTACTGCCAGAAATCAAGGCGTGATTTGTCGCCACCATTATACATGTAGTTGATCGTCCATCCCTTGACCCATACAATCGCATGATTTTTGGAGGCGGGGAAATAAGTATTCTCAGGATGGATAAAAGTCCGTGGGTTAATCGAGTCCGGCGGAACGCGGAGGTAACAGGCAACGAACTGTCGGCAAGTTTCCAGACGTCACTGGTGGCAGTACAAGTCAGTTGATGGACATCGTCATCCACGAGGTGGCAAATGGAACAAAGTGGAGAGTCCTGTAGTCCGATGGCGTGAAGGCGATAGTTTGTGGCGAATTTTTCATTTGCGACTTGGTACCATGTTGCCCGGACGTTGGAGGGAAGAAAAGGCTGGTGGATATGACGCCAAACCGTGGGCCACCGCTTGGACGGATGTCTGAGTTCGATATTGTTGCTGGATATGGAACGAAGGAGTGGGGTGTAAAAATCTTTAGGTCGAGGAGAACGCGTGGTCGGGAAGTGTGTGTGAGCATAACTGAAGTCGACGATGAAATCAGAAATGTGCGTCAAATGATGCTTGATGTGTCCGACTGGTACTGGTGGTGTTATGGTCGCGGGCACAAGAATTTCCAACAAGCTGCGCGTAAGGGAGGTGCCCCCGTGCCACTGCTTGTGCATGGTGGACATGTACAAGGACGCCGCTCGGAGTCGCACATTGACAAGGCCGAGGCCTCCTGCTCGCGGGGGAAGGGTGAGCGTGTCGCAGCAGACCTTAAAGATCGTACCGGCCGTAAGGAAGTATCCGAGGGCAGCCTGGAGACTGCGTCCAATAGTTGATGGCAGCGGGAGGACCTGTGCGATGTGGACCATTCTGGCCGCCACATGTTGATTGAGGTATTGGACACGTTGTAAAGAATTGAGTCGTCGGAGAAGATTTTGTCGCACCGTCGTGCGGATAGTTTGGAGTGCACGCCGAAAATTGATGGCAGCGGAGCGGCGCACGGTGGAGGTGAAAATGATACCAAGATATCGTAGTTGTTGTACACACGGGAGAGGTGCTAGGTCTTCGTGTGAGAGGCCGCGTCCAATGGGCATCGCCGCGGATTTAGCCACATTCATGTTACTGCCCGCTGCAATGCCGTACGTTGATATCAAATCAAGTACCGTGTGTGTTTCACTCCGTGAGCGGATCAAGAGGAGGAGGTCGTCCGCATACGCACGACATCGAAAACTGTGCTGTCGCAAAGTGAGACCAGAAAGGTGGCTCGTCAGACTCCCGATGAGTGGCTCCAGGCTTATGGCATACAGTAGGGTCGAAAGTGGGCAGCCTTGCCGTACGGAACGCCGGATCGCCACTGGTCCCGCCACACGGCCGTTAACCTGAATCAGAGATTCGGCGGTGCCGTACAGGCGCCGGATCACGTCGATAAAGGCTGGTGGAAAACCCATGCGGTTCATCACCGAGAACAGAAAAAGATGCCGCAATTTGTCGAATTCGCTGTCAAAATCGATGGCAACCACTGCGGCGCGGAGTCTGCACGCCGCTGCCAGTGCAGTTAAAACGCGACATTCTCCTGTGGCCGTTTGTATATTAACTGAGCCGCCCGGAGTTGTCTGTTCCGGGGATAGAATGCTAGGCAGGATCTTGCGGCATCGCGTTGCCAGTAGGCGTGTAAAAATTTTACAGTCTGCGTTAAGCAGAGTCAGGGGACGGTAATGTGCTGTCGTCACACCTGGTGTCGGTTTGTGGATGGGTATAATAATTCCCGTGACGAAGGACGGCGGTACGGCGTTCCCCATCGTCAGCAGTTCATTAAACATCGTTGTCCACCGTGACGCCATTAGTGTGAAGAAAGCGCGATAAAATTCTATCGGCAATCCGTCGACACCAGGTGACTTATTCAGAGCACCTTTTTTGATTGCATCGTGGGTTTCGTCACGCGTAATGGGCTCCATCAGCTCGTCCGCTTCGTCGCTGGTGAGGGTGCGAGTTACGTGTGGTAACACAGACTCCTCAGCGTGGTTGTTGGTAGTCTCCTCCTGGTACATTGTGCGGTAGTGGTCGACAAAGGCACTGACGATTTCGGCCTGGCTAGTGACGTGCTGGCCGCGACAGGTGGTGATCTCGGTGATGAGTTGTCGTCGTCGATGTTTCCTATCGGAGGCGATATGATGCATGGTCGGATGTCCTTGTTCCGCCGAATCTTGACGTCGGGTTCGCACCATAGCCCCCTGCAGTCTACGGCGTGTCAAAGTTACAATTTGCGCCTTAATCCTGCTGCGTTCCCTCTGGGTGTCGGGGGTGGGCGGTTGGGCGTCCAGGTCGCGGAGAACGGCGTAGAAATAGTCGGTAGTGTGCCGGCGCCACGTAGCAACTTCCTTTCCATACTGAATCAAAGTACGTCGAATGGCAGGTTTGGCACATTCTAGCCACCAGGTCAAGGTCGTGCAGTATTGAGGTAAGCGACGTTCACAGGTGGCCCATGTCTCGGTAACACGTTGAAGACATTCGGGATCATGAAGATGGGAGGTGTTTAGCTTCCAGGGTGCACGACTACGCCAGACCACTTGCTTGGGGAAGAGAATGTTGCAGATGTAGGCACAGTGGTCCGAAAAGGCCAGGGGCCAAAGTTCTGCACCTTGGACTGCAGGTGTGAGTTCCCGAGAGACGGAAATTCTATCAAGGCGGCTCGCGGAGTGACTCGTCTGGTAAGTATGTCCAGGCGCGTCGCCGTGCCGAACTTCCCAAGTGTCGCGGAGCAACAGATCTCGGACGACAAGACGCAGTTCTTGACAGGTGTTGTAGTGGGGCACTTGATCTTTAGGGTGCAAGACACAATTAAAATCACCCCCAAGCAAGTAATGGTCGCAGCGTCCAAGAAACAAAGGAGCGATGTCTTCTGAATAGAAGAGTGCCCTGTCGCGTCTGCGGGTGGAGCCTGACGGAGCGTAAATGTTGACGATACGCGTCCCCATGACGGTGACGGCCATGCCTCTGGCAGATGGAAGGTATGTGATATCGGCCACTGGAATACCTTCTCTGGCGTAGATGGCTACGCCGCGTCCCAGGTGATCACCAGGAGAAGGATAAGTGTTATATCCCGCGACGTCTGGAAGTGTGGCCAGGTGTACTTCCTGTAGTAGTGCGATATCGACGTCCGACGCCCATATCATCTCTCGCAGCAGTTGAAGTTTCACGGGTGAGCTAATGGTGTTCGTGTTGATCGTCGCTATTCGGTAGGTTTGGAGCCGTACCCCGCCGTGGAGGGGAACTCCACCGGCGGAGGATGAAGAGGGACGAGGCAACGGTGAGTCGTGCCGTACGCCACCCGACGGCATTATCAGCGGCGTAACGATGCTTCCGTCTGGGGTAACTCTGTCTCCAGCGTGTGGTCCGGGTCCTCATCGACGTCCTCACTCCACACCATTGAAGGCGTTGTCGTTGTGATGGTCGTACGTTCCACTTCGGTCGTAGGGGCGGAGGACGTCTCGGTGGCAGTCGCATCTGTGGAGTCCATTGGTTCAGGAGCATCTGAGCGAGCCAGTAGAGTAGGCATCGACGTATCCACAGTCGGCGTCATGTTGTCGTCATTCGTATCGTCATGCAGGTTCTCCGAGGCCTCGTCGTGTCGGACGGCCTCTGGAGCATCGGGGGGTGGTGATCCGTCTCGTTCCGAGACCGTACGGCGCCTCCTCTTGCGCCTCTTAGGTGAACGTTGTTTGCGGGTTCGTCCCTCCGTGTCGGAAGACGGGAGGGAGTCGCGTCGCTCTGAGAGGAAGGCCGTCGCGGGAACGTCCAATGAAGGGGCGTCCATATGTTCAGGCGGGGGGGTGTCGGAAGTCGTCGCTGTTGGTAGTGGCGCCGGAGTAGCGTCGGGCTTTGAGCGCGACGCGTCGGCCCCAGCGGTACCCGTAGCAGCTGGAAGGGTCACGGGTGCATGGTGCGATGGGCGGCGGCCGGTGGGAGGAGAAGAGAGCGCCGATGCGTAGGTGATCGGTAAAACCGTCGTCGGTGCCGGAGGTGCCACGGTAGCGGCTGGCAGTTGGGTGATTCGTCTCTGAAGACACTCAGATCTGAGGTGGCCTTCTTTGCCGCACCCGGAACAGGTCTTGGGTTGGCCGTCGTACATGACAACCGCGCGGCACCCGCTAATTTGCAGGTAAGATGGCACGTGGCGATGGAGGTCGATGGTGATCTGTCGTACACCGTTAAGAACAGCGTACGTTTGGAATTGCGCCCAACGTTCGGCAGTGTGGCCATGTACAGTGCCATAGGGACGGAAAGCCGCGATAACGTCTTCCGCTGGAAGCTCGAACAGGAGTTCGAAAACTCGTATGGTGCGCATTCCTAAGCCGGCATGGTCGACAGTGACCGCTCCGACATTGCCGTCGGCGTGGCAGAAGCGTAGTCCATGGTTGGTATCACGAAGTATTCTTTCACATACCGCGTCATTGACGACTTTGACGTACACAGTACTGCTTAATATGGACAAATGGATGCCCAAGATGTCAGAAGCTGGGATCTTAGCAACGTCGCGTAGGAAGCGTTCCACTTCCAAGGCCTTTGGTCGTGCGTAGTCGTTGCAGAAGTTGAAACGTAAAGTTGATTTTCGAAAACGGTTGGCCATGATTCTAGTGCACGTAAGCGACACGTAAGTGACGGCCGCTGAAATGTAAACAACTGCGAGCGCGCGCGCGCCGCAGGCGGAAATAACAACACGTCCACACTGCACGGCGGCGAAAGCCGGACTGTATCTGAGCCATCGAGGGCACAGAGGATAGTGCGCCTGCAGGGACCTATCCCTTGCACGCTCCCCGTGAGACCCACATCCCCAACATGTCCACACCACTACATTCGTAGTGCGGCTAATAGACGTTTGCCCATCACGCTCATTACTCGTTACAGATTAATCAACCAAATCCCATACCAGTTGGGGAACAGCGTGTGCGTTCGCACAAGAAGGTCAATGGCACGGTACCCATGAATTAACTATTTATGAAAATACACTACTGGCCAAAAAAATTGCTATACCACGAAGAAGATGCTGTGATATGCAAATGATTTGCTTTTCAGAGCATTCACACAAGGTTCAAAAAAATGGTTCAAATGGCTCTGAGCACTGTGGGACTCTACTGCTGTGATCATAAGTCCCCTAGAACTTAGAACTACTTAAACCTAACTAACCTAAGGACATCACACACATCCATGCCCGAGGCAGGATTCGAACCTGCGACCGTAGCGGTCGAGCGGTTCCAGACTGTAGCGCCTTTAACCGCTCGGCCACTTCGGCCGGCCACACAAGGTTGGCGCCGGTGGCGACACCTACAGCGTGCTGACACGAGGAAAGTTTTCAAAAGCCTTCTCATACACAAACAGCAGTTGACCAGGGTTTTCTGGTAAAACGATGTTGTAATGCCTCGTGTAAGGAGGAAAAATGCGTATCATCACGTTTCCGAATTTGATAAAGGTCGGATTGTAGTCTATCGCGATTGCGGTTTATTGTATCACGACATTGCTGCTCGCGTTGCTCGAGATCAAATGACTGTTAGCAGAATATGGAATCGGTGGGTTCAGGAGGGTAATACGGAACGCCGTGCTGGATCCCAACGACCTCGTATCACAATCAGTCGAGATGACAGGCATCTTATCCATATGGCTGTAACGGATTGGGCAGACACGTCTCGATCCCTGAGTCGACAGATGGGGACGTTTGCAAGACAACAACCATCTGCACGAACAGTTCGACGACGTTTGTAGCAGCATGGACTATCAGCTCGGAGACCCGGCTGCGGTTACCCTTGACGCTGCATCACAAGACAGGAGCGCCTGCGGTGGTGTACTCAACGACGAACCTGGGTGCACGAATGGTAAAACGTCATTTTTTCGGATGAATCCAGGTTCTGTTTACAGCATCATGATGGTAGCATCCGTGTTTGGCGATATCGCGGTGAACGCACATCGGAAGCGTGTATTCGTCATGGCCATACTGGCGTACCACTTGGTGTGATGGTATGGAGTGCCATTGGTTACACATCTCGGTCACCTCTTGTCCGCAATGACGGCACTTTGAACAGTGGACGTTACATTTCAGATGTGTTACGACCTGTGGCTCTACCCTTCATTCGATCCGTGCTGAAAACCTACATTTCAGCAGGATAATGGACGACCGCATGTTGCAGGTCCTGTACGGGGCTTTCTGGATACAGAAAATGTTCGACTGCTGCTCTGTCCAGCACATTCTCCAGATCTCTCACCAATTGGAAACGTCTGGTCAATGGCGGCTGAGCAACTGGCTCGTCACAATACGCCAGTCACTACTCTTGATGAACTATGGTATCGTGTTGAAGCTGCATGGGCAGCTGTACTTGTACGTGCCATCGAAGCTCTGTTTGACTCAATGCCTAGGCGTATCAAGGCCGTTATTACGGCCAGAGGTGGTTGTTCCGGGTACTGATTTCTCAGGATCTATGCACCGAAATTGCGTGAAAATGTAATCACATGACCATCCTAGTATAATATATTTGTCCAATGAATACCCGTTTATCATCTGAATTTCTTCTTAGTGTAGCACTTTTAATGGCCAGTGGTGTAGTATCTGTTCCAGAGAGAACAGGTACTATTAATGACCGTGCAGCTTCTCTAGAATGAAATGATAATTAAATCGATACCCTAGCTGCAAACTGGTATCAGTTCTTTCGGGAACAAATACTACCTTCATATATAGTTAAAATATGGCTACCGGGCCACTGACCATCTTGTGCGATCGCACACTCTATGCCCCAACTCATACGGGACTTGATTTATTAATCTGCCACGAGTAGTGAGTGTGATGGGCAAACATCTGTTAGGCGCACTACGAATGTAGTGGTGTGGACATGTTGGGAATGTGGGTCTCACGGGGAGCGTGCCAGGGATAAGTCCCTGCAGGCGCACTATCTTCTGTGTCCTAGATGGCTCAGATGAATAAAGCGTCTGCCACGTAAGCAGGAGATCCCGGGTTCGAGTCCCGATCGGGGCATACATTTTCAGTATATCCTCAATGATGTATATCAACGCCTGTTTGCAGCTAGGGTGTCGATTTGATCATCATTTCACAGCTGGACGATGTTAAACTGCATGGGTACTTTAGGCCAAGCATACTCGTCGTCAAGGTTCCGGTCAAGCACTTCTGACCACAGCAAGAGAGTGTCGCCGGCCGGCCGGGGTGGCCGAGCGGTTCTAGGCGCTGCAGTCTGGAACCGCGTTACCGCTACGGTAGCTGGTTCGAATCCTACCTAGGGCATAGATGTGTGTGATGTCCTTAGGTTAGTTAGGTTTAAGTACTTCTAAGTTCTAGGGGACTGTCCCATAGTGCTCAGAGCCATTTGAACCATTTTTAAGTGTCGCCGTATTGTGGACCAAGCACATTGTAACCCCTTCAAATCTGCGCCTGCCATCCGAGAAAAAGTAATGAACTCCCTGCAACATTCTGTGTCCTTCCGCACCATTCGTGAGAGACCAGTAACAGTCAGACTAAGGAATCGTCCACTAATTACGCTGGCGTTAACCCCACAATACAGACGACTGCGTTTGGAATGGTGCCGTGAGTGGAAAGCATGGACTTCTGGTGAAAGGCGTTGTAATGTGTTTAGCGATAAATTGCAATTTTGCACTTTCCCGGAAGACCATCGTTGACGTGTGTGGCCGCAACCTGGGGAGAGGTCCAATTCTTCCACTGCTCTTGGTGACGCACAGCCGTGTTACACTTGACATCATGGCATAGGGAGCCATCATGTATGACTTCAGTTCACGGCTGGTAGCTGGTAGTGAACGAGAGAACTGACGGCACAACGTTACATCACGCATATACTGCCTCCGTGTGACCTCCATATCGTCATTAGCTAGATTCTCAGATCTGTCCCCGATAGAACGTGTGGGAGACTATCTCGAACGTCATGTTCATCTCAGTACCCTTATCCAGGGTGCCAAGGGCCTGTTACAACAACTGCGGATCAGCTTGCCTCAAGAAAGGAACAACGGCTTTTATGACAACCTTCCCAATCGTGTCAGTGCGTGTATCCAAGCTAGACGGGGTGGAACATCATACTGATAGGTGGGCTCATATTGCATGTTCTCTATAAATTTAAAACGATTTTGTAATCACCGAAATAAGATGACATAACCTCTCAACCCATGAGGTTTCATCTCGTTTCCTCTTCCTCCTGCGTGCTTCACTTTTTTTTCAGGCTATGTATTATGTGCTATACTCACATTATACGACTTTATGGGTAAGATGATATCCGTTGAAGTATGTAGGTAACAGTAAAAAAAAAAAAGCCTATAGATAACTGCTCGTACCTCTACGAAGCATTTCACACTACCTAGAATCGCTCACGGCTGCTGCACTTGGCAGTCAGAGAAGCTGACCAGTCAGAAACAGATGGGCATTGTTGCATGTAAGCCGGCCGCTGTGGCCGTGCGGTTCAAGGCGCTACAGTCTGGAGCCGAGCGACCGCTACGGTCGCAGGTTCGAATCCTGCCTCGGGCATGGATGTGTGTGATGTCCTTAGGTTAGTTCTAAGTTCTAGGCGACGGTGACCTCAGAAGTTAAGTCGCATAGTGCTCAGAGCCATTTAAACCATTTTTTTGTTGTTGTTGCATGTAATGATAATTAAATATAGTTTGGTGTTTTACAGTTGGATCTGCTAAAACAGAAATGTTCAGAATTAAGTAGTTTCAAAAAGAGCTATAACTTCAAAAAAATTGGAGTATAATAATATATGCAACTATTATTTAATTTTAAAATCAAACGTCATTTACGCCTTTCTGTTCACTTATTTGCGACAGCCTGTTGCAGTGTATTCAGGTCTACTTCATAAGAACTCTCATGTATAACAAGCCAGATTATAAATGTTTGGAGGATCTTTTTCCTCCAAATGTAATGACATCGAACACCGCGTCCCCTGCGCGGACAACAGGAAGCCGAGAGGCAATCCACCACGGCGTATAGCGGCCTGCACATTCTCTCCTCACTGACAACATACACCTCGTCCGTTGGTCAGCGCAGTGTACAGAAACTCTGTCTTCGAGCAAACACTGAACACATAAGCTCCGATTCGATTCTTATAAACCGACAGCAGTTACTTTCAGGCCCAAAATACCCAAGGCAACATCACTCCTCCAAAGAATAGCAGAGACTCAGAACGAAGAACCTTCTTATCTGCTTCGCAGTACCCGTGAGCCGGCTTTACTCAGAAGCTACGACTCAGTCTGATAGATGACGGCATACCGAGTGTGAACCCGAACTCCGACACCCAAACTGCGACAAAATTTTGGAGTACGCTCAGGGATATTCTTTCAGTTTTTGGTCTCTGGTGGCTCGTTGCAGACTAATGATGTAATGGTGATGTATTCGGCTTGTTGCTCCAGTTATTTTTGTTTCCATAAAATTAGGTACACAACAATGTAAAAGCATGTAATATGCATTTGCCAAAACTAACAACACAAAACTCGCAGTAATGAAAAAGTACTGTGCTCAGGCTGCCGTCACTACGGGAACAGCACAGCATAGCGTTGTTATACTGCTGTTCCACTGCATTCAGTAAACCAACATACAGAAGCATTACCGCCAACTGTTCATGAGGAAAGGTGTCTGAATTGCTGTGTGCCACTTTTAACGTACAACTAACGTTTCCTGAGAAACAAAGCCGAGACGGAACTGTGCAACACTGAATGCAAGCATGAGGACGAGGAGTAAAGTTGGTATTACTGTTATCAACGTCAAGTACCCTGAATAATTTGTCCTCAAACAAGGCACACAAGCGCATACCGTCGGCATTTGCACTCTTGTGCTGATATTATCAGGACGAAGAGATACATAGGCAAATGTAGGTAAGAATTCACACGGAATGCAATGACTCTGCAACGAACCACCGAAGAGCACGGCTCACTTAAAAAAATCCATGTCCATCCCTGACATTCTCCGAAAAATATATTTTCTGCTGCATCTCAAATACCATAGTCAGTTATATCATTAACGACACTTTCCATTGAACGTGCAAATACACACCTTCGTGTGCTTTTCTGTATAATTAACACTCATTGTTTAGACACTTGTTACAGTGGCGTCGAGTCTCTGTACACAACTACGATATTTGAATTTGCCGCCCATGATGGTTATATGCATTTGACAGGGTGTACCTCCTCGTCACCGTCATGGAACCGATGTCCTGTACGAAGAAACGTAGATCACCGGTTGCTAGGTTATATCTGTACGGAGGCAGAGTGTGATGTTACTAGCCTGTAGTTGTCACTTTCGTTTTGAGATCCGGTTTTATCGTGACTCAGACCTATGGCAATCATTCCACATTGTTTATGGTGGCTTCCTCGAGAAACCTCTCTGGCTTGAACTCGTATGATAAATGATTCTTTAAAGCAGAGATTGTTTCGACTCTGCCCATTTCCATTAACTCCTATGGCTATTACAAGGGAAAAAAAACACTTTCTTCTTTCATTGATTACACTATGTGTTTTTCTGTGTGTTCCTTATACTACAATAAGTAGAATAGTGAACAAAAATAGTGTTGTTTTCTTCTAATCATTGTGAAGGAGGGGGAAGGAAGAGATTAGTGTTTAATGTCCCGTCGACAACGAAGTCATTACGGTAGAGACGGAGCACAAGCTCAGATTAGGGAAAGAAGGAGAAGGAAAGCGGCAGTGCCCTTTTGAAGAATCCAACCCGGCATTTTCCTTAAGCGATTTAAGGAAATCACGGAAAACCTAAATCAGGAATGCCGGACTCTTGTTTGAACCGTCGTCCTCCCGAATGAGAGTCCAGTGCGCCAACCACTGCGCCGCCTCACTCGGTCCCAATCATTATACAGGGTGATCAAAAAGTCAGTATAAATTTGAAAACTGAATAAATCATGGAATAATGTAGATAGAGACGTACAAATTGACACACATGCTTGGAATGACATGGGGTTTTATTAGAACCAAAAAAATACAAAAGTTCAAAAAATGTCCGAGAGATGGCGCGTCATCTGATAATAATAATAATAATAATAATAATTAGCATAACAAAGTAAGACAAAGCAAAGATGATGTTCTTTACAGGAAATGCTCAATATGTTCACCATCATTCCTCAACAATAGCTGTAGTCGATGAATAATGTTGTGAACAGCACTGTAAAGCGTGTCCGGAGTTATGGTGAGGCATTGGCGTCGGATGTTGTCTTTCAGCATCCCTAGAGATGTCGGTCGATCACGATACACTTGCGACTTCAGGTAACCCCATAGCCAATAATCGCACGGACTGAGGTCTGGGGACCTGGGAGGCCAAGCATGACGAAAGTGGTGGCTGAGCACACGATCATCACCAAACGACGCGCGCAAGAGATCTTTCACGCGTCTAGCAATATGGGGTGGTTCTAATAAAACCCCATGTCATTCCAAGCATGTGTGTCAATTTTTACCTCTCTATCTACATTATTCCGTGGTTTATTAAGTTTTCAAATTTATACTGACTTTTTGATCACCCGTTATTTTGTCAATTATTAACAATGAAGACAACAAATTTACAGTTTAAAACTTAATGAAAATTTCGTCCATTCTCCATCAGTAACATTTAGTAGCTCATGCTCAGAATTACAGTAATATGTCAGCATTGTCAGGTTTCGTGAATTAACTAACCTTTCAGATATTTAAGGTTGATCATGTTGGTCTTAAGATGCGGTCGATGATGAGATTTCCTAACTATGTGCCGCATACGAAATGTGAAACTCGAGTCTCTGGTCTTGCTGCTTGTGAAAGCACCAACCCCCCATGCCAGGCATTCAAAAACTAGCGCGAAAGTTAAAATAAAGTAATGGAAACCGTCTTTTTGACATAAGATTACTCTTGTCTTTTAGCGTGAGTGACGGAGATCCCCTAAGGGCAACATTGCGTTTGGTGAACAATTTGTAAATTGTAAAATCTTGCTTTCGGTAAACTTCTTAAGATACGAGACGTTCTTGTTACGGAATGGGAGACCAAACAGCTAGGTCATCGGTCCCATAGGATTAGGGAAGGATGGGGAAGGAAATCGGCCGTGCCCTTTCAAAGGAACCATCCCTGCAATTGCCTGAAGCGATTTAGGGAAATTACGGAAAACCTAAATCAGGAAGGCCGGACGCGGGGGAAGCCAGTGCGAGCTACTGCAGACTTTCAAACGAGGCTGCAATATAGAATGTTTCAGGTATTAAGATGATCAGAGCAGATGTTTTGATAAACAGTTAATGTTCAAAGGCTGTGGAGGAACACATTAGAAAAAAATCACACATAAATTATAGCTCGCGCCAAAGTGGCGCTGCAGTTTGGGGAAACCAGGTAGTGCGGTGGCTCGCAGCTTCCATCATTACCACGAGATCTCACCCCTAAGCGAACGAAATACAGAACAGATGGCATCTGTGTCTCTGGAGAACTTTCCTGACATGCTCTGCCTAAATCATTTCTGAATACGAAAATGGCGATATTCAATTACCTCACGTTGTTACATTATTAACTCCACGCTGCGATCCGTAAACAAAATTACTGCTACACCAGAAAAGTGATCGAGGTGTAGATACTTAATGCTAACCATGATAAGCTGGAGCAGAGCGCTAGTTTGAAACAGTTACAAACTGTGAGGCACTACCCGTTCAAAATATTCACGATTGTTCGTAAGTACGTGTGAGGTTTCGAAAGACGAATGTGAGGAAACTAGAAGACATACAGGGTGTTTCTGTAAGAGCGCGCAAAAACGTAACAAGACATAAAGGATACTCCACTGAACAATTTGAAGGAGGGAACCTGCGGTCGGAGAAGCCAGCTTAAGGAGATAATAGGAATAAAATCACATAACTATGTACTCCATTATTTAGCTTAATTAACTGCAAATGCCATCACTGACACAATGAACGTAGAATTTTTATTGTATCTTACAAAATGTTCTGAAACTGACGGCCATCAACCTCAATGCAAGCGTGACATCGGCGAACAAAATCTTGACGCACCCTGACAAACGTCTCTATCACATCACAGGCAGCTACAATTGGCTCTGAGCACTATACGACTTCTGAGGTCATCAGTCGCCTAGAACTTAGAAATAATTAAACCTAACTAACCTAAGGACATCACACACATCCATGCCCGAGGCAGGATTCGAACCTGCGACCGTAGCGGTCGCTCGGCTCCAGACTGTAGCGCCTAGAACCGCACGGCCACTACGGCCGGCCTGCTACAATTCTGGCAACTAATTGCACTTCTGTATCCATTGGGGTCTCATACACAAGTGCCTTTAGATATTCGCATAGGAAACAATAAAGTAGATTCACGCATTGGGGAGGACGACGGTTCGCGTCCGGCCATCTTGATCTAGTTTTTCTGTGAGTTCCCTAAATCGCATCAGGCAAATTCCGGGATGGTTCCTTCGAAAAGGGCACGGCCGATTGCCTTGCCCATCCTTCCTTCATCCAATGGGACCGATGACCTCGCTCTTTAGTCCCCTTCCTCATATCGACCAACCAAGGAGATTCAGTTCAGGTGGCATCGCAGGCCATGGAATATGACCTCCCCTTCCAGTCCGACGATCAGGAAATACTGTACCGGTACTGTTCCATCGCATTGTGCTGTACGTCTCTGAATAGCACTGAATAATGAATGGGCCTGTCATTGATTCACAGCGCGTTCTGTCATTGGACAACGCAAATATGATATAACAGAGCCATCTTATGGACAAGTACCGGGTGATCAAAAAGTCAGTATAAATTTGAAAACTTAATAGGTCCCGGCGGAGGTTCGAGTGCTCCCTCGGGCATGGGTGTGTGTGTTTGTCCTTAGAATAATTTAGGTTAAGTTCAAATGGTTCAAATGGCTCTGAGCACTATGCGACTTAACTTCTGAGGTCATCAGTCGCCTAGAACTTAGAACTAATTAAACTTAACAAACTTAAGGACATCACACACATCCATGCCAGAGGCAGGATTCGAACCTGCGACTGTAGCGGTCGCTCGGCTCCAGACTGTAGCGCCTAGAACCGCACGGTCACTCCGACCGGCTTAGGTTAAGTAGTGTGTAAGCTTAGGGACTGATGACCTTAGCAGTTAAGTCCTATAAGATTTCACACACACACATTGAAAACTTAATAAACCACGGAATAATGTAGATACAGAGGTAAAAATTGACACACATGCTTGGAATGACATGGGGTTTTATTAGAACCAAAAAAAACAACGTTCACAAAATGTCCGACAAATGGCGCTGGACAGCTACCGTGACGGGTGAGAGAGAGGTACGCCGCTATGTTACAGAATCGCATCATCCCCAGCCTGGCTGATGAACAGCTGCTGGAACGTACGATGTTTATGCTCCACCCCATATTGCTAGACGTGTGAAAGATCTCTTGCACGCGTCGTTTAGTGATGACCGTGTGCTCAGCCGCCACTTTCGCCATGCTTGGCCTCCCAGGTCACCAGACCTCAGTCCGTGCGATTGTTGGCTTTGGGGTTACCTGAAGTCGCAAGTGTATCGTGATCGACCGACATCTCTAGGGATGCTGAATGAGAACATCCGACGCCAATGCCTCACCATAACTCCGGACACGCTTTACAGTACTTGTAGTGTTGGCAGTTAGCCAACACTACGCACACTACTTGAGAGAGGAGGCCGAATGCACGCCTTAAACTCACGCAGGCTGGCGTGAGGTCTGAAACAGGATACGTAATGAATGCTATAAAGAAAAGTACGCAGCTGCTGGAATACTTAACTTTAATCCATCATTGTTGTACATCGCTCTTGACGATACAAGTGAGACTCTGTAGATACATGCAATGTAATGCTAATGGCGCTTTGCTAGGTCGTAGCCATTGACTTAGCTGAAGGCTATTCTAACTATCTGCTCTGCACAGGAGCGAGGCTTCGACAGTGTTGCATCGCTAGCTAAGTCGTCCGTACAACTGGGGCGAGTGCCAGGACGTCTCTCTAGACCTGCCGTGTGGCGGCGCTCGGTCTGCAATTACTGACAGTGGCGACACGCGGGTCCGTCGTATACTAGCGGACCGCGGCCGATTTAAAAGCTACCACCTAGCAAGTGTGGTGTGTGGCGGTGACACCACAGTACTGTTCACAACATTATTCCTCGACTACCGCTATTGTTGAGGAATGATGGTGGGCATATTGAGCATTTCCTGTAAAGAACACCATCTTTGCTTTGTCTTACTTTGTTATGGTAATTATTCCTATTCTGATCAGATGAAGCGCCATCTGTCGGGCATTTTTTGAACGTTTGTATTTTTTTTTGTTCTAATAAAACCCCATGTCATTCCAAGCATGTGTGTCAATTTGTACGTCTCTATCTACATTATTACGTGATTTATTCAGTTTTCAAATTTATACTGACTTTTTGATCACCTGGTAAAGTAAACAAAACCTGCATCATGACTGCCTGGTAATCAGGCTTGTACTCTTTGTTTCCTTGCAGGAAATAAAGAATTTACATGTAAATAAATAGCACAGTACGTGCAAATTTGTACGCGTGTTAGTTGTAAAATGGAAAACAGTAATGCCTGATAAAGCAGTAGACAAGTTTACTTGTATATCTCCTTTAGCTGTCTTCTCCGATACCAAGTTCCCTACCTCAAATTGTTCAGTGGAGCATTTTTCCACGCTCTTACGGAAACAACCTGCATATGAATGGACGGAGTATCTATGCAAATTTTTATGTCACACTACAGGTGCTTAATATAGGCACCATCTGTGGCGCGATAACGCCAATACGTGTTTATAATCCACTGGAATCATTAATGCCAATTGCCTGACAAGGGAACCTCCCCATCGCACCCCCCTCAGATTTAGTTATAAGTTGGCACAGTGGATAGGCCTTGAAAAACTGAACACAGATCAATTGAGAAAACAGGAAGAAGTTGTGTGGAACTGTGAAAAAATAAGCAAAGTATACAAACTGAGTAGTTCAAGGGAAGATATGCAATATTAAGGACAATGGGAAAGCCGGAGCGCCGTGGTCTCGTGGTAACGTGAGTAGCTGCGGAACAAAAGGTCCTTGGTTCAAATCTTCCATCGAGTGAACAATTTAATTTTTTATTTTCAATTTATGCGACAAACTCTTATGTTTTCATCACTTTTTTGGGAGTGATTATCACATCCACAAGAAAACCTAAATCGGGCAAGGTAGAAGAATACTTTCACCCGTTCGCCAAGTGTACAAGTTAGGTGGGTCGACAACATATTCGTGTCATGTGACGCACATGCCGTCACCAGTGTCGTATAGAATATATCAGATGTGTTTTCCTGTGGAGGAATCAGTTGACCTATGACCTTGCGATCAAATGTTTTCTGTTCCCATTGGAGAGGCACGTCCTTTCGTCTACTAATCGCACGGTTTTGCGATGCGGTCGCAAAACACAGACACTAAACTTATTACAGTGAACAGAGATGTCAATGAACGAAGGGACAGATAATAACTATGCAAAAATAAAGAAAGTAAAATTTTCAGTCGAGGGAAGACTTGAACCAAGAACTTCTCATTCCGCAGTTGCTCACGCTACCACGGGACCACGGCGCTCCTAACCTCGTACCGTCCATATGTTGCTTATGTTGCCCATGGACTACTCAGTTTGTATATTTTGCTTATTTTTTCACAGTTCCACACAACTTCTTCCTGTTTTCTCAATTGATCTGTGTTCAGTTTATCAAGGCCGATCCACTGTGCCAACTTATAACTAAATCTGAGGGGGGTGCGATGGGGAGGTTCCCTTGTGAGAAGCCGCGATGGCACTCCGCTAAGGATATCCGTTCAGGGGGTTGCCTACCTGCATGCGCGAAGTAATTCGATGCGACTATACGGAGCGAATTATACATTTGCATGTTCCGACACACCTGGCCGATGGTGGAACTGAGCCGCTGGAGGTATTACGAATCGAAACTTCGGAAGACGCTCTGTCTACTGGTATGTGTCATGTTTCTGTTACGCGCAGTCGTTTTCCGAAACCCCCCCGAGGGGCTTGCGAGTGACAGTGCGCAGGGCCTACCTGCAGGTGGTCGAGCAGCGCCTCGAGGCCGCGGTCGCTGATGCTGCAGCAGCGCAGGCTGAGCGAGTGCACGTGCTTGCTGGCGGCGGGGAAGGCGTGCACCAGGTCGAGCGCGTCCTCGTCGGCGGCGCCGAGCAGCGCCAGCGAGTGGAAGCCGCGCCGCAGCAGCGACGCGTACAGCCGCGCCCGCTCGCCCGGCAGCGCGGCGCGCAGCTCGCGGCACCGCAGCACCGGCACCAGGCCGCTCCAGTAGCGCGCAGACCGGTACAGCACGTCGCGCCACCGGCTGCACACCTGCAACACGCGCCGTCACAATCCTCTACATACATCCAGAAAACAGATTTTGATGTTGCTGAGCAACAGTCATACAGTATTTTTTAAAGGAACACATCGCCGTTTGTTTTACGGTTTATTTAAGTACAACCCAGGTTTGAGCCTTTTATACCATTTTCACGTATTTAATTTGAAGTCTTTAACATATATTGCAGGACATTTAACATGTTGACAAACTCCAGGTTAGCCAAACATTTAATATTTTTCTTAACTTATGGCCGGCTCTGAGCTTGACAACATGTCAAGTGTCCTGCAACTTATATTAAAGACATAAAATCAAATACTTGAAAATGTCATAAAAGGCCGAAACCTGGGTTGTGCTTAAATAAACAATGAAACAGTACAATGGCTGTGAGTTCCTTTAAAAACAAAAGTTGATTAACACAAAGATTACGCAATAGGCTTCACATTCAAGAAGTGTCATTTGACTTTTGGCTGTCATGTATCTTGTAACAAGGTCAAATTTGCGTCACCCAGTGTAGGAATTCGACACACACCGGATCATGGTGTTTCGAGACAGCGATATTGCTGTTTGCATTCATTGTCAGACGTGCCAGAGGTGCCAGCTCCGTGTACTAAACTTCGCAGCCCGTACACCCTTACCTATTCTATAAATTTAAGAATATTCTTGTTATCTTATTCTATAGGCACAATAAGCAAAAATTCATTATTTGCTATTCTTCATTGTGTTCCGATTTTAAAGGCAAACACTATACGGGGTGTTTCCGTAAGAGCGCGCAAAAATGTAGCAGGAAATAGAGAATGCTCCACCTAACTATTTGAGAAGGAAACCTGGGGTCGGAGAGGCCAGCTGAAGGAGATATGGAAGTAAACTAGTCTACGGCTTTATCTAGCATTACTCAAAATGGTTCAAATGGCTCTGAGCAGTATGGGACGTAATTGCTGTAGTCATCAGTCCCCTAGAACTTAGAACTACTTAAACCTAACTAACCTAACGACATCACACACATCCATGCCCGAGGCAGGATTTGAACCTGCGACCGTAGCGATCGCGTGGTTCCGGACTGTAGCGCCTAGAACCGCTCGGCCACCCCGGCCGCCGTGGCATTACTGTTTTCCAGCTTATTTACAAGTAACACACATACAAGTTTACACGTACTGTGCTGTTTGTTTACGTGTTCATCCTTCATTTCCTGCAAGGAAACAAGGAGGACTAGCTTGATTACCAGAGACTCACAACGCAGGTTTTGTTTACTTTACTTCTCCCTACGGTGACTCTGTTCTATCGCACTTATCAATGCCCTGTTAAATTTTTGCATGCTCTTACGAAAAGAACATGTATACGAGTATTTCACCTTTTATTCTGAATAAGTATGCTACTGTTAGAGCAAATTTTTAATATATGTAGGAAAGTCAATGTTTGCAATGCGGTTGGTAAAGATACTTTTGTCCCGATATTAAAGAGATATCGATATAATTGTGATATTGCCATTGATGGCAGATTTTGTATCGAAACAGGTACTGGAAAGTCCCTACCACTACATGGTACTGCCACGCCCTTTCCTGTTGCACTCGCGAATGAAGCACGGAGAAGACGATATCCTGTATGCCTCTCAGTGAGCCCTAATCTCCTTTCTTTCGGCCTTGTGCACTGCGTAGTCTGTCGCAAATGCTGGTTGTCCACATTTCCTCAACAGTACTGCGTTCATTATTGCACTGTTTCTATAACACAATCACGGTGATCGAATCGAGCGGCAAAAAAAAACAAAAAGAAAAAAAAGTTGTACCAGGCTGAAACACCTATAACCGCTTGGTCACAGCGGGCGTCGACCGACAACAAATGAAGCGAGTGCGCGCTTGTATATATATATATATATATATATATATATATATATATATATATATATGTGTGTGTGTGTGTGTGTGTGTGTGTGCCGGCCGCTGTGGCCGAGCGGTTCTAGACGCTTCAGTCCGGAACCGCGCTGCTGCTACGGTTGCAGGTTCGAATCCTGCCTCGGGCATGGATGTGTGTGATGTCCTTAGGTTAGTTATGTTTAAGTAGTTCTAAGTCTAGGGGACTGATGACCTTAGAAGTCAAGTCCCACAGTGCTCAGAGCCATGTTTTTTGTGTGTATGTGTGTGTGTGTGTGTGTGTGTGTGTGTGTGTGTGTGTGTGTGTGTGTGTGTGTGTGTTTGTACTTTATGGGTGCTCAACGGCAGGATTCTCAGATCCCTTACTAAAATTACAAGAATGGAGTGAGGTTCAAATGTTTTAAAAAAAGGAAGATTAAGTCTCATATAATTACACTCCCTCTCTTCCAGTCTCACACAGGTCACCCGCAGTATCCCATCATCTCACATCCTTAGCGTAAATACGGTCAGATTTTCTAAAAGTGTCAACTACACGGCCAGTGATACAAGAAGAAAGCTACAATAATTACACAGGAATGCATATTTGGTTCATCACTTACAAAAAACATTATGAGCCAAACCCACTGATACCACATTAAAAATTCTTCCCTAAAATTTTAGGGAACAAGTCGGCCATTGCACAGAAACTTAAAGCCGTACAACATTCGTGTCGCTGCCAGTTAAAAGAGGAACAAGGGAACAAGTCGGCCATTGCACAGAAACTTAAAGCCGTACAACATTCGTGTCGCTGCCAGTTAAAAGAGATGTCAAATCTATCGGTAAATTACCTGCACTGTACTGTGGCGCACTGACGTCTGTACGCTACAAGCACTACACACTGGACGATTCTCTCTTCTGATCAAGAAGCCACGTTTCGTGGGGCTGAGTGCTACAAAAAGAATAGTGAGAAGGACCTTATCCCGTCTTCGTGGCATGAAGGAGGTACGCCCTGGCCGCGTTGTTGAGTTTACTATGCGCAGCTTACTCTCCGTCACTTCCAGCCACTCTTCTTCCCATCTACACATGACTCTCTACTAATAAATACAGCAACACGTCGCTCAATACCCACCTCCGTGGCCGAGGTCACTAACGCAAGCTTGTGCCGTGGCACTCAACCAGGAGGTAAGACGGTTCCATTTCTAGCGTTGGAAGAAATTTTCACTGCCATTGTTTCACCAGCAAGGGAAGGGGAGTTGGTGACGTAAAGTTTCTGATCACCAGACACTGTGTCTATGTCCTGGTTTAAATACCAAACCTCTCCGCAATGTCTCATGAAGTGAGAACATGTGACACTCTTGATGGCGATCCGTCCGTCGGATGAGGACGTTAAGTTCGGCGGCCCCCTTGTTGCTATTCGCGAGTAGGCTATGTACCGGTACAGGGTTTCACCTTCTTTCTCTATCATCTCCAACACATACCCATTGCAGTAACCTAGACATAACAGATACGTTTACGCACACAGTTCTCATACTTCGCGAAGGAAAGGCTTCTGTGGGCGCGAAGGTTAGGGAAAACCTTTTCAGTTAGGTGGCTGAACTTGCCTTTCGTAGTCTCCCAGCCATTCATGCCATACGACTTTACTTTACTTTACTTTACGTCTCTAAATACTGATGTCTTCCTTTACTCCCACCTGGTGGAAATCGCAAACACTCGAGCAGTACCAAAGAATGGGAAGTACAAACTTCTGCGCGCAATCTCCGTAGGTACACTATACCTTCTGAGAACTCTCAAAGTAAACTTAAGTCGGCCATTCGCCATCCGTACAATTGACCTCGCTTCATCGCCTGTCGTTTCGCTGCCTTGTGTCAGGTATAGAAGAGCAGCATATCACCCCGATTACACTAACAACGTTTAGAGTAGGCTGCCATTCATCGCACCATTTAGAATTCCGACCAAGCTCAAAATGATTCAAACGCTTCCAAGCACAATGCGACTTAACATCTGAGGTCAACAGTCCGCTAACACTTAGAACTACTTTTACCTAACTAACCTAAGGACATCACACACATCCGTGCCCGAGACAGGATTCTAACCTGCGACCGTAGCAGCAGCGCGGTTCCGGACTGAAGCGCCTAGAACCGCTCGGCCACAGCGGGCGGCTCCGACCAAGTAACCCAGAATATCCCTTACACAAATGACATGGAAATAAAAAATACGATAAAAAATTTATATCTTTTATGTACTTTATGAACACTTCCCTGCGCCTCTCCTGATTTTACGCTTATTCCAGATGAACAATCTCCATCAAGGATAAAGTACTGGATTCTATTACTCACCAGTCACTTATTTGAGAATCTGTTCCGTTTGCTGGGACCGTCGTTAACAGTCTATAGTGGAGTGCATTGTCCAGAGTTTTTCGAAAGTATGTGAATAGAATATGCGTTGTTCGTGTCTTAAGGTTGAGATGACATCGTGAGTAAAAAGAGCGAGCTGTGTTTTGCATACTCGAGTCTTTCTTAACCCATGCTGCTTTATGGACACAAGCTATTCGTTCTGTAGTAGACCCATTACATTTGATTTAAGAATATGCCCCAGGATCCTGCAACACACTGCTGTCGAGAATATTGGTCTATAATTTTACGCATCCGTTCTCTTGCCCCTGTTATACACGGCAGAAAACTGCGCTTTCTTCCGTGCACTGTGCGCAGTTGGCGTCAGGTGCCTACCTGTCCTTGCCAACATTGTCGCAACTTGGCTTGAGATCCAACGTAACATGAACACCTTTCATAACAAAAAGATTTTTTAAGACCTGAAGATGACAGCAAAGTCTGTCGAAACCGGTTGTCTTCAATAGAGAAATATTTAAGTGATCTAAGCTGTTCGATGTTTTTAGCATTGTCACTCCACTGACTCGCAGAAATACCGCTCTTATAGAAACGTATTACTACATCATAGAAGAAACAGGAGTGCTCGAAGTGCAAGCAAGCATTCTTTGTAGCGTATTTGTGTGCAATTTTCATTCGATCTCTGTGGTATAACTGCTGTAGGGTCGAGGTCATTGATTAGTTTAGCAAAAATTACGAATCAGTTAAATTGTGATTTGTACTTCATACCAACATACCCTTGAATACAGAGCAGGGAAACATAACAGTCAAAACAGCTCTCCCCTTTCCCTGATGTTTATCTTGAAATGGTTCAAATGGCTCTGAGCACTATGGGACTTAACATCTGTGGTCATCGGTCCCCTAGAACTTAGAACTACTTAAACCTAACCAACCTAAGGACATCACACATATCCATGCCCGAGGCAGGATTCGAACCTGCGACCGTAGCGGTCACGCGGTTCCAAACTGAAGCGCCTAGAACCGCACGGCCACACCAGCAGCATCATGGCCTTTCGGGACTCCACTTAATCGTTCTGCGATATTGCTGCTCGAGTTGGTGAGATTCCAAGACTGTCATGTAAATATGGAATCGATGGCTTCAGAACAGCCATACTCCCAACCTTGAATTTAAATGGGCCTATGGGACTAGTACCCGAGAAGATATAAGTATTGTTCATTCGGACTTGCGCGATTGTACAGCCACGTCAAGCATATTGAGTGAGGAGATCGTTCTGTTCGCAGCCTGAAAAGTATCCCCGTGGACAGTGTCAGGGCACTAGAACTCCACAGACTGTCAACAGCAAGCGCAGTGTCGCGTCTTTACTTGGCCTGGCAGCAGAGAGGGTGGCGTGTCCAGCGACAACACTGAACACGGGAGTGGCGCTACGTCGTCTTTTTAGATCCCGTGCCATTGTGTATACAGCGCCATCACTTCTGGATCGCGTAGCTGGTAATTTGGACAGCAGACGTTACAACTCAGACGAGTTAAGGACAATGGATAGGCCATAACTTCGCTGTCCACGTACGTTATCTTTCAACAAGATAACGCAAGACCGCATGTTTCCCACGCTGTCCTGACGTAACTCGATACGGAGAACTTCGACTTCTGTCCAAGCAGATCTCTTAGCCACTGAAACCAGTAGATCATGGCTGCGGGGAGACTAGTCTACCACCACTAACCAGCCACCACAACTAATTAACTCCAGCATATAACTGAAGCAGTATGGAATGCCATACAAGTATTTGTAATTCGAGATCAATTTGATCTGATGCCCAGCCGCGTTAGAGTTATCGTTGTTGCCAGTGCGGGCAGCTCGGTGTACTAAACTTCGCACCTAAAAATTTAATCATGGAATCATCTTACCATGCTGTATACGCACAGTATGTAAAATTTCATTATTTGCTACCCTTCTTGTTGTTGCGGTTTTAATGGCCAGCAGTATAGATATTGAACACATTGGAGCAATACAGCAGCCTTCGCTAACCCGTTTCCGAATTTTCGTTTAGTTTGCCATCTCAACTATCATTCTTGCTTGTTGTGTCATATACAGAGTGTTCCACTTATACTGAACCATCCCAAATAAGTTTTTGTCAAGAAGAAAAACAAAGCAAAAAATTTTTTGCTACCAGGGTGACATTAACACGCATGATTGCCTTTGATGTAACTTTTTTCATTATGAACATATTAACAGCAGTACGTCTTTTTTGAAAAGCACCCTGTATTTCTTATTCAGTAAACCATTATCTCCCTTCAATAACTTTCCAGAAACGTATCACGGTGTACTATTCACGTAAACATGAGGTTACTATAATGGTAATGCGAAACTGTCTTTGAGTCCCCTTAAAAGCAAAGACTGAAGATACCAGGGTAACGTTAAACGAATAGAAACACAAAGAAAATGCACACCGGTCGTCAGTCAACCGCCTTCAGCTGAGGGTTTGTGAGAATACAATATACACCAACGTAGAGAGGATACGAATGCTACTCATACATGCAGAATGAAGTTTGCATAGCAGTTATTGCAATCACGTTAAAATAAAGTTTACATATTCACGATACGGATACAAATGGTTCAAATGGCTCTAATCACTATGGGACTTAATATCTGAGGTCATCAGTCCCCTAGACTTAGAACTACTTAAACCTAACTAAGGTCATCACACACATCCATCCCCGAGGCAGGATTCGAACCTGCGACCATAGCAGCAGTGCGGCTCCGGACTGAAGCGCTTAGAACCACTCGGCCACAGCGGCCGGCGATACGGATACATGCAACACAGTACTGTAGTACTTCTAAACAATATGTTGTGTACAGTAAAGGCAGTCCTTGATTAAAACAGCATCGTCATTATTTTCATTTTATTGTGGTTGAATGCAGGCATAATGCTACTCAGGCGCAGGATGTCTAAGAGCTATATCGTGACAAGAATCTACCTTTTTCGTCTTATTGTGGCGCTTCAGCAAGGGGAAAATTTCAACACAAGACAACGCAGTCGTATTAGAACTTGTCCAGATGAACCCGCTTTTGTTGCAACAAATCCACACGTGAGCGCACGACTGCTCGAACAGGAAACTGCCACTCCCAAAAACTAGTGTACATCATATTCCAGTACATCGCCAGTTCACTACGTTCTCCATAAAAGAGTAACATTTCTATCTTGTCTCACATAAAACTTCAACTGAAGACGGTTGATTGAATATCTGGTGTGCATTTTTCTTGTGTTTTCATCTGTTTATTGTCAACTCCAGCAAGTAGACGAGTTACGTTAGAACGGATATATATCAGTACAGAAGAGTCAAAGTCAGTTTCGCGTTACGTTTTTAATAGCGTCATGTGTACGTGGATGGTACATTGTGACACTTTTTTCCGAACTGATCTCGCGGAGACGATCGCTGGAGCAACGAAGGGTACCTAGCGATTGGAAAAAAATTGGAGGTCATTCCTGTTTTCGAGAAGGGTTGTAGGACAGACGCACATAATTATAGGCTTATATCGTTGACGTCACTCTAACCCGGCAGGGTAGCCGAGAGCGCTAACGCGCTGCTTCCTGGACTCGGGTAGGCGCGCCGGCCCCGGATCGAATCCGCCCGGCGGATTAACGACGAAGGCCGGTGTGCCGGCCAGCCTGGATGTGGTTTTTAGGCGGTTTTCCACAACCCGCTAGGTGAATACTGGGCTGGTCCCCACAGTTGGGGTACACTGATTCCGTTCTGGGGGGTACGGGGTGGCGGCAGGAAGGGCATCCGGCCATCCCTAAAACTAACATTGCCAAATCCATTGTAATCACGCCGACCATGCGATCGCTGTGGGGCTATGCCGTAAGCGAAAGAAAGAAAGAGAGAAATCGTTGACGTCACTCTGTTGAAGAATTATATGTTCAAGAATTATGGCGTTCTTGGAGAACCAAAATATCCTCAATAAAAATCAACATTGATTCCGCAGAGATCATGTGAAACTCATTTCGCTCAGTTTCTCCATGAGATCCTTAGAGTTGTAGCCAACCACGGCCTCGTTGATGCTGTCGTCCTTGACTTCAGGGAGGCATTTGACACCGACTCACACAGCCGTTTAGTAAAAATATGAGCTTTCCAAGTATTGGACCAGATTTGTGACTGTATTCAAGACTTCCTTAGAGATAGAACTCAACATGTGGTTCTTAACGGAACAAAATCGACAGATGTAATTCCCGTAGTATCCAAGGAAGTGTGAGAGGACCGTTACAACGTGTATAAATGATCTAGCAGAAGGCTTCGGGAGCTCCTCAAGACAGTTCGCAGATAATGTGGTTGTCTATAAGAAAGAAGGAACGCCAAAGCACAGTATCGATTTGCAGTACGACCTGCAGAGTATTGATGAACGGAGCGGGTTCTGATAGTTGACCCTGAACGTCAATTAATTTAAAATATTCCACATACATAGGAAAGAAAGCCACTACTGTACAACTACAATACTGATGAGAACTTCTGGAAACAGTATCTGCCGTAATATATCTGGGAGTAACTATCCAGAGCGACTTCAAGTGATATGACCACATAAAATAAACAGTAGGAAAAGCAGATGCTACACTGAGTTTCATAGAAAGAATTTTCAGGAAATGTAACTCATCTGTTCGACAGATTCTAGAGTATTGCGCATCACCCAGGGAGGTAGAACTAACAGAAGACAGAGAAGATCCAAAGAAGAGCAGTGCGTTTCGTCACAGGGTCGTTCAGTTGGCACTATAATGTTACAGACATGTACAATAAACTCCAGTGGCAGACGCTACAAGAGAGGCGTTGTGACTCACGAAGTGGTTTACTATTGAAATTGCGAGAGAGTGGGTTCCAGGAAGAGTTGGACATATTGCTTCCTCCCACACAAGTCTTGCGAAATGACCACAACGAGCGAATTCGAGAAATTAGAGCCAATACATAGGTTTACCGACAATCGTTCTTCCCATGCGCCATTCACGAGTCTAACAGAAGGGGGGATCAGTTATTTGTAGCGGAGGTACCCTTCGACACACACCGTTAGGTCGCTTTTCGGAGTGTGACGTAGATGTAGAGAAGGTGGAATAAAAATATAAGTACTGTTAAAAAAAAGTACTGCTGTTCATTCCAACGTAACGAACATAGTTAAAAGAAAGGCAAGCATGCAGGCTGATGTACCCATGATACAACATTTTTATGATACACTACTGGCCATTAAAACTGCTACACCACGAAGATGACGTGCTACAGACGCGAAATTTAACCGACAGGAAGAAGATGCTGTGATATGCAAATGATTAGCTTTTCAGAGCATTCATACAACGTTGGCGCCGGTGGCGACACCTACAAAGTGCTGACATGAGGAAAGTTTCCAACCGATCTGTCATACACAAACAGCAGTTGACCGGCGTTGCCTGGTGAAACGATGTTGTGATGCCTCGTGTAAGGAGGAGAAATGCGTACCATCACGTTTCCGAATTTGGTAAAGGTCGGATTGTAGTCTATCGCGATTGCGGTGTATCGTATCGCGGCATTGCTGCTCGCGTTGGTCGAGATCAAATGACGGTTAGCAGAATATGGAATCGGTGGGTTCAGAAGGGAAATAAGGAACGCCGTACTGGATCCCAACGGCCTCGAATCATTAGCAGTCGAGATGACGGGCATCTTATCCATATGGCTGTAACGGATCGGGCAGCCACGTCTCGATCCCTGAGTCAACAGATGGGGACGTTTGCAAGACATCAACCATCTGCACGAGCAGTTCGACGACGTTTGCAGCAGCGTGGACTATCAACTCGGAGACCATGGCTGCGGTTACCCTTGACGCTGCATCACAGACAGGAGATCCTGCCATGGTGTACTCAACGACGAACCTGGGTGCACAAAAGGCAAAACGTAATTTTTTCGGATGAATCCAGGTTCTGTTTAGAGCATCATGATGGTTGCATCCGTGTTTGGGGACATCGCGGTGAACGCACATTGGAAGCGTGTATTCGTCATCGCCATACTGGCGTATTACCCGGCGTGATGGTATGGGGCGCCATTGGTTACACGTCTCGGTCCCCTATTGTTCGCATTGACGGCTCTTTGAACAGTGGATGTTACATTTCAGATGTGTTACGACCCGTGGCTCTACGCTTCATTCGATCCCTGCGAAACCCTACATTTCAGCAGGATAATGCACGACCGCATGTTGTAGGTCCTGTACGGGCCTTTCTGGATACAGAAAATGTTCGACTGCTGCCATGGCCAGCACATTCTCCAGATCTCTAACCAACTGAAAACGTCTGGTCAATGGTGGCCGAGCAACTGGCTCGTGACAATACGCCAGTCACTACTCTTGATGAACTGTGGTATCGTGTTGAAGCTGCATGGGCAGCTGTACCTGTAGACGCCATCCAAGCTCTGTTTGACTCAATACCCAGGCGTATCAAGGCCGTTATTACGGCCAGAGGTGGTTGTTCTGGGTACTGATTTCTCAGGATCTATGCACCTCAATTGCGTGAAAATGTAATCACATGTCAGTTCCAGTATAATATATTTGTCCAATGAATAACCGTTTATCATCTGCATTTCTTTTTGGTGTAGCAATTTTAATGGCCAGTAGTGTATTTTTTGAATTTTATTTCTGGATAAAAAGTGATTTGTGGTGGTCAAGAAGAATGCGACTCTTGTAGATTACGATTAGTCTCCTTTCTTCCTAATTAACTCCAATATTCTTTAGAATGCAGTGTAATAAAAATGAATTCGAAACAGCGACCGGTTGCTGCAAGTCCATTTTCAGTAAGTGGCGGTATTGTATAATCCACACGGAGATGATCGTGCTTCCGCCAATGCTTACGGGGGAAACAGAGAAGCGTGGTGCGGACTGCCAAGGGGATCGTCAGCAGCTGGGGCGGCTGAAAGCCGTGCCACCTGAGGCTGCGCCCCCCGCCCCCGCGCTTCCCACCCCCTAACCCGTGGAAGCGTCCCCTGGCGACGTGGCGCAAACACAGCGCGACGCCCCGGTCGATGCCCTCCACGGCAGCAGCGGCGCGCGGCGCTGACAGATCGCTGAACCCACACAGCGCCGCGGGCAGTCTTCTCGTCGTATTGCACACATGTCTCTTTCCGCTAATAGTTCCGGGCTGAGAGGGCACGATCTAGTCACTAACGTTTCTTCCATGTCTGTGGGCGACATCTGCAGAGATGAAACACTGACATCTGCATCAGAAAGCTTCCGGGGCCTTTAACCCTTACCGCTCGACCAGCCCCGATTGCGTAAATATCGCAATACACTCGCATGTGGGGCGGCGTCCGACACCAATTTCAATTTACCGGAGCTCTCACCGCCGTACTTCTTATACTGCAGTGTTCTGACATCTATGGGCAAGCGATATAACTACGAGGAAAAGCATTTGTCGAACACATGCCGCTGTTGTTTTGTTTTCACTTTTCTAGTCCGGTTCGAAGGCGGTGTTCAGAACTGTAACAACAAAAACGGCTAATTTACGTGGTAATCCTAAAACATAATTGGAATTTGAGTGATATGACTGATTTGAGCGATGACAGCAGTAACAAATCAGTGACAATTGTCAGTGGATCAACCTGGTGCTACCTCCAACCAGAAACTCAATTTCAACCACAAGAGGTATGTAGTGGCATTTCTGAAAGCCTTGGTTGGAAATATACGGAACACAGACGGAAGAAAGATGGGAAGATCATCGAATCTCGATGACGACGAGAGACTGTCAAAGCAGCCACACTTAATTCACTCCAATGAAAAGGATTGTGCTGTACACAATAACAGGCAGGTAGAAGGTGGTGGAAGGGAAACTGTATTCTACTGCAGCACATTTCCCAGAAAACCGGGCCTCCATTCAAGTGAAACTGTTTACTACTGCAGCACGTGTCCCATAAAATCGGGATTCCATCCGGGTAAATGCTTAGAAATGTGCCACACCTTCAAGAAATGTAGGGGCTCAGTGACGAATTACTTGAAATGAAAGATGAAGAGTGACACGTTCATTGTTATAATACACGTGTACTGATTATACACTTTTACTTGGCTCCTGAGCAGAAGGCGCCAGGAGCGGAATCTTGCGATCAGCTCGTAGCGATGGCTGCTGACACAAGCTCCGCCTCCTTCTATCCAGGGACGGCAACTTACAGCTTATAAAATAAACTAACATGTAAGAGATTAATGCGCAGCAGAAGTGACACCCAAATTGACGGTCAAGTGCTAGTAGGTCCATGTACAACCTCTTCGTTCATTTTTGTAGATAATAACGACTACACTCAGTACTGCACACGGATCAACATCATATTCACAACGGTTATTTATTAATGCGCAGCAGAAGTGACACCCAAATTGATGGTCAAGTGCTAGTAGGTCCATGTACAACCTCTTCGTTCATTTTTGTAGATAATAACGACTACGCTCACTACTGCACACGGATCAACATCATATTTACAACGGTTAGTTATGGTTAAGGCGCACAATACTGTTTCGCAGCCAAAGTTGGCGCCAAACGCAAACATACCGGAGCGGCACGTAATCTGCCGATCTCCAGCGATCGTAGAGGGGCCAAGTAAAAGTGTGCTATGAGTGATTTGTTTTAGTGTTTAGTTTATAGTTAGCTTCGGAATAATTTAATTGTATGTAATAGAGGTTATTTTCAGTGCAAATATTACGAGTGCAGTGGCAGTGCAGGTGAAACAAATCGAGTGGAATCATTATAACGGCCTTATATAGAGGGCGCCTCAGTACGTTACTTGATGCTGAATGCATATGATTGTCTGACAGGTGACATCGATCGCAGTTATAAGTAAGAACGCTAGAATTTCTCTCATTATGCAATGTCGTTATCCATATTTTACTTAGCGCCCTCTTGCTTTTGTTACAATTATTACAGTTTTATAAATTTCTGTGGCTAACATAGCATAGAACATGGCTTAAGGATAAACAAGTCAAAGATGAATGTTGGTTGTACTGGCTAACGACAGCGAAAGCAGCAGGCGACATTGGTTGTCAGATGGCACCGCCTGCGGCCCTGCACTCCGCTGGTATATACAGAAAGCGACCTTCCATATACAGGGTACAGCCCCTGGTTCAACGTAGCGTCCATGGAGCCGACCAATAGTCACCAGGACGGCCTAAGTAGGCTCGCACAGAGAAGGGAAAAAATGTGCTTGTTTTTAACGAAAATAGCTTTGCTTGCAAAGTTGTTTTTATTTATAACAATTACTCGTTTCGCCCTTGTTTACGAAAAAGTTTAGCAGGAAAAACTTCATTCGTCAATGGCAGCTGAAGGGTATTAAATGAGAATAATAAGTGTCTGGATATAACATATGGTCAACATACATAAAGACGCTTCTTATTGTCATTTAATGCCCTTCAGCGGCCATAGACGAATGACTTTTTTCCTGCTACATTTTTACGTAATCTGATGGTGCCTTAAAACGACAAAATGCTTAATTGTTATTAATAGAAACAATTTTGCAACCGACGCTGTTTTCATTCAAAAATATTCATAACTGTTCATAACCGGATGCTGCATCATGCAGCCAAAATGGATCGGAACCAAGAATGTTTTTTTTTTTAATTTTACTTTTAAATTTTTTCCTCTTTTAAATTTTAAAAATGAAGGAAACCAACATAAAGCATTATTGACTCTTAACTGACTGCGACCGTTTCAAAAACATCACAAGGTTTTTCAGAGACCGCTACCAGTGATAAAATTTGTTGACTTATCTAAATTACTTAATTTTTGCATTAAATTTACTGTAATTAAGTTTTCAATTGGGATATGTTTTCTCTAAAGGCCGTAGTTTTCGAATTATTCACGAAAAACGTACAAAAATGATCTTCAAACGCGTTTTCCATCAATAACTCGAAAACTGGCCTCCAGAGAAAACGTATCCCAGGATAAAATTTAACTACGTTGAATTTCCTATCAAAAGGTGATGTTCATTTGTTTTTGTAGGATTAATAGTTTATGCGTAGCGAGGGAGAGAATATAAAAATCTCGTGTGTAGTGTTTTAAGGCATCGCGGGTTGCATAAAACCTGTCAGTAGGGGCAGCAGAATCACCCTGTATAATTATATCATAATTATCATCTCATACAAAACAACCAAGCTGATTGAAAAGACATATCTGGATCACTTTAGCCATCAACAACAACCTAAGTAAAAAGTGGTGCATTACATCTAACATCTTGCGCAGCAGAGTTGATTGTGAGGTCGTGGCCGCGCGGTTAGAGGCGCCATGTCACTGACTGCGCAGCCCCTCCTGCCCGAGGTTCGAGTCCTCCCTCGGGCATGGGTGTGCGTGTTGTTCTTAGCATAAGTTAGTTTAAGTTAATTTAAGTAGTGTATAAGTCCAGGGATCGATGACCTAAGCGGTTTGGTCCCCTAGAAATTCACACACATTTGAACATTTTGTGATGTCGTGTTTTAATTGTCCATTGCAAGCTTATGGACAGTGGTTAACAAGATCTAAGGAACTATAGTAATGGAGACAACTCAACACACCACAGGAACACAGTCATTTCATATGAACGAGTGATTCTTTAAAAAATTTATATGAAAGCAAGCAAAGAAATGAAGTAAATATTACACTATCTTAGGTTACGCTTCTCTTTCTCTGCAAAGTGTCCGCGGTAAATGACAAGACTGTAAAACAATTTTAATAACTTATCTGTGTGTACTTTTGTTAACTGTTGCCGGCCACGGTGGCCGAGCGGTGCTAGCCGCTTCAGTCCGGAACCGTGCGAATGCTGCGGCCGCAGGTTTGAATCCTGCCTCGGGCATGGATGTGTGTGATGTCCTTAGGTTAGTTAGGTTTAAGTAGTTCTAAGTTTTAGGAGACTGATGACCTCAGCTGTTAAGTCCCACAGTGCTCAGAGCCATTTGAACCATTTTTGTTAATTGTTTTTGTATTACCAATCTGGTATGAAGAGGAGCTTTGTGCATCGAAACACATTATTTCCTTAAATAATTTAAGTCAGGAAATTTTGTGACTGTTGACGATCTCTGAAAAACCTTTTCACAGAAGAAATTCAAGTTTCTTTTACATAGTTTGCTTTTTAAAATTTGTAAATGTTTCACTGTTTAATTTGTTATTGTCGTCTTTTATATGTATAAACGCTTTGTCTGAAGAGCAGGTTGATAGTACCGCCGACAGTCCTCACCCTGCCCCTATGAGGTGAGAGGTATGAAACAACAACAAAAGGGGAAAAAAGGGAAGCACAGGCACATTCATGGGTGTGCCCGTTAGATGTTATTTCGCTACGCTCCCGCCGCTTCAGCGATGACGACCCTGTCTATCCCTTGGACTCATTACAGGTCATTGAATTCTCGCTTACCGTTTACCGACGAATACGTGTGGACAGTAGGTTATGTGCATTGGACCTTTTCTTGCACCATGTGTTCAATAAACGTAACGTTTGCCACGTCGTAACACACTTTATTAAGCTTAGTAGAAAGAATTACACCTTGATTTACATCAATATTAAGAAGGATACCGGAGTGGAAGGAGTGAATGTATTCTATCAAGAAAGCTGTACGCAGAGCTCCACCGGTATGTGATATCGATATCGAACTGAGTAAGTAGTTCGGAGTCCCTGTAAGTTTATATCTGGGGCAGAGTATTGTATGGTAACAAAACGTGTGCCACCGGATATGCACAGAAGAAAGTAGAAACATTTGAATAAGCGGCTATCGAAGATAAAAAAATTAGGTTGGTAGATAAAGTACGAAACGATGTCCTAAAATGAATAGATGAAGATACAGTTCTATGTAAGGCACGAGGTGGTAGCAGCTGATGGTGTCACAATATAAATATGCCTTTCATAAAAACTTACCAGAAGAAGGAGCAAGTTGGTGGTGCATTTGCTACGGCAACGAAGAACAGTCCTTGGAGGACGATGGGGCGATGGAGGCGAGGAACAGAATACACTTTCCGATACAAACTATCCTGCTAACCCACCGTAATGAGGAAGTGACCCCCAGATGTCACGAGAGGTGGAATCAAGAGTACAAAGGGAGGCGGTGGTATCAGTTGTACGTACGGAAGCAGTAACACCCGAGTGGGTGGTTCAAATGGTTCAAATGGCTCTGAGCACTATGGGACTTAACTTCTGAGGTCATCAGTCCCCTAGAACTTAGAACTACTTAAACCTAACTAACCTAAGGACATCACACACATCCATGCCCGAGGCAGGATTCGAACCTGCGACCGTAGTGGTCTCGCGGTTCCAGACCGTACCGCCTAGAACCGCTAGACCATTTCGGCCGGCCGAGTGGGTGGGTCAGGAGAGATATCACGTGAGTAACAAATCCTTCAGGGACGTTTCAACCCTTCTATAGCTGCCCAAGTCGACGGCTGGTGATGTGATTGTGAAGTGGAAACGTAAAGGAACAACGACAGCTAAACGAAGACGAGACAACCCCCTGTACTAATGGACAGGGAGCGTCGAACATTACGAAGGAGGGTTGTAAAACATCGCATGAAATTGCTACCAGCAACCCACCTAGTAAACTGACTGTCTGTAGGGAGTTAAAAACAATGGGATACAGTGGTCGAGCAGCTTGTCACAAGCGAAATATTTATGTAGTCAATGCTAAGGGACACTTTAGGCTGCGTAAAGAGCGACCTCATTGGATAGCGAATGACTGGAAACAAGTAATTTGGAGTGAATAATCACGCTATGCCATGTGGCAATATGATGGAAGGGTTTGAGTTTGTCGAATGCCTGGAGAACATTAGTTGCCATCATATGTATTGTCAACAGTTAAGTACGGAGGAGGTGATGTTACGCTATTGCGGGTGTTTTTCGTGGCTAGAATGTGATCCCTTATTGCAGTTAAGAAAGCACTAAATGCGGAAGGGTATGTACGCTTTTTACAGTATTGAGTACTGAGTACGGAAGAGGAAGATCTCGGAGACAATGAGTGTGTCAGCATGACACTGCACCGTCGTGTGTGAGCCAATGGCTTCTGGATAATAATATTCCTGAAATAGACTGGCCACGCAGAGATCCTACCTAAACCAAATGGAAAACCTTTGGGGGCTAGTTAAGACGCTGACTTCGCTCCAGAACCCAACAAGACCCAGGGGTGTCAACAGAATGGGCATCAGGCCACCCTCCACCATTAACATTATTAAACCCAATAATTAACTTGCTGACTCCGTGAAGACGTGGTACAAGGGCCAGGAATAAGAAGAAGAAAGCAAGACGAACCCAGGGCCGTTTCAGTATGATAATTTCCTACATCCTTTTTGTTGCGATGTACTGTCATGGTGAACATAATGAAGATCGTCTCCTCAGGCACTGTCGCAAAAAAGTGGAACGATCAGTTATCATTCTGCGGAAAATCAGGGCAGCAAATCAATCTCATAGCTGCAGTAAATTTTCTGTATTTTATTCGAAAATATTCCCAGGATTTGCTGCAAATGAGAATCCGCTGTAGTTCTGAGCAAAACTTAGAAAGACTTTTCCCTTGCATTCGTAACGAACGTCGCTTCCACCGCTCCGCGAGCATCATTTTTCAAGTGGATGCTCACCAATTGCAGGACAAAGCTGAAGCATTTATAGTTTTGATGCTCGGAGGGGGACGGTTCCCTCACTCTTACTGCGGGAGAGCGTATTAAGCTGGTGGGAAACGACAGCAGGCGCTGTGAAGAGACTCAGGGGCCCGGGATGGGGCTGTTGCTGTTGCTGTCCCTCCGTCGCTCATTTCCTTAAGTGATCTCGACTTCCAGAGCGAGGGTTCGGAATTGGCTGTTTTCGAGTATGCAAAGAGGCGCGTGACTCAGCACATAGTCTGTTGTATGAATCAACAAAGAACGCAGCGAAGACAGAGGTGTTCACAATCGCTCGTCATCTTATCATCTAGGATCGTTATAAGGCTTTGAAATTCATAAACATACGACGGTGAACTGATAACATTTATTCCAGGTTATTACCTGTGGTATGATATCTAATTTATTCTTTTGTGTGTTAGGCATAATCAGGGCTAAACGACAGATTCAGTACAGTAGGTATTTTCTTTGTTTTAACAGAAGCGTTTGATTGTGTGGACCATAGAATATTTTTGCATAACTTGAAACGTTATGCGATTACACGAAAAGCCCAAGAATAGTTCACTTCGTATATGGAAAGGAGGAACCAGAAGCTAGTCCTCCAGTGTGGACAAACTGGGAAGAAATTTGAATCTGAATGGGTCATGTAAAGTGGGCAATACCGCAGGGTTGTGTTTTGGGTCCGTTGCTTTTATATATATAATGGTGGCGTACACCAGGAAAATGTTCTCTCTACGGATAATAGAAGTATTATTGTGAAAGAAATGGAATGGAATGTAAATTATGTAGCTGACAGGGTTGTCAGTGGTTTTCAAAGAACATACCAGCACATAACTACAACGCAATACATTTTATGACAGAGAGCTGTCGGAACAGTGAAATTTTATTCTCTCAGGCTGCTCAAACAGTGATGTCGACAATTTTGAATTGTTAGGAATGAGGGTATATGGCAGACTCTCTTGGAAGTGTCAGGTTCCAGAGGTTGTACAGAAACTGAAAGCTATTATCTTCACTATAAGAATTATCTCCACTGTTTCTGACGCTGAAACGCAAAGGCTTGTTTGCTTTGCTAATTTTCCCTCTGTTATCTTGAAGTGTGCCATACTTGGGCGTAACTTCGAGCACTCACAGACTATATTCTCAGCTCAGAAAACGGAGGACTTACTGACATACAGTGCCATCTTGTAATGTGTTGGTGAACTGCAACATACATTCAGCGAATACTAGAAAAAATAAAAATTGACCAGATACGAATAGCTCTCGCGTACTAAGGGTTCCGTTCAAACTTAGTTATGTATGTGAAAAGTTCATTCATCCGACAATCTAGGATCTCTACAATTTTTGCCTCTAATCGACACTAATACTGGCAAGATATCGGTTCCAAGGATTCCAAGCTTGAAGTAAGAGAACAAATGACAAAATAAAGTTTTTATGTTATATAATTGCACATTAAGAATTTTTTGGATTTTTTTTCTTTACTTGTACTGTGAAACCTTGCTTCTTGCCAAATTTCATGAGTCTACGTCAAGGGGAAATACCTTGTAGCTTTTAATGAGTGACATAAAAGGCCTCATCTTTTGATTGCATTGACTTAGAATCTTCACTTTTTTACAGCACCAAGAGACCGTCGATCTTAATATGTGACATCACTTTCAACTTGGTGCGTATACCTATTCCTAATAAATAGGGATTCGAACAGCAAGAAAGACAGATGGACATCACAGTGATCCCATAAGGGTTCCTTTTCCACTGACTGAGGTGCGGAACCCTAAAAATGACGTTTTCTGCGTCTTTAGGCTTCTGACTGGTTTGATGTGTCCGCCACGAATTTCTCTCCTCAGAGTTGCACTTGCGGCCAACGTCATCAATCATTTGCTGGATGTATTCCAACCTCTGTTTTCCTCTACAGTTTTAATCCTCTACAGCTCGCTCTAATACCATGGAAGTAATTCCCTGATGTCATAATAGTTGTGCTACCTTATTATCAGTGTTTTCCATACATTCCTTTCCTCGCCGATGCTGCGCGGAGAATCTCTTCATTCTTTACTTTATAAATCCACCTAATTTGCAACTTTATTCTGTAGCACTACATCTCGAATGCTTCAATTCTCTTCTGTTCCGATGTTACCACAGTCCATGTCTCGCTACCATACAAAGCTGTGCTCCAAACGTACATTTCCAGTAATTTATTCCTCTAATTAAGACTTATGTTTGATATAGTAGACTTCTCTTGGCCAGGAATGCCCTTCTGCCAGAGCTAGTCTGCTTTTGATGTCCTCCTTGCTCCGTCCGTCGTGTGCTATTTTACTGCCTAGGTAGCAGAATTCCTTAACTTCATCTACTTCGTCTTCACTAATCGTGATGTTAAGTTTCTCGCTGTTCTTATTTCTCTTACTTCTCATTACTTACGTCTTTCTTCGATTTACTCTCAATACATATTCTGTAGACTGTCCGTTGCCGGCCGGAGTTGCCGAGCGGTTTTAGGCGCTTCAAACTGGAACCGCGCGATCGCTAAGGTTCAAATGGTTCAAATGGCTCTGAGCACTATGGGACTTAACAGCTGTGGTCATCAGTCCCCTAGAACTTAGAACTACTTAAACCTAACTAACCTAAGGACATCACACACATCCATGCCCGAGGCAGGATTCGAACCTGCGACCGTAGCAGTCGCGCAGTTCCGGACTGCGCGCCTAGAACCGCGAGACCACCGCGGCCGGCGATCGCTAAGGTCGCAGGTTCGAATCCTCCCTCGGGCATGGCTATGTGTGATGTCCCTAGATTAGTTAGGTTTAAGTAGTTCCAAGTTCTAGGGGACTGATGACCTCAGATGTTAAGTCCCATAGTGCTCAGAGCCATTTGAACCATTGTTTAGACTGTCCGGTCGTTCAAGAATGAGGTACATTTTGACGACACTTCATCAGGCACTGCACAGAAAGGTGTCCATCATTCAGCAGGCTTCATTTCTAATAGACTTCCAGCAGAAATGAGAAAAAAAATCGCGTGATGAACCCCAAGTGTTTAGATCCAAGTTGAAAGAAATCCATGTGCACAACCATTCTATCTCGTGCAGGAGTTCTTCGCAATAGTTGATAAGTTTTCTTTGTAATGTGTCACTGAACCGTACACGCTGGGTTTTTCGTGTTTTATTAATTCTTTAACCATGTGTTTATAAAGATATATTTTGATTCGTTCCATGACCAAGTAGCTTTGGCTCGCATGTTCCGAAAGAAGATAACAAATAAATCAAATTCCACTCTCGATGGATGGCCTCCATCCATTTGCGAATGATTTTGCAGAGTCATGACAGTCTAATAAATGAATTTTACAACAATGCTTTCATGCTTTCAGAACCTTAGCATGTCAAAAATGATACTGAACATCCAATGTGCCAAATATTTAACATTTGTTGTACTTCTATTAGAGAAACATATATTATAAACACAATAATCCTCGAGACCGAGTCAATGGAAGAATCTTGTCAAAACTAGTCTCGTTGTGAAATACTGGACAGGAGTCTCGTCCGCAGCTCGTGGTCGTGCGGTAGCGTTCTCGCTTCCCGCGCCCGGGTTCCTGGGTTCGATTCCCTGCGAGGTCAGGGATTTTCTCTGCCTCGTGATGACTGGGTGTTGCGTGATGTCCTTAGGTTAGTTTGGTTTAAGTAGTTCTAAGTTCTAGCGGACTGATGACCATAGATGTTAAGTCCCATAGTGCTCAGAGCCATTTGAACCATTTTGACAGGAGTCTCAGTGGGGAGGAAGGTGGGTTCATATTCTGATCTAGCCATCTAAATTTAGATTTCCCTAAAATCAGTTGAGGTGAATATTGTGAAGATTTCTTTGATAAGTGCATGATTGAATTTCATGGTCTTCCTTCCGAATGCGTGCTTTTGATATATCCATAACTGGCTCACGACAGAGCCTGAAAGCTTACTATCATTTCTTCCATGGAGGCTTCTTTCAGAGCTGGCGAGTTGGGGCGAGGCGACGGTGTCGTATAGACTCAAGGAACGCGTAAGGCACCTGGTTACCCAACCTAAGTCGCAAAGGAGACTAGTAGGGTTTTACATACCGGTACCTCTTTTCGTAATTGATGAAAACTGTATTGCAATACACTTATGTGATAGTAGCTTACAGATATCCTAAACAAACAAGTCTGTGTCATTTATGTTACAGGTTTTGTACTCATTGGTGACTTGTGCTTCACTGTGATTAGTTTGCAATTCGACTGGTATATGACAATTATAATAAATAACTTGATCCTGAACACGGGGTTTATAATATTTTAGCTGTATCACTGCAAAAATAAGTAATATAGGTGCAAGTGTGAGTGTTGTTAGAAATCAACAAGTCGCTAAAATTCAACAAGGTATCCGGGCTTGAATCATCCTTGTGGTCCTATCAGGAACTAGCATTAGAATCAATTCAACTCTAAGTCATAATTTGTTGTATATTACCGAACTTCCCAGCCGTGTGTTGAGCATAGAAGCAGATGCCACATTGTGAATAACTGAGACCTTTTGCACAGAATTTACCACTGATTCGACGAAAAAACCGCGAACTCCGCGAACAACAGCTCGTTTATGACAGGGGTTCTTCATCTACTTAAAAATTGCCGCGAAGGTGGCAGCCTCGAAGTAGGCAAATTGACGTGAGAAATTTTTCTCCTCACAAAAGTCGATCAGACGACATAAACATGTTCAGCTGTGTAAAAATTATCCTTGTTAGAGCAACGGCAGATGAACGACATGCTGACAAGTTCCGAAGTCAGTGAATGGTAAATACCGGTGCCGTCCCACATACGATAACATACACCGCTAGAAATTTGGAACTGCTTTTTGTAGGTACTTATGATCCATTTCTCGTAGATATTTTCATTTGAACTATATAGTGTACAACAAGCTACTAAAATAGAACATTTAGTTTCGTGAAAAAAAGGACAGACGACGAAAAAAAATTATCTCTACACCAACTTTTTATAACAATTCCCTGGGGCACTCCTGACGCTACTCTTGTCTCTGATGAACAAACACCGTCGAGGACAACATACTGGGTTCTATTTCTTAAAAAGTGTCTTCGAGCCACTCACACACCTGGCAACCTATTCCGTAGGCCCGGACCTTCGTTAACAATCTGCAGTAGGGCACTTCGTCAACTGCTTTCCGGAATTCTACGAACATGGAATCTGCCTGTTGCTCTTCATCCATAGTTAGCGGTTTATGTGTGAGAAAAGGGCAAGCTGAGTTTCATACGAACGATGGTTTCTAAAACCTTGCTGATTAGTGGAAGATCATTGCAGTGTGCACAGTGGAATGAAAATCTGATTATTTCGTATTCAGAAGGATAGGAAATGGAAGAAATAGGAGTTATGTAGAAATCATTTGTGCCCAACAGAAATCTGGAAAAAACTGCTCATTCCTGGAGTCACTCTTCGCCACATTTGCCTTTCGTAAACAAAACACACAAAAAATGCATGTGAAAAGAGGGCCAGCTAAGGTTAACGCTCACTGATGTTGTTCACTTTTCACACTGGCTGACATTATGTTTAATATCAGATGGAGAATCGCAGCGATCACCTTATTATTTCCATTAAACTTATTCACATTCTCGTTGGCAATAACCACTTCCGGTTTCTCACTAGCCATCCTCAGATCAAAGTCGACACTCGCTACATATCTAGCGTATAAAAACCGACTCTGCCAAATCTCTTAGAAACATTATGACAATAGAACAGAATTCCCATACCAATATTAGTAAAATTATGAACTTCAATTTGTAGCTTGCTTGTGAGTAGCCAAAGGCACTTCTTACGATATTCACGCTTTCGACCGAGTCAGTGAATAAATCTGGCACAATGCCTACGCTGATAATGCAGAAAGCGGTCTTCGATCATTCCAGAGGGCTGCTATTTTGTGCTCTACGCAGGTGCACCAGCAGACGGCCACAAACAGTCCCCTGTCAGAAACGCCAGCTCTCTAGCGGACGCGAGATATTATCGTCCCTGGCCACCTGTCTACCTGGTCACTGTTCTGCCTATGTCCACTGCCCCTGTGGACGGACAAAAATACGCTACATGAAGCATACATCTCCGCTACATGCGACTCTTCTCCAAGCCCTTATTTTTGAATTGCAACCATAGGGATGTTACTTGATGTTGTAAACGTTATGGCAATTCCTTTTTCGTATCCTAACGTGTTTAATGTTGTTTATCAATTTTTCCTAGGCCTGAGGAATATCATTCGAGCACATAAATAGTATTTCACTTACGACAACAAAAAAGAACGTGCATTTCGAGAGTGCACACTCATTTTCAAGAGACTGCACCGTTTAAAAGCCTTCTCCTGATCGTCCTAATATCTACTAAAACGCAGAGGACAAGAAAGAAAATTGCTGTTCACTGCCCACACAACAGGCAAAATCCGTGCCTTACAAACCAAACACGTTTTCTTCTACCTATGCTCGCCTAGGCAGTAATTTCTTGACATTGGGCCTCATACACAGGTAAATCTGCCGTAATGCCGAACGCATGCCCCTTTTGGAGGTGCCATGCCCTTGTATTGTACTGTATTTTAACCGGGGGCCCAGAAAGGACGGAGAGGCTCCGTCCCCGCCGTAGCCGCAGTGGTCCACAACCCCACGACGACTACCGCAGTCCACTTCACCCCTCCGCCGCCCCACACCGAACCACTCTTTCACGGTTACTGTGCGGTTCGGCCACCGGTGAGCCCCCCAGGGAACGTCTCACACCACACGAGTGTAACCCCTATGTTTACATAGTAGAGTAATGGTGGTCTACGCGTACGTGGAGAACTTGTTTGCGCAGCAATCGCCGACATAGTGTAGCTGAGGCGGAATAAGGGGAACCAGCCCGCATTCGCCGAGGCAGGTGGAAAACCGCCTAAAAACCATCCTCAGACTGGCCGGCTCACCGGAGGACCTCGACACAAGTCCGCCGAGCGGGTTCGTGCCGGGGACCAGGCGCTCCTTCCCAATCCGGAAAGCCGTAACGCCTAACCGGGCGTGCGCCATGCCCTTACTCTCTTTCGACCTTTCAACTTTGTCGTGTGATGTCCCTCACCCCCTCCGCCCCCCCCCCCTCACCCTAACTTGGCAGCTGACACTAGTTTTGGTGATGCGTCCTCACACAGTAGCGCGCATGTAAAACTACAAAATAGTTGAAACAGCTGACCGGAGTGCCGCAGCGAGGTACTGAGTGGCCATAAGTGACAGTGGAGAATGGCTGGTGTTGGATAAGGAAGCAGCTACAACTCAGAGCCAGCGCCGGGAGCCGTAGGTAGCAGTGGCAGGACATCACATGCAGCACCGGCCCACGGATGGCGTGCTGACCGGTCTTGTTCACGCCCCAGGGGGCTGGTTGAGCAAATTGACGAGCGAACAGCGGCACCTGAGAGGACACGTGGAAGCTGGCTGCTGGCAGCCGGTGATAGTAGCCCCGTGTGTATGAAAGACACGGGAGCCACTGTCGTCATGAGGATTGAAGGTAAAGGAGACACACAACAACAAGCGAGCACTTGGACAGGAGTCAGCTGGACGAGATAGAGCAGCAGGTTTGTGTGGTCAGCAGTGGAGGCAGCCTGGAGGAGTTTTGGCTTGAGCTAGCAGCGACGAGTTGTGAATACGAGGCATCAGTTTCTGTTCTGAGTGAGTGGACGGTGCCTGGCATCTTGGCTCCAGGGAAGGTTGAGCTGAGATCCAAAGAGAGACTGGTTGTGGTGTGTGCTGTTGGATCGTGGTGCGCAAGAAGAGCGTTGAGCCATGCGTGTTCTGTGCAAAACTTCCCCAGTGCAGATGCTTGCGTGACTGCATTTCAGCTTAAGCTGTGCTAGTTGTTTCATTTTCTAACGTCCGGACAGACGTAAGAGCTAGCGTTGCTATCAGCAAATTCTGGGCGAATTATACACTATGAGTGTACATTTTTATATTGTCAGTTGTGCTAACTGATTTGCCTTCTGACTTCTAGCTTCTGGTCTTGTTTGAATTTCTGGTCTGATTTATTTTGTAACATGTTCAGTGTTGCATAGCCTGGTTCTGAGTGCTTTAATTATCTAATTGCTATTTTCTATTGTTGATAAATTGTCTTTGTATTCGTTTTGGGACTTTGATGTTTCGGCTCAAGGTGGTTTAATTTTTGATATTGTGTCCTGAGCTAGAACCTTACTTTTTTATTTTTCCTTGTGTAGATGTTAGTGGTATGGTTATCCCATGTTTGTACTCTGCTTGTTATTGCAAAGCTAAAATTTTTTTTAAGGACAGTAATTTTACCGTGTGGGATGTTAGGCTAGCTGTTAAGTAAATGGATGTTTATCGAAAGACTGCTGGTTATTTTGTCTGTGTTTTACTTTTATACATGCGCTCTGAATTATTAAATTGTGTTGTTAATAAATGAGCTGAAAGCTTATTGCGTATTTACGCCCACAAAGAACCCAGTCACCTTCCACTACCGCTGTCCCCTCTGCCACGGAACCGACTACAGTTTCAAGTGGACTGGGAATTGTTATTCTTAGCGATTAATAATTGTTATGACCCTGCACACGTCTATGCTCGATTCTAAATACAACAGGAAACTACCTTGCCGAGTCTCGAACCCCTCCTCAAAGTTACCAGCCACCTCTAATCAAAGAGCGCTTTAATACCTACAGCATATATGTAGAGTTGTTGAGGTACAGGTAAACTACATATATACTGCTACAAATGTTTAGAAATTTGAATTTGTGAGTCTACAATAAAGGAGCATGTTGACGAAAGGTGCCGGGACACTGTGGCAACTATAATGAAAAGATGGCGTTACATTATGAAACAATCTAGAGAACAAGACCGTAATAAAAAGTCCACTGATGATAGCGCAAAGATGTTGGAACACGTTTGGGTATAGAAAAAAGTAGGAATTGTTTGTACAACGGGCACACCTGAATTCCCATAATTTAACCTGCAAACACGGTTGCTGCTGGAGCTTCATAACTGACTGAAGGCGAAGTAAATAGAGTTTTCAATAAAGATCTGCAGCGAGCTAGGCGGAATTTGGAGTAACAGCGTCTCTATTTGAGATAGGAATGGCGTAGCGCAATGGCTTCGGATGCAGATAGCGATTATGTACACCATGCCATGCACAACTTACGGAAGACGAAAGCCGAATATCGTAACCATTTATCGCTATCGTGCTTACATATTAGGCTCTAACAGTTTTTGCTAGCCTGGTCAATTATTGGTTTTTCGAGAGTCATTGTTTTACGACAGATGACCGTTGCAGTCTGGTAATCACACAAACCATTGTTTTACATGGAAGGTGTATGCTGTCCGGTTCGTCTTCACGATGAAGTCAAGTTATCAGAAACTCACGTAATATTTTTAATTAAGGAGAATAGCGATTTCAGTGTGGATGGTTGTAAGAAGGAGGAGATTGTACAAGAAGTGAAGTTCAAAAGTCTTATCCAATAATGCGTCAAAATCAATTTATTTTTATTAGCCCACCTACACTACGTTCTGCGTAAAACGTTCGAAATGGACATTGGTGGGAGATTATAGTACGTCAATCAATGATGCAAAAAATGGAAATAAAAATATAGTTAAACTTCGGTTATGCGATAAATCACAAAAAATTAATGGAGGTCGATTCAAACATGTACCCGGAGACTACAATGTAAATTGGAACAGTTACACAGAAAATGTTCTTGAAATAGCGAACTGAAGACTTTATTTTATTAGTGGTATACATAGATCGTGCAACAAATCCACTAAAGAGAGTGCCTATATTACGACCGTCCATCCTCTTCTGGAGTACTGCTGCGCGGTACGCGATCATTTCCAGATTGGAATGACAGAGGATTCTGAAAAAGTTCAAAGACGGGTAGCTCGTTTTGTATTGTTGTGAAATAGGGGAGACACCGTCAAGTATGAGGTAAGTGGGGTGGAATGGAAATCATTAAAACAAAGACGTATCTCTCTGTGGCGAGATCTCTTCAGGAAATTACGATCGTCAGTTTTCTTCTCCGAATGACAAAATGTTTTGTCGTATTCCACCTATCAATGTAGAAATGACAATCGTAATAAAATAAAATAAATCAGAGGCAGCAAGGAAAAGGTTTAGATGTTCACTTTTCCACATTGAAAGGAATCTGAATAGTCATGTAGTTTACACAGATCTCGAGAAGGCGTCTGACTCTGTGCCGCTGAAGAAACTGAAGTCCTGAGGCGGAATGATTTTGAAAAGACATATGTTGGTGGTACATGCACCCTATACAAGTTTTCAGAGTGTGCAACGAAAGCGGTGAATAAAATTTAGGAAGTAAAGTTGCATCACAGGCTTCATAATTACAAAAGAGTTACAAAAAGGGATGGTGCTTATCTTGTACGTTGTTTCAAATATACATCTAGAGAGTCTTAGGCCTATGGAGCGTGAAATGCATGGGAATGGGATTCAGATAACAAAGGATCAATCAATGTTTGTACACTTTGTTCTTCACAGATAATCAGGTAGCGGTGGCCAGTGAAGAAGGTGATATATCCTTTATGCTAAGGAAATTATTGGAAGAAGATAGTAAGTGAGGATTGCAAGTAAATTTTCAGAAGACTGAACAACTACCCAGTGGAGAAAATATAGGGAACATAGAAGGCCAGCACATCAAGGCATTTAAAAATTTTAATATTTAGAAAGACAAAACAGGTAATTGGGAGATACAATAACGAGTAGCCAATGGGTAAGCAACAATCCAGAAGCAAAGCCTTTGTGGTCTTCTAAGTTGCAAATTAATGGAAGTATTGAAAATACTCCGCTGAAGTATTGTCGAACCTATAACGACCTATCGATGCGAGTGCTGATAGCTTACCGGGGGAAAAAAAAGGAAAACAAAATGAGAGTTGTATGACAATGGAACAACTAACACAGCTTAAGCTGAAATACAGCCAGACAAATGCGGCTGCACGGCGGAAGTTTTACACCGAACACAAATTGCTCAACATTCTTCTTGTGCATCACGGTCCAAGAGCACACCCCACAACTAATCTCTCTTTGGATCTTGTCAGCAAGACGTTCCCTGTTCCCTGGAGCCGAGATGCCGGGCACCTTCCGCTCGCTCAGAACAGAAACTGATGCCTCGTTTTGACAAATCGTCGCTGCTAGCTCAAGACAAGACTCCACCATGGTGACTCCACTGCTGGTCTCATAAAACTGCTGGTCCGTTTCGTCCAGTTGTCTCCCGTCTCAAGTGCTCGCTTCTTGTTGTGCCTCCTCGCTGGCTCTCTACATGAAGATCTCGGAACAAATGACCCAAACTCAAGAAAGCATTACAGACAGAAGGGAAAAACGGCAACTCGCTTGATATGGTTATACAGTGCGAATGACAGATTACCAAAGAATATCTTGATGTACTTTCCTAAAGTCAGAAGGAGAAGAGGATGGGATAAATAAGGCCATCAGAAATAGAGTAATAGAAGACAAGGAAGCATTGTAGACTAGTGGCCCTTGAAAGTGCTACACCAAGAAGAAATGCAGATGATAAACGGGTATTCATTGGACAATATATTATACTAGAATATGACATGTGATTACATTTTCACGCAATTTGGGTGCATAGATCCTGAGAAATCAGCACCCAGAACAAGCACCTCTGGCCGTAATAACGACCTTGATACGCCTGGGCATTGACTCAAACAGAGCTTGGATGGCGTCTACAGGTACAGCTGCCCATGCAGCTTCAACACCACACCACAGTTCATCAAGAGTAGTGACTGGCGTATTGTCACGAGCCAGTTGCTCGGCCACCATTGACCAGACGTTTTCAATTGGTGAAAGATATGGAGAATGTGCTGGCCAGGACAGCAGTCGAACATTTTCTGTATCCAGAAAGGCCCGTACAGGACCTGTAACATGCCGTCGTGCATTATCCTGCTGAAATGTAGGGTTTCGCAGGGATCGAATGAAGGGCAGTGACACGGGTCGTAACACATCCGAAATGTAACGTCCAATGTTCAAAGTGCTGTCAGTGCGAACAAGAGGTGACCGAGACGTGTAACCAATGGCACCCCATACCACCACACCGGGTGATCCGCCAGTATGGCGATGACGAATACACGCTTCCAATCTGCGTTCACCGCGATGTCTCCAAACACGGATGCGACCATCATGATGCTATAAACAGAAACTGGATTCATCCGAAAAAATGAGGTTTTGCCATTCGTGCACCCAGGTTCGTCGCTGAGTACACCATCGCAGGCGCTCCTGTCTGTGATGCAGCGTCAAGGGTAACCGCAGCCATGGTCTCCGAGCAGATAGTCCATGCCGCTGCAAACATCGTCGAACTGTTCGTGCAGATGGTTGTTGTCTTGCAAACGTCCCCATCTGTTGACGCAGAGATCGAGACGTGGCTGCACGATCCGTTACAGCCATGCGGATAAAATGCCTGTCATCTCGACTGCTAGTGATACGAGGTCGTTGGGATCCAGCACGGCGTTCCGTATTACCCTCCTGAACCCACCGATTCCATATTCTGCTAACCGTCATTTGATCTCGACCAACGCAAGTAGCAATGTCGCGATACGATACACCGCAATCGCGATAGGCTACAATCCAACCTTTATCAAAGTCGGAAACGTGATGGTACGCATTTCTCCTCCTTACACGAGGCATCACAACAACGTTTCACCAGGCAACGCCGGTCAACTGCTGTTTGTGTATGAGAAATCGCTTGGAAACTTTTCTCATGTCAGCACGTTATAGGTGTCGCCACCGGCGCCAACGTTGTGTGAATGCTCTGAAAAGCTAATCATTTGCATATCACAGCATCTTCTTCCTGTCGGTTAAATTTCGCGTCTTTAGCACGTCATCTTCGTGGTGTAGCAATTTTAATGGCCAGTAGTGTAAGATACCAACTGAAGACGACAGACATGTGAATACTACGACAGCTGTAGGATCCTCACAGGAGAGATCTGTCCACCTGAAACGGCAGATAGATAGGAAAGTGTTACGTGAACACTCTGCCAAACATTCAAGTGAGAATTACAGAGTAATCGTGTTGGAAGTAGATGTAGGTGTGGCTATGTTTCCAAATTAGTGGAATACAATATTGTGTTAAACGATATGAGTCAACAGGACACTAAAAAAGGCCAGTACTCCAGTAGCGACTGAGCAGCGCTGCTGTGTGGTAGTAGCACCTTCCACGCCAATCTCCCCCCTTCTCACCTCACCAGGAGGCCAGTGCCTCTCTTTCTGTTACGCCCACACAGCAGCGCTACTCAGTCGCTGCAGACTTTCTTTGTATTTTAGTGTCCCTATTAATACATATCATTAAACCGAATATTCTACTCTAAAGGTGTGCTACCGAAGGGGCACCCACAGTTGCATAAAAAAATTGTTTATAACATAAGAAAAATAGACGTATCCGTTGACATTGAGTGCCGCACGAAACATGCAGTAGGCTGCATGTGTTTGGGCTGACTCTGTCTACCAATTTCAAAAACGAAATTTCAGATATGTGTCGAAACACCAGCGTAAACGCGCCTGAAAATTTTTAGGGTAGACATGCGATATTTGGCAGCTGCATGTCGTATCAAGCATGAAATACAATAATCCAAGTGTTGAGGTTGGATTTATTTTTTCCATACTTCAATTTTTTGGTCATAGTATTAAAGTAATCACTGCCCTGCTGTCGCAAGAAGGTAGTTGAAAACGTATCCAGTCACATTCGCAAATAATACACTCACACACAAACATACACTTTTATAAGTTCAAAAATGTTCAAATGTGTGTGAAATCTTATGGGACTTAACTGCTAAGGTCATCAGTCCCGAAGCTTACACACTACTTAATCTAAATTATGCTAAAAACAAACACACACACACCCATGCCCGATAGAAGGCTCGAACCTCCGCCGGGATCAGCCGCACAGTCCATGACCGCAGCGCCCAAGACCTCTCGGCTAATCCCGCGCGGCACACATTTATAAGTATGATCATACATATAAGTCACCCCCAGAAGACATCACGCCAGTACCGTGTCACACCGCCTTTTGTCTTGATGATGGTCTGATTTCGGCGAGGAAGAGAGTCTATAAGTGTCTTGAAATACGCCACATCTACCTGAAGCCATTGATGATTAAATCCCGTTGCGCTACTACATTACGGGGATATTGACTGCCAAGTTTCATATACAGTTCCAGTGAGCGAGATGGCGCAGTGGTTAATACACAGGACTCGCATTCGGGAGGACGACGGTTCAAACCCGCGTCCAGGTATCCTGATTATGTTTTCCGTGATTTCCCAAAATCGCTACAGGCAAATGCCGGGATGGTTCCTTTCAAAGGGCATACTTTCCTAATCCAATGGGACCGGTGACATCGCTTTTGGTCCCCTCCACAAATTCAACCAACCACATACAGTTCCAAATAGTCCCAGACATTTGCTATAGGACTAGGACAGCATGATTTAGCGGACCATTCAAGGTGCTTGAAGGTGAGTATTCGTCAAACCAGCAACGTACGTCTCCAACCCCTTGGGTTCAGTTGATGCCATCTTGGAACACGGAAGTATCCACAGCATACTCATAATGAAAATATAGACGAAAGGGTACCAGTTCGTCACCTAGAACCATTCCGGTTCATGTTCACTGTAGTCTGACCAACTGAACACACGTCACCCCAGAAATGCTGCAGAACCACCTTCGGTCTGAACTACAACCTCTACACACTGCGCCTCCTTCGGCTATCGGCTGCAACCTGTTGGGAGTGCAGGGGAAAGGAGTAGGTTATCTTTAGTCAGAACGATTCCTAACAATTGGTAATAAAATGATATTTATTAAACATGAAGAAATACTCGACTTAAATGATGCTTCTTCCTGTGAAATGTCCAGAACAATTGACTATAGAAATTATTAGCAAATCCTCTAAAATATTAAAGTCCTGTCATTGTGCCTCTGAGTGATGCTTACATAAGAGTCCAGAGCTGGCCTACTATGCCTATGGAGCCTAAGTCTCGGAGACGACGGATGAACACTGAAGGCTGCAGACTCGGCGGTAACTGGAGACTGTACACGACTCGGCATACTGAAGGGAACTGTCAGCCGTAGCTCAGTGCTCCGGTATTTAACGAAGCGTCGACCAGTCGCTATCCGCACACGTGATGCCGATGGGTTGGCAGCTACGGCCCCTGGATGACCTCGGTATAGCTTGTACTGCCAACCCATATAGCTGCTGCGCTAAGAGTGTTTCGATCGCGGCATATCGATTGTGGCACGGTATTCTCTGTAGTCGTGAGCCCCGATACAACACAACCGACGTGCATTATTAGAGGCAAAATCGCCACACTACACGCTTCCAGGGGGCTCCCATCCAGCTTCTGTGTTATTTGGGCCATTGACGACATGCACCTTTATGTGCCACTCGTACAAAGGCCTTTTGCGAGGTAACTGACTCCAAACATTCATGGCATGTAGTTCCCTTCGCACTGATAATCGAAAAAATGATTGAGATGGACCAACGTTTACCGACAGCAGCAATTTCTGTCACGTTTCAAACCGACTGTCATTGACAAGGCGTGAAACTCGTCGCAGGTCGATGGCAATTAAGCTCTTTTTCAGATGATTGTCTTTGTGCAGTGTTAAATAACTGCTGGTGGCACACCATTTCTTATATACACATTGCACAGTCCGCGTTGATACACCATCAAATTGGGCAGTTTAATTCACTGTGTGGTCATGGGAATGTCTCAACACAGCAGCTACTTTATGCCATTCTGTCACGTCTTTACATATTCTATTCTCACTGCGCTGGTTTCAAAAAACCGACTGTCACATACACACTCCTTCGCTCCCATGACTTAGTTACGTCAGCGGTAGAGGGTCACGTGACCGCCACCTATACACGATCTATAGCGCTTCAAAGCGATCAGGGCGCTCTTTCAAGGGGGGTGACTACCATTATGTACAGCGAGCCTGCGGACGAAGTCCATTATCTACTTCCAAACATCGTACCGGCAGTGATTTCGGAAGTTAATCTTGATGCATAAAACATGAAATACTAGATAAGTTGCCCACTTCCAACAGCTGAGACGCAGTTATCTCCGGGGTTCTCCGTTATCTGCAGCGAACAGCTGTGCGAGCCGGCGGAATTCTCGCGTGCTGCCTCGGCCGGAACGCCAGTCGCTGACTGTTTGCGACCAAAGTCGGCGTTATCGCACAATGTCTGGCTTCTAACAGCTGCCGTCACGGACGTTTTTACGGACGGAACTTTTCTGCACAGCTTGCAACGAGGCGGAAGCCGAGGCCGGTTTCTGTCCAGTATCGATGGTCTGGCCCGCTTCAAAGCTGACTCTTCAGAGTCTGAAAACGCAGTGATAACTTCAGCCTTACAGGCATTTCGTTCGTTCTACACTACTGGTCACTAATATTGTAACATCAGAAATGATAAAAAATAATAAAATTTTACTTGTTGTGTCTATGCAGTATAGTAAGAATTTGTAGGTGACGTGGGGACACATGTGGTAGATTCTTTTGTGTGTTTGTCTATTTTTTGTGTGTCTGTTGTCGATGTATTATGCTCTTAGTAAAAAGTCGTAACAACGTGATAAAATTCTCTCTGATAGTGCTGTTAAAAGAATTACTGTTTGTTGCGCGTATGAAGAGTCTTGGGAGAGAGGGCTGAATATTTTTAGCAACTATTCATGCATGAGATTGCAGGATCGAGTGCTGTTGTCCACATCTCTTCCCGTACACGTCGCATTCAATCTGAAACAATTCTGCTATTTCAATACTTCCAAAAATACTAATAAAGGTCGTGACGCTCACCTTTGTTCTCATGAAATAATAACGGTTTATTGTGTCTCTTTACAATTTTCCACATAACATCAAAACAAGCAAACAGAAAACTCTAGTTACCCCTAGTAAACCACAGAGAAAGTAATATTCCGAGTCAACGATATAATTATCATAGAGTCTCTCAGATAACGTCTTAGCCACTTAGCTTTCTCACAGTCGATTCAGTACATTACATATTTATTGAACTACATACAGAAGGTTCCAAATTTAGTATACAGTGCTACCACTTATTACAGCACTAATGGCTGTAACTCGGCCGGGTATCGAGTCGAACTAATCTTGGTTGACACATATGGGTGCGTTATACAGAGGCGCTTCCACGCCACGTCACACTTCGTAAGTCGAAGTACCTAGCCGATGGTGGCTAGCCAGTCTTTCGGCAGCCCATCATCAGATATTTGCAATGATTCAGAGATCTGGAAAACGTGCTGTCGAGGCTAAGAGTCGAGCATCTATTATGTATCAAGGTAGGTCAGAACAACGCTGACAACATGTGATGTTGTGTTATGTTGTTGAAAAATAACGTTACGGAAACTTCGAACACAGGGCACAGCTTCCGGTATTAGCACGTCTGGAACGTAACAGGTGCTAGACAAGCAACTGACTTTGCGTACCAGAGGTGATCGAAACACAAGAAAATCGAAACATTTGAGATGCGGTGCTCCAGACGAATGTTGAAAATTAGGACTGACATGAAAAGAAATGAAGAGGTTCCCGGAGAATCGGTGAGGAAAGTAATATATGGAGAACACTGACAAGAATAAGGGACAGGATGGTAGGACATCTGTTAAGATATCGGGGTATAACTTCTATGGTTGTGAAGTGAGCTGTAGAGGGTAAAAGCTGTAGGCAAAGACAGAGATTAGAATACGTCCAGTAAATAATTGAGGATGTAAGTTGTAAGTGCTAATCTGAGATGAAAAGGTTGGCACAGGAGAGGAATTCGTGGCGGGCAGCATCGAACCAATCACAAGACTGACGACTCAAGACAAAACGACGATATTTTCCTATACCCAACAGCATCCTCAGGGAACAGTCTCCGCCTGCCTAACGGATCGTTTATGCATATTGAGAAAATCAGAGATTCTATTAGGCTCCCTTGCGGCACACCCTGTTACATACGCCGTCCACTATACATATTTGGTTCTGAAGGTTAAACATTAATCGAGCCTTACACATATCTTCGAAGATAACCTAAAAACACGACGATAATCTTCTGTACGCAAGAGCTCCGCCAGAAAACTGTCTGATCACGTCTGATAAATCGTTTAGGTTGACAACATCAGAGATGTTATAATGTTCCCTTGGGCCACACCCGATGTTACATTCACCATTTATTATAAGGTACTGGGTTCTATTAGTTACATATTCATCAAACCAGTCAGATATCTTCGAAGATAACCTGTATGGTCCTATCTTGGTTAGTAGTTGGCGACGTGGTGTAGTGTTGTTAAGTTACTGGAACTCTAGGAAGTCTGCATCTACGTGTTCATCTGTGTTGTTCGTGAACAAAGCAAGCAGATTACGAAAAAGTAATATTCTTTTTTAACAGTGCTTCATTACGTGTTTTATGCTAAATGAATGTAACGACCACCTGGGGCCATGAGCGGATAATCTTTAAATTAACTTGCTGCACAGAGTTTTTCATAGTTTTCCATTTGAGAACTGTTTTGATAGTATATAACACGCATCATCTCCATGACTGTGCAGAAAGTAATATGTACTAAGGCAATTCGAAAATTCCTTAACCTGGGAATGTTTTGTTTCTTCTCAAAAATACAGATATATTTCAAATTAGTCGCTTTATTTGTCATACTCTGTTCAATGAAAATGTTCCACCAAGAAGTGTGACTCTGGAAATCCTGCACTGTAAGCATCGACGGCTCCTCAACGTCTACTTCGGATTAACATATTTTATGGTTTAACGTCCTGTCAACAGTGAGGTCATTTAGGACGAAAGCTTGGGATAGCAAAGAATGGGTACGAAATCGGCCGCGAGCTTTTCAAAAAAACAGTCCGGTCATTTATTTTAAACAATTTACATAAACCACAGACCACCTTAAAGTGGGTGGCTGGTCGAGGATCTGAAACTCCCTCAACTTGGGTGAGAGCCTTTTAGATTCGGGAGACTTACATAATATTAGCCAGTTACTGGTTTGCCCTTTAAAAGGTGCTCCATAAGAAGAATCCCTTTTGCCTGAGTCTTCTTGCAACGTATGCTCTCGGGGTATTATCAGTAAATCCCTGCGCAGTGCACAAAGCCTCTCTAGTCATAACTGTAGTTTGCTGAGCACTTCCATAACGATCTACTGCTTATTGAACGAGCCCACTATGAAACGTGCTAATGTTCTTTCAATATTCGCTAATTTGTCAGTTGATATTACCTAATAAGGTAGTAATATCTTCGTCGGATTCTTCCAGAGAATCTCTGTTAGTGGAATCAGTGTCTCTATGGTCTATCTCCCTAGTGACATAAACATTAACATACCGCCGGTCGGAGTGGCCGTGCGATTCTAGGCGCTACAGTCTGGAACCGAGCGACCGCTACGGTCGCAGGTTCGAATCCTGCCTCGGGCATGGATGTGTGTGATGTCCTTAGGTTAGTTAGGTTTAATTAGTTCTAAGTTCTAGGCGACTGATGACCTCAGAAGTTAAGTCGCATAGTGCTCGGAGCCATTTGAACCATTAACAGAACGTTGTCATCCATCCCTTCTTTTCAGTGCTGAGGGATGTCAACAAAACAGAAAAAGATCCAGTAACAAAAACATGATGTATAACAAATGTGAGGAGCACAGCAAAGTCTTATGTTATTGCCTGAAAATAGAGGAAGAATGAAGAGAAAATAGTGTGCACTGAACTTCATCACATAATTACAGAAGAGTTTCATAAATCACAAAAGAAATTGAAAGAAAAGCTACTGGAGACTATGGTGTAAATACAGAGTTGTAACAATATGAACGTTCGATGCTGTAGTGGTGAATATTATGCACGATAAATAAATGATGGCAAAGAAAATAAAAAATTCATAATAAACAGCAGTTGTATCTTTATTCGAGAAAGGAGATCGGGAAGACCGCAAAAATTCTAGAGCTAAAAATCTCCTGAATCCAGTATATAGATTAGATACAATAATCGAACAGAAAGCTTAAATAAATTTCGGGATATATTACTGGATAAAAACAAAATTATTTAGAAGGAAGATTAAATACAGACAATATATCCATCGAACGGTAGATATTAGAGAAAAGATGAGAATTAAATTTTAAAAACGCAGATATCGTTTACAGAATTCATCAAAGTGTTCGATAACGTCAGTATAAATTTGCAGTGGTGGATAACAGGAAATAAAGAATTAATAAAAATCATAAAAAGCTTCTACAGAGCTTCAAATAATGTTACAAGCGCATAAAAATAAACATAGATGAAATATTAATAAACAGAAGTTCACAACACTATCACCTGCTCTTTTCAACATTTGTATAAATAACTTCGCTAACTGTATGCAATTTAAGCATATAGGCAATGAAATGTCAAGAGAAAAAGTTTTAAATATTCTACTCTGTATAAATGATGCCCGAAATTTTCAAGAATTAGAAGACGGTGTACCGTTTCTACCCCATCATTTAAACAACTTACGTAGGGAATGTGACGTAGTCTTGGAGTAAACATAATTATTCAGCTATTTGGACTGTCCAACTGTATATGATACTATCAAAGATCCTGAAAGAAAGCTGGCGAGATATGAACATAACTATTTGAAGATCAAAACGTGCAGAGATAGGAGAACAGCTTTGTATATGACTATCTCCCTTGCACTCTCTTACAACAGAGAAAACTGCGCACAAAATATATAAATAAATAATGCTTCTCAAATTAGCTTTATAATATAAGTTGAATGGCAGAAAAAGTATCGGAACACATAAGAAGAAGTGGAAAAAAGTTTGCTTATCAGGAACAGGTTTAGAGCCTAATCCATGAACCGAGAGATGGCCGTCTATGGATCGCTAATATCAATCACCTACAATGTTATGGCAAAGGTCATTCGCCTTCTACATACTATACATACTTTCACTTTTTTTTCCTGAATTAAAAGCCTTGTGCATAAATAGGGCTTCGCTACATTCCACTGCTCATGCTATGTCCAAGGCGACCGTTTCGTGCAATTAATTACAGTGCAGGGAAGCTGAATTTTGTAGCTAATTAGAACTCCTTCACATTGTTGCGTCTCATGGTGTCAGTATTACTTTACAAAAGAGTCAGTGTCTGCTTCTCCCCATATTGTTTTCCTGTCGACGTCGTTAGCATTTGGATAACACTTTTCAGATCGATTAAAGAATCATACAACTCAGTTATTTTCTCCAACGTTTTCAGCTAAGTGCCAACGTCATCTTGAAGACCACGTACTTCCATCATTACAAGAAAGGAACAAACGGAAGAGCTGTTAGTATCTTTGTCACTCGTCACTCTTGCTACTACTTCACCGTTTTATCTGCAGTCAGACTTATTATTATTTCAAAATCCATTCTGAACGTTATAGTAACGTAGGCAAATGAAAATGACCTAAAACTTGTAATGGCTGAAAACTCACATTAAAGTAGCAAAGAGTCTGGTTTGTTACTTTTTTCGTACAACTTTCGTTTCCAAGCAAATAAAAACACTGCCGAAAATACTGCTGCCAGAGATCAAATTAAAAATATATTCTTCCGCCACATGAACACGTTTCACACAGTATTTTCGTTCTCAAAGGGGAAACAGTTCTCACCTCGATGCTCAGTGTATCAAAGTGACGGGAAAATGCCGGAAGGAAACATTTCAAACAAAATGTAAAATTCAGAGACGAGGCTTTCGCGGCCGAGTAAACACTGTTTTAAATTTTCTTATTTTTTACATGCTTGCAAACAGGAACGTTTTATCATGACGTTAAAGATGATGAAAGGGATCCATAATAGAATATCGTTCATGTAACAGAGTTCTAGAATGGAAAGAATTAACATGTTTCAAGATACGTTAGGTACATATTTCATAAGTAAAATAGTATAGCAAGTACATTTAACAATGGGGATTATTAATGAAACTGTGAACAAAACACCATGACGAATTTAATGCGCTCAGTAATGAATAACGGAAAGAGGGAAGGTTGGATTTAATGTCCCATCGACAACTAGGTTGTTAGAGACAACAGTAGCGCTTTGCACTCAGTAAGGCAGTTACAGGGTGGCTCCGCGAATTCTTATTTAAATCGCCGCCACATAAGCAGCAAGAGCGCCACAGAGCATTGTGCGGTTTCTTTGTGGGAACAAGGCCGCTGACAAACAGGATGCTCATGGTTCGCATATCAAATGGTTGAAAAAAACTTTCAGAGTTCCTCTTCAAGAGGCAATATGTATGACATCTGTACAATGTTTAGTTCTTGTGCAATAAATTATTGATAGTGTTCCCGGACTTCATGTACAACCTGTATTTCCAAAACATTACAGTACAAAACTTTTCAATGTATGATATTTTTTGAAACGCTCATCAGGGTCGAGAGATGGATTTCGTGTGCATATTTCGCAGTAATTCACAGTTTCACGCCTGCCACCGCTCTTTTTTCTGTCTGTACATGCTGTATCATCCTTATGCTTGTTTCCAGGACGCTTGTTGACACTGTGCAACCGTCCCATGAAGCGTTCTTCGTCATCAGAAGTTGAACGACATCCTCGTTTCTGCCTTGGAATTTTTTTTTCACCAACGAAGTCTCTTATAAAACTTTCAAAAAACACTTTTTCAGGTTTTTTCCGCAGTGATTCTCGTGTAGCAAATGGATGTTTACAAGTCCTACCTCCAAGAACCAGAAGTGCCGTTTCCGCCACTTCAGGCTTGTCATCAGAAAACCATAACTTAAAATAAAGTGGTCAGGTCGATCAACTCCGCCCATTTTCAAAGTATCATCGGTAATCACATTTGGTTTCATTATTTCTTCCCTCTCCTTTATGTTCCTCCTTTCTATAAGCGGCACTGACTTATTCGTTTTTGTAGAAAGCATGAGAACAGTTCATTTTCCTTACCGTGCCAGAACCATCATTTTGTTACTGCGGAGGCATTTTATTTTTTGCTTCTTCTGAGGCAGAACACCTTCCTTGATTGCAGCTGGAATGTTTTTGCGACTGGCCTGGATGGTTCCTGTGAGATGCACATTCTGTTTCAAGAGTTCATCAGCTAATGCAACACCAGTATAGAAACGGTCAGTGTACAAGCGATACACCAATTGCCCTGTAGCATTTCTGATATTAGCGAGCAATTGAACTATTCTGTCAGAAAAATTCAAGTCTGCATGAACAAATGACTATGTTGTTACAGTGCCAAAAAGGGTATCAAACTGCATATATCACAATTTGATGAATCAGAAATCACATAAACTATGAGTATCCAGAATGAGATTTTCACTCTGCAGCGGAGTGGGCGCTGATATGAAACTTCCTGGCAGATTAAAACTGTGTGCCCGACCGAGACTCGAACTCGGGACCTTTGCCGTTCGCGGGCGAAAGGCAAAGGTCCCGAGTTCGAGTCTCGGTCGGGCACACAGTTTTAATCTGCCAGGAAGTTTCATATGAGTATCCATTTTGTTGGTTTTTGAGGATTTTGAATAACACACGACCCTTGAATCATACTGCAAATTGATCAGCAGCTAAATACCTGTATGGTCGATAAATTTCGAGAAACTTGCGAGACAAGTAATCCAACACATTCATCACTTTACTCAGACGTGACTGAACCGGAGGTGTTGACATGTGCAGCACTCTCTGAATTAGAAACATGAAGTGTCCAGAAAATTTGTATATATCGTCTGCAAGTAAAACAGTCTGAAAAGAAGACCAGCCGAGAGGTCTAAGGCTCTGCAGTCACGGAATGTGCGGCTGGTCCCGGCGGAGGCTCGAGTCCTCCCTCGGGCATGGGTGTGTGTGTTTGTCCTTAGGATAATTTAGGTTAAGTAGTCTGTAAGCTTAGGGACTGATGACCTTAGCAGTTAAGTCCCATAAGATTTCACACACATTTGAACATTTTTTTTTAAAGAAGTCACATGATTGTAACCTGCGATTTCCTACACTTTTGTAATGCCAAATTCGTTGGCACACAATGAAAAGCGTTACATTTCTCCCTTCGCATCATTTCTCCAGTCCCACCATGCAGAATGTTGTGGAAGTGGTGTCATTTTACGTATTTTTGCCGTAGCGTACCTGTTTCTTTGGTCTGTTGTTTGCTGAAACAGGTTGTCCGTAAAAATTAACTGTCGGAACCCAACTGACGATGACGAAACAGCACCAATTTCAGTGATAAAACACTTTGAATCGTCGAAAGGATAATCCGTTAAGACAGAATCATTTTCGCTCCACATTTGCCACGAATCATCTACTGGATCACTAGAAAAACGCACATTTTCACGGTTTTCATCGTCACATTCATAGAATTGTTCAGAAATGAATCACTCTCATCATCAAAATCACTCTCACTAACTTTTTCATTTAGAGATTCCTCTAAAAACTGTAGAATCGGTTCCTCAGGAAGAACTGAACATGAATTAGTCACTGCGCGCGCGCGAATTTGAACGTAGTAATACCAACATTCTTTTCAACATAAATGTAACGGTTTGCCACCGAGTTAACACAGGTTCCCCTAGATGGTAGCACTAAGCCCATTGATGTCTAGTACTGTCAGAATCGAGAACTGAGAATGTGAGAGCAGCGAAAAACCGTGTGAATGAGGCTCGACATCGGAGCGGAAAACAAAATTCACAGTGTCGAGCGCCACTCGACGTTGGAGCGGAAAGGCTCTGAGAACTATGGAACTTAACAGCAGCGCGGTTCCGGACTGAAACGCCTAGAAACGCTAGGCCACAGCGGCCGGCTCCTCCCTTTTCTGTTCAGTCATGCGAACGGTGAGCAACATCTGTTGGTAAGTCTACGTCTGTCATCTGCGACACATGGTGCAGAGAATAAATACCGTCGCAAAACATTGACATTCAATAACAAAATATCGTCAAAGAATGAGCCTGTTACATAACGTTGTACATATTGCGAATGATATGTGTTACCCACTGTACAACGTCGCTAACTGCACAAAGACGCTAACCTTCAGTATCAGCATGCATGCGACAGCATGCGTACCTAATATATCCGAAAACGCCGGGCATGAGAACGAGGTTTTCCGGTGCTCGTACGTCGGGACCTATAACTGATGAAAAGGTATGATCAAGTGTTTTGGATAACCCTTGGGCTAGGGACCTTTTTTGTACCTAACGGAAGGATCTTCTTAGTGTCACTATCCTATGGCACAGTGTCTGCTTAGGCAGATGGAGAAAATCGGTTGGTTCTTTTTGAATTTGATGTGGTTGACAGTGCGCTTAATGAGAGTTACTGAGGCATCATTAGTGCATAGGCGATTCCTCGGGAACCCCCCCCCCCCTAAAAAGGTTTCCTTACTACATATTCGCCGTCAATGGCGGACCAAAACCCTACCTAGGATTTCAAGGTGGCTATGCAGAGCAAATGACTGAAATTTTTACGATGTATTCCTAAGATCCCGATCTCGAACACTCTTGAAAATTTTCTTGATGCCTTCATCCGTTACCAAGATACAGAGGTTCAAAGTTACGCTACTTCTACCCCACTTTTCAGTCAGATTCTTTTACATAAGCAGGAATATATCCTCATTTTATTTTTTTACTCCGATCGGAGCATTTATCCGCTGGTGCATTACTTCTATGAACTAATGAATAAAACTATTTTCACAGGCAGTCTTGCAGTTACAGAACAGAACTTGTTCGCCACGCTGTATTCGCAGTCTCTCTTGTTGGCTTACAAGCTCAGTAGTTCGTCTTTGTCAGACCCTACGCCAAGTGGAATTCTTGGTCCACACAGCACGGCAGCCATTGTTATCTGACCAATTGAGCTCCGCCATTCTGCAGGTCAGTCACGCGTTACCCTGCAGCTATGTGCTGTGTAGTTCGGCAGCCGAGTGCAGAACAGTATACAGAAATTCCGTGCTAGCGAGCGGCCAATTACTGCTTCGCGTCATTTGTCCTGCGAAATGATCTGACGATACATCGCAGGTATCAAGTTAATTCTCAGATCAGTCTCTGCTCTCGCATGTAGATTTAGTATGTGACCTTCTTTTATCGTACCAATAGCTTTTAAAATGGTTTCTTCTTTAAGCATAATGGGTCCAAAACAAATCATAGGTATATACTGTGTGAGCCAGGAGGATAGGTATGTACATGCTATAAGGGGTGACAGCATTAGTGATTCTGAACAAAAAACGTCATATGGACACATGCCCTAATCCGATTGGTTTCCAAGATACAACACATTTAATGTACGTTGTTAATTATTTTCTGTCCTATTCAATATCATTGTTTCCAACGTATCACTTGAGTGTAGAGGAAAGTGACACGAACAATTTGTTGCAGGACATTTGTGGTCTATCAAGTCGGAAAAAAACCTCTAACTGGCTTACAAAAATTACTTAAGCTACAGCACATGCGCATCGCGCGAGATGTTCAAAATAATACTTTTTTCTGGAAAATCTGATGTAGTTTTCGCTGGATAGTACGGATTTCGAGTTATTCAAGAAAAACGTACAAAATTGGTATTAAACGTGTTCTATCTCGAGAACCATTCAGAATAGGGCATATATCCATATGAAGTTTTTCGCTTCGAATCACTAATACTGTCCCCCCTCAAAGCATGAACCTTTCCTCCTGACTCACCCTGTAGATAGTGATATGCTAATTGAACTGTGCTTCGACGTAAAAAGAGCAACGTGTGAAGTTTTCAACAGCTGTCGTACCAGAATCTTATCGAAAGACCATTCACTGAACCGAACGCTGTCCTCAGCACGATTCATGGATGACAGAGGAATCTGATTTGATGGTGTCAAAGCAAAAGCAGAAAAAAATCGACAAAACAAAGCCCAATGGAGTCTCTGCCATCTTCTATATAGAGTTTGCCCCTTTCTTAACCACAATAAACTGTAAACCCGAAGAAGGAAAAAGGACACGACATTCCTTCTGGAGAGGAGTGTCATCGACAGACGTGGAAGCATCTGAAAGGGAGAAACAACAGGTGCTCAGACAGGCTTTGACAAAATTTCAAAGGATGTGTCCTCACAATCGAGCCATTGTTCTAGTCAACGTCTTTCATATATTTATTTTCTCCCTATTTCATTAGTTGCACGGTCTGACTATCTTATCTTTAATATTCTTTTATAACATCGCAATCCAAAAGCTTCTATTCTCTTCTTCTATGAACTGTTTACCGGACCTGTTTCACTTCCGTACAAGGCTGCATTCCAGACAAATACCTCCAGAAAATTTAAATGTGTATTCGATGATGACAGTTTCTCTTGTACAGAAACACTTCCCTCGCTATTGCTAGTCTGCATATCATCTCAACTTCTACATTCATCAGCTGTTTTGTTGCCAGATAAGGACATTTGTTACTGTAGGATCTTATTTTCAACAACGTCCACTAAGGTTTGCGTTGTTACACAGTTGTGTGTTTACCAGATTTCCACCCTTCTGTCAGCTGTGCCTCAGATCGACATTTGTTTTGCTTTACGGGACAGTCTAGCCTCTGGCGTCCGCATTCTTGGAAGAACAATGAACGTCCAGTATTGTATTGTTCAAACGCCGGTCCACCTTTATCGAGATATACGAATGAACAACAAACATCCAGTAGATCTCGCTGTTTCGATGACACTCGTTCCCACCATCGGGTTATACAAATCTGCTCATTTTAAAGCCTTCTCTGCAGTGAAAGTAGGTAATTTTTTCCTTCGTTTTCCCAATTTCGGGTATCTGTTTTTATATCTGTCACACTTCCCCGTGATCCAGCTTGTTCATTCCCATGGTTGGATGGGTGAGAAGAGGGGTAAATATTTTCTGCTTCTCAGTGTATTTTGTCAGACAGAGCCACGGCTTTTCAACACACGGTTTGACTATGTTCAGTCGGCTGTATACGCGTTATAGTATCCAGCTGCCCCTTGCAGAGTTCTATTAATCGCCGTCTCTGTCTCTGTCAAACAACCTGAAACAGCTCTCTGTTTATCTCCGCTCTCTGTTTATCTCCGCTCTAGTGCTCTGTGAATATACGGTTGCGGTTTGCCAACTGAAGCGGCATGGGAGAGCAGCCAACGACTGCAACAGCTCGTTGCAGATACACCTGGAACAGGTCCTCCTGCAATGTTATGTCGGATGGTCATATCCTCATGCATCCGCCGAGACGGTTGTTATCAACAGGATCACATTCGCAGATACATTACCATCTTGCGAATAAGTAAGACTAGACGAAGATTCGAAACACAACTAACCCGAAAAACGCTTCCCTTTCTACAGTAGCACCTTCTCGCTAGTGCGAAAACAATTGTAAGACGTCGTGGTCTCCTGGCCTTCATTGCTTACATATTCCGCCATCACAATCATATTCCGCACATCAAGACGCTTCATTCGAACCCAAACTCGATAAGATAAAGTCAATGTTGTATGAATTCATGTAAACGATATGCAAATAACTAATAAATCGCAAGTGCGCACCGTGGTTGAAATATTCGAGTCTGGCGCACACACATACATTCCAGACACGACGGTCACAGGAGCTTCTAGTTCGAGAGAGGCAACCGCACGCCAGGAGGCCAGTCTCAACTCATCTACGTCGGCCAGTGGCCGCCTGTGGAGCAGACAGCGTTCGCCCGAGGGAAAGGAGGAACGACCCCGTGTTCGGTTTAAAAGCAAATTCCGCTACATTGTGTGGGAGCGGCCAGCCTACGCATTCTTTACACATAGCACGCAGCTTCAGAGATTTTCACAGGGAGACAGCAAACGCCAAACGCCGATACTACAGATTTCCGGATTGGTCGCCTTAAACGAAACGTCACTCTCCCGTTTTAGAAGAGCAATGCTAATTGGCAGACGATATTTCTGACGCCTTGAACTAAAGGACTAATGGAAGAAACCGAAAGATATACCCCTTCACGTCTGACGTGGAGAGGCGCCGTTCCGTTGTCGCTCTTGGAGTGGGGAACAAGTCTCTCCTCAGTACTTCACTGGGAGAGCACCTCTGTCGAGAACGAATGAAGTGTGACTCTATATTGAAACCTTGCGACTAAGCATTGTTCACTGTGTTGGCCGACACTCTTATTGTGCGGTGTGAACAGACAGAGTTATAGTTAAACGCCTGCGAGCGAATTTTTGAGTGGCATCGCGGTGGACTGGTTATCTGACGGTGTACCATGCCAATAGTTACACTAGGGGCGAATAGGAATCCTTGACTTCATCAAGGTGTAGGGAGAGTTTGATTGGCGAAGGTCAATCCAGACAGAACGAGAGTTACCTTATTTGTCAGCAGCGAGCGGCGCAGACAGCAGTCATCGCAGCTTACGGTATTGTGCACTACAGCTATTGCGATCCCCATATTTCCTCCACAACAGTACAAAAAAAAATGGTTCAAATGGCTCTGAGCACTATGAGACTCAACTTCTGAGGTCATTAGTCCCCTAGAACGTAGAACTAGTTAAACCTAACTAACCTAAGGACATCACACACATCCATGCCCGAGGCAGGATTCGAACCTGCGACCGTAGCGGTCGCGCAGTTCCAGACTGCAGCGCCTAGAACTGCACGGCCACTTCGGCCGGCTTACAACAGTACACTTCACTGCATTTCACACGCGACTGCCTCGACCGTACCTAGCAACATTCGAGAGGATAATTATTCAAGTTGAGTAGGCGCGCCTCTCAGCCATTCTGCCAAGTCAACAACAATCTTAAACTTTGTATAGAAATTTCATTAGCGAATCCTATCCTTGAGAGGCAACTTCACATTCCGAAAAGAACCAAGATATGACTTGTTCAATTCATAACTCAAAGTGCCATTGTGATTTCTCAGAATTTTTGCTAAATAAATAATATCTTTCGTTAGTTTCATGTTTTTCTTACACTAACTAGCACTACTCCAGTACCCAAGTATCCCACTAGTTACGTAAGAAATTTTGTGATTTTTTGTGTCATTTCCTTACAGCGGACGACTCCAGAAGATATTTATTGCTGAAAGTTTTTCAGGCATATCTCTTTAGAACGTTAGGAGCGTCTGTCTGACTTCTGTAGTAGAGTGGGGGTGGAAATTGCATCTTGCAGGAGCCACAGGGTAAAGGGTACATCTCAGATTAATCCGTTGCGCAGAATAACAGAATCTCAGATCAACCCCACGCTCACACAATGATACTGTTAGCGACATTGCCGCGCGGGGTAGCTGTGCCGTCTGGGGCGTCTTGCTACGGTTCGCGCGGCAGCCCCCGTCGAGGTTCAGTCCTCCCTCCGGCATGAGTGCGTGTGTTGTCCTTAACGTAAGTTAGTTTAAATTAGATTAAGTAGTGCCTAAGCCTAGGAACCAATGACCTCAGCAGTTTGATCCCATAGTCCTTACCACAAATTTCCAATTTTGTTAGCGACATTGGGGATAGCAATGTCGTTCATCATAATGAAAATCATATATCTGGTGTCCCAGAAATCTTTCCCTAACTACAGACAGGGCCACGGCTTTTCCATACACGGATGTTCAGTCGGCTGTATACACGTTATAGTATCCAGCATAGTATCCAGCATAGGCATAAAAATAACACACATACAAATACTTTTTATTTTGCATTGCATGTGACATCTTCAAGTTTTTGTGTACATACATACACTGGTGTCCAAAATTAAAGAAACAAACTGTTATTTCCCCGTCCTGTGTCTGATTCACTATATAATCGTACAAATTGTTAACAGATGTCATTAAGACAGTGTTTTACACGAAAGATGGCATTGCGATCAACGGACAACCACGCCAGCAATGACGTCATGGTACCTATCAAGGGGGGAAGGAGGAGGAGATTAGGACTTACATCCAATTCCCGATTCCCATTCGTATTAGAAACGTGTACTTTCTCTTTTCTTTCTTCTCCATTAAAGCAAACAGACACAGCAAAGCGTGGCCGGGTAAAGCTACACTACTCGCTATTAAAATAGCTAACCCATGAAGATGACGTGCTGCAGACGCGAAATTTAACCGACAGGAAGAAGATGCTGTGATGTGCAAATGATTAGCTTTTCAGAGCACTCACACAACGTTGGCGCCGGTGGCGACACCTACAACGTGCTGATATGAGGAAAGTTTCGAACCTATTTCTCACACACAAACAGCAGTTGAGCGGCGTTGCCTGGTGAAACGTTGTTGTGATGCCTCGTGTAAGGAGGAGAAATGTGTACCATCACGTTTCCGATTTTGATAAAGGTCGGATTGTAGCCTATCGCGATTGCGGTTTATCGTATCACGACATTGCTGCTCGCGTTGGTCGAGATCCAATGACTGTTAGCAGAATATGGAATCGGTGGGTTCAGGAGGGTAATACGGAACGCCGTGCTGGATACCAACGGCCTCGTATCACTAGCAGTCGAGATGACAGGCATCTTATCCGCATGGCTGTAATGGGTCGTGCAGCCATGTCTCGATCCCTGACTCAACAACCATCTGAACGAACAGTTCGACGACGTTTGCAGCAGCATGGAATATCAGCTCGGAGACCATGGCTGCGGTCACCCTTGACGCTGCATCACAGACAAGAGTGCTCTACTTGCCCGCGAAAGGCAAAGGTCCCGAGTTCGAGTCTCGGTCGGGCACACAGTTTTAATCTGCCAGGAAGTTTCATATCAGCGCACACTCCGCTGCAGAGTGAAAATCTCATTATGGAAACTGGCTGTATGTCGACAAGCTTCGATGTCTGTGTAAACTGATGACGTCCTGTGGGGCACATCTTCGAATGGACATCGATCTTGCCGCAGACTTTGAGCCGTACATCACCACGGCAACTGGCAACGTCATTTTCGATACATTTGTGCATCGATGTTTTGATTACCTGTATTATAATCTTTGGCGAGACTTCTATGGTCGATTGCTTTTACGTATTGCTCATAGGCGACAGCTATTCGTATCTTAATTTGCCTTTACCGTTTTTTCCTTTCGCTTTTTAATTCTTACAAATTTTATTTAAATGCATTTCATAATTGATATTGATTTTTATCCTTTTTCTTATTCATATTTCCGACGTTTTTTATGCAAGCAACAATCATTTTTTTTCATTTTCGTTGCTTCCTTCTGCGATCATGCGCTATACGATGGGCGGAGCTTCGCTTTTATAACTCTTAGCACTCACTCGCAACTTAGCTACTGACGACTGCGCCTTCCGGCATACGCTACAGTTCTGCTCAACATTTGTTCGGATCACCGGTGGGCATAAGCATTTCGTATTTTATTTCAGCAATTTTGTAACATTTCTATACACAGTTAACATAGTATCTAATTCCTGACTTTCCTAGTAGAAATTTTGTTAAATTCCAGCGATTAGCTATGGTCTGAAGATGGTCTTTCAAGACTGAAACCATTCACAACATTTAAAACGTCTTTTTCGCCATCAAGACTTAATATTTTATTAAAACCAATTACGATGATGTGGCAGAACTGCAAGAAATAGGACGCTTACTGCAAGGTGGAGTATTCGGATTATCTCTGCAGCTACCATCGTTTCTTAGTTTCATGTTAGCTAAAACAAGTTATAAATGCTTCTAATCGCAATACCACCTGCTTGTTTCCAGCAACACAGTTCGCAGTCGCGCAAACGCTTGCGCATGGTTTAAGTGCCTCGTGAACATTTTACGGCTAGGCCTGTTTAGAGGCCGCAAAGTAATAGCACTTGGAAACTAGCGTTATCCGAGCTACTAATTGCAGAATAAACGGACAAACGGCACTTCGGAGTACTGCTCTGGCGCAACGGGTGACAGAAGCTGCCTGAAATCCGCATTTACTTCACAATACTGAGTATCTATTTACCCCGTGACCTCTCAGCAGATGTGGGAAGCACCAACTGCCTGAAGATGGGCTGCTTGATGGCCGGTCGTAACTCTAGCCACGGCGTATCCTCACATAAACCACGGTCGTCATCTACACCCACCGTCCGGTGACAGCCGAGGAAGGGACAGTCACTCCCTATACGACGTACTGCTCTGACAGGAAATTCACGTTCTGTTACCGGCTTTAAGGCTTAGGTTATCGCAAGTTTCCACGGGAATGGAGCAGTCAGTGCACCGATAAAGGCAATTGCCTTCACGACAGCTACGACAACGCTGTTATAAAATAGTTCTTCACTATTCAGAGCTTCGTTAAGATAAATCTTCAGGCCAAGAATTAGACTGCGAATCACATTCCACAACTCAAATTCGCCCCCACACGTTCTCCTTCCTCCGTGCCGTTCGTGCTGAATTAGATTAACGCCTCCTTGTTGCAAAATATTAGGGAGAAAGCAGCTGCCTGAAACTGAACTTACCTCCTTCTCATTATCTCCTCCTCTCTTCCTTTCTTTCGACGATTTTTTAAGCTGTCATTCAACCAGTTTGATGTTTTCATCAGCCCCTGTCATACGCCAGATTTTTCACTTCTAAGTAACTAATACATTTAACATCACACTCTTTCGACTGCCTGTTACCAATTGCTGGATGATGTCTCAGAAGTCCCACCAAACTGTCCCCTCTGCTAGCAAGTGTCTTCCATAGGCTTTTTTGCTCGCCATTTTTTTACTACGTCTTTATTTCGTGTTATATTCATCTATTTAATTTTCTACTATATTTCAATGCTTCCAAATTCTTTGGATTTCTGGTGGTTTACGTTCCACTTCCATATAGTGCTGCGCCCCAGACTCATACTTTCAAGAAATTTTCCTAAATTCCCTGTCAGTATTTGATAACATCTCTTTTTATCTGTTTGCCTGTGTCAGTCTACTTCTAATACATAAAATTAGAGTTTTCCCGGCGTATAATATGTTTAAACAACTTACGGAAATGAAGCCGATGACGTCTTCGAGAACCTTCGACATTTTGACAGGCAAACGCCCTGTCATTTTCAACGTACAAATGCAGCGAGAAGGGGCTGCACAAGTAAATTTAAAACCTAATAATAATAACAATAATAATAATAAATAACGAGGTGGCACCGACGTCTACGTTGTTTTTGTCCTGTGTAGACAGCACTTCCAACAAGATTGGTCATACCAGATTAGAATGATCAGGATGATATCGGTTTGCGTAAGGTGGATCTCGTGTGCAGGTATGTCATGTCATACATTGATCACACCATTGGACAGTTAAGGACTGCTGTATAAAGCTTACAATAACCGAGTAAATCTGGTACTGCAGAGCATTGCGTTGTAGCAGTCATCTTACGGAACATAACAATACAGAGATTCTGCCATTCCCTTCCAGCTATTAGCATGGTGTTATTAAGGAACCAGCTTAGATTAAACTAGCAGGTGACCGTGTAAATAGAGACGGTGGGTTTTATTCAAATTCTGCTTGGAATCCTGCTCTCCCCCTGGTGATACAACAGAGGGACAGATTCAATTAATGTTCACCTTCAATAAATTATGATGTTGGTTATTTTTGGTTGTCTGGTTGCGCTGCTGTATCGTCTGTCAGCATATGTCAGAATATGATTCTTATTCGACGGTCTGTCGTTGCACTTGTGCTTTGGAAATGACGGAGAGTTCACATTTCGACATACCGAAACTTGTCGAAGACTTCACCCGACTTCAGTTCCATAAGTACTTTGAATACTTGTAACATCTTCCTTGCTTCACTTCCTCGTTCCCAATTTTGACAATGAGCAGGTCATTATTCTCCTTTGTATTACTCTCTTTATCGTATTAGTCTTTGTAGTCTTTATCATTCCGCGCTAAGCACGTTGACCACTCCTTTCAGGAGATCTAAGTCTTGTGGGCAAGGCAAAGTGGTACTGAGTGTTTGTTGGGACTGCCATGGCGTGCTGCCGAAATATTATTCTCCTAACGAGCAAATCGTTACGGGAGGAAACTATCTGAGTACCCTGACGAGGTTACGAGAGGTTGCCAAGAGTAAGCATCGCGGGAAGCTGCCCAAAGGGATGCTTTCGCTCGACAACAAGGCACCAGCTGATTCTGTACATGATTTCCCCCTCCCCCACCGGTAGGGCACCCATTGACTTCTCCTGCTTCCTCGGATGGAGAAATTATTGCGTGCCATGCCTTTCCAGATTGAAGTCGTGGTGATTTCCAACAGAAAGTTTCCTGAAAGTCAACATGCAGAATTGTACAACAAAGTTCTCCGTCAAGTCATCCATAGTGGGGGAAAATGTCAGTTTGAAGGGTGAGTATTGTTGCTACCCGGCCAGCTGGGCGGGAGGCCGAGCACGGAATATAGGTGAGTGACCCAGTTCACACCTGGAGGTGTCAGTGACACAGTGGTATCTGGAACAACACTGATTTATCGTGCAAAGTGTATAGAGCTATAAATGTTTTCAGGGCGGCGGTCGGCGCCGGGCGTAAATGCGCGTTAAGCGAAGAGGTGCTGATGCCTTGTCAGCGAGTCGTGACATGGCCCCGCGTATCAGTGCCGCGACAGCGTGCTGTGCTGGCGTCAGCGTAGGGACCAGGAGGTATCACCCACTGAATGTCTCACAATACACTCAAGTGTCGACTGTTGACTGTGGTCCTCGATGTTGGTTGTCGCGAAGACTAGACCCTGGTCATTCACCACGGATAGACCAAGGCTACAGAGGACGCTCTCGAGTTGGCCACGAGGATGTTCGAACACTCGCCACATGGTCGGTGAAGAGATGGCGGCATGCAGATCAGCCGCGAGGCTCCATTGAGGAGGATGGCTGGCCGCACCCCAGTCTTCCCATTCCCAGTGACCCACTAGGCAGCAAGGGCAGACCATGTCTGTGATCGTAGTACATCAAGCTGGCTGCATCTCCATGTTGAACTCAGCAAGCAGATAGCAGGCAGGCCATCGTCGAGCAGCTCGTCACGGTTTGGCTGAAAACTCAATATAATGTCATTCTCTCTGGTTCTAGCGACACAGACAGAATGGCAGCACAACTGTATTTGTCTATGAGCTCCGAAAGCCACGTTATTTAAAAGGCTGAGCCCCTGCCTTCGACGCGTTGGCTCTTAGTGTGTGAGTGCAATGGTCCTCGTTTATTAGACCTGTCATCGCTCGTTGCACTAGCGCTGTAATTCAGTAATTATTCGCTGTCACTGAGCTCTGTTCTTTCTGCCTACGTTTGATTTTGCAGTGGCTCTCGGGCGCATTACCTTGTCAGGTAGCATGGCAACGTTTGCGTTTTTGTCTACCTTGCTTCAAGTTCTGTGGCAATGCTACCCTCTTGCCTTGACGTCAGTTACATTGGCGGTACGCCTTGTTGACATTCCAATTTCCGGCCCTTCTGTTCTGAGCTCCTCTGGAAGAACTTTTAAAACATTTAAAGATGTACAATAAAATTACTCTGCTGCACAATAAAAAGGGGGTAACAGCATCACCAGGTTGCATGGTAATAGCTTCATTTTTTGCGGGATGACAAATACAACTTTATGACTACCCATCGTAACAATGCTGAATGATGCACAACCACCAACACTGAACACTAACTTGGTGCCACTGACAGCCTTAACACATTACCAAAGTTTATTTGGGTTTTCCATGAGGTTTCTCGTGCAGATTCTGCTACGGTAATAGTTGAAGGATTCACTTATTGCTGTTTTGACTGTCAAACGCGAGGGACATTTCTATCTACTTTATCTTTGATTTGGAATATTTCATGAATAAGAACCGTTTCCAGTAGCGTACTTAACATTCGCGACGTTCAGAGTCAGGTCTGACTGAAGCCATCATATCAGGATTGGACATGTGAACGTAGTTCGAAACAGAAACAATGACATCGGCGTTCTAGAGTTTGATCGTCAGTATATTCTGCGGCAGGTATGGTGCTATGGGGTCCTTCGCCAAGACGAACAACAGCTATACGAATGCTGGATTTTGACGCAGCCCCTTTGTCATTGGAAAACTGCACAGTTCTCTGTCTTTCCTTACACCATTCCGAAGCAATGACGTGCTGAGGCAAAGTGATCTCACGGAGGGAGCACCAAGTTAATTGGCGTGGAACATAGACATACCTCCAGTTCTAGAACAGATCCTACAAGGAATCTATGGGACCATCTCTGTAGATAGGCTAAACATAAACAACCAACCTGTGCCACAGGACCAGATGATGACTGAACGGCATCACAATGATAGCGACTGCAACACCGTCTTCCCCGCCACTTTTTGTCGTACAACTGCTGCGTCTTATAGAGCGACGTTCCACCTATCAGACAATTCCTTACCCTGAGGTATGATCAAGGTATACCTGATGATTAGGGACAGGAGGATCGACACTCTACACGCAGCTGGTGGGAGCACTTTACCGGCGTGGGCGGCGTCACGGCGGAGAGGAACGCGGCCACGGCGGCGAGAAAGGGCAGAATCGAGAGCGCATTGTCCGGAGCCGGGCGTCGCTTTGTGGCGCGCCCAGGAAGCTGCACAAAGGCCGGCTTAAGGCAGACGCCGCGACGGCTTAACAAGCCGGCCGCCCACTTAAACGCGGCTTGCGCCGAGGCCACCTTTTAGCAGGTGGCAAATGGAAAGTGGGTGGGTGCACTCCGCTACCTGGACGTCTATCGTACTGGTAGCGCAGCTACCAAATAAAACTAATCTCTCTATCATGAGTGCACGAGTCTATAGCGTTCCTTACCCCCTCGGTACCAACGAAACCCTTATAGGATCGTAAAATAAAGAACAATCGCCTTAAGTCTGATTTTATTTCAATACGCAATGCACTGCGAGCCGTGAGGGCTCACCTTCAGGACCTCTGATACAGCACATCGTTTTCTTCTGAAGAAAAAAAAAACGATGTAGACTGTGAAAGCACCTGAAGATGAGCCCTAAGGGTTCGAAATGCATCGTGCATTAAAATAAGAACACGATTGTGACTGAAGGCGCTTTTTCTTTATTTCACGGAAATAATACATTCATGGAAGAAACACTGACAGCAATGGACAAAATTACCTTACAGGATCGTTTTGTTGTCCGTCTTTTAAGAAACCTTTATCTCAGGACCAGGCAGACGTATCAAGTTGAAATTTATCTCACGACGGTCCCGTCGCGATGTAAATAATTTAAGTTTCTACATCAATGCAATCAAATGATATGGCCATTCAAGTCAAATATTTCGACATATTGGCAATATGACACGGTACAACACAAGCGACTCGTAGTGAAATTGCGTGCTTATGGAATATCGTCTCAGCTATGTGACTGGATTTGCGATTTCCTGTCAGAGAGGTCACAGTTCGTAGTAATTGACTGAAAGTCATCGAGTAAAACAGAAGTGATTTCAGGCGTTCCCCAAGGTACCGTTATAGGCCATTTGCTGTTCCTTATCTACATAAACGATTTGGGAGACAATCTGAGTAGTCGTCTTCGGTTGTTTGAGATGAAGCTGTCATTTATCGACTAATAAAGCCATTAGAATATCAAAACAAACTGCAAAACGATTTAGAAAAGATATCTGAGTTGTACGAAAAGTGGCAGTTGACCCTAAATAGCGAAAAGTGTGGCGTCATCCACATGAGTGCTAAAAAGAACTCGTTAAACTTCGGTTACACGATAAATCAGTCTAATCTAAAAGCCGTAAATTCAATTAAATACCTAGGTATTACTATTACGAACAACTTAAACTGGAAAGAACACATAGAAAATGTTGTGGTGAAGGCTAACCAAAGACTGCGTTTTATTGTCAGGATACTTAGAAAATGTAACAGACCTACTAAGGAGACTGCCTACACTACGCTTGTCCGTCCTCTTTTAGAATACTGCTGCGCGGTGTGGAATCCTTACCAGGTATGACTGACGGAGCACATCGAAAAAGTTCAAAGAAAGGCAGTACGTTTTGTATTATCGCGAAATACGGGAGAGAGTGTCACAGAAATGGTACGGGATTTGGGCTGTAAATCATTAAAATAAAGGGGTTTTTCGTTGCGACGGAATCTTCTCATGAAATTCCAATCACCAACTTTCTCCTCCGAATGCGAAAATATTTTTTTGACACCGACCTACACAGGGAGGGACGATCACCACGATAAAATAAGGGAAATCAGAGCTCGTACGGAAAGATGTAAGTATTCATTATTTCCGGGCACCATACGAGATTGGAATAATAGAGAATTGTGAAGGTGGTTCGATGAACCCTCTGCCAGGCACTTAAATGTCATCTGCAGAGTATCCATGTACATGTAGATGTAGAAGTCGCTAATCGCCAAAAATCGTAGAAAATCTCCATTCCCGGGATGGATGAACCATCTCTACATAAAATTAAGTCTATATGGAACCTTAGGAGTGAGAGTCCTACTCGCACTTTTCCGGATTTTTTTTTATTTTATTCTTTTTTTAATTTTTTTCATCTTAAGAGCAGCTCATGGATCTTGTAGGCGGTTGGGAATCTGAAACCGTGCCGCATTGGTTCATACACACACACACACACACACACACACACACACACACACACACACACACACCGCGAAAGGCCTTAGAGACTGTTTCCTCCAGTCCTTACAGAGAATGAAAGGAAGGAATGATGATTAGGATTAACGTCTTGTCGACAGCGCAGTCATTAGAGGCGGAGAACAAGCTTGGATTATGACGGGATTCAGAGGGAAATTGGCCGCGACCTTTTTAAAGGAATCATCCCAGGATTTGCCTTGAGTAATTAGAGAAAGCACAGAAAATCATCTGGATGGCCGGACAGGGATCTGAAATGTCGTCGTCCCGAAAACGAGTCCACTGTGCTAACCAATGTGCCACCTCTCTCGGTACAAACAAATCCAGAGACCACAGCCATGGCCCAATCGTACGAATATTAAACTAGTCAGAAAATTTATTGTGCAAATATCTATTAAAACATAAATTTTTCTTCCTATTCTGGAATGCACTACGTAGATACAAGGATATCTCTAGAACATATGAATGTCCCAAGATGTCGTAAATCATTATAGAAATGACCCGTTAAATTCAACCTGAAGATGTACACACGCTACCGCAGAGGAAGACCTTTTCGCGGGGATGTATGCCTGACCCCACTGTTTATTCACCCACCTAAGCACCACTTCCACCACCATTCCGGCAGTGGTCAGCTCAGCCTCTCCAGGAAGGTTGGCTGCAGGATCTACTTTTTACCTGAGTATGCACTTCGCTGTGTCACCTCTGATAAATTAAAACCACGAAGACGTACTCTCCAAGCCCACTGTCAGGCAGATCCTTGATTAATCTATTCCGACACAGCTTTTTGAGGCAGCCCACTGTGACACAGATTCTCCACAATGTACGTACTGACGCAGGTGTCGTTTCAAAACTAGAAAGAATTAGTGCAGAAGTTGCTACCATCCGTCGTTACCAAGTCATGACTTCCATTACTTTGAAGTCAGTTGTGTATAGAATCATTTCGGTAAGAATCCAGTCGCGCCACGAGAGTAATATCGCCTTAATAACGTGCGCAAGTAGCTTGCCCTGCGAGATGACTGTACCCCTCGCAGATGCTGACTGGCGAGAATTGCAACACTTGCCGCCCTTTATATTAGAATCTCGTACCTCTAAGCGTTAAAAATATATCCCGTCTACCTCTTAAGAAGATTTCCCACGTTTTACTAGTAAGGACACTCTAGGATCCGGATGAATATTTATTTCTTGTTTGGTCAATATTCTTTCGTAACTTCTAATTCCCATAAAGGGCTACACGGTCGATAGCTCGGGAAGTGGTGAATTGGTGTTGTCCCGTGTTGTATAAGGCTACCTCAAATTTTATTCTGTTTTAAACAGTCATTATATTTCGTCAACTGCTTTTCTGTTGTTTTTGTGGCCTTCTCCCATTCCGTTATTCTATCGCTCGATACGCTGAAACAACTGCTGCAGGTTCGACCTTCGCTGTTTCCATTGCCAGGAGACAGAAGCAAGATATTATCTGGAGACAGGGGAGTGTTAGCACACAGGGCAGCAATTTCATTTAAGCTGACTGAGACTCATCACCCTTCGTTCAGCGTTTCATAGACCTCACAGTTTTTGCAGTTTGTAAAGTAAGGATACGACCGGGTTTAGAAAGTATTAAACTGATCTATCGTTAGCGGCTTTGACTAATAATGCACAAGCTCTTGACTTTCGGGTTCGATCACAGCCAAGTTACATTTTGAATAAAATGGTCAGAAATGGCAAACAAAGACTTTCTGTGTAGGAAGTCACCCCCATTTCACCAACGGTCTTGTGAAAAGAGATTGAATAAACGGAAACACCTGAGAATGTGGGACTCCCCTACAAAGGCGAAAGCATCAGCAATGACGAAAGGAATGGGGGGGAAAAGAGGGAGAGGGAGGCAGTGCGCTAAAGTCACAAGTGTATTGACAGTAAATCTTGCCTGCAGCTAAATACTTCTCTTACCACTGGCTAAAACTTCTACATTAGTACCCCTTTCGGGTCTCTGGTAAGGGACTGCCACCAGGCAGAGGACCAGGAGGAAAAGACTGAAAACTCCACATAAGGATAGCACTCCATGAGTTGGACGTAGGCTATCGGAAATCTGAATATAACAGCGGAGCTAGAAAATCTGAAAAGGGAAATGCAAAGGCTGACTCTAGATGCTGTACGTGTTCAATGAAGTGCAAGGTAGTCAGAAACAGTACGAAAAGCTTGTAGGTTGTGCTGAGAAGTGATTGTTGAGAACAGAATTCGATACGGTGCGCCGTTTCCGAGTTCAGTAAAATATAAGTTAGCCAATCACGCCGTTGGGCGCCTTAATTCAAGCGGCCATCGGTGTCGTCAAACGTGTGCTTCGTTTGATTTCCTAAAACAGAACAAGGAAGCGATACAAAAATTGGACATGGGACGTTAGTAAGGAAACCGAGCCAAAAGCTGGGCCGCCCCGTAAGCTATCTACTACGGAAATTTGGAAATTTGTGGTAAGGCCTTATGGGACCAAACTGCTGAGGTCATCGGTCCCTAAGCTTACGCACTACATACGCTAACGTGACTTACGCTAAGGACAACACACACATCCATGTCCGACGGAGGACTCGAACCTCCGACGGGGGTAGCCGCCCAGACCATGACAAGGTCTCCTCAGACCGCGCGTCTATCACCTACGCTATGAGAACACGTGACACTAATTGTGTCTGGCGGGCCGCTTTAATTTGCGCGCGCAACGACCTGATTAGCAAACTTCAACGCTAGGTAACTCGGAAACGGTGTAACGTATTGAATTTTCTTCTTAACAATTATTGCTGAGAACAATCTGCCCTCTAACAACCTTACAAGTTTTTCAGACTGTTTCTGACCACTACGTGTATGGAAAGAATATGTGCGGTGTCACCGCCAGACACCACACTTGCTAGGTGGTAGCCTTTAAATTGGCCGCGGTCCGCTAGTATACGTCGGACCCGCGTGTCGCCACTATCAGTGATTGCAGACCGAGCGCCGCCACACGGCAGGTCTAGAGAGACTTCCTAGCACTCGCCCAGTTGTACTACCGACTTTGCTAGCGATGGTTCACTGACAAAATACGCTCTAATTTGCCGAGACGATAGTTAGCATAGCCTTTAGCTACGTCATTTGCTACGACCTAGCAGGGCGCCATTACCAGTTACTATTGATATTATGAATGATGTACCGTCAAGAGCGACGCTCATCATTAATGGATTAAAGTTAAGTATTCCACCAGCTACGTCCGTTTTTCTAAATTCTAATTTTCTTGACCTGTTCCAGACCTCACGCCAGCCTGCGTGAGCTAAAACGCGTGCCTTTCGGCTTCCTCTCATAACCCGGTGTTGGCTCTCCTGCCAACCCACAACAATATGCATGGTCAGGGGAACAGTGTGTAATACGAACATCATCAGAAAATTATATCAAGGGAATAGTACTAGTTATGAGCATGAAGGTAGACCAGTTCATCGATAGCATTTATCTCAACAGAACTGAAATCAAATTACACCAACAATTACAGTTCAGGTATACACGCCGACGTCGCAAGTGGGTGCTGGCATAATAGTGTGCACGAGGGAATTGAACACATAATTCGCTGTGTATGCAGAGAAGAAAATTTAATAGTGTGTGTGTGTGTATGTGTGTGTGAAATCTTATGGGACTTAACTGCTAAGGTCATCAGTCCCTAAGCTTACACACTACTTAACCTAAATTATCCTAAGGACAAACACACACCCATGCCCGAGGGAGGACTCTAACCTCCGCCGGGATCAGCCACACAGTCCGTGACTGCGGCGCCTAGACCGCTCGGCTAATACCGCGCGGTGAAAATTTAATAATCATGAGAGACTGGAACGTTGTAGTCGGGGAAGGAGCAGGATGCAGATTTATGGGACAATATGGACTCGGCAGTAGGAATGAGGGAAAAGAAAGACTCCTTGAGTTCTGTAACTAATATCTGCTAGTTACAGCTAACACACTATTCAAGATTGACAGGAGAATAAGGTATAATTGGAAAAGATCATAAGATATTGGAAAAAGCTGGAGTGCATCATAGAGAGAAAAAGATTCTGAAATTAGATATTTGATTGTAAAATGTACTCAGGAGCAGACTCAAATGTAGACTGAAAATCAAGAGAAATCACGGAAAAAATTCTTGATACAATTTTGCCGTGATTTACTAGTCAACGGCACATTTGGCGTCCCGGCCTGCCCGGCAGTTGGTGCCGGCTCTGATGATGTGCTCCAAATTACTTCGTAGCTGAGCGCAGCGCCACTGCAAGGAAAAGGGCAGCCGCGAGTGACAGCCGTAAGCAGTGCAGCAAAGCGCCCACAATTTGGCAACCAACGACAGTAGCCGTGGACAGCAGCTGCTCAACAAGACTTCGAGTATGGCGCCGGTCTACGGAGGACGCGCCATCAAGTCTTGTTCACGTCCCCGAGAAGCTGGTTCCTGGAGTTGACCGACGAGCAGCGGGACGGCCTGGTCGTAAAGCAGGCGCCTGGGGAGACGTGTCGCAGCAGCAAGCTGACAAGTGATCGGCCCCATAAGCAAAGAGCATGGGGCGGCCAGTGGCGTTGGGCTTTCCAGTAGTAGTTCGGGCAGCAGCGGCGTTGCGGATTTTGTTAGCGGGCGCCTGGAAGACGAATATGAAGATGGTATCTGTTCTTTCGGACATGTCCGAAAGAACAGATACCATCGTCATATAGTTAAGGCATTTGAGCTTCTTCTTCTGTGCTGGATGCACACACATTGCCCGAACTCTTATGGGACTCTGTCTGCCGCGAGTAATGAGTGTAATGGGCAGGGCACTACGAATGTAGTGTGTGGACATTAAGTTGGGAATGTGCCTCTCACGGGGAGTGTGCGAGGGATAAATCCCTGCAGTCGCACTATCCTCTGTGCCCTCGATGGCTCAGATGGATGGAGCATCTGCCATGTAAGTAAGAGATCTTGGGTTCGAGTCCCGGTCGGGGCACAGATTTTCAACCGTCCCCGTTGATGTATATCAACGACTGTCGACAGCTTAGGGTCTTGATTTAATTATCATTTTATGGAAGACGAATGGCTGTTGGCTGCTAGCAGTAGGTGATAGCGCCCCCATACGTATGGAGGACGACGTGACTGCTGTTATGAGGACTGGAAGTTGACGTCAGAGTCAGTCTGTGGAAAGCTATCGAGGAAGGACAACGAGGGAGCACAGAGACGGCTGTGAGCAGTAAGGCACAGCTCCAAGTTTGTGTGGCCAGCACTGGCGCTGTCTAGTGGAGTGCGGAACTTCAGAACTTATCATCAACGTGAAGACATCAGCTTTTGTTCCCGACGGGTGGGCGGATGACGACTGGCCTCTTGGCCCCAGGGGAGCCCTTGCTGACGATACGCAACAATGGTGTATAAGAAAGGTGTCGTGCCAATGGTATTTGATGATAACATCAGTTGTGCAATCGCTTGTTTTTCTGGTTGTGACTGACCCTCAAGCTGTGCTAGCAGTTGGAGGGATCAGTGTTTTCCTGTTTACTGTTGTCCTAACGGCTGTGCCACTGCATGCCTCAGAGCATTTGGCTGAAATACCTTTCAGTTGTTAAAGGTTTGAGCGGATTATACTATTGCAGTGTGTTCTTATATTTTTGTTAAATTGTGTTTAAATGGGTGATATTCTTATAGCTACATATTCCAGACGTACTGCCGGTTGAAACAGCGACCGACAAAATCAGAAAAAAGTATTTATTTTACTCTATTTTTCGCTCTATTTTTCGCTAACTACTGATTTCAGCACACAGTACCGTCCTCAAGGCGTCCAATCATCAGAAGATCACAGTATATAGTTAGAGCTATCTACATAATGCAATGAGAGTGGTATTGTAAACCTAAACTGGCAGTAAGCAGGTAAATTAAAAAATGGTAACCATAAAACAAATACTTTTTTCTTCTTTTATGTAATCGGTTGGCCTAGTGTTTGATTTTGCTAGACCTGTCTATCTTGTCTATATTCCATGATGGTGTAGGCCTTTATCTGTGTTGTTTATGTTGTCTGTTTCGTGCTGCCTTTGATTGACTGGTAGAATTAATTTTAGCTTTAGGTGTCCCTGTGTTTGTTCTGTTCTCACTTGTATTTTATTTCTGAATTGAATCCTGAACATGTGCTCAGCTATCCTATTCCATTATTGTCCCTTCCAGCTTGTAATTAACTGTAGATCTAATGATTTCCCTTGTGCTCTCCAGTTCCTGTAAAGTTATATATACATTAAGAGCCGTGGATTTCGTCAAGTTGGTGTTTCCTGTTAGTTATTAAGTTCATGCGAATTTGTTGGATTTGATCACAAGGAATATTTGCTTATGTTTTTTATTATGTTCATGCGCTCTGAACTGCTGGAATGTGTTATTAAGAAATGTTTTTCAACTTTATAAGTGCGAGGCGTGAATGAAAAGTAATGCCTCCACCTTCGTTAATTGAGTCTGGATGAGAATATTTTAATAAATCAAACACAGAAATGATCCTTAGAATGTGATCTTTAATCACCAATATTCACTTTTCCACATAATCACGAGCCAGTTGGATAAATTTCTGCCAATGATGAGCAAGCTTTCTGAAGCCGTCGCCGGCCGAAGTGGCCGTGCGGTTAAAGGCGCTGCAGTCTAGAACCGCAAGACCGCTACGGTCGCAGGTTCGAATCCTGCCTCGGGCATGGATGTTTGTGATGTCCTTAGGTTAGTTAGGTTTAACTAGTTCTAAGTTCTCGGGGACTAATGACCTCAGCAGTTGAGTCCCATAGTGCTCAGAGCCATTTGAACCATTTGAAGCCGTCAAGGAAGAAGTCGACACACTGTTTCCTCAGCCACAGTCCCACAGTTCTCTCAACGTTTTCATCAGAAGCGTAATGATGTCCCCGCAGATCGTCTTTCGTTATCGGGAACAGGTGGAAGTTAGACGGTGCTAAATCTGAACTGTATGGAGGATGACGTACGGTGATGAGATTCAGTCTCTGAAGTTTTGCTGTGGAGGCACGTGAAGTGTGTGGTTTGGCTTTCTCAGGCTGCAGGAAAACATTTCCCTTTTCCTTTCGGACCCTTGTTAGCGGTCGTTTCAGAGTTCGCAGCAATGTGGCGTTGCGCTCTGAATTTATTATTGATCCATGATCAAGGAAGTCAACATGGATAACACCATCTGCGTCCCAGAACACAGTGGCCATGATTTTTCCAGCAGATGGCTGCGTCTTGAATTTCTTTTTCTGGAGCGAGTACTCACATCAAACTGCTTTCATTCTCTGATGAATCTCCATTGGGGTGACACCTTCTGCTGTCAAGAATTCAGCCGGCCGCTGAGGCCGAGCGGTTCTAGGCGCATCAGTCCGGAACCGCGCTGCTGCTACGGTCTCAGGTTCGAATCCTGCCTCGGGCATGGATGTGTGTGATATCCTTAGGTTAGTGAGGTTTAAGTAGTTCTAAGTTCTAGGGGACTGATGACCTCATATGTTAAGTCCCATAGTGCTTAGAGCCATTTGAACCATTTTTGTCAAGAATTCAATGACTGCAGGTTGCTTAAGTCGCATTGACTGGGTCTGCGCAGGGTTCCATACTTTACACCGCAACAACACAATCGTTCAATGCTAAGGCTTCCCGCCAGCTGTTCTAGAGAAGAGGCTACGGAACAAGCCAGTACGCGCAGAATATCAATGTTGCCAACTGTTGAAGAGTTACTGAGGTGGAGGCACTACTTTTCAGTCAATCCTCGTAATTTCACCCCCACAACTCCCAGTCTTTTACCACTCAAAACTTTTTCTCCACGAAACAATGAAGTAGCGCACTGAAGTGCTAAGTGATCATTACGTGCGTTTCAATTTCTCCGAAGCATTAGATACTACAATAATGAACTCTACAGTAGTCCAGTTCAAGACGAATGGAGATTGCTAAAGAAAAGGGACAACCACAGAAGTTCGACGGACGAACAAGAAAGCAAGGAAGGTAAATGTGAAGAAACATTGGATAACAGGGTGAAGAAGGGGGGTAAGAGCTTCAGAGTTACAATTTCAAATGCGAGTACATGGTTCAGTGGTTCGGGGGGGGGGGGGGGGGGGCGGACGCGGGTGGAAACTGATTTGGATCCCTCTATTGGGCGGTCGGTGTCGTCAGTGGAGGACCGTAGTTGAGGTTTAGCCTTGAAGGACTGATGGCCATGTCCTGTGAATGAAATTTTCACTCTACAGCGGAGTGTGCGCTGATATGAAACTTCCTGGCAGATTAAAACTGTGTGCCGGACCGAGACTCGAACTCGAGACCTTTGCCTTTCGCGGGCAAGTGCTCTACCAACTGAGCTACCCAAGCACGACTCACGCCCCGTCCTCACAGCTTTACTTCTGCCAGTACCTCGCCCTCGTCCTGCGAGGAGAGCTTCTGTAAAGTTTGGAAGGTAGGAGACGAGGTACTGGCAGAAGTAAAGCTGTGAGGACGAGGCGTGAGTCGTGGTTGGGTAGCTCAGGTGGTAGAGCACTTGCCCGCGAAAGGCAAAGGTCCCGAGTTCGAGTCTCGGTCCGCCACACAGTTTTAATCTGCCAAGAAGTTTCATGTCCTGTGAAGTTTGTGTGTAAACTCAAGTTTGTACACAGCGCAACAGAATTAAACGATCACTTTTTCGAAACCCCGCAGTTACCGCCCTTTGTGATTCATAATTTTGAGCCGGCCGCTGGTGGCTGAGCGGTTCTAGGCGCTTCAGTCTGGAACCACGCGACCGCTACGGTCGCAGGTTCGAATCCTACCTCGGGCATGGATGTGTATGATGTCCTTAGGTTAGATAGGTTTAAACAGCTCTAAGTTCTAGGGGACTGATGACCTGAGATGTTAAGTCCCATAGTGCTCAGAGCCATTTGAACCATAATTTTGAATTTTAGTTCAAAGGTGCCTACGACCTTTCTCCGTAATGGTGCAAAAGTGAGCGCCCTGCAAAGTCACCCTTGGGCTCGGCGACGCTTCATACAGCAAGGTGTGGACACATGTGAAGAGAAGGTCACACCTCAGAAGTTTATGTCAAGTTTAATGGTGATTAATGATATCACATTGGCACCAATTTTCACACAATTACGCACAGCATCACCGTGGACATTTCGCGCGAGAAGAAGGTCGTCACAGCCGCCCTCACCTTCATTTGACCCGACCCCTTTTTTTTTGCGTCTCTGCGATGGAAGTCAGAAACACGAGATCTGGAGTTGAAATCACGAGGTCTTCTTACGTGTGGCCGAGGTGAACGTTTCAGGCACACCGCCACTCAGAATGAGTACGTGCTAGAGCAGCCGCCAGGCTGAACTGCTGTGAAACTATCTGACAGATGAATTTCTAACGTGCTCAGCAAAGGTGCGTAGGTGGCACCGTGGGTGTTACCAAACTGGCGGGGGGGGGGGGGGGGGGAGGGGCTTCATAGAGAGATTCTTTGACGTTTCATTCATGCACATGTTAAAGTTTAGTGTTGCACTCACGCGCTATCACGTCGTACGGCTGCGGAAAACGGGAGGACTGAAAATGGGTACGTATCCTTCGCTGATTGGGATGCCTTCCAGGTTTCGTCGACCGATTCTGAACGGTCCTTAGTGCTTCCAACCTGTACACGAGAGCAAAAATTGCGGTCTCGCTACACTCCAACAAAGAGGTGTGATCACGTTCGCAGGGGATGCAGCCCCACAGATTTCTTAGAGCAGGGTTGAAACGTCCGGAGGCGTCAGCAGTATGAAAGGTTGTCAAGAACATCTTCCCGTTGCTCATCGTACTAAGAACTGTGTTCTCAACCGCGAAATGTGTGGTAATCAACGAAGCAGGGAAAAGGGTGGTTTCACTGACGCCCTTTATGCCACCCCCTGTTGCCTTTTCGTGTCGGTTCTGAACGGCAGTGTGTCTGAAATGTTTATTTCGGCCACCCATAAGGAAACCGCTTGATTTTAATGCTGGGTGCCGCGTTTCCGACCTCGTAAAAAAAGGAGTTAAATGTTGATTAGAAGGGCCACGACGATCTTCTCAGCGTGTTACACGTCCACGGTAGCACTGGGCAGAAGTTTAGAGTAATTTTGTGCCACTTTACACGTCACAGTGGCTTTTTTTGCATGTGTGGACATCTTTCTGTTCGAAATTTCGTCGATTACAGGGTTGACGTCGCAGGGCTCCGTGCTTTAGCACCATCGCGGAGGAAGTTATAGGCACCTTTGGAGGACCATTAGGTTCTGGCATTAACTGTCGCCCAAGACATTTCACTAAAGGTATCCGTGACTTCTCAGCGGAAATAGTGTGCAATTGGGCAGAGACGACCATAAACGTCACATCACCTGGTCCAGAGGATGAAACAAAAAAATGGTTCAAATGGCTCTTAGCACTATTGGACTTAGCTTCTGAGGTCATCAGTCCCCTAGAACTTAGAACTACTTAATTAACCTAAGGACATCACACACATCCATGTCCGAGGCAGGATTAGAACCTGCGACCGTAGCGGTCGCGCGGTTCCAGACTGTAGCGCCTAGAACCGCTTGGCCACAGCGGCCGGCCAGAGGATGAAACAGTAATTTTCTAAACAAGAGAACATAAATCAATGGCGCAAGAGTGGAAAATATTTAATCCCGTCCTGCGTATCCAAGAGAGTCTTACAAAAACATTAGAAGTATTATAACGAAGACAATTGATTCAGGCTGGCCAATCAAGTGTATTCTTTGTAATCATAAGCGATTACATTGCATAATTAAATAGTGGGTCTTCCATAGAAGCTGCAACATATGCGATAGGGCACAGAACATTGCTCGATAAGAAGCAGTTCAAACTATAGATATGATCATTCCACACTACCATATTACTCGTTACTTGGCGCAATACTCTTCCACAGTTATTATGCGTATTTCTTACTCTACAGTTCAAAACTGTTGCAGCTAATATGATCATTCAGCAGAGATGTCCCTATTTGTAGCAGAATTTCTGTAGCCGAAATTTCTGGGGGTAGTATAAAAGTCTACCCAATGTGATGTCACACATCACAGGGATGGCAATACCACGTTTACGTTAAAAAATCACTCAGAATAAAGTGGTTCTGATCAAAGCAAAAAATATCGTAAATAATACTCAATCGTAGCTCTAATCGTATAAAATGTGATCAAGTAGAAAGCCGGGGTTTAACTTTAGCCCGTCAGTAGACAAATCTGTAGCGCAGGAGATTGTCAGGCAGTTTCCCACTTTGAGCAGAAATTAAGGCCGGAGGTCCTAGAGACGTAGTCCCGCCAGGAGCAGACAAGATTTAAGTCACCGATCACTAAATTATAAGGCCAGTAAGTGATTAATTTCCAGTCACTACCTCACTAACTTGTGAAACGACGGCGTAGGCCACTGTCGCTAGCGCATCAGTAGGATACTCTCGTGGTTATCTTTAAACACTACCCCGGCTAACAGGACTTCACACCCTCCCGCCGGAGATTCGACTCCTCTTTCGGGCATGGGTGTTTGTGTTGTTCTTAGCATAAGTTAGTTTAAGAAGTGTGTACGTCTAGGGACCGATGATGGTTCAAATGGCTCTGAGCACTATGGGACTTAACTTCTGAGGTCATCAGTCCCCTGGAACTTAGAACTACTTAAACCTAACCTAACCTAAGGACATCACACACACCCATGCCCGAGGCAGGATTCGAACCTGTGGTCGCGCGGTTCCAGACTGTAGCGCCTAGAACCGCTCGGTCACTCCGGCCGGCTAGGGACCGATGACCTCAATTGTTTGGTCCCTTAGGAATTAACACACACACACACACACACACACACACACACACACACACACAAACGCGCGCGCGCGCACACAGGACTTCATAGTCTTTCCCAAGTGCACATGGTGGAACGTAGCTTGTAGTTAGGTAGACAGAGATACTTCTCTTGTATGTGAGTCAGCATTACGGTCGTCCCAAGTGGTCCTGATCACTACAGACTACTGTATCACAGATGGCTGACGCGGTGGACACAGGAAAAATGTGTTTAAAATAAGATCGCCTATCTACACTCAAGTAAACGTTTGCAAACTATTTATCTCGTTCAGTACAACTGTAAAACTCCACGGCGCTAGGCCGGCACCATTAATAACTCTGTACTAAACGGCTGATCTCGTGACACAGTTGGCTCACTTCGTGCGAACAATTACCAGGAGTCGATGGAAAAGGTGCCAGAACAACTTCCACGAACGTGCCAGGTGCGTTAACGGTGAAATATGTGATCCACTTTGAAATACTGAATTGTGTTACTGTTATAACAGTTTACATCTTCGGTAGTTTTTGTTTTAAGCCGTCAGTCTTTCGATTTGTTTCATGCTGTCCACTTTTTCCTATCTCGTGCCCTCCTTTTCATCTCTACGCAACTATTAAACGCAACATTCTCTCCAATATGTTGTCCCTATACTGGTCCTGGCCCTCCTACAAATCTATTCCCTTTGGGCTCCTCTTCCTAGCACCACGTTAACGTTGTGGCCGAGCGGTTCTAGGCGCTTCAGTCCGGAACCGCGCTGCTGAAACGGTCGCAGGTTCGAATCCTGCCTCGGGCATGGATGTGTGTGATGTCCTTAGGTTGGTTAGGTTTCAGTAGTTCTAAGTTGTAGGGGACTGATGACCTCAGAAGTTAAGTCCCACAGTGCTCATAACCATTTGAACCATTTTTGATGCTACATTATTTTGTGATAAACATAAGCGCTAACACAAACGCTACACGCTTTTATGAGCTGTTTAGAAGCCGCATTAGTACTAATAAAGTAAAGGAAGCAAATGGACAATTCTGTTCAGAAAATAAGGCAACCTAATCTCCATGTTATGAACGATTAACCCCGATAAAACTACACAGAATTCTCAACGCCCTGTTCTGCAGAATCCAACTTAGTTGGTAGAGAGCATACAATTTCATAACAAATAATACACTTCTTTTCTCCTGGTCGAGATCATGGCGGCTGAGTCGCCTAACTGGAGCAATTAAATTATTTAAACCGATAGCAAATGAGACCGAACTTTCAAAGCGGCAATTTCACCTGTAATTCACGAAAATAGCTCAAATATGATATAAACTGTTCAGACGTACATTACACGTGAAAGCATCGCACATCTGTTGCATCCTGTCCACGTAATTGTCCCTTTTGTAGCCTAGACAGAATTTTACCTACAAATATCTGAGAACCTTGACATGATACAGTTTAAAAGGTATATATAATATCCGAGAAAACAGTAGCAGGATAGTCCGCAGCTCGTGGTCGTGCGGTAGCGTTCTCGCTTCCCACACCCGGGTTCCCGGGTTCGATTTCTGGCGGGGTCAGGGATTTTCTCTGCCTCGTGATGACTGGGTGTTGTGTGATGTCCATGGGTTCGTTAGGTTTAAGTAGTTCCAACTTCTAGGGGACTGATGACCATAGATGTTAAGTCCCATAGCGCTCAGAGCCATTTTTTTGAGTAGCAGGATAGTGCATTAAAGAAATCCACGAAATATCCTACCAATGGTGAGATGTTAGAAAATGATTGTTGGGGGACGACTTAGGGGCAGAGCTTGGTATAAAATCCCAATGCGTTCGTTCCTCGTGTAACACACCTAGTATGTTTGAGAAGCGGCTTCAGGTTAAATTCCCGTAAAACAGCTTCAGTATGTGACCTTTCGCTGTTAAATACGAGTATTATATTACTTCATAGAGCCACAGGGAAATCCGTGATCATAACCGAACGCGGTGACGCACTCGGGACGAGCGTACGGTGATCCAGATATAGCTGTAGCTTGGATTCCATACATCCATCACAGCTAATATCAGAATGGTTCCTTTGAAATGATGCAGCCAATTTCCTTGTTCAATCAAAATGAAATTCCACCTGTAATATCTTCGTCAAGGAACAGTCATTACTCTAATCTTTTTCCCTGCTCTTAACATAAACAAAAAATAAAAACACAAGGATTCCAGAGCTTTACAGGCACACTATCGCGCAAGACTTGCACATAGCCCATACTTTACATTGCTAGCATCTTCGCTAATGTACTGAACTTTTAATTATTTAGGCTGAATCTGACTTAAAGACCTCTCTATAAACAATTTAACGTTGATTTAAGGCGCGTAAAACTCTGTTTGGTGACTAATATCCACACACTTTCTAAAAACAATATGAATTGCATGTGGTTTTCAAACAAAAGCATCATCTAGACCAGCATGCTCAATAGACTTTCTGTGCGACAAGTGCACACTCTAGAATGCACTCTAAGCGATCCCTTAAGAGCCTTGAAGAAATTGCATGAAACATCAGAGCCAGATCCCTGAACCCCAGAAGTGTCGTTCTAGAGGTAAGCAATGCGTCATTTGCATATCAGCTGTGTGGGCCTCCACGTCCTCTTCAATTACGAGTATGAATCGAGTAGATTCAAACGGAGAATGATCTCATACTGCATGAGTAATGTGAGGAGAAAACCTGACGGTCAGCACGTTTGTGCAGCCTCCTTCGTGGCCGCGTAAAATCCCGACTAGCGGTAATGTGTACATTCCCAACCAGTATATAACATCGCAATTGCAGAATGAAACTGCAGTACGCAGAATTTCATTGTCTTGCAGTCACTGTCCAACGTCGTCCGACTATACGACAGCCCGTGGATTTGTAATGAAATTTATTTGTTTCCAGTAGCTGTTTCGGGCGGCACTAATGTACTCAGTAAATCAACACAAATGGCATGGTAGGGGATATTTGTATTGTACTGAAAATTTGGCGTTTGCTGCCATTGCTCTAGTGGATGGAGCGCGAACGAGTGTCTGCTAGCATACAGGGTATTCCGCGCACGACGGAAATGGCATGTCCCGCATTATGCGGGAATCAATATAGAGGAGTCAAGCTAGGGTAGTTGTATGCGCTCCGGCACGTTCGTTGGACTCTGGCAGGTGTCGTATCAGTTTTAACAAAGTTTGAGAAACTCCTTGTGCCATTTAGCACTCCAGACTGGTATGTCAGCAGCATCGGCTCACACAGCTGTACGCAAACACAAATCGAAACCTTACAAAGAAGCGGGAGTGCATCCACTGTTCGACGTCAGTACTCTAGCTGCTTATCGCATGCTGTGCAATCGTGAGCAGATCGACATATAAATATTTTATTTTGTTCAGTAATTATGGAAGGTACCATAATTCAACCAGTCGGTGGTCTAGTGGAAAAGTGCGTGCTTGGAAACCAGAAGTTTTCGGCATCGAATCCTAGTCGGACCACGGAAATTTTCAGTCTGTCTTTAATCTAAGCCTCACCTCCCAAAGGTGTGAGGACTCGCCAGAAACGACATTTGGTTCGAGTTCCACATTAAACTGTAGGTCCACTTTCCACGCTGGGATTACTGGGATAGATTAGGGACACGCGAGACGTCGAAACGACATACAATTGGAAGATTTGTATCAGTCCATTGAGCCACATGAAATTATTATTATCACGTAACCAAAATCATTTCTCTAAAATCTATGCTGTAGGTATTAATTATGCTTGGTATTTTGTTGTCAATATCACTAAGTATCATTGAACTGAGTACTGCGCAAGACTAACAGAGACTGCGTCAGCATTAGGGCACATGAAAATACACAGTGAATATCACCTCTTTGGTAATTAGAGCTAAAACAACGTTTGCTGTTGGTATAGGCAATAGCATGAAATACTCAATATCCACCAGCACAGTAAAACAAAGAAGGCTGCAAATACCAATACTAGACGATAGGCACTAGATGACTCATAGGAGGGACCCTACTTGTGTAGCTTTGGACATATCAGTTAGAATTAATATGCAAACTACATCGCAATATAATTCCACTGGCGATACAAAGGATGATGCCGTGATCATCTTAAAAACTTTCATGGATCATACAGAAGTGTAAATGTAAGAATCTGACGTAAGGGACTCTGGTACGGAGTCCAAAGTTATAAGCAAAAATCGTTCTGATACCTCTGACAGTGGAATACATGTATGGGTATTACTGTTGCTATGATTGTAGGGTATTGAACTTTCAGAGACGGTAGTATAGGCTAAAATAAGTAAAAAAGTCTAGAAAACATGGACTGTAAAATGAATACCCTAAGAGAGATGACCATTTGTTCATCTTCGATACTGTGAAACACATTTTTTCTACCGTAATCTCTGGTTTCTACACGGTCCAGTCACATTAATGTGACCATCACGTATGTTCGAAGTCAACGTGCAATACCGTAACCACTTACAGACGGCAGGTGGTAGCATTGGCAGTGGAGGGTATATAAAGCGTGTCGGGTGTCGCGGATAAACACTGTAGTTGTAATGCGGAAACGGAGCGATTTATCTGATATCCAAAAGGGCATGACACGAATCTCAGAAATACGAGGACTCCCTTCAAGAGATGTAATGGACTTTCTCAGATTCCAGGTGTCCGTTGCATCAATTCGTTTGTTACGCTTGGTATTTAAACGATATGCCGGCTTCAAAAGTTTAGAGCTAATGCTTCAATCTGATACTATCGCGTTCTTTTCTTGTCTCTGGGCATTGTGTCACACTTATAGTTTGAAGCAGAGATTCCAATCATTTTACCAAAACACAGCCCAAATAGTTCTGCATTTATATAAATTAAAACAATTTATAAAATAAAATTAAAATAAAGTCTGCCATCAGTCCCAGAGCTCACGCGACGTCACCTGCCCTCGTGTCACCCTACGTCACATGGTGTCATTCGAATGCGATTTGGAAGCGCATGGTGTCAGCACTCCAATCTCTCGACAGTTGCCAGCGCTCCAGACTTTGCTGCTGCTATTTCTCAAATAGCTCCGACATCAGCATAACGAGGCCAGTGACGGTGTTCCAGTCCTCCTACCAAGGAAAAATCCCTGGCAGAGTGGTCCAACTGAAACATTCATGTTTCTTTACGTACTACACGAATATGTAATAAAAAATGGGGGTTACTATTTAAAAAAACGCAGTTGATATCCGTTTGATCTATGGCAGCGCCATCTAGCGGGCCAACCATAGCGCCATCTGGTTTCCCCCTTCAAGCTAGACGAGTCTCGTTCTTTGTAGTTTTTTCGTTTGATGCTTATCTCGTGAGATATTTGCCCCAGTCACTATCTTTTTTTTTCCTTTACTGAGTTTCGATTCCCCCTGAAGGGGGCGGGCTGGCATCAGCTTATTACGCCGCTCTGCAGCCTACAGAAACTGTTTTAAACAGATGAAGATAATAAAAACATAACAGTTGGCGATAAAAACGGTGACTTAAAGGTAAAATGGCAGAAAATTCTGGAACTTAAAACATAAAACACAGTGTTGATGATGCTAATAAAATACACAGGAAGCAGAAAAATAATAGACAAACAATTAAAAAACACGGCGACTGTCTGGTTTCTGTTCGCAAGAGATATAAAATGCACACCCAGCGACAGCATGATTTCCGTTCGCAAGGCTGTGGAAAGACGCACAACACTGAACACTCACTTAAACACTGCATTAAAAAGTTGGCACAAATATGGCATACCACAGCCGAGAGCAGGTGGGGGGAAACTGGACAGATGACGTGAAAAGAAAGGGGGGAAGGAGAGGAAAAGTGAAGGGGGAGGGGGGAAAGGAGCCAATGGAAGATGAGGATCCATAAGAGGGGTGAGGGGTGCTGAGCAGACGTGCCAGGGAGTGGGGAAGGCAGAGGAGGGGAATACAAAAGGACTTGGGGGGGGGGGGGGGAGAGAAAGGAGATAGGGAGAGGTTAGGCAGGGAGAAAACACAGGATGGAAGGGGGGAGGAAGAGGGAGCCCAGGGAAAGGACGGGGGAAAGGAGGGGGGTAGGGATCAGAGTTGATAGGAGGTATAAATGGAGGGAGAGAGGGCATCATCCGGGAGGGGGAGTTGATGGAAGCCACCTTGGGAAAGGAGATGTAGGGCGTAGAGATGGTCACTATCAATGGACCACCCTGTATATAGATGTAGGTTTCTGTCAGAAACTACGAGAACATCGAAGCCTTTAGCATTGTCTGTAACAGCTGCAGTATGATATTCTGTCGCGCGAGGTGTTTGAGCAATTGCTGCGCACCTCGGTTGATGTGGAGGAGCGCAGGAACGAGAGAAAGTGGAGAAGCGAGCTAGTGCGGGTATGGGGTGAGGTGAGGTCAGCGGCGCGGCGCGGCGCGGCGCGGAGCCGTTGCCCGGGGCTCACACGGCAAACCCGGCCGGAGCGCGCCGATACTCGAACCGGGCCAAGGACGGCCGCAGGGCTCTCGCCGACTGCAGGCCCGGCCGCAGCACTTGTCTGCCACAGATAGGGTGGGGCGGTCTCACCGTCAGAGGAACTCTGCTCCCGGCGGCTGTCACGAGTGCACGCGTGCTCTGCTTCGGCACTGGGTCTGAGGAGACCACTGTACACCTACGTGCCGTGAGGCCACTGGTGAGTCGGCAATGCGCGGTCCGCCGGGACTCATCTCAGAGTTTGTGAGCAGCGATACGAGCGAAGAATTTCAAGAATAGAGAAGCAGAATGACCATATGGCAAAAAACAAGCTTGCATCACCATTTTCTTATGGAGATTAGCGTCTACCCTGTTATCTTTCCTTCATTCATCGGTGTTTATTGTCTGTTATTTAGTTGCCACAGTCGCGACCGATGCCCTACGCCTGCTAAGGGATTTTTGTTGTTGCGAAAGTGTTTTAGAAGTTACAGTATACTGAATGAAACCGTGCGCTGACCGAGCAACAGTAGGCGCAAGATGAATTATGTCAAGAAAAGAATCGACCAGTATACTAATTGTTGTAACCACAAGAAACTATTTTCATCTGGCCATAACTGTATGTTCTTTGGTTGCTCTTGGAGATGCCACATCAAACTAGAACACATGAAATATTAGTTCGATTTATTGCAGTATTGGCCATTAAAATGTACTAGACCACGAAGATGACGTGCTACAGACGCGAAATTTAACGGTCAGGAAGAAGATGCTGTATTATGCAAATTATTAGCTTTTCAGAGCATTACACCGTGCTGACATGTGCAAAGTTTCCAACCGATTTGTCATACACAAACAGCAGTTGACCGGCGTTGCCTGGTGAAACGTTGTCGTGATGCCTTGTGTAACGAGTAGAAAAGCGTACCATCACATTTCCCACTTTGATAAAGGTCGGATTGAAGCCTATCGCGATTGCGATTTATCATATCGCGACATTGCTGCGCCCGTTGGTTGAGATCCAATGACTAGTTAGCAGAATATGGAATCGGTGGGTTCAGGAGGGTAATACGCAACGCACTGCTGGATCCCAACGGCCTCGTATCACTAGCAGTCGAGATGACAGGCATCTTCTCCCCATGGCTGAACGGCTCGTGTAGCCACGTCTCGGTGACTGAGTCAACAGATGGGGACGCTTCCAAGACACAACCATCTGCACGAACTGTTCGACGACGTTTGCAGCAGCATGGACTATCAGCTCGGAGACCATGGCTGCGGTTACCCTTGACGCTGCATCAGAGACAGGAGCGCCTGCGATAGTGTACTCAACGACGAACCTGGGTGCACGAATGGGAAAACGTCATTTTTTTGGTTGAATCCAGTTTCTGTTTACAGCATCATAATGGTCGCATCCGTGTTTGGCGACATCGCGGTGAACGCACATTGGAAGCGTGTACTCGTCATCGCCATACTGGCGTATCACCCGGCGTGATGGTATGGGGTGCCATTGGTTACACGTCTCGGCCACCTCTTGTTCGCATTGACGGCACTTTGAACAGTGGACGTTACATTTCATATGTGATACGACCCCTGGCTCTACCCTTCATTCGATCCCTGCGAAATCCTACATTTCAGCAGAGTAATCCACTACCGCATGTTGCAGGTCCTGTACGGGCCTTTCTGGATACAGAATATGTTCGACTGCTGTCCTGGCCAGCACATTCTCCAGATCTCTCAGCAGTTGAAAACGTCTGGTCAATGGTGGCCGAGCAACTGGCTCGTGACAATACGCCAGTCACTGCTCTTGATGAACTGTGGTATCGTGTTGAAGCTGCATGGGTAGCTGTACCTGTACACGCCATCCAAGCTCTGTTTGACGTAATGCCCAGGCGTGTCAAGTCCGTTATTACGGTTCTGGTGAATTCCTTTCTTACTCGTTACTTCTAACAGCTGACCAACGAATGTAAACCAGTGCTCTGGTTCCAGTACAGAGTTGCAACCAACCGAATGTCGCGACAATCCAGCCCCAATTCACCTAACTATGCATCAGTTTCTCATGCTGAAAAGTGTTAAAAGCTTTTCCATAATTGACAAAATACTCGTAAGCATCGACATAAACATCAAGACATCGATGAATCAGTAACCCGACAACTGAGTAACGTCTCCAAAGTCCCGAAACCTGAACTGTTTAAAAGCTATATCGGTTTCAACTGGCCAGATATTATCAATAGCATATAGACATTTCTTAGATGATGCTTGCGTCAAAGGATGTTTAGAATCAACACATCAACGAGGGTTCTACATGGGTCCTCTTGAAGGCGCCTAATCTAAATGTTGACTTTTAGCAAGCTTCGAAGCAGCCATTAGCTAAGAAGCGTTTGTGGGCTGTTGACGAATGTCTGGACAGGAATATAAGGGTATAACCACTGAACAAGCCAGGTGAGCACAAGTATACAATGACAGCGAGCAATATAATTAGTTCGTATCAACTGAGAGCGACCCTCCTGGTCATCTAGAAAAATTGACGACATGGACATGTTGTAATCGGGAAAGTTCTGACACCAAAAGATTCTAAACCAACCTGCAGAACCGAGGTCCCCAGTAGAGTAATTGTTCTTCACGTGTGGAACTATGTATGTGAGTCTCCAGCAATACGCCCTTTTCAAGAAACTACTTTTTGTGTCTTGTGCTACCGATGGTCAGCCCGTTTTGCTCTAAAGTGGTTATGCGCTGGGAGCTGTTGTTATGTGGAGATATGTGCTCGGTCACCATGACTTTGGTCATTCGGACATCTTCTGAATCTCTCGGATAAATGTGCAAGGGGCATCGAAAATAAAGCCCACAACTGTAAAACGAAACCGATGTAGGGATCGTATGGCACTGGCTATGAAAGAAAGTGCGATTCCTATAAGAGGGCTCACGGCCCAAAGTCGGCGCTAGAGGGACATGGGCAAACACCCACGTGACGACAGAGCAAGCACGTGCACACATCGGCTGACCACTGCACTAATTCGTGCTGAAAACAGGGAAATGGAGGCTACAAAAGAAGAACAAGAGGACATAGTGCGTTTCCTTACAGCACAGAGTATGAGAGGAATAGAAATTCGTCGAAAATGTCGTAAGTTTAGGGAGAACACTGCGTGTCCGTTGCAATCCGACACTCAGTCGGACCGCTGGGGCAGTGGCTGACACCGTAACTCAACAGTGAGGGCATCCACTTACTGAACAATGGCACCGTTAATGCGGTGTGACGTTTCAGATCTTGCGTCATCGGTCAACGACATCCGTTCCTCATTGAATCGCTTGACCCACGCCACGACCCTTGCAACGGACAAGCAAAACTTGTGTCGTTCTTTGACGAAATTCCTCTCCCCACACTTCTTCTGCTGTCAGGAAACACAGTACGACCCCTTCGTTCTTCTTTTGAAACCTCCATTTCTCTGTTTCCCGCACGACTGAGCGCAGTGGGTGTGCGCCCGTGTTCCTCTAGCGGAGAGTTTGAGACATCAATGCTCTCATACGAACCACACCTTGTTCCGTAGGTAATTGCATTACGATCCCTTAAGCGGTTTCCATTTTACATTCTCCGGCTCATTTCTTTCTCAATGCATAATATATTTTTCCTGGGGAAGAAATTCGAGGCTGTTCTAGAATGTTCGCGAGATTTTACGAATATTTCCGATTGTTAAAACGTATATTCTGTCACAGAATATTCTCGAACATGGAAACAGCACATATCGCGTTAATCCGCACTCCGGGAAAATTGTTTTAACCTATGAGTTATGCGACGTAATAAAAAGCAAAGGAAAAATTCATTAAAATGTGTATCTGTTTACAGAGAAAAACACGTAAACAAGGAATGGTTGTATCAGCGAACAATTTTAGCGGCTATAAATGACGTACCTCTACAATCAGCCGGCTGGTGTGGCCGTGCGGTTCTAGGCGCGTCAGTTTGGAACCGCGTGACCGCTACGGTCGCAGGTTCGAATCCTGCCTCGGACATGGATGTGTGTGATGTCCTTAGGTTAGTTAGGTTGAAGTAGTTCTAAGTTCTAGAGGACTGATGACCACAGATGTTGAGTCCCATAGTGCTCAGAGCCATTTGAACCATCTACAAACAAATAAAAAAAAATGGTTCAAATGGCTCTGAGCACTATGGGACTTAACATCTGAGGTCATCAGTCCTCTAGAACTTAGAACTACTTCAACCTAACTAACCTAAGGACATCACACACATCCATGCCCGAGGCAGGATTCGAACCTGCGACCGTAGCGGTTGCGTGGTTACAAACTGAAGCGCCTAGAACCGCTCGGCCACAACGGTCGGCCAAATAAATCAGATCATTGAAGTTTATTCGATGACTGCGAATTCTTTTGACATGAGTTGTACTAGGTATACATGCACTACCTGTTAGTGAGATGATGAAAATTTGTGCCGGACCCGGATTCGAACCCAGATTTCCGCTAATCGCGCACAGTCGCCTATATCCCATGACCGACCCGAACCTCGATATGTAACATTGTCTACATCCTTATGTCGCAGCCTACTGTACTCAACACTTAAAGCTCGTCAACATTATTAAGTACAGAACGATATTTTCACTCTGCAGCGGAGTGTGCGCTGATATGAAACTTCCTGGCGGATTAAAACTGTGTGCCGGACCGAGACTCGAACTCGAACTTTACTGGCAGAAGTAAAGCTGCGAGGACGGGGCGTGAGTCGTGGTTGGGTAGCTCAGCTGGTAGAGCACTTGCCCGCGAAAGGCAAATGGTTCCGAGTTCGAGTCTCGGTCCGGCACACAGTTTTAATCTGCCAAGAAGTTTCATTATTAAGTACATTTCCGCGCCTGACTTAATGATACTATGAGAACTCGAGACCAATGATATTGTCGTTGTAACATAGCCGAGGTGGTTAAGGCGACCGGTCATTATAAGCGAGAAATCCGGGTTCGATTCCCAGCCCGACACAAGTTTTTCAGATATCACTAATAGGTAGTACCCGTATATCTAATAGAGGCGATGCCAAAAGAATACGCAGTCAGCAAATAAATTTCGATTTATTTCATGGAGCTGTGGATCGTCAACAAGATCTGTTCTTTCAGAGATACGAGTAATAAATCAGCTAATACAAAACATGATGCGAGGACAAGAAAAACATTTAAACCAACTGATACAATGATGAACCAAGACTGAAGCGTAAATTTCCAACAGAATCACTATATTCGCTTTGTATTTTCTGTATACCGTCGCAAAATAGCTTTTAAACATCATAGAAGTGGAAATGTTAACCAGAAAAGAAATGGGCAACTCCGTGTTCATTCTACTAGTTCCACTCATTTCAACAAACTTAGCAAATTTAGAATTCAGCTTTAAAAGTCTCCAATTTCCAGTAAGATTAACGTACAGTATTACTAGACCGTCAATAAAGCACAAGGGCAAACATTCCAACGTTGCAGAGTGAATTAAAAAGACACAAGGTTCTTGCATAGTCAACTATATATAGCTTGTTCGCGTGTGGACAACCACAAAACGTATTCATCATTGCACCAAAACAAAGCGCCGAATTTAGTTTATAAGAATAAGTACCTTGAATAAGTTCGGAGTTACACAAATGAGATGATTAATTGCACTTAATTCCATTTGTTTTCTATATTGTATAACTAAATAAATAAAAACAGACCAACCGAAGTGGCTCCTTTCAGCTAGTAAATAAAAATGCACGACTAACGGGGCGGTAATAATGAACAAAAACCATCCACAGTTATGTCAGAAATGCAGGTTGTGAAGTAGCGCGTACCCGCGTGCGCTGCGGAGGAGGGGGGGCGGTTGTGGCCTCCAGAATCCAGAATTCGGAGGTCGGTCCGTCTGCCTGTGGCTATCATAGCTTTACGGTAACAGCAGCAACGCTTACGGGAAACTCCCACGAATCTGTCAACTATCACCTGCTGCCTGCGATGCGACAGTGGTTCGTAAAATCAACAAAAGTGAAGACTGCGTGCTTCAGCCGACAGTCAATCAACAAAATTAGTTTCATGGGCTCACAGTAGAGTTTTAACACTTATATCGATATCACCTATACTTATATCATTAACTTCTGTTTTTGCTTATGTTTAATGTGAACTCTGTATCACTAAGCTCTTTGATATAACATCCATGTAAATGTTTTGCTAATAATTTGTGTCAATATAGTCAATCTGTGTATTTAATTTTATAAGTAATGTCCTGAAAAAGGACTGAAATGTTAAAACTATTCTTGTAGAAGAAGCCCTGCATAGGGCACTGAGTATTGTAATGATGTAAAACCGAAGGTCCGTAGCGAAATTGGCTTGGCGGGAATAGGAAAGTTGGATTTGGAGGTCTAACGGCAAGGCTCCTTTGTGGCAGGAGTTAAACGGTGGCTGCATGCAAAGTGATTGCATCTTTTGTGCTGAACGAGGCAAGAAGAGCAGTAACATTGTATAATGTAGCCTCAGATGTAGAAGCAATTTTGCTTATGATTCATGGGATACATTAATTTAGCTCCTTACTTGCATGGACCAGTTATGTGGTTTCTTATCTAACAATAATTTGTGTTCTTTAAATTTGTGCTCTTTAAACTTTGTGTCGGCCACACACATTTTATCCTTAGTCATTTGTATAGACAGGGTCCTATTCCAAGTGCTACGATATTTCCGAGTATCCCAGTTTAATGAACTGAGGAAAAGTAACTGATTTCTGTAACAACATTTACTAATATTTGTAATTCTTTACCGTTCAGTGGATTTTGTTTCTGAAGTAAACGACGTACTTTTCATAGAACTGGTTCAAATGGCTCTAACCAGTATGGGACTTAACTTCTGAGGTCATCAGTCCCCTAGAACTTAGAACTACTTAAACCTAACTAACCTAAGGACATCACACACATCCATGCCTGAGGCAGAATTCGAACCTGCGACTGTAGCGGTCGCGCGGTTCCAGACTGTAGCGCCTAGAACCGCTCGGCCACTGAGCCGGCGCTTTTTATAGAAGTATAGTTAAAATTTTCCTAAAGAATGATTGCAAGGAAAGATCTAAAGTGCCTGGCTGTAGTGTTGTTCTTATTGAAATCTCACTACAGCTATTGGAATATTCAGAATAGTTATTGGCTGGTAAACTTGGAATAATTAAGGTACAGGTTTGTAATAATATGAATATTTCATGTGTTTACAGTTAATAGTGTTTGTTTTAAAATGTGTTTTAACAAAACTAGTCAGCCTTGATCTTAGTCACTGACAGAATAGATTCTACACCTTCCCACATGCTAGTTGTTGAGCCAGTTTTACTTTCCGTAATACAATAACAGTACAAACAAAATGTAACAATCAATTTAATAACATTTGTGTTGTGTAATAAGCAGATGGATGCTGCTATTCTAACTACCACAGAATCAGGAATTACACGTTTATTTTACCCCTGTCTCGTATAAAGATGCGAAGGTTCTCAAATAAGTAAATAGTAATCATAACAGTTAATATGGCTGTCTAAAAACCATTTCTGTGTCAATAATTTAAACATTTAACTAAGAAAAGATACTCACGTTCAAGTTATTAATGCTCCTACATCTGTGACCAATTGCCTATAACAGCAATTAACTTTCACATTCTAATGTAGAGATAGTAAGTGTTGTTGAGAACTAGTTGTTGCCAAAATGTTTAACATTATTTGTATGTTGTTCATGTCAAACCACTTGCTTCCTATATTACGCTACTGTCTCGAGTCCTATAAGCAAAAATAGAATTTCAGTATCAAGTAAAGTAAATACTAATAGTTAAATTTCTTTATGAATAGAGCTAGTACCTGACACAACGTTGCCTAATTATCTAATGAAACAAAAAGTTTACTGTTCCAGTCACCTTTTATTTACATCTACAACGCGTTTCGAAGGTTTAAACTTTCATCATCAGGTGGGTTTATATGTGTCAGTACGACATGTTTGTGTTGTGTTTCGACTTCTGGGGAGACGAAGTGGCTCTGTATAGTGGAGAAACGAAAACATTACTTCAAAACATGATTTTGGGCAGGTTTTTTACTAAAAACTAAACGTATATCTAAAAGTGAAAATGAACTAACTAAAAGAAAATGCCTCCAATGGTGACAGACTCCTTTCTCTGTCGCAATACATCCCATAAAAACTGTCATACCTTCTAAACAAAGATGATCTGGAAACTTCTAGGTACAAGGAATACGTGCGAAATAAATATATCAAGTAGTACACAAATCCTTTTCTCTCAAGTTTATATGTTTAAATTTCGTACATGTTTATATAACAAGGTGACGTGTTGGGAACCAACAGTACAATAACTACGTTGCCAACATCAGTAAAATTATACAGAAATAACCATTTTTGCTGGTATTCAGAGGATGAAAGGACTGCAAGAAAGAGAGCTAAGTATTGGATATGGTAGATCTGTGGGTTTGTTAAACTTCATCTGTCACGTGTTATAAGCAAGTAAATGCTGAAGTAGCATACTGATTCCAAGTTAATGATAGGTAGATAGATACACTCTTAGTAATATAGACAGATATATGCTACATCAGGCTGACATGGGGTACAAATTGTTGGCTTTATTTCGGTGGATCTATTGAGTTTTACCTAACTAACAAGTTATTGTTCGGGAAATTATCAAAAGAAACATGTAAATAGCTAAATTAATTCATGGAAAATAATACGGCGAGAATGGAGGCAGAGAGTAGGTAATTAGATTAATTCATTTGAAAATCTCAAGGGGAGTGAAGCAGATATTCTGAAAGGAGTGACTGGAGGAGAGCAAAGTTTTCCACAGAACGGGGTTCTTAAGATCATATCTGTTGCATATTATACACTGAAGCGCCAAAGAAACTGGTATAGGCATGCGTATCCAAATACAGAGATACGTAAACAGGCAGAGTACGGCGCTGCAGTCGGTAACGCCTATGTGAGACAAGTGTCTGGCGCAGTTGTTAGATCGGTTGCTGCTGCTACAATGGTAGGTTATGAAGACTTAACTGAGTTTGAACGCGGTATTATAATCGGCATCTACAAGTTAGCGATGAAGTTGGGACTTACCCGTACGACCATTTCACGAGTGTATCGTGAACATCAGGAATCCGCTAAAACATCAAATCTCAGACCTCACTGCGGCCGGAAAAACATCCTGCAAGAACGAGACCAACGACGACTGAAGAGAATCGTTCAGCGTGACAGAAGTGCAACCGTTCCGCAGTTTCATGCAGTTTCAATGCTAGTCCAGCACCAAGTGTCAGCGTGCGAACTACTCAACGAAACATCATCGATATGGGCTTTCGGAGACGAAGGCCCACTCGTGTATCCTTGATGACTGCACGACACAAAGCTTTACGCTTCGCCTGAGCCCGTCAACACTGTCATCGGACTGTTGATGACTGGAAACATGTTGCCTGGTCGCACGAATCTCGTTTCAAATTGTATCGGGCGGATGGATGTGTACAACCTGATCAATCTATAAATCCTGCATGTCAGTAGGGGACTGTTCAAGCTGGTGGAGGCTCTGTAATGGTTGTGGGGCGTTTGTGCAGTTGGTGGGATATGGGGCCCCTGATACGTCTAATTACAACTGACAGGTGGCACATACGTAAGCATCATGTCTGATCAGCTGCATTTATTCATGTCCATTGTGCAATCCGACGGACTTGGACAATTCCAGCAGGACAATGCGACTCCCCACACGTCCAAAATTGCTACAGAGTGGCTCCAGGACCACTCTTCAGAGCTTAAACACTTCCGGTCACCAACCTCCCAGATATGTGCATAATTGAGCATATCTTGGATGCCTTGCAACGTGCTGTTCAGAAGAGATCTCCACCCCCTCGTACTCTTACGTATTAATGGACAGACCTGCAAGATTCATGGTGTCAGTTCCCACCAGCGCTACTTCAAGACATTAGTCGAGTCCATGCCACGTCGTGTTGCTGCACTTTTGCGTGCTTGCTGGTGCCCTACGCTATACATTGGCTCTTCAGTGTAAGTAAGTAAAGGCTGGAATAATATATTGCTTATGTTTTAAAAATATGCAGATAGATATACAATTTGTGCTGTTAGTTGATATTCATATAGACTTAAGCTGAAAGGGGGTACAAGCTGTTGGTGCGTTGGTATATTTGTAAATGAGGCCATTCCATTGTTCTTTTGAGAAATGTCTTGGTAATGTAACTAACTATTTTTGATAAATATGAAGGGGAGGGTGGAGTGTGTGTGTTTGTATGTGTGTGTGTGTGTGTGTGTGTGTGTGTGTGTGTGTGTGTGTGTGAGAGAGAGAGAGAGAGAGAGAGAGAAGAGAGAGAGAGAGAGAGAGAGTTAGTGCATTGCTGCAAATTTAATAATGTAGGTTATTGTTAAAAACAGAGATGATGCTACAATACTATTACGACTTTTATCATTTTTGTCATTTAAGATGGATTCAGGTTGTTTCCTCTGGCGTCTGTATATTTGGAGTGTTTGAAGGACGTCTAGTTATTTTGGCTTTAGTTTGGATTTGTAGGATGCTGTTACTTGTGTTGTTGACATGGTGTTTTGTTTCATGAGGGTGTGTGGCTATTTTAATGCTGCCATGTAATTTTTTAATCTAATCCCAAATGATCTATCTATCTGGCTATTAAAAACAGTCACAGTTGAAACACTGATTTTTTTTACACACCCCTATGGTGAAGTGGATTCCATGTGTTGCTGATGTGAGGAACGTCTCCCGAATCTTGTTGTCGGTAGTAAACAGTATGCCTATGCCTTTTCGTTTGCTGACACTGACAATCTGATACGAAATACTGCCCAGAAACGGATTTGTATTTTTTTCTTGTTTTTTGTAATGTGGTTGTTTCGCTGCTATTGATTGTTTTAGGGTGACTACTATGGACTGCGGCGACTGTTTCCTTTTACGAAATTATAGTTTACTTTATTGGCAATAGTACCTTAGTTCCTTTGTTTTGCTACTGCTCCCTATCAATAGAAATCTTCGTTGTGTGCATTTGGCGTATGTCGAGAGATACATAAATTTTCCACCGAGCGAGTTAGCGCAGTAGTTGTCACACTGTACTCTCATCCACGCGGGGGGAGGGGGAGAGGGGTACTCTCAGTCCCGTCCTGCCACCTGGATTTAGTTTTTCCTTCTTTCAGATTTCCCCATATAGCTTAAGGGAAGTGCCGGTATCCTTGGAGATGGACATTTCTTTTCCTGTCCCAACCTTCTCCGAATCCAAGTGTATGCCGCATTTCTAGTAATACCGACGTTGACGAGACGTTAGATCTTAATTTTCTTTCCGTTATAAATTACTAATTATTTTCGTTCCACAATGTCAGATGGTGCAAGATGTTCGAAATTCTGAGAAAAATAGGTGTAATCTATAGGGAAAGAAGGGTAATATATAGTATGTACAAGAGTCAAGTGGGAAGAATAAGAGTGGAAGACCAAGAACGAAATGTTCAGATTAAAAAAGGCGTGAGACAAGGATGTAGTCTTTCTGTTTAATCTATACACCGAAGAATCAATAACAGAAACAAAAGAAACTTGCAAACGTGCAATTAAAATTCAAGGTGAAAGGATATCAATGATAAGATTTGCTGATGACATTGCTATCCTTGGTGAAAGTGAAGAAGAGTTACAAGATTTACTGAATGGAATGAACAGTCAAATGAATACAGAATATGAACTGAGAGTAAACCGAAGTGAGACGAAAGTAATGAGAAGCAGCAGAAATGAGAGCAGTGAGAAAATTACAATCAGATCTGGGGACCACGAAGTAGATGAAGTTAGGGAATACTGCAACCTAGGTACCAAAATAACCCATGACGGACCTAGCAAGGAGGACATGAGAAGCAGACTAGCACTGGCAAAAAGGCATTTCTGGCCAAGAGAAGTCTACTGGTATCGAATATAGGACTTAATTTGGGGAAGAAATTTCTGAGGATGTTCGTTTGGAGCATGGCATTGTATGCCAGTGAAACACGGACTGTGAGAAAATCGAAACCGAAGAGAACAGAAGCATTTGAAATGTGATGCTACAGAAGAATGTTGAAAATTAGTTGGACTGATAAGGTAAGAAATGAGGAGGTTCTCCGGAGAATCAGAGAGGAAGAAATGTATGGAAAACACTGACAACTAGAAGGGACAGGATGATAGTGCACCCATTAAGAGAAACATAGGGAATAGTTTCCATGGTTCTAGGAAGTTTGAAAGTTGCCGGTTCAGTTACACTTTCATTTTTGCCCACAATATTTTTGCTTTCTAAAATCGCGTGTTTATCCTTGCAAAGTTTTTCAAGCTCATTCTATGGTCAGCTTCGATTATTAAAGTCAAATTCTTTGGGGGTTATCTCTTCGTGTATCCAGTGTAGAATGTATCTCGGGCGGGCTGCTGGGGAACTCAGCCAATGGAGAACGGTCGAGGTGTCTAGCCACGAGACCGTATAGTTCGAATGATTACTCGCCATCCTGTTCCTGTGTCTGCTCTCGGTGTGTTTGCATTCCGTTGCCGTTTTCGGTGCAATACAGTTACTGGTGAAGAGTTTGGATGAGATCTTTACAATTACTTGTCTTGGTGAGTAATAGGCGATGTGTAAGTTGTTTCAATCGAGTGTTCCAAATATTCACAGATATTTTGTAATAATTCTGCATACATAACTTGCAGAATTATAACGTGAAATGACATACTTGCGCATGGTGACACAAAGGCTCATAGATTTGTTGGATCGAGTACTATCTTTTCGATTCGTTGCAATACCGATTCCAACTTATCGTTCTCTCATACATTGTAAATAGTTTGCCTTGCTGGAACACGTGTCCCGAACACATGTAATTTCGGGGCTTTTTCTAGGACTTCGTTTCGTGTTACATTCACTGAAAACTCAAGTCGTCTTTGTGATCTGTTTGCACTGTTTCGAGAACAATATGCAAGTCATTTGTATCACTTCTTTCCTCTACCTAATTCGTCCACTTATCGCAGGTATAATCCATAAAATGCTAGCCATCTTGTCCGCACCTGTTGCTATAGGCTTCTTCATATCGATGATCAGTCATGATACGAATAGTTAAGTGATTCAGTCCTACGCTGTTATTGCAGTACATTAACAATAACTACCCTGTTCTTTGCACGAAGCAAATTACATGCTCACAAGTCTAGGCCACTGGATGCTGCTATGGAATGCTGATGTTGTGGAATAATCTGTATTGTGCTTTTGTATAGTAGCGTAAATCACGTTACGATCTCATTGGCTTAATGATTGACTAATTATTCTTTTCGAGTCTAAACTCATTGATTATTTATACGAGTTAAGTCTCATTGCCTTGCGTTTGGCTATAAGCTGAAATACTCATTATATAACTTGTGGACATGTTTTTGATGAATGCTTACCTCATATGCACCGTTTGGGCGTAAAATAACTTTGAACACAGAATGGCTTTCATGTCTCCCGCTTGACGGTAGCACACAGGAGAGACAATGAACTCTGTTTCACAAGCTGTGATGTGTTCAAAAGAAACAGTAGTGCTATTAACAAAATTACAATATACCATAGTTCATGTACGTGTGACGATGCGAGCAATGATTTAGTGTTTATCCCTTGGCGATGCTACTATGACTGCATTATATTAGGACATGTTTTTAAAAGAGATCTGAAAATGGTCATTGCTGACCGAAATCGCTAGACTGAGGAGCTAACAAGTTTGTGATCATAGACGTGAAATAAAGAAATTGTTTCTAACGAGCTTTGTCCTAGGCGTTCTAAAGACCCTACCTCATGCGCAACGCTTAGAGTATCCCTCGTCGCCTTATCTTCTGACAACGGACGTCGTGTAGAAAGTCGAAAGCCAGTGCGTCTGTGTAGCATCGCAGTCAACTCTCCTACATTCGAACGAAGCAATTTCTCGCAGCCGTTCTTGTAGTCGGACGAAAATGGTAGGTCCTAAGTGATGTCATAATTACAGCAGGAAGTCAAGATGTCGCGTTCTTCTCAGTTCGTATGCGTACCGAGAAGTGGGAAATTTAAAAGTTATCCGATCTCCGAACTTACTTTATACCGGGCCACCCGTGCGAAACTTTCGCACATTTATAGTTTTCAATAATTACAGTATTTGGAAAAAGGGTAGTTGTAGGGATAAGGGAACCTGCGGGAATGAAGATAAAACGTGTTTACAAATGAACCGAACTATAAGAAATAATAATCATAAATTTCTGATACGTCCTTGTATGTTCGTTTCCATGCACGTAATTTTGAAGAAAATTCATTACAGAGTAATACAATACCTCGGTGTAAACGATATTTCATTTAAGAATGTAATTTAGTGTGCTTTTCGTTTTTAATTGTCCTTAAGGGGTACAAAAATGTTAGTTGAAGTAGTTACCCTTGAAAAGGCTACATACAATTGTCCCTGAGTAAAGAAGGGATTTGTTAAATACAATCCTACTCTTTGAAGAGTTTGTCATGTGCCTTTTTTATACTGATCGCAAACGCAATTTTAATAGGAAATTGGCTTCTTGTTAGTTGAAGAGGCTTGGTTGGATCAGATGGTGTTAAGTTTATCCGTGTCATTAAAAGTTTTCCCCGTGCCAGTCAATTGAGCATTAATTGTAAATTCATTGAGGTTTGTTACAATCACGCGTACTTCATTGACTAAGCTCAATTTAGCGTTTTGGTTTCTTATCAACGTGGTAACAGTGGTTTTGGTTAGTAAAGTTTATGTGGCGGTAGCACTGAGGATCTGGTGATCTGTTTCCTCGTCGGACTGTAAGGAGTCACAACTTAGCAAGTCTTTCATTTCCCTCTCCAGCATTTTCTTGACATTGTAAAGTTGTCCTTTATTGCTTAAGATAGTAGTATTTACACCACCCAGTTGTTGGCAAAACTTAATAATTAATGAGGAAATATAAACACACAATAAAAGAAGTAGTGTAGAAATAGAAGTAGAAGAATGTAGTTCACTAATTATGAAATTATTTCACTGCCATCAGTTGCTTGTAATTTATAGATTTCAACCGTAATATTTACAGTTACTTGTTGCTGAAGAGAAGTTTAATGATGAATACGAATATAAACTACAAAGAAGTACATTAATGCGAAATGTATAGGTTAGAATATAGTTTCCGCTTCTTGCCTGGTATATCACTAAGGCCATCATATCTAACCTTATTTTGAGATTTTAATAGCGCTTCGTACTTTATGTAAGCACCTTAGGCCGCAGTAACTAACATTAGGTAAATCACAATTCAAGGCGACAATGCCAAATATGTTTGTCGTTTCAGAAAGTATATTCGTTAAGAAAAGTCAACTTGTACAACAGGCAGAGATAATGGACTACTGTTATTGCCTATGACAAAGCTGTACAAAAATTATCCAGTTACTAAGTACTTTAAAACAAATAAAATGGTATTTGTAATACGATAATATGAAAAAGGAGTCTCTTATTCGTGGTTAAGCCTCTAAAGCGACAAAAGCCTTGGACTAGGGATATGCATATGTAAAGATGGCCGTAGTAACGCTAACACAAGCAACAAAGCACAGTGCACTGGAGGAGCTGTCCGTTGTACTCAAGAGATTCATGTGAAGTGTTGGACGAGGTTATGGGAATTAAGAGACATTGGAGGAAGAGTGGTAATTGGAGCTGGACACAAGCAAAATTCCATTTCAGAAATCGTTAGGGAACTGAATGTTCTGAAATCCACAGAGTCAAGTGTGCCGAGAATACCAGATTTCAGACCACGGACAATGCAGTGGCCGACGACCTTACAGACTGAGAGCAGCGGCATTTGCGTTGAGTTGTAAATGCTAATAAACAAGCAACTCTGCTTGAAAAACACTACTGGCCATTAAAATTGCTACACCACGAAGATGACGTGTTACATACGCGAAATTTAACCGACAGGAAGATGACGCTGTGATATACAAATGATTAGCTTTTCAGAGCATTCACACAAGGTTGCCGCCGGTGGCGACACCTACAACGTGCTGACATGAGGAAAGTTTCCAACCGATTTCTCATACACAAACAGCTGTTGATCGGCGTGGCCTGGTGAAACGTTGTTGTGATGCCTCGTGTAAGGAGGAAAATGCGTACCATCACGTTTCCGACTTTGATAAAGGTCGGATTGTAGCCTACCGCGATTGCGGTTTATCGTATCGCGACATTGCTGCTCGCGTTGGTCGAGATCTAATGACAGTTAGCAGAATATGGAATCTGTCGGTTCAGGAGGGTAATGCGGAACGCACTGCTGGATCCCAACGGCCTCGTATCTCTAGCAGTCGAGATGACAGGCATCTTATCCGCAAGGTTGTAACGGATCGTGTAGCCACGTCTCGATCCCTGAGTCAACAGATGGGGACGTTTGCAAGACAACAACCATCTGCACCAACAGTTAGACGACGTTTGCAGCAGCATGAACAAAATGGCTCTGAGCACTATGGGACTTAACATCTATGGTCATCAGTCCCCTAGAACTTAGAACTACTTAAACCTAACTAACCTAAGGACAGCACACAACACCTAGTCATCACGAGGCAGAGAAAGCAGCATGAACTATCTGCTCGGAGACCATGGCTGCGGTTACCCTTGACGCTGCATCACTGACAGGAGCACCTGCGATGGTGTACTCAACGACGAACCTGGGTGCACGAATGCCAAAACGTTATTTTTTCGGATGAATCCAGGTTATGTTTACAGCATCACCATGGTCGCATCCGTGTTTGGCGACATCGCGGTGAACGCACATTGGAAGCGTGTATTCGTCATCGCCATACTGGCGTATCACCCGTCGTGATGGTATGGGGTGCCATTGGCTACATGTCTCGGTCACCTCTTGTTCGCATTGACGGCACTTTGAACAGTGGACGTTACGCTTCAGATGTGTTACGACCCGTGGATCTACCCTTCATTCGATCCCTGCGACACCCTAAATTTCAGCAAGATAATGCACGACGGCATGTTGCAAGTCCCGTACGGGCCTTTCTGGATACAGAAAATGTTCGACTGCTGCCCTGGCCAGCATATTCTCCAGGTCTCTCATCAATTGAAAACGTCTGGTCAATGGTGGCCGAGCAACTGGCTCGCCACAATGCGCCAGTCACTACTCTTGATAAACTGTGGTATCGTATTGAAACTACATGGGCAGCTGTCCCTGTACTCGCCATCCAAGCTCTGTTTGACTCAATGCCCAGGCGTATCAAGGCCGTTATTACGGCCAGAGGTGGTTGTTCTTGGTACTGATTTCTCAGGATCTATGCACCCAAATTGCGTGAAAATGTAATCACATGTCAGTTCTAGTATAATATATTTGTCCAATGAATACCCGTTTATAATCTGCAATTCTTTTTGGTGTAGCAATTTTAATGGCCAGTAGTGTAACGGCAGAGATCAGTATGTGGCATACAACTTACGTATCCTATAGGACAATGCGGCGAAATTTGCCGTTAATGGGCTGTGGCAGTACACGTTCGAGACCGAGCGCTTTTGCTTATATTGCGAGATCGCTTGCAGCGACTCCTGGGCGGCTGGACCCTAGGCGACTGGAAACCCGTGGCCGGACCTGACGAGTCCCGGTTTCAGTTGGTAAGAGCTGGTGGTAGGGTTCGAGTGTGGCGCAGACCCCACGAAACCATGGTCCCAGGTTGTCAACAAGTTGACAAGCTGGTGGTGGCTTCGTGGTGGTGTGAGATATGTTTACATGGAATGGACTGTGTCACTGACTGCAAATAGCTGCGTTCGGCTACTTGTACACCATTTAAGCCATTCTTGGATTGCTTCACATTCCCGAACAATGACAGAATGTTTGGATGACGATGCGCCATGCCACCAGGGCACAACTGTTCGCTATTGGTTTGAAGAACATCCTGGACATTTGGAGCAAAAGATCTGGCCACCCATCGAAAATTTATGGGACATAATCGAAAGGTCAGATAGTGCGCAAAACCCTGCACCGGCATCAGTTTCGCAGTTATGGACGGCCATAAAGGCAGTATGGCTCAATGTTTGTGCAGGGGACTTCCAACGTCTTGTTGAGTACATGCCACGTCGAGTTGCTGCACTACACTGGACAAAAGGAGGTACCCCACGACTTCCATGTAAGCTAGCTTCGTAAAATATAGACTACTGTCCATTATAATTGCAACATCAAGAAGAGATCCAGATGATAAACGGATATTCATTGGACAAATATATTATACTAGAACTGACAAGTGATTACATTTTCACGCAATGTGGGTGCATACGTCGTCGAACTGTTCGTGCAGGTGGTTGTTGTCTTGCAAACGTTCCCATCTGTAGGCTCAGGGATCGAGACGTCGCTGCACGATCCGTTACAGCCATGCGGATAAGATGCCTGTCATCTAGACTGCTAGTGGTACGAGGCCGTTGGGATCCCGCACGGCGTTCCGTATTACCCTCCTGAACCCACCGATTCCATATTCTGCTAACAGTGTTTGGATCTCAACCAACGCGCACAGCAATGTCGCGATTGGATAAACCGCAATCGCGATAGGCTTCAATCCGACGTTTATCAAAGTCGGAAACGTGATGGTACGCATTTCTCCTCCTTACACGAGGCATCACAACAACGTTTCACCAGGCCACGCCGATCAATAGCTGTTTGTGTATGAGAAATCGGTTGGAAACTTTCCTCGTGTCAGCACGTTGTAGGTGTCGCCACCGGCGCCAACCTTGTGTGAATGCTCTGAAAAGCTAATCATTTGCATATCACAGCATCTTCTTCCTGTGGGTTAAATTTCGCGTCTGTAGCACGTCTTCTTCGTGGTGTAGCAGTTTTAATGGCCAGTATTGTATATCATCCAAACGGTACATGTCTCGTCATGGGTTCCTTATCGAAACTTTATCTAATGAATCCCCTCTGTAGCCGCTAGTAGCCTGTAACAGGAAGTGTGAAACGCCCTCTGTACAAATGTGGAGGTGGGAGGGCGCGCCGTGCTCAGACGGGTCGGCAGCCGTGCGTCACGCTCGGACTCTCACGCGCGCGGCCCCTCCTGCGCGGCGCGGCGCGGCCAGCCGGTCCTAATGAAGTAATGGCCCGGCCTTACGTGGCAGGGGGCCGCCTAATGGAGGCACGCAGTACGCGTCCGCGACGGCCGTGCGACCTCAGCAGGGGGCGACGCGGCGGCGCGATTGCGTTGGAGTGCGGCCGGCAGCCGGCGGCCGTAATGACTGCGGTTACAGCCCATTACGCCCATCAAGCAATCCCAGACAATCCTGCGAAACTGCCGTAATGCGATTCAACCTACGAGACAGGTCAGATGACGAAATGAATGGCGAACAGTGGTTGATTTGCGAAATCCTGTGTCACTGCGTGTAACGCATTTCGTATTGCCCGTCAGAATTGTTTGTTTACGTATTTCGTACAGGTGTACAGTACACTACTTGAGTGAAAACACTTACAAGGAGACGGCACGACCGTGGGGTCGGAGATTTGTCCGAAATTATGTGTGGTGAAAGAGGACCCCTAACACCACACATGGTTAAAATATTAGGACGCACTACCCGGAAATTCCCGGGAAAAATCTATCCAAAGTTTCTTAGGTGCCTTATGAGTATAAAATGTTAGTCCATTCCCGAGCCGCCGTCTGGCCTAGATGTTTAGGGCTCGGACTCTTACGCCAGAGGTCTGGGGTTCTATTCCTCCTCCAGCACTTTTTTTTTCTTCTGTTTCATTTTCTTTTGTTATTCCACCACTTATTCAGAAACTTTCCCAAACCGACATTATCTTTAACAAATTAGTTACATTATTGAATAAAAATTATTTTCTTTTTGTCCAACAACACAAATCATGGGGGTGGGTTTTCCATTTTTCAGTGTAAAGTATATGAGGAGAAACATTGGGTTTTTAGTCAGAACAACAAAGTCGATTCGGAAACATTCAATTTTTATACATATAATAATTATAAACAAGAACGGCAGTGGTAATTATCGTAAAAACAAACAAAGCAATAATTTTTGCGATATCTTGCGCAACATATAAAAGTGGATTTTTTACAATCACAGGGCGTGTGCAATAAATCTGTACAAAAACATGCCCCATTAACATTTACGAAAATGTTTCAAGTTTCTGATAATTTTGAGGCAAACCAGGCATATTGAGTCATGTCTCGGAATATTGGTGACGATAATTGATGGTGAATTATAAAATACAACCTTCCCGGGACTTAATTTGACGATTCTCCTGTAACAATGCAATGCAATTTTGCAAGCAACAGAAAAAAAGTGCCGGAGGACGAATCGAACCCGAGACCTCTGGCGTAAGGGTCCGAGCGCTAACCATGTATGCCAGACGGCGTCTCGGCAATGGACTAACATTTTATACTCATAAGGCACCTAAGAAATTTTGGATCGATTTTTCTCGGGATTTTCCGAGTAGTGCGTCCTAATATTTTAACCACGTGAGGTGTTAGGGGTCATCTTTCACCACACAAAAATTCGGACAAATTCCGGTCCCCACGGTCATGCCGTCTCCTTGTTAGTTATGGTCAGCTCCGGACGACTAGTTTGTAATCTCATGATGCTGGACTTTTATCGCCGTGTGTGAAAAGCAACTGGTGCCCATTAATAGTAACTGGCACCTTTATCTGGCCTATCAGAGCATAATTTAACACCTGTCACTGCCAAAAAGATTCAGGATAGTTTGTTATTAACAAAAAATGGTTCAAATGGCTCTGAGCCGTATGGGACAACATCTGAGGTCATCAGTCCCCTAGGACTTGAACTACTTAAACCTAACTAACCTAAAGACAACACACACATCCATGCCCGAGGCAGGATTCGAAGCTTTGACCGTAGCAGTCAAGCGGTTCCAGACTGAAGGACCTAGAACCGCTCGGCCACACCGGCCAGCTGTTATTAACAGAACCAAACATTGACTACATCAACACCGCAAGCAATACTTCTTCATTGACCGGTGTAAAGATTGTAATGGTACTTGAATTACGTAGCCATTACGGCACCTCACCTCAACCTCTCAATACCAGCAATATCCTACTGTGTTTCTGTAAAATAGTTAACATATTTCTGTGACAACATTCAGATTTGATTTCATTAATGTAGAGGTACTTTGATACATCGATATGTTTATATTGCAATGATATTATTCTTATGTGTATTCTTTCTTTTGTCACTATGATCTTTGACGTACTTGTAACTCTGAATTTTGGGCGCGTAAGCGGTTATTGGAGAGTCAAGTCTTGGTCGTCATGTTGAAAAGACGCAAATTGTAGCCAGTTTATAAAATGTGAACTTTAACAGTGAGGAAGATATTTTCAAGTATGTTTTATATTGTGAAGTGATGTTGCAACAAAAGTAATAAAAAGAAGTGTAACTTAAATTAGGAGTGCTGATTACTTTTTTACATCACCATTGTCCTAACTTGCAAAAGTTTAATCTTCAAGAATGGTTTATGAAACACATCTATAAAACTTTTGAGTACCGCAGAATAACACCTAGGCCTCTTTGCATCCGAACTTGGAATCATCACTACCTAGATTTTCGACGATTGAGCCATGAGTTCACAACGACACCATCGTGGGACACACGAAGATATGAGTGCCTAGTTTATCCATTATATCATTAAATGAGTTTATTAACTGTGCTCTAATGACACCTGCCACATAATATAACTTTGTTCTTGCCCGGAAATGCAATATTTAGCAGCGTGAGCAACACTTCAATCATAATTAATTTTTGACCTTTGTTGTGATAGGGTTGTTAGATGTTACAGAAGAACGCTGAAGATTAAATTGATAGAACAAGCAGTTAATCATGAGGTATTGAACCGCACTGGGGAGAAAAGAGGTTTGTGGCACAACTTGACTAAAGGGTTAAAGAGACAGGACAAATGCTCACTTCCATAGATACTCCGCATGATCATACTTGAAGTACAGCTACTTACGAAGTCCGATATTGGCTGTAATTATCGTATGGCAGCAAAACTTAGTAGACATTTTAATGCATTAATGCGGAACAGATTTACGCTGGAAAAAAATTAGTACCAGGTTTGGGTAACAGGAGCAAATCTGACGCTGTATAGCACATTGTCGACATCTCCAGTTCTCATACTGAACAAATTTGTGTAAGCGGCTACTAATAATAATAAAATCAACATTATGCGTTTCTCACTTGTTTGACTTTCTATGCCCACGTCTCGTTCATAATCCATTACAACTGGAATCATTTCTTTATGTCTGTATTCCATTAACTGCGTCAGATTTTCATCTAGTGGCCAAAATCGGGACTAATTTTCTCCAGTAAAAGTAGGTTCCGCATTAACGTATCAGAATATATACCAAGTATCACTGCACACACTGGAACTCTGTGAGTAGCTTCACTTTAATTGTAACCGTCCGTATCTTGGTAGTCGGCGATGTGGCGCAGCGTCGAATGCCTTTAGAAAATTCAGCTAAACAGTATCTATCTGTTCTTATGCATCTATCGATTGCGAGATATCGTGTATAATTAAATCGAGTTGTTCCACACGAGTAGTTACACCTGAAACCTTGTTGACTTTTTGAGAGAAGTTTTTTTCCCCCTTGAATGTCATAACGTTTCAGCTTAGAATATTCTCTAGGCTCCTGAAATAGGTGGGTGCCAACAGCTTTGGTGTTTATTTCGTGCGTAAGATGTTCCAGCCGGTACTCGGAAATAACAAGGCAGGGGACACCTATCCTCTGGAGGCTAGAAGATCCGACATCTGAAACACAGGAACGTTGCGAAAACTCCTTTTTTCTCTATACAGAACCACCACACACGGTGCGTCTTGGAAGGTACAAATTTTTAAGGCCGGTGGACAAGTGGAAATGTATCGACGTAATGTAAGCAACCCCAGTTTTGGATATACTGAATCGAAAGTTACGAAATCAGTTCCGAGATAACTCTGAAAATAGAATAAGAGAACTTACAAATCGTGGTTTTTACGCTATAACAAAAAGATTATTCTGCACCCTGGACACAGCATAGCTGACTGATATAACGATAAACCACAAACCTCAAGCAGGACAGTATAGGGCGACTCCTGTTTTGCTCTTAACCCTCGCTTCCTGAGCATGGAATAGATGATCTCTTGACTTATAAAATAAGATGCATAGGTAAAGTTTGTAATTTTTTAGATAACTTACAGTCCATCAGTTCATAACAGAAAATGATAGAACAATCAATTTCACTGCTGCTCCTAAATAATTGTTTCCTTCCTTGCTGTTTCATATGGTCCACTGATGAAATGTCTTACTGTTGTTTAAAAAAGACTACAAAAAATCGTGTGCATTTGAATACACAGTTGTGATATGCCTGTTCTTCTTAATAAATTGAAGCGTCATCTTTTACACGGTACATGATACGCAGGAACGATTTCATTTCATTATCTAGCTCGTCTGTTTCAGACATCGCATGTATGCTATAGGATATTTAACTGATTCACGTAACTAAGCACCACTGATGAAGAACGCATCGAGTCACACACACAGTTTTAAAAAGTTTTATCTTACTGGCAAAGTTATAAAGTACGGTGTATTCTTCCTTCGGACATGTATGAATGCCAGAAGGTGCAGCTACTGCAGTGACTACAGCCATCAAGAAGTACAGGAAATGTGTTCGAAGTTCCAAATATTAACCTCCATGGGCTCTATATTGGAATGATGACAAACAAAATTTGTGGCTGACTAGAACAATAAGCAGGATTATCCGCTTTACGCGAGCGATCGCCGTAACCGCTTCGGCTATCCGTGCACGAATCACGACCAGAACCAACTTCTATATGTCGTCGTCCATGTGTCATAACTTCCTCTCGTACTTTACGTACATTCCCGTCCAGTAATGACATATTTATCGAAAGTCGAGGGCCCGGTATTGGCGAATAAATACGAAATAGCAATACTTCTGTTATTAAGAAGTACGATGCAAGTCACAGCTGCAAAATACTAACGCGAATTCTTTACAGACGAATGGAAAAACTGGTAGAAGCCGACCTCGGGGAAGATCAGTTTGGATTCCGTAGAAATGTTGGGACACGTGAGGCAATATTGGCCCTACGACTTATCTTAGAAGAAAGATTAAGGAAAGGCAAACCTACGTTTCTAGCATTTGTAGACTTAGAGAAAGCTTTTGACAATGTTGACTGGAAAATTCTCTTTGAAATTCTGAAGGTGGCAGCGGTAAAATACAGGAAGCGAAAGGCTATTTACAATTTGTACAGAAACCAGATGGCAGTTATAAGAGTCGAGGGACATGAAAGGGAAGCAGTGGTTGGGAAGGGAGTGAGACAAGGTTGTAGCCTATCCCCGATGTTATTCAATCTGTACATTGAGCAAGCAGTAAAGGAAACAAAAGAAAAGTTCGGAGTAGGCATTAAAATCCATGGAGAAGAAATAAAAACTTTGAGGTTCGCCGATGACATTGTAATTCTGTCAGAGACAGCAAAAGACTTGGAAGAGCAGTTGAACGGAATGGACAGTGTTTTGAAAGGAGGGTATAAGATGAACATCAACAAAAGCAAAACGAGGGTAATGGATTGTAGTCGAATTAAGTCGGGTGATGCTGAGGGAACTAGATTAGGAAATGAGACGCTTAAAGTAGTAAAGGAGTTTTGCTTTTTGGGGAGCAAACTAACTGATGATGGTCGAAGTAGAGAGGATATCAAATGCAGACTGGCAATGGCAAGGAAAGCGTTTCTGAAGAAGAGAAATTTATTAACATCGAGTATTGATTTAAGTGTCAGGAAGTCGTTTCTGAAAGTATTTGTATGGAGTGTAGCCATGTATGGAAGTGAAACATGGACGATAAATAGTTTAGACAGGAAGATAATGACAGCTTTCGAAATGTGGTGCTACAGAAGAATGCTGAAGATTAGATGGGTAGATCACATAACTAATGAGGAGGTATTGAATAGAATTGGGGAGAAGAGGAGTTTGTGGCACAACTGGACTAGAAGAAGGGATCGATTGGTAGGACATATTCTGAGGCATCAAGGGATCACCAATTTAGTATTGGAGGGCAGCGTGGAGGGTAAAACTCGAAGAGGGAGACCACGAGATGAATACACTAAGCAGATTCAGAAGGATGTAGGTTGCAGTAAGTACTGGGAGATGAAGAAGCTTGCACAGGATAGAGTAGCATGGAGAGCTGCATCAAACAGTCTCTGGACTGAAGACCACAACAACAACATGCGATATTCCTTCGGACATGCATGAAGGGATTGCAGTGACCGCTCGCGTAAAGCAGGAAACCCGGATTCGAGTGTCGGTCCGGCAAAAATTTTCATTGACGTCATTCCAATATACAGCCGGTGGTGGTTCATACCCGTAACTGCTAATCGATTTCCTGTAATCGAATAACAGCTGCGGAGACCAGCAACGTCCAGAATGGATAAAATAACTTCACTAAAGATTTTGAAGTGTTTAATGTGATAAGAAAATGCGCCCTGGGAGTTGATCATTATGACTACCTAAGGAAACTTCTCTGCGCCACATTTGAGGAGGCACTGACGCCTGTGATAATTCATGTATTGAGTGCTGGTATTTGAGTACTGTATGGCATTTAATACGTACACTGGGATATCTCGCCTGTGGCGATCCATCGAATTGTGGTTCCCTGTAAAGTAGACATTATTCGTCGGAGCTTGTCGACGCTTAACTAAAGAGCCGTGCAGTAGCACCACAGCGCATACAGGCTGCCTGCAGCCAGCTCGTGGTGGTTGGTTCCTTTGTGGCTGGCACTGCTTGCGCAGCGGCCTTGCTCGTGCGGGCAGCGGCCGGTGCTCTGGTCGCGGGTCGGTGAATGGCGAAACCTGTCAAGAGCCGAGGGAATGCCGGCGTTTTGCACGCCAGACTTCGCCGTAATTTACAGCCGTGTGTGTTCCTGTGGCACAGTTTCGCTGAATACCCTCGCACGTCATCTCCCTCGAGTGCAAAGAAATACCTGCAAGTATTTAAAAACATTGCCTAGCCAGCACAAGGAAACGAAGGGATCGCTGAAAGGTAGAAAGAATATACAGGGTATCCCAGGAGGAATGGTCAATAATAAAGTACACTACTGACCATTAAAATTGCTACACCACGAAGATGACGTGCTACAGACGCGAAATTTAACCGACAGGAAGAAGATGCTATGATATGCAAATGTATAGCTTTTCAGAGCATTCACACAAGGTTGCCGCCGGTGGCGACACCTACAACGTGCTGACATGAGGAAAGTTTCCAACCGATTTCTCATACACTAACAGCAGTTGATCGGCGTTGCCTGGTGAAAATTTGTTTTTTTTTTCTTTTTTTTTTAAAAAAAAATGGTTCAAATGGCTCTGAGCACTATGGGACTCAACTGCTGTGGTCATAAGTCCCCTAGAACTCAGAACTACTTAAACCTAACTAACCTAAGGACATCACACACATCCACGCCCGAGGCAGGATTCGAACCTGCGACCGTAGCGGTCGTGCGGATCCAGACTGTAGCGCCTTTAACCGCTCGGCCATTCCAGCCGGCGAAAATTTGTTGTCATGCCTCGTGTAAGGAGGAGAAATGCGTACCATCACGTTTCCGACTTTGATGAAGGTCGGATTGTAGCCTATCGCGATTGCTGCTCGCGTTGGTCGAGGTCCAATGACTGTTAGCAGAATATGGAATCGGTGGGTTCAGGAGGGTAATACGGAACGCCGTGCTGGACCCCAACGGCCTCGTATGACTAGCAGTCGAGATGACTTGCATCTTATCCCCACGGCAGTAACGGATCGTGCAGCCACGTCTCGATCCCTGAGTCAACAGATGGGGACGTTTGCAAGACAACAACCATCTGCACCAACAGTTCGACGACGTTTGCAGCAGCATGGGAGACCATGGTTGCGGTTACCCTTGGCGCTACATCACAGACAGGAGCGCCTGCTATGGTGTACTCAACGACGAACCTGGGTGCACGAATGGCAAAACGTCATTTTTTCGGATGAATCCAAGTTCTGTTTACAGCAACATGATGGTCGCATCCGTGTTTGGCGACATCGCGGTGAACGCACATTGGAAGCGTGTATTCGTCATCGCCATACTGGCGTATCACCTGGCGTGATGGTGTGGGATGCCATTGGTTATCGGTCTCGGTCACCTCTTGTACGCATTGACGGCACTTTGAACAGTGGGCGTTACATTTCAGATGTGTTACGACCCAGCAGGATAATGCACGACCATATGTTACAGGTCCTATACGGGCCTTTCTCGATACAGAAAATGTTTGACTGCTGCCCTGACCAGTACATTCCTCAGATCTCTCACCAATTGAAAACGTCTCTTCAATGGTGGCCGAGCAACTGGCTCGCAACAATACGCCAGTCACTACTCTTGATGAACTGTGGTATCGTGTTGAAGCTGCATGGGCAGCTGTACCTGTACACGCCATCCAAGCTCTGTTTGACTCAATGCTCAGGTGTATCAAGGTCGTTATTACGGCCAGAGGTGGTTGTTCTGGGTGCTGATTTCTCAGGATCTATGCTCCCAAATTGCTTGAAAATTTAATCACATGTCAGTTCTAGTATAATATATTTGTCCAATGAATACCCGTTTATCATCTGCATTTCTTCTTGGTGTAGCAATTTTAATGGCCAGTGGTGTATTTAGATACAATGCCAAGCCAGCACCAGGAAACCAAGGGATCGTTGAAAGGTAGAAAGAATATACAGGATATCCCAGGAGGATTAGTCTGTATTAAAGTATATTATAGGAACGCTCATTTGAAACAAAAAAAATGGTTTTCAAGACAGAACACATGTAATGTACATTTGCTTTTGGACAAGTAGCGCACACTTATGTCTTACCAACCCATCCTCTTTGACGTTTCATTCTAAACCGATCTACCTCGTTGCTTTCAACCTCTTTGCTCAGCATCTATTTCGGCCGTTAACTAGCCCGTTGAACGCGCAGTTGTCGGTAGTGTGTTGAGAGTGAAGCAGCGCGAGCGATTGATATTGTATCAGAGAGAAGAATCGGTTAGCTGTGTTCGTACACGCCCTGGCTAAAATGCCACACATATACCGTAACGAAGAATATGCAGGTAAGGTGTATATCTACGGCTTCTACGTTGGTAGAGCTCCAGCTGCTGCCGATGAATACCGTCGGCGCTTCTACTCACTTCGAATTCCTAATCATAGTGTTTATCTGAGCTGGCAGCACATTTCATGCAACAGGTATTCGTCCAAGTTCCCATTTTCCTTCTGAACATGTAGTTAAGCAACCTGTGCAGCAACAGCCGTGCTTCGTTAAATACTACAGCACAGTCCTACTGGCACACGGTGAGTTTCTGCACTTACCAGTGTCCTAAGAACACGTATTTGGCCAACATTGCATTCAGAAAACTTACACCTATTTCATATACAGCGTGTCCCCAATCTTCACATTGGCGACAATGCCACGCGACTTGAATTTCGTTACTGGTTAAATGACAATCGTCATTTACTTCCTTCAATAGTATTCATTAATAAAGCCACGTTTACACGGAATAGAATCAACAACACACGTAATAATCATCGATGCTCACAGGAAAACCCATACGCTACAGTGGAAACGAATTTTGACGTTGGTTTTTCGATCAGTGTTTCGTGCGGCATAGTCGGTTACATGTTGATAGGCCCAGTCATTTTAGATTAGCGAATGACAGGACAGAATTACTTAAATTTTTTGGAATACTCGTGTTTTGAACACTCTGATATTACTGTGGCAACGTGGATTGCAATGTAGATCCAGTATGATGGAGCCCCTCCACATTTTCACAGACGTGTAAAGGAACCGCACTAACCCTGGTCGTGGTAGCACGATTAACTGACCACCAAGATCACTAGACTTACGCCATCAGATTTTTGTTTATGGAATTGGATGAAGTCTGAGGTATGCAAATGAAAAGTGAATACATGAAATGAGCTGCTTGGTCGCGCCATGGACGTTGCTGCCCTTATTAGGGAACCTGGAGACGCACTCAGGCAAGCAAAATGATATATTGTCTCAAGAGAATATAAATGCGCTGAAGCTGATGGCTGGATATCCGAATATTTATTCTGAACTCTACACAGGCTGTAACGTGACGCGAACGGCAATGCTTGGAGGTGAATGCGTTAAAAGTACATAATGTTCAATTCATACGTTGTAACACGCATGTTGTACTGTATAGTAACAATTGTACAGGTGTACATCTCACAGTGTATTGAGTAATACAGTAAATAAATAACAGTGAACATTAAATGTGTTCTATGGCAGGAACCTTTCGGAAGGGGCATATGTCCACATGAACTTTGTGTGCATCGAATGATCATTCCTTCATAGCCCTGAATATTGACCATTCCTTATTGGGATACCATGACACTATCCGAAGCAAAGAAATGAAGAAAAAGTATTATGGAAAGGGAAGCGAAAGTAGACGATGATGAGATACAAGTTGGGACACTGCCAGAAGAATTTGACAGACACCTGGAGAAGACGGCATTCCCTCAGAATTATTGAAATCCTTTGGAGAAACAACCGTGATAAAAGTATTCCACATGTATGCAAGATATGAGACAGGGGAAGAACCCTTGGACTCGAAAAGAACGCTGGTACTGTTAGGTGTGGTTATTATTAAAACAGCGTAATTTCAAGGTACCAAAATACTGACACGAATGGATTACGTAATAATAAAAAGACTGGTAGACACCATCACAGGGAAGAGATGATCTTCTGGGGAAATGTAGGAACAAGCGTGGCAATACTGATGCTACGATTTACTTTAGATTAACTGACAGGTAAACATACGTTTATAGCATTGGCAGATTTGGAAAAAGCTTTCTATTATGTTAGTCGGAATACGCTGTTTGAAATTATGAAGATAGTAGGACTAGTATATGGGGAGTAAAACAATCATCTAAAACTTGTACTGACTGAAACCTACGAGAAATTTGGAAAGCGAATTTAAGTTCAGGAAAAAAAATTAAAATTCCATGTTTAACATTGATTATGACATTTTAAGTCTGTCTGAAAGGGGTTATTATATGAACACCAACATTAAGTACAATAAGAATTTTTATTTTCTTCACGGCTGTACTTTTCAGACACTGGAGTATTACTTTCTCAGGATGAAATTCAGCCATCACTTGCAAATAAATTTTATTATGCTTTACCGTTTTCGACAAATTAATTTGCCATCTTAAGAAGCTTATTCAAGTAATGACTGAATTTTATTCTGAAAAAGTTCAGCAAGAATAATGCACTGTGGTGAAATTACGTCAGGTGATTTTTTTTTCCTACTTGTGCACCCAGAGAACTGAATACGGCTGAAGCAGTGAAGCAGAGAGGATATAAAAGACAGGCAGCCAATAACAAGGAGCACGTTTCCGAAAAAATACATTCATTCGACTCCCGATAGTTAGAAGTCCAAAGGACCTCATAGAAAAGTACTCTGCTCTCAATATGTCTCTTCACAAAGGTAATAACAAAGTATTAAGTACAACTAAAAAGATAATTATATTTTGCCTAAGGAAGTTATTTATTTTTCGTTTGTTTAACATTTCAAAAGAGACACATACAACATTCCAGGAATACAGAAGAAACCCACAGTTGCATTCATTTTTCCGTGCAGAACAAATTGTCATCAGTACTCGTATTTCCTCTACAAACAGTCTTAGAAACAAAGTTATGTCTTTTTATTAAGTTAGACACCCCTCACTAGAAATTTACACTTTAATGCTCAGACTAAGGGGGACAGCTATCTTCTGTTCTTTAGACTGACTTCACCATTTCAGTAACTAGAAGCCGCAACTCATCTAGTTGAATCACTTCTTCCCTCCTTACGATACTATTCAGCACTTTTATCTTTATCCTTCAGGACTTTCGACAGCGTGCATGATGGAATCTCGAAACTTTTCCATAAAACCTTATCTTTCACTCAACGTTCAACTGTCACAATCACTGCAAAATTAAAATATCTGTATTTCTCTGAGGTCGCTTTTATTACAGATATATGTACTTTCATAAGTGATGGTTGTCAGTTTCCGGCACGGTAGCTCAGCATGTTCTATCGGAGGACTGGCTACCTTCAGTATAAATAAACTGAGTGCAGTTTATAAGCCGCCACTCCGTATTATTTATTGATTTACACTTGATTATTACTTGATATACTCTGGTTGGTTGGAAAATTAGGCATCGAACATTCATAAGTAGCCAGTTTTGGAGTGCTAACTTACTATCGAGATATATGCGCCGATAACTAAAGTTCTGGCCTTGAGCCTACAACTCTTGACCTGTCTATTTCTTCCACAAACCTATGACTCATTCCCTTCCAAAAATTCTAGTAATAAATAAGAGGTCGCAATATGTGAACACTTCTGTACGACACAGTTACTTTATTTCTCTTTAAATTCAAATACTATGTTCCTACTTGTTCTGATCGCATTCACATTACAATTTGACAGTCACTCTTCTGTCATGAGCTTATATGAGTTTACCACTGCCGATTTCTTACCATACGATAGCCTTTTAATTGTATAACAACTTCACCGATGCGACATTAATCCTGAGCTTCAAATTTATTACTTTAAGCACGATCGCTTTTCTCACACACATATGCGTCCGACGCGCGTGATGGATCTGGAGCAACTAACACTCCTTCGCGCCAAACGATCTCTGTTCCTTGTGGAACTACTCTGATCAGTCAGAATATTATGACCACCGACGTACTATCGATATAAACCCGTCGAGACGGCAGTAGCTTCACCTGGCGAGTAATGACAGCATGTCAGACACATCGGCGGTGCATGTAGTAATACTGAGAGTGCTGTCCGTGTGTAAAATTGGGAAGGCGCACGATCTATCTGAGTTTGACCGAGGACATGGTGTGAAACCCCGGAGGCTCGCCACGAGCTGCACAACTTGTCGACTGTTTGATGAGTGATGTGGTGAGTGTCTTCAACACATGGCAAACAAAGGTGAAACCACGTCCAGACGTCGTGGGGTTGGACGGCCACCCACATACAGATGTCGGACGTCCTAGGCTGGGCAGACTGGTAAAACAGGACAGGCAGAGAACTGTGGCGGAACTAACATCAGACCTTGATCCTGGGCAGGGTACAAGTGTGTCTACACACACAGTGCACCCAACACTCCTAAGGATGGGCCTCCGCAGCCGACGACCCATGCATACGCCTATGTTTATACCACGACGTCGGCAACTACGACTGAAATGGACACGTGACCATCGACACTGGACATTGGCGCTTCGGCAGAGTGTTGCACTGTCTATGAATTCCCATACCTTCTTCATCAAGCCAAGCGCAGGGTGCGATTCCGGCGTTTTCCATAGGAACAGCTCCTTGATACCTGTACTGCGGGACGAAGACAAACTGGCGGCAGCTCCATTATATTCTGGGGAAGATTCACTTGGGCTTTGGAAAACTTGCGATCATGTATGGCAGAAATGATAGGTAACATTCCTTCCGAATTTCTAAAATCAGTGGAAGAAGTGGCAGCCGAATGACTAATCAGTTTGGTGAGTAGACTGTATAAGTCTGAAGACATACGATCAGACATTCGGACAAGTATTACGCACCAAGTTCTGAAGATATCAAGAACAGATGCGTGCGAGAAATATCGCACAGTCATCTTGACAGTCCATGCATCCAAATTATCAACGTCGTCATCAAGATAGCCATCCGCATTTTGAATCTCCTCTTCATTTTCGTTTTCGGCATCATCAGCATCTCTCTCCTCAAACACTTTCTCTTCTTCTTCCTCTTCTCCATCCTCTAGCTGATCTATCTTTTACAATACTTCTAACCTGGTAGTAATGTTAACAGCTTTTCTTGCTGCTGCAGCAGCAATCGATTTCTTCGCCTTTTCTCATTTTACTCTGTTTTTACACTAAGCCTCAATTCCAAAGGAAGGTGACAAGAAGGAAAAGTAAGTGGCTGCTGCTTCGAATTGCTTGACACAGCTGCCTGGTAGCGGTCTGAGTAGCACTCAATATCAGAACGAATTGTGTGAGCCACCTGGCAAGCAGCTGACTCATGCAAGCATTCAATGAAATCGCTTCGGAGTTCTCATCTTCTGGCTGCACCAGAGGGGCACTGGTCTATTCCCCAGTGGTAGGTACAGAGGTAGTGGCTGTGGCACAGGAGTTGACGCTGACTCTGCAACTACAAAACAGTTTCTCACTCCCTTTAGCTGGTAGCCGCGATCTCTTCCTCGACCGACTACCGTCTTCTAGGTTAGTTCACTGTCTTTGTAACAGGTTTTCTGTCGATTTCTCTTTCTTCTTTTTCGTATTCTTCATCTTGGATTTTTCTGCTCATATGTCACTCTAACAATGAGCGAACAACTTCGGCAGGTAGCAATTTCTTCTCAAGCTTACAGTTCCTCCTCATTCATCTGGACTCCATTCCCGAAGGACACGAATAAAAGTAAGTTTCTAGCTCTTACTATTCAAAATCACCAATCTCTGCTTCATCATGTACACCGAAATCGATCGTGGGATTCACGCTAGGCACCACAAATGAAAACACATCATCACCACAATCATTCCTCACACTCACGCTGTAGCCAGTGAGCTCAGTACCAAACATTCAGATGGTTCATTGAAATCAGGGATCGTATACAGGTGATTCAGCTGCCTATACTATGCAACACGCAACGCCTTCAAAAAACACGCACGAAATTTTCACATTCTCTCACTAGCTACATGCAAATTAATAGTTCCATAGAAGAAATGAATAGGACCTTTTTGTTGGGCATTTAAGGTAGTTAAATTTTGATCTGGAATACGTCTTCACTGGAGGCCGTAATTACCGAATGATTTAAGTAAATCGTACAAAAGTCACCTTTAAATGCCTTTTTCTTGAATCACTAGAAAAACGTGCTATCCAGTGAAAACGAATCCCAGTGCAAAATGTACATTAAATTTCCTACAAAAATTTGCTGTTCACTTTTCTGTACCTAGTGTACGAGAGAACATGAAAATCACGCGCGTGCTTTTTGAAGGCATTGCGGGTTGCATAAAAACCATTCGTAGGTGCAACTAAATCATCCTATATAGGCCTCTTTATAGGCTGTCAAATAGAGATGGTCAGTCTGCATCAAATAGTGGTTCTGTTGATGGTGTCAGTGCCTCAGTATCACAAACACCTAATCACAAATCTCCAGACGAACAAGATTCTGCAAATGCAAGTATAGAACAGATGTTTCGAATATAGTAGCTACAAGCACTGGCGATTGCGCTGTCCATTCACAATTGCTGTACCTGGACGTATCGAGTCGTTGGCGGCAAGACGTATCGAGTCGTTGGCGGCAACCTTCGATCCAAAGGCGAGCTGCGGACTAACCTGTCATTCATCCACAGACTGCAATAGCCAGTAGTGGTATTGAGGTTTATGTGCAAAAGTGAAATAAAACGTTACAGCCTTTGCCACGTGTGCCTAGCTAGGAACAACATCAAACTCAATGATGTTGTTCCTAGCTAGGGACACGTGACAAAGGCTGGAACGTTTTATTTCACTTTCCACTTGAGCAAAGCTGCTCTAAATTCTGACCATTGCTTTTTAGCAATGTAATTTCACGATTTATCAAAATTTCATTCTGATGCTCTTAATAGGTGTCGAAACCTAAGTCAACGTACAGGACACTTATTTGCAATCCGTTGGCTGTATAGTCCTGTGTTGAAAATAATAACGTTTACTTACTTTTTTCCATCTGTTTTCGTTTGACTGCACCCTACAAGAACATTCGGCCAAAATACTCTCAGGATTCTTCGTAATGTGACTCATTTTATCAGCTTCCAGGTTTCCCGGCCGTACGGAAACACTGATTTTACTTTGCTGTTGAATGTTCTAAGTTTTGTTCCCATGGAAATCTCATTCCCTTTCCAGATGGGATGCAGTTGGATGAAGGTTGCATTTGCTTTCTTGATCCGGCTGCTAACTGGAAAAAAGTGCCATAAGAACTCAAGACAGGCATCTTAGTAAACTTCCAGTGGAGGGATATTTGACAAACTACAATAATTGAAGAGGGAGCATGTTGTTATCCATCCTTAGTAAAGTAATGTCACGAACCATCATGCGGATATAGAATGTAGGACTACCCTGAAACCCGCCTGCAAAGGAACGAAGGAATCGATCATGTGTAGCCAGATTAATACACTGCGAATCATCCTGGTGTAGTGTTCATAGACTTTGAAAACGCGTTTGATTCGGTGTCAGGAAGAAGGCTGTGGTAAATCATGTCACACTATGGTATACCTGACAAGATCATCAAAATATTGCAGCAAACGTATAATGGATACTCCTTAAAAGTAATGCACCAGGAAACTGACATCACCTACTTGCGTGAAGTCAGGTGTAGCAGAGGGATGTGTCCTCATTTTATCTATATTCTTATTTGTAATGAAAGAAGTGATGAGAAGGCAGCTGATGGCAAAGGAAAGGGAATAAGCTGGAGCATCACAAATCGACTAGTGGGCATTGATTTTGTCGATGATACGTGTATATCTCTTTCAAATGGTTCAAATGGATCTAAGCACTATGGGACTTAACATCGGAGATCATCAGTCCCCTAGAACTTAGAACTACTTGAACGTAACTAACCTAAGGACATCACACACATCCATGCCCGAAGCAGGATTCGAACCTGCGGTCGTAGCAGCAGCGCGGTTCAGGACTGAAGCGCCTAGAACCGCTCGGTCACAGTGGCCGGCTCCTCTTTCAAAACGTCAGGCATGCGAATGAGAACGGCCGGAAAGGGTTGAATGAAGTGTAGCAAAGACCAAATTTCTTAGGCTATAGACGACCATCGAGAGGAAATTCCAAATAAATGGAAGGAATGCAGAGGATGTTGAAAACTTCACGTGTCTCAAAAGCATTGTGACTCAACCTTGAAGAACGACTACGCAAAATTACAGACCAATATCCTTAACAGCGGTTTGCTGCATAATTTTTGAGGATATTCTCAGTTCAGTTACAATAAATTTTCTTGAGATGGAAGAGCTTCTTTCTTCAAATCAGCAAGGATTTAGAAAGCATCGCTTATGCTTTTCCTTTTCTCGCACAAAATCCTGGGAACCGTGAATGAAGGGAGACAGACAGATTCCATATTCCTTAGTTTCCGGAAAGCGTCTGACGCGATGCCCTACTGCAGACTTAACGAACGTACGAGCGTGTAGACTAGGGTTCCAGATATTTCAGTTGCTGGAAGACTTCTTGAGTAGTAGAACCCAGTACGCCGTCCTTGACGGCGAGTGTTCATCAGAGACAAAGGAATCGTCAGGAGTGCCCCATGGAAGAGTAGCAGGAATCTCCTAGTCTGTATATACGAGCTGATGATGAGAAGGAATCTGCGGTTCTTTGCTGGTGAGACTGTGATGTACGGGTAGTTGAGTGGCTGTAGGAGGATACAAGATGACAGACAAAATTTCTAGTCGGTGTGATGAATGGCAACTTGCTCTAAATGTAGAGAAATTTAAGTTAATGCAGATGAGTAGGAAAAACACTCCCGTAATTTTCGAGTACAGAATTAAGTAGTCACGTCGATTAAATATAGAAGCGTAGCGTTAGAAAGCGATATGAAGTGGAATGAGCACGTATGTGCAGTAGTAGGGAATGCGAATAGTCAACTTCGATTTATTGGAGAATTTTAGGAAAGTCATCTGTAAAGAAGACTAGTGCGACCCGCCCTTGAGTACTGCACGAGTGTTTGGGATATACACGAGGCCGGATTAAGGGAGGACATCGAAGCCAGGTTTGTTACTGGTAAGTTCAAACGGGTTACAGGATCTGTTGAATGGAATGAACAGGCAAATGAGTACAGCATACGGACTGAGAGTAAACCGAAGAAAGGTGAAAGTAAGGAGAAGTGGCAGAAATGAGAACAGCGAGAAATTTAACATCTTAATTGGGGATCACGAAGTAGACGAAGTTACGGAATTCAGCTACCTAGGCAGCAAAATAATCCATGACAGACAGACCCTTAGACCGACTTTCAGATTCAAATGTGCCTATCATGACCGTTTTTAACTTCTGTGATCTTTATGGTAGTGAATATAGGAGTTTATATGAAAACATCACATACTAATTAATATAATACATTTTCTAAAATGCAAATAAAGTAGTGTAACCCATCATCAAAATTACATATAACTATAACGAAAGGTACTCAGATGGAGTACCACAAACACAGATCGAAATTTGGCTTAGCATAAGATGTTCAGTTTTATCCATCTTAAACCTAAATCCTCGTTTCAAAAGACCCAGTGTAGTTAAAACTAAGGTGATCTGTTCTTCGTTTATGTAGTCAATATCTGGTACTTGTGGCCAAACAAGGTTCATTCCTTGATTCCGGAGACATTTGAGGCTATGTATTATACGGGAATCACTGACTGAAAAACGGCAGCTTGCAATTTAAGTAGTATGACTGACATTTCTTCTTCTTAATTTAAGGCACATTAACCATTACAAATGAGTCTTCAACTACATACCGATGGTTAATGTTTAAATTTCTTAGTTCAAGACTGTTTAATAAATTGTGTATCTGTAATCCTCGGGTATTAATGACCAGAGGTCAGATTAACTCCAAACCAGAGAAATCGTGAACATGACCTCATAAATCGTAGTACACTGGCAGATATATACTACTGACAACATGACTCGTCCAGGTGATGTTATTTATATGTATTTGACGATGCTGGTGCCGATTCCGCATTTAAAATTTGACGATGCCACTATGGCTGCAGTATATTCGGACTTTGTTTTTATGAAACAGATCTGATGATCGTCATTAAAAGCCGAAATCGGTAAACTGTTAACAAAAAACTTTGTGACCATAGACGTAAATTAAAGGAAACTTATTATATATACGGGTCTCTGTTTTTTCGCGACGATGTCGCAGCTTCTGAGATATATACACGTTTTGAGAAATAAATCAAACAATGGAAAATCAGGCATTAAATGTAACTATGTTATGAAAAGGAAAGTTGCTACTCACCTTATAGCGGAGATGCTGAGTCGCAGATAGGCACAACAAAACGACTGTTACAAATAAAGCTTTCAGCCCGTAAGGTCTTCGTCAAAAATAGAAGAGCGTGCGCGCACGGACCCACACACACACACACACACACACACACACTCAAACGCAACGCACACACACACGACTGCAGTCTCAGGCACAGTGTGGCTTCAGTTGCCTGAGACTGCAGTCATGTGTGGGTGAGTTGCGTTTGCGTGAGTGTGTGCCTGGTGTCGTAATTTTGACGATGGCCTTACGGGTCGAACGCTTTATTTGTGACAGTTTTTTTTGTTGTGCCTGTCTGCGACTCAGCATCTTCGCTTTGAGAATTAAATGAATCGGGAATTAATCGAGTAACATATGACATAGTTGAGAACACCGATGGGTTTGCAGTAAATTGATATCGGTGGATTTTGCACAACCAGATTTTAACACACTTTTTGGTATACTGTTATAATAAGTCGCAATAAATTCGCCAACTGTTGCTTAAGAAAATCAGCACTACATGCCGTCATCTTCTAATGTATACTGCTGCAACTTTACTGCTGTTCTGTACATACTAAATAGTCGGCTGAGAGCGAGCACAAAGCTATAAAACATGTGTATGAGAACATAAAGTAACCATGGGGTTCAATGTATACTGGGTTCACGACACATTTAGGATGAGGACCATGAGTGTAAGCTAAGAGAAATTAGGGTTCGTACGGAGACATATACATAGTCGTCTTTCCCTCGCTCTATTTTCGCGTACGAAAGGAAATGTACGATATAGGATCAAAACACCTACAGCCGTCTAAATTTCCACTTTTATCTGAGCAAACAAGTTCAGAGCTACATTGCGCTACGTCAGGTCTCCTGACCGACATGTAGGAAGAGTCTCTTCTGTGGTCCAGTCAAAATACCGACCACCATTCAGTGACTGGTGTCCGTAGATTTGTAATTACACCCCGATCTCTTCGATCGTCACTTGTGTAACAGTCGGCAAGTGGTGATCGAAGGCACTGCTGTGTGAATTAAAGATCAACGGATACTTGTCACTGAATGCTGGCGCCTATTTCGACAAGACCTTCCCGCACGTCGTTCAGGAGGCCTGAAAATGGCCTTACGTAGCGCTGAAACTGGTTACACAAATAAAATAACAACAGGAAAGTTAGACAGCTGAATTTTTTTTTCTCGACATTGTATACTCAACAGCCGAAGTCGCGCAATCATCTGTATAAAGACGGACTTACAGGAAAATAAAGTGATTACTAGTGGTACAAGATTCTCTCCGCCATGCAACATGCGGTGGCTTGCAGAGTATGTAGATGTACACTATGTGATCAAAAGTATCCGGACACCCCCAAAAACATACTTTTTCATATTAGGTGCATTGTGCTGTCACCTACTGCAAGGTACTCCATATCAGCGACCTCAGTAGTCACTAACAACGTGAAAGAGCAAAATGGGGCGCTCCGCGGAACTCACAGACTTCGAACGGGGTCGGGTGACTGGGTGTCAGTTGTGTCATACGTCTGTACGCAAGATTTCCACACTCCTAAACATCCCTAGGTCCACTGTTTCCGATGCGATAGTGAAGTGGAAACGCACAAAAGCGTACAGACCGACCTCGTCTGTTGACTGACAGAGTCCGCCGACAGTTGAAGAGCGTCGTGATGTGTAATAGGCAGACATCTATCCAGGCCATCACGCAGGAATTGCAAACTGCATCAGGATCCACTGCAAGTACTATGACAGTTAGGCGGGAGGTGAGAAAACTTGGATTTCTTGGTCGAGAGGCTGCTTATAAACCACCCATCACGCCGGTAAATGCCAAACGGCGCCTCGCTTGGTGTAAGGAGCGTAAACATTGGACTATTGAACAGTGGAAAACATTGTATCGAGTGACGAATCACGGGACACAATGTGGCGATCCAATGGCAGTGGTGGGTATGGCGAATGCCCGGTGTACGTCATCTTCCAGCGTGTGTATTGCCAACAGTAAAACTCGGAGGCGGTGGTGTTATGGTGTGGTCGTTTTCTCCATGGAGGGGATTGCACCCCTTGTTGTTTTGCGTGGCACTGTGACAGCACAGGCCTACATTGTTGTTTTAAGCACCTTCTTTCTTCCCACTGTTGGAGAGCAATTCGGGTATGGCGATTGCATCTTTCAACACGATCGAGCACTTGTTCATAATACACGGCCTATGGCGGAGTGGTTAGACAACAATAACATCTCTGTAATGAACTGGCCTGCACAGAGTCCGGACCTGAATCCTATAGAACACCTTTGGGATATTTTGGAATGCCAAATTTGTGCCAGGCCTCACAGACCGACGTCGATTCCTCTCCTCAGTGCAGCAATCCGTGAAGAAAGGGTTGCCATTCCACAAGAAACCTTCCAGCACCTGATTGAACGTATGCCTGCTAGAGCGCAAGCTGTCATCAAAGCTAAGAGTTGGCCAACACCATATCGAATTCCAGCATTACTGATGGAAGGAGTCACGAACTTGTAAGTAATTTTCAGGCAGGTGTGCGGATATCTTTGATCACATAGTGTAAATGCAGATGTAGATGAACGGTTTGATCTTCGTAGATACCGTGACGTCACCGGTGGGCACGTGGTCGCGGAAGCCAGCGCGGCCGACCCACAGGCCAGGACGGGACACGCGCCGACACGGTGACCGCGTCGCGCCGGCCCGGTCAGGCACGCGTGTGCCCGGGGCGGCGCGACCTGGTTTCCACAGCGCGACAATCGCCTTGTTTACGGAGCACGGACTGGCGCGCATAATGCTCCGCGAGCCCAGCGCCACGCGCGGCCAGCTGTACGCTCGGTCAGTTCCCAGGCCCCTCCTTCCGTGTGTCCCTGCCATTCAGCACGGCCTAGCTCCTGTCGTCACGCTTTGGGCTCTGTGCCAGCCTCTGCAAGAAACCTCGCAGAGCTTCCGACGTTACGCAGTACATCATCAACACGGTCCAGTCACATTAATGTTACCGCCGCCATATTCGACCTTAACATGCAGTAACCACCCACAGACAACAGGTGGCAGCACCAGCAGTGGAGGGTATACAAACGCTTCGCAGCAGCGCGGAAAACAGTGTCTTCTGCCGTCTGTCCAAATGCTTCGAACGGCTCTGTCTCCGTCGTCTGATTCGCCATGTTGAAGCAGAAGCCTTTCTCCCCGACGAGCAGTTCGGTTTTCGGAGATGCCATTCTATGGAACAGCAATTACTTCGTCTCGTTGAAGAAGCCTTCGATGCTATAGATTGCCACGAATACTTCGGAGCCATTTTGTTGGACGTCTCGAAGGCGTTCGACAGAGTGTGGCACGAGGGACACCTGTACAAGCTCTTAGTGCAGGGGCTCCCAGTGTTCGCCTCATCCGCAGTTACCTGACAGATCGGACGTTCCACGTGCGGGCCCAGACTGGGACGTCCACCGACCGCTGCATCTGGGCAGGCGTGCCACAAGGGTCGGTCCTCGGGCCGATCCTCTACACTCTGTTCACGGCGGATACTCCGAAGACTGACCGCGTACAGCTGGCTCTGTTCGCGGATGAAACTGCTGTCTTCGCCCGAAGTATGGGGCCCCATCTTCTGCATCAGAGGCTCCAGCTCGCCTGCGACGATCTCGTCCGTTGGGCCGTCAGGTGGCGTCTCCACTTTAATGCAAAAAAAAAAAAATGGTTCAAATGGCTCTGAACACTATGGGACTTAACTTCTGAGGCCATCGGTCCCGTACAACTTAGAACTACTTAAACCTAACTAACCTAAGGACATCACACACATACATGCCCGAGGCAGGATTCGAACCTACGACCGTAGCAGTCGCGCGGTTCCAGACTGCTTTAATGCAGCGAGGACCCAAGGCCTCATTGTTACCCGCCGTTGCGTCCCCTTGGACCTCCGACAACCGACAATCGCGGGCAGTGCTGTTCCATGGAGCGACACCGCACGATACCTGGGCGTCACGCTCGACCGCCGTCTTACGTAGCGCCAACATATCGCGGATGTCAGACGAAAGGCATCAGGAAGACTCAGTCTTCTGTATCCCCTCCTTAACCCGAGCTCATCGCTACCTCCTCACCTCGGGGTGACTCTTCAAGGCGCTGCTCCGCCCTGTCCTTGAGTACGCCGCGGTGGTAAGGGGCAATGCTGCTGACGATCACGTCCAGAAGTTGCAGATCCTGCAAAATCGAGCCCTCCAGCTTACACTCCACGTGCATCCCAACTTCCCTTCGGCGGTTGCACACCAGTGGCTGGAGTCCAACGACTGCGCGAACGTTTCCGCGAGACAGCGCAACTCTTCCATCAGAAGACGCAAGTTTCGCACAATCCGAAAATACGGGCGCTTGGAGGAAAATTCACTTTCGAGCGTCCACCCGATGGCCAGACTTACTAGTCGACCGGATCGGTTAGCCGGTGACGACCTCCACTGACGGATCGCCCAGAAGACAAATATCCCACGACGTCCCCATATCTCACCAACTCAGACTCGGGAGGAAAAGCCGCAAGTCTGGACACTCCATACACACACGGATTGAAGTCCACCCCCACTGACGATCCGCGGCGCGCGCGGTAAACAGTGTAGTTGTTGCCATAATGCATTAACGGAGCGATATATCTGACGTCTGAAATGGTTGTTGGCTGTCTGGACAAGCGGGGAAGCATTTCCGAAATGGCAAAGTTTGTAAACTGTTCGAATGCTGCTGTGGTTAAAATATACCGCACATGACAAAATGGCGTTAATCAAAACTGGCACAGAGTCAAACGTGGTGCACCATCGGCCATAGGTGACACAGGTAAACGACGGCTGCGGAGATGTGTACGAGCGAATCTATATGCAACTGTGGAGCAACTGACGACGCAGATGAACCGAGGGGCTACCAACATTCCCGCCTCAACTACCGGTCAGCGAACGCCGTTGCGTAACGGACCTCTGCAGCAGGCGCCTGGTTCATTTACACATGCTAGCTGCTTGCTGTTCATCGAAGACGAAGGTTGGAATTTGCACGCCAGTACTACAACTGGACATCTACTGAGTGGCGACAGGTGGCCTCTTCAATTGAATTATACACTAGCTGGCCATTAAAATTGCTACACCAGGAACATGACTTTCTACAGACGCGAAATTTAACTGCCAGAAAGAAGATGCTGTGATATGCAAATGATTAGCTTTTCAGAGCATTCACACAAGATTGGCGCCGGTGGCGACACCTACAACGTGCTGACATAAGAAAATTTTCCAACCGATTTCTCATACACTAATAGCGGTTGACCGGCGTTGCCTGGTGAAACGTTGTTGTGATGCCTCGTGTAAGGAGGAGAAATGCGTACCATCACGTTTCCGACTTTGATAAAGGTCGGATTGTAGCCTGTCGCGATTGCGGTTTATCGTATCGCGACATTGCAGCTCGCGTTGGTCGAGATCCAATGACTGTTAGCAGAATATGCAATCGGTGGGTTCAGGAAGGTAATACGGAACGCCGTGCAGGATCCCAACGGCCTCGTATCACTAGCAGTCGAGATCGCAGGCATCTTATCCGCATGGCTGTAACGGATCGTGCAGCCACATCTCGATTCCTGAGTCAACAGATGGGGTCGTTTGCAAGACAACAACCATCTGCACGAACAGTTCGACTACGTTTGCAGCAGCATGGACTATCAGCTCGAAGACCATGGCTGCGGTTACCCTTGACACTGCATCACAGACAGGAACACCTGCGATGGTGTACTCAACGCCGAACCTGGGTGCACGAAGGGCAGAACGTCATTTTTTCGGATGAATCCAGGTTCTGTTCACAGCATCATGATGGTTGCATCCGTGTTTAGCGACATCGCGGTGAACGCACACTGGAAGCGTGTATTCGCAATCCCCATACTGGCGTATCACACGGCGTGATGGTATGGGGTGCCATTGGTTACACGTCTCGGTCACCTCTTGTTCGCATTGACGCCACTTTGAACAGTGGACGTCACATTTCAGATGTGTTACGACCAGTGGCTCTACCCTTCATTCGATCCCTGCGAAACCCCACACTTCAGCAGGATAATGTACGACCGCATGTTGCAGGTCCTGTACGGTACTTTCTGGATACAGAAAATGTTCGACTGCCGCCCTGTCCAGCACATTCTGCAGATCTCTCACCAATTGAAAACGTGGTGGTCAATGGTGGCCGAGCAACTGGCTCGTCACAATACGCCAGTCACTACTCTTGATGAACTGTGGTATCGTGTTGAAGCTGCATAGGCAGCTGTACCTTTACACGCCATCCAAGCTCTGTTTGACTCAATGCCCAGGTGTATATATGTGGAATGAATACCCTTTTATCATCTGCGTTTCTTCTTGGTGTAGCAATTTTAATGGCCAGTAGTGTATTTTACGCTCCGCCGGACAGATGGACATACTTGTATGTCGTGAAATGTCCAAAAGCAAACACCGTGCAACAGTCGTCGGAAGGGCCCAGGTTGCAGGAAGAGCGTTGCAATCTGGAGAATACTTATATGGCACTCCCTGAGTGATCTCGACATTCGGGAAGGCACAATGGATCAACACAATCGTCCATATATCCTTGGAGACCATGTCCACCCCTTCAGGCAGTATTTTTTTTTTTTTTTTTTTTTTTTTTTTTTTTTTTTTTTTTTTTTTTTGCTCTGCACGATGGCATCTACCAGCAGGACAACACATCGTGTCACACAGCTCGCAGTGTACGTGCGTGGTTCGAAGAGCACCCGGACGGGTTTACCGTACTACCCTGGCCGCCAAACACCACGTATTTCTCTGTGGCCGAGCGGTTCTAGTCGCTTCAGTCCGGAACCGCGCGACTGCTACGGTCGCAGGTTCGAATCCTGCCTCGGGCATGGATGTGTGTGATGTCCTTAGGTTAGTTAGGTTTAAGTAGTTCTAAGTTCTAGGGGACTGATGACCTAAGATGTTAAGTCCCATAGTGCTCACAGCCATTTGAACCACGTATTTCAACCCAGGGACCACCTCGATCGGGCTGTGCGCTCCACGGATCTTCAACGGAGACAAGTAGCGCATCTGGCCACAGCACTGCAGTTTGCATGGCTCCGCATCCTTGACGGTACCTTCCAGACCCTCACTGATTCCCTTCCTGCTTGTCTCGCAGCGATCCATGCTGCCAGAGATAGTTATTCAGTTTTCTCACAGATGTTCTCATTAATTTGACTGGATAGTGTATCTAACGGGTGACCATATATCAGCTGACCGGAGCACACTTCTGTCCACTGTCAAATTTTAGCTAAGTAATTAACATTACCCACATCACAAAACGCAGTGAAATTTCCTTGAAGAGTGATGGCGGAACTGGTTTGTTATTCAAAGTGACAGTCTGAGTCTTGGTGTCATTTGTGCATTCACTGTAAACGTGAAAAGTGTACATTTTGAACAGAAAATTGTTTACAGAACAGCGCGTGCTTGCTTTACAGACGTGGTGAAATTTTGATCAAAATTGTGAAGATGTAAGATGATCTTTTGTTGAAAAGTTCCCACATACACAGCCACCATGCCAATAAACTATCCACGAATTAAATCGAAGGTTGGAAGTGACAGGTACTGTAGCTGACTTACAACTTAGTGGTCAGCCAAAATTCGTAACTACTGAACAAAATCTGCAAGTCGTTGCACAGGCATTCGTTCAATCACCCAAGACATCTGCAAAGAGAGCTTCTAAGGAACTACAATTTTTCGACAGAAGTTTAAGTACAATATTAAAAACATTACATCTCAAGCCTTGTAAGCCTACGTCACTACACGCCCTAAAAGGTTATGGTCCTGATAGAAGACGTGCATTGTATGAGTGGTATGCGATTCTCAGTGGAAGCGATCCTAAATTTTACAAAACACTCATATGGTGTGGTGTAGGAAGTTTTATTTATTTATTTAACTTGATCAGATTAGGGCCATCAGGCCCTCTCTTACATCGGACCAGTGTTCCACACATGCAGCATTTCACACATCAGAGTTACATTATGACAATAGTTTAAATAAGAAACCATGAACCATGGACCTTGCCGTTGGTGGGGAGGCTTGCGTGCCTCAGCGATACAGATAGCCGTACCGTAGGTGCAACCACAACGGAGGGGTATCTGTTGAGAGGCCAGACAAACGTGTGGTTCCTGAAGAGGGGCAGCAGCCTTTTCAGTAGTTGCAAGGGCAAGAGTCTGGATGATTGACTGATCTGGCCTTGTAACAATGACCAAAACGGCCTTGCTGTGCTGGTACTGCGAACGGCTGAAAGCAAGGGGAAACTACAGCCGTAATTTTTCCCGAGGGCATGCAGCTTTACTGTATGATTACATGATGATGGCGTCCTCTTGGGTAAAATATTCCGGAGGTAAAATAGTCCCCCATTCGGATCTCCGGGCGGGGACTACTCAAGAGGATGTCGTTATCAGGAGAAAGAAAACTGGCGTTCTACGGATCGGAGCGTGGAATGTCAGATCCCTTAATCGGGCAGGTAGGTTAGAAAATTTAAAAAGGGAAATGGATAGGTTGAAGTTAGATATAGTGGGAATTAGTGAAGTTCGGTGGCAGGAGGAAGAAGACTTCTGGTCTGGGGACTACAGGGTTATAAACACAAAATCAAATAGGGGTAATGCAGGAGTAGGTTTAATAATGAATAGGAAAATAGGAATGCGGGTAAGCTACTACAAACAGCATAGTGAACGCATTATTGTGGCCAAGATAGATACGAAGCCCACGCCTACTACAGTAGTACAAGTTTATATGCCAACTAGCTCTGCAGATGACGAAGAAATTGAAGAAATGTATGATGAAATAAAAGAAATTATTCAGATTGTGAAGGGAGACGAAAATTTAATAGTCATGGGTGACTGCAATTCGAGTGTAGGAAAAGGGAGAGAAGGAAACATAGTAGGTGCATATGGATTGGGGGACAGAAATGAAAGAGGAAGCCGCCTGGTCGAATTTTGCACAGAGCACAACATAATCATAACTAACACTTGGTTTAAGAATCATGAAAGAAGGTTGTATACATGGAAGAACCCAGGAGATACTAAAAGGTATCATATAGATTACATAATAGTAAGACAGAGATTTAGGAACCAGGTTTTAAATTGTAAGACATTTCCAGGGGCAGATGTGGACTCTGACCACAATCTATTGGTTATGACCTGTAGATTAAAACTGATGAAACTGCAAAAAGGTGGGAATTTAAGGAGATGGGACCTGGATAAACTAAAAGAACCAGAGGTTGTACAGAGATTCAGGGAGAGCATAAGGGAGCAATTGACAGGAACGGGGGAAATAAATACAGTACATGAAGAATGGGTAGCTTTGAGGGATGAAGTAGTGAAGGCAGCAGAGGATCAAGTAGGTAAAAAGACGAGGGCTAGTAGAAATCCTTGGGTAACAGAAGAAATATTGAATTAATGCAGTAAGTGAAACAGGCAAAAAGGAATACAAACGTCTCAAAAATGAGATCGACAGGAAGTGCAAAATGGCTAAGCAGGGATGGCTAGAGGACAAATGTAAGGATGAAGAGGCCTATCTCACTAGGGGTAAGATAGATACCGCCTACAGGAAAATTAAAGAGACCTTTGGAGATAAGAGAACGACTTGTATGAATATCAAGAGCTCAGATGGAAACCCAGTTCTAAGCAAAGAAGGGAAAGCAGAAAGGTGGAAGGAGTATACAGAGGGTCTATACAAGGGCGATGTACTTGAGGACAATATTATGGAAATGGAAGAGGATGTAGATGAAGATGAAATGGGAGATATGATACTGCGTGAAGAGTTTGACAGAGCACTGAAAGACCTGAGTCGAAACAAGGCCCCCGGAGTAAATATTCCATTGGAACTACTGACGGCCGTGGGAGAGCCAGTCCTGACAAAACTCTACCATCTGGTGAGCAAGATGTATGAAACAGGCGAAATACCCTCAGACTTCAAGAAGAATATAATAATTCCAATCCCAAAGAAAGCAGGTGTTGACAGATGTGAAAATTACCGAACTATCAGCTTAATAAGTCACAGCTGCAAAATACTAACACGAATTCTTTACAGACGAATGGAAAAACTAGTAGAAGTCAACCTCGGGGAAGATCAGTTTGGATTCCGTAGAAACACTGGAACACGTGAGGCAATACTGACCTTACGACTTATATTAGAAGAAAGATTAAGGAAAGGCAAACCTACGTTTCTAGCATTTGTAGACTTAGAGAAAGCTTTTGACAATGTTGACTGGAATACTCTCTTTCAAATTCTAAAGGTGGCAGGGGTAAAATACAGGGAGCGAAAGGCTATTTACAATTTGTACAGAAACTAGATGGTAGTTATAAGAGTCGAGGGACATGAAAGGGAAGCAGTGGTTGGGAAGGGAGTAAGACAGGGTTGTAGCCTCTCCCCGATGTTGTTCAATCTGTATATTGAGCAAGCAGTAAAGGAAACAAAAGAAAAATTCGGAGTAGGTATTAAAATTCATGGAGAAGAAATAAAAACTTTGAGGTTCGCCGATGACATTGTAATTCTGTCAGAGACAGCAAAGGACTTGGAAGAGCAGTTGAATGGAATGGACAGTGTCTTGAAAGGAGGATATAAGATGAACATCAACAAAAGCAAAACAAGCATAATGGAATGTAGTCTAATTAAGTCGGGTGATGCTGAGGGAATTAGATTAGGAAATGAGACACTTAAAGTAGTAAAGGAGTTTTGCTATTTGGGGAGCAAAATAACTGATGATGGTCGAAGTAGAGAGGATATAAAATGTAGGCTGGCAATGGCAAGGAAAGCGTTTCTGAAGAAGAGAAATTTGTTAACATCCAGTATTGATTTAAGTGTCAGGAAGTCATTTCTGAAAGTATTCGTATGGAGTGTAGCCATATATGGAAGTGAAACATGGACGATAAATAGTTTGGACAAGAAGAGAATAGAAGCTTTCGAAATGTGGTGCTACAGAAGAATGCTGAAGATTAGATGGGTAGATCACATAACTAATGAGGAAGTATTGAATAGGATTGGGGAGAAGAGAAGTTTGTGGCACAACTTGACCAGAAGAAGGGATCGGTTGGTAGGACATGTTCTGAGGCATCAAGGGATCACCAATTTAGTATTGGAGGGCAACGTGGAGGGTAAAAATCGTAGAGGGAGACCAAGAGATGAATACACTAAGCAGATTCAGAAGGATGTAGGTTGCAGTAGGTACTGGGAGATGAAAAAGCTTGCACAGGATAGAGTAGCATGGAGAGCTGCATCAAACCAGTCTCAGGACTGAAGACAACAACAACAACAAGAAAATTAGATTACTCTAGTGACAATATGAATAAAGAGTAATGACTAAGACCTAATAAAGTAAATGCTGGCAGTATTTTTATATTAGGTGCTATACATAAAAATTATGATAAAAGCAATAATAATAACAGTAAAAAAACAAATAATAATGATAAACATGAGAAAAGTTGGCAATAGTAACGAAGATTTGTGCAGATGTACATTAATATCTTGGTGTGTAAAGTAGACGTTTACTATTATAGCGATTTTTGGGGAAGGGGGGAAAGATAGAAGTGACATGGGATGAATTCATGTACAGAGGAATGCATTTTAAGTTAAATGGAAGAGATACAACTGCGAGTATCGGTCTTCCGAAAATCGGTTAACTGCTTTTGCCGCACCCTGCGTGTTGTAAATAGTAACTGCCTCCGATACTCGATAAGTTCATATTTTGTTCACTATAACACATTGCAGAACAGCTTCGAATTCTTTCCGGAAGTCAAGGGACCGAAAAACAGTTGTATCGTGAACAGAAAATTGACTACTGGAAAACTAATCATTCAAAGTAATATACGTTTCAGAGAATGGCAGGAAATGTAAGTTAGTTAGTTAGTTAGTAGTTACTCAGTAGAAAGAAGGGAGGATGTATGGGGAAAGAAATCGTCCATATCTTTTCAAAAGTTATCGTCGCTGCATATGCATTGAAAGATTTAGAGAAACTACCGAAAACCCGAACTGGGCTGCAGGAAGGCTGGTCTCGAACGCAAATCAGTCACGCCCCGTGCCATTCAGAAGAATTTCAGAAAGAATATAACCATTAAACCATGTTCTTTTCTTTTAGTGTTCAAACCTGAGGTTGGTTTGCAGCAGAGCGCAATTCTTCTGTCTGCCTTCCTCTTCATTTCCACGTATGTGTTAACATCCAACGTCATTCATGATCTGTTGCATGTATGATATCCTTGGTCGCCCTCGCCGATTCCTTCCCTCAATAGCTCCTCCTGCTATTGTTCCAATGGTGATGTTGTGTCGTAGGATGTGCCCTACAAGTTTGTCTCTTCTTTTTTGGATGTGCTTCCACAGAGATCTGGTTTCCTGTACTCTTCTAAGCACCTCTTCATCACCAGGTAAACCATATACTTTCAATAATTTTGCAGTCATTTCCAGTGCTACTGAAGATGTTATCCAGTCTGACACAAATTCTGTATTACGTACACTACCAACAAAAACGTATGATGTGGCCTGCATTTAAACGTACATCGTATGTTGTACTACTATTGTCTTACAAAATCTCTATCCAGAGAAACAATGAACCATACATTTGCAGTAAACTACTACCTATCGCAGAACCATCTCGACGTCAGGAGTAATTATTGCAATAACGAATCGTGAGAAATGAATGTGGCGACGCTAGAACTTAAGGCTGGCTGTGTACGCGATGCCTTAAGGACTGTGGAAAAGAACCGCGTAACGGCTTCCGTTTCCGCATGCAGGAAAAGCTCTCACCGAGCGTTCGTGGCCTCCCGCACGTTCCAGCTGCTTGCAGCAGAGCGTAACAGCAACACGACATCGTACTGCACACGCTGGCGTACCGCGGCGGCCAGATGGCCGTGTTCCAACAACAAACTCACCACCAAATGGAGTGTCGTCATCAAGCCACTACGAGACACTAGTCTTCCTTCCTTGAGTACCTCAGGCTTTCCGACGGTGGAAGTCAAGTACCCCGACAACAACGGTATCGTTAAAGACACCGGGCATCGGGTGAATGGGTAAAAACAGCGAATGAGCAGTTAGTTACGCTGCATGAGGAACCAGTATGATAGCATTTTATGAGTATTCATCGATTTCTCAACTTGACTTACCAAATTCATGAGTAAGCTATGTGGATACCGGAGAAACTGAATCTATTTCTGTTTTATTATACGTCGTGTTCAATACTTTGTACTTGAAGAAAAAATTGACAATGAACAATAAATTGACGAAGCAATAATATTTGGAGGAGGACATTATTCCACCAGGCTGTGTTTTAAATTATTTTATTTGCACTATTTTATTCGGGCACTGGCCATTCTCAAGTGCTTGTATAGTAACATATGTGGATATGTCATCCTAGTTTCGTCAAAAAATCGCATGCCATGCATATCTGTGTACAGCATTATGGCCAGTGGTCTCGTCATCTTGTATTGTCATGTACATATGTGTTTCATGAACAAGTGCACAGAGGGTGAGTCAGCTACCTATGGGTTTTAGCAACCTGCAACGCCTTCAAAAATCGCGTGCGAGGTTTTCGTATTCTCTCGCTCGCTATGCTCAAGCTATTCATCGCACAGGAATGGTGAACAAGTCCATTTTGTAGGAAATTTAATATAGTTAAATTTTGTACTGGGATACGTTTTCGCTGGAGGCTACTGTTTTACAGTTATTCACGAAAACGCATTTCAAGGTCACTTTTGTACGTTTTTCATGAATATTTCGAAAACTATGGCTCCTAGCGAAAACGTATTTCAGTATAATATTTAACTACATTAAGTTTCCTATTAAAAGTCCTATTCATTTATTCTGTAGGACTAATAGTTTGCAAGTAGCGAGGGAGAGAACACGAAAACGTATCGCGTGGTATTTCAAGGCGTTGCGGGTTGCATCAAAGCCATAGACAGGGGCAGCTGAATCACCTGTGTAGTGTGATTTGTCGTAAACATTACAAGGTGACGGAATTTTTAGACAAAACCAGGATGATATAGCCATATCTGTTGCTATAGGTAGTTAGTTCCTAAACTTTTTGTGACCCTGAATGAGATCAGAGGTCATCCAATACCCTGATAAAGTTAGGGGCCTAAATAAACATCAGAAGCCGGCCAGAGTGTCCGAGCGGTTCTAGGCGCTACAGTATGGAGCCGCGCGACCGATGCGCTCGCAGGTTCGAATCCTGCTTCGGGCATGGATGTGTGTGATGTCCTTAAGTTAGTTAGGTTTAAATAGTTCTAAGTCTAGGGGACTGACGACCTCAGATGTTAAGTCCCATAGTGCTCAGAGCCATTTGAGATCATCTAACTTCCTTAGTTAATGTTCTAACAACTGTGACGCACGCATTTCTATGTTTCCAGAATGAGATTTTCACTCTGCAGCGGAGTGTGCGCTGATATGAAACTTCCTGGCAGATTAAAACTGTGTGCCCGACCGAGACTCGAACTCGGGACCTTTGCCTTTCGCGGGCAAGTGCTCTACCAACTGAGCTACCGAAGCACGACTCACGCCCGGTACTCACAGCTTTACTTCTGCCAGTACCTCGTCTCCTACCTTCCAAACTTTACAGAAGCTCTCCTGCGAACCTTGCAGAACTAGCACTCCTGAAAGAAAGGATATTGCGGAGACATGGCTTAGCCACAGCCTGGGGGATGTTTCCAGAATGAGATTTTCACTCTGCAGCGGAGTGTGCGCTGATATGAAACTTCCTGGCAGATTAAAACTGTGTGCCCGACCGAGACTCGAACTCGGGACCTTTGCCTTTCGCGGGCAAGTGCTCTACCAACTGAGCTACCGAAGCACGACTCACGCCCGGTACTCACAGCTTTACTTCTGCCAGTACCTCGTCTCCTACCTTCCAAACTTTACAGAAGCTCTCCTGCAAGTTTCGCAGGAGAGCTTCTGTAAAGTTTGGAAGGTAGGAGACGAGGTACTGGCAGAAGTAAAGCTGTGAGTACCGGGCGTGAGTCGTGCTTCGGTAGCTCAGTTGGTAGAGCACTTGCCCGCGAAAGGCAAAGGTCCCGAGTTCGAGTCTCGGTCGGGCACACAGTTTTAATCTGCCAGGAAGTTGCATTTCTATGTCTTCCCTTAAACCAAGAAATAATGAATCAATGGGGGTGTCTAGTTTTGATTATTTCTAATAATCCATTTTTATATTTGTTTTCGTGTCTGCCATTGCACATCGTCAGTCATGACCAAAGTTCAACCAGTCCGTCTCTTTTCTGTGTATTTCTACTACTGTCGAAGGTCTATTTCCACACATGTAAATCGTGGCAAATGGAAGGAGTTTTTCCCGTAATAACACATTTCTGTGAAATAAAATCGCAGCAGCTGTTGAATACTTCTGTATTAGTACAACTGGTTTTGCAACACAAAGTTGCATTACCAGGTACATCTGAATAGAAAAAAAAACAAAGACTGTAGGAAACATATAAAAATTGACAAGAACTCCAATGAAATCAATACATAATTTCAACGACGTTTAGATGGTAAATTTACGAAATGAACATTGACCCTTAAGAGAATCGGGAACACAACAAGGAGAGTACTCATATTCAGATCACTTCCGGCGGAACGTAGAGGGCAGGTGCTCGAGTGCCCGCCATTTGATTTGGCGTACGTTACGACGTTTGCGATATGGGGGGGGGGGGGGGGGGGGGGGGCGCGCTTTGTGTTGAATCGCGACCAGCACGGTACTTGGAGCACTATTTTACAACTGCAATTTTCGACAGATATGTTGCCCCATACACATTCATCATTCTTTGATGGTTGTCTGCAGGTGTTTCCTCCTCGGCAACCAAGAAAACTTTAATTGCACGTTGGTTCAGTTTGGACGCATTTGGTAATAAAGTCACTATAGGTCACGTGTCCTCATTTATCGCACGCACGTAGGAAAGACACGAATGCCACACAAATAATTTTGCCTATATGTCGGTGCTTATATACCCGCATCGGACTGTTTCTACGTTGCAAATACGCTGTAGCAAACGGAAGATTTATAATCGACCCCTATGGTAGTATGCGACAAAACGACTTTTTTAATTTTTTTTATTTTTTATGAGGAGGAGTGACCTGATTGGAAAGTGAGAAGCAATTACTCATGACTTCACCGAAGGACATGCCTTGTCATTCATCTGGCAAGTAATAAGCGTACTGCAGGTATTTGGACCCTCTTTTTGGGACCTCGTAATGGCGCAAATAATGGGCGTAACAATTTCCCGTACCTCGTTTAGATGATTGAAGTTCCACCCTATTTAATGGAGCAATTCAGCTCAAGAATACGTTCTTCCAACAAAATACTGTCTTAGCTGTGCATTTCCTTGCCCTCCCAACTCGCGCCTAGGGGAACTTAGGAAGTGCCATGCTTGGAACATGGGTGGCCTCATTTTCCACGGTACGTGTTTTAAAGAGGGACTACACAGAATAACCAGCAAAATTGAAACATAGTTTGTGTTATAGATTTCTGAAAGTAGGGTAAATGTCATGGAATTTAGTTTTATAGTCAGAACTAATTGTATGAATTTGAGGAGGCTCTTGTTCGGAGAATGGGTGTACAGTTCGCTCATGCAAAGCTAATGCCTCATTTAAGAGTCAGGAAACACACTCAACATGCCCAGTAAATCCAAGAGCTGTATTCCAAAGCACCATTCTAATTACCTGTCGATTAGTAGCACAGATATCGATGCTAAAAATAGAATCGTGCGAACAGTCTGGTAGCTAAAAGCTTAAGAATTCGTTTAGTCCCTGTTAGCAGCCGGTGAATGAAGTACATTAGCTACAATCACGTCTTATACTACAAAAAAATCATGGATTTCTATATTATCTCGGAGGAGAACTCTGCTCTGTGAGAATGAGACTTCAAAGTGCCTCGAGATTACTGCATCCACAGAGTACCCTAGTAAAAACTGAGTAACCGGCCTGAAAGTGGCAGATTTAAATTTCACGTATAGCACACTTCCCGTATACACTATGATAGATTTGAAGGAAATAATTAATGTGCATAATGTCACATTGCTCTCACTTTACTCATCTTTCCAAAATCTTCATAGATAAATAATTGTATTGGAAACCGCCAGAAAAAAAACAGTTCCCTTGGCGTCCTGTCACTTGCCGGAAATCTTGTTTTTGTACCATGAACCTTTTAGGAGATACCAGTGACGGCCTCCCCATCACTGATTCTTTAAAGAATCGAGCTCTCATGTATGAAGCAGCAGCAAACGTCTGATTATTTTACAAATGAATTAATTTCTTAAGTATTAGATGTTAATATTGGATAATTTGCGCTCAGTTTTAAGAAAAACTAGTTTGAAAAAATTGTCAACTTTAGTCTGCAGTCGCACTTTTATTTTTCCTGCTGGCTACCTGTTTCGCCGCCAAATACCATCTGGCCATCAGCTGGTGAACAGTCAAGCCCGCGTCCCAAGAAGGTGTGTCATGCGATGGTACTTCGAGTACCCTATGTATCAGATAAAGCTTCTTCCTGTCATGGAGTCCTCACTTGAAAACACTGTTCACAAAGTCTTTGACTATTTCATCGGAAACTGATACTTCTGAGATCTTTAGGATGACATTTAAATCTTTTGCAGAGAAAAATCGCAGATTCTACGACAGTGTTGATCAGTCGGTATTAGTTTCCTGCCGGTTCTTGGTGCAGTTATATTTGACCCAGTTTCTTCATAATGTCTGTAGACTTTTCTCATATCGAACTTCACACCGCCTCCATCCACCCTATTTGTAGTATCTGCGTAAGTATAACCTTCACAGAGCGTTACTACCTTGCTCCTTTTACCCGATGACGCAGCATAATGAATCGGTACAGCAGACATTGTTTTCCATACTGTCTTACGTCTGAACTCAGCCCATTTCGAAGAAATCTGACACAACAACGGGGCGACTACCACAGTTACAACAATGATCAAAACGGTTTTTCTCAGCGGCTACAGCAATAATAATAGGCATTAACTGTCTGATTTTTTGAAACAGCACAAATAACAAACTCGCTTTGCAGCTGCACAAGCATATAAAATAGTGAAGTCTTCAAATCGTTGTCAGTTAAGTCTATTTTTAGTAAAAATATAACATGCACCATTTTCTGAAAATGGTAATATAGGGAGAATCTGAACCCCGCCGACATGCTTTCTGAGGTTGTTCAGGGGTACCTTCTTAGTATTTTGGCATAACGAACACACAGCCTTGTTACAGAGGTACTGCATTTCGTTTGGTTTTTTTCCCCAAATAGCTTCGTGTTTGTATTGCACTGAAAATATTGCACAATAGTACAAATGTCGACAGTATGCGCTGTGTTTCTTGTCTCCATTCGCTTCCGGTACCTACTGTGTGCAACAGTAACGCCCTCGTTTCTTCGTCGTCCTCAAGTTAGTATACAGTACTGCTCGGTTCTCTCTTAGGTTTTGTTGTCCGGCTGCGTTAGTTGTGCATTAACAGTATTATGGATAGGTTTCCTGACTAAAAGTTGGCCATTGTGTACCTCATATATAGCTTCAATGAGTGCAATGGAAGAGCGTCACAAAGACGCAATGCGGAGCTGTTCCGCATCGACGGCAACCACGGCACAGGGTTCTTCCGTTACTATGGTTTGTGCGTTGTACGTTTTGGTTATTGCGTATTACATGCTTCACTGTTACGAAGGATGTTCTACAGAAACGAGGGAGACTTCGGTAGCAAACCGAATAAATTATAACAGCTGCGATATGTTTGCGAATGGAACAGTGATTTAGAAAGAGTGGCATAAATTCTTTTATTTCTGACTATGATCATAAAAGTGTTAGGTCCTTAGTCTATCGGTTTCGGTCAGTGATTACAATCTTCAGATCTACAGCAAAACACAGGAAAAAACACAACTACAACTAGTGGACTGTCTACATCTTAAAACAATAAAATGGGCTATAATGAAAAGCATTATTGACGTGCATGTGGAAAAATGAGCTTAAAATATAAAGAGGCATACCTGTTTTAAAAGATGCCCTAATACAGTAAAGCCATAGTGGCATCGTCAACTTAGCATCGTCGCATATCTTTAAAACATGGTATGTACTAAGGCCAAAATGTCGGCGGAGTCATCTTGTTAAAAGCGTCACTGTAAGCCTACACATATTCATCAGTTATATAATTGCAAAAAAAGAAGAATATAATATTTAAAAATTTTGCCAAGTACGTACGTTATTACAGTGAGAAAATGCAATACATTGAACCATGCCTGAAGTTAAATTTAGACTGTTAAAAAGAAAACGGTTAAGTGACAATATGTAATTCTGAGACATTCTTGCGGCGATTCTAAAAAGAAAAAAAGACATTCATAAGAACAATGGCTAACGAGAGCTAACAGGATAATATAAAAATGATAAAAAAAAATATGGAAAGGAACCAACTAGATAAAACAGGCTCTAGTAAGCATCAGCGCCCTCTGTTGGCGTGGCCGCAAAAATTTCGTGTAAACGAGAAGTGGTCGAAGGAACTTATCCGCCAGAGAGTCTTTCGTACCGTGCGACACACCGTTCCAAGAAAAGAACGATAAAACACCATACCAGTCAATTAATAAGATTATCTAGTTTTGAAATATACTCGTATTGTACAAACAGAGAAAGGGCAAGCACACACGAGAGTTACACGCTTAACATAAGAAAATGAGGGAAATATGTAATCCACTTTATATTAGGTAAAGACAAAGGCGACGTATACATAAGAGAGGCGTTTAATGGCTAAGCAAGGAAAGTAAATTAGGCATTGGGTACAAAATCGCTCTGCCTACTGTGCACTCTTGCTCGCTGCTTTTCCGCTTTACAAATTTCAACCTCTTCTAACAAGTTAAGAGCACGTCCATTTTGGAGCCTATGGAGAATACGCATACCATTCTCAATGCTCCTATCTGATACATGCGAGCCCAAAACAGTTTTGTCACGCATCTGTGTAATAATTACATTATTTCTCTATAACGAGCCCGCAGAAACCATGGATACCTGAACAACCCCTCAAAGTTTGTCGATGGATCCTAGATCACGCTGTATTTAATATACCTGTCGTAAATAAAAAAAGCGTAATTCATTGATTTAGTATACTACAACTTACATATATCTCGTGATGTTAAAATGAACGAACATTTCAATCAAGTGTCCAGAATCAATGCCAATACTCTAGATGTCGTTAGCAGTCTAATAACTCCGCGAGAACATTGTCGCTGGAGGTGGAGTTCTAGCTGGGTGAAAATTACAGCTGTGGGGCGTAACTGCACTAATGCATTTACTAGACATGTTTTATGGAAACACCATGAAAGAAATCCGCTATTTGAGTACATCTTTCACTAGAGTGTAGCCTATCAACCTGATACGGTATTTTATCATTTTCATATACCATCTTTATCACTTTCTATTCGGACCAATGCCTATCAGAAACGATCTGTTGAGTATATGTTTTATTGTAATCCTGACTTTATGATCTTCAGTCTATATTTCATGAACACTTCCTGTCCTCCATGAAATCCATTCCATTACTTTGGCTGTGAGCTAAGGAGAATTTTCTTTCTCCTGCAAGCTTAGCAAGTTGAAATGGGCAGGGCTATACTAGGGGGACGGGTGAGGGGGGGGGGGGGGGGAGGGGTCGAAGAACAAGGGGAGAGAAGATGTCAGAGGACACCAGCCCTCTCCGTCTTGGCGTACGTGACTTGGTGCACGTAGGTGGAACGATCTTTCCTGCCGAATTCATGGGTGTGTGTTTCTGTTGGTTGCTGGAAGTTCGGGGTAGAAGTTTCGAGATCTTTCGGGAGAGTTATTCAGTAAAACGGGCGGACAAGGAAGCCATAGGGCGCTCTTTCGACGCGATCCAATTGAGCCGCCGTGTTGCGCCCGGAAGCTAGGGCTGTGACTGGTAGGTAGGTGGGCCGAAAAGTGCGTCCTCTCGCGGGTGTAGAGGAGCAAACGTGGAAGCTGAGGACTCGACGAGCTACAGGCTGGATGCATCGGAGATGCTGTTGGCCGGTGTGGACACGCTATGCAGCTGTACCACGAGGCAATGACTGTTCGTGAGACGCAATGCAACCGCTTGGTGGCTTACCATTAATTAACTCGTGATCAGAGCTGGTTAGTAGTCCCAATTCTTTGTACCAAACTCTTTCCGAATTGCTGAAGTCTTTGCCACATGTGTCGGAGCAAAATTATTTCCACCGCCCTGCTTTAGGTTGAACAGTGTGTTCGTTCTCTTGTTTCAATAACCATAATTATCACCCACTTTTTTCTCTCACCATGCTCTCAGAAGAGAATAGAAGCTTTCTAAATGTGTTGCTACAGAAGAATGCTGAAGATTAGATGGGTGGATCACATAACTAATGAGGAGTTATTGAATGGAATTGGGGAGAAGAGGAGTTTGTGGCACAACTTGACTAGAAGGGATCGGTTTGTAGGACATGTACTGAGGCATCAAGGGATCACTAATTTAGTATTGGAGGGCAGCGTGGAAATTGTAGAGGGAGATCTAGAGATGAATGCACTAAGCAGATTCAGAAGGATGTAGGCTGCAGTACGTACTGGGAGACGAAACAGCTTGCACAGGATAGAGTAGCATGAAGAGCTGCATCAAACCAGTCTCGGGACTGAAGACTACAACAACAACAACATGCTCTTGTCCTGTGCAAATCGGTTAAAGAAGTTTTAAGTTTATTAGCACCGAGAATTTCTGTAAATGAGTAGTAACAACTTTCTCTCGTGTTCTTTGCCCTCATCAGTGCTTATCTCTGTTACATAATTTTGGATCACGCACAATCTTATAAGATCATTTCCCTTGTTCCCATAGAGGCACCCCCCACCCTCCCCCTCCTATTCTGATCACTTCGTCTGCTAAGTTATTGTCAGGTCTGCATTTCGTAATGAACAGTAGCATTTAAGATTATTTGTTACACAATGAAATTTCCTCTGCGCAAAAAGTAACTGTAATAAATCCAGACGCTCAAATTGTCTTTTATTTCAAGCCACCCACGTCATTTTCAGATGCATCAGGCAATGAATTGAAAAATATACAGAGTGTTTGCGTAAGAGGATGCAAAAATTTAACAGGACATAGAGAATGCTACACTGAACAGTTTGAGGTAGGGAACCTGGGCTCTGTGAAGGCAGCTTACGGAGATGATAGGAATAAAATCAAATTATTGTGTGCTTTTTTATTTACATTAGGTAACTGCGCATACCTTCACTGACACAATGAACGTTCTGTATCTTATAAAATGTGCTGAAACTGACGGCCATCAACATGAATGGAAGCATGACATCGGCGAACAAAATTCTGACGCACCCTGGTGTCTTTCGAATCACATTACTGGCAGCTACAATTCTGGCAACTAATTTGATCTCCGTATCGAATGGTGTCTCACATACAAGTGACTTTTGATACCCCATTCGAACTAATCAAGGAGATTCAGGTTAGGTGACCTCGCAGGCCATGGAATGGGATCTCCCACTCCAATCCAGCCACGAGGAAATACTGTACCGGTGGTGCTCCATCGTATTGTTATGTACATCTCTGAATAGCACCGAGTAATGAATGGGTCTGTGGTCGATTCATAACACGTCCTGTCATAGGACAATGCAAATACAACAGAGCCACCTTATGGACATGTAAAGTACACAAAACCTACATCATGACTTGCTGGTAAACAAGCTGCTGAACGGTAATTTTAGAGAAAGCGATAGAATTTGCTTACTTCCATATCTTCTTAAACTGGCTTCTCCGATCCCAGGTCCCCTATCTGCAATTGTTCAGTGGTGCGTTCTCTATGCCCTGTAAGATTTTTGCACGCTCTTATGGAAACACCTTGTATATCAGGTACGGCTAAACAGTGGGTTCGTCTCCGTAAGGCCATACTATGCTCCTTGTTTCAGTTGTGTCAGGGTAAAGAAACTGTTCTACTTGTAACTTCCTGGCAGACTAAAACTGTGTGCCGGACCGAGACTCGAACTCGCGACCTTTGCCTTTCGCGGGCAAGTGCTCTACCAACTGAACTACCCAAGCACGACTCACGCCCCGTCCTCACAGCTTTACTTCTGCCAGTACCTCGTCTCCTACCTTCTAAACTTTACAGAAGCTCTCTTGCGAACCTTGCAGAACTTGCACTCCTGAAAGAAAGGATATTGTGGATGTTTCCAGAATGAGATTTTCACTCTGCAGCGGAGTGAGCAATGATATGAAACTTCCTGGCGGACTAAAACTGTATGCCGGACCGACACTCGAACTCGGGATCTTTCCCTTTCGCGGGCAAGTGCTCTACCAACTGAGCTACCCAAGCACGACTCACGACCCGTCCTCACAGCTTTACTTCTGTCAGTACCTCGTCTCCTACCTTCTAAACTTTACAGAAGCTCTCCTGCGAACCTTGCAGAACTAGCACTCCTGAAAGAAAGGACATTGCGGAGACATGGCTTAGCCACAGCCTGGGGGATCTTTCCAGAATTAGATTTTCACTCTGCAGCGGAGTGAGCAATGATATGAAACTTCCTGGCAGACTAAAACTGTGTGCTGTGTGCCGGACCGAGACTCGAACTCGGGACCAAAAAAAATGGTTCAAATGGCTCTGAGCATTATGGGACTTAACAGCTGTGGTCATCAGTCCCCTAGAACTTAGAACTACTTAAACCTAACCAACCTAAAGACATCACACACATCCATGCCCGAGGCAGGATTCGAACCTGCGACGTAGCAGTCGCGCGGTTCCGGACTGCGCGCCTAGAACCGCGAGACCACCGCGGCCGGCAAACTCGGGACCTTTGCCTTTCGCGGGCAAGTGAAAGGTAAGGGTTCCGAGTTCGAGTCTCGGTCCGACCCACAGTTTTAGTCTGCCAGGAAGTTTCATATCAGCGCACACTCCGCTGCAGAGTGAAAATCTCATTCTGTTTTATTTGTGTTCAGAGAAGATATTCCTCCTATTTTTAATTAACCACTGTGTGGCCATTGCACTGATTTTGCGGGGGGGGGGGGGGGGGGGGGGGTTACTATACCTTCGGAGTGGATGTGATAAAAGACAATACGGATTAGTAGTTGAAAGTGTTCAAGACGAGTTTTTGCCTATTTTTCACCAGAAACACAGATTAAGATCACCCATACTACCGCACATAAAAACACAGCCGGCACCTTGTTAATGGAATATGTCGCAACAGCCGGACGGGAATTTGAACCGCACTCAAATATGAATCAGCCACTGCGCCATCTCGTTCGATCTGGAGATATTCCTTATTGCTACACAGACGACATTCGAGGGAGCTGGGCGGTGACGGTGTTAGGCTACGTGCGCTGCTAGTCCCCACCAGCCTGGCCCGCCGAACGAAGTGGGCGCCGCGCTGCAGCCGACTCTAGAGTAAGCGCAGCCCACCGCAGTCCGTACTGTAACGGGATGGAGCTGCCGCAGGCGCCCTTGTCAGCCACGGCCAAGTTTGACCGCACATCTAGAACCCGGCCCTGACAACTTGCCAGGTCAAACAGTCGGTAGCGAACACACATAAACTGTCCCCAAAGGCGAGTGCACAACTGCGGCCCGAACTCCCGAACTACTGGACCCACACCCCGGCCACCTTACTACTAAGTCATCGGCAATCGACCGCGCAGAGTAGCTACGTGCTTCAGCTCTACAGCTCTGGATACTCCATCCTTTCTCCACACGCCATTCTATCGAGTTCTTGTATTTATTTAGGACCTGCACGTGTCGTACAAGATCCACATTAAAATCTATTTCTTAGTTTACTTTTAGTATCCTGCTACATTCTTGCTGCACTATCATTTTCAGCCACTTCCTGTACGTGTGGCTGAGTGGATAAGTGTCAGTGTGGGAAACGTAATATCCTAATGACGTGGCAGGTTCATAGTTTTCATCTTAACTAAATTACTTACAGCTATATCTATCATATTCATGTCAGTCACATAACAATAGGCACTCGGAATCGGAAGCAATCTGACACTGCGTGGCAAAAGTTTTGATTTTGGATCTTCTGATGTTTCTGATTTACGTAAATGATCTTCCACTTCTAGTTTCAGAAGATGCAAATTTGGCCCTTTTCGCAGCCAATAAAGGTATGCGAAAAAAAATAGTGTCTGTCCACTTATCGAAAATACAGTAAATGAAGTGTTCGTAAACGTCAGCACTAGGATTTAGTCAAGTAGTACATACGGTTCACTACTTGTCATAGAACTCCACAAGTTACAAAAATAAGTCTATCAAACAATGAAATGTAAATAGTAGAAAGAGCTTTCTTGGAGCAGAGGGGTGGGGAGCTACAGAAAGTGCACAATCTTAATTGGGAAAGACACTGCCTAGAACTATTGAAGCGTCATAGTTCGACAGTGTTTGCAGTACACGATGGGAATGTAACAGTGAGTGAAGTAAAGATGGTATGACAATACTGCAATGATGCCACAGCCTCCATATTTGTCAGACATGGCTCTGTGTGCTCCTTTTGGTTTACAAAATGAAGTAAACCTTAAAGGATTGTCATTTTGCAAACATAGATCAAATTACAAAGGCATCTTTGAGAGATCTAAAGTCCATCCCGAAATTAGTTCTATTAGTTCTAGAACTGTTTCGGGAATGAGATTAAAACGTTGACATAAACGTACACTCCTGGAAATGAAAAAAAGAACACATTGACACCGGTGTGTCAGACCCACCATACTTGCTCCGGACACTGAAAGAGGGCTGTACAAGCGATGATCACACGCACGGCACAGCGGACACACCAGGAACCGCGGTGTTGGCCGTCGAATGGCGCTAGCTGCGCAGCATTTGTGCACCGCCGCCGTCAGTGTCAGCCAGTTTGCCGTGGCATACGGAGCTCCATCGCAGTCTTTAACACTGGTAGCATGCCGCGACATCGTGGACGTGAACCGTATGTGCAGTTGACGGACTTTGAGCGAGGGCGTATAGTGGGCATGCGGGAGGCCGGGTGGACGTACCGCCGAATTGCTCAACACGTGGCGCGTGAGGTCTCCACAGTACATCGATGTTGTCGCCAGTGGTCGGCGGAAGGTGCACGTGCCCGTCGACCTGGGACCGGACCGCAGCGACGCACGGATGCACGCCAAGACCGTAGGATCCTACGCAGTGCCGTAGGGGACCGCACCGCCACTTCCCAGCAAATTAAGGACACTGTTGCTCCTGGGGTATCGGCGAGGATCATTCGCAACCGTCTCCATGAAGCTGGGCTACGGTCCCGCACACCGTTAGGCCGTCTTCCGCTCACGCCCCAACATCGTGCAGCCCGCCTCCAGTGGTGTCGCGACAGGCGTGAATGGAGGGACGAATGGAGACGTGTCGTCTTCAGCGATGAGAGTCGCTTCTGCCTTGGTGCCAATGATGGTCGTATGCGTGTTTGGCGCCGTGCAGGTGAGCGCCACAATCAGGACTGCATACGACCGAGGCACACAGGGCCAACACCCGGCATCATGGTGTGGGGAGCGATCTCCTACACTGGCCGTACACCACTGGTGATCGTCGAGGGGACACTGAATAGTGCACGGTACATCCAAACCGTCATCGAACCCATCCTTCTACCATTCCTAGACCGGCAAGGGAACTTGCTGTTCCAACAGGACAATGCACGTCCGCATGTATCCCGTGCCACCCAACGTGCTCTAGAAGGTGTAAGTCAACTACCCTGGCCAGCAAGATCTCCGGATCTGTCCCCCATTGAGCATGTTTGGGACTGGATGAAGCGTCGTCTCACGCGGTCTGCACGTCCAGCACGAACGCTGGTCCAACTGAGGCGCCAGGTGGAAATGGCATGGCAAGCCGTTCCACAGGACTACATCCAGCATCTCTACGATCGTCTCTATGGGAGAATAGCAGCCTGCATTGCTGCGAAAGGTGGATATACACTGTACTAGTGCCGACATTGTGCATGCTCTGTTGCCTGTGTCTATGTGCCTGTGGTTCTGTCAGTTTGACCATGTGATGTATCTGGCCCCAGGAATGTGTCAATAAAGTTTCCCCTTCCTGGGACAATGAATTCACGGTGTTCTTATTTCAATTTTCAGGAGTGTATATCTTACAGGAACTTGGAGTGAATAACATTAAAATGTGTGGGTAAAATGCCTAAGTCACGATCGAAAAACCCCTTTACTGATAACTAGTTGTGCTAATTGACGAGCCATCTTCAGAGCGATTCAGCTCAACAGATTTTGACGACGTCTTATGCATGGTGGCTAGTACATAGAGAATTAAGTAATATTTTTTATTGGCATGTATCATACAGGTTGTTTCAAAAAGAATGACCTGATTTTTCGTTGTAAAAATTACGAAACATGGGATGTGCTGGCAGGAAAATGTGTGTTGTCATAATGGACGTGGCCTAGAGCTTCAGAAAATCGCCATTAGATGTCAGTCAATGGGTCTTCTCAGTTTACAGTCAGTCAGAAGTAAGATGGCGTCCGCTCAAGAGAAAGCGTTTTGTTTGCTGCAGTTTGCTTCAGCGTGCTTTTCGTAGGCGTTTTGGCACTGATGCACCTGCAACCAAAAACATTAGTCGTTGGTATCGTCCATCTGAGGTGACTGGAGGCTTGTGCACAGTTAAGAGTCCAGGTTGACTTCGCACTTCTGATGGCATGGCGGAAAGAATTCAGCAAATGTTTGAGTCCACAGTGTTCCTGACACAGCAACGTAAGTCAGTTTCTCAATAACACACTGCCTCAACGTTGGACAGGGCGCACGGGACCGCCTGACACTGCCTCGCACTCTTGGCCTTCAAGATCGCCAGACATGACCCCATCCGATTTTTTCTTGTGTGGATATGTGAAGAAAAATGTGTTCATCTCCCGTTTACCTCGAGACGCAGAAGAAGTGAAGCATAAGAGCCGCCATAACGTCTGTAAAAGCAGACACACTGTATAAAGTTTATGACGAATTTAGCTATCGTCTAGATGTTGTTCGTGTTACCGCTACTGTTGATATTTATAACAACACAGCTAAAACCTTAAGGTTTATGTGAATATTTTTTAATATCCCAGTTTGTAGTATGTTTTTATCAACAAATATGGAGTTTTAAAATGAGGACATTCTTCTTGAAACACCCGATATAATTGAGTCTAAGTACACTACTGGCCATTAAATCTGATATACCAAGAAGAAATGCATATGATGAACGGGTATTCACTGGACAGATATATTATACTAGAACTGACATGTGATTACATTTTCACGCAATTTGGGTGCATAGATCCTGAGAAGTCAGTACCCATAACAACCACCTCTGGCCGTAATAACGGCCTTGATACGCCTGGGCATTGAGTCAAACAGAGCTTGGATGGCGTGTACAGGTACGGCTGCCCATGCAACTTCAACACGATACCACAGTTCATCAAGAGTAGTGACTGGCGTATTGTGACAAGCCAGTTGCTAGGCCACCATTGACCAGACGTTTGCAATTGGTGAGAGATGTGGAGAATTTGCCAGTGCAGCAGTCGAACATTTTCTGTATTCAGAAAGGCCCCTACAGGACCTGCAACATGCGGTCATGCATTATCCTGTTGAAACGTAGGGTTTCGCAAGGATCGAATGAAGGGTAGGGCCACGGGTCGTAACACATCTGAAATGTAACGTACGCTGTTCAAAGTGCCGTCTATGCGAACAAGAGGTGACCGAGGCGTGTAACCAATGGCACCCCATACCATCACGCCGGGTGATACGCCAGTATGGCGATGACGAATACACACTTATACGCCAGTATGGCGATGACGAATACACGCTTACAATGTGCGTTCACCACGATGTCACCAAACACGAATGCGACCATCATGATCCTGTAAACAGAAACTGGATTCGTCCGAAAAAATGACGTTTTGCCCTTCGTGCACCCAGGTTCGTCGTTGAACACACCATCGCAAGCGCTCCTGTCTGTGATGCAGCGTCAAGCGTAACCGCAGCCATGGCCTCCGAGCTGATAGTCCATGCTGCTGCAAACGCCGTCGAACTGTTCGCGCAGATGGTTGTTGTCTTGCAAACGTCCCCATCTGTTGACGCAGAGATCGAGACGTGGCTGCACGATCCGTTACAGCCATGCGGATAAGATGCCTGTCATCTCGACTGCTAGTGATACGAGGCCTTTGGGATCCAGCATGGCGTTCCGTATTACCCTTCTGAACCCACCGATTCCATATTCTGCTAACAGTCATTGGATCTCCACCAACGCGAGCAGCAATGTCGCGATACGATAAACCGCAATCGCGATAGGCTACAATCCGACCTTAATCAAAGTCGGAAACGTGATGGTACGCATTTCTCCTCTTTACACGAGGCAGCACAACAACGTTCCACCAGGCAACGCCGCTCAACTGCTGTTAGTGTATGAGAAATCGGTTGGAAACTTTCCTCATGTCAGCACGTTGTAGGTGTGGCCACCGGTGCCAACCTTGTGTGAATGCCCTGAAAAGCTAATCATTTGCATATCACAGCATCTTCTTCCTGTCAGTTAAATTTCGCGTCTGTAGCACGTCATCTTCATGGTGTAGCAATTTTAATGGCCAGTAGCGTACTAAGTGTTTTTTTCAGTTGTTCACCTCCTATACGCAATTTTCTGTATCTTAGATCTGAAGATGGTTTGTCAATGAGCTGAAACTGGTCATCAATAACGAAATTTTGCGATACAGACTTCGTAGTTTTATCCACACATTTTAACGCAACATTCTAGGCGCTTCAGTCCGGAACCGTGCGAATGCTGCAGTCGCAGGTTCGAATCATGCCTCGGGCATGGATGCGTGTGATGTCCTTAGGTTAGTTAGGTTTAAGTAGTTCTACGTTCTAGGAGACTGATGATCTCAGCTGTTAAAGTCCCATAGTGCTCAGAACCATTTGAAGCATTTTTTAACGCAACAGATCGCCTTTCTGCATATTCGACAGTGTCAGAAAGTAACAAAATAACATTAATGTAGACGAGTAAATCAAATTCTATCCAAAAAACAAATGTTTCCATTATTTTGTAACACACCACGTAGATCAGTCGGAAAGAGAGTTTCCAGCGAAAGGCTACACCCTAGTTTGGAATTCCGGTCCGGCACACACGGTTTTAATGTGTCAGAAAGTTTCGGAACAGTGCACATTCCGTTGTGGTGTTACTGATTCATTCTGTGAACCTCTGTCCTTTGTCTCTCGCTAGCCTCCAAGCCGCTTTGTAGACGCTCGCTGTGACGCACGTCATAGCGCGGCGGCCTGTGCTTGCGTGCAGACTAGGTGACGACGGATCGCCGCCCCATCAGCAGATGTCCGCTGGAGATTACGCGCAATACGCGTTACGCAGTGCAGCGGCGGCGGCAGCGACCTGACCTTTGCAGAGCCCCCGTCGCATCGAGCTCCGCCCCTGGACGACCTTTGTTGGCACAGAGTTCACGCGACGTCTCTGATGAGCGCGTCTAGCCGCAAATGCAATCGTCCATTGTATCGATGTTTATGGAGAGGTCAACCGTTCTTTGCATATTCACTTAGAACCATCTTTTCTTTCTTGTCATTCATTGTGTTAGTGATTTACTGAAATAATTAATCCGTAAGTAGCTCGCTAAGTTAATAATCATGTGTCTTTCCAGTACGATTAAATACGATTAAATACGGAAACACCAGAAACACATGACCATCCCTAATATTTGTAAGAAAATAGTTGGCATTCAAAACTACTTTTGTCTGACCGTAACTGTGGGTTCTTTGATTGCTCTGAAAGAAGGCTCATCAAGCTAGAACAAATGAAATATTAGTTCACTTCATCACACAAATGAAAAAAAGATTTACTTAATTTTGACACGCTTCTTGCCATAGGAGTACTGAATATTTTATAACTGTTAATAACTACGAAAGCATCACCTGAGGTGCAAATGAACAGCGCGCGTGGACAGTAGTAGCCGGCCGGAGTGGCCGAGCGGTTCTAGGCGCTACAGTCTGGAACTGCGCGACCGCTACGGTCGCAGATTCGAATCCTGCCTCGAGCATGGATTTGTGTGATGTCCTTAGGTTAGTTAGGTTTAAGTAGTTCTAAGTTCTAGGGGACTGATGACCTGAGAAGTTAAGTCCCATAGTGCTCAGAGCCATCTGAACCATTTGACAGTAGTAATCCATATTCACGTAGTTTGGTAGTTCTAAGGAGTATAATCCTTATTGAGTGGCCTACCTGAAGAAAATTGTGGACTATCTTCCTCGCCTAACTGAGGGCTTCATAAAGGCTACATCTACATCTACATCCATACTCCGCAAGCCACCTGACGGTGTGTGGCGGAGGGTACGTTGAGTACCTCTATCGGTTCACCCTTCTATTCCAGTCTCGTATTGTTCGTGGAAAGAAAGATTGTCGGTACGCCTCTGTGTCGGCTCTAATCTCTCTGATTTTATCCTCATGGTCTCTTCGCGAGATGTACGTAGGAGGGAGCAATGAAGGTATGTTCTCGAAACTTCAACAGAAGCCCGTATCGAGCTACTGAGACTCTCTCTTGCAGAGTCTTCCACTGGGGTTTATCTATCATCTCCGTACCGCTTTTGCGATTACTGAATAATCCTGTAATGAAGCGCGCTGCTCTCCGTTGGATCTTCTCTATCTCTTCTATCAACCCAATCTGATACGGATCCAGCACTGGTGAGCAGTATTCAAGCAGTGGGCGAACAAGTGTACTGTAACCTAGTCCTTTGTTTTCGGACTGCATTTCCTTAGGATTCTTCCAATGAATCTCAGTCTGGCATCTGCTTTACCGACGATTAATTTTATATGCTCATTCCATTTTAAATCACTCCTAATGCCTAATCCCAGATAGTTTATGGAATTAACTGCTTCCAGTTGCTGACCTGCTATATTGTAGCTAAATGATAAAGGATCTTTCTTTCTATGTAATCGCAGCACATTACACTTGTCTACATTGAGATTCAATTGCCATTCCCTCCACCATGCGTCAATTCGTTGCAGATCGTCCTGCATTTCAGTACATGAGTCGGAGATATTCTGTGTCAGGGTGGTGTCTACCTGGGCTGACTAATTTTTTTGGCTTGTTCGCTTATCAATGTGCTTTTTTTGAAAAAGAAAAATACTGTATGTCAGTTGGTGCCTTATTCCATTTATCAAAAAAATGGCTCTGAGCACTATGGGACTTAACATCTGTCATCAGTCCCCTAGAACTTAGAACTACTTAAACCTAACTAAGCTAAGGATATCACACAAATCCACGCCCGAGGTAGGATTCGAACCTGCGACCGTAGCGGTCGCGCGGTTCCAGATTGTAGCCCCTAGAGCCGATCGGCCACCCAGGCCGGCTCCATTTATCACCTGGCTTGCTTATCGTTACCAGTGTTATAGACCAACATCGATTAAACACTATTACTAGCCTTAATTTCCGATTCCGAAATGTACGAAAAAAATCTGTCTCTAGCTTCTACACAGTGATGTCCTGAAACTTTTTGTATCCGCCCGGTAGTAGATTGCACTGCACACCAGGCAGTCCATACGGGCATCTTCCTCTCAGGAGGACGTGCGTAAAGGTTCTCATCAACACCCATATGGGAGGCGCCAACCTCGTCTGTCGCAACAGCTTTATTAGGCATGGTCCTATTAGAGACGCTATGATCTTGCCTACTTTACTCGGAAACTGACTTTTGCAGCAGGGTATGAGAGACTTAACGTTTACTTTGACCCCGTACTACAGTGCAACTTGGCATTTCTCAAATATCATATAAAGAGCCGAAAGAAGCAATAAGTGACAGGAAAAAATCTTCGGACCGACTGAAAATTTTTCATACATCCATATTTAAATAGGATGGAGGTGGGACACAGCTGGTATAATTTTTATTAAAAATGAAATTCCTCCAGCTGTACTTAAGATTTTATATTTACTTCGCTTCTAGTTTCGACGTTGCGTCAATGCCATCTTCAGGCCCGTACACTTTGATGAAATTAGTTGCGTGTAGCTCAGTCTAGAAGTCCGCTGTGAGACCAACACGTGCTCTACATGGATGTCGGTCAGTAACCGAAAATTGGACCAGACAGTCTGGCACACACTTACCAAACGAACCACCGACCTGCTAGAAACAACTGGAAAAGAAAACGGAAGGTGGGAATGCGATCATTGAGGCTTCGGAAGTTGCGTTTAGAACACATATAAATACACTTCCTGACAAAAAAGGATGCGAAGCACCCAGAAAATGAAACTTCACTGGTTGAGAGGGTATGTGATGTTATTTCAGTGATCACAAAATTCAGTAGTCAAATCTGCAAAACACTTGGTAGTGGGGGCCCACTTATCAGTGTGACATTGCGCCGACTCGGGCCTGTTTCGTACTGTTTTGGTGGGTAAAGGTGCTATAAAACCGTTCCTTTATTGGGGTAAGCCGGCCCACGTCCGTTGCGACTGGCCCTTGATATCCTGGATAGTCACACTGCGACGGAGTTGACGTCCGAACTGGTCTCACATATGTTCTCAGTCTACTGACTGGTTTGATGCGGCCCGCCGCGAATTCTTTTCCTGTGTTAACCACTTCATCTCAGAGTAGCACTTGCAACCTACGTCCTCAATTATTTGCTTGACGTATTCCAAACTCTGTCTTCCTCTACAGTTTTTGCCCTCTACAGCTCCCTCTAGTATCATGGAAGTCATTCCATCATGTCTTAGCAGATGTCCTATCATCCTGTCCCTTCTCCTTATCAGTGTTTTCCACATATTCCTTTCCTCTCCGATTCTGCGTAGAACCTCCTCATTCCTTACCTTATCAGTCCACCTAATTTTCAACATTCGTCTATAGCAACACATCTCAAATGCTTCGATTCTCTTCTCTTCCGGTTTTCCCACAGTCCATGTTTCACTACCATACAATGCTGTACTCCAGACGTACATCCTCAGAAATTTATTCCTCAAATTAAGGCCGGTATTTGATATTAGTAGACTTCTCTTGGCCAGAAATGCCTTTTTTGCCATAGCGAGTCTGCTTTTGATGTCCTCCTTGCTCCGTCCGTCATTGGTTATTTTACTGCCTAGGTAAGCAGAATTCCTTAACTTCATTGACTTCGTGACCATCAATCCTGATGTTAAGTTTCTCGCTGTTCTCATTTCTACTACTTCTCATTACCTTCGTCTTTCTCCGATTTACTCTCAAACCATACTGCGTATTCATTAGACTGTTCATTCCGTTCAGCAGATCATTTAATTCTCCTTCACTTTCACTCAGGATAGCAATGTCATCAGCGAATCGTATCATTGATATCCTTTCACCTTGTATTTTAATTCCACTCCTGAACCTTTCTTTTATTTCCATCATTGCTTCCTCGATGTACAGACTGAAGAGTAGGGGCGAAAGGCTACAGCCTTGTCTTACACCCTTCTTAATACGAGCACTTCGTTCTTGATCGTCCACTCTTATTATTCTCTCTTGGTTGTTGTACATATTGTATATGACCCGTCTCTTCCTATAGCTTACCCCTACTTTTTTCAGAATCTCGAACAGCTTGCACCATTTTATATTGTCGAACGCTTTTTCCAGGTCGACAAATCCTATGAAAGTGTTTTGATTTTTCTTTAGCCTTGCTTCCATTATTAGCCGTAATGTCAGAATTGCCTCTCTCGTCCCTTTACTGATCGTCACCTAGCGCATTCTCAATTTCCTTTTCCATTCTTCTGTATATTATTCTTGTAAGCAGCTTCGATGCATGAGCTGTTAAGCTGATTGTGCGATAATTCTCGCACTTGTCAGCTCTTGCTGTCTTCGGAATTGTGTGGATGATGCTTTTCCGAAAGTCAGATGGTATGTCGCCAGACTCATATATTCTACACACCAACGTGAATAGTCGTTTTGTTGCCACTTCCCCCAATGATTTTAGAAATTCTGATGGAATGTTATCTATCCCTTCTGCCTTATTTGACCGTAAGTCCTCCAAAGCTCTTTTAAATTTCGATTCTAATACTGGATCCCCTATCTCTTCTAAATCGACTCCTGTTTCTTCCTCTATCACATACGCCAAATCTTCACCCTCATAGAGGTTTTCAACGTATTCTTTCCACCTATCTGCTCTCCCCTCTGCATTTAACAGTGGAATACCCGTTGCACTCTTAATGTTAACACCGTTGCTTTTAATGTCACCAAAGGATGTTTTGACTTTCCTGTATGCTGAGTCTGTCCTTCCGACAATCATATCTTTTTCGATGTCTTCACATTTTTACTGCAGCCATTTCGTCTTAGCTTCCCTGCACTTCCTATTTATTTCTATGTAATCGCAGCACATAGTCACGTACTATATGTGAGCGAGCATTGTCCCATTGAAAAGTGGCACAGTCATGCCGTCGCACGAGAAGTAACACATGAGAACGTAGGAAGTCCGTGACGTACCGCTACCCCCGGTGTTCCCTCAGTCACTACTAGCCTCACCAGAGATCATTCCCCGATGGCTTCCCACACTATGGCTCCACGAATAACACAGCTGTATCTCTCCAAAGCACTGGGAAAATGGATCTCCCCATGTCGCCGACATATTCACCGACTATGGGCATCCGAGGTCACGCAGTGTTTCATCGTTGAATACAATGCGACACAGTTAGCAGTCCGTGCTTCCCGGTCACGGCACCATTTCAAATGTAGTCGTTTTTGTTGCGTTTACGGGAGCCTACGCATGGGACGGCAATTCCCCAGTCCAGTTGCTGCTAGTCTCCGACGAATGGTGCGGAATGTTGTTTGAAGTTCATTACTTGTTCTTCAATCGTATGAGCAGATGCGAATGGGATGCGCTGGACTTGATGCATAGTATGGCGTTCGTCACTTGCATTGGTTAGACATGGTCGACCAGAACCTTGACGACGAGTATCTCAGCTCTCACGTTCACATACATACAAACATCGGGCCACTGTCTCACCAGAAAGCCCCAAAAATCTGTACATTTCACGATTCCATCAACTGGCCAAGTGGAGACCCACAACGATGCGCCTTCCAAACTCCACCAGAACCCGATAGTACTATCTCGGGCGAATACCAAATTTCCGTGTCCTTCACAGCGATCACTCTACGTACGACAGTGATCACGCTTCTTAGTCCTTACATATCCTACCAGGCCGCACTCGGACAGCCTTTCACCTATCACAGAGAACTGCAACTTCATACATTTATACACCAGTCGCTGGTGTGTACGTGTAAGGAGTTAAATTGACGTCCGACCATGTCTTCAGGGTGCTGCACCTTTCTTGTCACGCAATGAAGCTTCAAAACGAGACTGAATCACATACCGTTCAAATGTCCTTCCAAAATTTTAGTCACAGTGTGGTCTGCAGCTAAAATAAATTTTCTGAATGGCAACGACCTGACGCACGGTTGCCGTTACTTCGATTAAAATATTCTGTTATTTTGTATTCTTCACTAATGTTGTAACAATGCAATCCTCCCGCGCAGGTACTAAAGTAAAGTACATTAAATAAGTTAAGCACGTGCATTCTATGCCTTGGGTTTTCTGTGCTGGGCAGGGTTCGTGCAGCGAATGGACAGTGTCGCTACTTGCAGATCAAAGACGACGTATAATCTCGGACATGACCACAGCAAATCACACAACAGAGTAATGTAACAATAATTAAAACTAATATTATAAGAGACACATGGTAGATTAAGATACAGAGAAGTCTGAGACAAAAAAATAGAATTTAATGGTATTAAAAAGTAATAGCAACAGCAGCCCTGAGATTGGCTGATGTTTCTTAAGAGCGGATGACCAAGGGAAGGAGCCAAATGGTTCAAATGGCTCTGAGCACTATGGGACTTAACATCTGAGGTCATCAGTCCCCTAGAATTTAGAACTACTTGAAACTAACCAACCTAAGGACATCACACACATCCATGCCCGAGGCAGGATTCGAACCTGCGTCCGTACCAGGCGAGCGATTCCCGACTGAAGCGCCTAGAACCGCTCGGCCACAGCGGCCGGCAGGAAGGAGCCATCTGCCCAGGGTTCTCTCTCATTTCCCAGTGTAGTAAAGCTAACTTCTGTCGGAAACTTGGTAGCACTGCCTTCCCATGTAGACACCGTGGAACTACGAAAGCGGAGCGGCATACCATTTTGGTAGCTGGCAACGATGTTGAAACTCGTTTCCATGCGGAAAACTCAAGACTTTTTCTGTTACAACTGTGAAATTCTTTTGTACAGAATTACTATGAGACCCATGTTAAGAGCAGCAGCACATTAGACGTGCTGACATTTGCAATGCTGTAATAATGCTTTTCTAAAGGCGTTAGCAAATGGATGTAATAAACTTTACTATACGTGTATACACACTCCCGGTGACCGCGTCATAGTACGAATTTTAGTGTAATTTTCATATTTACTGCCAATTTCTTCCCGTTACGTAAGGGTCATTGGGTACAGAAGCCAACCTGGGTAGGGCCTATAAGAAAATCTACTATGGCGTATCTCGTCCAAGCTACGTTCCTTCACACAGCGCAGTTTAACAGTGTCTGGTATACGTATCACACGTAACATCGTTAAGATGTAAATACTCAGTAGACAGAACATAAAAAGAAATTGAACAGAAATAAAAATCACTTACGTAGCATTGAAAGGTTGAGAACGAGGATCTGGGAGGGGCAGTTGCCAGGGAAGCAAAATACACTCCTCGAAATGGAAAAAAGAACACATTGACACCGGTGTGTCAGACCCACCATACTTGCTCCGGACACTGCGAGAGGGCTGTACAAGCAATGATCACACGCACGGCACAGCGGACACACCAGGAACCGCGGTGTTGGCCGTCGAATGGCGCTAGCTGCGCAGCATTTGTGCACCGCCGCCGTCAGTGTCAGCCAGTTTGCCGTGGCATAGGAGCTCCATCGCAGTCTTTAACACTGGTAGCATGCCGCGACAGCGTGGACGTGAACCGTATGTGCAGTTGACGGACTTTGAGCGAGGGCGTATAGTGGGCATGCGGGAGGCCGGGTGGACGTACCGCCGAATTGCTCAACACGTGGGGCGTGAGGTCTCCACAGTACATCGATGTTGTCGCCAGTGGTCGGCGGAAGGTGCACGTGCCCGTCGACCTGGGACCGGACCGCAGCGACGCACGGATGCACGCCAAGACCGTAGGATCCTACGCAGTGCCGTAGGGGACCGCACCGCCACTTCCCAGCAAATTAGGGACACTGTTGCTCCTGGGGTATCGGCGAGGACCATTCGCAACCGTCTCCATGAAGCTGGGCTACGGTCCCGCACACCGTTAGGCCGTCTTCCGCTCACGCCCCAACATCGTGCAGCCCGCCTCCAGTGGTGTCGCGACAGGCGTGAATGGAGGGACGAATGGAGACGTGTCGTCTTCAGCCATGAGAGTCGCTTCTGCCTTGGTGCCAATGATGGTCGTATGCGTGTTTGGCGCCGTGCAGGTGAGCGCCACAATCAGGACTGCATACGACCGAGGCACACAGGGCCAACACCCGGCATCATGGTGTGGGGAGCGATCTCCTACACTGGCCGTACACCACTGGTGATCGTCGAGGGGACACTGAATAGTGCACGGTACATCCAAACCGTCATCGAACCCATCGTTCTACCATTCCTAGACCGGCAAGGGAACTTGCTGTTCCAACAGGACAATGCACGTCCGCATGTATCCCGTGCCACCCAACGTGCTCTAGAAGGTGCAAGTCAACTACCCTGGCCAGCAAGATCTCCGGATCTGTCCCCCATTGAGCATGTTTGGGACTGGATGAAGCGTCGTCTCACGCGGTCTGCACGTCCAGCACGAACGCTGGTCCAACTGAGGCGCCAGGTGGAAATGGCATGGCAAGCCGTTCCACAGGACTACATCCAGCATCTCTACGATCGTCTCCATGGGAGAATAGCAGCCTGCATTGCTGCGAAAGGTGGATATACACTGTACTAGTGCCGACATTGTGCATGCTCTGTTGTCTGTGTCTATGTGCCTGTGGTTCTGTCAGTGTGATCATGTGATGTATCTGACCCCAGGAATGTGTCAATAAAGTTTCCCCTTCCTGGGACAATGAATTCACGGTGTTCTTATTTCAATTTCCAGGAGTGTATTTATTCCAAAGAAACTAGTTGTTTTATTTCCTGAAGCCAGTACTGCACCAGAAGAATAAAACTGCACAATCTAATCGACGTGGGATTAACAAAAATCCAAGGGACGTGTGCCAAACTGAAGAATTTATAACATGGTTTTACGAGACAATTTTCATTAAATGTAAGAACGAATAACAACAAACAATAATAAAAATTTGAAAACAGACAACTCGACATGTAAAACGACAGAAGTGGCAGAGCTCCAATAAATATTTACGAAAATCTGTAATTATTCAAGAATAATCTGCAATTATTCAATAAAAGCTATTAACTTTTAAAACTGTAGAACAGGCAATATTTAGAGCAGAAACCATAACATAAATAACATAACACATAATTTAGTGTGGGTATACGTATCCAAATGGCAATATCTGAAACTTTACCAAGTTATGTTAAGAAAAAAAACTAGAGCTAGATCGCACTGTCCTAACACACAAGAAGCAACTTAAATATAGCGAAGATTTGTCTTATGCTAACGCAGCAGTCACTGGCTGTGGGACATCAAACAGCTGAAAGCGATTGTTTTAAGAGGCTTTTCGCCAAATTGACTTCGACGGTGCGCTGGCGGTGCACTAGACTGGTCCCGGCGGAGATTCGAGTCCTCCCTCGGGCATAGGTGTGTGTGTTTGTCCTTAGGATAATTTAAGTTAAGTAGTGTGTAAGCTTAGGGACTGATGACCTTAGCAGTTAAGTCTCATACGATTTCACACACATTTGAAAACTTTTTTTGTGCACTGGACGAAGTCGCAAACTGCTGGTTCTTTAGAGGCAGCTGGTCCCGCTCTCTCACCAGCCCGACCCTTCGGACTGTAGCACGTCTGCTCCAAAGGGCTAATGTGAACCACAAGGCCTCGCCGTGCGGCCATCACCATTGATCACTGCAGTACCAAGACCCGCGGCAGACAAACCCAGAGCAAGACTGCGCGGAGAGCACTCTAAAAGCCGGCAGGTGGGCCAAGTTGCGCACTCTAACAGGACACTATAGTACTTGTTGCTAGATTACAGAATCAACGATACGATCTCTGTCGATAGGAGCTTATACAAAGCTCAAATATAACCTATCAAACAGACATATTGTGATTACCGTTAGACATTTTTAATTTAATTTTAATTCTGTCCACTAAACAACCAATAATGTATATACAGTGAAGCGCCAAAGGAACTGGTATACGCATGCGTATTCAAATACAGAGATATGTAACCAGGCAGAATACGGGGTTGCGGTCGGAAACATCTATACCAGACAACAAGTGTCTGGCGCAGTTGTTGGATCATTTACTACTGTTACAACTGCAGGTTATCAAGATTTAAGTAAGTTTGAACATGGTGTCATATTCGGCGCACGACCGATTGGACACAGCATCTCCGAGGTAGCGATGAAGTGCGGATTTTCCCGTACGACCATTTCACAGGTGTACCGTGAATATCAGGAATGCGGTAAAACATCAAATCTCCTACATCGCTGCGGACGGAAAAAGATCCTGCAAGAACGGGACCAACGATGACTGAAGAGAATCATTCAGCGTGACAGAAGTGCAACCCTTCCGTAAATTGTTGCAGATTGCAATGCTGAGTCATCAACAAGTGTCAGCGTGCGAACCATTCAACGAAACATCATTGATATGGCCTTTCGGAGCCAAAGGCCCACTCCCGTGTACCCTTGTTGACTACATGACACAGAGCTTTGCACCTTCCCTGGGTCCGTAAAAACCGACACTGGACTCTTGATGATTGGAAACACGTTGCCTGGTCGGACGAGTCTCTCTTCAAATTCTATCGAGCGGATGGATGTGTATGGGTATGGAGACAACTTCATGAATCCATGGACCCTGCATGTCTGCAGAGACTGTTCAAGCTGGTGGATGCTCTGTAATGGTGTGGGGCGTGTGCAGTTGGAGTGATATGGGGCCCCTGATACGCCTAGGCATGACTCTGACAGTTGACACGTACGTAAGCATCCTGTCTGACCACTTGCATCCATTCATGTCCACTGTGCGTGAAGACGGACTTGGGCGAATCCAGCAGGACACTTCGACACCCCACGTCTAGAATTCTACAGAGCGGCTCCAGGAACATTCTTCTGAGTTTAAACACTTCCGCTGGCCACCAAACTCACCAGACGTGAACATTATTGATCTTATCCGAAATGCCTTGCAACGTGCTGTTTGGAAGAAATCTCCACCCCTTAGTACTCTTACGGAATTATGGATAGTTCTGCAGGATTCACGGTGTCAGTTCCCTGCAGCACTAACAACGTTGAGTATTAGTGGAGGATGTTCAAGAGCATTGTGCAATACGCTCTGGACAGGTTTTCGCCGAAAAAAGTTGTGAAGATGGAAAAGACACTCCGTGGTTCCACAACCATGTTAGAGAGCTACTACGAGAGCAAAGAGAGCTTCATTGCAAATTTAAACGTAGCCAAAGCCTCACAGACAAACAAAAATTAAACAAAACCAAAAATACCGTAAGGAGGGCCACGCGTGAAGCGTTAAACGAATTTCATAGTAAAATTCTGTCTACCGAGCTCACAGAAAATCCTAAGGATATTTTATCTTACGTTAAATCAGTAAACGGATCGAAGCCATCTGTCCAGATACGCTGTTACCGCAATGACGTTGATACGGACAGAGAAAAGGCCGAAATGCTAAACGTCTTTTACCAAAACTGTTTCACAGAGGCAGATAGCACTGCAGTGCTCCCTTTAAATCGTTGCACGAACGACAAAATGGCCAAGATCGAAGTGACCAGGGGATAGAAAAACAAATGAAATGGCTCAGCAGGGGAAACGCCAGTGGACGTAACTGGATACCAATACGATTATACGTAGAGAATGCGAAAGAACTTACTCCTCTTCTAACAATAGTGTACCGTAGGTCTCTGGAGGAGCGAAGTACTCCTGATGACTGAAAAAGCACAGGTCTTTCTTGTTTTGAAGAAGGGCCGTCAAACTGACGTACAAAGCTGTAGGTCTATAAAAATCCTTTCAGAGATGATGGTATTGTATAAAGAGAAGAAGTGATGCTAGAAAATTGTAGCGAAATGTAAGAGAACCTGCAAAGGATCAGCGCTTGGTACGGGGAGTGGCAATAAACCCTCAACATGAACAACTATAACTATTGCATACACATAGAGAGAGACACCCATCATTGTATGATTATACGACTACAGAACAAAAACTGGAAGCAGTTACTTCCATAAAATATCTAGGAGTTTGCGTACGGAACGATTTAAACTAACTGCAGAAAATGAAGTTGTCAGACAAAGATTTATTGAAAAGATCCTCAGGAAATGTAGTCTATCGGCAAGGGAGGTAGTTTTCAAAACCCTCTTTCGACCAATACTTGAATATTGCTCGTCAGTATGGCACACGTACCAAATGGGATTGATAGAGGAAATAGAAAAGACACAAAGAAGAACAGCGCGTTTCGTTACAGGTTCATTTAGTAAGTACGAAAGTGTCGCACAAATAATCAATCAACTCTAGTGGCAGACACTGCAAGAGAGGCGTTCTGCATCACGGTGCGGTTTATTGTTAAAGTTCCGAGAGCGTACGCTCCTAGAAGAGTCAACATATATTTCGCTTCCTCCTGTGTATAACTCGTGAAAAGCCAGATAAAATTAGAGAGATTCAAGCCGACATGGACGCTTACCGGAAATCGTTCTTCCCGCGAACTATTCGTAGCTGGAACAGGACAAGGTGGGAAGTGACAGTGGTGCACAAATACCCACTGCCACACACCGTAAGCTGGCCAGTGCAGTAGAGGTGTAGATGTAGATGTTATCCTGGAGGAAGATTCATTGAGAGATGTAGAAATAACTTCAGGTGTGCCCCAAGGAATTGTGTTCGGACTTTGCAGATCATATTGTATGCCAATGAACTTAGCGACAACATTAAAAGTAGCTTCAAACTTTTCCCATATGATGCAGTCATCTATAACGAAGTACTGTCTGAAAAAGTATGCGCATTTACTCTGTCAGAGCTTGGTAAGCTTTCGAAGTGGTTCAAACAATGGCAGCTCGTTATAAATGTTCAGAAATGTGAATTTGCGCGTTCCATAAAATGAAAATTCGTAGTATCTTATCTGTACAGGAACAAAGTGTCAAAGATGGGATCGGACAACCTATAAGATATACCTGGATGTAATAGCGATATGAAATGGAACGAGCACAGAGGCTCAGTCAAGAGAAAGCAGGTGGAAAATTTCGGTTTGTTGGTGGAATACTAGGGAATTACAATCGGTCTACAAAGGAGATTATTTACAACAACAACAAAAAAACTCGAGTTACCCGTCCTAGAATATTGCTCAATCGTGTGCGATCCATACCAGATAGGCCTAACGGGGGATATCGAAAGTATAGAGAGAGCATGAGCAAGAATGGAGACAGGTTTTCTTTTCCCCCGTCGAACAACGTCACTGAGATGCTTAAGAAACTTAAACGGCAGACGTTTGAAGATACTCAAACTATCCTGAGAAAGTTTACTTACAAAGCTTCAAGAACCATCTTTAAATCAAATGGCTCTGAGCACTATGCGACCCAACTTCTGAGGTCATCAGTCGCCTAGAAAATGGCTCTGAGGTCCCGGCGGAGGTTCGAGTGCTCCCTCGGGCATGGGTGTGTGTGTTTGTCCTTAGGATAATTTATGTTAAGTTCAAATGGTTCAAATGGCTCTGAGCACTATGCGACTTAACTTCTGAGGTCATCAGTCGCCTAGAACTTAGAACTAATTAAACCTAACTAACCTAAGGACATCACACACATCCATGCCCGAGGCAGGATTCGAACCTGCGACCGTAGCGGTCACGCGGTTCCAGACTGAAGCGCCTTTAACCGCACGGCCACACCGGCTGGCAGTCGCCTAGAACTTAGAACTCATTAAACCTAACTAACCTAAGGACATCACACACATCCATGCCCGAGGCAGGATTCGAACCTGCGACCGTAGTGGTCGTTCGGTTCCAGACTGTAGCGCCTAGAACCGCACGGCCACACCGGCCGGCTCTTTAAATCATGACGCTAGGAATGCACAACAACCTCCCACACATTACTGGCGTAGGGATCGTGGGGACAAGACTAGATTATTTACAGCACGCGCAGAGGCATTTAAACAGTCCTCCTTCTGGCGCTCCATACGTGAATGGAACGGGAACAAGCCGTAATAACTGATACAATGAAATATACCCTCTGATATGCACTTCACAGAGGTTTGTGGGGTGTAGATGTAGATGAAGGGGACAATATACTCGCAACCATTCTCCTTTATGCGGTTACACGGTTTGCAGACGAAAACTAAGCCTGAAACAAGCGACATGTGTGCTGCATGTATCTTAATTTTCGTAGCGGCTTCCCAAACACTCCTGCCTCGTGTAGGCGTCAATGATAAACTTTATCAAGTGGTCGAGGCTTCCGAGTTCAGTGTCTGATAACAGTGACACTTCTCTTCGTAAAACAGATACCGCAGCCATCTCGGATTCGCTGGACCCAATCTTGGCCAGCGGATGTCGGCCGCCTACAGTGGCTTAAATTCCCTGCGACTATTGCTCGCTGTCGACTGCTAGCATTACAATCACGAATAATATTCATGTAGTCTCTCCCACGAAGGAAGCAGTATACATGAAGCTGTCAGCGGCGCACTGGTAATGGAAACGCATAAATCGACGTGTTTCACAAGTTTCTCTGTTACTGGCAATGTTTTATCACCGAGTGACAAAGGGGACGTGGACGAGGGATATAGCGTAGACTTGCTCACGCTTCTCTGTTTCCAGAGTTAGTAACTCTCATGAACATAACACTAGGAACTAAAATACCCTGTACTGTCCATAATTTAAGTTAAGCACCACGGGAAGATATAAAAATAATTGACTTCTTTCTTGTAACCGAATGGTTTTGGCAGTCAATGAAAAAAATATGTAAAAACAAATATAAATAATTTCTGTTCGATAACTTCTTCCACTCTTAATTTCTGGATACTTAAACGTTTGTATAGAAGCGTTACATTTATTAAGTTATATTGTACAGGGTGTTACAGAAAGATAGGGCCAAATTTTCAGGAAACATTCCTCACACACAAATAGAGAAAAGATGTTATGTGGACATATGTCCGGAAATGCTTAATTTCCACGTTAGAGCTCATTTTAGTTTCGTCAGTATGTATTGTACTTCCTCGATTCACCGCCAGTTGGCCCAATTGAAGGAAGGTAATGTTGACTTCGGTGCTTGTGTTGACATGCGACTCATTGCTCTACAGTACTAGCATCAAGCACATCAGTACGTAGCATCAACAGGTTAGTGTTCATCACGAACATGGTTTTGCAGTCAGTGCAATGTTTGCAAATGTGGATTTGGCAGATGCCCATTTGATGTATGGATTAGCACGGGGCAATAGCCGTGGCGCGGTACGTTTGTGTCGAGACAGATTTCCAGAACGAAGGTGTCCCGACAGGAAGACGTTCGAAGCAAGTGGTCGGCGTCTTAGGGAGCACGGAACATTCCAGACTATGAATCGCGACTGGGGAAGACCTAGAACGACGAGGACACCTGCAATGGACGAGGCAATTCATCGTGCAGTTGACGATAACCCTAATGTCAGCGTCAGAGAAGTTGCTGCTGTACAAGGTAACGTTGACCATGTCACTGTGTGGAGAGTGCTACGGGAGAACCAGTTGTTTCCGTACCATGTACAGCGTATGGAGGCACTATCAGCAGCTGATAGGCCTCCACGGGTACACTTCTGCGAATGGTTCATCCAACAATGTGTCAATCCTCATTTCAGTGCAAATTTTCTCTTTACGGATGAGGCTTCATTCCAACGTGATCAAATTGTAAATTTTCCCAGTCAACATGTGTGGGCTGACGAGAATCCGCACGCAATTGTGCAATCACGTCATCAACACAGATTTTCTGTGAACGTTTGGGCAGGCATTGTTGGTGATGTCTTGATTGGGTCCCATGTTCTTCCACCTACGCTCAATGGAGCACGTTATCATGATTTCATACGGGATACTCTACCTGTGCTGCTAGAACATGTGCCTTTACAAGTACGACACAACATGTGGTTCATGCACGATGGAGGGCTCCTGCACATTTCAGTCGAAGTGTTCGTACGCTTCTCAACAACAGATTCGGTGACCGATGGATTGGTAGAGGCGGACCAATTCCATGGCCTCCATGCTCTCCTGACCTCAACCCTCTTGACTTTCATTTATGGGGGCATTTGAAAGCTCTTATCTACGCAACCCCGGTACCAAATGTAGAGACTCTTCGTGCTCGTATTGTGGACGGCTGTGATACAATACGCCATTCTCAGGGCTACATCAGCGCATCAGGGATTCCATGCGACGGAGGGTGGATGCATGTATCCTCGCTAACGGAGAACATTTTGAACATTTCCTGTAACAAAGTGTTTGAAGTCACGCTGGTACGTTCTGTTGCTGTGTATTTCCATTCCATGATTAATATGATTTGAAGAGAAGTAATAAAATGAGCTCTAACATGGAAAGTAAGCGTTTCCGGACACATGTCCACATAACATATTTTCTTTCTTTGTGTGTGAGGAATGTTTCCTGAAAGTTTGGCCGTACCTTTTTGTAACACCTTGTATATTAAGATTAGAGTAAAAACCTAGCTCTGAGAATGGTCATCATGCAGCTATATTTTCACCAAGAAAATGTGACGATAACTCCAAAGCCACCCACTGCAAATAGTTGGTTTTTGTGTATGGTGCTACCCTCGGTTCTCCTGTTGCGCATACAGCGGTTGTTCGAAGGTAGCTGTTGTGATACTACAGATATGAGTGACTGGAGTGGCAACCACCACATCGCCGTGGTTAGATAGGTCATGGAATGAGCATAGTCTACGGCGCATAATCTCAGCAACAAACCGGGCTGGTTTTTGGGACGACGCTGCTTGTCTACCGTTTGCGGTAATAGCGAAATTTGAATATTACACTATTCGCCTTGTTTTTATAAGTTTCTGCACGTCTGAGCTTTAGTGACAGCTCTGGTGCAGCATTGTCGTTGCTACGGTTGTAAAAAGATGTATGTGAAAGGAGGACCAGTTGCTTTTCACACATATGTACAACAAATGTATAACTGTAAATGTCAAATTGATATGAGGCACTTTATGTGTTGAAAAATATCTGTGATCTCAACGTCGTGGCCTCCCCTTTAAGTATTTCTGCATGAGACAGTTTTCTATATAGTGCCATTGTATTGTAATTAATTAAACACATTCGACAATATTAATCAGTGCAACAGAAAATCTAAAAAGTATTGTTGCTTGTCACTTCTTTTGTTACTACAAAATTCGAGTATTGATCTTGTATTTTTTTTCTGTATAACGTATGGTTTTACATTTGTGATATGTTAGCGAAAAAAATTATAGATATTTTACTTGTCTGTAAAAGCAGAAGGGTAAATAAATAAAAACTGAAAATATTAATTGACGCGCAGGTGGTGCAAATCGCTTACCGTATTTAATACAACAATCTCATTGTTCCAAATGTGTTGTTCTTTCGTGACACTTAGGCGCCGTCTACAGTGTCATTGTAACGTAATTAGAACAGAAACCTAAAAAATATCGTTGGCTGTCACTTCTTATCCCGTTACCGAAAAAACGTAAATAAAATGGAATCTGAGCTACGATGCCGTGGCGCAAAAGCACAGTACCATTTCTGTTCACATTTTTAAGCCCACTTCAGTCCCTGGTGTCAAACTGCCAAGATGTCTGCAAAACGCGTACACAAAGTTTCACGGTACTTCTGAAGGTGATCTATCTGTAGCAGCAAAGTTATAACACTCAATGCGTCGTCCCAAAGCCATGTGACTTGAGCTGCAGGAGATATTCTTCTCGTTCGTTTCAACATATTTCTCCACGACAAAAAAATCGAGATTGGTCTGAAATATTTTTGAGCTTTCACGACTTTTCTCGCATGTTAATGAATGTGTTCCAATATTTTCAAATGTTCTACAATACTACGTGGAAACATGACACTGATCCGCACTCGAGAAAAATCGTCTTAATCGGTGAGTTGTGCAACGTAGTAAATACAGTCGTTATAATAGCAAACAATTTTAGCAACAAAAAATGACTTAGCTCAGCAAACAAATTAGCTACTACATAATACGATACCAGGAGAAGCACAAATATATAAAGCAAATGATACAGTGATAAACCAAGACGAAAGAGTAAATTCCTCAGCATAATTACTAAATTCGCTCAGTGTTCCCGGTATGCTCCCGCAAAAAAGCTTCAAAATATCATCAAGGAAGCGGAAGTACTACCCGGCAAAGAAAAAGCCAAGTCAGTATTTGTGCCACGAATTCCATTCATTTCAGCTAACTTACCAATCAATTGCAAAAGACTCCAGCTTCTGGTAAGATTAACGTACAGTATGACTATCAATAAATCACTAGGGCAGACATTCCAACGTTGTGGAATGAATTTGAAAGAACTGTTACTCTCACGAAGAACTACACGTCATATGTACACAATACTACATGTACTGTGTTCGCATGTTGGACAACCACAAAACTAATTCATCTTTGCACCTGAAAGGAAAGATCAGAAATGTATTTTATAATTATACTTTGAATGTGTTAGATGCTATATGAATGAGCCGCGTGGTCTAAGAACACGATCCGCGCGGCTGCCGCCGCCGCCCCCCCCCCCCCCCTTCGGAGGTTCGAGTCGTTCCTGCCTCGGGCGTGTGTGTGTGTGTGTGTGTGTGTGTGTGTGTGTGTGTGTGTGTTGTCGTCGCTAGTTTAAGTTGTATTAAGTAGTGTGTAAGCTTACGGTTCCATGACCTCAGCAGTTTGGTCCTATAGGATCTTACCTCAAATTAAAAAAAAAAAGTTAAAAAAATAAATAAAACCTATATGAATGACATGATTAAATTCGCACTTCTTACTAATTCAGAAAAAAAATGAAAAAAAGGATGAAGTGAGGCACGTCCATTTCATATGGTGTATAATAGACTACATTAAAGCTAATCCCCACTCCAAAACGAGCTGTCGCACATGTAATTCACAGAACAATCAAAAAAATAGAGTAACTAACCAACCAAACCCGAAAAGTGAACAAAAGCCTCGAATCAACTGCACTACTGCGGTGTGATACAGGCACTATCAACAATATAAATGTGTGGACGGGTGTTCTGTCCCCAATGAGCCACAGAAGACAGCTGAGGGTAGTTCGAACTGGACATGACAGAAAGGGGTGAAGGAGCCCTGTTATTCCGCATGAAAGATTTCACAACAGGTACATGTGGACAAGTCCATTGTTAGAGATGTCATTATGAAACTATAGATAGTCTGGCGGTTAGGTCAATCGCATGTGTACCTGAAGGATGTACAATGTAATTTACATGGGTTACGGTAGACCTGATCTAACTAACCGTCTAGAACAGGTTGTTCTGTATGTACAGCAAATTAATACATAAAATAACTAAACTGTACTTTTGTGTCGACAGTAATTCCTGCGAGGCGAATTTCTCGGACGAATCTGGTGCCTCTCGTAATGTAGCACTTTGCACACTACACAGCAAGTATGTAAGACTATACGGGAAGCAAGTGGATGGTTTCCAGGTAGAAAATGTCGTCATCGCCCATATCTTTACTGCTGTTTCTCCGAGACACTAGTACAGCTCTTAAGTACTAAAGTGGAGTGCAGAAAGCGACGCAGTGGGCATGTGGATTGTTTTGTATGGAACAGAAATGGAAACGGAACAGATAGGCGCCCATTTAGAAAATCAAAATAAAAGAAGACATAGTAAAAAAACATGGTCGCTACCTAGCAGTAGCGCATGAGAGGGTCCAGACCGGTGCACACCATATTACAATTACGTACACACCGTTTTCAACATCGTCACAAGAGGGAAAAATAGCAGGGGTAGACATACCTAGACTACACAAAATAGATTACAGATCTTGGATGTAATAGTTATGTAGAGACACACAACTTAGATACAAATGGGAAGAAGTAGAGGACAACAGCAAACTGGTGACGGAAAATATAATCATAATTTGTGGTATTTGTAGGTATGTTGTCTGCATCAGATTAGTTCAATGGTAATAAATTGCACATATGCGTCTTTCCTCCGTAAAAAGCGATTTGCATTCTTGGAAACATTCAGACGAACCTTTCCAGCACATTAAACACTGTTGATGTGAGATAAAAATGACAATAAATGAATAAACAATCCTTTTCTTGCTATTATCAGTGTACTTTATAATCAATTTTTAATTAAAACTAATTTGTAAATCCTTTGGTTACTAGCCATCTTTTTCAGAATGAACCCATCTGTTCGGAACGAAATACGCCGTCAGAACAATGCATTAACAAGAAGTAGATTATTTTTTCTGTTACTCAATGTACACTATACACAGGCAAACCATGTGACAAATTTAATGAAATACGTAATGTTTTATCGTGAACAAAATCTATAATCACCACAGTACCAAATTATCCTGAGAGGTTCACAGCGTCAAAAATCTGACCGGAGGAGCACCCGTTTCTGCAAAACAAACACTGAATTATTTCTGTGCAGCCAGTGCGCACAATTTCGCGTTTGGACTTGTGAGTTGCTCTCTACCAAAGCTATAGTTCTGTAGTTTTGGTACAGTACATAAATGACGTAGTAAATGATAGGATTATTGGTACCGTTGGTAGCATTTGTAGGGAAAGGAACATAAATAAATGTGCGAGCGACGAATTTTCATTGTTTTATGTTTGTCTGTTTTGCACACAGTTAGAATCGCACATCGTTCAGTGTTAGTCCATTGTGTATTTTATATGTTTACAAAATGTAAATTGCATTATATAAATAATAAAAATTAGTTGACCGCGTAACTTTTGCGCATTCCTGTAACCAAAGCAGTTACTTCCGATGCAAGTACAATTTATATGCGCAGACATAAAAAAAATCCATATAATTATTGTTATATTGCACTTTATGGAATGTTCTTCATCAGGATCACAGTCAAGAGTTTCCTGTTGTTGCTCAAAAATGGTTCAAATGGCTCTGAGCACTATGAGACTTAACATCTATGGTCATCAGTCCCCTAGAACTTAGAACTACTTAAACCTAACTAACCTAAGGACATCACAAAACACCCAGTCATCACGACGCAGAGAAAATCCCTGACCCCGCCGGGAATCGAACCCGGGCGCGGGAAGCGAGAACGCTACCACACGACCACGAGCTGCGGACCCTGTTGTTGGTGTTAAGTGCGAGAGTAACAGAAACATGTTTTATGTAAGGTCAACGAAGTATTGAAGGTATGTCTGATATGTTTTTTTTTACTTTCTTTAATTTTAACTTTTTCTGAGGAAATTGATTTTCCTAACCCTACATGGTATATCAATATCATTTTTTATTTTTAGTACAACATCCCTCATCTTTTACATTATAGGCCAAAAATTTGGAATAAAACCTTAGTTAAACATTGGCATTTTCAATTTTGCTGTAAATACTGTTTATTTTTAAGTAACAGAGGTGGATGACAGTGCAGAACAAAAATGTCCCATAGGTAATGCAGCCCTTTCTATAGCCTCACTCAGGCTCTAGACATTTCACCGCCTCCTGTTTCTACGGGAACCTCCTTAAGACACTGATCGCATATGCAAACAAAGCGATCGAAATGAGGTAACGTGTGATAGACATGCAACATCCCTAACATACAGGTAACGCGATTACGGCCTTAAGTACCCAAGGCTATTAGGAAAATTACCGTAGTCTCCACTTCTTTATGATAATATACAGTAGCCTACGGTAGTTTTACAACTCTGCTTATGACTTTTTTTTAATGTGAGAGTACTGAATCCAATGCTTGACGCTCAACACAGTACTTCAGTCGAGTTCCAAAATACCTGTCTTTGACAGAACTGTAGTCTTCATGAACTTCCAGAAAAGTCAATGCCCAAAATATTGTCGGTGAAAGGATATAACACTTTTGCACTGTGACTGGGGGATTTTTAAGAATACCAGCCCATAAATGCCAAAGATAGACCTAGAACGCTTCATCAGTGTGCTACAAGAGAGATAAAGCAATCGCCACAGAGATCCTTTACTCCTGCTGCAGAATAAAACCAGCGCAGTTTCTGAGCAGCATACTTCACCCAGCTTGTTTGCATCATACGGCCTTTTTGCTGTCTAGATAAATGACCTGCCTCCTTCTGCAAATCTTACAATGACTAGTACACGGAAATAGAGCCAAGTAGCGGGTATTCCACGTACGACGCAAACGCTATCTACAACATTTCAAGAGAAGCAATGCCAAGGAGGCAGGCTCCGTTCGTCAGAGCTTTGTGTGGCGTATCGGTTTTACCCGTACGATTGCGATTGCGATTGCGATTGCGATTGCGATTGCGATTGCGATTGCGACTGCGACTGCCACTGCGCTTGCGCTCTCGCTCTCCCTCCCGCCCCCTGCTCCCTACCTGATAGCCTAGGGCGTCAAAGCGCCGCTTCCGGGGTATAGGAGATGCGCCTGCCCCGGGTTGAACCTAAGTTGCTGATCAACAACGAGTGCCGCCCAATCTGGATTTGGTTTTTAGGCAGTTTCCCACATCCAGCTACGAAACTAACGGGGTGGTGCAGACGTCCCACTTCAGATACTCTCTATGCGAACATTTAGAAAATGTTCTCACACTTGAATATAGATTTACTCTAGACGCAGACAGCTGGGGTATGCTCAGGGTTATTCCGTGACGGTGTTACAAACTGTCGGAGATGATGGAGAAGTGTAAATGTATCAATCTGAGGTAAGGAACCCTGGTCAGGAAATGAGAGAGGCGAAAAGTTATAAGCCAAAATCGTACTGATAGCTCTGACAGCGGACCTCTTCCACTGCAAACTCTTTGCTTTCCGTATTCTGGGAGGAGGTACTACGGACTAAAACAGTTTTAAAAAAATCAGTAAACACAGACTCTAAAATGCATGCCTTAAGAGCTATGAGCACTTGCTCATCGTAGCTACTATGCAACATATCTTTTAGCGAACAAGGGCTCATAACTTTCAAGGCAATGGTCGTCAAATTGCGACACGCGAGCTACATGTTCCCCAAGGCAAGTATTATTGCGGCCCACGGTTCTCAGCCGTATTTTATAACACTGAGAGCCCGGCGTTACCCGGGTATGTATTTATTCCAATTTTCTATTAGTCCATCTCCTTCCCCCCACCTCCTCCCTTTTGTCCATCTCCTCCTCCAACCCGATCTCCTTCATTCACCATCTCCACCTTCCCCCCCACCCTCTGCCTATCTTTTTCTCCCCCTGTCTCTGTCCATTTTCTCCTCCCGCTTATTTGAGCCCATTCCTTGTTCCTTCCTTTCCCCCCTCGCTGTCTCTCCATCTTCTCCTCCCTATTCTGTGTCCAAGTTATCATCTTAAACCCAATAGGAGACTGGTGGGCCGGCCGCTGTAGACGAGCGGTTCTAGGTGCTTCAGTCTGGAACCGCGCGACCGCTACGATCACAGGTTCAAATCCTGTCTCGGGCATGGATGTGTGTGATGTCCTCAGGTTAGTTAGGTTTAAGTAGTTCTAAGGGGACTGGTGACCTCAGATGTTAAGTCCCATAGTGCTCAATGCCATTTTTTTGAGACTGGTGGTTCTTATCCCAACAGTATTTCCTTTTGTATTATAACTAATATGTTTACCGAGTGTGGTTAAAATCGTTCCAGGAGTTTACGATGAGCTTTTTATCCGTGTCTTTCCTGCGTATGCCCAAGTCAAATATATGCCACATATATTTAACATATATCACCTGTATCTCTAACAAATTTAGCACTGCAATTTCGTTTTCAAGCAGCTCAGTTTTTATGACAATATATCTCCTGCGCTGTACAATAACATAAATTTGTAGGTACATTCAGTCAATCGGCGTCATATTTGGATACTGTATCCGAAACGTGTTGCGAATAGAGTTGATAGTAGGGAAGTAATAAATTAAAAAGACAGAATGATGCGGCTTTTTTCACATATCTCAGTATTTGTCGCAATAAATTAAAACATCGTGCTTCACGCGGCAGTTTTACTGCGTGAACAGCGAAGCGATAAACTTTTTTCGTTTCGTTCTTTTGTATGGTTATCATGGTTATCAGCAAGAAAAGGTTCCGTAAAGGCTTGAAATCACGTGTAAGGTTTGTTGCAGGTCGCTAAGTGTCCTGATTCTCAAACGTTGGATGACTACAATATGGGTATTTGCGTGTCAAATGGCTCTGAGCACTACGGGACTTAACTTCTAAGGTCGTCAGTCCTCTAGAACTTAGAACTAATTAAACCTAACTAACCTAAGGACGTCACACACATCCATGCCCGAGGCAGGATTCGAACCTGCGACCGGAGCGGTCGCGCGGTTCCAGACTGTAGCGCCTAGAACCGCTCGGCCACCCTGGCCGGCATTTTCGTGTCGTGCGCTACATTACTTTTTCATCCTATCCCCATCCATTTGATAGGTACTTAGTACTCCCAACTGCAATGATTTGCAGACAGTTAGTGATATGTCAATCCAGTGATTTAGGAGGAGACATGGAGCATACGTACATACATACATACATACATGTATAAATACACACTAACATACATATATCTACATACATACTTACATACACTGATGAGCCAAAACATTATGACCACCAGATTCATAACGTGCTGACCCACGTTTGCAGCGCAACACAGACACAAGTCTGCGTGGCTTGGATTCGATAAGTCCTTGGTAGGTTTCTGGAGGTATGCGCACCAAATGGCTACCCACAAGTCACACGGTTCCCATAAATATTGGGCCGATGATTTGTGAGCGCTGAACTGGCGCTCGACAACGTGCCAGATTTGCTCCGTTGGGTTGAGATCAGGTCAGTGTGGAAGCCTATACAACAGCGTCAGGTCAGTGTCATATTTCTCAAACCACTGTAGCACGGTTCTGTTCTTGTGTCATGGCCAGTTATCCCATGACGCCGTCGGAGTAGACATCAAGCACGAAGGCATACAGGTAGACCGCAATAATGTTCACGTAGTCCACAGCTGTCATGGCGCCTTTATTTACCACCACAGGTCCCACGGAGGCCCAGGTCAATGTCCACCAAAGCATAATTCTCACTGTCCTGCCGTCCGCCTCCGTAGCGTAGCGGCAGCGTTACCGCCTATCACGCAGGGGGCCCGGGTTCGATTCCAGGCAGGGGACTGGGTGTTGTGTGTCCATCATCATTTGCATCATCACTGACCCGCAAGTCGCCGTAGTGGCGTCACCTAGAAAGGACTTGCAATATGGCGGCCGAACTCCCCCGAATGGAGAATTCCGGCCAACAATGCCGTACGATCATTTCCATTTTTTACTGTCCTGCCTCTGTGGCGCGGTGCATGCATCGAACAGTCGTTTCCACAGCTGGACACGACCACTGGCTTGGTGTAACAAGAAATGTCATCCGTCCGATAAGACGACACGTTTGTATTGACCTACGGTTCACTCTCGCAATCGCAATTGACATTGTCGATATGTCAACAAGGGAACACGTGGGGGTTGTCTGCTGCGGAGCCCCACGTTGAACAAAGCGCGCTGTACGGTGTTCTCCGACACACTCCTGCCTGCACCAGCATAGTGCCGTGCTGACAGATCTGCCACAGGTTGCCGCCTATCTGATTTACAGAGCGAGCAGGACACTTACCTCTAAGTTCCGTGACGAAGCGTGCACTCCAGCACTTCGTCGCCGATTCGTTGTTGTTGTTGTTGTTGTTGTTGTTGATGATGATGATGATGATGATGATGAGGAGGAGGAGGAGGATGGTGATTGGTTTGTGGGGCGCTCAACTGAGTGGTCATCAACGCCCGTACAAAGTTCCAATTGTTACACAGTCCATCTTTTTACACAGTCCAATCTAGCCACTGTCACGAATGATGATGATGAAATTATAAGGTCAACACAAAAACCCAGTCCCTGGGCAGAGAAAATCCCCAACCCGTCCGGGTACCGAACCTGGGGTCTCCGATTCGTGATTTTACTTTCCATTGATGCTCAAGACAGTATCATACCAACAGTCAAACAGCTTAGGTGATTCCGAGATACTCGTTCCAAAGCGTTGCACCGTAACAATCTGCACTTCGTCAAAGTCCGTTACGTCAGTGCATTTCCTCATTTTTGGTCGGTATCCTCGCTAGAATGATGCGTCCCTTTCATCCCTGCTCAGTTTATACGCCTTCCTTAAAGCGTCACGTACGTGCCATTAGACGGCATTCAGCCTCGTGGTGGGCAGTGGTCATAATGTTTTGGCTCATGAGTGAACACACGCAAAATCCATTTTTATAATATGTATGGATGCTTCTCACTACTAACAGCAGGATCGAAGAACGTGAGCTAAAGTTAGAAGCTACTTCAGAGTTTTTTTCTCGCTCAATAACAAAGAAATATAGTTACAGAGACATTATTACTTTAAGATTCGATTTTTTTTAACTGACGCTGAATTCGGCCGAGAGTTAAAGCTAGCAGATTAACTCAGGAACAGAGCGGTAAGTGGCGTGGCCACTGCGCGGATTAATAGAAGTGAGAGGGGGAATATTTTATTGCTTGTCCTCCAATGCTGACAACTCGCGAGCAAGCCAACTCGCGGTGTATCACAGTGCACGAACTAGAAGAAAAATGACATTCAAAACATTTAGTAAATACTTGTGATCGTTTCTCATATTGCAGTTACTATTATTAATTAATATAACATACTACTTTATGTTGATTATCAATTAACAGTGAGATCAGTAGGGAAACGAGTGGTAAAGTGTCCAGAAGGGGAAATATGCCCATTCCATATATTTTGCCCCGAAAAGCCCTGCTACATGCCAAAAAGTGATCACACTAGTTCTAATATACATCACCATTGTTGTGATTGAGATTGACAGAGGATTTTGTGTCGTCTGATTTAAGATAAGTCATTTACTGTGTATTATTCCTGTTAACTTACTTGTATATACTTTACTTGTATATTAATGTTTAAAAAACTCTTTTGGCAAACAAATGTGGTACGTTATTATCTCATTCAGTTTGGCTCCAAGCACTATGGGACGTAACAAATGCTCAAATGTGTGTGAAATCTTATGGGACTTAACTGCTAAGGTCATCAGTCCCAAAGCTTGCATACCACTTAACCGAAATTATCCTAAGGACAAACACACACACCCATGCCCGAGGGAGGACTAGAACCTCCGCCGGGACTTAACAGCTGAGGTCATCAGTCCCCTAAACTTAGAACTAATTAAATCTAACTAACCTCAGGACATCACACACATCCATGCTCGAGGCAGGATTCGAACCTGCGACCGTAGCAGCAGCGCGGTTCCGGACTGAAGCGCCTAGAACCGCTCGGCAACAGTGGCTGGCTCATTCAGTTTGGCAGTATCCTCAGTGTATCACTAATGCCTACATGGCGACCGATTGTAAAACTGGCCACACTGCTCGTCGGGGACACTAGCCAACGCGTTTACCTAAATAATAGTTGGTTACTTCCAAAAAACTGACTTCTAAGCATTTTTGTATACAAAGCAACCTTTCTTCATTCTATCCCTTTGTGACAATTCTGAATTATCTGACATTATTGAAAACCGTCTCTGTTCTGTTATAATTGGGCTATTTGGGCTAGTACAAAAGGCAAATTGAAAACAGTCTGTTGCAGCCGCTTGATATTCTTTCAAATAGTAGGTCGTGATTTTATAGACAATGTGGGCCGAAATCAGAAAAACAAACATGCGATCTTGTTGCGATGGCGCTGATCACTTTACGCGAGTAAGTACGGAAAATTGATGACTATGAAAATCTCCAAAAATTCGTGTAACTCCTACGTATTATTCTCTTTTAAGTTAAAAATATTCGATGTGACACCTTATGACATGCAGATTTAAAATATGTAAGTAGTAAGCTTCTGTCAATAATCATAGTTTGGTGAAAACGCAGTTCCCCTTGAGTGGCAACTTTACCTCTCTCTCCCCTTCTCCCCCCTCCTCTTTCCACCCTCCCCCTCCCCCCTCCCAATCATTATGCAGCCAAAAGTGCTGCTCTACAATGTCAATATCTGCTTTTGAGCAAACAATTTGATGACAACTGTCCTACGGCATGCAATTTAGAGGCCTTGTCTACTAGATAATTCTTTTTTTCTTATTTCGGTACATATTACCTCCACCAAAAATTTGGAAAGCAAAGAATTTGCAGTAGAAGTGGTCCATCGTCAGAGATATCAGCCCTATTTTCACTCGTAAATTTCGACTCGGCCGTTCCGGACAAGAGCGCCTTACCTCAAATGATACATTTACCCTTCTCCATCATACCTTTAAAGTTTGTAACACCGTCACAGAACGATGTAGATTTCGTGCCAGGGTGAGAGTTGGCGTTAAGTTGGGTATCCGGCCACTATCTACCACTAACATTGCCTCAACCCATATAACAATGCCGACTCTGCAGACGAAACAAAGAAGAAGAAGAAGAAGAAGAAGAAGGTGATGATGATGATGATGATGATGATGATGATGATGAAGATGAAGGAGATCAGTTTTAACAGAATAGACGAGTTAGGAGCGGCCTTCGCAAAACGTTCGAGAAAATCCTTGCACCAATAGCACTTAACACTGATGCCTAATGTATCCACAGAGATGTGCACTCACTCAAACTGAAACCTTGTAACCCAACAGCACCGCCTCGACTGACGAATTCTTACACTAATTTCAGGCAAACAACGCAAGAACACACACTCTCAGTCCATGTATGACAGTATTAGGATGATAGTTCCTATCATCAAAATCATTCTAGCTAGCACAGGTAAATCAGCTGCGAGAATCCCAAAAACTGGCTGCGGTATATGCAGCAACCTGAGCCTGCCCTGCGGTATTGTAAGTATGTGATATCTGTTCTTTCAGCCATGTCCGAAAGAACAGACATCACATATGCATAATTAAGGCTATGACGGCCAATGATCAGCCGGCCGGAGTGGCCGAGCGGTTCTAGTCGCTTCAGTCTGGAACCGCGCGACCGCTACGGTCGCAGGTTCGAATCCTGCCTCGGGCATGGATGTGTGTGATGTCCTTAGGTTAGTTAGGTTTAAGTAGTTCTAAGTTCTAGGGGACTGATGACCTAAGATGTTAAGTCCCATAGTGCTCAGAGCCATTTTGAACGGCCAATGATCCCTTCAGTGTAGATGCATATCAAGCTTGAATTCTTACGGGAATCGGAGAGATGTCGCGTGTAATGAGGTTAATGAGCAGGGACACTACATCAGTAGTGTGTGGAGTAAGTTGAGAATTTGGATCTGATAGGAGGTATGCTACGGTACTCCGTGCGGTTATGGTGACCACGGTGTCCGGATGACGTAGTGGTCAACGCACATGCCTCGTAAGCAGGAGACCCGAATTCAATTCCTGGTCCAGCAAAAATTTTCAACTTGCCTCATTGACATAAATCAATGCCCATTGGCAGCTAATGTCTTAAATTCCATTGCGTCCCACGCTATTGGTTCCTACACTACGCCAGAAATAGCTGTTCAAACTTTACGTACATTTTTCATATAGAAACTTAACGCGGTCTTATTAAAATGAAAAAGATGTGTACCAGTCTTTTACTATGGGGTGAAAGTATCAGCGAAGACAGCAACCGACAACGGCCAACTGCACTCGAATTTTCAAAACATGTGGCGGCAACCCTCCGCAAGGAGCACGCGAAAACGGATTTTACTGCAGCCGGTAATAAACCGGGGCGTTCATCGGACCTCCGGAAAAGCTACAATCCCCTTCAAGATATCCTCCGCAGACGGGGACGGAAACGTTAGGTTTTAACAAGAAAGTCATCAAAATTCGGTAAGTTCGTGGCTCTATCCTGCGAATCAGGTCGTCAAGTGATACCTCTGATAAACGTGTTAGAGGAGTGCACAAAATAGATTAAAACACATTTTATTTCCCTAAGAAAGAAAAGAAATTAAATTACGCATTACACAAGTGTGGAGACAAGTTATTTGATAATCACTGCTACGTCTTTTCGAGATGGAATCCCAAACAGCATAAGTTTTCATTGTTTTCTGATGCTTGAGACATGAAAAAACATGAAAGCGTTACGACTAATTTTCCATGCACTATTTGTTTTTTGAGCATTACAAAGTTACTTGATCAAATGATCCTGCGATTGACTTTCACATGCTATCTTTTCGGAAAAGTTCTTTTGAGTTTTTGATGCACACTCGCTGACAATCTAGATGTTCAACAGCCGCAGAAGCCATTACCTGCGATGGAAGAGTGGGTCAATTTGTGACAGTTTCATACACATCACATAGATTAAACATTTCACCTGCACTCAATGGCTCTAACAATTGCGGCAGCAGTACATTACATTAATGTAGCTTTAAACACTTGACCTTTATGACTGGAATCCACATATTTACATTTCATTCATGCTTTTATTTTTTCGCTGAATGCGAACTGACGACGGTCTCGTTTATTTATTCATGAAACACCCGGCCTTCATTATGAAGCAATACTGTTGTAGTTTCAGGGCAACGATACTGAATCAGGTGCAACTACTCAGTTCGTAGATCTAAAGAACCGTAGTAGATATCACATTGTTCAACCTAGTTGTTCTGCACAAGAAAATATTCTCGTCGATTGCAGACAAATAAGCGTTTCGTTTTAAGTTATTGAGGTATCATCAGCGGCCTGTAACACCTTCATACCCATATTCTCACTTAAATTCAGCAGGCTTACCTTTTACATTATGCCCCTTTACTTAGAAGCTGCAAACAATTCTGATTTTGGACACATATACACAGACGTCTTTCCACCATCTTAATATGTCAATATTGCCAGCTGTAGAAGCTGTTTCTGTGATTATGGTCAAGACTTATACTTGTGTGTGTGTGTGTGTGTGTGTGTTTGTGTGTGTGTGTGTGTGTGTGTGTGTGTGTGTGTGTGTGCGTGTGTGTGTATTATCTACAGTGAGTTGTCTATATGTGTGTGATCACTTATTGATTGCTGCTGTCTGCTTTGGCTTTTTGAATGTAGCAGTGATATTCCTTGTGATTATTTTACTTTGGCTTTTTGGATGTAGCAGTTATATTTGTTGTGACTATTTATTCTGATAATATCCATATCTTGCGTCATGTTTGAGAGGTGATGGCTACGTTGTTTTATGTGAAATAGAGAATGGAGAAAGAAACGGAAGATACTGGTGGGAATTCGTGGCTTTCAACCGCACGTGTCATTGTGGTAATGCAATGGCGAAATTCGAAAATTTGTGCCAGACCAAAACTCGAACTTGGATTTACTGTCTCCCTAGAGCGTTTGCCTTAACCGCTTCGGCCATCCGGACACGGTCCCTTACCGACTCAAATTTCCAACTTATCGCACGCTGCAATGCAGCACTGTTTTTGGAAATTCAATCACGAAACGGGTAACATAGGGGATAAAAATTCTTTAAAAATATTGCGATACATTAAAAAAAATTTCAATGTTAAATCTATGAATATTGGTGTTTCACTTCTAGCTTGGATATAAAGAAATACGTGGTAGAAGGCGGAAGTTTTGTGGAAATACCACCACAATAATGCAAAAGGCATGATTAAGAAAATCCTTGGAGTCCAACTGCCAGAATCACTTTTCATCAGACGTAATTTCGGAAAACAGCGTGCTTCTATGGTCTCAAGTCGTGAAGGGTTTAGAATGTGTTGCAATTTGTGAACAACATAAAAATTCGATTAAAAAAAGCAAAAGGCAATTCGAGCAAATCATGCACACGACAGCGAAACAGCGGGTACTAAGATAGTTTATAATGTACAGATTTTCTGTTAAAATCGGCTGCCACTATTCTGTGTTGCGAAAATGTGCGGTTTCATTTTCGTTCTTGCAATCAGTTTTAACTACGATGGCAGGGCCATAAGTACTAAGTACTTATGGCTTACTCTGTAATTCTATCGGTTCGCGGATTACAAACTTTGTCTTTGAAGCTGTCATCCTCACAGATTCAGTAGCTGCAAAGGTCTCTCTCATACCCCGTCTACTAACGATCGCGACAGCTTTAGCCATTCATATTAAGCGACTTCAAATCCCAATCTAGGTTTCGTCTGCAATAGTAATAAACAAGGCTCACGGTCAGATAGAGTGGGGAAGAGGGAACAGACAGAAAGGAGGAGGGAAAGGAGAGTAAATGGCTATAGAGAGGGGGAGAAAGGTGATAGATGGAGAGAGGGTGAGGAGGTGATTAGAACGTACATCCAATTCCCACACATATTTAGCAATTGGGAAGCATTGCCGGCTTCGCTATCACTAATAAAATGTAGCGCCTCTGTATTAATGGCACTTGGAACTAAAACTTTCTTCTGGTCACTCAGAACCAGTTAGTTTCCTGATACGGCAGTTAGAACGTTCTTAAGTTATTTATTTTATAATGCGTCTCACTGTTTTTTGCAGTGGCGCAGTGGGCAGTGTAATTCTGCGGCATCAGAATTTTTTTAGTTTCTTGAATACAAATATGTATAAAAAGAGACACTGTATTCTGATTCCCCCGACAAATGTGAGATTTGGTGCTTACAACGTTTTCCGCTTTCGCTCTTTGTTTCTTCCTCCACCGTGTCGTGTACCGGTCGCCTCTGAATCGGTGGTCACCACATAAGTGCGCGTCGGAGAAGGTGGTAATTACGGGGACGACAGCTTTGAAAAGGACACGGTCGATGTCCGTCTCCATCCTTTCACAATCCGAGCTTCTGCTCTGCTTCTGTAGTTGGAGTCACGAACGATGGCGGTCGAGTTTAGGCTTATTCTGCGCACCTACGTCAAGCATTATCCGACAGCCAATGAGCGTTCGGTAATGTTCCGAGCTCTGGGCTCTCAATTCCGTAGCTAATGTGAGCATTAAACGTGATCGTAGCGAATTGTTTAGTGAACTTTTATTCCATTTCTTGCGATTTGTCATCGCTGATGGTGGTGGTAGGTGATACATTCCGGGTAAGCAAGGCAGGGACATACACTACTGGCCATTACAATTGCTATACCACGAAGATGACGTGCTACAGACGCGAAATTTAACCGACAGGAAGAAGATGCTGTGATATGCAAATGATTAGCTTCTCAGATCATTAGCACAAGGTTGGCGCCGGTGGCGACACCTACAACGTTTCCAACCGATTTCTCATACACAAACAGCAGTTGACCGGCGTTGCCTGGTGAAACGTTGTTGTGATGCCTCGTGTAAGGAGGAGAAATGCGCACCATCATGTTTCCGACTTTGATAAAGGTCGGATTGTACTCTATCGCGATTGCGGTTTATCGTATCGCGACATTGCTGGTCGCGTTATTCGAAATCCAATGACTGTTAGCAGAATATGGAATCGGTGGGTTCAGGAGGGTAATACGGAACGCCGTGCTGGATCCCAACGGCCCCGTATCACTAGCAGTCGAGATGACAGGCATCTTATCCGCATGGCTGTAACGGATCGTGCAGCCACGTCTCGACCCCTGAGTCAACAGATGGGGACGTTTGCAAGACAACAACCATCTGCACCAACAGTTCGACGAGGTTTGCAGCAGCATGGACTGTCAGCTCGGAGACCATGGCTGCGGTTACCCTTGACGCTGCATCTCAGACAGGAGCGCCTGCGATGGTGTACTCAAAGACGAACCTGGGTGCACGAATGGCAAAACGTCATTTTTTCGGATGAATACAGGTTCTGTTCACTGCATCATGATGGTCGCATCTGTGTTTGGCGACATCACGGTGAACGCACATTGTAAGCGTGTATTCGTCATCGCCATACTGGCATACCATCCGTCATGATGGTATAGGGTGCCATTGGTTACACGTCTCAGCCACCTCTTGTTCGCATTGACGGCACTTTGAACAGTTGACGTTACATTTCAGATGTGTTACGACCCGAGGCTCTACCCTTCATTCGATCCCTGCGAAACCCTACATTTCAGCAGGATAATGCACGACCGCATGTAGAAGCGTCTGTGCGGGCCTTCCTGGATACAAAAAGTGTTCGACTGCTGCCCTGGCCAGCACATTCTCCAGATCTCTCACCAACTGAAAAAAAAATGGTTCAAATGGCTCTGAGCACTATGGGACTTGACTGCTGTGGTCATCAGTCTCCTAGAACTTAGAACTACTTAAACCTAACTAACCTAAGGACATCACACACATCCATGCCCGAGGCAGGATTCGAACATGCGACCGTAGCGGTCGCGCGGTTCCAGACTGTAGCGCCTAGAACCGCTCGGTCACTCCGGCCGGCCACCAATTGAAAACGTCTGGCCAGTGGTGGCCGAGCAACTGGCTCGACACAATACGCCAGTCACTACTCTTGATGAACTGTGGTATCGTGTTGAAGCTGCATGGGCAACTTTTCCTGTACACGCCATCCAAGCTCTGTTTGACTCAATGCCTACGCGTATCAAGGCGGCTATTATGGCCAGAGGTGGTTGTTCTGGGTACTGATTTCTCAGGATCTATGAACCCAAATTGCGTGAAAATGTAATCACATGTCAGTTCTAGTATAATATATTTGTCAAATTAATACCCGTTTATCATCTGCATTGCTTCTTGGTGTAGCAATTTTAATGGCCAGTCTGGTAATTAGCAGTATCTACGCTTTCCTCAAGCGGAAAGAACATGCACGCGCATACCGCAATTGTTTGCTTGGGAACGTCAACAATGCAATCCTCGTCCGTGAGTCGACATGCGCGAATCGCCACCGTTCGTGGACTGAACCATAATGACCTCGTTGGGACGTTAAATTCTGCTATTCCTTCCTCCCTTCCTCGACGTCGTACTACTTCGTGGAGGAAATACGTCTAACTACTTCGTGGAGGAAATACGCCTACAAAACAGTACAGTAGCAGGTCCCGTACTGCCGGCCAGCGGCGGCGTAACAGAAACCATGAGCCACGGGCCGCGCTGGTGCGCAACGGTGTCGCCTTACTGTGGACGCAAAGCAGCGCGTAAACAAGACGGACACGCCAGCTGCCACCACGCGTACCGCCACAAACCGCCACGCTTCTACGTAAACAAGTAGTTCCGCCGCAACGGGCTGCACTTCGGCTACGGCTATTTACAACTTTTTTTTTTTTTTTTTTTGACAAACACGAGACTGATTTTCTGTACCGAGTCTTCCTTTCTGGGACATTATGGTTAAATTGGTTCAAATGGCTCTGAGCACTATGGGACTCATCTGCTGAGGTCATTAGTCCCCTAGAACTTAGAACTAGTTAAACCTAACTAACCTAAGGACATTACAAACATCCATGCCCGAGGCAGGATTCGAACCTGCGACCGTAGCGGTCGCGCGGTTCCAGACTGCAGCGCCTTTAACCGCACGGCCACTTCGGCCGGCTGGACATTATGGTTAACTACGTCTCCAATGCGAAAGCTCTATTAGGTTAGTGCATAAGTTCGTAGCGATTTTGCTACACATGTTGGTGTTCCGATTGCTATGGGTTTATTTATCGGTTGTCATTTTCTATTTGTAGTTCACTGTTGCTGTTTAAGCTTACATACTGTCATTTTGTCATTTGCAGATAGTGAGTGGAGGTGTGGACGCTATAAAATGGAGTGCCAAGCAGAGAAATCTGAACATTTGCAGTATATTATTCTTTTCGTGTTCGGTAGAGAGGTAACAGTAGCGGAGGCAGCCACAAACATTTGTGCCGTGATGGGGAAAAATGTCATGGGATACATCACGAGAAGAAACTGGTTTTCTCTCTTCTCGTTTTAAGAGACGATCGTTTTGATATCAATGACTCCCCGTTCAGGAAGACTATTGAGGTTTGATGAAGGTCGTTTAAGCATATTAATCCACAATGATCCACGTCACTGTATCCAAGAACTGGCATATGTGATGACTGTGATCATTTCACCATCCAGCGACATTTGCATGCAACGGGGACGGTTAAAAAATCAGTGGGTGACCATAATTAAATTGGTATCTATGCTTGCTCGTCATCAATTGGCACGTGAATAACACCGACTATTCCTATCCAGTATCGCTACTGGTGACGAGAAATGGTGTATTTATGCTAACTTAAGGAAAAGAAAGGAACGTTTGAGCCCAAACAAAGCAGCATTGTTTGTTTGTGGTAAGTTCTTGTGGGACCAAATTCCTGAGGTCATCGGTCCCTAGGTTGACACACTACTTAATCTAACTTAAACTAACTTACGCTAAGGACAACAGACACACCCATGCGCGACAGAGGACTCGAACCTCCGACGGAACAAAGCAGCAACTCCCCGTTCAAGGACCAGCGGGCCTCAATAAAAGATGCATTTGCTGGAACAGCAACCATGTTGTCTACTACTATTTGCTTCCCCGAGGTGTATCCATCGCTGCTGACATTTACTGTCAACAACTGAGCCGTCTTGCTGACGTAATCTAAGAACAACGACCACGAATACTGCGTGAAGTGATGCTACTCCAAGACAACGCTCGATGCATTCCGCTAGACCGACAAGAAACACTGTACACGGCTTTGGTTGGGAAGTCATTCCGCACCCATCTTAGTCACCTCGGATTTTCATATTTCAAGACGCTCCGCCTCAAAACCATGTGATTTCTACAGTCGTGGAATCGGAAAGTTACCACAGCGCTGGCAGACTGTTGTTAACAGTGAAGGAGAGTAGCCGCGCGGGATTAGCCGAGCGGTCTCAGGCGCTGCAGTCATGGACTGTGCGGCTGGTTCCGGCGGAGGTTTGAGTCCTCCCTCGGGCATGGGTGTGTGTGTTTGTCCTTAGGATAATTTATATTAAGTAGTGTGTAAGCTTAGGGACTGATGACCTTAGCAGTTAAGCCCCATAAGATTTCACACACATCTGAACATCTGATTTGAAGGAGAATATATTATTGATGACTAAAGTCTCTGTTATACGTATCTTTTGTGTTTATTAAGCTTACAGGAAAACTCTACGAACTTATGCACCAAAGCAATAGTATTTCTGTTTCAGAGCAGATAGTACGACGATTTTTCATACATTTTTCACCTAAAAACCTTTTCCTCGTGTCAGTGTTTTTAAGTGCATGGGGAACGTTTCGAACCACAGGTACTGCTGCCCGAAGGAAATAGGCGTCAACCACGGTCAACTACAACAGCAGATGACCATTGTGCAACAGGCAAGAAGAGACCCATGTCAAATATCGTGTACAATTGCAACCACATTTAACAGGAGTGCAAGACACACAATCTCGCGGTTCTAGGCGCGCAGTCCGGAACCGCGCGACTGCTACGGTCGCAGGTTCGAATCCTGCCTCGGGCATGGATGTGTGTGATGTCCTTAGGTTAGTTAGGTTTAAGTAGTTCTAAGTTCTAGGGGACTGATGACCACAGTAGTTAAGTCCCATAGTGCTCAGAGCCATTTGAACCACGCAATCTCACGCTCTACACTGGCACAGAGATCGCATGGGAGTGCTCTCCTTGCCCGACGACCAGAATGTTGTGTTCCGTCGACACCCGCACATCCGGTACTGTTTGCGAGGGTGCCAAGAGCATAGAGACTGGACCAACCATGACTTTGGCTCGCGCGTTATAGTTTTCAGATAACGGATGGCAAGTTTGCTCAATAACTTCAGAGCAGTAACTACGTGGTTATCCCATAACGATTCTCGACGACAACGTTATATTACCATCTCTCAACAACCAAGTGTTACAAATTTATGGCTGGAGTCATTATTTCATATTTATATCGTGCTCATTAGGTGAATCTCTAGATTACTTGTAACATTCAAGTTAGGTTCAGTAATGCGAATGTTAATCAGTGATCCATAGTTAATCATTCCAGATGCCAAACAATATCTATTGTGCGAAGTACAGGGTGAGTCAAAAAGAACTTCACAATTATAGGATGTTTGCAGAATGAGATTTTCACTCTGCAGTGGAGTGTGCGCTGATATGAAACTTCCTGGCAGATTAAAACCGTGTGCCCAACCGAGACTTGAACTCGGGATCTTTGCCTTTCGCTGGCAAGTGCTCTACCAACTTCTTTTTTTATCTCATTTTGTTCTATATTGATCGTAGAATTCGTTCGGGGCCATCGTCCGATGACATCCGGTCAGCCTCTTCGTTGATCCGTTTTTTTTTTTAATACAGAGGGCAGCTAACCCTCTGACCGAAGACGCTGAGCTACCGTGCCGGCAAACAACTGTCCTACCCATGCACTACTGACGCCCTGTCCTCATAGCTTCAATTCTGCGACTGCCTCGTCTCCTACCTTCCTACCTGCGAAAGGTAAGAGACCCGAGTTCGAGTCTCAGTCCGACACACAGTTTTAATATGCCAGGGAGTTTCATATCAGCGCACACTCCGCTGCAGAATGAACATCTCGTTCTGGAAAGATCCTCCAGGCTGTGGCTAAGCCATGTCTCCGCAATATCATTTCTTCCAGGAGTGCCCGTTCTGCAAGGTTCGTAGAAGAGCTTCTGTGAAGTTTGGAAGGTAGTAGTCGAGGTACTGGCAGAAATGAAGCTGTAAGACGAGTCGTGAGTCGTGCTTGGGTAGCTCAGTTGCTGGATCGAATCCTGCTCATCTCTTTTTTTCAGCACTATTCATACTATTTCGTACATATTACATTTGAAAGATAACAAGTATTTGCGTGAATTTTTATTCAATTTCCAATTTCAATTGGTTTTTTGGTAATTTTTACTAACTAATATCATGGTCATAATTACCCACAAGTAAAAGACCGAACATATAAAAAAAAAGTCGGCAGAACACATGCCCTCGAAAGGCAGAGGTCCTGAGTTCGAGTCTCGGTCCAGCACACAGTTTTAATCTGCCAGGAAGTTTCAATTATGGAGTGATATGAAAATTTATTGAGATAACTTACAGAATCTGTAGATGTGTCATTTTGTAGCAAATTATCTCAATTTTCATAAAACTGTCAATTGCCATTTAGATTCGATGTGATCACCAATTGTGATGCGGCAAACATCCCACCGGTTACTAGTTTCTGCTCACACTCGTTGCAGCATATCGGGTGTAATTTGAGCAACCAGACCGTAGATTTGATTTTCCAGGTCGGCTGGATTGTTTGGTAGGGGAGGAACATACACACGGTGTTAAATGGAATCCCAGGGAGAGGAATCCATTTGTATCAAGTCTGGAGAGTGAGGTGCTACAGACGCGAAATTCAACCGAGAGGAAGAAGATGCTGTGATATGCAAATGATTAGCTTTTCAGAGCATTCACACAAGGTTGGCGCCGGTGGCGACACCTAAAACGTGCTAACATGAGGAAAGCTTCCAAACGATTTCTCATACACAAACAGCAGTTGACCGGCGTTGCCTGGTGAAACGTTGTTGCGATGCCTCGTGTAAGGAGGAGAAATGCGTACCATCACGTTTCCGACTTTGATAAAGGTCGGATTGTAGCCTATCGCGATTGCGGTTTATCGTATCGCGACATTGCTGCTCGCGTTGGTCGAGATCCAGTGACTGTTAGCAGAATATGGAATCGGTGGGTTCAGGAGGGTAATACGGAACGCCGTGCTGGATCCCAACGGCCTCGTATCACTAGCAGTCGAGATGACAGGCATCTCATCCGCATGGCTGTAACGGATCGTGCAACCACGTCTCGATCCCTGAGTCAACAGATGGGGACGTTTGCTAGACAACAACAATCTGCACGAACAGTTGGACAGCGTTTGCAGCAGCATGGACTATCAGCTCGGAGGCCATGGCTGCGGTTACCCTTGACGCTACATCACAGACAGGAGCGCCTGCGATGGTGTACTCAACGACGAACCTGGGCGCACGAATGGCAAAACGTCATTTTTTCGGATGAATCCAGGTTCTGTTTACTGCATCATGATGGTCGCATCCGTGTTTGGCGACATCGCGGTGAACGCACATTGGAAGCGTGTATTCGTCGTCGCCATACTGGCGTATCACCCGGCGTGATGGTATGGGGTGCCATTGGTTACACGTCTCGGTCACCTCTTGTTCACATTGACGCCACTTTGAACAGTGGACGTTACATTTCAGATGTGCTACGACCCGTGGCTCTACCCTTCATCGATCCCTGCGAAACCCTACATTTCAGCAGGATAATGCACGACCGCATGTTGCACGTCCAGTACGGGCCTTTCTGGATACAGAAAATGTTCGACTGCTGTCCTGGTCAGCACATTCTCCAGATCTCTCTTCAATTGAAAACGTGTGGTCAACGGTGGCCGAGCAACTGGCTCGTCACAATACGCCAATCACTACTCTTGATGAACTGTGGTATCGTGTTGAAGCTGTACCTGTACACGCCATCCAAGCTCTGTTTGACTCAATGCCCAGGCATATCAAGTCCGTTATTAGGGCCAGAGGTGGTTGTTCTGGGTACTGATTTCTCAGGATCTATGCACCCAAATTGCGTGAAAATGTAATCACATTTTAGTTCTAGTATAATATATTTGCCCAGTCAATACCCGTTTATCACCTGCATTTCTTCTTGGTGTAGCAATTTTAATGGCCAGTAGTGTATATTATAATGTGGTAACAGAGGGAAATTCATGATTTTATAATTTTCTTTTTGCTTAATACTAAGTGATTGGTTTTAGGAACCTGATGACGGTCTGGCGACCGAATCTGGCTGCTAAACAAAGAATTTTATCAACAGCTCTAGGCAGTAATCGTGACATTTTTCAAATACTTACGAGCTGTGGGGCATCACCGTCTGAAAAAATAACAAATGTTCAACTGACCTATGGAACATGTAACTGAGTAACTAAATTTGCTCAAAAACTCCTGGTTGTCGAGATGAGAGACTGACAGGTATCAGTTTCTTTTTCCTAGTGGCTAACATCTGCGCGAACTTTCATACAAATCGGTGAGTCGCCTTTGTCAGTGTGAAAATGTAGTTTTCCGTGAGGTGCCCGTAGCCTAGCTGCATTGCGCACTGAGCAGAGCCGATGCGAGCAGCAGGTGCGGTGCGTGTGTGTGCAGGCAGGCAGCCTAGATCGTCCCCCGAGTCCAGCTGCAGTGTCGGTAACGGGCAGTGCCTTTCACAGCCGCAGCACTCAAGGTCGCCGGCCGCCTTCGCAATACATTTCGCGAGCCAGACTTTCCACTCAAACGCCAGATCACAATCATCTCACCACCGGCGCTCTACTGCCGTTTTGGCAGTGGGATACAGCTCATATGTAGCACCGATCACGCGAAACCTACATCATCATCTTGTAAACTGACAGGCGGAGAGTACATCGTTACAACATCATCAGTTTTCTGTCATAGTCCACTGGGAAAAAATCTGTATACTTATCTTCGTTTTCCAATCTCTTTATCTCATTCCCAGCATCCTTACGCAGCGTGAATTTATCCAGCAGGGTTTCCCGAGCACTGTATCGTCTTTCTTTCGAAGGATTTCCATTCCAGTTCGCAGTGCAATTCTATTACACTTTGTGTAGGTTATACCGACATTTTATGAACCTAGCAGCGAGTCTCTGAATGCAGTGGATGTCTGTCATGCTTACTCGATAGTGAGCCAGATGCGTTACCAGCGCTATGATGGACGTAACAAGAAAGATTCGATTTTTCCACAAGTTCTAATGACTTTCGATTCTCTGATTCACCACCTATTACTAACAAGTACTAGAATAACGAAAACTGAAACCAATAGCTGCACTGTAGTTCTAACCTCGTTTATTCGAAACATGCTACGGTTCGACGCGAAAAAGCGTCATCTTCTCAGGTCCCTGTATATGGAAACATACACAGCATTATAGTAAAGTATAATAAGAGTACCGACAATAAAAATCACAGTTTGTGACTAAAACGTGGATAAACCACATCATAAAATTACATAACAGAAATATACTATCGAAAAATGGTTCAAATTGCTCTGAGCACTATGGGACTTAACATCTGAAGTCATCCGTCCCCTAGGACTTAGAAATACAATGGTATTGGACAAATGTTTATTGGATAATACATACCCACCGAAATAATATAACATACACTCCAATGACCGCCAATATATAAGCAATGTAAACCAGAGTCTAAAACCTAGTATGCAAATAGCTTTGAAGTCACAGAAAACTATAAACACATACCCCATTAATATTACTATACAGCAAACCAGTCATATACCTGAAGTCTACGAACACACTAGCATTGCAAATATGTAACTAGTACAAGTAGAAGGCCATAAATATGCAGTACCTCAAAAGCTACAACGTAATACGTCACAAATATTTCTACCAATTCCATGAAATGTACTGAACATAAAACAGTGTTCCCATCGTTAGTAATATTCCCCGTCAATATGTACCCACAGGCTTAAAAGCAACTTACATGATACATACCGACAAATAATTGCCGAGGAGGAGGAGGAGGAGATTGGTATTTAACGTCCCGTCGACAACAAATTCGTTAGAGACGGAACACAAGCTCGGATTGAGGAAGGACGGAGAAGGAAATCGGCCGTGCCCTTTCAAAGGGACCCTTCCGGCATTTGCCCGAAGCGATTTAGGGAAATCACGGAAAACCAGTCAGGATAGCCGGATGCGGGTTTGAACCGTCGTCCTTCCGAATGCGAGTCCAGTGAGCTAGCCACTGCGCCATCTCGCTCGGTTCAGTTCCTGAAGAACATTTCGTTAGGCAAATCCTCTATTGGTATGTAACTATAGCCTATGAAGTAACCTAGTAGAAATCAGTCAGTAATACCAATAGCGACATACGTGTGTCATATACATACAGGACAATGAACATAGAAACGTCCAAATGGAAGTCCAACGGTATGAAACAAAAAGATGTATTCTTATTAATATACGAGAGCAAGACAGTGAACCTCGAAGAGTCCATAAGCATTGGTACTCAGACAATAGCTTACACAACCGCAGCAAACGCCGAACAGATCATGTCATGTCCTCGCTGACCTACAAAGATTACACAAGTTATACATTTGCTATGCTAGTATGTTCGTGGACCTCAGTGATATGACTGGATTGCTGAGTAGTAATATCAATGGAGCATGTGCTTCTACTTTTTTGTGACGTGAACGCTACTTATATACTAGGTTTTACGCCGTGCCTTACATTGTTTACATATGAGAAGTATTTAGAGTATACGTGACATTATTTTGGTATGTTGCATTATCCAGTGAATTTTTGTTCATTAGGTTTTGTTTTATCTTTTTACTCCAGCAGTTTGGTTTTATGTTATCAAGTTATTTCTTTTTATTATTGGTACATCCAGTATTCGAAGGTGGTTATGGATATACATAACTTCGATTGCTTTGCTGGTGAAATTCATTGCATGCGTGGGCTCCCCTCGTTTACATTGCATCATTATATACCTGCAGAATTTAGTTTTGTATGGGTATCGATACTACATTTTTATTATGTAATTTTACGATGCGATTTATTCGTGTTTTAGTCACAAACTGTGATTTTTATTGTAAATACTTTCATTATTCTTTACTATTATGCTATGTATGTCCGCATATACAGGCGCCTGAAGAAGACCGTTTTTCGCGTCGAAACGGGTAACATGTTTTGAATAAACGACGTTTGAGTTACAATGCAGCTGTTGGTGTCAGTTTTCTTTTTCAAGTACTTCATGTCCGGCTGCTATCCACTGTCCTCGATGGATTACGGGAGACACTAACAAGGGATGTACCGCAGTTGATGCCTAAATCGAACGAGAGAACAGTGTCAAGATTTCTGCAGGAATATTAGTACTTAAAGCAATTCGTCACACCTTTTACATGTGCTTAGTATTCCAATATGTTTAGCGGCTTTTGAATGAATGTTCCATATTCTCGTTACAGTGAATGGATTCGCATTCTGGAAGAGCGGCTTATAAAATCCCTTCATCGCCAGGGTTTCGGCCAAAGACTCTACCAGCTAGCGCAAAGCAACCTATGGCAAGCTAACATACGCCCACAAGCGACAACATTGGCAAGCCCGTGCATATCTGCAACATTGACTGGATATGCCAGCTGCTATTAAACCCGACCAACATGCTACAGCAGGGAAACCGACAAGCCCGCACGCTAACGCACAAACAAATCGCCAACACTACTCTGCACTGTGAATCTGATATATCACCTATCGGACACAAAACGATGATCAACCTAACTGTTACAGGTACGCTGACGCTGACCGAAAAACCAACATCGGCACCCAGCAGCACCGGCCGGGTAACAGCACCGCACAACGTCAGAGGTATCGGCCTGCATGATACCCACTACTAACAAAGCCTACCCTTGCATGACTTGTCGCAGGCAGCAAGAAAACTGCTACTACTCTTACAACCCGACCCAACTGTCGCAGAGGTTTTTTTTCTCTACCAGGCAGTGATGGAAGAATCAGCTAACAATTAGTTCCAAATTCACACTGTCATTGCACTGTACCATTTTAACCCATTGTACTTCCAGTAATGTTTCAATATCGCGTTGTATTGCTGAAAGGAATACCTCATTTCAAGCATTTTTGTTGCAGTCTACTACTAGCGCTCAAGCAAGTCGTGTGACCTTTGCCATCTGCTGATGAAACGCCGCACAGCAGGAACTGTAACGATGTTCCTTAATGTACCCGTAATTTTTTTTTATGAAAAAGCCAGTATACTACCTCCATGCATATCACTACGAGCGCCATACATGTGGTGACCTTGAGCGAGACGTAATTCGTTTTGTTATACGTAATATCGCGAACTAAACTGTGGAGTACAGTTAGGTTATAACTTACATGCCTGCGTTTCTGGAGTGCTCGCGACAGGCAGAACCACGAGCATAATTCAGTCGCTCCCAGGTGAGCAGCTGACGTCTCATTAAGAAATGCAGACACGAGCGCTGGTCACTTGCAGCTGGCAATGCAGTGCACTGCAGAGAGAGGCCGTTGCATCGATCCTAGAGCAGCCGCCGAACCGTGCCACGCTACCTACTCTACGGACAGACGAAGAGGTATTAAATGCATCTGAATGAGCCACATATTTCATAGTCACCCCCCCCCCCTCTTCCCTCATCTTCGCCAGTTAGTGAAATTACTGGTACAGACTTTTCGAAATGTTTTCTTATTCAGGACAGTTGTCTTACAAACGATTTGACATCATTATCATTTCTCATATCCAAGGAACATTTTTGAGGCCCTTGTGTTACGTATCTTCAACAACTAACTAAAGTCTAATTTCCATAGTCAGTGACGTTCACATTGTAATGCACTTTTAACTAATTGGGTTTGTGAATGGAATTGGTGGGGTAGAGGACGAGAAACAGTCTTAAACTATGGAACTGCCAAAAGTCATATAATGAAGTCCGTTACTCTGTTCTGTGTTATGAAATCGACTCACATGGAAGACGATGCGTAGCTTTTAACCCTTACTCAATTTCACCTAACAACATAAAATTGTAATGGCATTCAATTCCCATATAGCGAATATTCTGCACGTTCTAAAGAGTAATTGAGAACATGCAGTAAAACTAAACTTTCACTTAATATGGTTCATCAGGTTACTGACGATTGATCATTGAAGCCAGTTAGCGAACACCTTCCTCAGGTGTCACTGATGCTTTCTTAAATTCACATACATATTTAGTAAATACATCAGATTTAAATAATAGCACTTGCTTCCGATATAATTCTCAGCAAATTCAACATGTTTTTCTGATCGTCACGACACATTTCTTACAGCCACAACCGGCTCCTACCCAATTTACGTATTTCATAACTCGTACTCTGCTTTGGCATACGACTGCCAGACAAGACGTGAAAAGCAAAGATACAGTAAACAATTATATATTATCCTTATAATTCGTTTACGAAAGCATTTAGGATTTTAATATAATCATAGTAACCGAGCCCATAAAATATTTTGTATTGTTAATTTAAACTAATTCTTTCTATTACAGAAAGTTTACAACATAACGAAAATATAGATAGTACCCATAAAAGCATTATTTGGATGCAATATAATCTCACACATTTGTAATTCCAATAATCTTCCTTCTAAAAAACATAAATGAGCAAATTGAAAGTCTATGACTCGAAAATCACCACGTGGCGAAAATAAGTGAAACTGACGGACACTTCATTGAACCAAACCTCTGAAAACAGGACAGTCTTCATCCAAGAAACTATGTTAGAATAATGCCTCCAATCTTTTAAATGCTGGCCGACTGCTGTCTGCCAAGCATCCCTTGTGAAACAATCCGTTATACATATTCCCGCGACTCGCGACCTTCGCAACAAAGTCAAGCGAGGAAATAAACTTGCGGAAGCTTTCGCATTATATCTGTTAGGAGAAATAAACAACGTCCAGTTTACTAACTACTCACCGCAGAGTTATACAGGGTGGACCATTGATAGCGACCGGGCCAAAAATCTTACGAAATAAGCATCAAACGAAAAAACACTACAAAGAACGAAAATCGTCTAGCTTGAAGTGGGAAACCAGATGGCGCTATGGTTGGCCCGCTAGATGGCTCTGCCATAGATCAAACGGATATCAACTGCGTTTTTTTAAAAAAGGAATTCCCAATTTTTTGTTACAAATTCGTGTAGTACGTAAAGAAATATGAATGTTTTAGTTGGACCACTTCTTTCGCTTTGTGATAGATTGCGCTGTGATAGTCACAAACGTATAAGTACGTGGTATCACGTAACATTCCACCAGTGCAGACGGTATTTGTTTCGTGATACATTACCCGTGTTAAAATGGACCGTTTACCAATTGCGGAAAAGGTCGATATCGTGTTGATGTATGGCTATTGTGATCAAAATGCCCAACGGGCGTGGGCTATGTATGACGCTCGGTACCCTGGACGACATCATCCAAGTGTACGGACCGTTCGCCGGATAGTTGCGTTATTTAAGGAAAGAGGAAGTGTTCAGCCCCATGTGAAACGTCAACCACGACCTGCAACAAACGATGATGCCCAAGCATGTGTTTTAGCTGCTGTCGCGGTTAATCCGCACATCAGTAGCAGACAAATTGCGCGAGAATTGGGAGTCTCAAAAACGTCAGTGTTGAGAATGCTACATCGACATCGATTGCACCCGTACCATATTTCTACGTACCAGAAATTGCACGACGACTTTGAACATCCTGTACAAAATGGCTCTGAGCACTATGGGACTTAACTTCTGAGGTCATCAGTCCCATAGAACTTAGAACTACTTAAAGCAAAC